>NC_142097.1:8177750-9377750 GCF_054644295.1 Miniopterus natalensis | reverse complement strand
TTAGGTATTTATTTTCCTTCTGGAAAATGTTCTCATTCTCCATTCTGAAAGAACAATTATCCCATATCATCCTACATGCTGTAGTGACATTTCCTACAGGTATTAACCCTGTATGTTCCTATGAATACGCAGAGTAAGGTAATCATAAAGAACCAGGGACCTGAAAAGCGACTCAGCATCCAATCCCGAGTTCCCTCCCTCCCCTTTCTGAGCTGCCTCTCCTTTAAGTTAGTACTAGTCAGGCAAGGAGTAAAGGGTACATTCTAAAGCTTTCCAGGGAAAAGCCTAGAAATGCCAGTACAAAAAGTATAGGCAGGAAGGAGTGAAGGAGGGAGGGAGGGGTGGAGGGAGCAGGGAAGAGGTGAGGAAAAAGGAAGGAATTCATTCTGCTCCTTGTCCTGAAGTGTCTGGACACAGCTGGCACATTCCGCCCATTCTAATACTTTCTGAACACCCTGACTGAATAATTTTCCTAAAATACTGCTATCAATACATTGCTAACCGGCTAATTTCTGGGACCCGCTCCTATTGCCATCATGGCCTTTACTGTCACCAAATTCAGAGCATCACTTACCAGGAACCATGTAACCAGTGAGAGACCACCACACTTCAGTTCTGCTCTCTGGCTTCACGATCAGGTCCCTAAGGATCAGGGCCATGCTGTCTACTCCCCACAAGCCCACGGCACCAAAGTCTTTTTATTTCCAGGCTGTTATCAAGGATTTAATAAATATTTGCAGTCTTGATCTTGTCCTAATGCAACAATATCCAACTGAAATCCAACAAGACTGAAAAGAGTGACCATCAAGCCCCATGTGCCTCACCTGTTTCCCGTGAGCTAACCATTAAGGTTGAAATGTTTACTCTCCCCTATCATTCTCTCTTTTACAATAAAAACACCATCTGAGAGTGAAGAAAAATACTATATAAAGTATTTTGTGTCCTTGAGGATAAAGCAAAAGAAGTGCAGTTGAGTAACATTAAGAATGTACACTCCTAAGATTCAAAGATCACAAAACCATCAAATTTTAAAACCCTCTAAAAATGGTTCTTAAAACAGGGTTGATAACTGTTCCACTAGGATGAGTTATGGTACAATTTTTCCTGCAGACAAAGAGATGGATTTAGTACCTCTATGGCTTCTCTGCCATCCTAAGTTAAAGTGCAGATACATAGTGAATACTTTCTTAACACAAAGCGTCCAGTGTTATAGATACATGTACGTGAGTGCCTCAGACAAATCATATGATCACGGATAACACTAATCTGAAATATTCCATTCCCTTATTTACATAAATTCCCAAACAACTCTTTGGATAACAAAGCTGCAAGGAATATATTCATACTTGTGTAGATGTGAGCGCTCACTGGAGTCCCTGCTAGTATGCCCTGACGTTACTTCTAAACAGTGCTGCAAGTACACAGAAGCAGACTCCTCCCAACTTCTGGTAATTTGAGAGCTATGCTCCGAACAGGCGGCTGCAGTGCCTTGAAAGGTAAAATGATCTCTTATGGATGAGCCAAATGAAAACTATGTTACTTCCCTTAAACCTAAGTTCTTAATATGCTACAACTACATCTCTAACAGGTGAATGTCCTCCAGGCTCTCCTCCTCCCTGATTCTGACGCAGGTGCTGTAACATCCAGGCTTAGGCTTAGTTGTCCAACCCCTTCAGATACGCAGAGCACAGGCGGCAGAGAGCGACTAGTACAAGAAAGAGCTGCTCCAGAGCCCAGAGCCCTCACAGGAGACACCTGGTTGTGAAAACACACCTTCTGAACCAGCATGAGAACTCGATGTAAACTGCCGCTATCAGTGATTAATTATGCTTTAGTTTTACTATATTTTGGTAGTTAGCAAAATAAAATAAGCAAAGCTACTAGCCTGTTGAGCAAAAGCTACCTGCTGCCAGGGAAAACACAGCCCAATTATCAACGTTTGTTTGGGATCATACAGTTTCATTCGAGAGTGAGTTATACATATTCATGTATTTCTACATGACACTAAACCAAAAGAAAATGGTCTCTGATGCTTGCTAAGACTGCTATAAAAATATATCTGCCTTAACCTTAAAAACAATTTTTTAATTAAAAAAAATCTGTCAAAATAAAAACATCTTTATACTTACAAGAATAAGCTTTAGTTATTTTAAAAATGGATTTACAGGCCAAGTCTTAGCTTTGGCTAAATAAAGCATCCCTGTATTGCCTAGGAAGTGAGTCAGGTGGAGCCCCACATCCTTTGACAGGTGCTGAGGGCTAAAGGGAATGTGCTTGCCACTGCCACCCATGGTGTCTGCAGTCTGGGAAGCACCGGGGTACACTCGTCAATATACTCCACATGCAAGTAAAGGAACAAGGCTGTAAGAAAAGAGCCAAAGAGGGTCTTGTTGGCATGCTACTTACTTTTCCAATAGGTATTTTATCAAAGTATCATCTTCCTAGAAAATTTAGATTAGAAAGTGAACACTGATCAGACAGGATAATTTGTCTCAGGTTCAGCCTGGAAAAACTCAAGGCACTGCCTGCGTATGAACTGAAAGCCAAGGAGCAAGGAGGTTGTCTTACAGGCCTCTCGATGAGGTCAATGCAGGGCTGCAGGTCGAGCCCGAAGTCGATGAAGTTCCACTCGATGCCCTCGCGCTGGTACTCCTCCTGCTCCAGGATGAACATGGTGTGGTTGAAGAGCTGCTGCAGCTTCTCGTTGGTGTAGTTGATGCAGAGCTGCTCAAAGGAGTTCAGCTGCCAATGTTGAAAGAACCATTTTCCAAACATGGGGAGGGGAAGGAAAGACAGGAATAGTTATCTAGTCGTCAAGAAGTTCATTAAAATTTAATTAGGTATCAACTACATTATTGCTTCTATCTAATGACAGTAACTAAACCAAGGGGGTCTCTCTCAATCTCTATACACACACACACAACTCTCTCTCTCTCTTTCAGCCACATCACATTACTGAACTGCTAAAATGAGAAAATAATAAACTCAGCATGCTAACTGAATAATCTACAAATAATTTTTATTAGTGAACAGTTAATGAATATAAATTAAGAAATAAATGAGAAAGTGAGAAAAACAAAGGGGGGGCAGGGGTAAAGTAAAGCAAGCGCCACTATGCTCTGCAGGGTCTAGGGAATGGATGTGGTGTCTATTCTACTCTCTACTTAGGCTGCCAGCTCCACGTGAGTTAAGAAAAAGCGAATGTGTACTTCACAGGGATGTTGTTGAGATCCCAGCTAGGCCTGATGAACAAAATGCGCTCAGTGCAGTGTGAGCCTCAGGCTCAGGCACAGGCTTCTTCTCACGCATTCCCTTCTCTTATCAAGTGTTTGACCTCAGTCAATATCAAAGCGATACTGCACTGCTCCCCTGAAGTGAACTTGAGCATCTTTTCATAAGTTACAGACATTTATTTCCTTCTCTGAACTCTGCTTGCAAAACTGTGCTGTTGATGGGGCGAATGGACGAACGGATGAATTAACAGGTCTAATATTCTTAAAGCAATCACCTTCTGTATTAGGAGTACTCAACCTTTCACACAAGTAGCTGCTTTCACAAGTGTATGCTGCTTTCACACAAGTAGCATGTGCCCAAAAATAACCTCTTTCATTATAAAAAGTGAACTTCAATTAGGGCAGCTGTAATCAATCTCCAAGGAATAAATCTATAGCCTGAAGGAGCATTCCAGTCTTCCACCCCATGGAGGTGTCACACTCACTATTTTGGAATGAGGTCATGCTGGGAAGGCAGGGGCAGTGCTTGCTTACTCAAACACCACATTTCCAGTGGGCCATATAAATATTCCCAGACTGCTCAATTGTGCTGATTCATGTTTATGTAAATGATTTTGCTCTTTTAGGATTAGGAGATCTCATTCTCTGTTCAGCCTTGCTATGTGCCGTGGCATTTCAAATAAAATAAATTTCTATTTTTCTGCCATATTTAAGCTACCAACTATATTTTAAAATAATCAGTTCTTAAACTGGTAATGCATGGTATAAGTTAAAAATGTACAAAGAATTGCACTGCCCTGGCTGCTGTGGTTCAGTGGTTAGAGCATTGCCCCCCCACCCCCGGAAGGGTTGTGGGTTTGATTCCCGGTCACTTGCACGTACCTCGGTTTCAGGTTTGATCCCCGGCCCTAGTTAGAGCACGTGTGGGAGGGAACCAATCAATGTGTCTCTCTTACATTGATGTTTTTCTCCCCCCCCCCCCCATTCTTTCTATAAATCAATGGAAAAAATATCCTTGGGTGGGGATTAACCAAAAAAAAAAAAAAATTTGCACTAAGTCTCACTCCGATCCCCATCTTGATCTCCTTAGGGTCAACCACCATCACTTATATCTTGTGATCCTTCCAGAAATAGTCTATGCACTTATAAATGTGTATTATACCTTGTTTTATTTTTTAACTTAAGCTACCATTCTTCATAATGGATGCACAGTACTCTACTCTGTGGGGTATCTCATGATTAACTGAACCAATCTCCTAATTACGGGCATTTAAGCTTCTTCCATGACAAATAATGGTCAATAAACAGCCCTGCATTTCTAGCATTATGCATTGTTCTGCCGTCTGCGTACTTACACACACAGCTCTACTTATATCCTTTACTACCCTTGTAAAGATTTACACCTTTATAGTATTAAGTTTTCCTATCCAAGGACAAGGTATGATTTTCAATTGTTCAAGTCTTTTATTTTACATAATAGCATTGTAAAACTGTCTTCAACTTAATCTTGCCCATTTCTTCTTAAATTTATTCTTAGGTATTTCATCTGCTTGTGTTGCAGTTGGAAATAAAATTCTTTTCTTTCATTATATCTTCTGATTGTTTATATATAGGAAGGCAACTGATTTTTTAAAAATATAACTTTAAGTTATGGAAATTTCTGTTTCCTTTTCTGGTGAACTCTGCCTGTTTACCCAGCCACCTCTCATGACCTCTCAAGTTATTTACAAATCAAAATGCATTAAAGCCATTTCATATGTGGCAGCTGCAGTTCAGCAGACAAAACAGCTTATACCAGTAACAGTTCAGATTTTATTAAAACAGACTTATAATTTTAAAGAGGTTCATTTTATTTATTATTATTTTAAATAAATAAATAAATATTTTTTTTATTGATTTCAGAGAGAGATAGGGAGAGTGAGATAGAAACATCAATGATGAGAGAGAATCATCAGTCAGCTGCCTCCTACAGGGGATTGAGCCCGCAACCTGGGCATGTGCCCTGACGGGGAATTGAACTGTGACCTCCTGGTTCATGGGTCGACGCCCAATCACTGAGCCACTCTGGCTGGACAAAGGGTTCATTTTAAAAAAGACAACTCAATATCCAATAGTAGCCAAAGTAGCACACTGATCCCAAGAAGTACTTAATTTATTATTTGTGCCTTATGTATATACAGTCAGCCCATCAAAGGAGAGATAAAGGTATAAATATTTAGGAGGTCAAAATTTTATCAACTTTTTTTGCTGGTGTACAATCACAAACCTTTGATGGACTGATGGTGAATAAATGTTTGGAAAAATCTAGCAGAGCAACAATAAAATATACTGAAATCCATCATCAAATCCTGTGGTTTTATCTTCAAAACAGAGATCACTATCTTTCCTCAATTCTCCATCTCACACTGCTTATTCCTGACTCCCAAGTTGGCCACCATCACCTGGCCCTTGGGCCGTGACAGCAGCCAGTGGCCTCAAAGGTCTCCCCTACTTTTGCTTTTGCTCCACACCACACTTCAGTTCCCTTTAGGCAGCTACATCTAGTCATACTGGCTTTCTAGCAATTTCTAACATTTGACAAATCCCTCCTGTTACAGGACTGCTGCCTGGAAAACTTAAGAGGCTGGGGCTTCCCCTCCTTCAAGTATGCTGAACACGACCACTGCAGAGACGCCTTCTGTGACTCAGCTGTCTAAAGATGGCCTCCCCACTTCTTCTATTCCAGCACCCTTTTCACTGCATTACTCACAATTCTGAGAATTCAGTGGCTATTTGTCATTTATGGTTTGACTCTCTACTGGAAAGGCAGGGACTATCCCTGCTTATCCCCCTTCTGTCCCTGGGACCTGCACAGCATAGTGAGTGTACATAGTGAGCCTTAAATAATGTCTGTTAAAAGACTAAGTCGAAGAGCAGGAGGGAGAGACGTACCTCAAATATCTCAAATCCAGCAATATCCAGGATTCCAATGAAAGATGCTCCCTGACGTTTGGTCCGATCCAGAGCTTTATTGATACGGTGAACGAGCCAGCGAAAGAGCCGCTCATAGGTAGCTTTTGCTAATGCTTCCACTGCAAAGTCTGCCTATAAACACAACAGCACGTTTTATTCTGGAAATGATCTCAACAAAGCATTCAGGGCTGTTATTTGGAGATGAATGTTCTACAGTGCTCAAAAACCTGAGCTAGCATTTACTGCTTAATCCTGTCTCAAGTTTACACATCAACAAAGGGTGTTAGTACAATTAACTGTCAATTAGAGATAATCACCTTAAGGGAAGCGGTGAAGAAGCCCAGGACAAATGAGCCCCTCCCCGTGTCCCAGGGGTTCTGTGCAGCATATCTGCCCAGAGTCTTAAAGGAGTCCACCATGAAAGGGCCGAGTCTAAAACCCTGTACTCCTGGTGGGTGGGCTCCAGAAGTACACAGCTTTGTCTTCTGGGACAACCCACCCACGTGGGGGATCTCATGGTGACATTTCAAATTTCCTTTTTAAAAAAGTCACCTTTAAAATTTTTCTAACAAAAAAGTATACAAGAGAAAAAAAATACTCAATTAGTCCCAGGAAACATCCATATTATAGAGCTTTAACGAATTCAGTTTGTCACATGCCGATCACAAGGTCTTATGACCACGACTTACCATTCAAACAAATGCATAATAATTAATGTACGGGTACCTGTTCTTTGGTCTGGGCTTTCTGCACGTAGTCTCGGCCGACCTTGATCCGGGGGGTAAGGATAGCCCGCGTAAACTCCATCACATTCATGCCAAGAAGGTGGCAGAGCTTCTGTGCGACTAGAGTGTAAAAAATCTCCTCAATACTAGACTTGTACTTACAATCCACTCACAACATATTCAATTTCCACTTGAAAAACCTTAGTAATCATTCAATTATATTAAGAAATAAACTAAATAAGAGTCTTAAAGTTAGACAAGTTTTAGGTTGGATGAAAAACACTTTCATCCTTTCAAACGAATATCACTCATCCTTAGGCTATCGGAGACGGTTAGGCAGCAATTACTTGTTATGGCTAATAATGCAAGTCACTGAGTCTCCAGAAGTAAAAATAACGCACTAGTTAAAGCCTAGGAAAGAGAAAACTTACTGGTCGTCAGGGCCATGGCAAGTACAACTTTGGCTTACTGCTGTGACTGTAAAGAAACATGGCTAACTGCTTAAACACCTATTGGCGAGCACTCGTCTTACAGAGAGCTGGCACCGGTCGAAGGCTGGTTTCCACAGCGGAGGTGGAAACAGGGCGGGGAGGCCGCAGGAAGGGAGCAGAGTGCGAGAGACAGGAGCGGGTGAGAAGGGAATCAAAGAGGAGTGCATTTTTCTATAGTTCTGGCTTTTAGAATTATTTATATGCTGCATATACTACAAAATAGGCCAAAAAGGATGACTGGGGGCAAAATGGAAGAGAAAGAAATAAATGAAGCTCCCTGCACGACGGATGGAAACAGTCACACGCAAGCAGGGGATGGAGAGTCAAACAGTGCCCTGACTATGTGCTCCAGTGCTAACAAACCAGACGCAAGTACTGCACACGGAGTAGTAAGTCTGTTTTCCGGAGGGTATAGGTTAGTAATTCCAAAGCTGTTTTATGGGTATTCTAGGATTGAACAAATAAATATACTGCAGATAAGCTAGACTTCTTACTATCAGGGAAAGGAGTTCCAAAGGAAGACTAAACCTCGTAGTATTGGATCAGTATAAATCCATGGTTTTTCATACATACATAGAAACAAAAATAGGAGTGTGAGTATATATGTGTGTATGTTTCCTTGCTCTGTCCTCTGAGAGAAGTTAGAAACAAATGAGACACTAAAACAACCAGCACCCAGAAACTGGCAGCTAAATCCCATTTTTCAGTATGAAGGCACTGCAGAGAAATGGCCAGGGCCAGGGCCAGAAAAAGACAAACTGAGTCTGGAATGTTTTGTGGCGCCATAAGGTAAGAAACTGCTTTAAATAAAAGTGACGGAGTCATGTCAAAATAACCAGAGAGCTAACCTGAAGGGGCTCCAGCTCCTGGTGGCCACATGGAGGACAAAACCAAGTTAATAATTATAGATGAATTATAAGCCCCCAGAATCATTTAAATAAGAGCTCCTGTGTCTAAACTGATATAAATAAATAACTGAATGCATGAAAACGTGAACACTCTTCCTTAAAGTAGAGTTCTAGGGAATAAATATAAAAAATGATGTAATAGAAAGTCACCACCTGACATACACCACACGCTATACTTATTTCAGGTAAGAATAATAAATGGATGCTAAAGCTGTAGACCAAAGAGTCTGATGAGAAACTGGCTTGTTTTCCTTAGTCTTAAAGTGTCTTCCTCTTTCCCCTCCTCTCCCAAATACTTATCACAAAGGCTAAACAGTAATCTGACTGTGGAGAAATCTGGTAGACACTGCTTTAACCAAGTTAACATCACCAATAATGAGACAAACTGACACAATAAGCCTCCTGATATGATGTACCAAGAAGGGCACATCACCTCTGTGATATTCTTACCAGAAACGCATAACCTGAATTTAATCAGGAGGAAACATCAGACAAACCCAAATAGAAGGACATTTTCCAAAATAACTGGCCGTATTGTTCAAAAGTGTCAAGGTCACGAAAGACAAAGACTGGGCCTATATTCTTGGCAAGGTAAACACGGGCTAGGACTCAGTAGTTGCAGCTCCCTTTCTGATGAGCTGCGTGGTCTCTGCAGCTAATGCCTCCTCACGCCCAACTCCTAATGCCTCCCTGTGCGATGGCAGGGTCTCTGGAGCCACCTGGGTCCTGCACCCGTCCTCTTCCCGCATCATGACATCGGATTGGCCCTCACTTGGGCATGCAGGGCTACCCCTCTCTCCTGAGTCTCACGGAACTGCATCATGAGTGCTTTCTATGTCCGCACTAAACATGTTCTCGGAGAACACACCAACCAACCATCTAAATGGAAGTAAAATCAGCAGTCTTCAGTTTACCTGTATTTTCCGGCATAGAAGCTTGATCAGTGTTTCGCTCCTTTTTGAAAGAAATATTTCCAAACTGAAGCACTGAAGATACTACTTTAAGCATTGCTTTATTAAAAAGAGAAAAAAATTAATAAAAATATTGCATTGACATATCACAGAGGCATATTCTAATTTATTTGGACTAAAAATTAGCTGTACAAACTTTTCAGTAAGATATGTCTCAGGATTCCATAAAATTACAGGCTGTTCTCAGTTCCTCGATATTTCCTAGTTTAGGTTATTTACCCCCGATTTATGTCTTATGTAAATGAGTATCAGAATCTTAGAGAAATGCCACATACACAGAATCTCTTCATGAGAGAAGCCCATTATGTGCATTGCTTCCATCGTCTCCTGGAAGTTATCTTTGTCTTGCTGCCCCGGAATAGGAATATAGCCATTGGAGAGAAATCTGTAGTTGTTAAATCCCTCAAGAAGCAAATCAGCTAAAAGAAAACAGGATGAATACAATTAAACACTCACCAACAGATTGAGCATGCCCACATTCAGAGGGCACTTATGATGCTCGAGAAGAACAGTGCCCCCCACAACCATCACCACCACCTGCTTTCACCCGCACACTTTTTCTCTTTATAAGTTCAGGTTAAATACACAAACACATACAGCTTCCCATCAGCTGTAGCCAGACAGGCAAAGGATAATGTCAATGGCAAAACTCTCGCCCTGGCTGGTGTGGCTCAGTGGTTAGTGCAGGCCCATGTGCCGAGGGGTCGAGGGTTCCATTCCTAGTCAAGGGCACTAAGCTGGGTGGTGGGTTCGCTCCCCATCCCTAATTGGGGCACATGCAGGAGGCAACCAATCAATGTGTGTCTCTCAAGACTCATCGATGTTTCCCTCCCTCCTCCCTCCCTGAAAAAGCAATGAAAAAAATATCCTCAGGTGAAGATTTAAAAAAACACACAACCAACCAAACCAAAAAAAACCCTGCAAAAATCTCAACTGGAGTTTGGGGGACAGTGGCTTAAATAATATTATACTTGAAATCAGATAGCGGGGAAATGATGTAACTTTTCCAGAGAACTAAAACCTTATTGCTTTCAGATTTAAATATTTTAGAAAGGTTTTAAACCCATATTCTATATTCCTATCTTAGCAAGTACTTTATAGCAAACACTATGGGGTCAATATGAAGACTACAGGGACCTAAGATAAACACCCAGATGCAGAAGGTATAGAAGATAGACCAGGCACATCCTCAGCCCAGCCACCGCCCGAAACCCTCTCTCCCAGCCAGTCTGTTTAGTGGTGAATTTGCTTTTGAGAGTGATCTGCAACATATAATATTATGACAGAATATTATAACGAATAATATAAGATAGCATATTATAATAATATAAGCACTGCCTACTTGTACTTCAGGGGCCATGAGTTAGAGAGAACTTACTCTTTCAATAAATGTGTTCCCTGAGAGCAGAAGGATGTTTCTCAGGAGGGATCAAAATAGACCGGGCTATTTATCCCTATAATGGATGCCATCGCATGCTCTCAGCTTGCTTTGTCACGTTTGCCCGCAGAGAATTTCTGATCTACATTACATTTAATTTCTACTGGGTGCCAGCTGCTTTCTTTTTCTACGTCTTTAACACTCTGGTCTTATGTTTTTTGATCATTACTACTGCAGTTATCTTGTCAGTCTGGAAGCCTGAGGGTTTTCTATTCTTTAGCGTGACATACTGTATGTATAATGTTTTTAAAAAACGTTTTCAGGGTTTATTACAAAATATAGAAATACAATGTTTTTATTAACAGATTAGTGTCTCGTGGGTCTACCACTTAATTTGAGAGATTGAAAGCAAATGTATTACTTCTTGGCAATGATGAATTTAACTCGTTAACTTACACCTGTGAGTCACAGATATCTAAAGTCCTTGTGTGCATTTAGATATATATTTATCATGTCTAATCTTGAATTTTTAGTCTCTTGTTGGATCCCTTTATTTTTGTTGCTCATTTTTCCCCCTGAAGGTAATTTTCCAATCAATTTTTGGGTTCAATGCTTTCACGGCAAAAGCATTTCATTGCAAAAGCCTATACCTCCAATGAGAAAAGTGTTACTGTACATGTATCTATTGTGAGATTTAGTTAATATGTATAATAGTCACATAGAAGCACTGAGTTTGAGACTTAGCAGAAACTGGAATTTGTGCATCTTCTCCTCTCCCTCACATACCCAGCAAAGTTCTGATCCGAAAAGAAGTCTATAATTTACTCTGCCCAGGCCCAAGTTTCCAGTCCTTGTAATTCATGAAAAAAAAGGAAAAAGAAAATCCACCAGTCTCTTCCTAGTACTAGTGGAAGCAAATTAAAATGTTTATCCAATTTATTTTTATTAAGTAAATTTATTTTTTTCTTACTTTTATATTTATAAATGTTGAAACAGAGCTTTATAAAAATGCATCAGTTGTCTTCTAATTTAAAAACTTTTAAAAAGAAATAGAAATAATATAATACCACCCATATACCTACCACTTAAAAGTATTTTATCCCATGGCATGGAGATTCAATTTCATTTTCATAATCTGACCAGCTACAATGTTGATATTTAATATTAATGAAGATATTCAAATGAATGTGACAGTAAAAATCTTACACTTTAGGTGTTCTCCTGCTCCAGATAACAGCTGGTAAAAGATATGAAAAGTACGCTCATCTTTTGCTTGACGAACAGCACGAGATTTTTCCAGAAGGTCTGAGCAGAGACGGTTAAGGATTCAATCAAAAGGTGGTCCTCTTCCTATGTCTATTTAATTTGTAAGACATTTTCTCTCTCCGATATACATCAACTTTCCTGCAATGAATCATTCTAAATGGTTACACTCTGTAAGTGAAAAAAGAAAATGTATGCAACTTACGTTTCCCACTAACCTGCTAGATTCACTGGCTCATATGGAACTTAATACTCAGGTGCTTCCCTTACCCCACTCCACCCACCCCACTCTTAATCTGGATTAGATTCAAAGAACATAGCCCTGTACAAGGAACTATAAGAATCTATAAAAATGATGTTGAGTTGTTTAAGGCAGGAAAAGCCTTATAACATCAGAATTATCACATTTTTACAAATAAGGAAACCAAGGCACAAAAATTACTTAAAATAACAAAGCTAGTAAGTGGCAGAGCTAAGAATTAGAGCTTGATTAAGTCCAAAACGTATGTGCTCAGCCACTATGCTCCCCATGAGAGCCCCCTTTACTGAAAGCCTCATACAAGTGGCGCCAGCCACTTGACACCCATCACCTAATGCACATTTTCTAAATAATGCCTTTGGATACCTACGACTAGCTGGGGTGCTGGCCTTCCCTTTGCTGCCCTGGAGACCCCCCAGTGCCGGTGCCTAGAGCCTGCTGCTGCCTGCTCTGCTGGGCTGCCACAGTGCACGCAGCCCCGCCCGGGCCGCTCCCTCATTCAGAGCGCTG
Organism: Miniopterus natalensis; assembly: GCF_054644295.1. Classification (NCBI taxonomy): domain Eukaryota; kingdom Metazoa; phylum Chordata; class Mammalia; order Chiroptera; family Miniopteridae; genus Miniopterus; species Miniopterus natalensis. The sequence continues at coordinate 9,365,060 of NC_142097.1, read as the reverse complement.
CACACCTGCTGTGTACTCGAAGCTCGTGCCTGAGCCTGACGAGTGTCCTGCCCAGCCTGTCTGGGTGCTCCTGGGCATCTCTGGGTCAACAATCACCCTGGGTTCTCCTAGAACGTGTTTCACTGCTGTGCAAGATGATCGCCACTCCCAAAATTATCCTTCCCTGGGGCCACCAACTGAGTTAATTTTGTATGTGCCACAGCCTAAATTTTAATTCACACTACACCATCCTCCACATCTGGTACAAAGTACATTCGTATGAATGATGCCATATGGACCAACATGAAACTCTAGACCCATTCTTGTCATTTTCAAGTGTTTCTGGTGTTTTCTGGCTGAGTATATTTAGGGACATGAAACAGTTCTGAATTAACAAGGAATTTTGGATCTGTCCTTTAACTGAGGGGTAGAAACAATGTATTTCTATCACTGAAGATTATTTAACAAGTATCAGAGCAATGTCGCCTGTAGCCTTCCTAACTGGCACACTACCAATTCAGAATTTCTATTATCTTTACCCAAATTAATTCTATATAGACCTATCATTTCTTAGGACTAGTCTATGTATTTGACATTTTCCTCTAGTTTTATTTTGCTTAACACTAACTGAAATTGTTTTAACTCTGTACTTTTATAAGGCTTGTTTCAATGGGTACATGCCCACCCTACAAATATAAGTAGACAGTAAAGAATAAGCTAATGCAATAACTGAAGAGCAGTTCAACAGAACATATTCACATAAAGGTCCTCACACTGCACAAACATTGCTGGGTTGATGATGTACAGGTCACCGTCACCCCAGCGGGACTCTCCACTTCCCCAGCCGTGTGATTAGGTTAAGACCCGGTGTTACAAATAAACATCAGCAAACACCACTTTGGAGTTAATATTCTGTAGTTGAAAGTATTTGACCAAGTCACAATCTCTCTGGGCTCAAGTTTTACCACCTTGATAACGGGAGTGAGGGCACAAAGGGTTGCTTTGAGGCTGTAGGGAGACGAAACCATTCTTCATTTTGGATTACACTATTCTGAAAAGGATACATGTTTCAATGTTGGCCCCCACGATATAGCCAGTTACATCAAAGTTGATCCTAATAAACTTGCCCTGAAAAGAAATTGCAAAGAGGAAATTGAATATAAATAAAGACACGGAGGATCAGAACACTATCATAAAATAATAAGCCAATGCACTCTGCCAAGTATCCATAAATTCGTTACAAAAATAGACCTTAAATATTGCCTCAAATAAAAAGGTTAATAAAAGCCTCAATAAATTCCAAAACAGTAGCAATTAAATAGGCTATGTTCTTGGACCATAACAATAAAAACGAAACTCTAATCATTTAGAATTTTTAAAAAGCTCTTCTAAATAATCTGAGACATAAGAGATTTTAATAGTGTAAAAAGAATGCTATATCCAGCCCTATAATGATAGATTTGAAAAACTGAATAATATAGATAATTTCCTAGGAAAACAGAAATCCATTCAGGAAAACAAACAAACAAAAAATCCAAGAGAAAACTGGAACAGACCATAATCACAAAAAGTAATGAAACAGTTTGGCAAACTCCTAAGGAATATGTAATTGCCTTGCTATATAATTGCTTTAGGGAAACAGAAAACAGTGGCTATTTCATAATTCGTTTTATAAAATTATCTTAACACTGAAAACTCAAACAGGTAAAGATATTACTAAAAAGGAAAGCAAAATAAAACCAAATATCTTACACATAAATATAAATATAAAAGGACAAATTAAACACTTTGCAAAACAAAGAAACGCAACAATGATAAAGAATGGTTTATTCCCCGACAGCCAAGGGCTGAACTAGTAAACACACTACTATTATTCATATGGGGATAGTCAAGAGACTGGAGGGCTTTCTTTAAGGAAATGAACAAACGGAATCTAAAACTTACAGGGAAATGGAAAGGACCTAGAATAGACACAACAATTTTGAGAAAGAGAACAAGAACCAGAGCTCGAGGACAAACTACTCAATTTAAAAAAGCTACAAATGTATTAAGACAGTGTGGTAATTGGTGAAAGATGGAGATACAGGTCACTGGAACAGAACTGAGTCCAGAAATAGACCAGACAGGTATGGTCAGATCATTTTCAATAAAGGTGCCAAGGTAATTTAACAGTGAAAGGATCCACCTTTTCAACAAATGGGGCTTAAAAAAATATATAAAATGAAACAAAAAGAACCTAGATGCTTACCTCAACACCATACACAAAAATGAACTCAAAGTAGATCATAGATCTAAATGTATGGGCTAAAACTATACAGCTTCTATAAGGAAATAGGAGAAAATCTTTATGACCTTAAGTGAGATCAAGATTTCTTAGATAGAATGCAAAAAAGCAGGAACCACAGAATTAAACACTGATGAATTGTATCAAATTTTAAAACTTCTGTTCTTCAAAAGACTGTAAAGAAATTTAAAAGAAACTTCAGACTGGCAGAGAATATTTGCAAGACACATTATCTGATAAGGACTCGTCCCCAGGATACATAAAGAACTCTTACAACTAATAATAAGACAAACAACCAAATTTTAAAAAATGGATAAAAAAAATTTAAACAGATATTTCAAAAATATGTATGGCTCAATTTTTAATGAAAGACCAGCAAGGATATAGAACTAGGACACTCATATAACCCTGATAAGAATGCAAAATGGTACAAGCCACTTTGGAAAAATTTGCTAGTTTCTTATAAAATTAAACTTAAGTTAGCATATGACACAGCAATTCTGCTCTTAGGTAGTTACCCAAGAAACGAAGGCATGTGTCCACACAAAAGCTTGCACATGAATGTTCATAGCTACTCTATTCTTAATAGCGCTCAGCGGAAACAGCCCAAATGTCCATCAAGTGGTGAATGGATAAAAAGTCATGGTGTATTCACACAACGAAATACCACTTGGCAATAAAAAGGAACACACTAGTGGTACACCCAGCAACATGGGTGGACCTAAAAAGCATTATGCTATGTGAAAGAAGTTAGACATAAAAAAACCACGTACTATATGATTCCATTTACTTGACATTCTAAAGAAAAACTAGAGACAAAACAGATCAGTGGTTGCCAGGGCCGGGCAGGCGGGCAGGGGCTGACTATATAAAGGAAAAGGGAAACTTTCTGGGGTAATGGAAATACTCTCTTTGGACCCTGGTGCTACTTACACCCCTATACACAACATTTGTCTAAACTCATCGAACTGTACACTTAAAAAGGGCGGATTTTATTGTATACAAAATATAACTCAATAAACCTAATTTTGAAAGCTAATCAAGGGAGATCTCTCAATATTTTAGGACTCCTTAAATTAATGCCAAGTTTTACAATATAATTAATCACTTGTTCTTTATATTTACTATAAACATTAAGTTTAAACATGTTATTTTCTCAGTAAAGTGAAAAATCCTGGTTTATACTCTTTTACTCATTTCTCTGCTCAACTCGCTCATTCTTTTACCCACTATTTTAGGACCCTTCTCGTCTTTTCAATGTTATTTTTTGTGTATAAATATTTACTTTAAGTAGGAAAAATGAGTGCTCAATATTGGAACGCTACCACAGAAAAATTTGAACTACATTTTATTATATGTAAATTATTCCTCAATAATATTGATTTTCAAAACTGAAAAGAGGGTAATTTACTAAAAATCAATAATCTATTCTATTTTTTGTTCCATTTTATGAGCATTCATTAAGAACTCACCCAATATCCCAATTAATAAAAACCCCAAACCAAGACAAGGTGAAGAGAATATAAGTGAGGGACACAGGGGGATCCCCAATACTGACTTCCTGCTTGAGGAGCTAACTGACCAGTCTACAGGAGTAGACACCACCCAGCTCCTTGACCACTCCTCTGGGCTTTCTCCTCACCATTTCCAAAGGGTCCTAACTATATACTACCAAAATACAAGTATTGTTTCGTATTTTCTAAAAGCCTTGCTCTGCACAGAAGATGCATGGCTGGCTAGTTACACCTAAGGCATCATGCCATCGTAGTAACAGACACGCACTCCCTTACAACCGCTTCAGACGCCACTAAGCCTCAGTGTCCCGGGGGAAGAGGCAAGTCCAATTACTGTAGGGAGCAAAGGCACTTTGTGACAAATGGCCTCTTACCACCTCTTACATAGGCATGTATACAAAGCCACCTGCTCTACATAATTTATCAAAACATTGGCTAAATCAAAAAAATATATATATATCTCTGGATATGGGTCTAACGTTTATAACTGGGTGTATAACTAAGTGAACAGGAGAGAATATATAAAACTCGAACATCCCTGGGAAATTAGGATGGTGCCACTTACCAATACCTGCCGCGTCCTCTAGTCTAAAAAGCTGGTCTCATTCCAGCCAAACTTGCTGAGCTAACAATTTAAATTCCATTGAGACAATGGTGCACCTTTAAGAGGCAGCTTAAAATCAGTAGCAAGCACTTAGCATTTTCTTCTATAGAGAACTTGTTAATTCAAAGTCCCACTGCCCCCCCCCCCCCCTCCACTGGTCTCACAGCGTCCAGGCTCTTCACCGGCACCCACATCTGGGGAGACCCCCAACGTCCAGCCCCCTGCAACCCTCGGGGGGGAGCCCGGCCGGTCCCAGACATAGCATGAGCGGCCAGCTGTGGCCGGTGGGAGTAGGCTGGGCCTCCTGAGCGCCAGTCCTGGTGGCCGCTCTCTGGGCATCAAGGGAGGGCCATGTGAGGACAGTGAGAAGGCAGGAATCGGGCCTCACAGACACCAACCTTGGATCTCAGACTTCCAGCCTCCCAACTGTGAGAAAATCCAAACTGCCTTAGATATCTAAATTCTGTTGTTTATCCCCCATCCCCAAAATAAATTTTGTCTTCATTCTTCAGAAGAGCCTAAGAATAAAGTTAAAAAATTATTACTACTTAAAAAAAAAATTATTACTCCTTATAAATAGTTGGAACTCCTCAAAAAAGAAACTCAAAAACGAAAATCGGGCTCTGATTTTCTACTGAGGATTAAACGTCTTTACAAATTTTAAACAGCTGGGTTATCTATACAATACCTCATCGAGTTTATAAAAAATTGCCATTTTAGAGACAGTAGTCAAAAGTCAATGTTATTACCTCAAAGCTGCAGAGAATACACTGCCAACATAACTGTTCAAGAAAATACTTTCTCAATTTTTTCATTTTAACATTGCAGAAAGGTTAATCAAAATCACATGGTGTCATGTAATTCTCACTGAAGGAAATATTTCACTCAAAAAATTCATTACCCAGAAATACAAACTTTCAGATTTCAACATGTCTGTGTAACTTCTTTATTATGTACATATCAACATGCTGCTTAAGTTTCCATTTCTTATACTATTTCCTATTCCTTTTTCTTGATCACCCCAATCCCAAATCAGCAGTTCAAATTCATTAAACAAGATATTTTTTACTTGGGAAATAAGATGACATTGTTATGTTGATAACTGAGAACTCTAAAACTTTAAAATATAAAACTGAACATTATCCATTTTATATTTAGCGAATTTATTTTTCCCTTACTTCTTGGGAAATTATAAAATAGGAAAGAAAGTCAAAGGGGAAATGGAAGAAACAAAGGTTTTTGGCCTTCTGAACAGGTAACCTAAACAGAAATGTCTCAAAATAATTTAGACATGCGGCCACTTACTTGGATAAACTAAGTCACCAACATACAACATTTCATTTCCTCATCAGTTCCCTGGTCAAATCAGTTCCCTTTCCTTCTCCTAACTGGTGTCCATAGTTGTTCTAGACACTATAGCCAGTGCAGAGGAATATCTTTTGGCTAAGTGAAAATGGTTAGGCAAAGAGCAATGAAACAAAGGAACAGAATGAGGAAAGAATGGGGCAGCAGAGGCCTGCTGGGTGGGGAGGGGCCCTCCAACTCCCCGCCCGGCTTCTCTTATGCATACCCAAAAGAAACTAGTATCTCTGAAAACAACATATTTAGTCACTAATAAATCTTGGTTATAAGCCAAAGCTCTAGAATTGAATCTATTTTGAAAACACATTAACAAAACAAAAGCCTTACACAGCTGAACATTATCAGTTCTCTATGCTAAGTGACAGTCACCCAAGCATGTTGACAACAGGACAAAGTGAAATTTCAGAACCAAAAAGAAACACTTTACTGAATACCCCCAAATACCCAGGATTCATATATTCCCCTTAATGCTGGAGATCCTGACAAATGAGGCAAGAGGCAGACCACGGAATATGAAATCACTCTGTTCTTGGGGGGAGGGAACAGAATAAAATCTGTAACTTAAAAAGCCTTTTCCTCACAGTAATAAATACTCTCTCAGAATTAACATTTTTATTAAAATACAAATCTAGACTAAAGTGGGAAACAAAGAGTTTAACTTTCAAGTGGGTCCTCTAATCAAAAAACATTATGTGAAGAAACTTGTAAATATGCCCATTCCACATGTCAGATTATATACTCAGAATATTCAACCAGAATTTCACCAATAAAAACAAAGGGAAAAAGCCCCCAAATATGACCAGTACATGACGTATAATTACAGAGCATGCACTCTGATGCCATACACGTGTTGAATACCAGCCCCTGGGACCACTGGGACCCACACACTCTGCACGAGCTCTGGACAGCAAAGACGACCAGAATCCTCTTGTATGTAAAACAGAAACTAAGAATTTCATTCAAAAGGTGCCAATTGGACAAGTTGGATATTTTGATACTGTTAAGAAAATAATAAGAAAAATATTTTAAAGAATTTTATTCCTTTTGAATTGACACTGATTTTCCAGACCTTTTCTGGGGGGTTACAATTATCTTTAGTAATTAAACTTAGACTGTTAGCAATTTACTACAGGGGCAGTGTAGGTTTGTTTCACACTTTGAAAATACTTTCCCCCTTCCTAATTTGGTGTTTAAAGTTGTTATAAAATCTGTAATTTACTTTAAAACACGTTGGCATAGTATGTCATGTATGTGTACTAGTTATTCCACTAAAAATCTACACTCTAGAAGCAGCTATTTACCCAAAATGGGGAAACCCATCCTAGGAGTAATTAGCTAGGACTTAACCTAAAGGCCAGGTAGCTATTTTAACGCTTCAGCCATCCCAACCTTATGTAGACTAAGTAGCCTTGTTACTTAGTATCTCCGATATTAGAAATTCCTGGAGTAAAATGAGTGGCATTAAGAGACACGGACTGATTGGAAATACAAAGACACCCCCTACTCTGGTGTGAACAAGGTATTTATGTGGTGTGAACCACTGCAGAAGTGCCATTGGTCAAAATGAAGTTTAACCCCTTTGTGACTTCTGACCGGAGCAAGAACCGTAAAAGGTCTTTCAATGCACCTTCCCACATTCGCAGGAAGACTGTCTCCTCTTTCATAAGAATTGAGACAGAAGCACAATGTTTGATCCATGCCCATTAGAAAGGATGATGAGGTTCAGGTCACAAATGGCAGCAAACTGGCCCAGTGGTCCAGGTCTACGGGAAGAAGTATGTCATCTACACTGCACGAGTGCAGGGGAGAAAGCTAATGGCACAGCTGTTTATGTGGGCATCCCCCCAGCACGGTGGTTATCACCAGACTAAAGCTGGACAAAAACAGAAACAGAAAGCCAAATTTCACTAAGTAGGGAAGGAAAACGGCAAATACAAGGAAGAAACAATTGAGAAGATGCAGGAATAAAGAACGTAATCTTATCTACCACCTTCATAAAGACTTAAAATTAGAAAAATAAATAAATAAAAGACTCTAGAAAGCCCGGAGCTTGCAGTGTTGGGGTGGCTACCCACAGCTCCATCCTAAAGTGGCTCTGTGCAGCCACTGATCTGGAAGATGCTGGCTGCCTGGTACAGACCATGTTCTGTCTCTGATGCTGTCACATTTGCCTCAGAAGTCTTTAGGGAAAGGTAGGTGACAGTACTAAAGACAGACAGAGCCCCTGCGTTCAGTGTAGGCGAGGCGCAGCATTCTGCCGTGCTCCCACTGTACTCTGCGAGCCTAGCGGTAGGGAGTATACCTAGGGCCTTTATCTAGCTGCGACTACTGGAGGCTAACTATCAAAAGGTACACACACTTCGGAATAGTCAAACTGGCTTAAATAAGTTTTGGGGTGAGGGGGGATGATCTGCGCATATATATAAAGTGCTTCCTACTAAAACTTTCTGAGGGAAGATGTATCTGCTGATACTATCATTTTGAAATTGAAATCCCTGTTTTTAAAGTTTCATTACAAGAGATTCGTTTTACATAAAACCTCCCTCATCTGGAACGCATTTTACTTCTCTATAAACAGCGAACTGGAGTAACTGTGAACGATTATTTTCATAAGGGTAATGCTCTCCTAAAGAATCCCCTTTAATCCAAACCATATGTTAGCATCTTTGAAAGAAAAGATATTCTTCAGGAAATTACTTGTCTATTTCAGATCAAAGAAATGGAAACAAATGGATTCTAAAGCTCATGGAGTTTACAGTTTCAAATATTTTTCACTGAGAGCATGTGGTTTGTAAATACTGACTACATGAAATTCCACTGTACACTCGACTCATTTTTTAGTATCACATTACTCTTCCAGTATGAGGTATAAGCCACTGCCTCCCACATATCTTCTGCCCATCCTTCAGAAACTGGGGCAGGCACACTCTCAGGGGGTCTAGCACACACACCACGCTCCCTGAGCTCAACTGTGCACTGTGGCATGTCGTTGAAAGTACATTAGAGTTAAAATCCAAATGAAGGCTCGCTCTCTGAGGCTAGGGACTTTGATATACTCCCAGGGCTTAGAAGAGTGTCTAACGCTTAGTAGGCAACCACCTTTCAACTAAAGGGATCCCACACCTACTATGTACTCACATGTGAGAGGCACAGCCAGGAACTAAGAAGCCAGAGAACAAGGCAGACGCAGTCCCTACTCTGAGATCTTACATTCTAGCAGGAGAGGCCATAAGCAAGCAGAGTTGTTAACTAGATTGTAAGTGCGGAGGGAAATCAACAGGACACTGTGACAGAGAATGGAGAAATTCCCCAGAGAGGGTTTTAGACTAACTAGGCACTTAAGAGAGGGAGGAGAGACGTGCACAGATTTGCAATACGTGCTGCAAGTATAACCAACAGGGTTTACTGATGGCCTGGACATGGACCACGAAAAAAAAGCTGAATCAAGGACAATTCTTAGGTATTTTGTTTATCTAGTTTTTTGTTGTTGTTTTGATTTTATTTTATGCTTAAGCAACTGGGTGATTTGATGGTAATATATTGACCTAAGACTTAAGAAACAAATTTTGACCAGAAAATCTGGAATACATTACATTTGAGAAATCTACCATTCAAATGATGATAACAAACTGCACAGTGCTGGGCAAAGAATAGGTCCTTAATAATTAACTAACTGCACAACAAAATATATAAATGATATAAAATTTAACTAAAAATGAGCCAATACCAGCTATGCTCTAAACCCCTGAGAACCAGTGTTGGCAACACCTAGACAACTGCTAAAGGGATGTTTCAACTGACCATGAGCCAATCAATGGAATTAATAACCACTTTGCTATTTTATGGAACCACTAAAATCAACTACTTGTAGTCTTGTGTAAATGCCTTACAATAGCAGTAGCTAGCTACTAAGCTATTTCTTTAAAAAAGATACTACATCTATCAATATAAAGTTGACTTTCTAAAAATTAAAGCCCAAAGTCAACAGTTTAAAGATACTTTTGTTTCTTGGATGAATGAAGCTATGTCTAAGAATACTGCCTTAATCAAAAATATTTTTTTTCTAAAATGATTAGCTTTTAATATATTAGACTGAGCATAAAGATTATTATACAGTGGCATAAGCACTTTGGAAGGTGGAACACCAGCTGAAACAGGATTTGCTGAGAATTTAGATTGGATGGGGGATTCTTACTAGAATGAATCTTGCTAGCAAACAAAGGAATTCTTCCTACCAGTAGAATGTACAAGCTCCTAACAAAGTTATTCATTGTTGAACTAGGATGTATAAATAACAGTCATTGAGAAGACTCATGTATAGTAATTACTTTGCAAGTAAATTTCAAAAAGTAATTCTCTTAATTTAGACTATAATTTAAAGGAACATGCTAGAACAGCGTTTCTCAGCCTCAACATAATTGACATTTGGGCTGGATAATTCATTGTTGTGAGGCCTGCCCTGTACACCGTAGGATGTTTAGTAGCATCCCTGGCATCTACCCACCAGATGCCAGATGCACACCACTACCCACTGTCCACTGCCCAAGTTGAACAACCAAAACTGTCTCCAGACACAACCAAATGTCCCCTGGGTGGTCCTCAATTGAGAAGCACTGGTCTAAAATAATGCAAATTACAGATTATAACCTACATATGTCAATATGAAAATCTCACTAATGATTCGTAGTAGCCTACTTCCAAGATGAGTTCAACCACCCCCACCTTCTGATATTCATGTCATTATGTAGTCCCCTCCCCCACACTGTATCAGGGTTGGTCTGTGTGACCAATAGAATACATCAAAGGGATAGTATGTGACTTCCAAGGTGGGGTCATAAAAACACTGGGTGGCTTCTGTCTTGTTCTTTCTTGGATCATTTGCTCTGGGGGATGCCAGCTGCCTTGTCAGGAGTAGCAACTCTATGGAGAGGCCTTCAAGGTGAGGAATGAAGGCCTCCATGCAACCACCATGAGGAACTGAGGCCTCCTGCCAAAAGCTACCCCAGTAAGCTTGGAAGAAGATCCTCCAGCCTTATCAAGTCTTCAGATGACTGCAGATCTAGCCAACAACATCTTAATGCCAACCTCACGAGAGATCTTGAGCTAGAACCACCAACATACAGAAACTCTGAAACAATAAAGATTTGAAGTCACTGGGTTTTAGGGTAATTTGTTACAAAACAGGCCACTAACACAGAACTATACTCCTGTCTGTCTCCTTAAACATAAAAACCCTGGCAAGTATATGAACCCTTACCACTTAGTAACAGGATCACTGCATTGTTTATCAAAGACCCAAATGACTGATTGATAGTAGCAATTTACCTTTTTTAAGCAAAAAGGAGATAAATGGGCTCAAAACTGTTTCTCCTTAATTTAAAGTGTAGTTTAGAGGGAGAAAATCAGAACAGACTGGTGACTTGATTTATGTGGTAAAATAAAATATTTTCTACTAAGAAGTCCTTGAAAATCCTCATGGAGATCACATACCTAAGCTGGTAGCTCACAGTGTCCTCTATCCCATGATACAGCCACTAAACACAGGGCTTTCAGTAGGAGGAATTTAAGATTTAATTGTGGCTCAGGCTCAATGGTGATGATCCATGGGATGACAGAAACTCTATAAGCAAAGCTCAGTTTCCCCAGATGTCTTGTAAATCCAAAAGTCACTGCCAGGCTTCCTACTGCCACAGGCACATGTGTTATCCCACTTCGTACATAAAAAATAAAATAATTACTAAGTGAATCTTTAAATTTTATCTTACTAGGAATAAACAATATTCCAAGCAAATGGATTCCTATTTCTTACATAACTTGGAAAGCCTCTTGTACTTAAACCATGTCTGATGGTGTTACGGGCTAAATTGCGCCCCACCTCCCCGGCCCTGCCCAATTTATATGTTGAAGTACTAACTCCCAGTACCCCAGAATGTGATGATATTTGGAGATGGGGTCTTTAGTGAGGTAATTAAGTTAAAATGAAGTCACTAGGGAGGGTCCTAATCCAAAACAATGGATGTCCTTTTAAGAGAAGAACAGGCCACACACAGAGAAAGACCACATGAAGACACAGGGAGAAGATGTCCATGTACAAGTCAAGGAGAGAGGTCTCAGAAGAAACCAACCCTGCCGAAAACTTAATTTCAGACTTTGAGTCTCCAATTGTGTGAAAATTAATTTCTGTGGTTTAAGCCCCTAGAGTTTGTGGTAGTCTGTCATGGCAGCCCTAGCAAATTCAGAGGGTCATCTGGTGACTTCTGTGTTTACCAGGTCCTCTGTGATCCTGAATCTGGTCACTTCTGCAGAAACCATGTCACCAGAAAATGAACATGCAGACCATGACTTTAGATTCCAGAATAGAAAAGTATATGACAATGTTTTTATATTCCCCAAAATGATCCACTGAATTGAAGCCTCTCTTATTCTGGCCTTCTTGACTTTTACCAATACTTCTAGTATCAGAAGAGGGAGAAAAAACAGAATTAACTCCAACCACTGAAGTAGAAATAACTGAAGACCCTCTCCAAAATGACCGTGGAAAGGGTTACTGAATCTTGATGAGTATAATCCAGGGCAAAGGATTTACTGAAGGAATGCCCATTTTGTTGAATATGAGTTTAGAGATGATTTGCCATTAAAGTGTAGATTCTGAGCAGGTGGGATGGAGAGGATGGTCTCCTCATACTACTACTGATTTGGCTATCACTTAGGATAATATCCTCAGGCAAACTGTTACTGAGGGAGAAAGCAAAGCTTTCAATGAATTAAGACAGTTGAACAGCAGGATTTTTAAGGAGAAGTCATAGTAATGACAAATTATTCTGAAGTCCATATGTCATGGAAACAGCAAGGTACGAAAAGGACAATTTACTACATCAAATACCAGCTTCATTTGTTGAGCATTTATTAGGTCCAGTGCTTTGTTAAATAGCAAACACACATCTTTAAATCGTCACACCAACCTCTAACAGGTATTGCATATCACCCCCAATCAAAGATGAAAAGTAAGTTCAGAGAGGCTATACAATTATATATCCATACAATAATATATAATTATATACTTATGTGGAATAAATATGATTACAATTACTTTTACATTTTTCCTCTTTCATTGCTTTTTAAAATGTGCCTACTAGAAAATTTTAAATTACAGGTTACTTGCATTCTATTTCTATTGGATAGTAGTATTCTATATTACATTGACTAGCCTCTTCTGGAAATCTAGAAAGTACTGTACTGAAATTAGTCCTAGTAGATATTTAACTAGAAATCTAAGGAATTAAGTTTCTGATACGGTCAACTTACAAAACGAGATGAGTTATCATTTTTCACAGTCTTCGCATTTCCAAATGATTCCAGAATTGGATTGGCTTGCAAAAGCTGCCGTTCAAGTTCCCCCTAAAAGACATTACGCATACACACATGTACACATACACACATAAATAAAAGCAGATGTTATGTTAATCCAGTTTCTTTACTCCAGTCCTCAGGGAAAAAACAAAGTGAGACAACACAAAAACTGCCTCTTCCCCCAGTACTTTTCTTTTACTTTACCATAAGCACCCTTGGCTGACTTACTCTTGGCCATGGGAGGCTCTGCTGAAGGAAAAAAGTTAGCACCTCTAAAGTGATCACAAGGAGCAGAAAAATGGCACACTGATCAGAGGGGATCAATTTAAGGACAGGGCACATAAATAGGCAGAAATTCTGAAAACAAAACAGAGAAACTTGTTTTCATGAAATAAAATTTAGCATGACACTTCAATTAGGAACATAGTAATACTTCTATGTTATATTTTAATAATGTAGAGTGGGCAATGTCCTCACCTATCTCCAGGATCAGAGATGACAAAGGTGGCAATACTTCTGACTTCTTGCTCAAATTTAAAAGGCTAAGTATAGAGTATTTGATACAATGTATATTTTACTCAGTGTTTTATATATGCAAATTAGGCTACAAAACAGATTTTACAAAAAGATGTGAGTATATTAATATGTGCTTTAATCATGAGACACAACAGAAGGCTGGATGAGAAAGCATGATGTCATTTCTGGCCATAAAAGCACTAGAAAGTGATGCTGTGTTCCTGGAATGTAATTTCGGAACTGTATCGTATGATTTCAGTAAATCTGCTTTTTCCAAACACAAATCTTACCCCTGTATTTGAAAATACGCACAGTATTCTAGAGCTAACAAAAGAAAGGAATAAAAACCACTAGCAGTCCTGACCGGTGTTGCTCAGTTGGTTGGAGGGTCATCCTGTGCATCAGAAGGTCACAGGTTCAATTCCTGGTCAGGGCACATAACTAGATTGCGGGTTCATATAGGAGGCACCCAATCAAAGTATCTCTCTCACATCGATGTTTCTTTCTCTTTCCCTTTCTCTCTCTCTGAAAATCAGTTAAAAAAAAAAACCACCACTAGCAAATGTGATTCTCTAAGGGAAAAAGGAATATAAGGAAACTCACATAAGATTTATTAATTAATGGCCATGTGCTATGTGATTAATTATGCTATAATCAAATCCAAAAACAAGAACAAATATATTGCCAAATGGACTCCTGTACTCAGCTGAAAGGGCGGGGAAATTTTCCTTATTTGTCTACTCTGTAGCATTTATCTGGATTGTCCAGACTCCCACAGGTCTTAATTACTGTCTATGATTGTGTTTTACTGAGACCAGTCAGGAACTAGTCTTTTTGAGAACCCCAGCTACGAGAGTTCCTTTCTTGGCATTAGATGATGATATGCTCCCTGTACAGTGAATTGTCTAGTTTATTAACTTCAAAACCCCAGATTATTTCTGATGTAAATCTTTCTAAATATTATATGCTACCCAAATTTCTTAAACATGGTATCCTGAGCCAATGACTGAGAGTCCTCATTAAAAATGTTAGTTATTCTGTGATATGACAGAGTGTCCTTCCCCTGAGGTTGAGTCCAACCGTGTGCCTATGGCCAAAATCCTGCAAAGCCCTGGTGCTGGCTCTGCAATCCTTCATGAGAATGTAGAAACCGTCAGAAAACACCCACTTTTGATTAGTGGGGCATTACCTTTACAATATTAAGCATCTACTGTTAGGTCAAGGAATTAGAACAAATTCCTCAAAATTATACACTACCCTGCCAAATAAAACCATAATGAGCCTGGCCAGCTTGGCTCAGTGGTTAAGCATCGACCTACGATCCAGGAGATGGGGGTTTGATTCCTGGTCAGGGCACATGCAAGGCTTGTAGGCTTGATTCCCAGTAGGGGGCGTGCAGGAGGGAGCCGATCAATGACTCATCGTTGATGTTTCTAGCTCTCTCTCCCTCCCTTCCTCTCTCTGAAATCTAAGATATATTTAAAAAACAGCAACAAAAAAAAACTGTAATGAAAATATTTCAGGTAATAATCTACCTTTACAATGTTTTCCTGACTTGGAAGGTGAGGCAAGTGTTGCATACATTATTTTACTATTCCCTACACATGGCTGCAAGGATTCTGTGGGTCAACATTACTGATTCTTTTCCTTCCTCGTGTGTTTGTATGTGTGAAACCTGACTCTCTCCTGTTGGCTTATAGTAGCGATTTTCAACCTTTTTCACCTCATGGCACATAAACTAATTAATAAAATTCTGCGGTACACCAAAAAATATATTTTTTGCTGATCTGACAAAAAAATAGGTATAATTTTGATTCATTCACACTGGACAACTATTGTTGTGCTGCCTGTTGTCATTTTTTAATTTGACAATCTAAGGAAAAAGAGGTCAATGCCCTGACTAAATAATCAGGTACTGCATGTTTTAAAAATTCTTATGGCACCATGGCTGAAAATCACTGGCTTATGGTAATTGGCTGCATTCCCTGCTCCCTGTTCAGTCATTTATGAGTCAAAATGATAAGCTAGAAATATTTGCTGAATAAATGTATAATCCGAGGTCCTAAAAACATTCTACAAGTATTTGGGGAAGGGACAGTGGTAGGCTCAAAGGTGGTAATAAGATTTGGGTTAAGGGTCCTCACAGCCACGGTAGTAACTGGACTTGGGCACTTCCCCATCCCTGCTTTGGGGCCATTATATTAACAGTGCCGTGGTATTACTTCTGTCCTGATGGATTTGTGGCATCAGTGAGACCAGGCAAAGACCTCAGACACTCACAAATAAATCACAAAGGCTTGACACAAACTAACACCATAAAACATGCAAAAATTGGTCTTACATTAAGAAATTACCACTAAACGTGATCATTTCTGTTATGTTAAGCAATTTCATATTTAAACAGTGCCAAGATCTCTCAACCAAATGATAATGCCACTTGTAAGCCATCGGGGGCAGTGACTGTTAACCCTTCTGCTAGAATTGGATGTATAGTGTCTCTTATTTCTGTTCAATATAATGAGAAACGTCATTTGAGAATGTGGAAAACAGCAGCATTAGCTGTTGAAATTATTTTTAAAATTCTAAGTATTTAGAATTAGATGATATTTTAAAGGTATACCAATCACGATGAAAACCCTGTTTATTACATAGCTCATCATATACACTTGCCTGCCCGCACCCCCTGACAGGTATAGGATGAGATTAAAATTGGTAACAAATATGTATCTCTTTCAACATTTCAGTTCAGTCATCAAGGGGAATCAGGCTGAGATCATTCTGCACCTGCAGCCCAAGAGGGCAAAGAAGCGCTGTCTCACCGACCACAAGAGGACGGATAAAACGCAGTGGCAGCCACTAGTCAAGATGTGGAGAAATAGACTCTAACCACGACTGGCAGGCCCGTTCCAGCACTTGCTGGCTATCATCTTGTGTCTCAGTTCAAGGCTGTTTAGGCCAATAGATACAAAGTCAGCCTGAAGCTGCTGCCTGGCTTTGGGGCAGGTGAGCTGGCTAGAAGGAGTCATTCTTAGGAAATAGTCAAGCTTAGGACATTAGTTGTTTTCAAATCTTCTCTGAAACTGTACTGTGCTCAGGCTCAGGGGTGGCACAAACACTGCGCTGGCTCTGGGTCTGTACCAGCAATGACAATGAGGGAAGAGGGCGCGGAAACTGTACTTTCAGTTGCCTGGGGGATAAAGCCAAATAAGACTTAATTTTATTATAGAAACGACATCAAAAGTTTATAGGTAACAAGTTTATAGTAAATATTGTTTACTTCAGTATTGTGAGCTTAAGTTAAAAAAATTGATGTCTCGTATATTTGTTCATATTTCCATAAGTTTCAAAGGCAAATATAGAAAGGACTGATTATTCCACACTGCCAGGATGGAGAGAATAAAAAGACAGTGACAAGTACTGGCGAGAATATAGAGAAACTGGCACCTTCCTAAACTGCTGGTGAAAATGTAAAAAATGGTACAGCTGCTTTGAGAAACAGTTTGGCAGTTTCTCAAAATGTTAAACAGAAAGTTACCATGATCCTAGGTACCCATCCAAGAGAATTGAAACTTACGTGCATACAAAACTTGTATGCAAATGTCCACTGCAGCATTATTCATAATGTCCCCAAAATGTGAACAATCCAAATATCCACCAACTGATGAATAGATTAACAAAATGAAACATTTAATACGATGGATTATTCGGCCATAAAAAGGAATGGAATAGTTATACCTGCTACAACATGAATGAACCTTGAAAACATTATGCTAAGTGAAAGAACAGTTACAGAGAACCACACAGTATACAGTTCTATTCATACGAAGTATCCAGAATAGGTGAATTCACTGAGACAGAAAGTATTTTAGTGATTTCCAGGGCTGGGAGGAAAACAAAGGTAACTCCTAATAGGTACAGGGGCTTCTTTTGGGGTGATGAAAATGGTCTAAAATTCACTGCAGTGATAATTACATATACTTAGGAACACTGAACTGTATACTTCAAATGAATAATTTTATGGCACATGAACTAAACCTCTAAATAAAGCTGATTTTTAAGAATAAGCAAACAGACAAATAAATAAAAGACCCACAAAACCAGGAGCCTAGAAATGCCCTCCTTTTTGTTTTTACGATTCATACTACTGTCTAGTGATAAAATGCTCGAAATGTACACGAATGGTTCCTGGGAACCTGAGTAAGTTTTGCCTATGAATTCAATATAAATCCACAAACCAGTGATATCAAGCTAAAAGAAGCACTGACTCGCAAAGTATAGACTTTCAACATTATAATTATTACTTTACAGCAGTCACTCTCAAAATGGGGCATGGAGGAAAGGGGCACCCAGGAGGGTGAAGGGGGTGCAGGCAGGGAAGTAATTACTTGCTAGGACCCTCTCCAGGGTGTAACCATTCCCTGCTACTCATGAGTATCTCATATTCCTTAAGTATCCTGGGGAAGAAAAATTAATTGAGAATCAGTGCTCTTCTCATGTTTCTAAAAACATAAGCGTAGCTACTCTTTGACTAGACTATTATTAAATAAACTTGGGAAAAGCAGCTTGACGATTCTGTGCACAGGAAATACATGCAGTAAGACATGCAAATCAAGGACAGTGAAGTGCGGTTGCCTTCAAGAGAACTTGCTACCCAGGGACTGATTTTGACCCAAAGTAAAAGCGAGGGGGAGCATGCTACTCACATACAACAGGGAGCCACTTGGTAGTTTAAAATGACATCGAAACAAAATGTTAACAATGATTTATGTCTTCCAAAGAGGACTGGAAAACCTAAATCTGTACTTTACTTAAGTAGGGACCTAAGTACCTATTAGAAGGACAAAAGTTGGTTTCTGGTCTAATGGTTCCTCCTTTAACTAGCAAAGAAGCCTTTAAATATCCTATAGGATGATTATTTCATTAACCCTTCCAATTGGCATGAATGGTCTTGTCTGCAGCTAAAAGAGCAAAAGAAACCACAGGCCTTCAGAGGTATAGTACAGCTTTGGGATCTGAGAATTTCTTACAATTTCAAGAAAGATACCTGAAAATCTTATTATCTGTGACTATTCCTTTATTTCTATTCTATTCTGTTAGAATAGAAACTTAAAAGTTTCTTTATAGTAATAGATTATTTCCATAACTCAATATCCTTCTTCTTTTATATTAGCTTTGTAACATTTTGTTTATGGAAGACAGACAAACCAAAGCCATTCCCAGCTAGGGAAGGATTAGGTGCAAGTACAGACGTCCCCTTCTACCTGAGGCACCTGGCTCCTTTCTGCCCTCCCTCTCATCTCAGGAGCAGCAAGTGCTCCAGTTCGTGGGGTGTTCACTGCGCTGCTCAGTGGAGCTAAAAGGTGGGCATCTGATGGTCATTAAGAATGACACTCCAGCAATACTTGCTGTAGATAAAATAATTCTAATTTTATGAAATACAAAGAGGCCTTTAGGTGAAAACACATACGGCCATAAAATTTGAACAGATTAGAAATTTGTTAACCCAAAAGGTACCACCTTTAAAGTCAAAGCCCCAAATTCAAAATTTAATATATGGCACAAGGCCAGGCTTCCATGTGTCTGAGATGTATTAGCATAATTCCACCTCATGCGTGGCATATGAAACCCTGAGTTGACAGGCTTCATAAACATGTGATTCAATGTCATGATAAAAGGTAAATAATCACTAAAATTCATCTAGAAAACAAATTTCAAGCAAAACGCATGCTGCTTCTCATGAAATGAACAAGCCTCTAAGCAACAAATTTTCAAAATCAAAAATTTTTTTCTTAATAGAGTTTACTCAGAACTAATGGTATTTGTTTCTAGTAGAGACTCAATCTAAAGACAAAAATTAGTGCAAACACTCAAGACTAAGAAGCATAAGGAAAAGCACTTGCCTGGTGTTTCACTGGTTTAGGTGATTCCTGCTGCTCGTTACAAACAGATAAATGCAAATGTTAGCAAGGGTGGGTCTGGGTCCTTCCCTAGCAGGGAGCCACCTCCATAGCACCCAGTCACTGCGGCTCAGAACTGGGAGGGTTGGTTTGGCTGGCATTCTTTCAGGCCACATTAACTAACACTTCTGCACATCTACGAATTAAGGATAAATGGCATCTAAATTCTTACCCCTTTCTACCTTCAGTTCTTCCCAAATTTCTAGCCTCCCCTCAAGCTGCTGTGAGCAGTAGCAACAGGCTGCTCTGCAAAGTTCAGGAAGAACTGCTAAAAATATTGAGGGTCTTCTTTGGGTAGAAAATAAGTCTTCATAGGCACTGCTCATCAATTTTTAACAATTCTCACTACATCTCTGCAAAGAAATTAGGCTTCAAGCCACAACCATAATTCCAGTTTTCCCTGTTAGAATAACTAGTTGAGAGCCATTTCCTGACCAACTTGCTCCCTTTTAAGTGAAAAAAAGAGTTGCTGAGTGGGGAGTGGTGGGGACACTGTCAATGACAGCAGCACAATGAGTAGACCTGCTTCCTTAGTGTTTCTGAAATTGTAAAAGAGCAAATCTAAGATGTAAAACAACAGCCACAGAACAAGAACTTACAGGAATATTGTGGTCCTTTCGTCCCTTATGTGAAGAAGCAACATGAGCAAGGTACTGAATGACTTTCTTAGTGTTCTCTGTCTTCCCGGCACCCGATTCACCCCTGGAAGAAACAGGAACACAGGCCGCCTTAAGGAAAGCACAGCGCACACTCCAACAAAAGTATACTCGACAAAAGTAAACTAGGCGGAAATAAGAATTAGTAGAAAATAAAAAGAAAATAAGTAGGGGGGAAAAAACCTATCAGCAGTAGTTCGGAAACTATTGTTTTTAAATGGTATTAAATTAACCCAAATATTTTTGGTAGACGCCAGTAAGAGGTCAGGAAAATGTTCACAACACTTTTTGTTCTTGGCACTGGGGGTTCTGCCACAGAAGTGAAATTGATTAAGAGTGTTTGGGAAGAAATTCCTTAGCCCCAGAAACATATCTAGCACTGGAGATGGAATTCCTAAAAACAATTAAGTGAAGGTAATTTAATCTGAAGGAACTGAGTGATGCCCACTGATCACTGATACTCATCTCAGCCAGCCAAAGCTTTCTGAACTCATCCCTTATTCCAGGCGAATGATGGTTCTCTCCCTGGTACCAGTACACAGTAACCTGTACCCATTTCAGTTAAACACCTTCACAGCAAATGCTGGCCTCCCACACTGGGGTCCCTGTGACAAGGGCCGTGGCTCTGTGCATCTGTTTACTTGCATGTATGTGTTTATTTATTTCTGTTGGTTTCCTTTTAATCTACATAACCTTGTATAGTGTTGACACATGGCCAGTACACAATTTGTAGAGAAAATGAATGAATACTATGAATTCCGTTATGAACTAGGTGGGACAAATGCCTTATATTTTCAAATGAGGCTGGCACATTTCGCTTACTTCTACCTAGTGCTGAGCTGGAAATTCAGGTAAGCTGCTAGCATGCAATGATACCTGAATTGTGTTCTCTCTGCTCAAATATTTAAGGTTCCCTAAGACATAATCAAAGCAAACCTACCTTGACAATCAAAATCTCAATTTAGATCAAAATTTAAAATTAAATATATAGATTATTTTTTTTAAAAACCAAAAACTCAAAAATGTTATTCGATACATTGCCAACTAATAATCCTCGAAACCTGTTTTTTCTAACAAACTTTAACCCTTTCTTAGAATTATACTATTTGAACTGCCCACAGCATGATTTTTTCAGTAGGTTTACTGGTTGCCTTATCGTCCTAACTCTCCACACCCAGATACCCACAATCTCAACCGCAGGGGGTGAGCAAAGGGATCCTCTTGACCAACTGGTTGTATGGCTTTAAGTAAAGCAATTATCTTCTCTGGGCATCAGTATCACCATCTATAAAGTGTAGGAACTGAATTAGGTCCTTTTTTAGCTCCAAGATTCGATGATTCTAGATATAACCCACTTATTGATTTATGAGAATATTTTACATATTAAGATTACTAACCACCATCTATTATTATATTAACCACTATCTATTGTTATACCATCTGTTGTTATATTAAAATTCATCCCCTTCTTTGTTTTGCCATGTAGAAGTTTTGAATCTTATGTAGTCAAATTGATAAACTTTCTTGTAATGCTTCCTCTGCTTGTAGTCACACTTAAAAAGGCCTTTTCTGCACCAAGATTACGTCCATCTATATTCTCATTTTAAATTATCTATATTGTTAAATCTATCTGCATTTTCTTCCAGAGCTCTGATGGTTTCACTTTTTATAATTAAATCTTTAATCAATTTGAAAAAATTTATGGTTGGAGGTCAATATTTAATCTAATATCCCCCCAAATGATTCAGCCTATATCCTAGTATCAGTGGTTCACAAAGAGTAATTCTCTAGTGATATGAAATGTTATCTTGATCTTATACTCACTCCTTACACATATGGCTTATTCCAAAGCCAGTACCACACTGCAGTAGTTTTGAAATACGACCAAAGCACACATAATTTTTCTTCTTTAAAAAAAAAACCACTAAGTAGTCTCTGAGGTTTATTTTTTCAGATAAACCAAATAATTCTGTTCTGCTATGCCTCCTCCATCTCCTGCTCTCCTGAATAAAAAACAACAGGTGGAATTTTGAGTTAAATGACATTAACATATACATGATTTTTAGAAGAAATGGTGTCTTCATCTGTCTTTTAATTTTGTATTTTTCTAAGTTCAAAACAAGCAAGGACCATTTGTCTTATCCATCTTTAAAATCATAGTGCCTAGCATAGTAAGTTCTGCTGAGTACGTGAATATAGGTCCTGTGCATGTTTTGTTAAGTTTACCCCTAGGCTCTTTTAAATATCTATTGTTCCTGTCACTAATGTCCTTTCATCACCATTCTATTTTCTACCTGGCTGCCACTGGTACATAGATAATTAAGGTCATAATTTTCATTCATTTATTGCACAAATATTTACAAGTCAACTTCTATGTGTTGGGCATTCTTCTGAGTGCTACAGATACAGCTGTGAAAAAAATCCATGTCCTTACAGAGCTTGAGTTTAGGGGAAGAGACAAAAAATAAACATGAAAAATAAGATGCTTCAAAGGACTCTCCCTGTGCATGTGAGGGTCCAGGAAGAGCTTCCTGAAAGCTGAGCAGGGCTAGCAAGTGAAGAGCTGGGGCAGTGTTCAGGCCGATGGAAAGACAAACACAAAAGCCCCAAAGTGGGAAAAAGCTTGGTATATTCTAGGAACCAGCAGCCTGTGTGTAGGATTTGATATAACTAACCAGCAAGGCAGAGAACAGCAGGCGACCTTGATGAAGTAGGAACAGGGTGGATGTGATGCACCCAGGGGTCACGGGAAAGAACGTGGATTTTACTCAAGCGTAATTTCCTAATAGCTATGGTAGTGGTTTTCTGTTTTGTTCTTAACTTTATTCAACATACTTAGTGTTTCAAGGTTAATCATATGTTGGCTGTCAGTTTCAAACATAATTTTTACTATGCTAAGAAACGAGACTCTCCTGTAGACTGATGACTTGTCTTGAGAACAGATGACTAACTTTTCAGCTGGTCTGCCTCTGTGGTTTCTCAGCTCACTCCTCTCAACTGGATACGCTTCCCTCTGTCCTCAAAGCACTTTGCCCCTCCCATCACACTTACTGGGCTGTACTTCAACAATTTGTTTATGAACTCTGATACAGTTCATATATTTCAGTCTATGGAGACTTTGCTATAGAAAATAGTTTCAAAACTAGATGTATTTCAATACCTTACTGCTGAGTTGACAGGAAGGGAAATGATGAGCCTTATATTTTCCGCCAAAAATGGGGAAAAGAGCCTCTACTGTATAAGGCAGTTGTGAAGAAAAGTACAGTCCATCTAAAGCACACAATTAGTATTCAATAAACAATGCCATTATTGGCCCTCAACTGGAGGTCATCTAAATCACTAAACTCTAAATTACTTCATGAATCAATGGTGTTAGTAGAGTGGTTAAGAGTGTGGGCTACGGTGTCAAAATGAGCCACCTAGATTCAAACCCTGCCTACCATTTCCTGGCTATGGGGCTTCAGGCAAGTTACTGAGCTCTGAGCCTCAGCTTATAATCCTTTAAAATGAGGTAAAGTGCCCAGCCGGGCGTGGCTCAGTGGTTGAGCATCGACCTAGGATCCAGGCGATCGGGGTTCAATTCCCGGTCAGGGCACATGCCCGGGTTGCGGGCTCAATCCCCAGTCGGGGGGTGCAGGAGGCAGCCGATCAGTGACTCTCTCATCATTGATGTTTCTATCTTTCTGTCCCTCTCCCTTCCTCTCTCTGAAATCAATAAAGATATATTTAAAAAAATAAAATAAAATGAGGTAAAGTTACTTCCTAGAACTGAGATCATACATGTGAGGACCCACGCACTGCACCTGGCCAAAGCCTCTCAGTAAATGGCTACAGGAGTAGTAGTAACAGCTATGATGACGATCAGTAAAGATGATGGTAAAGGTATTTATTAACAGAGGCTTTATAAAGACCTCTGATTTGAATATGAGAGTGGTGGCTGGATCAAAGGAATACAATTCTTGGAAAAAAGTTTTTTTTTAAAGGGCAATGGCACATCTGTCCCAGACGGAAGCAAAGAAAATAAAGCAGCTTGAACAAAAGTAACAGGAAAAAGGAATGAAAAAGAAAGCTCAGCAGACTTGTCTTGAAGATCAGGAGAATCCTAAGAGGAAAACAGGACCAGATCTCAAAGAGCAGAGGGACAAAGGGAATGTGACCTCATTTCCACCAACGCACAATCTGCTAACCTGGTGGTTCTATCCTGGCAGTGGCTGCCTGCCTCATCGCTGGTCTCTGTGGTTCCAGGGCAAGGCTAACAGGAACACAAACCAGGAGCCTGCTGCATGGGGTGCCCTGTGTCTGCCGCAGCACTTTCAGACATAAAAGACTAGGACGGAGTTTCTAATCGGAAGGTATTTTCATTTTCTAGAGAGGTCTATGGCTTTCCCTGGCTTCTCCAAGGGATGTGCAATCCCAAACAAAAGCATAAAAAACAAGCATGGTAAGGAGCAGTGAAGCAGAGCACTAATAAGGGATCAATTCCAGATCTTTCCCGAATCCCTCTGGACCATGGTGTTTCCCCAGCGAGAAACCCCTTTCCCAGGTCTTAGTTCTGTTTCTATTCTCTCAAATTGTCTAGCTTCAAAAATACCCTTTGCCTGGAATTCTTGCTTTAGATAACCTCAATTTGAAAAACAACATACATGTAAAACATTAGTCAATTTCTTGTAGTTTCAAAACTGTTAGAAAGCAGTCTACTAGGAAGAGCAGAAAATTTGTGATAAGATAGGCTTGGGTTTGAGTTCTCCATTACACATGTAAATGGGGATAACAGGGGTGTTGCAAAGATTAATGGAGATATTTGCAAAAATGTCAGCTCCCTTTCCTGGAAGATTTGCCCAGAACATTTTAAACTTAGAATTATAAGTTGATTTGCATACTTCTTTACCCCCATAATGTAGCCACAACTGAGACACAGCTATAATAACCTAAAAATTCGCATAGTTCTAAGACTTGAGGAAATCTAAGTGTCATTTGAAAAGCAAACTGAGGTCTAGAAAAGCTGACTGTCTGACCTAGGGTCACAGAGCTAGTTCATGGTAGAAAGAATGGGACAAGAAAGAATTCCAGACTTGTATCTGGAAACATAGTATTTCAACTACACCATATTGTTGCCTTAGCTATTTTTTTAAGACTTAATTTTTTAATAGCAGTTTTAGGTTTATAACACAACTGAAAGGAAGATACGGAGATTTCCCATGTATCCCTTCCCCCTGCCCCCGCCATGCACAGCCTCCTCCACTATCAACATCACTCACCAGAATGGCACATTTTTTTTTAACCCAGGATGAGACCAAAGTTCATAGTTTACCTTAGGGTTCACTGTGGGAGTTGTGCATTCTACGGATTTGAACAAATGTGTAATGACTTGTATCAACTATTATAGTTAATACAGTGTTTTCACTGCCCTAAAAATCCTCTGTGCTCTGCCTATCCGCCCCCCCCGCCCCCCGGGCAAATGCTGATCAGCTTTACTCTCTCTATAGTTTTGCCTTTTCCAGAATGTCACATAGGTGGAATCATATATTATGCAACCTTCTCAGATTGGCTTCCTTCACTTAGTAATCTGCATTTAAGGTTCCTCTGTGTCTTTTCAGGGCTTGAGAGCTCATTTCCTTTTAGCACTAAATGTCCGGCTGTACCACAGTTTCATTCATTCACCTGCTGAAGAACATCTTGGTTGCTTCCAAGTTTGGGCAATTATGAACAAAACTGCTATGAACTTTGCTGTGCACGTTTCTGTGTGGACTTGTTTTTCAAGTCCTTTGGGTAAATAAATACCAAGGAGTTCAACTGCTGAATTATATCATAAGAGATTGTTTAGTTTTTTAAGAAACCCAAACTGTCTCTCAAGTGGCTGTACCACTCTGCATTCCCACCAACAAAAAGAAAGAGTTGCTGCTGCTCCACACTTCGCCAGCGTTTGTCGTCAGCTGTTCCAGGCTTCAGCCATCCTCGCAGGTGTGCAGCGATGATGCTATTCGATGTGAAATGTCATCTTCTTTTGCCATCTGTGTATCTTCTTTGGTGAGATGTCTGTAAAGGTCTTTGGCCATTTTAAAATTGGTTTCCTTTTCTTATTGTTGAATTTTAAGAGTTCTTTGTACATTTTGGATAACAGTCTTTTATAAGATGTTACTTTTTGCAAATATCTTCTCAAAATCTATGGCTTATCTTCTCATTCTCTTGACAGTGTCTTTTGCAGAGCAGTTTTTCATTTTAATGAAGTGCAGATTATCAATGATTTCTTTCACGGATTGTGTCTTTGGTGTTGTATGTAATCAGGCATCTAGGTTTTCTCCTGTTATCTTCTGCGACTTTTATATTCTGTATTTGACATTTAGGTTTATGATCCACTTTGAGCTCATTCTTTGAAGGGTGTAAGGTCTGTGTCTAGATTAACTGGTTGTTCCCGAACCACTTGTGAAAGAGACCATCTTTGCTGCATTTATTGCCTTTGATCCTTTGTTAAAGATCAGTTCACTTACTTTTATAGGGTCTATTTATAGGTTGCCTTAGCTATTTAATCAATTCTATTGATTTGACTATCTTAACACTTTTAAGGCCTGTTATTCAGAACAAAAATCAACTGTTTTAATCCCAGGCTGGCTTGGTCATCAGCATTTAAGGTAAAATCAGATAAAATTCCTTAACAAAAGAAATCTATTGTCACATTCTGATAGAAGGCTGAAGTAACCACTATTTTACAATTGTTGCATTACATTTAAATACACTTTAAAGGAAAAACAACTTGAATTAACCAGAAGTTAGTCATAAAATGTAAACAGTATTCTTCAAAAGAGGGGGCTTAGATAACAAAGTAAATTCCTCACCAAAAGCAACTGTTGTGTGAATTTTAATTCTAATGATAAAGAAAGTCAGCAGGAGGATTATACTCTTAACAGGCTTTCACTTCCAATTAGATGGAGTGCATGTGTGGAAGACTTTGCTCTCTCTGAGGATAAAGGAAATCCTGCGTCTTCACCGAAGAACTTGTCAGGATACTAGACTATGACCAACGGGGAGTCTGGATCCTTAAGTGGGAGCTCATGCTGCCTGGCCCGAGTCTGCAGAAATAGAGGCTAGTTGGGGAGCTGGAAGCAGATGAGGCCAGGGGGTAAATTACATGTTTACCATTTCAGGGAGAAACAATAAATTAGAGCCCTGGCCAATGTGCTCAGTGGCGTCGGCCAAGAAAACGTAATTAGGTTGTCTGTGTACTGAATTTCAGAAGACCTTCGCTATGCACCCTTGGAGTTCCTTACTTGGTAGATTCTCAAAGGCACCACAGAATATATAATATATATGTGTACACACACACACACACACACACACACACACACACACACACACACACACACTTGTTAGTCCTTACCCAAGGATATTTTTCCATTGATTTTTAGAGAGAGGGGAGAGGGGGAAGAGAGAAAGAAACATCAATATGAGAGAGACACATCGATTGGTTGTTCCCTGACTGGCCAGGGATCAAACCTACAACCCAGGTATATGCCTTGACTGGGAATTGAACCCATGACCCTTTGGTGCACAGGACAATGCTTTGACCACTGAACCACACCAGCCAGGGCACATATAATATTTTCTTAAACATAGGATACACTGTTTCACATTTCCCTGTTTCTCAAGTCACAATGTAGCTTATAACAGATATAAACACTCAAAGCTGTTATTAAATATCATAACCAGAGTATCTAAGAATTAAGAAAATGTGGTGATGCTAAAAGAAGTGAGGGTAGGGATTTGCTGGAAGGATACAGGAGGAAACTTTCTGGGGTGATGGTAATAGTGATGCTCTCTAGCTTGACGGGTTTAGGTTACACAAAGAACTCAGCACATGTACACTTAAGATTTTATGCATTTCATTATATTAAAATTGTTTCAAAAGATGTAAATTCTGGATTTTAGTTAATGTTATGTATGATGGAGTTAGTTAAGGGGAAGTGTACTGATGTCTACAATTTGATTTAAAATACATCAAATTAAGGGATTAATAGCCCATCAAAGTGGTATGAAAACCTAAACTGAAAACATCTGAACAATCAGTAGCCACAGAAAAAACATTTTCTAACCTTAAGCAGAGCCTTCTGAAAATACAGCTGCCATTAACCCCCATCCCAGGCAGTTTTCTGATGGGAAGACTGACCCCCAGCACCAAGACTAAATTCAGCGGTCTGTTAGCATCACAAAGCCAAACAGAACCCTCCATACTTTCCCCTGATGCTCCCACTCTCCCCTTTTTGCTAAAGTTTAGTCTAGTTTATTTCTGGTTATTTAGCAAGTTACTCATCACATGCGCGTGTAAATAAACCTTGTATTTTCTGCTGTTAATCTGTCTGTTACCAGTTAATCTGCAGACCCCCCCCACCACTGGGCGCAAGTTGGAAAAGTTAGTTTTCCTCCCAACACAAACAATAAATGGATTGATGGATGGATAAAGGAATGAGATTAATATATAATAAAGCAAGTATAGAACAATATTAATGGTAGAATCTAGGTGGTGAATATATGGGTCTGGACTGCAAAGTTGTTTCAACTTTGCTTTATGTAAAAATATAAATAAGATGTTCAGAAAAGTTGAAAGAAAAAAGAATAAAGGAAAGGGAGGGAGGGAAAGAAAAACAAAATAAACATGATACTTATTATGACTGCTACTTTATGCCCAAGAGATAGCCAGATGCTAAGGAGGCTTCCCTCATAAATCCAAGCCTAATAACTGATGACAAACTGAAACTAACCATCAGATTACAAGTGCTAGTGCCTGTAAAGGTCACTTTGGTGATGAAAGTACATTAGTGCTCACTGACCTCTTGTTCTGTCAAACAGTAGCCATGCCCTCCCCAAGTATTTCCTGTTTCCCGATGTTCCAAACGGTCAACAATGGTCACTCAAGCTCCCAACCCACTCAACTCAATCAAAGAGGGTAGGTCCCATGCACCTGATTCCCTGCTTACTGTCTGCAGGGTCACCCTGACTGCAACACTGCAGATGAGGGACACACAGTTCTACTCCTCCCTAGCTCAGGAACAGAAATATGTAGCTCGCTTATGCTCATTTCCTGGAGAGTTTCAGTGACTAGGTTCTGGTTTCGACTTTCCTTGATTAACTCGTGCTGTATAATACATAGCTGATCTTTGGCCCTGGTTCCTGGGAGGGAGCCTCTAAGTCCTCGGAATGTCTTTTGTTATCCACGTGGGCCCTCTCAGTTTTTGCTGATGTGGTGACTTACAATGGGCACCTAGATAGTTTCAGGCTGGGAACTGGCCAAACTGAAAGATCAAAAGGGTGATCAGAGGTTTGGGCTGCTGAACCAGGTGGTATCAGCCAGATCTCCCAGGAGAGGAGTGGGATGCAGCGTGAACTTGACCATGGGGCCAGTGATTCAATCAATCATGCCTACATAATGGATCCCAATAAAAACTCTGGACCAGGAAGCTTAGGTGAGCTTCCTGGTTGGTGACAGACAAGGATGTGCTGGTGAGGAAGTGTCCAGAGGCCATGGAAGCTGTGTCTGTGGGATCCTGCCAGATCTCACCCTGTGTGTCTCTTCTTTTGGCTGGCTCACAATGGTCATTCTAGGGAATTACTGAATCACAAGGGGTAGTAGCAACCCCCAAATTTGTGTTATTTTGTCAGAAGTGCCCATGACCCAGGACTCGAGCTTGTGCTGGTGTCTACAGTGTGGGCACCTTGTGCAGAAGTGTGCCTGGAAGTCAGTGTCAGAATTGTATTGCAACAGATGATCTTTAAAAGACATCTGCAGATCAGATTCTAAATAAGTGACTTCATTGTTTTGAAGAATCAAAGCCAATGTAATTTTTTTTAAAAGAAGAAAAAGGTGTGATTATTCTAGCACATAGAATCAAAATGAACAGACAAATGCCAGGAGTGGACCTTGACAGGATCATGGATTCATTTATTTAATCCTCACCTGAGGATATTTTTTCCATTGCTTTTCAGAGAGAGAGGAAGAGAGAGAGAGAGAGAGAGAGAGACATCGATTGGTTGCCTCCCGCACACACCCAGACCAGGGCCGGGGATCAAGCCTGTGAACGAGGTACGTGCCCTTGGCTGGAATCGAACCCAGGACCCTTCAGCCCATAGGCTGACACTCTAACCACTGAGCCAAACCAGCTAGGGCACAATCATGGAATTTTAAAAATTATAAAAACAAGTTGAGGACTTCCACAGAAAATGGAATATGGATTCTATACTAAATGACATTATTACTGAACCAATGTTAATCTTCTTCAGTGTGATAATGGCCTTTGGGGCTGTTTTCTTTGTTCTGAAGAGACACCAGCTGAAGTATGTGGGGGTTACGTGTTCGGATGTCTGCAATTGACTTGCAAATGGCTAAAAAAAAGTGCCTGTGTGGAGAGAGAGAACTGACAAATTTAAGTGAAGGTATATGGGCATTTCAAGTACCATTTCTTCAACTTTTCAGTAAAATTCCGGTTTGAATTTTTTAAGATAAAAACTTGGGAAAATGCATCAGCAAAGGTAAAATGAATCAACAAAAGGTGGTAAAAATTTAAGTCACTGAAGCTGGGAGATGGGCATATAGGGGTCACATGCTATTCCATTTTTGTATAGGTTTGCATTTTCAAAATAAAATGCCTTTTAAAAATGGTATTAAGGAAGGTTTTACGCTTTGAAAATACATACAAGTATCATTAATTTATAAAACTTTCTAATCTATACTTAAGTTTGTTTTCTTGGTTCCTACTTAAGAAATTCATTCTTTTGCCTGAAATATTATCCATCCACTTCCTAAGTACAGATTATTTTCTGCCCCACCCCCACAATTTCCTCTGTACACTGTGCCAGGATGTCAAAAGATAATTAAAAAGCAACCAAGGGCCCTGGCCGGTGTGGCTCCATGGTTAGAGCGCTGGCCCTCAGACTGAAGTTGTGAGGACCCACCAAGACAGAGGCAGGCCCCTAGGCCCCGGGGGCAGGACAAAAGGCATACATGAGTGACTCAGTAAACTGCAGAGGGTGGAGGCAGTTCCAGGAATTAACTTAAACCGGTGGGTTTGACAAATACCAGGTGCACTCAGGCTTCAAGCGCCTGTGGTTGAGAAACATCCTGAGCCCACCCTTCCTGAAGAATTTACAACCCTTACAAGGACAATGATTGCTTGCTCACTGTAACCCTATATAAGCTTGTTGTAAATTTAGATCAGGGTTCGAGTCAGAATTCCACTGCGATGGATATGACCGAACCCCAGCTAGCTGGAATAAAAGTCCCTTTTGCTGATACATTATCAGCTCTGGAGTGATTGTCTTTCCGTCGCATAGGGGATCTGATTCTTGGACATAACAAAGTGTCTCAAAGGGGCACCTACCTGGGTTGCAGGTTTGATCCCTGGCTCCAGTTGGGGCGTGTGAGGGAGGCAAACAACTGATGTGCCTCTCTCACACATCAATGTTTATCTATCATCTATCTATCTATCTATCTATCTATCTATCTATCTATCTATCTACCTACCTACCTACCTACCTACCTACCTACCTACCTACGTATCATCATTTATCCCTCCCTCTCTCCCTCCCTCCAAAAGTCAATGGAAAAAATATCCTCAAGTGAGAATAAACAAACAATCAAGGTAAGCCACAGCTCCTGCCCTGCCATGTAGCTGTAAAACACGGTACGCATATAAGGACTGGATTGCCATCTACATAAAAACGGACCTGATGAGGGAAAATCCATGTGGGTTGGAACTTCTTATATAGGTGGGACTCAAACTGGGTATATTTCCCTCCTGGAGGGAGGAAGAGACTAAAGGAAAAGAAGCCAGCCAGGATCCACCAAAATGAGCGAGACGTTAGGTGACAGGCCAGCCTAGGACAAGACAGGAATAAGAAATGTCAAAGGAGGTGACTACCTAGAAATGGGAACAAAAGAGGAAGGAGTCAAAGCAGACTGCAAGATTTTAAGCCCTGAGTTCTGAAACACAGCGTTGATGACAGAAAAAAGGAAATTGGGAGACGCATCTTGTTTGCATAGAAATAAAGGTTAATTCTTAGGCATGTTGAATTTAAACTGGCATTTATGCCCTGCTTCACACCTTAAGCTCGAATTACTTGTAAGTTGCCTGATCGCATTTCTCATCTGCTGTCCTCTCTGTCTGGAAGGTTCATCAGACCAGCCTTGCCCACAGGCTCACTGACTGTGCCGAGGGGCTAACCTGGTTGTGTGCCTGCCTGCCTGAGCTAGGAATCCATTGGAAGCCAGTAAGTACCAGCCACACCTGCTGCTCTCCAAGCCCCAAGTCCCCCTCCTCTATGCACCAGGGGCTCAGAGATAAACACTTGTGGGACTCCTTCAGACTTTATCCCTCCACCATCCTTGTTCACTGCCTAAAATGTCAGTTCCTCTGGTCACTTTTCATCCTTACATTCTGCTCCCATACTGTGCTCCACTGTCCCCTATTTGCACCCACTTGCAAAAACTGGAGATTGTCCCACCTTTGGTGGACTACATCTGGTTCCATTCCACACCCTCCCTGGTGGACTAAGCAATGGCCCCAACTGTTTTCCCACCTCGCTGTGTCCACTCGCTTTGGCAGTGTTTCCCACACAGACCCTAGCCCTGGCCATGTGTCTTGCTTGGGAGTGAGACAGCAGAGATCTGAACAACTACACACCGGAGCTTCCTCTCTCACTGCTCTTGGTATCCTGTCACCATGTTCAAATCAGGGCTAGCCAGCTGTAGACCAGGGGACTGGTGGAAAAGAAACCACGACACCCAGCAGGGGGCGACAGATGCAGGACTGAGCCCCCCCAAGCTTAGCCTGGCCCAGATCAGCAGAACTGCCCAGCTGAACCCAACCAATCGCCATTAAATTTCAGGGCGGTTTGTTGTTTTTGAAAAGCTAATTTATATAACCCAGAGGCTAAACTATGCTGGACAAAATTTTATACAGCAGAGCAGACTAGTGCCAGCCATTTCTACCTCTCCTCTCTATTCACACCCACCCTGCCTATTAGGTAACAAATGTTCTACACTTCATGGGAGAGAGAAACAGATAACTTTTTCAGTTCCCAGCCTCCCCACTCCTACTTACCCACATCAGGACCTCTTGGCCTCCCTGACCTGTAGAGGAGTCACTTGTCCCACGTCCCCAACCCAGCCCAGACCCCCAGACCTGTGCTCTGGATCTCATCGCCCTCCTCACTCCCTCAGTTCTCTCCTTCCTATCCCCATCTCCCTCTCACCAGCATTTAATGTCTCCCACATTAAAAACACCACCAATGACAGCAACAAACATTCTCTCCCTATTCCATTAAAGGCAGACCTTGTTTATTGCACGTAACTTTCCTGCGCTTCACTGGTGTTGAGATTCCTTACAAGCTGAAGGCAAGACCCTCCACAAGGAAAAAGATCCTGCCTGGACTTACGGGGGCGGCCTGTAACTGCACAGGCAGTGTCTTCAAGGTGTGCCTATACTGCTGTTTTCACTTTCTCAAACCATTTGAAAATGGCTTTTTGATGTTTTTAAAAACTTTTTCACTTCCCCTTCATTTCTTAACTGCGATCCGGCTTCCACCTTCCTCGCCAGTCCACTGCCACCACCTGCTGCTCTCTACTGCTACATCCTACGCACAAGTTTCTGTACATCTCGCTCCGTCTCAGCAGCATCTGGTAACATGCTGACCATTCCCTCTTTCTTGAAACATCTCCATCCCCTTGGCTGCTGTGTCGCCAAATCCCCTTGCCCTCCTCATGCCCCTACAGTGGGCCGTTTTAGCTGTCTCTGCAGTTCCTTGTCCTCTGCCTGGCCCTTAAATGTCGCTTTTCCTCAGGACTGCATACCCAGCCTCCTCGCTGAACACACTCTTCTGAGGCGTCTCACTCACTCTCCGTCACCACCCAGGCTGCTGGCTCATCAGATCTGCGTTTCTGGCTTCACTCTCTCTCCCTCTCCTGAACTCTGCATCCACATATCCAATGGCCGAATGGACAGCTCCACTTAGAGGAGCCATGGGCACCTCAAAGTCAGTGTGTCCTCAACCAAACTCATTATCTTCCGCCCCAAATCTGTTCTTCCTCCCAGCTTCCCATGTCAGGAAACATCCGGAAATCATCGCAACCCCACCTCTCTCAGCTCCTCTTTCTTAGGCGTATAAATCACCAGGTCCTGGAGCGTCTGTCTCCTGAGCTGAACACCACTGAAATTCATCCACTTTCCTCTAGGTTCATGGCCACTCCTCTACCTCAAGTTACCACCTACTCTTGCCTGGATGACGGATCAGCCAGTCTCTGTATTGCTCCTCCTATTTTAACTCCTCCAACTCATTTTCCACACTACAGCCAAAGTGGTCTATCTCAGATGCAAATCTAATCATTTCCTTCTGTGGATACTGTTTTATTCAATCTTGAGTCTCTGGTACTTAGCACACAGTACACAAGGCACATAATAATCAATAATGTCTATTGGCTAACATGGATAAATTACCGAAATGTTTAGTAGGTCAACATTTGTACATACAAACTAAAGACGTACATTTCAAAGACTGACATTATGAAATGTTAGTGCGAAAAGCCCAGTTTGACAACCAAACAGCAATACCAAATTTAAGCAATTTATACAATCTTAGTCTTAAAACAGTAACTACAAGGTTTACATCAAACTCTTAAAAATTACCACTCTACCCCCTCCCCTCCATGCAAAGAAATTAGTTGCTTTACTTTCCAATAGAATAAAATGAATCTAAACATTCAACATTTACTTACGTGCAAAGAATTGACTGATCCTCACGATCTAGAAAACAAAACAAACAAAAGAGAAAATGATCATTTGCCTGGTTTTTAAAATATTTGATATAATAAAGTTACAGTAATAGCCTATAAAATAGTAGTAACTGTATGCCTCTCAGGTCACATTAACACTTCTCCAACCCTATTCTATCGTCCCAAATCCAGTCAAGTTCACTTATTCTTTCAACAAATTCTCTGGGAGAAAATTACAAGCCAGGCTTAAAAGACTTTATATGCTGACCAACCTTAATTCTCAGACCCTTCTGCTTATCAAGTTCAGCTGGGCAGTTTTATAACCATGTACTTCCTGGAACTCCACCTTTGCTAAGTCATTTTAAGGGGCTTTAGGGATTGAAAGATCCAGTTTTAAATAAATTCCCTAGGCAATTCTGAGGCAGGGCCACGTTTGGAAAACCAATGCCTTTCAGAACGGCTTCAAGAATACCAACAACCAGTACTAATGTGACTTACAGGAGAAACAAGCGAGCAGCAATCCCTGAGTAGAAAAGAAGGCTGAAGGTGGATAAACATCTACATGAAGTTTAGCCACTGTCTCAAGTCAAAATGTTGTAATACCAAAAATAAGGAAAGCAAGCACAAGGGAAAAATCCAACATGATTTTAAAGTGATTAATGATTCAAGTATTCAACTCAATTTTTTAAACAAGAAGGTGAAGCTCAAATCCACATCTATGTGTGGACAAAACCACCAGTGTAGGATGTAGAATTTCCAGTCACTTACAAGCATCACCATCTCTATTTTACAGATGAGAAATGTTCCCTGAGGTCAGGTAATCCTCCCAAGTCACACAGCTCCTGAAGGGTGAGAACCAGCTCGGTTTGCCTCTAGCGCCTCTGTTCTCAACTCTACTAACCAAGCTCGCCATTGCTTCGGAAGGTCATGGGGCCTGGCCCAGGTAGCTTTCTTGTCACTCCCTTATGCTGGGCTTGCTTTCCCTCATCAGGTGCCCATGAGCATCTCACAGTTCACACATAAATAAATACTGTGAAGGAGAAATAGTTAATTCACTAAGTCATACTCTTTTCATATACAGTAGTACCTCAGTTTTCAAACGTCTCCGTTGACGAACATTTTGGTTTACGAGTACTGTAAACCCGGGAGTAAATGCTTCGGTTTTTGAACACGCTTCAGAAGTCAAACATGCGCGGGCAAGATCCAGAGGCCTAGCTGTCGGCCGTTGATCCCTCGGTTTTTGAACGTTTCAAAAGTTGAACGGTCTTCGGAAGGATCACATTCGAAAACCGAGGGACTGCTAGATTAGCAAAATAGGCAAATTCATTCATATATTCTATGTATAAACTGAATTATATCACTGCCTGGCACCTTAAGCCCAATTTAATTCCTAATACAGGCACGCCTCAGAGATACTGTGGTCTGTTCCAGACCACTACAATAAAGTGAGTATTGGAGGACATAAGATGGCGGGTAGGTAACAGCTGCACCGCCGCCTCCCGCAACCACATCAAAATTACAACCAAAATACAGAACCACCGTCACTCAGAGCCTCCCGAAATCCAGCTGAACAGAAGCCCCACAACCAGGGAACTGAAGCAGCACCGAGACCGGTAGGAAGGCTGGGGACGCGGGCAGATCGGGGCTGAATTGGAGACTCGCCACAGGCCCACACCAGGTGCTGCGGGTTAAACACCAGAGAGACATCTCGGCGGTGGAGGTTTCCCAGAGGAGTGAGGGGTCCCAGCCCCACAACAGGCCCCCAGCCCAGGGCTCCAGGGCCAGGAAGAGAAGTCCCTACACCTTAGGGCTGTAAAACCAGCGGAGGCTGTCTGAGGGTCTCGGAGGCTGCGGGAGCCCCAGCAGCTCCTCTTAAACGGCCCCGCACGGACTCACTCGGACACGTTCCCTCTGAGCCCAGCGCCGGGCAGCAGCCTGAGAGGACCTGGGACACTCAGGGAGGAACTAACCTGCCTGAAGTTGGGGCGAGAGGTGGAGGGGCGGCTTCCTCCCAGGCAGAAGGGCTGGCAGAGGCGATGGCTCCTTTGGCGAGTCCTCCCCGCACACAGCCGGCAGGCAGGCGCCATATTTGAATCACCCGCACCTGACTCACACCTTTGGCCCCGCCCCGGTGATTCCCGGAGGCCCCGCCCCTCCCCACCTGCAGCTCATCCAGGCCAATTCCAGGGGCTTTTCTGTGCAAGTGGCCTCTTGAGCCCCATGCTTAGGACTTTCCTAAAATCTCTCAAACAAGCAGCAGCAGGCCCCATACGGCTTGATAAGTGGCCCCAGGCCTGGCACTAGCGGCAGCCTGCACTGGCTCATAGCTTGGCCTCTCCTGGACAACGCCAAGCCCAGCACAAGTAGCAGCCAACTACGGTTTGCTGTGTAGCTCATGCTGGGTGGCCCTGGGCAAGGCACTGGCACAGGCTGACTTTGCACCTCCCGGGAGGCCCCAGAGACAGTGCACTTGGTGGTTAGACTCAACCACACTGGATTACAACCCTACCACATCCACGAGTGACACTCAAGGGGTGCACTTGGTGAATACCAAAGCCCCACTGAAGTAAATCCTGCTTCACAGGGGTGTCTCCAGCACAGCAGCTCTTTGGCTGTAGTTGCAACTGGTTCTCATAGCTGATTGGCTGGGGGGTGAGTTACTCCCAGTGATGCCAACAGCAACCAAGGCTCAACTACAACAGGACAGAGCACACAGCCCACACAGGGGAGCACCTAGAAGGCCCAGCTAAGGTGACTGGGGAGGCTGAACCACTGGACGCCACAAGATACCTACTACACAAAGCCACTCTACAAATTCCAGGAGACACAGCAGCTCTACCTAATACATAGAAACAAACACTTGGAAGTAGCTAAAATGTGGAGGCAAAGAAACATGTCACAAAGGAAAGAACAGAAGAAATCTCTAGAAGAGGAACTAAATGAAATAAATCCAAGCAAGCTAACAGATACAGAGTTCAGAATTTTGTTTTTAAGGATGCTCAAGCATATTCTTAAGAAAATAACTGAGACCATCGATGACCTAATAAAGTACCAATTAGAAATGAAGGCTACACGAACTGAAATGAAGAATAATTTACAGGGAATCAACAGTAGCGTAGAGGATGCTGAGAATCAAATCAGCAATTTGGAACATGAGGAAACAAAAAACACCCAACCAGAAGAGCAAAAAGAAAAAAGAATCCAGAAATATGAAGATAGCATAAGAAGCTTCTTGGGACAACTTCAAGAGGCCCAACATTTGTATTATTGAGATGCCAGAAGGAGAAGAAAGAGAGCAAGAAACTGAAAACCTATTTGAAAAAATAATGATGGAAAACTTCTCCTACCTGGGGAAAGAAACAGACTTACAAGTCCAGGAAGCACAGAGGGTCCCAAACAAGAGGAACCCAATGATGCCACAGCAACACACATCATAATTAAAATGCCAAAGTTTAAAGACAAAGAGAGAATCTTAAAAGCAGCAAGAGGAAAACAATTAGTTACCTAGAAGGAAGCACCCATATGACTGTCAGCTGATTCCTCAACAGAAACCTTGCAGGCCAGAAGGGAGTGGCAAGAAATATTCAAAGTGATGAAAAACATGGAACTACAACCAAGATTGCTCTACCCAGCAGAGCTATCATTTAGAATTGAAGGTCAGATAGAGAGCTTCACAGATAAGAAAAAGCTAAAGGAGTTCATCACCACCAGACCAGCACTACATGAAATGTTGAAGGGTCTTCTTTAAGAAGAAACTAATGAACAAAAGAATCTGATGAACTATATAGATCCAGAGACACTGACACATGCAACAGCAGATCATATATCAGAGGAAAGAGGGAAGGGGGGTGGAGGGTGGGAAGAGATTAACCAAAGAAGTTATATGCATATATGCATAACCCACGGACACAGTCAATAACAGGGTGAAGGCCTGGGGAGGGGATGGGAGTCAAGAGGAGGGGGTCAATTGGGGGGAAAATGGGACTCCTGTAATACTTTCAACAATAAAGATAAATTTAAAAAAATAAATAAATAAAAAATAAACTGAGTATTGCAATTAAGCAAGTCTTAATCTTTTTGCTGGTGGAAGGTCTTGCCTTCAATTTGCAAAAATATGCAACATCTGTGAAGCACAACAAAGTGCAATAAAACAAGGTAAGCCTGTAGCTCCTACCAGTTTTGTCTTCCTTCTGGTTGCTATAGGCAGCTTTCATAGTGATACCATTGTAATAATCTGGTTATTATTTAACAGGAATTGAGGAAGGGGAAGACTAGATAATATAGGCATGCCATTTATATAGCTTTGCCAGAAGCTGCACAGTTAACATTTTCCAAGTCTGTTCCCACTAAATGATGGGGGAAGGAACTGAACAGAGGCAGTTAAGTGCATGCCGAATGAGGTCTGAGTGACATGGGAAGGTGCTTACCTGTCTGTCAATCACACCCGGGAACAGGTAATTGGCCAGAATAGGCATGGCCACTGCAAGGGTGCAAAACCTGAATATTTAAACTTCTGAACAAAGGAGCGTGCTCTCTTGGTTTTTATTGTTAGCTCTTAGCTCTCTTGCTTGCTTACAGTCCTGTGACTCCTGCTGCAGGGAGCATGCTCCTCTGCCGTGAGCCATGTGGGCTCCACACAGGGACTGATGGACTTTAATTAGCCTGAATGCTGAACTGGACCTGGCTGAAACATGGAACGGAAGCTCTGGACACTGGCCCTTCTTCTGGCTCTACTGGAACCCCAGCTGCACTTTTTTCAGGACTGGGTTAAGGGGCCTGGGACACTGCAACCCGAGGAAATTAACTCCACACAAATAAAGCCTTTTACCACATCTCATTCTCCTGTGGGGGCTTCTGAAAATGCTTATTTCAGTGGTACCCCAAGAACCTCATGCCCACTCGTGTCTGGGAAATCTGGCCCACTAATTCCTCCGGCAACACCAGTACACGGTGTCTGCCTTCTTTGTCCATTCAGTTTCCCAGGGGCCACACCATATCCTTTCTTCCACATGCTCCGCCCAGATCCACAACTACTTGGATGTCCCCACGTGTCCTCTCCCTCAGAGTCCTCAGTTTCCTTTTCTGAGCCATATTTTTGAGTTAGGCAAACAATACTGCCAACTGCCTGCCCAGTAGAATGTGCTGCCTGAGATCAGAAACTGTCTTATTTCTTTATTCCCAGAATTAACAGCTACCCTTAGGTCTGCTGAGAGAAATTCAGCCCTAGGGACCATGCTGGGCACTGGCAAAACAGTGGGAACTGGAATCTTCTGTTCTCGTTCCAGCTCTGCCTCAAACTGACTAATGTGTCTATAAACGAGGCCTTGATTCCTTGCTGGTTTCAACTTTTTTACCTATAAAACTAGATTTTAACAAGTCTTCACTTATTCACCCTAAATATGAACAGTCAGACCCCTAAATTCTTCTGGTCTGAGCGATTTCTATAGAATTCCATTACACCAAGCTTTTTTATGGCTTTTGTGAACTGGTTTACAGACTTAAAGAAATTGAAACAAAAAAATTAACCAATATTAAATTGCCCCTTAATTCATTCAGAATGGCTTTCTTCCTGCATCTGTACATGCTAGTACCACTGTCTGAGATTTGAGCCCTACACAGCCACAACCTACCCTTCAAATCTGCTCCCTACTTCATTCCCCATGCTTCTCACCCCCCACCCAACCAAAACCAAAACCAAAACCAAACAACTCTCCTAGTGAGACTTGTCTATTCTCGTTGTTCATCTGCCTGACTTTGGTCCTCAGTGTCACTATCAGTACAACAAGGGGAGGGGCTTCATAACCTCCAAGATTCTCTCCAGCTATGACTGTACCACTCCTACTCCTCCTTTCTGCTCCACTCAATTCTCTGCATCCTTCAAGGACCAACTTCAGCACTACAGTAGTTAACACAATGATCTTGAAAAACCTATAAACGTGGCCAGACACAGCCTTATATTGATATTTAAGGGAAACAATTTTAATTTCAAAAATGCAAATAGCCTTCTGAAGACTAAGGACTCATCTAATAACTCATATTTTCCAAAGCACTCCCCTAAATCACATACCACTTACGGAGACATTCAATAAATCCATGACAAATTAAATCATATTTTCAACAGCGAAAATGGTTTCAAATCAATGACTTCAGCTCTTACTTTAAGAACTAGACAAGAGCAAATCCAACCCAAAGTAAGCAGAAGGGAGGAAATGATAAAGAAATCAATGAAATAAGAAACAGAAACGAGAGGGACCCCAGGGGAAACCAAATTTTAGTTCTTTGAGAAAAGTCAATGAAATTGATATACTTCTAGCCAAACTGATCAGGAAAAAGACATCAATTACCAATACCTGAAATATGAAAGGCAACGCCACTACAGATCCCAGGTACTCAAAGGATAATATGGAAATATTAGGAACCACTTTATGTCAAAAAATTTGACAACTAAGATGAAAGGGATAATTTCTTGAAAGACATAAACTATTAAAGCTCACTCAAGAAGAAATAATAACCTGAATAGTCCTATATATATTAAAGAAACTGAATTGGTGAAACTAATATATGCCAATTATCTCTCAGTAAAAAAAATAAATTCAATTTCTAATTAAAAACCTTCCCATAAAGAAAACATAGCTTCACTGGTGAATTCTAAAAAACATTTAAGGAAATAATACCAATTCTAAACAAACTCTTCAGAAAAACTGAAGAGGAAAAAACATTCTAAAAGATAAGCTTTACCCTGATATTAAAATCAGAAAAAGACATTATAATAAAAGAAAATGACATACAAATATCTCTCCATAAAAAAGGGCACAAAAAGTCTTTTTTTTTTTTTTGCACAAAAAGTCTTAACAAAATGTTGGCAGATCAAATCCAACAATATATAAAAAGGATAACACACATGACGAGCAAAGGGTGTTTACCCTGGAAATGCAAGGTTAGCTCAACATCCAAAAGGCAAACAATCTAACTCACGGCATCAACAGACTAAAAGGAACACCTTTATAGAACACCTGAATAGATGTTGAAAAAGCACTTGATAAAATTCAACATCCATGCATGACTAAACAAACAAACAAAAAAGCCTTTAGTTGATAACATCCTCAACGGTAAAAAAACTGAATGCTGTCCTACTAAGATCAGGAACAGGCAAGGATGTTTGTTCTTACCATACCTATTCAACATCACAAGGCAAGAAAAATAATTAAAAGCACAGAAATAGAGAGGAGGAAATAACAATGTCTCTATTTACAGAGGACGTGATTATGTACACAGGAAATCTCAAACAATCTTCTAGAGTGAGTTTTGTCACGTCCCAAAATACAATGTCAATATACTGTATATTTAAAAAATACTTCTATACATTTACAGTGAAGAATTGGAAATTAAAAAATTTTAAGTTCCATGCTTAGTTCTTATTAAAGTATATATATTATATTCAGGGATAAATCTAACAAAAACTAGTCGTTTTTGTAATAAAGTTTATGTCTAAGAACTTTACTTTCATTCATTCATTCAACAAATTACTCATTGAGCATTTTATTGATACAATACTCCCTAGAATTCAAACTTCAGAAAATAATTACGCTCTCTTCTGTTTTTGCATTAAACAGACAAACTGTTCAGTGGGACCATATGCTCTGAACCTTCTGCACGATACTCTCTCTAGCTAGAGATCCTCTTTATAGGCCCAGTTACATTTAGCTACTTGCTCATGTTTGTAACTGAAAACATAGGTTGGTCAGCACTGGAAGGTAGTTTGAGTTTCATTAGCCACTGCACGTGCAACTGACTACCCTAGTGGATGTCTCAACCCAACTGTGTTGTGTACATAGTACATCAGCAGGTAGGCCCTACTTACAGAATGGAATACAACAGAATTGTTTAATGTGTGTGTTTTTTAAATTTTGTGTATCAATTTTTAAATTATTATGTAATCAAAACTATCAACTACAGTAATTCTTTTTAACTTTCACATGGAAGTTTCTTTGTGGATAAGAATGCCTCACATTACCTTGGTTTTGAATCCTAGCTCATACCTCTTACTATTTACATTTTCTTGGTTATGTTTTTAACTTTTTGTGCCCCAATAGGGATAAGTAATACTATTTACTTTACAGGATTGTTGCTGTGGATTAAATAATACACACAAAGCAATCCGCTCAGTGCCTAGCACACAGTAATATTCAATAAATGTTCATCTAACATTAATGATGGTATTAATAATTCTATGATGTACTGATAAGCTACATCGTCTTCATTTTTCTTTACACCAACAGCTTTATTGAAAGGTGAGGAGAGCCAAGCCCCCTACTCCCAGGATCCCAGGGTAGCAGCCTCAGGCCTCCTGCAGTCAGAGAGCCACATCTCGCTCCTGCCTGGCTCGGACATGCACATCTGTCCTCGTTAACTATTTTGTTAGATCTAATTCCCCATTCCACCTGTCAATATATTTTTAAAATTCTATTTCTTTTCATCAAATGTATTTATTTTCCCTCCCAGTTTTGTGTCATCTACAAATTTTATGGGCATGCATCCCACATCTTTATATTGATAAAGATGTTGGAAAGGGCCCAAGCCCAGTGTGCACACTGACCAACCTGAATCATTAACAGCACTTCAAGCACAACTTTTCAGCCTACAGCCACTGATGTCATGGCAGACTACGGGATGCCAAGTAGAAGCCCTAATTCTCTGTTTACACTCACTACTGTATTTCCCTTCCTACTAAGCTAAAGCAATGTGAATATTCTCATGTTGTTTTTAGACTTAACAACAGAGTCTAGAATCTTTCCTGGCAGGTGTATGGAGCTTCTTCCCTTTTAAAAACTAGAATTATACATGAGCCCACCCCAGCCTTCTGGAAACTCCCCCTCCATATACTTCAAAGACCAGAGGGTCCGCAATCTCCATTGTAGGGATGTACTTGTTTAGATGAGAATGATGGGTTCAATTACAGAAGGAGTGTACTTTCTCCAGTCTCTTCTCCCACATAAGGCAAAGTTTGCTCATTCATACACATGCTTTTCTGCACATAAAGATTATTCTTTGTTAAAAAATATATTTTTATTAATTTCAGAGAGAGAGAAAGGGAGAGGGGGAGAGGGGAAGAGAGAGAGAGAGAGAGAGAGAGAGAGAGAGAGATCAGTGATGAGAGTCACTGATCGGCTGCCTGCTGCACGCCCCCTCCCCCCGGATCAAGCCCGCAACCTGGCATGTGCCCTGACCAGGAATCAAACCTCCAT
Source organism: Miniopterus natalensis (assembly GCF_054644295.1). NCBI lineage: Eukaryota > Metazoa > Chordata > Mammalia > Chiroptera > Miniopteridae > Miniopterus > Miniopterus natalensis. Next base: position 9,320,838 of record NC_142097.1, on the reverse strand, counting down.
CGCCTGAATCATAGGTAGATGCTCAACCTACCCACACCCAGCCACACCCAGCCGGGCAAGATTATTCTTAATAGAGAAACAAAACCAAAAACAAAGAAGCTGACAATTTCTCTTTCTCCATTATCTAGTAGCAATTTATCACTGCCATAGACATTCTTAGTATTCTTTGGCTCTGAAAGGTTATTCAATATAATCTCTTAAACCTAAGCTGATTTTGGGTATTGAACCTGTCCTTACCAATTGATGACACTATTCTAGTCTTGAAGTACTTCCTATTTGCCTCAGAGGACCTGGTACATAAAAGTATCCAAATAAAACATGAAGGAGGAAATGGGTATAATTTATTAATTCCCTCATACTACCCTTCAGACCCAGTCACCAAGACAGCCTTTTCAGGACCTATAAACTTTCATGATAGGTGGATGGAGCATATCCATGATCATGGAACTACTTTATAAGAACTGAAAGATTTTAATATATCTTATAGAATTTATTTTAAAAAAATAAAAGGAGATAGAGGAGTTATAGACTTCTCATAGCGCTAGCAGATCCCATGTATAATGGAGTCTTTCTGAGCAATGCTAAGTGCATTCAAAACTGTGACATTTTGGTTTTTTAAAAACATGTCCCTCCATAAACCACTGTGTCTAAAGCCATGATTCAAATGAATGACTCTTCAAATTTATAAAGAAAACAATCAAAATCAACCAGCTCAACACATACTTTTTAGCCTCTGCTGTCTCTTTTACATGCATTTAAATTAGAAATATTTTATAAGCTTTCTTTCCCCAATGAAGCATTCACCTTGTCTATTGTTCTTCCTGTTGGTTTAAAGCCCTAACACAACACAGCTTTGCGTCTACTGGCTTGTGGTGGTAAACAAGTGTATATAAAGACTAGATGTTTTTAACATAAAAATTAACATGGAGTATTTATGATGCAACAAACATACCAGCTTCCTATAAAAAAGGCCATTTTACCCATTTTAATCTTAAGAATTCATAATTTTTTACAATAAACACTTATTACTTTAATTTTTAATCTTTTTTGAAAAGATTATAGCATCTAATAAAATACCTAACTACACTTGAGAACTTCTAAGCATTTCGTATTCAAACATTTCCAGTTACCTTGAAGCATGCATCTGTAGGCAGACTCAGATATAGCATAGATATGTGGAGGCATCTCGTGACGTTTCTTCCCTCTGTACATTTCAATAATATTCTCAGAGTAAATCGGAAGATTCTTGTAAGGATTTATCACTACACAGAAGAGTCCAGAATACGTCTAGAATAAAAATAAAATAGTGTTTAAAATAATGCATATATTGGACAAACAGAAATCACACCGCAATTTGAACAGGGGGACTTTATCCTTTGGATAATTAATCTTGTCCTCCAAATTAAATCTAGCCCATGATAGGCAATCCCAAATCACAAGTAGTTCTGCCACAGAGAGAGTCTTAAGTGGCCCTCTCCTGGATTCAATCCTTTCATCTACAAAATGTAAATAATATATGCTTTGTGACGTCATAGGACTACTATAAGATTCAAACAATGTCATCTGTCTTTTCATACTCATTCTTTCCTGAGAGTACTAGATATGAAAAGTTCATTAACGGAGTTTCAGGTTCTACACTACAACTAGTCATTAAGAAAGCATCATTTAGGTTTGGGTATACTATCAAAGAAAAATATCCACAATGATCTGAAAAGGCGATTATTAAAGAGATTTACAAAAATGTAACCTTTTCACTCTTCTAATTTTTCTTTTAGGAAAATGTATTTTTTTCAGAAAAAATAATTCAAGCTAGATATATTAACTTGTTATATATAAGTGAACTTATTTAAATAAATGGCTTATTATTTTTAAATGAATTGATAATTTTAAATTTTGCTTTGACTTCTAATACAGTAAATATCAATAAACATAACCCACATAAACAAAATCTCTTGGGGGTCCCTCAATAATTTTTAAGAGCCATTAGTCTAGAAGGCACAGACCTTTCCTGATCAATACATTAATTAGTACTCAGAACTGATACTATGAGCACTTGACTTTGTTTTTTTTAATTCACATGGAATGATTTCTGAGAATAATCTGCAAAACTGACCCTGGGAATTACAGAAAAACAAGAGCAGTTAGGATTGCTGCCAGATGCTCCAGTCAGCCCTCCAAGGACTGAGGTACTTGGAAAGGACACTCAGTGGCGTTATGAGGCAGACCTTTTATTTAAGGTGACTGGGGTAGACCAAACCCAAAGGCGAGGGCACTGCCGGGGCCAGCCTCCCCGGGGAGCGCTACGGGAGGCTCCAGCCAGCAGGCGCGCTCGGAAGGGCTGAAACCCTTGGCAGCTGCCGCCAGAAGGCACTCTAGAGACTGCTCCGTCTGAACGCCGGTTAGTAAAGCTAAAACAAGAGACGGAAATCCAGCCAAGGGAGGCTGTTAAGTGATCAGAACTCTCTGTGGCTGTTCTCTTTCCTTAACTCACAACTGTAGGCTCTACACATGGAATGCCCTCCCTTACGGTGATCAGAGGTGTGGAGAGGGCAGGAGGCCAACAGCCCCTGCCCAAAGGCCACCGACCTGGGCTGCCTGCCTCACAGCTCACCCACCAGAGGGACGTGCGCCCCTGCCTGAGCCCGAGTAATTACTTGCCCCTCCCTTGCTGACCACTTAGGTCTTCGGACTGCTGGCTTTCTCACAGTACAGCACACAGCTCAGACAACCCTGGCTAACTCCTGGGCTTCTCACACCACCAACTTGGCTCTTTCTCCCAAATCAAGTCTCTCATCTAACTAGTCCAGCCTCTCTCTGCCACCCATATGACAAAAAGGCATTGAGAGACAATTAAAAAAAAAGAAAAAAAAGATTGTATTAAGGGTGAGAAAGCTGAGGAGAGCCAATCTGAATATTTTAATTTGTTACTGAGTTTTATTTATATACATACAGTAAAGTTAACTCATAACTCTACATCTTAGTGAATATTTAAATATACAACCTCACTTTTTCATTCAAAAATCAGATCACAGTCTATCATGAAGCTAGATTCTGTACTTCACTTTTCTAAGAGGCAAATAATTAGAGACTGGCCAAAACAAAAACCACCTCCCAGAAACATACATTCTATATATATGACATGGTAACAAATTACAACAATGACATTTTTAATAAGAAATAATTCCAACATGTGTCTACCATGTGTTGAGTACTTTTCTGAGGACTAGTATTACAAAAATGAGTAAGTCTCACAAATATGATTAAGTCATCAAAAAAAAACAAGGTTAAATAATCATCTGTAGCCTGTGCTTGCCAAAGAGGGACAGTAATAAACGTCTAAGTGGAAATATTAAATTTAAGCGCATAAAGAGGTAACTTCTATCTAGAAAATTAGCTCAAATGTTGGACCCCTGCATAACTGTTAACTGAACTGATACTGTATCGCTTTTGTCTTTCACCAAAGGCACATGGAGGGCAATATGTTAAAATAATTCCTTTGAGACCTTAAAATTCAAATTAAATCCCACCAAACTATTTAAAAACACACAAACCCTGGCTGGGTAGCTCAGTTGGTTGGAGTGTTGTCCAATGAACCAATGTTGTGGGTTCAATCCCCAGTCAGGGAACATATAAGAATCAACCAATGAATGCATAAATAAGTGGAACAACAAATTGATGTTTCTCTCCCCCTTCCTCTCTAACATCAAATAAAGATATGCTTTAAAGTTTTTTTTAAAAAAAAAGACATACAGCCCTGCCAGGCGTGGCTCAGCGGTTGAGCATCGACCTAGGATCCAGGAGATCAAGGTTTGATTCCCAGTCAGGGCACATGCCTGGGCTAAGGGCTCGATCCCCAGTGACTCTCTTGTCATTGATGTTTCTGTCTGTCTCTCTCTCCCTCTCCTTTCCTCTCTCTGAAATCAATAAAGATATATATATAAATAAATAAAAAATAAATAAAGACATACACAAGATATCAAGCACCTTCAAGAAACATACACTCTAGATATGAAGACAGTAAGTATACAGTAAACAAACAAGACACAATATATGGCACTGAAAAGAGAATGGCACAAAGAGAAAAATTTATAGAAATTTTAGAGACACTCTACTGAAGCAGAACACACTAGCCCTAGGCACTGAAAGTGATGGCAATCCTATCAGAAACTATAAGACTAGGTACAAAAATTCAAACCTAGATGGTCTTTGATGTTCTTTTTGATAAAGGAATCCCTATTAAAATAGTAAGAGCATAAAATTTGGTTGGGGGATATACCCAAGGCAGAGTGACAAGTCCAGTCTAGCTGAAGACTATCTGTACCATGGAATGTGAGAGACATGAGCCCAGAAGGTCAAAATGAACAATTTAGATGCTGTCCTCTGCAGGCGATCAGGAACTAGAGGATCAGCAGAGACAAGTGATGGAAAAACAGACGCATTTTTGAAAAAGTATAAATCTGGCAGCCATGTGGAAAATAGAGTGAAGGGCAAGAGGTGAGAAGCAGGAAATGGAGGCTGCTGGAACAGTCCTGGCAGACAGCAGCCTAGAGGAGAGAAACGCAATACAGAACCGAGAGGGGATGAGTCACGGAGGAAGCTGGACGGAGACCCAACAGTACTCAGTAACTCTGAATAGAGAAAACCCACTTAAGATACAAGTTAAAGACTCTAAGGTTTGCAAGCTTTAGAGACTGGAAAAGTTATTGTTGGACAAGAAAAATAATTTGATTTGTGGGAAAAATAATGAATCCCCTTTTAACATTTGAGACTGCAGTATGTTAGAGCAGGATTCATTGTAATAGGTGAGGCCAGCAGAATGCCTAGTGAGCAGCTGGAAATACTGAATTTCCAGCCATGTGAAAAATCTGAAGAACTGCAAAGGCTTGAGGGGTAAGTGTGCAAAGCCTTTAAGGCACTGAGTAACATTATACATATAAGAGAAATATAAAAATATTTACAAGAAAACTTAGCAATTTTTCAAACAGGCTATGCTGTTTTATGCCTCCAGCCTTCTCTCTATGCTGATCACTCTGCCAGGAATGCCCACCTCCTATCTTGTACTGGGGAATTCTACCTATGCTTTCAGTGTCAGGCCTCTGTTTAAGAAGAAAACAGGGACAGTGTACACATTATTTCATAGGTTAGAGGACTAGAGAGCTAGGAAACGGACGCAGGTGTAGATGTCAGTGAAATGGAGCAGAATCAGGAGCGGGGTCAGGAACAGGGGACTGAACCGGGAGCATCACACAAGCCACAAAGAGGTGACTAAGGCAAGGAAAGACTGTAAGGAATAACCTGAAATTAACAAAAAAATTAAAATCCAGTGGAGAAAAAATGGCCAATTGGCTATCAGGAAATCAAGTGATAGAACGGACACATTCTCAGAGGGCGTCCTTCTTAAAGAAAAGAGAACCAATGTAAAATAAAAATACTTAGAGGACAGATGAACATGGAGAGAAGAGAAAGGATAACTAAAATATTAATTATTATCTTTCCTTTTGGGGGGAAAAGGCTAAAACTGTAAAAAGAATAAAAAGTAAACTAGAAAACTGTGTGCGTCTGGGAGGAAAGATATATATACTGAGTTAAAAAGAATGCATCAAGCCAATAAGCAAAGGAGTGGTGGCATTAGGCTGGCACCGTTTTGCAGCCCTAATGAAATAACAGATCTGGACAGTGCTCACCACTGGCTGCTAAAACCCTTAGGTGAGTGGCAGATGAGGACACTCCCAATGCATGGAATAGGGCCGCCAAAATCCAAACTGACCCACGACTCACTCACCGGTCAATCTCAACATCACAGTGAGACACGCCCAGGCCTCCTGACCCCGCACCTGATCAAGCCTCTGGCAACAATTACCACTGTACAGGAAGCACCATTGGGATGCAATCAACAAAAGCCAAAATACGGGAAATTCTACAGCACAACTGACCTTGTTCCTTCTGATGACAATAATAATAATAATAGTAATAGAGGAAACACACAGATTAGAAGAGACATAACCACCAATTACACAATACATACATTGACCTTGTTCGGATCCTGATTTGGACAGGCCAACTATAATAAACATTTATGAGACATAAGGAAAATCTGAAAGGTGGCTGAATATTTTATGATACAGAAGTATTGTTCTTTCTTTTCTAGGCAGATAATACTCACAAATCCCAAAAACTGTTGCTGAGAAGCAAGAAGCTGAGCAGCGCTTTCAGCAGAATGCAAAGCTAGGAGAACAAAATCAAGTTTGGGCAACTCAGGAGGAGGGTAAATACCCAGGGCTTTCAGTTGGGACCCTGCCGGCTATAGCCTAAGAGTATGATTGCTGGAGACAGACCAGCCTGCAGCCTACCTGGGAAGGATGGCAACCACTGACCGGTCTACCATCCCAGACCCCTTAGCCTACCTGTCCAAAGAGTTCTGGAATGAGCTGACTGCCACCCAGACCTCTCAGTTACCTTCACAATTTCTTATATACAATAACCGGCATGTAAGGCAACAGTTATGACTAAAATACAAGACAAAATCTGGATCCCCTGTGAGTCTATTTTTATTGCCTTGTATTATTACCTTGCATAATAAGACGTTCAAATAATTAAGACATGATTGAGAATTCTGACAGAGAACTGGAAACTATTAGAAGAAAATTCAAATGAAAATTCTAAAACTGAAAAACAAGAGTAACTGATATTAAGAATCCAATGGATGCGTTTAACAGCAAATTAGATACAGCTGAAGAGTTAGTTGACATTTTAATTAGAAGCAAATATCCAGACTGAAGAGTGGGAGAAATACATGGGACATGATGAAAAGGCTTGAAATACGAGGTATCTGATTCCAAGAAGAAGAAAAAAGAGAATGGAGCAGAAGCATATCTGAAGGTATAAAGGCTAAGAATTTTCCAGAACTAACAAAAGGCATCAAGCCACAGATTCAAAAATGCTACAAATCCCAACCAGAATATGTTTAAAAAAACACCACCAAAACTTCACCTAAGCACATCTGAGTAGAACTGCTGAAAGCTAAAGGCAAAGAGAAAATTTTAGAAACAACAAAAAAAGATCACTTTCCAAAGAAATAGCAATATACACTATAAGCTGAATTCTCAACAGAGAAAAAGATGGAAGGGAGAGCACAGTGCAATGGTATCTTCATAATGCTGAAAGGAAATAATTGCCAGCTTGGAATTCTAAATCCAGGGGGAAAGAGAACTTCAAAAATGAAGATGAAACACATACACTGTCAGACAAATAAAGAGACCATTTCTGAAAGAAAGACAGAAGATAAGAGATGTAGAAAAAAATGAAAGTAATAGAAAGTAAACGAATAAAACTAAGTGGACACTGACTAAGAAGGAATAAGAATCCTGTGGGTTTTTAAATACAGAGGATTAAAATATAGTGGCACCTAACTTTGCGAGAGAGGAGTAAGTGGAGTTCAAGTGCTCTGAGGCCCAATCGAGAAACTGTCAAAGTTGCGTTACTAAAAAAGAAGATATGATGATTCATCAGAAAGATATAAAAATCCTACATTTGTACATATGTGATAAAATAACTTCAACGGTATGTAGCAAAAATTGACAGAACTAAAAAGAGAAACAAAGATTTCAACAGTAATTAAGGAACAAGCAGATAAAAATTAAAAACCATGAGAACGTATAAGATTGAACGACACTGCACACGTAAGAGACAGTGCACCCAATAACTGCAGCGTACGTTTTTCAAGGGCACAATGACCTCTTATCCAAACTGATCACATGATGGACCACACAGCAAGTCTAACAAATTTCAAAGGACTCAAACCATTCAGGGTATGTTCTCTGACCAGGAGAGGATTATATCAGAAATAACAGAATAAACCTAAAAATCCCCTTATGTTTGGGGATTTAAGCAATTTACTTTTAAATAACCCGTGGAAGCAACGAAGAGATCCTCATTATTTTGAACTGAATGACAATAAAACCACAACATATTAAAACTTGTAGAATACTGCCAAAGCTTGTACCTTAGAATGAAATGTATAGCCTTTAAAGTACATATTAGAAAATGACTAGCTAAAAAAAAATAAAAATCAGTGATCTAAGTATCCATCTCAAAAATTAGAGAATGAAAAAATTAAACCCACAGAAAGCACTGTAAAAATACAATAAAAACAGAGCCACTTTAAAATGGAGTCAGAGCTACATCCCAGAGGAACTGCCTTGCAGGTCTCCTGCCTCAACCCTTTGGAATGTTACAACAGGGCAAAATAACCAGCACTGTATCTCAAACAATTGTTTGCAGAGATAACAAGAAATCTGATATTATGACTACTAGACTGATGACTACCGAACTGAAAATGAAAAAACATTTTTTAGAATTAGAGTCACTAGTTAGCTTATCTGCACCTATAGAAATGCCTTCCGCCTATTGATGCGATTGTTCCCCTTCCCTTTCTCATAAATGCCCCTTGCCTTTGTCTCCTAATGGGAATACTATCTAGGCTTTTGCCTAAGTCAGTGCTTTCCAAAAACTATTCTTTTTTCATCTCAACAGAAATGCTTGTTTCTTCTCACTTTGGCCTTTATTTTTAGGATAACAGGTTAACAGTACAGTCGTGGCCACTTAATGAGGATACACCCAAGAAATGTGTTAAGCGACTGCATCCTTGTGCAAATATCACAGAGTGCACTTACACAAACCTAAACGCTACAGCCCACTATACACCTAGGCTGTATGGTATCTTTTGTTTTATATAACTGAGTTTTAAAAATGTATATGTATTCATTTTAAATAACAATGAATACATGTTGATATAAGTAACATTTCTTATAAAAAAATAACTAAATTTTCTAAAACAAAAGAAGAGTGGCACTGTTTTATATTTTTGCAAATCTTATCTGGCTTAATAGAAAACGGCACAATTTTCATATCTGTTTCTACATTTAATCTGTTGTGATATTTTGTTTTGGTTGAAGTATATGAAGAAAATTAGCCTTTCACAGATATATAGTTAGAAAGGGAGAAGTAGTTTTACAGTTTTTTCAAGTAATTGTGGATATTCTTCTTTGATACTACACCAAAATTCAACAAGCGATAATTTCTTCAAGATCAGAGGCAATGTACCTTCTGAAACCCTATCAATGAACTCTTCATACTGTGTTCATCGAAATCCACTGTCTTATCTTGCATGTTGAGTGAAATCTTTTACCCATGCATTATTTTGTAACATCTACGCACATCACTTGGAAAACATTGGTTCACTGAATTATGCAAGTCTTCCAAACGATGACATTGCGTTCGATGTCATAATCACATTCATCTATCACATCAGAAAGGTTTTTAAGTATTGATAAAGTTCACAGTGGTAGATACAAGTTTCTCCAAGTTCTCATGTGAAAACTCAAAATTTAGCGTTAACAACAAATACAGTCAGTTGTTTTCTTTAAAGTGAAAGGCTCACTTTGTTTATTTCCAAAAAAAAGTCTGCCAAATACTGCAGTGGAAGTAACCATAGTTGATCTATCAGTCACTCTATAAAATAAAAATGGTATTCTATTTAAAAAGTAGCAAATTTAGTTTGCCAATTAAATAACTACACGCTTTTCCTCAGGGCAATCACCATAGTTCAACACACTGCAGAAGTGCTTAATGCATACTTACCACCTCATCACATGGAACATTCAGAGGACATGTACTCAAGGGTTGAGAATTGATCAAATCAATTATTTCTCTGCTTTATCAAAGTCATTCTTCTTTTATTATTATTACTATTTTTATTTTGAGAGTACATTTATTCAAGCTGGGGACAGTGAAACAAGGAAGGGCTTAAGGTAGGAGAAGCAACAAGGGAGCCTAGGCTGGGCTGCTATGGCTCCCTGGGAAGTCAGAGAAAAGGGGGCCTTGAGACAGGTTCAGGGGGTTAGCCCGGGACAAGCTGCGGCTGCCCATTGCTCCCCTGGTTCCAAGTCTCATGGGGACCCTTAGAGTTTAGGAGATGTATGCCTGAGAGGGAAGAAAGGTGTGGGAGTGCTCCAGGAGGGAGAGCTATATCAAAGACATTCTTGAGTAAAACTGAATTAAAATGACCACTAGGTACAGTTTGGGGTCACTGCCTTTATTCATGATAACATGTCAACGGATTTCCCCACCATTGTCTTTTCACTGCTGACATCATTACCAATGTCAACAGTGAAAAGGGCAAATAACGTCTTTGTATAATCAAGAAAATAGTTTTGACCTCTCGGATCCTGGCAGTCTTGGGAAAAATCCTAGGAGTCTACAGACTACACTTTGAGTACTAAATTACATCAACACAAAGTAATACGGATGATATTTAAAATGTAATACTGAGCAAAAAAAATTAAGACACAAAAGGCTATGTAAGATTCATTTATATAAAAATTCATAAACAGGTAGAACTCAACAATATAATTATTATATTATACTTAGTTAATAAAGCACACTAGGAGATTTTAAGATACTTCTTATTAGTTGATAGACCAAGTAGACAAAAATTAGTAAGGCTACAGAAGGTTTAAACAATTAAAAATCTTAATCCAAGGGCCATATACAGAACCCCATACCCAATAATAACAGAATACACCTTCTTTACAAACATATATAGAACTGTCAATGTGCTTTATAAAGCAAGTCTCAACAAAAACAAAGAATGTATTATATGGATTGCAATGCAATTAATTTAAAAATAATAAAAAGATAGCTTAAAAAACCAACATTTAGAAGTTTTAAGAGTATACCTTCAAACGGTTCCTAGGTTAAAGAAGAAATCATAATAGAAATTAGAAAACATTTAGAACTAAATAATACAAATACTACAGATAAAAACATGTGAGGTGAGCTCAAACAATACCAGGGGAGATAGTCACAGCTTTTAAGTGGCTTTATTAGGAAAAAAAATGAACACTGGATGAGAAGGTAAGTTGTATGTCAGAGAGATTAAATGCAAAGAAAATATAAGGAAACTAAACCTGTGAATAACCAACTTATTTAAATAAACATACAGTGTATCTTATATATATAAATGCCCAAAAAGGTCCTACCCAAGTTATTAGATTGTTGATATCCTGGCACCTCAATTGATCAATTTCAACTGACTGGTTAATTCCAAAGCCCAACACACACTGACTACACTAGCAATCATGGCTATCCGCACACCATTCTCTTAAGAGGATTTCTTTAGAGTCAAGTGCTCCAACTTGAATCTTAGGTAGAAACCCTTTCTCTATCCCACTAATTGCAGACATGATCCTCTCAAACCCCCATTTCTGCTGTGAGCTCAATACTTTCAGAAAAACTGAGATTTTCCTTCTGTAAAGACCAAGGGGGCATGCTTAGAAAGGAAAGTCAGAAATTCACTCAGGTTGTGCCTGAGTTAATTTGCAAAAACTCAAACTCAATAAAAGAGACTTGCAAAGTTGTAGAAGTATCACAAAGCATAGCTACAAATAAAATGTCTTTTTTTTATCCCTTCTCTTTTACCCACAATCTCCTTCCCCTTTCTATTTCCCTTCTCTCTCCTGGTTGCAGGAACCTACAGGGTCCAATGTGGGGAATCTAAGTAAAGACTCAGGCAGAAAGAGTCTGGCTTCGTTCCACATTCCAGTTCTCCACGACTTTTACGTGTGTCCTCACACTTCCAGCCTTTCACAAGTCACTGCAGCAGGCGTCATCCAAAATTGACCAACAGATCAAATCTTTGTTGTCAACATTATGATCTGACCACAATCTTAGTTTTCCAGTTTTCTCCTTCCCCCACTCCCATTACCTTCACTCCAAACCCCCTCAACTTGTTTGACAAGGGAGAGAAGAGAAAGGAACTGTACTAGCAGTGAACAGGCTCCTCTGCCTTCACAGACCTGGGCAAGCCTAAAATGTGGCAAAACCACAGAGCCAGACAAAATGTGATCACTATACACATTCTGTTATTCAGTCTCAGCTGGATTCTCAATGCTACACTCCAATCATTTCTTTGGCCTCTCTCTCTTTTTTAAAAAAAATATATTTTTATTGATTTCAGAGAGAGGAAGGAAGAGGGAGAGAGAGAAACATCAATGATGAGAGTCATTGATCAGCTGCCTCCTGCACACCCCCAACTAGGGATGGAGCCTGCAACCTGGCATGTGCCCTGACTGGGAATCGAACCTCGATTTCCTGGATGCCAGGTGGATGCTCAACCGCTGAGCCACGCCCGGCCAGGCTGGCCTCTCTTCTTTTCCAAACCTTCCCATTCTCCTCAAGCCACCTTCCCAACCCTGATGCCTCTTGCTCTCTTACTTTCCATCCTACCTCATAGTGGGGGATGGAAAAATATAGACCATCAGGCTTGACTGAAACTTCTCTGGCAAAGGTCATGAATGAACTATTCATTTCTCAGATGTTCCATGGCTAGCTCCCTATCAGTCAGATTCTAGCTCAGCTGCTACCTTCTCAGAGTCCTTCACTGGCTTGCTGTGGAAAGTCTCCTATTTACTCTCTCCCCTTTCATTTCCTTATAGGATGTATCATGAAGGCAGGGAACTGTCTGTCCCCCACACTCTCCCCCGCAGCAGGTGCTCGGTAAATATTCATTAAATAAACTAATTCCTGTGGTAAAGCTAGTTCTGATTTGTTGAAGTTGTGAATTATGTATGAGCTTCAGTATCACGCCTCTTGCATAAAATTATTTTGTAAATTCAGACCATTACAATGTCAACTTTTCTCTCCACTTCATTCTACATCTAAGTTCTATCTATACCACCTCTTTAACTCTTTGAACTGCATCTACCATCCCTTCACACCTGTTTTGTCAGGCTCGCTCTTTTTCGGTGTCTGGCTGGCACTTTTCTTCTCTTCCTTATCTCTTACTATTTTCAGTAACTTTTACATGGCCAGAGACTGCAACATACATACGTCTCAACTGCTAACCACAGGACAACCCAGCCTCAATCTCACCCAGAATTGTTTCCTCTTAAAAACCTCAGTCTCATCTTTCCCATTTCCCTGCCCACAGTGAGCTGGTTCTTGCTCTTTACTCAAACTTCTAAGCCTGTGGACCCTCCACTTTACGATTCCGGATACGCACAGGATTTCCTACCAAGTCGCTGTCTGTATCCTATTGTTAATGCAGCTCTTAGTCCCATTGTAAACTCCCTGGTCTTTCTACCACATGCTGCCCCCATCTTATTATACTCCAGAGCACCACCACAGAAGTCTTCACATACCATTCAGTATATTTAATTAATAAAAAAAATTTTTTAAGCAAAGCAAAAGACTATCTTTAACAGAAATAACAATGTTAAACAGAGAGTGTGGACAGGCCACAGTCTCATTTGAGTATGACAGTATGTATAACTTACATTAACTCCCAGGTACCACACTTCACATGATTATTTGGAGAAATACTTACATAGATGAGTCCTGAATAGTAACGATCCTTCAGATTATGTAAAACAGAAGCTTCGTTCAAGCACGTCAATTCTGCCATATCCTCCACCTTGGAAAACTTAGGTGGGTTCATCTTCTGGATATCATCTTTGTTGACCATCGCTTTCTTTCCGTTCTCTGCCAACTCCACCATAACCTCATCGCCCCGCTCCTCTTTGATACTAGCTGCCTCAAAACCATGGCGTTCTGATGGAATCCACACTAGCTTTTTCGCCGTCCAATCAGCCTGTGTGGCAGGGTTGTAGATGACAGCCCTGTCCACAAAGAGATACCTCTCTGGATCTTCAAGTCCACTTCTCTGTGCCATTGTAAACAGAAGGATCCAAGAGCAATTGCCTCTATGAAAAGAGAGGAGGGTCAAGTTAGACACTTAAAAGTAGAAAATGATTTACAAACTTTACTCTTCTAAGAAACTTAAAACAAGACCTCTGGTAAAAAAACAACAACTCTGAATTAAGAAGCTGGGGTATTCTTCTATATGGCCACACTAGCAGAGTTTCCAAGGTAAATTTCAAGGGTGACCACAAAGTATGACTCTGGTTGTCTGAAGACCACTCAAGACATGTCCTTAGTCGCTGAGGGCTGAAAAACAGGCGGAAGGGAGAAGCAAAGCTTCAGCTTGACTTTTCCCCTCTTCATCTTCTTCCACCCTCACCACACATTAAACAGAGAGTTAAGAAGGGAAATGAGAATGAAGAAACAGAAGACAAAAATTCCTAATAAAAGGCCCATGGGGTGGCTGCAAAATTAGTCTGACCACCAGGATAAAGCTACAAGACACACGAGGACTGCCAGAAGAGTAAAGCATCAGGTCTAAAATAAGTTTCCCATTTTACCCCCAGACTCAAGTTCTTCCTTACAAATACCCCAAGTCAGTGCCCCTATAGCTTATCTATGGTCAATGTGGTCTTCATGTGGTCAAATAAGGCCACAGAGGACAAGCGTAACTCGGCTTCACGTGACAGTCTTTCAAGTATGTGGTGGTAGCTATTCAAGTCTCCACTCCCATTCCTGCAGCTGCTCCTACTCCCTGTTCCTCTTCAGCATTCCATCATTCGTCAAGACTCATTCCACTACCCTGAGCTCTTGCCTCTAAACAGACTCGATGTGCATATGTTCCTTTAGAGTGTGGGACCCAGAAGCAAACATAATATCCCAGACAGTCTCACCAGTAGCAAAGAAAAAGGAACCATTAACAACCATAGGGCCACACTAGGGAAAGCTGTTTTTGTGACTTTTACAATTAATGTATCTCAAGACCTAACTAGTATATTTCTACTCACTCACTATTGGCTCATAATGAGCTGCCAGCCCAAGTGCCATACATGCTGCTCTAAGTTATCTCCCCTCCTATACTTGTACAATTGGCTTCTTGGATCGAACGACAAGATTTTACATTCACCACTCACCTTTCTGATGTGACTCATCAATTCCTCCTTGAAAAGATCTTTTTGGAATCCAATACCATCATTAAACACTTCTGTTATTACTCCAAATTCTAGGTTATTACAAATTTGATAAGCATGGATGCCATTCATGACTCATCCAAATCAATGCAAGAAGCCAACTGAGTACCTACTCTTGCTCTATCAAATCCTCCCTACTTCTCCCGACCCCCAAAATGATGGAGATTCTTTGTAGGCAAGATAGAAGGCTGTCAGGTTAACCATAAAGTAGTCCAAAGTTGTTGAGGTTCTTAACCTTGAGTCCATAAACAAATTTCAAGCTGAAATGGTATAAAGATGTTGTACTTACTTTACACATGTGTGTGTGCCTATGCTTTTCTAAAAGAACACCCATGCCTTTCTTCAGATTCTTAAAGGGATCTGTGTCCTAAAAGATTAATCACTGATAGTAGGTGCAGATACTACCTACCCCTTTTACTGCTAGTAAGAATTTACTAGAATCAAATAGCTAAGATTCTTCAGAACTTATCTGTTACAATGTAATGCATCGTGAACACCCATGCTCTAGAGCGTGGTTCTCAAACTTTGGCAAGTGTACCAGCAGCACCTACAACGCTTATTAAAATATAGACTGCTGGACCCCATCCCCAGAGTTTCTGGTTTAGTTAAATCTGAGGTGGAGCCCAGTAATTTGCATTTGTAACAAATTCCCAGATGATGCTGATGCTGCTGGTCCTGGGACCACACTTTGAGAATCACTGCTCCACAGTTCTCTGGATGCCGTGGTGAGCCACTGTTACTAACAGGTATTTGAGGTAAAAACAAAACAAAACAACCATTGAAAACCAATGTTCTAGATAATTCATACCAATATTTAAAGACTATGCTACTGTATAAAGGATAATGGACTTGGATAAAACAAAAATCACAAAACAAAATGAAAAAAAGTCACAAAACATGTAACATTAAGACTCCTACAAATAAAACTGCTAACATGTTTTTAAACTAAATTTGCATTTGCCTTCTTACAGAAAACATTCATGGACACATGTACAGTCTGAAGGATGGTTTTAAAAGACCCCCCTCTAGGGACTTATGCCAGATGAATTTGGAGACAATCAGACACACATGTTCCCTAAAGGGCAGTCTATCAAAAGTGAAAATATTCAACTATGACAAAATATGATAACAAATTACTCTTATTAGACATTAACTGTATATCCCATACAACAGTTAGGAAACTGTCTTGCTGCCGGTAGGCACACACACATTTCTTTAATTTTACGTTGGGTATGCTTAAATTTAGCAGGTGATTATATATTAGAATAGCTTAGATCATTTCTAGAGCAGGTCTTTTTAAAAAAAAGTAAATTATGTATTTAAAAATTCTTTTAACCAAATCAGTACATTTTAAAATTATTTGTACTTTTGGGGTGGTAAAATGCTTATAATTTAAGAAAAATTCAATAGATTACAGAAGTGTAATTACAAAATATTCCTGGTTTTGGGGGTGGAAATTATATATACACTTAAAAAAAAAGGAATATTCATGGGTCTTCACCGGGAGGTGGGATTACAAAACTTTACTTTTCCAGAGTCTTCTACAACTAACTAAACACTGTGAGGACACTTACCTGTTCCTTGCTATAAGGTAAGCACTCAGTCTAGTCCCTGGTCCAAGGGGGGAACTATAACTGATCAAATATTACATGAGTCGCCCCTACTCTCCTTTTCTCCTCCACAACCAAAAGCCTACCATTCCTTCAAATCCTGACCCAAATGACACCCTTTCAGAAGTTCTTTTCAGGTCAATCTGGCAACTGAATCCTTTTCCTCCTAACATTTTGTGCTGCTCTTCGGGCATTTTTCTTGCCCTCCCGTGCATTGTCCTAGAGGGCTGAGCATGTAGTAGGTACTCAAATTGTTGTGATACTGTTCATGAGGCTACTGAGGACTTTTTTTGTTCATTTTAACTCTTCACTTGTGATTACCAAATATGTTGTATTTTTTCATTCCATTGTACATTTGGGACCCAATCTTGATAATACTGGTATTTAACTGTGAACCACTCCCAAATGCTTTGCCTTGCGGAAAAGATAATATCACAATTTTTAAAATAGCAAATACTGTTGCTATATATCACCAATTATAGCCAGACATTATTCTAAGCGGTTTACATATATCAACTCTTAATCCTCACAATAGCCCTATGAAGTAGGTACTATTTATATCTTCATTTTACCGATGAGGAACCTGAGGTACAGAGAAAGCCAAAAACCAGCCCAAGGTCACAGAGCTAACAAGTAGCACAGCTGGGCGTAAACCCAGAGTTCAGTTCCTGAGTTATTCTACAACGATGGAAGGTGAGAGGAAGGAAATTTTGAAAGGCATGATGTACACTATAAACTGCCTCTCTGCTAAATAAAACCCCTATCGATTATGGATTCAAGAGTACAGGCTTGGCCAATAAACACACTCGCACAGCCTAGGAAATGCTTTATATTTTATAGAAAAAACCACACCTATACTTAGGGGGGAAAAAAGAATAAATAGGAACCTCTTTGCAGGAGACATAAATTCAAAGGTTCTTGGTATCATTTGAAATAACTGCTTAAGTATAGTTAAATCATTTATCTGTGTATGAATTAGCCCATTATAGAGTCAAAGCTCCATGCTCTTCATTGGATTTAGGTGCACACACTCCTGGCCTCCCTCCCACTGGACTATTTTTGACTCCTAATAAAATGCCACCTAGAAAATTTCTCAGCTGCCTCCCAGAACCAACTATAGGTATGGATACAGGAAAACAATTCAATTTTATGAATATCTTGCATAAAAAGCCAAACAAAAATGATGGATAAATTTTCCATGATAGAGTATCGCTAGAAGACAGATAAACTAAAACAGAATTGTCCCAATTTGTGTAATGCTACTGTTGAGGTCACTTGCACTACAGAGACCTGCAAGTCTGTTAATTTATCAATATTCTACTTAATCAAATGAGCACAAATACAAACCAAATGCAAAAGGACACTATGGCTATCCTGTACCATCTCTGTTAATATTTGTGTCACATATTTCTGAAATGTGAACCCAACACCAGAAATTTTAATTGATGTATGATGAAGAAGTATATAAACCACAGTTGTATATAGTCTTTCACCATACAACATGCCCTTCAAAATTTCCTCCATCTCACCTTCCATCCAGTCTGTCTTCATTGTAATGATTTCCCCAAGGAGCCCAAATAAAAAGCCAGGCTCTCGGGTCACATCCCTTTGCTGCAAAAGCTCGTGCTGTATCGCACAATTACACCATATGCTTTCTCCAGATAAGAACGGGGAAGAACTGAATTTAAGATGCAGAAGTATGGAGATGCATAAAATGGCCACTTTTCCAGAATCTGAGACAGACAGGGCATACGTAAACACCAAAAGCACGGGGCTAAAAGAATAATTCATAAGGACAGATTGATGAAGGAAATAAAATAATGAATAGATTAAAGTTTTCCAGAGTGAATGCTATCAAGAATAATTAAGCCTGACTCAAAGAATCCTCAGTTTCAATGTTAAAAAACAAAATCTCAGCAAAGCCAAAGTATTATATTTAGTATTATATTATTCAGCGAAAACAGCAGTCTTTGTTTCATTTGCAGTCTGGATCTACCCCGCCTGCTTTCCCCTACCCCACCCCACCCCACCCCACCCCACCCCCTTCCACCAACCGCAGTGATCTTGAAGGGAGCTGCAGAGGCCCTAAGAAACAGATAACGGTCATAGGCAGAGGCCACGCTACCCAAACCTCCCTAGCTGAGCTCAGACCCACGGAGCCGCCAAGCTCCCTCCTAAGGCCCTAGTTCCCAGGCAGGCCAGGCTAGGGGCCTCCGGGGTCCCTGGGCCGCATCCGCCCACCGCAGGCCCACAAAGCCCCGCACGCGCCAGGACTCCGCGGCTCCACTTCCCTCTGACCCCATTCCAGTTTGATTTTATGGGATCCGGGTGTGACCCCACATGCACAAGGCCAGGAAGACTCTGTGGCGAGCCATTCCCAGATCACTTACACAATAAAGGGATCCCGAAGCCAGGGCTGACCCTCCCCCCGGCCGCCCTGCTGCAGCGCGCCCCCGCCACATTTCCCGCCTCGCCCCCCCAAACCGCCGGGGCCTCGCCGGCGTCCACCTCGGCCCCCTCGGGCCACAGAGCACGTTGTAAGGCGCTCCCTCCCGCCCTCCTTCCCGGGACCCAGCGGAGCCCGACCTTCCCCACGCTGGCAGCCGGCTCCTCAGACCCTCACCCGCCGCGCGCTTTCCCGGTGGTGCAGAGCCCCTGCCCTCCGGTCCCTCCAACCCACGGGTCCAGGGCGCTCCGCCCGCCTTCCGAGCTCTCGGCGAACCCCTTACCGTACCCGGGGTGCCGGACCCGGCCTAACCCCCAGGAGCCCACCAGGGGCCCTTCCAGTCCAGCGTCTCCCCACCCCCAACCGGGATCGCGCTTCCTGCCCGCCCAGGACTCCCACCCCTCCTGAGAGGCAGACACAGACTCGCGGGACCCTCCAGAACCCCTACTAGAGCACCAGGCCCCCCACCCCCGGGGCACTCGGACCCCACACATCGAGTACCAGCTTCCCACATCCCCACACCCAGATCTCCATCCCCAGCCCCCAAGGGGCTGTCCCCCCGCACACCCAGGCCCTGATCCCTGCAGGGGTCTCACTCTCAAGGACCTCATTCCCCGCCCGTCCAGGAGTCTCTCCACCCACTGGGGTCCCGTTACCCTACTCCCCACGTCCTTCCCCGCATGAATCTACGGGCCCCACAGCACAAATCCTCTGCCCTGAGACCCTTAGCTTTCCCCCCGCTCCCGCTGCGGCTCCGTTCCTGCCGTCCAGGGCCAACGCGTCCCCGGCCCGAGATCATTCCGTCCCGCACAAACCGGCCCTCGGCCCTCGGCCCTCGGCCGCCGCGCTCGGACCGGGACAGCCGCACCTCTCACCTTCAGCCGAAGATGGTGGCGCCGGCGCACGTTCCGAGCCGCGACCACAGATACAGCGCCTCAGTCCCAAACCCACCGCTGCCTCCGCCGGGCTCCTTTAGCACTGCTGCTCCGGGCTGCCCCACCCACCCCCACCCTCATTGGGCCAGCTCCACGCCCGTCACTGCCGCCCCCAGACCCACTGGTCCGTTTGCGCGCCCATCTCCAAGGGAAGACGTTAGCAACGCGAACGAAGCTACCTTCCCGAGGTCCGCTCCCTCCACCCACCTGAAATTACGCTCATTGGTTCCCGCTCCCAGCCCTGCCCGCCGAGGCCCTAATTTCATAGGCTGTTCCGCATGCCCGTCATAGATTCCGGGAGGTGCGGCCGGAGCCCTCGCGGGCGATTGGCTGGGCTGGGCAGAGATAGACAGCTGGGGCTGGCTGGGCGCCCGGCGATCCCGCGGGGCAGCGGGTGCGGGCTCGGCCGGACGCAGGGGCAGGTGTGCAGCCGCAGGAGCACGGAGCTCCGCCTGGACGCGCTGCGCCGCCGCGGCAGCCCACTCGAGCGCCTTGCTGCCCGCTCTTCTTGCCGCAGCCGGCGTGTCCCGCAGCGGGACCGGCTTCCACCGCGGAGTCGCGGGCCCCTAGCGCTGCCGGCAGGGGCGGGGCTGAAGCGCAGTCCAGAGGCCTTACGTCACCCCCTGGGCTGCTGGGGGTGGGGACCGCGGCTCGGCAGCTCACCTGCAGTGGGGGAGGGGAGGCAGGGCTCGGGGCGCAGCTCTGCCCATGCGCGCCGGCTCTGCGGGGGGCCCAGACTTCGTTCCGCGCGGCGGCCCCTGTGGCCACCTGGGATGGCCGGTTGACCCTGCCCAGGTCTGCTGAGCGGCGACGCGGGACAGCTTCCTCGGCTGCTGCCTCAGCTCTAGTGTTTGTGAGGGGAGGGGCCTTCCTAGCCGGCCTCCCCGCCGCCTTAGACTCCAGAAGAATGTGAAACCAGCCGGCCTTGGAGGGGAGACTTGGGGAAAGGACTTCATTCATTCATTCCTTCGTTCATTCATCAAATGGAGCTCCCTGCGTGAGAAGGCCTAGGAGGAGGTTCTGCGGGGCGGTCAGATCCCCTTAGGGCCGAAAAGCTTTTCAAAAGCTTTAGAAACGTAGGAGACCTGGAAAAAAAAAAAAAAAAAAAGGCTCCAAAATAAGGAAACTGGAAAAATCAAAGTTAATAACTATTTAATGGAATGTCTGCAGAATCTAATGGACTGCAACACGACTCAAATAATTATATATAAGTATAATAAAGTTTAAGTCACAAAAATAAAATTATTTATTTTTACAAAAACTGAAAATTATCAAAATTCTTTACAAAAATTTTACAGCAGGATATAGTTATGTCATGTTGGATATGGGTACATTTCAATGTGTGTGATATGATGTAAGTGGCTAACCCTAGGAATCTTCCAGTCTGGTAAAAAAATGAATAAAGAAAAAACAAAACAAAACAAGGCAGGAAATGATAAGGAGGGGTTGGTGGAATTCAGAGAAGGTTCCAAGTGCAGAGTCCTTCCTGGGGAAGTCCGAATCAGGTCCTGTATTGTCCTCTGTCCTAGTGCATCTGGTTCTCCACCCCCACCTGCCTGCTGGGTAAGCTGCCCCTTGCCCAGGTGTCTTGTGACTTGGCTCCATGAAGAGGTCTGTCCTTCTTAGTGCAGTCTGCACATGGATGGAGTACAAGTGAACTGTACAAAATATGTGAATAGGAATGGCATTCCTGTTCTGAATTTTAAAGCATTTCTTAGAGAAGATCAAAGACTCCTTTAAGGCCCGAATCTCAGCTTTGGAAGCCACCAAAGTCATTTCTGAATGCAGTGTTCCATGCTTAGAGCATCCACATACAAATAGCCCCACTAGCCACCAAGTCTGTGGTTTCTCATAATTTTTAAAACAAATTCAGTGGACCATCAGAAGAGGGCAGGAAGCTCACCAGAAATAAACATCACAAAGATGTAAGTCTTGATGATAATAAAGAGATCAATAATAAAGAGAATGTCCTCAATCTCTCCAGC
The DNA here is from genome assembly GCF_054644295.1 of Miniopterus natalensis. Classification (NCBI taxonomy): domain Eukaryota; kingdom Metazoa; phylum Chordata; class Mammalia; order Chiroptera; family Miniopteridae; genus Miniopterus; species Miniopterus natalensis. The sequence goes on along the minus strand of NC_142097.1, from coordinate 9,298,974 downwards.
ACTTGGGCCCTACATTCAACTGTCTACTAGACATCTCTACCTAGATGGGAGGGAAACCACAGAAGCAGTAAGTCCCAAACCTATTTTGTTCCCACTCCCACTTCATCCCACCACCTCAAAACTCTCTCTTCTCAACTTCCTTTGTCTTGAAACCAGTCTTGAAACTTCTTTGATTCCTTCCTCTCCCTCGCTCCTACATGGTGTCTCCCTCCACATCTGTCATTCGTCCAGCCAGGCTCTTCTGACTCCAGTCTCACCCCATGTAGCTCCATTCTAGAATCTGTTGCCATTTCGATGAGGAAAACAATTTAAAACCAGATAGACCTGGCTTTAATCCATCTCTGCCACTTACTAGGGCTTTAACCTTTGCCAAATTTCTTAACCTCTTCTCTAAAAAGGGGATACAAATATATACATAAAGGACTCATTCAATGACTGTGTAACAGGATGATTTACTGGGGGGAAAAGTGGCATTATGAATATATAGATAGAAAATTGTCTCTTTTTTCTAGTCTACAAGTTCGTTACAAAAGAATGAAAAAAATTTTCCCTCTCTCTATAGTAATTTTTTCTGGCAGTCTAGGCTGCTTTTAGCCCCAAAAGGAAAAGTTCACAGACCATTGTTTTTCAGAGTCTAGGTCAGAAGTCCAAACTCATTCCCTTAGGGCAGGTCCTGCCCATTAACCTGTTTTGTCCTAAACAGTTTTGTTCCATCTGTACAGGGCCGATATGGAGCATTTTTAAAAATTTGAATGAATTCCAACATTTAAAAATCAAGATCAATCCAAAATCATTAGCCATTAGGGAAACACAAATCAAAACCATAATGAGACACAACTTCACATCCAGTAGAATGAATATAATTAAAAAGACAGCTCCAGCCGATTTGGTTCAGTGGTTAGAGCATCGGCCCACAGACTGAAGGGTCCAGGGTTTGATTCCGGCAGACGGCATGTACCCCGGTTGCAGGCTCCAGCCCCCAGGCCAAGTGCAAGAGGCAACCAATCGATGTGTCCCTCTCACATGGATGTTTCTCTCTCCTCCCCCCCACCACCACTCTCTCTAAAAAGCAATGGAAAAAATATCCTCATATGAGGATTAAAAAAAAAAAAAAAGACAGACTATAACAAATGTTGGCAAAAATGCAGAGAAATAGGAACCCTCAGACATTTCTGGTGGGAATGTAAAATGGTACAGCCTCTCCAGAAAATAGTTTGCCATTTTCTTAAAAAGTTAAACAAATTTACCATGTGACCCACAATTTTTCCCGTAGGTATCTACCAAAAAAACTAATACAAAGTAAAACATATAAGGACACAAAGACTTGCACACAAATGTTCAGAGCAGCATTATTCATAATAGCAGAAAGAGTGGAATGGCCATCTACTGGTGAATGGGTAGATAAAATGTGCTATATCCACACAATGGAATACTATTCAGCACTAAAAAGGAATGAACTGCAGGTTTGTGCAATGACATGGATGAACCTTGAAAACATAATGCTCAGAGAAAGAAACCAGTCACAAAAGACCACAGATTATATGATTCCATTTTGTATGAAATGTCTATAGAAGTCTATACTGTAGAGGCAGAAAGGGGGATAGTAGTTGCCCAGAGAGGAGGGACAGCAGAGGCATTAATATTAAATATACATGAGGTATCTTACTGGAATGGGGAAACTATTCTAAAACTATTTATGGTGATGATTGCACAGCTTGGTAAATTTATATTTTAAAAAATCATTGAATTTTATACTGTGAAGTACATGATTCAAAAAATATACCTTAATAAAGTAAATGTTTAGATAAAGAAAAATTCAGATTTCTAGCTTCCCTTGAAAAGTTGGAAGATCTGGAAATTCAGCAACAATTTGGCGATGCCTTAATCTCCTTTCTAAACAAGGCTGTGTTCTCCAGTATGCCTCAGTTGCTATTCCTCCCTATTGTTTCTTAAAGAGACTTGCTTTATTCATTGATATTCTTTGCCTGGTCTTTTTAGGCATTTATTTTAGCTTTCAGTTCTTGTCATGCCTTTTTCAAGTCAGATTTTTCCAGAAAGAAGAAAGGTGGTATTTTTGAGTTGAAGAGCTGTTCCCCTGATAGTGGTCAAGGAGTAGAAGGTTTGGAGTGTCCTTGCGAAGTACAGACAGGGCTCCTCCTTTCAACGTGATTCCTGGAAGTGGTAGGACCTTGGGGTACAGACTATGATAACCATCTCACAGCTCACCCAGGATAATAATACCTGGCGCACTTGAAGGATCAGTGCTCAACTGTGGCATCTTGAAGTAGAAGGAGTGATAGTAAAAACAGAGACTCCAAAAAGATGAGAAAGATGGAACTTTCCAGAGTTTTCCTGGGCACCTTAAGCTCTGGATTTCTGGGTGGGGGGAAACCATAAGAAGAAGTTCCTAGAAATTACTAATTTAAGACCTCTTGCCAACCATGTAGGATAAGACTAAGTCAGATTTAGAAAAATGAATGTGTCTTAGAGCAAGTCACATGTGTGGCAAATGCTTATTCAGTGTCCTTTATGTCTAGGGATTCCGCCAGGTGCTGAGGAAATATCTATATCAACACAGGCATGGTTCCTGCCCTCAAGATGCATACAGTCTAGCAGGAGATATAAGCAAATAGGCAGATAATTGTAATAAAGCAGGGGGATTTAATATTGAGTCCATGGAAACCTAAAGGGTTTTATGGGTTCTATAAAACCTCTGAAATTGTATGCAAAATTTATTGTGCTTTTTTTTTTTTCTTCTGGAAGATCTACAGCAGATTCTCATCGAGAACTCTGATCCAAAAAGGTTGAGAGAATGCAATATAGTATGGTAAGTACTACATTATGGGAAGTACAGCAAGATCCAGGGACATATAAGAGGGACCCTTAACCTGGAATGTGACAGGAGTAGGAGGAAGGGGAGATCCGAGAAGTCTTCTTAGAAAAAGTTATGTTGAAAATATAACCTGAAGAATAAGACATTAACCAAACAGGAAGAAACATCTCTCAGAAAAAGCAGCTTATAGAAGGGAGAATGCAGGGCTTTGCAAGCTCAGAAAGAAGTTTGGAGTAGGCAGAGCAAAGACAGCAAGCAGGGAGGAGTGGTGAGACCTGGGACTGCGGAGGTAGGCAGGGCCAGATTGTATGTATAAACCATGAGGCAGAATTTAGATTTTTTTCCAGAGAACATTGGGGACCTATGGAAGAGTTTTAATTTGAAGAGTAACATGACCAGGTTTGTGTTTTATTTTACTTTAAAAATTTTTTTTATTGATTTCAGAGAGAGGAAGGGAGAGGGAGAGAGAGAGAGAAACATTGATGAGAGAGAAATATGCACCTCCTGGTGCATGGACCGACGTTCAACCAACTGAGCCACACCGCTGGGCCCAGGTTTGTCTTTTAGAAGAAAGTATCACTCTGGTCATCATGTAGAAAATGGATTGAAGTGGGGTTAAGGTGAGACCAGTTAAGAGGCTGCTGTAGCAAACGGTCTAGCTAAGAGATGATGGTGACTTGGCCTGAGAAGGGGACAGCAGGCTGCAAAGACATGGTCAGATTGTGATGATTGCTGTTGTGAGGATTAAGGGCATACGTAAGGTACCAAGCCAGTGCATGAAGATATGCACTGGTGCAGTGCCTAGGGATGTCCATAATGCCCAGTACAATGCTTCGCATATTACAAATTGATTCCTTTCTTCCTTCTCATGGCTTCCTGAATTAAAAACAATCCACTGCCGTATCCTGTACACACTTTTTTTTTAAAGTTTTTTTTCTTTTTCTTTTTACATGTTTTTATTGATTTCAGAGAGAGGATGGGGGAGGGAGAGAGAGAGAGAAATATCAATGATGAGAGAGAGTCATTGATCAGCTGCCTTCTTCACGTTCCCCACTGGGGATTGAGCCCGTAACCCGGGCAAGTGTCCTGACCGGGAATCGAACCAGCAACTCTCCTGTGCTCGGGACTGACACCCAAACAAATGAGCCTCACCAGCCAGGGCTAATTTCTTTTGTTACTTCTTTTCTACTGAGTAGTTAAACTGTGACCTGGCCAAGGAACAGAATCGAGAAGTGGTTTTCAGATTTGTGTGGCTGCTGAAACTCTTAGGCTAATTGTGAAGCATCTGTGGCAGAGGCTGGAACACCAATTGGATTTTTTATTAGACTGGGCTAAGTCCTTGATATCCTCCAGCCCTCACTCTTCTTGATCCAACAGTGCAGCAAACATTAGGCCTGCCAAGGTAAATAACATCCTGTAGGCACTCTGGGATGCTGGCTGGGTTCTCATCAGCATTTTATACGAGGATGGATCTGTTGTCTTGGCAAAGTGTGTGGCCTCTTCCCTCATTAGTCTTAGAGGCCACTACAAGGCTCTCTTTGCCCAGAAACCCTTCCCCATGAGCTTGCCATGGTGCTGCCCGCCTGTCTGTCCAAAATTTCCCACCATCCAAATGACTCTTCTGGCTTGGACCATAGCAATAGTATGTCACCATAAGATGCACATGTCACCTGAGAGTGAGAGGGTGATTCTCTCCAGGATCCCATTTGTATATGAGCATGAATATTAGCTAATTTTTCTCTTGGAAGGAGTCTGGCCACCGGTGGTGGGGGAGCCACTGAAGGGACTACTGGCTGCCGTGTCAGGGAGCCTCACCAAGTTCTCCAGTGTGAGAAACTCAGGTTTCCTTGTTAGTTGTGCAGTGTTTTTGGCGCATAGGAAATGTTGATTCTTGCTCTGCCCTTAGATGTGCTCATAGAAGGAGATCTCCCAAGCCTCTTTTATTGAAAATATTGATTATCGTGAGCAAATTGAGAATACCACTACTTTCCCTACCAGGTATATGAAAGTCCAGCTTTCCCGACGGAGTCCAGACTCTGTGTCTACCCTTCACATGGACATGTGGGAGTCACAGGACCTAGATCCCTACAGATAGAAGAAGCTGTAGGAGCCACAGATGAGGTTCCGAGTCAGAGACTTGCCCAAGAGCACACAGCAAATCGGTGCAGAGCCAGGACTTGGCCCTAGCTCGCCTGCCCACTCTCCACCCAGGGATCTCTGTGTGTCATTGTCAGCCACAGCAATTTTGCAGCGCTCCTCCTGTGCGCAGAGCTCCTACAATTTGTGGAGAAAAAGATCACAGATCATCTCAGGAAGAGTCACCAGAATCCAGAAGATACTGGTGTATTTAGGTGAGGCATTGGGGAAGGATGGGAAAGAGCTCATAGAAATGGGCTTGTGCTGGGCTCGGACAGGAGTGTGGAGAGGAAGGCACAGGGAGGGCATTAAGATATGGGGAGCCAGACCGAGAAGCCAGAGGGAGATTTAAATAGAAGAATGCCGCCCGGCAGGGCGTGGCTCAGCGGTTGAGCATTGACCTGGGATCCAGGAGATCGGGGTTCGATTCCCGGTCAGGGCACATGCCCGGGTTGTGGGCTAGGTAGCTGATCAGTGACTCTCTCATCATTGATGTTTCTGTCTCTCTCTCTCTCCCTCCTTTCCTCTCTCTGAAATCAATAAAGATATGTTTTAAAAAAAAAAAAAAATAGAAGAATGCCCATCTTCCCCAAAGTGTCTATCTACAAATCACAGAAATCTCCAGTACCTTCTCTTACCCACGATGCCTGAAGGCCTGTGAAAATGCCTAAAACTTTTTCAAGGTCCCCAACTGGATGGTCAGAGGCTCTTGGCTCACGCTGTATAGAAGCAGGTGATGCCTAGACACTGGTTAAACAGAGCTGCTTTGGAGTCAGGCAGCCTGAGTTAAATCCTGACTGGGTGGTGACAACCTAGGACCAGTCACTTAACCTCTCTGAGTGTCCAATTTCCTTCCCACATGCTCAGGGTCACCATGTGGGTTTAGGAGCCACTGTACATAAAGTGCTAACTAGGCACGGCGCCTGGCACACAGGTAACTCCTCAGTAAATGACGGCTGTGATCATTCTGCTACTTGGCTCCTCTGTCTCCATAGCCCTGGCTCCCGAGTCCATAAGAAGTTGGCCTGGAGACAGAGGAGCTCCCCGGGAACATACCTGGAGTCAAGACCTATTAAAAGTTTCTCTCTCTTCACAGCCTCGTCTTTCATTTCGGGGAGAATTAGAAAGAGCTATACTGGGAATGGAAAATTTGCATCTGACAAGAGGTATGTGCAGACACATGTTTGCAAGTGAGGTCAAGGTTTCAAAATATACCTTCCCTGACAGATGAGTCAAGCCGAACACAGTGGTCCTACTATTTACCTCGCATGACGGCAATTCTCTGAGCGACCAGCGGGGTCGTTTGCCAGGAGTTATATTGGAGGGAGTTACTCATTGGAAAATGTGGCTGTATTGCCCAGACTGAGATCTGAACTTGGACTTCCAGGGATTTCACCCAAAATAAGCTGAATTCCTCAGCTATAATTGTCGAAGAAACACAGCCAGGGAATCTGTGTGCCAGCCCAGCGCTGGTCCCCGCCGGGGAAGTGTGGGTTCAGTCAGGAGCCACGGCTTTCAGCCGGAGGGCGCAGGGCACACTGGCTGTCTGACCCTCACCGTCACCGTTGAGGGCTGCTGCCAATTGGTCAGTCATTTGTCCTTTGATTCAATTATTTACTCCCTCAGCAACAGTTTCATGATCACCTAGTAATAATAGCTACCGCCGGTTTAGTGCCGTGTGCTGAGCACCTTGTATGCGTTATCTCAGGCCGGCCTTCCCACGGCCCTGTAAGGTAGGTATCAGAACACAGCAGGGCCACAAATTTCAGCCCAACTACAACTGACATGTGTGGAGAAAATATAAATGATTTATTACATCGGCAAGTAATCAGGCCTTCTTTCTGAGTCCCCTGCCCCCTCCACTCACACGGGATGGGAGTGGGGTGAACTAAGTGGCTAAGCCAGTTGAAATCTTTCTCTTATTATCTAAATTGTCCTCTTAGATGATGCTTAGTCTCTCAGACAGCACCCCCCTCAGGCTGCCCCCCCCCATTGGAGTGTGCGGGGGAAGGGGAGGGTATGTGGCTCACTCCATCCTGTGGCTGAGGCGAAGCTTTGGAGTTGCTGGTGTGATGTGCTCTGGCCTCTGGGCAATGTCCTGGGCTCTCTCATTTGATCTCTTACCACATGTCATTCTCTTGCTCCTATCACCTGCCCAAGAAGACCAGACTCCTGGACCTGGCTTTCAAGGCTCTCCCCACTAGGAGTTAGAGGCTCACCTTCCAACTCTCTCTTGCATGCCTCCAGTTTGTTCTTGAACACCCAACTTATATCCAACTACACCTTAGATAAGGCCTTTGGGGCACCAGAGCCTGGTCATTCCCTTTCTCTGAACTTCTAAGACCATTATATTTGGCAATTAATTCCGTACTCCTTTGACATATTTTTTTATTGCTTCACAAAATTACTTATATCTCTTGCTGTTCTTTAAGTCATAAGCTCCTTTAGAGCATGGGTAATGCCTTATATCTGTTTGAACTCACCAAGTCTAACCCAGAGTCGAGTCTAGACAAGGAGTGCGGGGTTTGCAGACACAGAGTTCACATCCCTAGAACGTAGAGCAGCTTCTAAAAATAGGAAGAAAATATCCAGTAGCACCGCAGAAAAATGGGCTGAAGATATGAATAGGTAATTCATGGAAAAAAGAAATGGAAATGGTCCTTAGTCATATGAAAACATCCTCAAACTTGCTCAGAACAAGAACAATAAAAATTAAAACTACACAGATACTATTTCTAATCTATCAGACTGGCCCAAACCCAAAAGTTTTACAGCACACTTTTGGCAAGGTGGTAGAGAAACAGGCACCCTGGGTATCACTTGGTACGATAGATATATTACTGTGTCTCATTATGCAGGAATCTATTGCATTTGTGCTGCGAGGAAGGATGTGACGCGATAGTTTCTGACCTGAGCACTTCCCTTGCTCAAACCCTCCCGTACCTCAGAGCTGTGTCCTCCAGTGTTGCCTGCTGCACGACACACACACATTCATGGCATCAGACACAGTCACTCTTTTTTCAAGGCTATAGGACAAGAGAGGAGAAGTGTTTCCCTGGGACCCGAATGGTGTTAGTTATGAGACAGGGTGTTTAGGGCCCCGAATATGCCAGCGTTTTGTGTTGGTGACTTAGTGTCCAAGACACCTCTGTATTGCACTTTAATAAGTGTATTGTGTGTTTGTGGTATGTGGGGCCCTCTAAAGCACAGGGTGCAGAGTGGGGACCCAGGGTAGCCCTTCTGCCAAGTTTTAAGGGAAGTTCTACTTTGGCACCATCTCCAGTGAAAAGAGCAAGGTGGAGAAAAGTATGTAGAGAATGTAAGAAAGGATGTATCTTCCCCCCCGCCCAGAAAAGGTAAGCCATACATTAAAAAAAAAAAAAAGCATCTGGGGGAAGAGAGAGAGAGAGAGAGAGAGGGAATAGGGGTAGAGAGACAAGGACAGAAGCTGGACTTCTCGGAATATATCTTTTTTTCTTAAGAAAAGAAAGCAAGAATTTATTGGCTGCAGCAAAAATACACTTGGGACAGTGAAACAAGGAAGGGCATAGAAGCAGCAGGAGAGCCTAGGCTGGGCCGCTCTGGCTCCCTGGGAAGTCAGAGAGAAGGGGGCCTCGGAGACAGGTTCAGGGGGTTAGCCCAGGATGAGCTGCTGCTTCCCGTTGCTCCCCCGGTTGCAAGTCTCATGGGGCCCCCTTGGAGGGAAGAAGGGAGAAGTGGCGCTGGTGTGCTCCCCTGGTGGGAAGCTCCTCAGAATATATCTTGTTTTGCAGATATGACTTTGGAACCATGTAAATATTTTATAAACTATACAAAATCAAAGTGTTTTTAAAAAGTCATCACTAAAAATCTAAAGTAAATGAAAACAAATGAACCTAACTCTATCCAATTTGAGGCATAACCATACAGAGAAAAACTACTATAGGTGACTGTAAAGAGTAGAAACTTGAGTGTATATTCCTAGTGGGTGTACCCTAAGGACAAAAAGACAACAAAGAAGAAAAAAGAAAAAATTGTTGTCTACAAGTACTATTTCCCACTAATGAAACCAGGGTTCCAGGGAGAAACTGCTGAGTCCAGGTCTGGGGCAGGAAATATACAAGATGAGCTTGGGACATCTTGTCAAAACAGAAAGCAAGGAAACAAAATATCAAAAACTACTAAGCTGTGACAAGAGGAACTAACTTGGGAGGCACAATGTGAGTATCATAATGATAATAATGGCAATGAATGGAAACATGTTAAATATGCTTAAGATCATGAGGTCATAATTATTAAAACAAAAAAGTGAATTTATTAGTTAACTTTGAAGAGGGCAAGGGAACAATCTCATGATTTTGAAAACAAGTAAATAGAAGTAAAAAAAATAAATCAAGCATTTATTTTGCCTTTCCTATACAAGCTGCACCTCAAAATAGCCAAATACTTGATAAGGGAGACATTTTCTCTTTATAGAAGTATTGCAGTTAATAAATGACAAAAGAATTACAGAATTGGCATGTCATCATTTCACAACCCCTGAAAATACTGGATCTAGACAATAATCATCAATAGATGCTAATATCATAACATGAAAACCAACCTGACATGTGTGTCCTGGTGGAATAACATAATCCAACCTCTGAGCTATTCCTGTAAAAAAAAAAAAAAAAAAATCACACCTAAATCTGATTGAGCCCCTAGATCTTACTACCAACTTATCAGAAAAACAGAGGGCAGAGAACATGTTAAACATCACTATAGGAAAGCAATCTGAAAAGTTCAGACTGTGAGACATTTTATAAGACAAATGACCTGCTTTCTTCAACAATAAACTGCAAGAAAATTAAAAGGGGAGAAAGAGAGATGAAAGAGAGATTTGTAGGTCAAGATGAGATGAAATCCTTATCAGCAAACACAATGTATGAACCTTATCTGGAACTTTATTCAAACAAACTCTTAAGTACATATATCTCTCTAAATAAATATAGATCTGGATATGTATATATGTACATTTATAATTGGGAAATTTGAACACTAGATAGCTGATAATATTATGAAATTATTGTTCATTTTTTGTTGTGATAATTATATTGTAGTTATTATTATTATTTTTTTAAATATATCTTTATTGATTTCAGAGAAAGGAAAGGAGAGGGAGAGAGAGATAGAAACATCAATGATGAGAGAGTCATTGATAGAGCCCGCAACCCGGGCATGTGCCCTGACCGGGAATTGAACCCCGATCGCCTGGATCCCAGGTCGATGCTCAACCGCTGAGCCACTCCCGGCTGGGCTGTAGTTATTTTTTAAAAGAATCTTTACCTAGAGATATATACTGATATATTTAAGACAAAATACTATGATGTTGGGACTTATTCAAAATAATCTGGGAGGGGTGGGTAGAGTTATTGTTGAAACAAAATTGACTATGAGTTGAGAATTGTTGGAAGCTGGGTGACAGGTAGTAGAGTGGAGGGTCATCAAACTATTCTCTCTTTTGCTTATGTTTGAATTTTCCATAATAAAAAGTTAAAAATAAATAACTAAAAGGTATTTTTAGTTACCAAAAACTGCATGCTTTTTGAAAAACAAAGTAATATAGACATACAGAAAGTGAAAGGTAAAATCTCCTTCACCCCCCAGCCCACCCCACACGTCTACCCCGGGAGTAACCCCAGTGGACGGGTGAATAGGTTCCGTGGTAATATTTTGCAATCCTGCTCAGACATTGTCACTACGCTGCCCTGAGGAGGGATATACTCTCTCACCCCATTGCTTTCAGGCTTAGCCATGTGACTTACTTGACCAAAAGACTGTCAGCAAGAAGACTCTTTAGGGGCCCGTAATGTGGCTCTCTTTTCTCTGTCACGATGTTCCAGATAATTGAATCCCAGGGTGAAGGCAGCAGAGCCACATCAGCCCAAGACACACTAGCGTAGATGACAGCCCTTCATTGTGGTGTACACTGAGATTTACGCAGTCATTACCACCGGGACATACCTTGCCCGATTGATACAAAATCCTTCCGTGCATCTGCTGTGCATCTGTAAGCAAATGTTTCCCCACAAATATTACACATACTACTTACTCTTCAAGTTTTGTTGTTTTTCAAAAAAACTTAATAATGTATTGTGGGCATTTGAGTCTTCCCTTGAAACAAAACCAATCTGAGTTTCCAAAGGCCCAAGAATAGTTTCCGAAAGCTAGAGACTTCTGTTCCTTTAAAATAAGGGTCAGCGGAGAGGTTCTCCAGGAAAAACTCATGCTGGAAGTAAGCTGGAGTGTGTCGGAGTGTGGATCTAACACCAGGGCCCTCCTTGTCGCTGGAGCATAACTGGCAGTGAGCTGCGGACTGTTGCAGGATTCCACATGCTCTTCCTGCCTAAGGGCGGCAGGAAATCTACCAGGCTGTTAAAGTGCTTCTCTTTCTCTTTGTAATCTTGCAGGCACTGCCTGTGGTTGGAAGTGAAATCTTGGATTTCCTCAACAGCTTGTAGTCAGAGCGCTGTTACTGTGGTTATGATCACAGCTGCAGTGCCAGGGGAACAGAGCACTCCCTTTCTTGGTTATATTAGCAAACCTGAGTTCAAATTGGCCTCCTGGGCTCCCTACATCTGAGAGTGGCACCGCCATGCTGTGCCAGGTACACACACTGGAAACCTTGGTGCCGCCTTTCACTCTCCAGGCCACGAGCGTATGAGCTCCATGGGGGCGGAGATTTTTGTCTGTTTTTTTTACTGCCTTGTTCTCAGCGTCTGTAACATTGCCTGACACATAGTAGATGCTCAGTAAATATTTTATGAATGAATAAATCTAAACCGTTGTCAAGTCCTGTGACTTCTCCCTCTATGTTTTATCTCTGATTTGTCATCTTCTCATTCCCACTGCTGTCACCTGAGGGGGATTAAAGATGGCCATGATTTTCTGCCAATGTTTCCATTGAGATGTGGTGTGTATGTTCCTAACTCTTGACTTTGGGCGGGCACTGTGAGTACTTGAACCGATAGAATACAGTGGAAGTGACCTAACGCCAGTCTGCAGGCTGAGGACTTAAGAGGTCACCAGTTTCTACTTCTTGTCTCTTGAAACTCTCACTCTTAGAGTCCCAGGCAGCTGGATAGGCCCTGAGCCTTTTCCAGCCTTTTCCGCCCAGCAGCCAGACAGAAGAAAGAAGCTATCTGGACCCTCTGCCAGTCTCAGCCTGTCAGCTGAGTACCACTGAGTGACTCCAAGTGGGTGTTCTGTGGGACAGAGGGATCATTCAGCTGAGCCCTGGGCTCATCTATGCAAGTGTAGCCATTACGTTTTGGGGGTGATGTGTTAATGTCAGAACATTACCATACTCAGGACCTTATAACGTCTCACCTGGAAATTGATGCGTACGTTCAGTTTCCTGACACTCCAACCATGCTCTGCCCTGCTCAGCTTGTTTTCATGAAGAAATGATGTGGGGCTCCTGCTTTAAAAAACCAACCAACAAGTCATCGTCTACAGAATAGAGCATAGTCTTCTTAGCCTGCCCCACATTGGCCTTCCAAGACCTGCCTCTGGAGTGGGCTTTCCAAGCTTTCCTGTTCCTCCCTCACATTTCTTATGTCAAAATTCAACTTTTGGCTTATGGCCTTGCCATGCCATGATTTTGATCACGAAGTTCCTCCTCCTCGCATGCCCTTCAGTTCATCTACATATGTCCACATCCTACTTGCCTTCCAAAGATATCACCCTCCCTAGTGGAAATATTCTCTCTTCTGATTTCCAAAGCATTTATCTAGGCCTTTCAAAAAAACTCACCCTTTTCTACTTTTCTAACATTATAACTTGAAAAGTGTCTTTAACATTCCTCATAGACCAGAGAGTCCTTGAAGGCAGGGTCCACATCTTATTGTTGTAAACTCTTCATCAAATGTTTAGGGACAAACAGGTGGATAAATGAATGAATGGGGCCCAGCCTCGCTTCTTTGTTGTCGTAGGCCAGCAGTAAGGCATTACCCTTGTGCATCTTTATAAACTATGGTTCCATTTCCTCAGTCTGGCCCCTCTAGATACATTTGCTTGAAACACGTTGCCCGGCCTCAGGTTCTCCCTCCAGTGCTCAGCTCTCTTTTCTTCTCTCTTGGTTTCTTTCCAAGGCAGCCTCTCCCAGGTGGTGGCACAGATGGTCCCTAGCAGCCTCTCACATATACCCCACCAGTTTAGCAACTCCCACGGAAAAGAGCCCTTTTCTTTCTGTGTAGCTCCAGAAGGAGTGTAGGAATTAGGAGTCACTAGACACACAGGAGGTCTTTCTCTGTGGCCAAGAGGATGAGCTATCTTGATCACCCCAGTCCTGGGCTTTCAGGAGGCCCCAGGAGCTGGAGCTGGAAGTGGTGGCAGCAGGGATTACCCTAACGGAAAATGATGGTGCTGTTTCCAAGGGAACGGGGAATGAAAGTTGGATGGGAAAACAACAGATTCCACCCCACCCGTCCTGGAGGGAGATCCCAAGCTCTATATCAATAAGGGACTGCTTTTCCTCAGGCCTGGTGTTGGCTCCCGTTCTGCACCGGACCCTTTAAAAAGAACTGTCCCACCCAGGCAACAGGGTGTCCAGGGCCCACAAAAGCTCCACTCCACTGGTACTGCCCCCCCATCTCAGTTCCTTACCCAAACTATTTTTAATTGTCTCTGACTTACCCTTTCTCACCAATCACATCGTGCTCTCATATTTCCTGACTCACTAGCTCTCTTAGCATCCATGAGCATGAAACACAAGAGCTTTTAACTGCCACTTCCCTGCCCAACCCCACGTACCATCGCCATGCACTTATGTCTTTGGGCTGCTGGCAGCCATCGGGCAAAGAGCCTATCTGAATAGTAAAGAGGCAGCGGCCTGGTGATATTGCTTGAGCCCCTGAAGCCAGTCACCCCTCTGTCGTGGGTTGAGTTGTATCCTCCAAAAAGATATGCTAAAGTCCCACCCCTGGTACCTGTGAATGTGACTTTATTTGGGCATGGGGTCTTTGCAGATGTAGTCAAGTTAAGACGAGGTTATACGGATGTCCTTATGAAAAGGCACCAGTCCTTATAGGAGGAAGACAAGAGGCATAGAAACAGACACCTAAGAACACCAGGTGACAATGGATGAAGAGATGGGAGGGATGTGTCTACAAGCCAAGGAATGCCAAGGATTGCTGGCAACACCAGAAGCTGAGGAAGGTATCAAACAGAATCCCCCCTAGAGCCGCCAGAGACAGAGAGAGACAGAGACAGAGAGAGACAGACAGAGACAGACAGAGAGAGACAGAGAGAGCCTACAGAAGAAAGTAACCTTGCCGACACCTTGACTTCAGGCTTCTAGCTTCCAGAACTGTGAGATAATACGTTTCTGTTGTTTTATGCCACCCCAGGGCAGCTGAGAAGGAAACCTACACTACTTCTGTGCTTCTCCGTTACTCTCACACTACTATTAAACTCACAACACTTCTGCTACCAGATGCGTGGGGTTTCCCCCACACTAAGCAATTCTCCCGACACCAGCTGGATGTCTTACAATTCAACTCGATCCTGACACCGTCTACCTGGAGAGCGCTTCAGATCCTCGGATTCCCACAAGGCTGCCCCCCGCCCACTTCAGAGCCAATCCCAAGTCCAGGTTGTCCCCTGTGCTGCTGACTGACCCGCTATACATTGGAGGCTCCAATAACACCCTCCTTGGGCTTCATTAATTTGCTAGAGGGGCTTACAAAACTCAGAGAAATATTTTACTTATTAGATTACCAGTTTATTATGATATATATATATAACTCAGGAATGGCCAGGTGGAAGGGATGCACAGGGCAAGGTATGGGGAAAGGCACGGAGCTTCCATGCCCCCGCCGGCACCCTGTTCTCCCAGCACCAGTCCGGAAGGTTTTCAGGGAGGCTTCATTTCAAAAGCAGGATTGATTAATTCATCAGCAATTGGTGACTGACCTCAATCTCTAGCCCCTGTCCCCACCCTGAAAGTGGGGAGGTGGGGGTTGGGACGTCTGATCACTGGTTGGTTCTCCTGGCAACCAGCCCCCATCCCTAAGTAACCTAGGGGCTTTCCAAAGTCACCTCATTAATGTAACAAGACACCTTTTCTGGCTCTCATCACTCAGGAAATTCCGAGGGTTTTAGGAGCTCTGTGCCAGGAACTGGGACAAAGACTAAATATATATTTCTTATTATAAATCACAATATCACAGCAGCCCTAGGAAAGTAATGCACCCTCTCACCCCCCGCCCTCCTTTTGTGAGCCGATGAATTCCCTGGTTGCTTAAGCAAAATTGTTTCTATTACAGCCGAAGCCCTCAATAATACAACACGTCACCTGCTCTATGTGAGGAGTATGAAAAAAGTCAACCCTGTCCCTTCCTTGGAGTTTTTCATCCTGTGGCACTAATGCCAGCATCATCTAATGCCACTGGGGCCGAAGCCAGTGAGAAGAACAAAAAGAAACCTAAAGTGTCTCTTCCTGAGAGCTGCCCCAGATGACCCCTGGAAATGGTTCCCTATTCACTTGACCCAGAAAACCCCACGAAAACATGCAAATCAAGAGGTTCAAGTCTTTGTGTGCTCACTTTAAGAACACTCATGAAACTGCCCGGGCCATCAAGGGTATGTGTATCTGAAAAGCCACCAAGTACACGAAGATGTCACTTTACAGAAGCAATGTGTGCCATTCCGTCGTTACAGTGGCGGGGTTGGCAGGTGCGCCCAGTGCCATTCCATCGCTACAGTGGCGGGGTTGGCAGGTGCGCCCAGGCCAAACAGTGGGGCTGGACACAGGGTCGGTGGCCCAAAAGGAGCGCTGAATTTTTGCTGCGCATGCTTAAGAACGCGGAGAGCAATGCTGAACTTAAGGGTTTAGATGTAGATTCTCTGGTCACTGAGCACATCTAGGTGAACAAAGCTCCCAAGATGCGACGTAGAATTTACGGAGCTCATGGGCGGATTAACCCCTGCATGAGTTCTCCCTGCGACATTGAGATGGTCCTATGGAAAAAGAGCAGATTGTTCCTAAGCCAGAAGAGGAGGTTGTACAGAAGAAAAAGATATCCCCGAAAAAACTGAAAAAACAAAAACTTATGGCCCGGGAGTAAATTCAACATAAAATAAATACTAATAAAAGTAAAAAAAAAGAAAAAAGAAACCCAAAGCAATACCGGGAAGGCAATTTCTTAACCCTGATTGATGAAAGTAGTTTATCTCAAGAACAGCTCAGACTCCAGTCAAAAATGGTCATGACTTCCCATCTCATACAAGATAAAGGCCAAAGTCCTCAGCCTGGCACTGGGGGGCCCAACCTATATTTCCATCATCTCCCACTATACTTGGCTCCTTCTCCTCCACCTCCTTTCTCCAGCCACATCAACATACTAACTATTCCCCAAGGACAGGGTATGCTTTCAAAAATGATTACATTCATTCATAGTAACTCTGTCGATACACAGTCTTTTCCTCCATCTCAAAGTCCTACCCATCTGTATAGGTTTCCTAGAGCTTTCATAAAAAATTACCACAAGCTGGGGGGTTTGGGGTTTTTTTTAAAGATTTTTTTTAAAAATTGAGTTTTAGAGAGAGAGGGGGAGGGAGAGCGAGCGAGCGAGAGAGAAACGTCGATGTGAAAGTAGAACATCAATCTGCTGCCTCCTGCACACCCTCTACCCGGGATCAAGCCTGCAACCCAGGCATGTGCCCTGACTGGGAATCGAACCAGCAACTCTTTGGTGCACAGGATGACGCCCAACCAGCTGAGCCACCTCAGCCAGGACATGGGTGCCTCTAACTGACAGAAATTTATTCTCTCAAGGTTGTGGAGGCCATCCATCTGAAATCAGGTGTCAGCAGGGCCATGCTCCCTCTGAGGCTCTAGGGGAGGATTCTTCCTTGCCTCTCTTTGGCTTCTGGTGGCTGCTGTAATCTCTGGCATTCCTTGGCTTGTAGACACATCACTCCGATCTCTGCCTCTGCTGTCACATGATGTTCTCCTTGCATCTGTGTCTGTGTTCCAATTTCTCTCCTATACGGACATCAGTCACCGGATGGGCCCACCCTAATTCAGCATGACCCCAGATCTTAACTTGATCATATCTGCAAAGACTCAATTTCCAAACAGGTATTAGGGGTTAAGGCTTGAATAAATCTTTTGGGGGAACATTGTCGTTCAAAGCACAACTCAAATACTACTTCCTGCCAGAAAGCCTCATCACCTGCCTTCAGCACGAATGTCCAGAGCTCCTGAGCTTTGCTGCAGCCTCATCACATTTGGCTGCAGTCTAGACACTATTGAACTTAGACTTGTGAACAGGACTGAGTCCAACCTAGTCTGTATGGTCCAAATCCCCTGGTCAGTGCCTGTTTGAAATGCTCTGAGGGCCAAGAAGAGTCTTTGAGACCAAGAATAGCCCCAGTCCAGTGGCTGCACTGGCCTCAAGGCTCAAGGCTAGTGAGAAAGCCCCGCTCCCTATGACTCTGGGATAGCCTCCAGTCCCAGACTCTGACTGCCCTAAATCAAACCCACACCAGGAAGACCTTCTGTGTCTGCCCGATGCGATGCAGCAGCCTGGGTCCTCATGGTGCTTCATGAAAATTGTTGGCCAGTGTCTGGGCCCAGATAATGCTGATCCCAGCACGAAAAGGAAACTGCACGGCTGGCCCAGAGCCCAGACTCCCTCCCTCCCTCCCTCTGTGGTCTAAGCACTTGACAGAGGGGAGCTATTGTGGTCTGCTTGAGACAAGAATAACATTGCAGCATTCTAGTCATCCTGAAATAGCTGAGAAATGATCGCCCAGTACCTTGACGCCTGTCTTTCAGGGAGAGACTTTCAGAGAATGGCCCAGCACAACACAGCCTTATTTATTTCTCTCCATTAGAACCTGTCAATTAGACCCCAAGTCAGGTTCCAGCAGCCCCTTAGGTAGGGTTCCTCTCTGGTGTTTTGGTAGCTCTTGCTGACTTGGCCAGTTGATGTAGAGACTGTTTCTAAATCAGAGTCTGAGAGTAACAGGCCTTTTAGGAAAACTACCAAAAAATATCAAGAGGAAAAGGGAGTATTAAAAACAGTCCTTATATAGCACTTACATGGCCTTATCAAGAATTATTTTAAGCACTTTACATAGGTAGATACTGCAGTGGACTGTATTACTGTCCCAAATATACTCTGTACCTCCTTATTGGAGAATTATATCTCCCCAACCATGGTGACATCAAGCTTAGCCAAGGAAATGTAAACAGAAGTGACACATGTCATTTTTAAGAACAAGCTTTAAGAGCCATTATATGGATTCACCATCAACCATTCTTTTCTGCTGCCCTAACACCTGCCGTGTTCCAGATAAGGGCTGCTCCTTCAGTCTGGTCCCAGGGGGAAGAGACAAAGCCAAGCTGTAATGGGCATGTGATATGAGCAAGAAATAAAACTTTGCTGTTGTAAGCCACTAAGTTTTTGGAGCTATTTGTTATTGCAGCACAGCTTAGCTTTAAGCTGACTATTATGATCACTCCCATTTCACAAATGAGGGAATAAAGGCACCGGAGATTATGCAACTTGCCTGAGGTCATACAACCAAGATTCAAATCCAGACTATATTGCCTCCAAAAATGTCTTTGTTGTTTTCTTTCCAAACTCCTTTAGCTGGCAAGATCCCCTTGAATGCTTTGTTTTTCTTCAATTCTTTCCCATGGAGGTAATTAAGAATAATCAGCAGATTATTTGGTCCTCAGTAGGTAAAATAGACCAGGTAGATAGACTCTATATAATAAAACATAACTGGTTGTTGAATGAGCCGGCCTCACTGGTGTGCAAAGCAGCTAACAACCTAATTTTTTCCATACCAGTCTTTTAGGAATTAACAAACAATTTTATCATTTGACATTTAAAAACTGAAATCAAACCTTGTCTCAAAACTCCAATTTCTCAACCATTTGAAAGCTTCGCTCCTGCCCTGGTTTGGGAACTTGTGATAGGTTAGGGGATCATGGGTGGCTTCCTCCTGATTTCCTTCTTCCACACCTCCCCTCCCTCACCTTACTGGCTCAGAATTAAGGTTGGGGGTGACAAAGGGGATAAAAGGCAGGAAAAGTCTTACTTGGCTTTAATGTCCTCTGGGTGTGGCAGGTGGTCAGTTGCTCCTTCTTTATGACAAGGGCCACTTTTATGGACATTAAAGGGCAGAATTCCCTAGTCTCCCACTGGGGACATCCCACAGCACCACTTTCTGGCCCAGGTAACATGCTACCTGGCTCACCACTTAATACCGAGCCCTTCTCCCCGCTAGCTTTTGCATCCAACCTTTTTCTTCTAGGGTGGCCTGGCTCCCAGGACAAGGCCCTGCTCCTTGGAGTCCTTTTTTGGTTAAACAGCTTTACTGAGATATAGTTGGCATGCAATAAGCTGTACATATTTGAAGGTACTACTTGATAAGTTTTGACTTTTGAGGGGGCACAATGAAATATAATCAAGATCATAAACATTGCATCACTCCCAAAGTTTCCTTTTGGCCCTTAGTGATTCTTCTCTCCTGTCCCTCCCCCACCCCCAGGCACCACCGATGTGCTTTCTGGCATGTAGATAAATTTGCATTCTCTAGAATTTTATGTAAATGGCATCATATAGTAGGCACTCTTTTTTTTTTTTAAATCCTCACCAGAGGCTATTTTTTCCATCGCTTTTCAGAGAGAGTGGAAGAAGGAAGGGGAGAGAGAAAGAGAAAGAAACGGCGATGTGAGAGAGACACATCGACTGGTTTTCTCCCACACACACCCGACCTGGACCCAGAATGGAGCCTGCAATGGAGGCACATGCCCTGGGCCGGAATCGATCCTGGGACCCTTCAGTCTGCTGGGCCAGGCTCTAACCACTGAGCAACCGGCTAGGGCTAGGCACTCTTTTTTGGTGGGGCTTCTTTCACTCAGCATAATTCTTTATAGGTTCATCATGGAGTTCCTTTTGAAGAGAATTTAAGCCTGGCCACCGTCCCTGGGTGCACAGGGCCCATGGGAAAGTCCGCTCACCCGTGTCCTGTCACACAAGCAAGTGCAGCCTGTTCCCAGGCAGCTGTCGGAACTGCTCTGCTTTTGTGTTCCAGGTGTGGCAGGCTCCGGCGCGAGGACTCCCTAGGTCACACAAGCCAGGCTCTCTAAGCACTTGAAGGTCTGTTTCACTTGGCTCGAGGAAGGGAAGGGCACCCCTCTTGTCCTTTGCACCCCACCCTGATGACTTGGGTAGACATCTTCCCTTTCCAGTCTCCTTGTGGATACTCAGCTCTGGGTGCACAGCCTCTGATGGCTGATGCTATGAGTCCCCAGATCAGTTTTTGGATCACTTCAGTGAGTGCTGTCTGCACAGACAGCCTGGAGTCTTGCTTTAGAATATGTGGGCGTCTTAACATGCTATGTTCTGAGCTGAAACAGACAACAGGAAAAGTTGCATGCTAATAATCTATGTCATAACTCAGAGGTTAAAGGATACCCTTGTGTGGAAATGTCCCTATAAGGGTTCTGCACCTAAATTCAACATGAGTGCGTGTGTGTGTGTGTGTGTGTGTGTGTGTGTGTGTGTGGGAGGGGGGCAGGGCACAAGAGGTTCCCACACCACCAAGCAATTCTCTGACACCAGCTGAGTGTCCTACAATCCAACTAATTCTGACACTGCCCACCTGGAGTGTTCGTTCGATAGCTTCAGATTCCACAGGTTAAAGGCTTAATGTCACAAGATTCCCCCGTCCCCCACCCCAAACATCAGACACCAATCAGAAGCCGAGGTCGTCACCTCTACACTTCTGAATAACCAGCTATGGTTCAGAGGTTCTGGTGACTCCTCCTTGTGTTTGATTAATTTGCTAGAGCAGCTCACAGAACTCAGAGAAACATTTCCTTTATTAGATTACTAGTTTATCATGAAAGGATATAACTCAGGCATAGCCAGATGAAAGAGATATACTGGGTACGGTATGGGGAAAGGACACAGGGCTTCCATGTTCTCTCAGAGCTTTCCTCTCCCCAAATCTCTGTGTGTTCACCAACTGGGAAGGCCTCTGAACCCCTCCTTTTGGGTTTTTACGGAGCCTTCATTACTGAGTCATGATTGATTAGATCATTGACCATTGGAGACTGATTCAACCTCCAGCCCCTCTCCCCTGCCCAAAGGTCAGAGAGGTGGGACTGAAAGTTACCGCCCTCTTATGGCAAGATTGATTCTCTTGGCAACCAGCCTGGATCCTAAGGTTACCTCAAGATCCACCTCTCAACATAACAAAAGACACCGTGATGGCTCTCCTCACTTAGGATGTTCCAAGAATTTTAGGAGCTCTGTGCCAGAAATGGGGTTGAATATCAAGTACATATTTTTTCTTTTTTTAGAATATGTTTTTATTGATTTCAGAGACATGAAGAGAGGAGAGATAAAAAAATCAGTGATGAGAGAAATCATGGATCGGCTTCCTTTTGCATGCCCCTTACTGGAGATAGAGCCAGCAACCGGGGCATGTGCCCTGACCGGGAATTGAACCATAACCTCCTGTTTCATGGGTCGATGCTCAACCAGTGAGCACACTGGCCGGGCCGTATTTCTTATTATAAATCACAATATCACAGTCCCCAACCCTGATGCCTCAAGTTGGACTTGTAGCTCAAGTATCTCTGACTTCATCAGCTTATGAGGTCATGCTGCCCTTTGATGTCCAGAGCACACTAGCCCAGGGCTCCAGCCTCCTTGACCAGAATCTCTTCTGTGAGGTTTCTAGGATTCCAGAAGAAATGCTCACGAGAGCTACACATCTGCCCTGACCTCCACGTCCACCCCAGTCAGCCCTATGGTTCTGGGTCATGCCGTGACCCTCTTCTCCCCACTGACCCCTCCTCAGTCTAGAATCTGAGTCCTCTGGTGATGGCTAGCCCTCCCATCAGTGTGGCTTCACCCCAATCATGGCACAGGCCCCTCCCTCAAGTGACCCCAGCACGGCCAAGCCAGGCTTATTTATTTAATACCAAACACTTGGAGGTAACAGAAAGGATGGTATGGATGGTCTTCTTAGAGGTTCCCTTCTTAGGGTTGCCAGATTTAGCAAATAAAAATAAAGGAAGCTCAGTTAAATGTGAATTTCAGATAAACAACAAATCATTTTTCAGTGTAAGAAACCAAACATTATTTGGTATATACTTATGTTAAAATATCATTTGTTGTTTATCTGAAATTCACATTTAATTGGGTGTGAACATTCTATCTGGCAGCCCTGCCTCCTCTAGCGTCTTTCTGTGGCCCTGGATGTGTCCCCCATTGCAGAGTTCAACTTACTCTCCTACAGTGGAAGTATCCTGGAGAACCCTTCCCTTCCCAGGTGCAGGCTTTTCAATGCTCAAGATTCCAAGAAAAAGAAGCAGTTTTCCTCTCGGAGTCTACGAATCCTTCCAAGTCCCTATTTTAGGCCCTAGGATGACTGATTTGGGAAGTACATTCCTTCCAGGGAAACCCTACCCAGACCCAGAATAATGTGGTCTGTCCCTTAGCCCCCAAGGGCATTGGAACAATATTCTCAGCACATTTCCTAAAGTCCAGGTTGCACAGTTGTTCTAGAATTAGCAGGCCTGGGAGAATGTCAGTAGAGTCCAGGTTGCCTCAGGCTATGCCAGTTGGCTGTTGTTTAGGGGACCTCAGTCAGCCTGCAGTGAAGATCCAGTCCCAGGAATCGTCCTGAATCTTCTGATAACTGTTTCCAGCCTTGGACAGGCCCGCATCACACATCTCCCAGCAGAAACTATAATTTTAGAAAGGAACATGCTGTAGCTCTGCCCACGGTGAGGACACCAGTTTACATTATCACGTGGAGAAGCCAACCACCCCGTTCTGTACCAGGGTAACACATTTACTCTGCCTTTACAAATTCAAAGGCCCATTGGAGGACTTCCCCTAAATCAAAGCAGCAGACTGTCCTCAGGCTAACATCCTAGTCTCTACCTAATTGAGAGGACTGTCTGTGCATTTAAAATGTTGGTTTTTTGCCCAGCGGGCATGGCTCAGCAGTTGAGCATTGAGCTAGGATCCAGGAGACAGAGGTTCGATTCCCGGTCAGGGCACATGCCCGGGTTGTGGGCTCCATCCCCAGCAGGGGGTGTGCAGGAGGCAGCCGATCAATGACTCTCTCATCATTGATGTTTCTCTCTCTCTCTCTCTCTCTGAAATCAATAAAGATATATTAAAAAAAAAAAAAAGTTGGCTTTTTGCCCTGGCTGTGTGGCTCAGTTGGTTGGATGTCGTCTGGGGACTGAAGGGTTCACCGGTTCGATTCCAGGTCAGGGCATCCCTGGTAAGGGGTGTACAGGGAGCAGCTGATCGATGTTTCTCTCTCCCTCTCCCTTCCTCTTTCTCTAAAAATCAATTTTTAAAAAATCTTAAAAAAAAAAAAAATCCATGACCCTTATGCTAAAAAAAAAAAAAAAAAAAAATTTGTTTTTCCTACTCAGAAACATCAAACTTTCATGATATCTAGGAGTTCAGTCTTAGCCAAGGCCTCCCCCACACCCCACCCCATACATATCACTAGTGATTCATCCAATTGGTAGATTTTAAATCTTTGAAGGCCTTGCTAGATTTATTTATTCAAAACACAGCGATGTTTCAGGTATATGGCTCTGCTGGCACCAGATTCTTCCACAGCAAACGGGTTTTCCAGAGAACTGAGGCTTATCTCTGAAACCCCAACCTTTTGTTTAGTTTAGCCATTTTGGTTGGAATCCATCAAAAATGTCACAGTGTAGGACTACGTCTGCTTTTTTTTTTAGTTTATGTCTCCTTTGTCCTCAGGCTACCAGATGGTTTAACACGGCTGCTAACACGTCTGGGAAGCAGCCCCTACCCAGTTTTCCCCTCACTGTTGAGAAGGTTGTGTTAAAAAAGAGTAAGTGGAATTTTGGGGTCTAAAGAATTTTCTCACAAATAAAACTCTTGTTTTCAGTGTGGGACCCTGTGAAGGTCATTCTAGAGGCTCAAAGGGTTTTGTTTTGCTTTGTGGCTTAATTTTAGATTTTTATCATTCGAAAGGTTAAGATTTTTCCCCCCCTTCTGGGTCACTGAGATGTTATTATCATGAAATCTGCAAGTTCCTTTAGAACATGCTCTGGCAAGCTATAAAAGTTAGAGCCGTTGCTAAGGGAACCAGGCAAAGCTTGCTTAATGTATAAACCTGGTTATTATATTTAAAATTCAAGTTGCCACCAGAGATTCCTAACGGGAGAGGAAAGCCTCTGCTTTTGAAGCGGAAAGTGGAAAATTACTTCTCTCTCATAGGACAGGGTAGCTCCTGAGGTTCATTAAACTCACGTGACTTTTCTTTCTTTTGTGTTTCTAATGGTGGAAGAGAAGGGAAGTGTCTTCCAACAGGAAAATGGAAGAAGAAACTCAAGCAGCCGTCTCTTCTCCGCTAGCTGGTGGCTGATTGAGGTGGGACAGGCCGAAAGAGCGGAGGAAGCCCCCGACCCCAGAGCAGCTCTGCGGGACTTAGGGGACGACTCCGACACAAGAGCCATCCAAGAAATGTCTGGGTCCTGCAACAGGAAGGTGAGGAAAGAGCAAAATATTGTTTTCCCCTATAAAAGGGAATAGGTTAAAAAAAATTAAAATGTTGAGATTGAAGGACAAAGACATTAAATTGTCCCGAGTTGCACGCCCCCGCCCCCCTCACCATTCCCTCTTCACCCCGACGGCACATCACATGGGAGGGGGACCGCATTAGGTCATCCAGTTGTCATGCTTAACTAACTGTTGCGTAAATTAAAGCCCACAGAGATCCTCACCAGACAGAAACTCGAGTTCTAGCTCCCAACCCAGGATGATTTCTCACCGCATCAATCAAGGCGGGACTATCCCTGGGAAATTCAGGAATTTTCTCACTTCGCAGTGCTCCCTCAGAGCCATAAAGAGCAGCGTTTCTAAACTGTGTCCCGCAGAACCCCAGCCCAAGAGATGCTGCAGCCATTCCACTTCTGGGCATGTGCCTAAAATACCCGAAAGCAGGGCGGACTCATTGGGCACCGTGTTCATAGCGTTATTCACAGGGGCCAAAAGGCGGGAACAACCCCAGTGTTCACTGATGGAAGAGCCGATCAATAAAAGTGACACATACGTGCGATGGAAGAGTTACTATTCAGCCTTAGAAAGGAATGGTATTCTGACACATGCTGCACCGTGGATGAACTCTAGGACAGTAAATGCAATAAGCCAGCGACAAAAGGACAAATACTGTAGGATTCCACTCACGTGAGGCACCTGGAATGGTCAAGTTCATGGAGACAGAGAGAATGGCGGTTGCCAGGGACTGGGGTGGGGGACGGATGGGGAGTTATTTAATGGGTACAAAATTTCAGTTTGGGAAGGCGAACATTTTCTGGAGATGGATGGTTGCATAACTATGTGAGTGTATTAATGCCACTAAGTGGTAAATTTTGTGTTAGTTATATTTTACCCCCCCCCCACAAGTGAAGCCCCACTAATTAGTGGGATCACCAGACAAATCAGTCTCAGGAGGTCTGACCACCAGCCCTCTACCCCTTTTGTGCACAGCCTCAGCCCTGGCCAGTCACAGTGCACATTCAATAAAAGACTAAATCAAAGGCTGCTTAATTCAATTTAATCAAGCATTTCCTCAACTGGATACAGACTCTTTTTATTCTCATGGAACACTATTAATAGCCCACATCCATGTGCACACTTCTGGAAATGCTGATAAAGAGCTTCTTACCGTTCAAAGCACTTCTGTCAATACTTCACTGGAGGCAGCCAGCAAGCCTGAAAGAGAGTCCCCCGAAGTTAGACTCAGTTATATGTATTGACTGTTGAACAGCCAATGAGTTTATTAGTTGTTCCTATTTACTGATGAAGAAGCTGGAGCCCAGAGAAGTCAGGCCCTGGCTCAAGACTACACAAAGCTACTCTGCCAGGATTGGGGCAGAGACAAGACAGAATCCGTTTCCTAAACCCTGGTTTGGAATGTGTCCCTCAACCCCGTGCTGATCTTCTGTCCCCCCTTCTGGGTGCCCAGGTGTGTGAGCAAGTTCACGGAAGACCCTCCGAGCCCCAGGGCTGCTGACCAGCAGGTCAGGGACATCAGATGTGACAGGTCGAAGGGAATGCAGGCTCGAGTCCCTGACACCTGAGCACTTACAGGCTAGAGCGGCCAAATACTTTGCTTTGTTTTCCATTCTCCAAAATAGAGCTGGGAGTTTAGAGATGTTCCACCCTGTATAGCAGTTTCTGAATTTTCCTGACATAAGACTCATCCAGGGTGCTGATTAAAATAGATTTCAGTGAAATAAGTCAGGCAGAGAAAGACAAACACTGTATGATCTTCCCTATATGTGGAATCTAAAAAAAAATGGAACTCACAGAAACAGAGAACAGATTGGCAGTTGCCAGAGGCAGGGGATGGGGTGGGGGAATGGGTGAAGGGCGTCAAAAGGTACGGACTTCCAGTTATAAGATAAATAAGTCCTGAGGATGTAACGTACAGCACGAGGACTCTAGTTTACAATACTGTATAGTATATTTTTAAGTTGCTAGGAGAGTAGATCCTAAAAGTTCTCATCACAAGGGAAAACACTTTTTTGTAACTATTTAAGATGATGGATGTTAACTAACCTTATTGTGGTAATAATCATTTTGCAGCATATACGTATGTCCAGTCATTATGCTGCACACCTGAAACTTACCCTGTGTTGCGTTTCAGTTATATAGCAATAAAACTATACTAATAAATAAGTAAATACATTGTGTTTCAGTCTCCTCATGTATAAAAAAAATAAAATGAAATCAAGTACAGGTTCCCAGGCCCTTCCCCCAGAGATTCTGACTGAGTAGGTATGGGGCAGAACTTAGAAATGTTCTAAACAAGTGTCCTAGGTAATCTTATATTGGAGAAAGTCTGAGTACCCTTGGCCTTAACACTGAAAGGGACCTTAACAGAACCTCCTCTGCTTTAGTTCCCCAGTCCACAGATATTGCAGCTGAGGCTCAACAGGACTAAAGTGGCTGTCCACATCCGTACAGCTGCTTTTTCTAGCCGCCCTTAAACAGATACAAAATCAAAATACTCCTTTCCTTGAGGAAAGAGGCAGGTCTGTTAGTTTCAAAATAGCGATCTGTACGCTCTCCTCTATTCATCCCTATGCTAACCCTCCCTGCCCAGTGGAGACCAACCTTCTCCAGGTTCCTCCCGCCCTCCTCCTGTTCTCTGGGCAGGTCCAACCACCCTGACAAATGTCCCAGCTGCCATCTCCTTGCTACAGACTGAACTGTGACGGCAGTGTTGACCCAAATTGCTTTCTGAGCATTGATGGAGACCAAATGGTGCTTGGCTTTGCTTGCCCACCCCATTTCCTTCTGAACATGAAACGATCTCAGGCTCTAGCTATGCTGCAAGAGGGAGCTGGCAGCCTCTGAGTCTGCCCTCCGCGAGGAGCTCACCCCCACTGCCGGCTTCAGAACCTGTGGCTCAGGCCCAACAAGGGAGATGGATGACCCGTGGGGACGAGCCTGGGCACACACACAGCATTCCGTCGTCACTTGGCAGAGCCTTGTCAAACAGCAGATGGAAAAGTCTGAGGACACTCAATTCCCCAGATTCCTTTTCTGCGAGCTCTACCCCATCTCAGCCTTGAAAAGTTAGCTTTTTCAAATGAGTTAGAACCCAGCTCCTCCCCACACACCAGTGTTCTTTTTTTTAATTCTCTCCTAGGATATGTTTATTGATTTTTTTTTAGAGATAAGAATGGAGAGAGAGAGAAAGAGAGAGAGAGGGAGAGAGAGGGAGAGGTGGGAAAGAAACAGTGATTGGTTGCCTCTCATTTGTGTCCCAACCAGGGATCGAACTCACAACCTTTTGGTGCGCTGGACTACGCTCCAACCATCTGAGCCACACTGGCCAGGGCACCAGTTTTCTTACTTCAGGTACCAGGAGGCAGTAGCTAAGAGATTAATGGGCCAGAGGGAATGTGTAGTCCTGGGGGTTGTCTGCCTGCCTTCGCGGGTGAGGTTGCAGCTCCTGCTCAGGGGGGCCCAGAGTCCTAGCTTCTCTGTTTGCGGGGTCTTACGGGCCACAGGTTCCCTCCGAGGGGCTTCCGTGCTGCATGGGGCCCTGGAGTCCTTGCCAGCAACAGGAGCACAGCTCGTAGCCACAGACCTGGCTTCCAACCCTGGCTTCCTGGCTGCGTGATAACACGAACCTCTCTCGGCTCTCTCTGTATCTATGAAATGGGATCGTAGTGTCTCCTTCACCAGCTTGTGGTAAGAATCAAATGAAATGCTGTGTGCCCAGCGCCTGGCGCCCAGCTAAGTGCTCAGTGAGTCGTAATGATTATTATTTCCTGAGATCTCAGGACACTGTCTCACCTTGTGGCTTCCCTTTGCCACAAGGAATGCCACCAAGTACAACCAGATGGGATCTGGACTGAGGCCATCATAGATCCGAAAGAGTGGACATCCAGAAATATTAGATACAGTTAAAAAAAAATTTACTACACACACACACACTAATAATGGCCACCTGGGGTGTGTGTCTTAATTTGTGGATTTTCATGTGAAATAAATGCGGGGGATAGAAGGACATATGATTTGATCTATGTGGCTAAGTTGTTTTCTGGAAAGTTTGCAGCAGTGCTCACTTGCACATACGACGTGGGAGAGTGCCTGCTCCCCTGCCCTCCCCAGCAAAGCCTGTGCAGCATTTCTAGAGGCATCGCCAGTTTGGTGAATTATCTCATAGCTGTTCTGATCCGTGAATCCGTGATTAATGGTGAAGCTGAGGGGTTTTTCCTTATTTATTGGATATCTGTATCTCTTGTGATTTTCTTAGCCATGTCCTTTGCTTATCTTTCTAAGGCTTCTTCATTTTTATTAAATTACAATATTAATTTACAATTGATTTACAGTTTATAATTTATAATCATATGTCAAAAATATAAATCCTTTGTCAGACTTCATCTTTTTATTTATTTTATAGTATTACATGTAGTCTAAAGCTCAACATTTTTAGGTAGTCAAAACCAATTTTTTTAAATTGAATTTATTGGGGTGACATTGGTTAATAAAATTATATAGGTTTCAAGTGTTCGAGTCTATGGTACATCATCTGTGTAGTGTATTGTGTGTTCACCACCCCAAGTCAAGTCTCCTTCCGTCACCACTTATCCCCCCTCCACCCTTATACCTCCCCCCACCCCCTTCCCTCTGGTTATCCCCACACTGTTGTCTGTGTCTACGAGTTTTTCTTTTTTTCTCAATCCCTTCAGCTTTTTCACCCAGCTCCCTAATGCCCCTCCCCTCTGAAGGCTGTCAGTCTGTTCTCCGTATCTGTGAGTCAAAACCATATTTTCTTTGATGATTTCTCCTTTTGATAAAACACCAAAGAAGATCTCCTTTACCCCAAGATTATACTTTTACTATATTCTATTTCTAGTACTTTTTTATTCCCTGTATTTACACAGGTAGTCCACCTGTGCGGGACTACATGCACAAATATTGAACTGTGCTGTTCGATATGGTAGCCACCAGCCACAAGTGGCCATTTAAATTTCAATCAATTGAAATTAATAGTTCAGTTCTTCAGTGCACCAGCCCCATTTAATAACCACATGTGGCGGTGGCTGGGACATTGAACGGCACAGGCTTAGAGTGTTTCTATCATCACAGAAAGCTCTATGGGACAGCGCGGGTCTAGGGTTCATTTTGTGAGTGGTGGGGAAGGGTAGGGAATCCAACTTTTTTTCAAAACAGTTCAGGTAGTTGTTCCAACAATATCTTTTGAATAGTCCACTGCCTTTTTCCTGATTTGAGGAGCCGCACTTACATTTGTAAGTCTAGTGTTATATACCTAGACCCACTCTGTACTTCCTACTCTATTCCTTCATCTCTCTAATTTTCATCAGCACCAAATGATTCTAACCATTAGGATCTCATAACATATTTTATTATTTATAGAGCAGTGTTTTTTCTTTCCTCATTGTTTTAAAAATTTCTTGGCAATTATTGTACTTATTTTTCCAGATAAACTTCATAATCATTTTGTAGTTTGGAGTTAGATTTATATTCATACAATAGCTCAGCTCAAGAAGGGCCTTATGGGGTCCCCATTTTCTCAATTTCCTTCACTTCCCGTCAAACTGCAGGCTCCCACCAGACTTAGCTGCTCGCCCTTCCACACTGTGCCCTGTCACTGTGCCCTGTGCCCTCCTCCTCGAACTCGCTCCCTTGGGCTCTTGCAGCTCAAAGCTCCCTCTCTCTGGAAGCCCTTTTGGATGCTCCTGGGCAGTTGGAGGTGCTTCTTTCCCTGCTGTCCTTTGTACATCCCATGTTGGAACAATTAACTTAGGATTTTGCCCTTGTTTACAAGTCTGCTTCTCACAGAGAAAAACAATTTGAGGATGTGGACTATAACCTTTCAACTTGAATTTCCATAACCTGCCACAGCACTTGGCTCAAGGCCGTCACTCAACAAAAACGATTGAGTCAAAATGCATAACTCAGGCCATGCTGGAAAGTTGGCTGTGACATGCTGTGGAAGGTCTTGAGCATTGATGTTGGTGCGCATCGAGCTGGGGAGGGCTGGGACAGAGCTGCTCTGTGTTCACTTGATCTGACCGTGATGCAATAACTGAATTGGAGCAGAGAAGCGACAGAAAGCCAGGGCACTCATTAAGAGGCCCTTATAAGAGTTCAAGGCAGACAGAGTAAAGGCCTGGATAAGGCTGGTGGCAGGGGCTTGGAAAGGAGGGGACATTGTTGGGGGATGACGCAGGGTTAGAACCGTCAGGAGACTGAGGACCAGCAGAGCAAATGCTATGATCAGCAGCCTAACAGGCTCTTTCTGCAACTTATCCTCATGGAATTCTCAATACCGTAATTGTGTTTGTCATTCACAGACATGACAATGAGACTGCATTATAGAATCTAAGTGAATTCTTATAATGACAGCAGCAACTATTCTAGAACTAGCTGAGTTAGCTCAGTCAGGTCACTTAACCTCCTTGTATCTGTAAAATTGCTATTGTCATGGTGCCTCCCTTAGAGGACTTCGCTGGGTTTATACTTGGGACATGCTTAGAGCAATGCCTTGGGCATAGTAATTTCGCAGTAATTGTTGGCTATTTTAAAACTATCATTCATACATTTCCATGAAGAGATGCACCCATTTATCCCTACACCTAAAGTAGCTCTCAGCTTGTGACAAAAAATGACCAGTCATTCATTCAATGACTCATGGAGCCTTACATGGGACAATTTGTCAAAGGCTTTTGAAGGTTAAAATCTATACATGGATGGATGGATGGATGGATGGATGGATGGATGGATGGATGGATGGACGGACGGACGGATGGATGGATGTAATCGTTCCCCTATCCTTCCCCTATCAAGTCAAGTTTGTTCCAGGACATCATTACCTCACCATGTTCTGTTGTGTAACTGGTAAACATTGGTCTCTCTGTCTCCTTTGAGAGGTGATGTAGGTGTAGCTAAGCAAAGAACTAAGAAGTTCTTGGGGTGTGTAGAGTGTGCTTAGGGCCATGTAGGAAGGGCCATGTAGATGGAGGGTGAGGAGGGGCCACCCCAAGTGAGACTCACCCAATCATGTCCCCAAAGCAGGACAGGCTGTTGCTATTTTCCACATGGCTCCCATTGTCCACGGGGAGGAGGTGAGTTGAGAGGAAGGAATCGGCGGTTGAAGCCATCTTGTTCTTTCTACCTGCAGAGAAGGGTGCATGAGGAGCTGTGATATCCCCGATAGCCAGAAACTACTCCTGCCAGCAGATTTTCAAGTCATAGGGGTTCGGGTCAAAGGTCTTTCATCCTGGACACTGCTTCGTGGACTCCTTGGAGTCCATGGCCCAGCACAGCTATTAGCTGTGTCACTTTCATTTCACCCAGTTCTACCACCAATCCTGGCATCTTGCCCATAAAGAAAGTGAGATGTGCCAATGTGTTTATCACAGCTCTTATCATCTTTAGAGAAAAAAAATGAACTATCCCAGGATGTCTGTTACAAGATGATTTTATCATCTTGCTCATAATAAAAGTGAGTGGCTGTTAAAATGGTGCAGTAATGCCCAAAGCTGAGCCTTGTCTTCGGACATGCCTGTCCCCGTCTTTCAGGACGGGACTCTGACGCTCTCAGGTCTTTGGTGAGCATTGCCATGTCTGTAGGGGTCACACTAACAGTTAATGCCTTTGTGCTGGAACAAGGTCCCCACTGTGCCTCTCCGGGTGAAAACAAAATCCCCGAGACCCAGAGCTGACTTCCAGGACGGCTCCCGTGCTAAGGCAGCCAGCAGACTCCAGCGCTAATGGGGACCAGATGTGAGTTCTTTCACTGAAATATATTGCAGGTCACAGATTTATTTTTTGAGAGCACCTATAATAACAATTAAAATCATAAAATGTGTTTTCCCTAGATATTTTCTCCTAGTCAACCAAGCAATATAGTCTGATAAGTTGGGGCTAACCTAGGCCAAAATCAACATATTTGCTTTGCTAGAAATCTGCAGAATGTGTCTGTCTGCGGAGGTGTGCTCTGGTCAGGCCAGGGCCAGCAGCCAACATACAAACAGTTTCCTAAAATAGCCCGTGCACGCAGGGAAGATAAGCGGACTCCATGGCTGAGAGGGGGAGAGAGAAAAGCTGGGGGAGAGGCATAGAATGAATGGCATTAAGCATAATTCATGTAATGTGGCAGATACTTCCTGTGTTTAAAAAACGGAGTGTACAGAGGATTCAGCGACTGCCGACAACGTTTTCCATCCTGGCATCATAGCCAAAGTTCAAGTGCTAGGCTGAGGTCCACCTCTGGGAAGCAGACTGGCAGATTCCCAGGCTGTTCTTTCATCTAGCAGGGGTGGGAAACATCTGGCCCGCGGGCCGTATATGGCCCTCAAAATCATTTGGTCTGGCCCTGCCAAGGCAACTGCAGGTGAGATTCAAAATTCAATAAGCCTAGGAGCTTTATTCATAGCTAATTTTAAAGTTGATAATTTTGTATGGCCCGCAGATGATGTTAAGAATATCCAAATGGCCCTTGGCAGAAAAAAGATTCTCCACCCCTGAATTAAAGCCCTCTATCAAGACACATCTTTTTTTGAAGATGTTGTCAGGACTTCTTAGGAGCTGATTCTCTGTCCCCCTCAGACAGGTATTGCCAATTGTCCCCACTTGAGTCCCAACTTCACGGAAAGTGGCCTGGCATCCAACATGAAATGTCAGCGAGCAGGGCCTCATTGCCCCGTGATCACTCTCTGGCCCTGGGGCTTGTTCCTTTACTTGTTGGCATCCATTTCCATTCCAATACATCCCTTATTTCCCAGCACCAGACTCCCAATGCCCTCCTGTCCTCACCTCTTTTCTGTGCTTAATGTTAACGCCATGAGCAATGGGACAAATCAGAATCCTGTGCCGCCTGTTAGCATGCAGTGAGATCATATGTCTGTGATGTTCCTGCCGGAAATTCAGAACCTGAAGCCAATCATGAGGAAACACCGGACAAACCCACTGAAAGACATTCGATTAGGTGATCACAAAGCCTAAGGGAGCTCTAGGGAACTATCCAGACTGGAGGAGACTAAAGAGACACCAAGGCTAAGGCGACAAGCGACTATGAATTGGATCCTTTTGTTGTTATAAAGGACATTATTGAGACACCTGATGAAACTTGAAGGGTGGAAATATATCAATGTTGATTTTTCTATTTGAAAATTGTATTGTGTTTATGTCCGGGAAGGTCCTTGTTGTAGGAAATCCACACTGGAGTCCTCAGGGTGTTGGAGTATCGTACAGCAACTTGCTCTCAAATAGTTCAGAAAAAAAGGTAACTTTTACCATACTTGCAGCTTTCATGTAGATATGAGATTATTTTGAAATAAATTGTTTTAAGTAATCTAAGAAAAATGTTTCCTCTAATTCTTGACCCCCATCTTCCTACCCCATCCCCAATACTAGATAACAATATATCCTAGTGTACTCTTTAGAGGTTTTCTTTTTAAGGTACTTTTCAGAATGAAGAGGCCAGTGCCCACACGTAAGAGGCCTCTTTAGCACAAGGGTCTCTGACTCACAGTCTAGAGGATCTTGAAGCTTTGCCAAGGCTCGGGCCCCGGCTCTGGGCACCTCACCCCTCATTCTCACAGCTCGTGGGGATTCCCAGTCTGGGTTGTGGA
The DNA here is from genome assembly GCF_054644295.1 of Miniopterus natalensis. Classification (NCBI taxonomy): domain Eukaryota; kingdom Metazoa; phylum Chordata; class Mammalia; order Chiroptera; family Miniopteridae; genus Miniopterus; species Miniopterus natalensis. Next base: position 9,264,829 of record NC_142097.1, on the reverse strand, counting down.
GCACCTGGCTCCCCGCTGACCTTAGTCAGGTCGGCGGCTTGTACTCTTAGGCCTTTCTCTCTCTCCAGAAGTCACATGGCTTTTCAGAAATTGAAGGGCTTCCTACTCAAAGAGCTCATCTACCCAAGGCCACCAACCCATGGGAAACACATACAGTTGATCCTTGAGCAACTCAGGTTCAAACTGAGCGGGTCCACTTATACATGGATTTTTAGAAATAAAAACACCCGTCCAGCTTTCGATCTGTGGTTGGGAGTCCCCAGGTGTGGAGGGCGGATTGTATGCATTGACCTACTCCATTTTATATAAGGAACTTGAGCCTCCATGGATTTGGTTATCTGCCTCTGTGGAGGGTCCTGGGACCAATCCCCATGGATACTGAGGGACAACTAATTTGGGGGGAGTCAAAAGTGGATTTTCAACTGTGCTGTGGGTTAATGCCCCTAAGCCCAGTGTTGTTCAAAGGTCAGCTGTAAAATGTAAGGGCCTCATTTGGAGACATTAAGATTTCGTTTTGTGAGAGTGGTATTTCAAAATGTTCGATTTATCCAAACTTTGATTAACATTGGGTCACTTTAAATACATGCAATCACCAATAAGCATGTTTCCATTCTAAGGGAAGATAGAGAGAGATGAGGGTAATGGGGAAAGAAGGCTGAGGAAAGGTTCCTGCAATCTGGGTGCCAGGGTCCTGCTGGGCCTCATGACAGTACTGGGTTTTGGTTAACAATTTATGCCTTAACCTTGGGTGTGGAAGCAGAACATCTCTCCTTTCAGGGCTGAGCCGCAAGAGGCCTTTCCACAGCCCCTTCTATAGTAGAGCTTCTTTCTTACCTCACCAGCCGCAATTCCCCATCTACTCTCAACCCAAGAGCTGCATTATTGTCCCCAGGAAGGAATCCCAAGCGTAGGAATTCTCTCCAGTTGGAGGCCTGTCCCGAACACCGTTTCTTCATACATACACTTCACATTTCCAAAGGTCCTCTCAGAGACCTCCTGTTACTTTTAGTCCACGGTTCCTCCCTGTGGCTCTGATCATGCCCGTAGCTGTGACCACATTCTTGCTGACTCTTCTGTCAGTTCACACTGTCATCCCCTGGCTTGGAATGAACCTGGCCTTTCAGAGACTCACTCCTTAGGGAAGCAGGGCCTCTTTCGTTCAGGTATTCAGTCAACAGATGTGTTCGGGGCCCCCTCTGTGCGCCCAGCACTGGCTAACTGCTGAGGACGCACCGGGGCAACATGACACCAAGAAGATGACACGGTGCCTGTGCTCCTCTCATGGAGCCTGGAAGGGCATGGGAGACAAAGGTTTAACTTGTATGTTTAAATGTTTAATTACATGGGAGCAAATGCCATGAAGTAAATGTCCGGGGTGCCGTGACAAAGGGTATCATATCAGAGGCTCCTGACTTAGTTGGAAGAAGAGATGGCTGAGCAGTCGGAAGTGTCCATGGATCGATGAATGGATAAGCAAATGTGATCTATCCATGCAGTGACTACTATTCAGGAGTAGCATGAACACTGTATCCGTGTGAAGTCCTGATACATTCCACAACACGGATCAACCTCAAGAATACTGTGCTTAGTGAAAGAAGCCAGACGACAAAAGACCATATATTATGTGATTATACTTATATGAAATTCTAGAGGAGACAAAACTAGAGACAGAAAGCAGATCAGCGGTTGCCTTGGGCTGGGGGTGGGAACAAGGGTTGACTGCAAAAAGGCACAAAGGAGATCTTTGGGGTGATGGGACTATTCTAAAACTGGATTCAGGTGATGGTTGCGCAACTGTATAAATTACTCAAACTTGTCTAACTGTATCTTTAAAATGGATGAATTTTATGATATGTAAATTATGCCTTAATGAAGCAACTTAAAACAGTCATTCTGGGAGGCAGGGTAAGGTTAAAGATAGAAGAACATTTGGAAATCTCAGAGCACATTCTCTATTATTATTATTATTTATTATTATTTTTGTTTAAAATATTGCAGATGTCCAGAGTACCTTTCCTTGTGCTATGTTTCTTGGATTCTCATCTCCAGAAATCAAATCTCTCTTAAAAAAGAAACACAAAACCACCTCTCCGTGGAAGAAACCAGAGTGGTGGCATTTCTTACATACTCTGATTCAGCAACACCAAGACTGACACGAGAAAACTACCACAATGAACGCGTTCATTCAGGTTATGTTGACTTCACAGTTGTCTAAGAACAGTGGATGGGAACCTGCTTTATATTTGTTCAATAAAGAGTGAACTTTACTGTGTTTTCCCAAAACAAACAGGATAAAAAACAGTTGGCCTTGGAGATAAATTGAAGACTCCGTTTCTAGTGATAGAAAAACTTTCCCAACTTTTAAATTACAGACCCCACTCTCACCCCTTCAAAGTTTCAAAATTCATAGGGTCTCTTGTCTACCCCTCCTACACTGTATTCCTCACCCCACCCAGCAGAGGGAAGGTGTTGGTAAGCGTATGTTAAGGACCAAGTGACTAAATTTTAGAATGTTTCCATTTCCATCTTTCCTCTCACTGTCTTCTTCCTCTCAATTCATCTTTCCAATGTCTTTTCTATTTTTGGTGTCATGCTTTTTTCTCCTGAGTTCTATTATTGTTGGGCTGCTCTTAACAATTGTGGGGCCTGGACCAAGAGTACGGATGGAGGCTTGGCCTGTTATATTTCTAAATATTTAGAAACTGCAAGCCAAAATGAATGTCAAACTGTTAAATAAAATATATTCTTGTCTCCTACCTTGACATTTACCTTCATAACAACCTGGGAGGCTAAGTTTGAATTTAGAATTCTCGTACTGCTTGGAACGTGGACACTTAGAGAAAGGCTGCCCATCTTCAACCCGGGCTGCAGCTCCACCCTTCTCTTCGCCTCCAGCTCCACCCCACACCAGGAGGTGCCCCATGTGCACAGCTGTGGACACCCCAGCCCACAAATCCAGGCCTCACCCTACTCACTGCCATCCCCACAAGCAGAGTCACCTTAGCCATCCCTCAGACTATGGGGTGTGTACCACTCTGGTGGCAAAAGATTCACCCTTGAGGGGATGGAGCCAGGGAAGAGGCCAGTGTAGGTCCTGGAAATGGGCTTGGGGCCATGTGGGCAGGCAGTTTTGGAGTCCTGGTACCAAAAAATGTGGTCTAATAGGGAGGAGGAACACAGGGCAAGTCGTCTTGGTCCAGAGGAATCTTCTACCCTTTGGGAAAAGTAGGTCTGGAGGGAGGCTAGGTGGGGGCCCCTGTTTGCCCAGCCCAAGGGCAGTACTGATTGTCCTGATAAATTGTATTAATTGGTTTCCTGATACTCATCCATCCTTGTGATTCTGGAATAAACCCTGCCTAGTCATGTTTTTTTAAATATACTGCTGGATTCCATTTGCTAATGTTCTGCATAGGAATTTTCCATCTATAGTCCTAAGCGACACTAATCTCTAATCTTTATTTGTGCTAACGTTGTCAAGTTTTTATATCAGGGTTATGCTAGTTTTGTAAATTGAGTTGGGAAGATTTCCATCTTTTTCTATGTTCCATAACTGTTATTTTATTCCTTCTCATCTGTGAGGCATTTATAAAAACATTCCCATTGTAAAAAATTCAAACCATACAGAAAAAGCAAATATTTCCCTTGCCTCTCCCTTCAAATCCTAATCCCCTGCCTCGAAACAGCCATGTTATCCACTTGCCGTGTACTCCTCCAGACCTTTTCATTTCCATACATACATGTGCATATACATACCTACATGCATATGTATATATACACATATATATAGAAAATTATATACTTTTCTACTTTTCTTTTTTATATACATGGGATTAATTTCTACATACTGAATTGCAAGGTTTTGTGTCTTGTGTATTTTTGTGTTGCCTTTACTTAGCAAATTTGTCTTGGAGAACTCACCATGTCAGTACATACAGAACTATCTCATCTTATTTATTTTTTATTTATTTTTTACCCTCAACTGAGGATCAATTTTTAAAAAATTGATGAGAGAGAGAGGGAAACATTGATGTAAGAGAGAGACAACTATTAGTTGCCTCTTGTATGTGTCCAGACCAGAGATCAAACCTGCAAGCTTTTGGTGAATGGGACGACATTCCAGTCACCTGAGCCACCCGACCAGGGCCGTCTCATCCTATTTAAATGCTACATAATAGTCCACAGTATGGATATATTTATTTAAAACTATTTCCCATTTGAGGGATGCTTACGTGGGTTCCAAATTTTCTTCCTTATTATGTTGAATTGAATATTTTTTTCACAGCACCTATTGCCTTCTGATTTGATCCTATTTAGACATTTGTTGTTAGAATGTTCATTCGTTTACTGTTCTGTCTGCCAGCACCAGAACTTCGTCTTCCTCAAAGAGAAACCTTTTGATGCCCTGTTCCTCCAGTGCCTACAACTGGGTCTGGTACACAGCAGTCACTCAATGAATATTCACTGAATAAATGAGTGAATGCAAGATCATCTTGGTAAATGGCTCTTTGGATGTACGTGCTACTGTTTCTGTAGATTAGGTGCCTACAAGTGGAGCTCTGAGCCAAAAGGCGCAGGCGTTTGAAATTTCACTACAGTCAAATTGACCTCTAGTCTGACCGATTTTTACTTCCACGAGTGATATACGGGAGAATTAACTTCATACTCCTGCCAACATTCATCATTAACAAACAACTTTTTATCCAATTTATGAGTGAAAAAAAAAAGTATCTATTGCTATTCTAATTTGCATTTCTTTGGATACTGCTGCAGTTGACCATGTTTTTGTTTCTTGGCCATGTGGAAATCCTTATTTGTGAATTACTTGTTTCTATTTTGTGTCCCATTTTCTACCTAGTTACTTGTATTTTTCTTATTGATTTGTGGGTGGTCTTTATTTATTTTGGAAAAAATTGTTAAATATGTGGCCATAATTTTTCCTACCCTGTTGATTTTGACTTGCCTTTAGGCATCATTGTAGTCTGCATTAAGTATGTTATATTTTAATGAACCAAACTTACTCTTATTTTCCTTTGTGCTTTGTTTAATTTGAATCTCAATATCTATTGATGCATCCCTGTGAAAAATGAAAAATTTATCATAACCATAAAGGGGAAGTCCCCTTTCAACTTGATACTTTAAATATTTGCTATACTTTTATTTAAGAGGACAGAAAAAGGCTATTTTTAAAATTATAGTGGAATATGGCTTCTTTATATGCCAAAGTGGGGATTTATCCCTTGCACTGAATGTCACAAAGCATTTGAACTTATTGGCATTATTTAATTTATTTTATTGTCTTTTTCTTGTTCACAAGTAGACCCACAAGGGATGTAAAGGATCTGCTTGAAGGCAATGGGTGCCCAAAGGGCCCTCAGGCCGTCAGGCTCGCACTCTGGGTTCGAGGACTGATTCCCACGCCTCCTTCATTCCCACCATTGCCTAGTATCCCCGATTATGTTTGCTTTGAGGGGTGGGGGAGGAGAGGGAGATAAAATATGGGCTAGGTCTTGGACTTGATGTCTGTTGCATTTTTATAGAGATTTGGTTCCCTGGTGGAAACTTTTAAACTAGCAAATTGAACCTCTTCTATTTCTCTCTCAACAACACCATGCCAATTGAAGTTAGTGCTCGGTGCTCTGTAAGTATTGTCAACTCCTCTTGTCCCCTCCCTCTCTCCCTGTCCTCTTTCTGGACAATCAGCAGGCTTTTTGAGAAAGGCCCAACTATGGGGGCAGTGGTTCTCAGCTGAAAGATGCACATCAGGATCACTCGGGCAGCTTTAGAAAATAGACACCTGGGCTCTACCCTAGATCTGCTGAATCAGAATCGCCAGGGGTTCTGAAATGTTTAAAATTTCTCCAGGTGACACTGAGGTGCAGCCAGGGCTGAGAATAGCCAGGTCTTCATTGCTAACATATGACGTCATCTTGCGGGACAGTTAAACCACCGAAGGAAGATGCAGTCAGACATTGTGACTTATTTTATAGGACAACGACCCAATTTCTTCAACAAATAAATGTCATGAAAAACAGAGCGGGAGAATGGAAAGTGTTATAAATGAAAAGACTTGAAACATGTCCACCAAATGCAATGTGTAGACTTTATTGGGTCTTGATTTGAGCAAACTAAAAATAGGCAGTTTGAGACAATTAGAGAAAACTGAGCACGGATTATTTTATATTAAGGGATCATTTTTAATTTTGTTGGATGCAATTATAGGAGGGGAAGAAACTTTCCTCTATCCTTTTAGATTTTTCCAGGTGGTCTAATAATCAAGTCGGCATGAGACAGATTAACGAGAGAAAACAACCAAATTTAATTACATAGATGCTTGGGCTCTGTTACATAGGTATGCATGGGACCCCCCCCCCCCCCCCCATGAGCAGTTCAGAGACTGAAAGTTAAATTAAGGGATATATGACTTTCTGAGCTAAGGGTGAAACAAGGCACATTGGGGAGGAAGGACAGGAAGGAACAGCAGATGTTCAGTAATTAGGTGTTTGCCCTGCCATATAGAATAGGTTATAAAAGTTATTTCTGGTGCTAACTCTTACTATGAGCAAGGCCCCTAATTTAAATTCTTTAAGGGAGAGGTAAAAGTTTCTCTTGAGCCCTCAGGGTCTCAATTGCCTTCACCTCAAAATCATTCACACTCCAAAGTAGCTCACATTGGGGGAGGCCTGTTCTGAATCCTCTCATGATATTGGTGTGATGCTTGTGTTAAAAAACAAAGTCCTTATCTTTAGTCCTTACCAGTTAGAGAGAAATACTGATGTATTTAAGGGTGAACTAACATACCTGAAATTTGCTTTTCAATATTTCTAGGGGGGAAATGTGGGAGGAAACAATGAAGCAAGATTGGTGGAGTGTTGCTAACCGCTGAAGCTGGGTGATAGGTACAAGGGGGTCTTTATATCATTTTCTCCACTTTTGTATATGTTTGAAAATTTCAATAAGGGAACATTTATTTATTTTATTATTATTTTAAATATACATATATTTTTAATCCTAAACTTAGAATATTTTTTTCATTGCTTTTCAAAGAGAGCGGAAGGGGGAGGGGAGGGGAGAGAGAGAGAGAGAGAGAGAGAGAGAGAGAAATATCAATCTGAGAGAGACACATCAATTGGTTGCCTCCCACTTGCCCCCCTACTGGGGCGGAGCCTGCAACCCAGGTACGTGTGCTTGGCTGGAATCAAACTGGGGACCCTTAGTCTGCAGTCCAACACTCTAATCACTGAGCAAAACTGGCTAGGGCAGGAAAACATTTTTAAAGAATGCCACTAGCTATACAGGTTTGAAGACCTGAGCTCTGCCCTAGCCTTGTCAGCACCTCCCTTTAGTGATTTATTATGTCCTCTGGGGTGCACCTGATTGGACTGAGAGGCTCTACACAGGCTTTCCCTGTAGTTCCCTTACCTACCTCTTCCCTCCCCGGGGCGTGGGTAACTAAAGCCAGAGGGGTGCTTCGCTACTGACATTTCACATCCATGTGGGTGCTGGAGCAAGGGGAGTCATCATCAGAGCTTCAGAGAGTGGCTCCCCTCTTTGACCTTCAGACCTAGCCTACCTTTGCCCCTCCATCAACTTCATCAGTGCAGCAGAAAGAGCATCAGAAGCAGGGAAGATAAGGGGTCACTTCACCAATAACTCAGCTCCTTTATTAGCCTTCCCAGAAGTTCCTAACCTGGCCAGGAATGTGACTCTGGTCATTAGCTCTCCAACAGTCGTCATAAGCATAGAAGCAGGCATTGGGAATCAGAGCATGAAGGCTAAGTCTGGGTCCCTGAAGGTGCCCGGGGGCTCACATACCAGCCACAGGCTGCACACCTTGGAAGCTCTTTTACCTGAGTGAGAAATACACTTTTGTCTTGTTTAAGACGCTGCTCCTTTTTTTTTGTAATATAATACATGTTCTATGTTACATAATACAAAATATGCATTTTGTTCTTTGAAAACAATAATAAAATAAAAAAGGGGGAAAAAGAGCAACAGGGATGCGAATTCCAAGTGGTACTGTAGAGCTGAGCCTCTCAGGGAGGGAGGTGTGTGGTCATCAGACCAAGCAGGTGAGACAAAGGCAAGGTTTTCTCTCACTGCAGTCAACAGAGGGAGCAAAGCGAGAACCCCTGGAGTCTGGCTTTAGTGGAAAGAGAACCATGCTGTACCTGGGAACTGGTTTTTCTATATTTTGTCTTATAGAATTATTGTTTTTCAAATTCAGCTTTCTTGATTTTTAAGTGTGTGTGTGTGAGTGTTTAATTAAAATGATAAGAAGAGCCCTGGTCAGTGTTGCTAAGTGGTTAGAGTGTCCGCTTGCACTGAAGGGTCTCTGGTTTGATTCCTGGTCCAGGGCACATACCTGGGTTGCAGGTTCTATCCCAGGCCCCAGTCATGGTGCATGTGGAAGGCAACCAATCGATGTTTCTCTCTCTCTCCCCCCTTTCCTCCCTCCCACTCTCTCTAAAAAAAAAATTAAAAAAAAAATCAATGGAGAGAAGAACAAGATGGCAGCGTAGGTAACAGCCGCACCCGCCGCCTCCCGCAACCACATCAAAATTACAACTAAAATACAGAACCACCGTCACTCTGGGCCTCCTGAGATCTGGCTGCACAGAAGCCCCACAACTAGGGAACTGAAGCAGCACCGAGACCGGGAGGAGGGGCGGAGACGCGGGCGGATTGGGGCTGAATCGCAGAGACATGGCCGCGGGCCCACACCCGGTGCTGCGGTTGAAACCTGGAAGGGAATCTCGGCAGCGGAGGTTTCCTGGAGGAGGGAGGGGTCCCAGCCCCACAGCAGGCCCCCGGCCCAGGGCTCCAGGACAGGAAGAGACGCCCCCACAACTCCAGGCTGTGAAACCAGCGGGGACTGTCCCTGAGGGTCGCGGAGGCTGCGGGAGCCCCAGCAGCTCCTCTAAAGGGCCCGGCACGGACTCACTCGGACGCTCCCTCTGAGCCCAGCGCCGGGCAGCAGCCGGAAAGGACCCGGGACACTCGGGGAGGAACTAACCTGCCTGAGATCTGGGCGAGAGGCGGAGGGGCAGCTTCCTCCCAGGCAGAAGGGCTGGCGGAGGCCATGGCTCCTGTGGCGAGTCCTCCCCGCACACGGCGGTAGGCAGGCGCCATGTTTGAATCGCCAGCACCTGACTCACACCTTTGGCCCCGCCCCGTGATTCCCGGAGGCCCCGCCCCTCCCCACCTGCAGCTCATCCAGGCCACTTCCAGGGGCTTTTCTGTGCAAGTGGCCTCTCGAGCCCCATGCTTAGGACTTTCCTAAAATCTCTCAAACAAGCAGCAGCGGGCCCCATACGGCTTGATAAGTGGCCCCAGGCCTGGCACTAGCGGCAGCTGCATTGGCTCATAGCTTGGCCTCTCCCGGGCACCTCCAAGCCCAGCACAAGTAGCAGCCAACTACAGTTTGCTGTGTAGCTCATGCTGGTGGCCCTGGGCAAGGCACTGGCAGAGGCTGACTTTGCACCTCCTGTGAGGCCCCAGAGACAGTGCACCTGGTGGTCAGACTCGACCACGCTGGATTATAACCCTACCACATCCATGAGTGACACACTCAAGGGGCACACTTGGTGAACCAAAGCTCCACTGAAGTAAATCCTGCTTCATGGGGTGTCTCCAGCACAGCAGCTCTTTGGCTGTAGTTGCAGCTGGCCCTCACAGCCGATTCATCTGAGGGTCAGTCCCTCTCAGGGATGCCAACAGCAACCAAGGCTCAACTACAACAAGACAGTGCACACAGCCAACACAGGGGAGCACCTAGAAGGCCCAGCTCAGGTGACTGGGGAGGCTGAACCACTGTACATCTACTTCACAAAGCCACTCTACATATTCCAGGAGACATAGCAGCTCTACCTAATACATAGAAACAAACACCTGGAAGCAGCCAAAATGCGGAGGCAAAGAAACATGTCACAAAGGAAAGAAGAGGAGAAATCTCTAGAAGAGGAACTAAATGAAACAGATTCAAGCAAGCTAACAGATAGAGAGTTCATAATTTTGGTTATAAGGATGTTTAAGCAGATTGTTAGGGAAATAACTGAGAAAATCTATAACATAATAAAGTACCAATTTTAAATGAAGGCTACAGGAACTGAAATGAAGAATAATTTACAGGGAATCAACAGTAGAGTAGAGGACGCTGAGAATCAAATCAGCAATTTGAAACATGAGGAAACAAAAAACACCCAACCAGAAGAGCAAAAAGAAAAAAGAATCCAGAAATATGAAAATAGTATAAGGAGCCTCTGGGACAACTTCAAGAGGCCCAACATTCATATTATTGGGGTTCCAGAAGGGGAAGAAAGAGACCAAGGAATTGAAAACCTATTTGAAAAAATAATGACAGAAAATTTCCCCTACCTGGGGAAAGAAATAGACTTTCAAGTCCAGGAAGCACAGAGGGTCCCAAACAAGAGGAACCCAAAGAGGCCCACAGCAAGACACATCATAATTAAAATGCCAAAGGTTAAAGACAAAGAGAGAATCTTAAAAGCAGCAAGAGAAAAGCAGTTAGTTACCTACAAGGGAGCACCCATACGACTGTCAGCTGATTTCTCAACAGAAACTTTGCAGGCCAGAAGGGAGTGGCAAGGAATATTCAAAGTGATGAAAAACATGGAACTACAACCAAGATTGCTCTACCCAGCACTGAATTGAAGGTCAGATAGAGAGCTTCACAGATAAGAAAAAGCTAAAGGAGTTCATCACCGCCAGACCAGCACTACAGAAAATGTTGAAGGGTCTTCTTTAAGAAGAAGCTAATGAACAAAAGAATCTGATGAACTAAATAGATCCAGAGACATTGACACATGCAACAGACGATCATTTTCAGAGGAAAGAGGGAAGGGGGGTGGAGGGTGGGAAGAGATTAACCAAAGAAGTTATGTGCATATATGCATAACCCATGGACACAGTTAATAACAGGATGAAGGCCTGGGGAGGGGGTGGGAGCGAAGTGGAGGGGGTCAGTTGCGGGGGGAAATGGTATACCTCTAATACTCTCAACAATAAAGATAAATTTAAAAAGTAAAAAAAAAAATTTAAAAAAAATAAATGGAAAAGATACCCTTACATGAGAATTAACAACAACGAAAGGTGAGAGGAAAGGGATGCCGATTGTACAGCTGACCACGCTCTGGCTGCAGTTAGACTGTACCAACATCATGACACAGTCCCACTGGTGGCAGCTTCCCTTAAATTCAGGCAAAGTACCTCAGAGGCAATTCCCGACCTCTCTTGAAGTCTCATATCTCAAGTCCAAGTTCTCTTAAGTACTGTCAGCAGTGAAGGCATGGGTACAAAGCCTTCCTCTGCCCTCTCTAATTTGGCCCATTGGCTCTTCCTGGACTTGCCCATTCCAGTTACAAGGCCTCAGATTTCTGACTCAGGCTGCTTCTGTCTTCACTCCCTCCTGACGCTAACCTCATCTTTGACCCTCTGTAAACTCAAATTCCCCTTCCTTTGAATTTTGCTCTAAAGAAGGTAAAAAGTGGAGTGGCAGGGTGGAGGGAGACCTGCATCTACATGCTACCATGTCAGGGACAGGCCTGCTGCTCGCTCAGCCACCCTCTTTTGTTTTTTTCTTTCCTTCCTGCTGGGCCGAGAGGGGTTGCTGGCTGATGTCTCCCTCAGCTGGCTGATGTCACCTCATCTTGGACACAGGCACTATTTTGCTCTCTCATTAAATGAAGGAGTAAGCTTTGAAACCCTTTGTTTGGCAGCTCACAATGGGGGGCAAGGGAAACACTGTGCTGCTGCTTGTGTCAACTCCAGGAGTGTGCCGAGGGCACTTCTCTGCTCCACCTGAAGCATCGTCCTCCCAGGGTTTGTCTTGCCAGGTTTAGCCTTGTCATCCTAGGGAAAGACAGCCGAAATAAGTCCCTTTGTATTCGTCTAGCATGGAGAGCAATGGTGATGCTTAGGCATGCAGGCTCTGGAATTGTATTGCAGGGCCTCGGCAAAGGGATTAGCTTCTCTGAGCCTCAATTCTCTCATCTGTAAAGTGGGCAGAGTAGCAGAACCAAATGGAATAACAAGTCTTCAGCACCTAGCATGGTGTGGGTACAGAGCAACTGTTTAGTAGCATTGCAATCTCATTGGTCTTTATAAAACTTCTTTAACTACATGGCCTAGCTGGTGTGGCTCAGTGGTTTTAGTCGCCCCCTCACACACACTCACGCTGAAGGGTCACGGGTCCGATTCCTTGTCAAGGGTATGTACTTGGGTTGCCGGTTCGCTCCCCACACCTGGTTGGGGTGCATGCAGGTTGCAACCAGTCGATGTGTCTCTCTTATATCGAAGTTTCTCTCTCTCTCTTCCTCCCTCCCTCCCTTCCACTCTCTCTGAAAAGCAGTGAAAAAAATATCCTCAGGTGAGGATTTAAAATAAAATATGGTAATAAAACTTCTTTAACTCCTGATTTTGTGTTTAAAGAAACTGGGATTTTAAGAAATTAGGAACATTAAATAGGGGGCTTTGTTAATTCAGGGCAGAGTCAGGTGTGAGTCAGGATTCTGACTCCCAGGCCAGGGCTCATCCTTATTAGTCAGCTAAACCTCTCAGCTTCCTGGTCAGTGTCTTCGCTTGTAGGACCTGAGGCTGCCCCAGGTTGGGAAATCAGGAGCTGGTGGATCAGAAACAGCCAGCTTGACCTGCTTCCCACATCAGGTCACCTGGGACGCTCGTGGGGAATAGATATGTATTACATCACATGCCTGAGACTTATCCCAGATCATCACTTCAGAACATACTGGGCCCAGACACCAGCAGCTCGTAAAAGCATTTTAGTGTTTCTCATGTGTAACAGGGCTGAGCTCCCCACTGTGTGTATCACCAAGCATAATGCACTCAGGGTCCCTCCATGGGCACAGAGCATGCCATGCTGGAAGAACCAGTTCCTATTATTTGGGGCAAATTAGAAACCAGGGACCACCAATGCCACATTTCTTCCGTTGTGCTCTCCCTGAGGCTGGCTTCTAGACACCTTGGGAGAGGCTGGCTGCCCTCCCACCCTTGACATCGGAGGTTTAGCTGCTCCAAGGAACACCCCCAAGGTTGTGCCCACCACTCAAGAGTTGGTCTAACACTGTCCCACCTGTCTTTGCTTCAGGCTAGCACCACTGCCAGGGGCTAAACAGTGCCACCTGTGACTGTGGTCTGGTGTTCAGGAGAAGATCTGAACTGTAGGTGTAAACCTCAGCAATCCTTTGTTTTGGAGGTCATACCACAGTCCTTTATTATTTTATTTATAAAATATATTTGACATATAACATTGTGTAAATTTAAGGTGTACAGTGTGTTAACATGATACACTTATATACTGTGCTGTGATTACTGTTGTGGCGGCACTTAGCACCTCCATCACCTTACAGCGTTATAGCTCAGTATTATTGTCGTATTCCTCATGCTGTGCATTAGAGCTCTATGGCTTATTTACCACTTGTTGTTTACTACCCTTAAACAACATCCATCTTATCCCCACCTCCTGGCAACCATCATTTTATTCTGTTTTTTTACAAGTTTTACTTATTTATTTATTTTTTAAAATATGTCTTTATTGATTTCAGAGAGAGGAAAGGAGAGGGAGAGAGAGATAGAAACATCAATGATGAGAGAGTCATTGATCAGCCCGCAACCCGGGCATGTGCCCTGACTGGGAATCGAACCCCGATCTCCTGGATCCTAGGTCGATGCTCAACCGCTGAGCCACGCCCGGCTGGGCAAAGTTCAACTTTTTTAGATTCCACATATAAGTGATATCATACAATACTTGCCTTTCTCTGTCTGACTTATTTCACTTAACACAATGTGCTCACGGTCCACCCATGTTGTTGCAAATGGCAGGATAGCCTCCTTTCTGGAGGCTGAATAATATTCCGTTGTATGTGTATGTACCACATCTTTTGACTACCAGTGACAGGCAGGTAGAAAACTGCTGCTGCAGCATCATCCACGTTCGGGGCTACTTGATTTGGCAGGTGATAGGCCTTGGAAATCTTGACTGCCTTAGGCTGGAGGTAGAAAGTGAGGTCCCTACTGTGGCTTTTGGGGATCACTACTATTTATTCAGGTCTGCGTGAAGCTCCAGGATTGGCTTCCTGTGCTGCCGTTTTTTGCTGCCTTCAGGTCCCTGGGCAGGCAGGGCAGCATCTCTTGCTTGATCAGGTCAGGTAGGGAGGGCCAGCTGCAAACATTTTGCAAAGACAGGTTCTGGGAGCTGGGGATCTTATCTGCTGTGACTCCACACCTCTCTGCATCCTGCCCAGCCTCAGGGATCATCTGTACCTGGCCAGCTTCCCCTGGGCTGGAGGTGTGCAGGGAAGAAGGGGACCGGGGAAGGGGACAAAGGAGGAGAGTCAGCCGAGGAGGCCCACTGGAGGTGGCCAGCATTGCAAAGACTTCAGGGGCAATATAGGGAAGAAGGGGGGTGAGGGTGGGAAGGGCGGGGGATCAAGGAAGGGAATTGACAGCCAGCAGATCTCTTCCCCCACATTCCTCCTGGAATTTTTTTCATTCTTTTGGTTCTAGAAGAGTAGCAATTAGCAAATTCAGTGAAAAGAGCCAGATATGGAGATTGTTTGTGCATTTGGGGGCCAACGTGCATTAGTGAAGGAATGTGACCAGAACTATATATAACCCCTCTCTTGGCCCACCCACCTGTCCAGCCGAGTGAGCGATGGTCTGTTTGTTCTGGGCTGGTATGTAGCTCATTGCACTCTGGGAGCTCACCATCTGGGCCGGAGCCTAGCTGCCAGTAGCTCTCAGTGACCATATATGGCAAAATGATATATGTGATAAAAAGAAGCCAAATTCTCCAGTTGCGTCAGCCCCCAGAGTATGCAACCAGCCTGGGTTGAAACCCCTTGCAGGCTGACTCTCTTCCTCCCACTCCCCACCTCCTTAGCTTTGAACCAAAGGTGCTCAGTGATTGGCTGGGGGAGCAGGACGGGGCGGGGCCTTCCCTTTCAACATCTTCCCTGGGGAGCTCAGGGGCACAATGACTTAACCCTGACCCTGACCCTGACCCTAACCCTAACCCTAACCCTAACCCTAATATTTAACACGTTCTTTTCAGAAAGCAGCCTGGCATACTGTCAGAGTGCCTGTGGACAGTGGGCTAGGGGCACAGTCTACCCCCATTTCCAAGGATAAAGTGAAACAGGATCCCCAATACACCTGCAATCCCCTTGAGCCTTAAATGAGCAGGACAAAGATTCCCTCTAGATTGCTTAGCTGGGGGTGGGGGTGATATATTATTATCTATGTCGCCTCTCCGATTTTATCTTTCTTTCCCTCAGCCCTGCCCCCAGCAGCCAACCCCCATGGCTGCATTAATCCCCTTCGGACAGTTCCCACTCCAGGCCAGGCACTGTGGTGGAGGCTGGGGGAAGGGGACAGCTCAGGCAAGATCCTGGCCCTCAAGCAGCTGGCCCTGGGGCAGAGATGAGGCAGTGCTATTGCTGTAGGGAGTATCCAGCCCAGGCCCAGGGGCTCAAGGCGGCTTCTGGGAGGAGGTGACACTGGAGCCAAGCTTAAAGGACAAGCAGTAGTTTGCCTGATAATGGGTGGGACTAGGAACAGAAACTCCAGGCTGAGAAGAAAGGGGGTGAGTTCCATGTTGGTGTGCTGAGATATGAGGCTGGGATGGAGGCAGGGGCCAGAGCAGCGAGGCCTTTCCCAAGAGGTGCTAAAGGGCTTGGACTTCTACATACACCCCCAGCCTTCTATCACATCGGAGCCCACTATCTCTGAGCATGTGCCAGGTCTGGCATCCCCCACCCCCCAATATCCCCTGTGTACGCAGACAGTCTCTCTCCCTCTCAGGACTGTGGACAGAGATGCATGTTCTGCTCACCCATTGCCACATCGCATAAGCAAGGAAATTTAGCAAAAGGGAAGAAAAGAACAATGAAATATGAATGAGAGCCAGGGAGAGAAGGTAGGCCTGGGGAAGGCCACTTGCCAGGAAGGGGTAGGCTGTGGGAGTGGAGAGAGTTTGGGAGGGAGAGCCAGGAGTTTTTGTTGGAGGAGAAGAGACATTTTAGCATGTTCTAGGCTCCCCTTTGGGGGGAAGAACAGACAGGAATGGAGACAGCTGGTCAGCAGAGGTGGGTTGGGGCTGGGGCGGGGACCAAGCATAGGTTTTCTAGCCCAGGCTCCTCCAACTGACAGTTCAGCTCAGAATGTGTTGTGTGTCTGTGTCGTTACGGGGGGGTCAACACCCGCTCTGACACCCTCCGTCTCACCTGTGGGAACTGTGGCCCCTGTAGTTCCACTTCTCTGAGCTGACCACAGAGACTGGGGCACTGGCAGCAGGAGGGCCCTGAGAAAATGCTCTAGTGTGGTGCAGCAGGGAACTAGGGTCTGGAGGTCTCATCTGGCTTCTTCCCTCCAGGTGCATATATTGACCAGTTGTGTCCCCTGACATTTTGGAAGCATGAGAGGCTGTTCTGAAAGGAGGTGAGTGTCACCACTGAACATGCCTTCAGAGACCCGTCCACTGAGCATTCAGATGAAAGGGTAGGTTTTAAGACTCAGTTTAGTCATTGCTTCCACCAGGAAGCCCTCTCTGGTTCCTCAGGGCAAGCCAGGCACCCTCCTGTGTGCTCACTTGGACATCAGAATGCAGCAGGATATATCCAAGGGGAGCAAGGGGCAAAGTGTAATGTCTCTTCTGACCTAGCCTGAAAGTCACACATTGTTACTTCCACCATGTTCTGTTTATCTCACAAAATAACACAAGTAGGAGACTGCAACGGGCATGAATACCAGGAGGTGAAGATCTTTAAGGGCTGTCTTGGAGGCTGGTTACCATAGTTACTAAATTTTGGGCTATTTACTATGCAGCCATGGATAACTAACACAGGGTGGATGCCCTTGAAAGGTTACTTGGGCTCAGGGTGACTGGCAGATAAGGTTGGGCAGGACTGAACTCCACATTCTCTTTATTAGACAGGGGAGCAGCCCAGGGACCAGCAAGCCTGCTGCAGATCTCCCCCCCCAGTGTCTCTGCCTCACTGTGGAGGTGCTCGCTCTATTGCCTTTCCCTCTATATGTCTCTATATTAGACAGGATTTTTTTCCATTATGAGAGACAAAAATTCACTTCAAACTGAAGTGTAGAAAGAAATTTATTAATTCACATAACAGAAGAGCCTAGGAAGAGTGCTGGTTTCAAGAGTAGCTGAAATGAAAATTCCATGAGAAAATACATGAGAAATTGTCAAATGGGCGGCATGGACAAGCTAGAGGTGTTTGGAGGAGGGAGAGGTCAGTAGAAGTGAGAATAATGGGCCATGGAGGTTCACTGTAGTCTTCTCTTCATTATTATATATGCTTTCAAATTTCTACAACAAAAAGTAAAACAACAACAGCAAACCAGAATGGACATGCTTCCTAGGAGGGGGCCACTTTGTGGGTCTGCCTCTTCTTCACACAGGTATAGTGTCAGCCACAATCGTGTGCACATTCACAATACCCTCCAGACACAGAGTGATTCTCTGCACCGAGTTGCTCCTGAGACACATCTGGACACCCCCCCGCCCAAGTCCCCAAGACCTTCCCGATGACAAGCCCAGCAGCCCCCTTCCTATTATGGGAAGTCTACTTTGCTCTGACTCCCATGTCTGTTGCATCTATTTGCTGCTGTTCAAGAAATCAGTCCAAATCGAGGCACCTGCTCTGCCACAGGTTGGGCTGCTCAGCTTCTTTGGACGCAGGGATAGATTCTGAGGTCAGGGATGGCTTCTGTCATGCTCTGCACAGTGCTCAGGACCAGGTTTGGCATATAACAGATGCTCTATAAATATTTGTCAAGTGAGTGAAACATTTTTATTTCAAAGGGAGTTGCTGTAAGGTTACAGGAGGCCCGGAACTAGAAGTGGAAGTCAGAAGGGAAGCAGCCCAGGGACCAGCGAGGCTGCCGCAGGTCTCCGGCCCCCGGTGTCTCTGCCTCGCGATGCAGGCGCTCGTTCCATTGCCTTTGCCTCCGGCTTCCCCTGCGGACTGGGCTCCCTTCACGCCAGCTCAGCTTCCCGCAGCTCGCCCCCCGCCCCTCCTCATGCACCCGCACTGCCCACTCTCAGCTCCTGCCTTCCAGGACCTTGGGCTGCCCCTGGCTCCCTTCTCACTAGGTAACCACTCCCTGCAAACTAGATCCTTGCCATCTACATTTAAAGATTCTCAGGTTCTCCATTGAAATACCAAACAAAACCCCTCTTAACACATGTTCTCTCCAGGTGCTGCTTTCCTTCCCTTCACAACCAACTTCTTAAAAGGCCGTTCATATTTTGTTTTTCCACCTCCCATTCGGTTCTTACTAATTCCATTCTGGCTTCTAACTCCACTATCTGTCTGTCTATCTATCTATCTATCTATCTATCTATCTATCTATCTATCTATCTATCTATCTATCTATCCATCCACCTACCTACCTACCTACCTACCTACCTACCTACCTACCTACCTACTGACTTATGTCTTTGTTGAGTTTTGGTGTCAGGATATTTCTAGTCTCATAAAGTGAACTGGGAAGTGTTCCCTCTATTTTCTGAAAGTCTGTATAAGCTTGGTGTTATTTGTTCCTTAAATGTTTTCTTTATGGGAAAGGTTTTGATAATGATTTTAATTTCTTCAACAGATAAGATGTTTTGGATTTTCAATTTCATCGTGTGTTAATTTTCGTAAGTTATAATTTATCAAGCAATTTGTCTATTTCATCTATGTTGTCAAATTTATTGGCATAAAGTTGTTCATAATATTTTCATATTATTCCTTTAAGTGTTTTCTTATTTTTTTATTTATTTTTGTTACTCCTCATCAGAGGATTTTTTTCCATTGATTTTTAGAGAGTGGAAGGGAGGGAGGGGGAGAGAGCATTGATGTGAGAGAGGCATGTTGATTGGTTGCCTCCCGAATGCACCCCAACTGGGGCCTGGGATCAAACCTGCAACCCAGGTCCTTCAGTTCACAGGCCGATGCTCTGACCACTGAGCCACTGGCCAGGGCTATTATTTTTAATGTCTGCAGGCTCTATTGTGATATCTTCTCTTTTGTTCCTTATATTCATAATTTTTCTCTCGCTCTCTTTCTTTGACCAATTTAGCTAGGAATTTACCAAGTTTATGGATATTTTTAAGGAACCAGCCTTTGGCTCTGTCACTTTTCTGTCTGTCTTCTGTGTGACGAATATTTGCTTTCATTATGATTATTTTCTTTCATTTACTTACTTTGAGTTTACTTTGCTCGTTTTTTCTAGCTTTTTGAAGTATACCCTTAGATCATTGATTACATATCTTTATTCTTTTCTAATAAATACTTCCCTTAAGAACTCCTTCAGCTGGATACTACAGATTTTCATAGGTTATAGTTTCACTTATCATTCAGCTCAAAATATTTAATTTCCAATTTTCCTTGTGTTTAAAACAAGACCACAGGAGCAAACTGGAATTGCCTGTGCTAAGTCCCATGTTACCACACCAAGACTTAATTACAGTATGGACTTTCCCAGAAATTGAATCTCAAACCAGCCAATCAACAGTCATGTGAAAGCCACTAGTTGGGCCACCCGCCTGCCATCCCCTGAAGGGAGGTGGCCCTGCCATAACCAGCTCCTTGCTGGCCTTGTGCAACTTCCCTGTTTTTCTCCCTGCTGTCTATAAAAGTCTTCCTTTTTGTGCAGCTCTTCAAAGCTCCTTTCTCTCTGTTAGATTGGAGGCTGCCTGATTTATGAATCATTGAATAAAGCCAATAAATCTTTTAAAATATTTTTAATTCCCACCTGAGGCTATGCCTCTCTTCTCTTCTCTTCTCTTCTCTTCTCTTCTCTTCTCTTCTCTTCTCTTCTCTTCTCTTCTCTTCTCTTCTCTTCTCTTCTCTTCTCTTCTCTTCTCTCTCTTCTCTTCTCTTCTCTCCTCTCCTCTCCTCTCCTCTCCTCTCCTCTCCTCTCCTCTCCTCTCCTCTCCTCTCCTCTCCTCTCCTCTCCTCTCCTCTCCTCTCCTCTCCTCTCCTCTCCTCTCCTCTCCTCTCCTCTCCTCTCCTCTCCTCTCCTCTCCTCTCCTCTCCTCTCTTCTCTTTTCCTTTCTTTTTCCCCATCATGCTTTATCCCCTCTGTGGCTGCTTCCACCTCCACTCCCCACCCTCAGGATGTCTTTTTTAAATTGATTTTTTAGAGAGAGAGGGGAAGCGAGAGAGACAGAGAGAGAAATATCGACGTGAGAGGGAAACATGGGTCAGTTGCCCGCAGCCCACAGCCCGCAGCCCGGGCCTGTGCCCTGGCGGGGAATCGAACCCACCACCTAATCGCTGAACGGGCCGGCGCCCCAATGAGCTGAGCCGCCCAGCGAGGGCAAGCCGATAAATCTTTAAAGTTTACTCAGTGGAATCACGTATTTTAAGAAGCAGATGCCCAGAGGACGCGCTGGATGAAGGGGAGCGAGGGAGCGCAGCAGGTGGGGAGAGCCTTCAGCCTGACTCGTGGGCAAGGAGGGGGGCAGATGAGCCTCGGCCTGCACAGCCCTGAGAGGTCCCGGCAAGGCCCTGGAGGGCCCGGGCCAGCGGCTGGAGGTTCTCCGCCTGCTCAGACCTTCATGGGCTGGGAGTTACCCGGGGAGTAGCCCTGGTGTGAACCCTGAGGCTCATCAGAAGGTGTGGCAGTTGGGGGCTGTCAACCAACTACGTTTCTGGAGAGTCTCCTGAAGGGACTTGTGAGTAGTGCCCCTCCGTGGCCACACAGCACCGCCCCGAACTAGGTCACATTCCCCTGAAACATATTGTCATAGAACGATGTTCCTTCCCTTTAGAGAACTTGCCTTAGTTGTAACTACACTGCCCATGAGCATTGGTTTTGTTTAAGGGACAACGGACTTGCTGGCCATTGAGTCTCCCGTGCACAGCAGTGTGATCTTTCTGAGTTGAGTTTGGGAGACTGTGTCTCTGGATTTCAATAAGTGCTTGTTAGAGAAATGAAAGAATCAACAAGTCACTAATAACTAATGGGTCTCAGAATTCTCTAGGAGCAGACTGGTCACCTGGGGGCTGTTGCTGACCCTGTCCAATCAGCTATGTGGGAGAGGGGAGTTGTGTGGTACAAATCTGGGTGCGACAATGGATATTTCTAGAATGGGCATCTCTGCACCTCTGTAGATCTTTGTGTACCTTCCTTGTAAAGGGGACGGCCATCTGTCCCCTGACTTACTTTGGAGACTGGCTCCAGCTGTGAGGAGCAGCGGATGCCTGTGAGTCCCCCACATCCTAAACGACTGGTCCTCAGGAAGGAGCTACAGGCCCTTAGATCCGAGGCTTTTGTATACACACAGCATGTCCCCTTACTCTCCCCTTTCCTTCCCCAGAAGCCTGTCCTTTGTTCCATTTCCCTGAGGCGTTTCAGCTGGGATAAAGGCAGCCTCTCAGGGCCGGTAACTTCTTTCTGGAGTTTACTGACATGGAATGAAAATATAGCCTTATATTAGGAAATGGGCTCTAGATTCAAATCATAACCCCTTCATTTCCAAGCAGCAGGACTCTGGGCAAGTCAGTTCACCTCTCTGAGCCTCACTCTTTCATCTGTAAGGTAGAAATAGCAAATGGTGAAAACAGGGGCTGTTATGAAGGGTAAGCAGATTGTCTGCAGTAATGGCTCTAAGTTCAAGGGGTATTAGCCTATTAAAGGCTCTGAGAAATCCTGCAGCGAAGAAATCCAGCTTTCCCCAACTTCTTGGGCAACAGGTTAGCAAAACCCAAGCATGCATGGGATCCTAAGGCCCTACAGAAAGCAATTCTGGAAACACTGCAGACCTTTAGAATACTGCAGACCTTTAAAATGATCACAGATGAGACCCAGGTGAGCTTGGCCCCCTGTGTGATCGTTCTGCGTTGAGTGTGAGGCTTATATCTTTGGATGTCACCCGGGGGTGCTGGAACTCTCTAGTGTGTTCCATGACTATGGCTTTTCAGGAATGTCGTGATGACATCAAGCGATGCTCCTCTCTTTAATGCTGAAAGGACCATTTCTCTGGCAAAAACTGGTTGTGGTCATAGAAGCATGGAATGTTTTGAGTGGGGAACACACTAAGGTTAGGGGCCCACTCGTTCCACTATTCATTCTATAGATGGGAAAACAGGCTCAGCTAGAAAGTCAGATGACTTGCCCAGAGATGCACAGAAGTGAGGGCCAGGGCCCAGGACTCAGAACCGGCTGTCTGCTGCACACTGAATGGTTGATGCTGAGCTCTGAGGGAGATGATGTCTCCTTGGTTAGAACTGGGTCTGTAAAGAATCACTCGGTGGGGACTGGGAGGCCCCTTAGCTCCTCACTCCTTCTCCCAACATGGGTAATGTGGAAGGAGGTAAGGGGAAGGCATATGGCTGAAGGTCAGGGGTTAATAGGCCTGAGTCCAGATGGCAAGCAGCTGGGCCGAGGCACAAACCAAGCCCTGCTTCCTCCCCTTTCTGGTGATTCCAGGGATGAGAAGGCAGGGAAGGAACTTGCAGCAGATGGAAGGGGGACCAGAGGAATTTGGAACGAGCCCAAGGGGCCCAGATCTTAGAAAATGAGGGGAAACATGTTCTGCTCTGAGACAATGTTATTTACAGGAGAAGAGCTGGGTAGACTGGTGGGCTCTGGCTTGCATTTTTTGGCCATGACCAATCATACCAATTCATGTTTCTAAGACAACTGGAGAACCAAATAGGAACAACATTAATGGTGATAAGAGGTGGCTGTTACAGACTGGGCCAAGCCAGACAAGTTGAGCTCAAAGATCAGAAGTTTTGAGGCCAGTTCTAAATTTAGAGTCCAATTTTTGAGGGAGCCAAAATGAGCTCTCCCTGCATGAAGTGTGTCAGAAGAACAGAAGACACAAATCCCAAAGAGCAGCTAGTACAGAGGGGGCGGGGAGCCCCTTGCAGCCAGAGATACTGAGAATGAGATCAACCAGGCTCTTTATTAAAAAAAAAAGAAAAAAAACCCAAACAACTCAGTGTCTCTTCAAAGTAAGAGCTTTGAAAGAACTGCATGTCACATCTCCTCTTCTCTCTTCCCTGCTGCTTTAAAAACACTATTACTCAGGAAGACCCTCCAAGCAACTCAGGATATATGTGGAGGTGACAAAATTCAAGCCTTCATTTCCTCGGCCAAACCCAGCCCCACCTAACCCTGTGAGCTCCTCACAGAGGGGACAGAGCAGGTCATCCACCAGCGTGGGCTCTTTCTGTTGGCTCAGGCCATCTCTCACTGGACAATTCACAGGACTGCATTGACAGGACACCATGCCACGCTGATGCCAGCTTGCCCCACAGGATAATCACCGGAGCCAACTCTTCTGGTTCCCACCGTGAATGCTCCCGTTGAACTTGAATGGACTAGGGGTCCAAGGACCTGGGCTCCTGGGCTCCTGGGCTCCACCCTCCACTAATTCTTTTGCTAGCTCATCTCTGCCTTTGCCATCTGCTTTGCTAAGAGATCCTGGAGCATTTACCTCTCAGAGCCACAATTTCCTCAACTGTAAAATGCCAAGTTACCAAGTTGTGTCAAATCCACCCCTGAGATGTTTTCTGCATTCATACCCACCCCCTGTTCCCTTGTATGCTATCTAGGTCAGGCCTCCAGCACTCCTGCTAGTCTCATTTCCTGGGCTGCCTCCATTCATCCAGCACACACAGGGCGCCATAAATCTCCCTGATCAAGTCACTCTCCTGCTCTAAACCTTCCCATAGCTTCCCACCGCCTATAGAAACAAGTCCAAATAGTTTAGCCTGGTGTTCTCAGCTATCCCCTGTGACTAGAGGTGGTCCCAGCCTACCTTCCTTGCCTGATTCTTGTATACCTACTTCTTCTAGCAAACTGAACAATTGCACTCCAGGTTTCATGTGTCTGGGCCTCACTCACAGGTATTGTTTTATCTGAAATGTTCTTCATGTGTCTGCATGTCTGACCTTCACCCTACTGACCGCCCCCCCAAAGCAGAATTATTGGCTGTACGACCTTAAGCAAATTATTTAAACCTCATGTCTGAGTAAGGCCACTTCCAAAGATGACCACAGCAGTTTCTTTCATTCTCCATGTCCTTTGCTGTGTGACTTTGTCAGTCCTCCCATGTCAATTTCCCTTCCACTTGAACCTGGGCTGGCTCTGTGACATTCATTGGCCAACTGAATGTGGTGTACTTGATGCTGTCACTTGCAGCTTCTGTGTTTGCACTCTGGGAAGCCAGTGGTTAGGTAAAGAAGTCCCAGCTATCCTGCTGAAGAGAGAGAGGTCACATATAGAATAACTGAAGGGCCCAGCCGACAGCCAACCCCGAGAACCAAGTCATGTGCAAGGCCATCTTGACCCTTCAGCTCCAGCCAAGCCCCAGCTAACACTGTGGAGCAGAGGGGAGCTGTCCCTGCTGAGCCTGTCTGAATTCCTGACCCACCAAACTGTAGCAAAATAAAATTATTGCTGTTTTAAGCCACTCATTTTGGGGTGGACTGCTATGCAGAATAGATAAATGAAGCAGCCTCCTCACCTACAAAATGGGAATATCAATGGTTTCCTGCCTCACAGAAGGGCTGGGAGGAGTAAACAAGTCAATCTACGTAAAGCACTTAGAACAGCTCCTGCATGTTATAAGCGCCCTAAAACATTAGCTCCTCAAACCTGAAATTACTTTGTTTAATTTTTTCTTACTAATCCCCAGTCCCATTCCCCAAGAGTGCCTGGCATATCGTAGGTACCCAGTGAACACAGCTGAATGTCAAATGTCCCCTCCTTCGTTGAGACCTCTGATTACCTTCCTCCAGAATGTGATTACTCCCCTCCCCTGACCCCCATTGCACTTCCTCAACCCCCCTCCTAATGCAGATTGCATCAGCCCTGGGCTCTGGGTGGCAGGCTCCTTTGTAGAATGTGAGATCCTTAAAGGCAATGACATTGCTCGTAATACGTGGGCAATAAGTGTTGAATGAATAAATGAATGAACAAATGAAAATGGGAACAGTGCCACCTGCCCTACCAGCCTGCTAACCAGGCTTATTGTACAGTAGTCCACCCTCATCCTAGGTTTCACTTTCCCTGGTTCTAGTTAGCTGTGGTCAACTGCAGTCTGAAAATGTTAAATGGAAAATTCCAGAAATAAACAACTCATAAATTTTAAATTGTGCACTGCTATGAATAGTGTGAGGAAATCTCCCCATCCAGCTTCATCCCAACCCCCAAGCTGGATACGCTACTCACAGATTGTCGCTTAATAGCCATCTTGGTTGGGGGAGCTTACATTCACATAACTTTTGTTAGAGTATATTGCTATAATTGTTCTATTTTATTATTAGTTATTGTCGTTAATCTCTTACAGTGCCTGATTTATAAGTTAAACTTTATCATAGGTAAAAAACATAGTATACACAAGGATTCAGGCAGGCTCTGGGGCCTTGGACCATATCCCCTGTGATTGAGGGAGGGCTATCATTGGAAAGAACATGGAAAAAAGCGCTCGGCACTCTGTGCGTCCCCTGGAGGCGCGTAGTCAGCTGCAGTTCTGCTGCTGCTGGTCCCATCTGTGTGACCTTCACCTTTTAGGGCAGGAGAGAATGGGACATAGGACTCCTAGAGGAAGCCTCCCTGTTCCTGACCTAAGAGCTGGCTGACCTCACAGGCCCTGGAAGTACAGGCTGTGATGTCACATATCTGGGAAGGAACTGATCACTCCCAAGTCCGTTTCCATTGTTTTTTGTTTTTAAATTCTCACCTGAGGATATTTTTTCCATTGCTTTTCAGAGAGAGGGGAAGGGAGAGAGAGAAAGATCGATATGAGAGAGACACAATGATTGGTTGCCTCCCGCACGCACCCCAACTGGGGGGCCAGGGATTGAGCCTGCAACTGAAGTGCGTGCCCTTGGCTGGAATCGAACCCGGGACCTTTCAGTCCACAGGCTGACTCTCTAACCACTGAGCCAAACCGGCTAGGGCTCCATTGTTGACCGATGCCTAAAGTTCCATCACTACATGAAAAGAGTCATAATTCAATCAGATATCAGTTTAATATCTCTAAGACCTGCATGGTCCAAAGAAGCAATAAAAAATGAAAGAATGCAGGATTCTATCTGGTTCAAAGATCTTTAGCTTTAGATAGAAATGACTAATCTTAAAAACCAAAAACATGCAAAATCAGATCAATGGGTAGAGTTTCCTGAGTAGGGGTGTGACTTATAACTTAGATCTAGGCTTCCTAGGCCACATGGCACCGCCTTTGAATTATGGGGTCATTGACACAATGAAGATAAACAGGGCAGAGGAGATCTTCTGTGATCTCGGAGTCAAGAAGGCAGCCCTCAAAACTGTGTGAGACGAATGTTATAGTGTTCTTGGTGAATGAGCATCTTTAAAGATTTAAAATTAAGCATAGGGAGTTTAAGGGAATCCAAATCATGGTATTAATGCTTTTATGTAAAAGAATTTGTGTGCATTTGGTATTTATGTATTTGTAACTCAATATGATTTGGCCTACTTAGAGTAAAAATCTTGAAATTCCAATATAAAATTAGTAAGTATGTAATTGACTCAGATCCATAATTTTAAACTAAAAACATCTCAAATGTGTATGTAGTTTTGGAGCATTTAGGAGAACTCAACATTCGCTATATTTGTAAGTTTCATTTATTGGATGAATAAATTTAAGTACTTGGAAAGGCTTTGTTTGTTTAGTCAGACCGTTAAAGTACATAAGGAAACTAAACACAATAAATACTTAAATGCAATTGAAAATGTTTAAGAGAATTTATCTTTGGAACTGGACTCAAACATTCAAAATCCTTTTAAAAAGTGATTGTTAAACTACGTTGGACACAAATGGAACAAGATATGTAAGCCGAAGCTTAAGGAATAACTCAGTTTTTTTGAACAGCAATGTCAATAAAATATGAATTTTGGAAGTCAATTAAACCTCTGCATCATCTAGCAAATGGGGTTTATGGTACACCTGCCTCGTAGGATTGTTGAGAGGATGGAATGAACTAGGGTTTAGTGTTTGGCACCGGAACTGTCGCATGGTAAGCATTCAATAGGACACGCCAGCAGCTCCTAAGGGGGAGTATAAAAATGTTCTGAGGTAAGCGGATGTTTCGAAGGATGTGACACAGGACACAGATAAGCCTGGGGGCAGAGTGAAGACATCCACCCCACACCGTGACTCCTCAGCCCCTCTGGCTAGCAAGGCTCACCCTCATCTTGTCTGGGCCCCCCCCAAACACGGTCGACTTCTTCAGAAGGAGTGCTGGTCACTTCATTATCATCACACCACCCAACGTCTGCTTTGCCGGTGCCCATGGGAGACATCTCTCTCGGTTCACTCATTCATTCACTCATTCATCCAGCCTACAAACAGCCACTGATGTGTTACCAGGCATCGTTCTAGGCAGTGAGGCTACTATACTAGAGTGAACACAGACGACAACCCCGCCTTACATTCTAATAGGGGAGCCAGACGTTACACAAAACCAACAAGTAAGCTATGCGGTGTGTGAGAAGATAACACACCTCTGAAGACAAATCTACAAGGCAAGGGGTGGTAGTGCCAGGGGTGGGCTCTGCAGTTTTCAAGTGGGTAGCCACGGTAGACCTCACTGAGGAAAGACATCCGAGCCATTTGAGCCAAGACCTTAAGGAGGCGAGTGAATTCTGTGCACAGGGCACAGCAGTACAGAGGCATGAGGTGCGAGTGAGCCTTGGGTATCAGAGGCAGGGCTGGGAGCTGACCATGGGGGACCTCGCAGCGTCGGTGAGAACTTTGGCTTTTACTCTGAATGAAGTGGGGAGCCACTGGAATATCTTGGGAACTATTGGAGAAATCTATAAACTGTATATTAGACATTATTTAATCAATATTCAAATTCGCAAGGGTGGTAATTCCTAATAAATTGAAATAAAATTTTGGGGTGTCATTGTTCTTAGAAGAAACATGCTAAAATATTTAGAGCTGAAGCATCATGATGTCTGCAACTTATTTTCAAATGATTAGGCAAAAAAGAAAAAAAAACACCCTAGCTATTCATAATAGTTACCTTTTTTTTTTTTTTTAAGATATATCTTTATTGATTTCAGAGAGAGGAAGGGAGAGGGAGAGAGAGAGAAAAACATCAATGATGAGAGAGTTGTCATTGGTCAGCTGCCTCCTGCGTACCCCCTCCTGGGGATCGAGCCATGCGCCCTGACCAGGAATCGAACCGAGATCTCCTGGATCCTAGGTCGATGCTCAACCACTGAGCCATGCCAGGCTGGCTAGTTATCTATCATTGAGTAATAAATTACTTCAAACTTAGGGGCATCAAACCATAAAATCAGACACATTATATGAGGGATTCTGAGATTACCACTGTTCATTTTTTACTTTACTGTCTTAAAATATATTAATTCAGTCTGTAATGTTAATTGAGCTCCAATCATGTTCAAGCTACAGTATTCAGAATTGTAGAGATCCAAAGAAGATCAACATAGGCCCTTCCATGAAAGAACATATACTTCATTTATTTTATTCAACGAACACTTAATGAGCAACTATTATGTCCTGGACATTCCTCTGAACAAGAAGGACACATGCCTGAATAACACAGAAACTACTTCTGCTTTCATGGAGCTTAATTACAGTGGAGCTAGTAAGAAAATTAGGTAGTAATAGGTGCTATAAAAAATACAGTGGACTTATACACTAGAGAGTGATTGGGCGGCTGCTTTAGACCAGGTTGTCAGCCAAGAAAGGGCTCTTTGAGAAAGTGAGATGACAAAAAGAAAAACCAAACCAATAATATTATCTCACATGATTTCTGAGGATCAGAAATATGTGAGCAGCTTAACTGGGTGAAACTCCAGGCTTCCCATGAAGCACAGCACAGATGCTGACCAGGGCTACAGGCATATGATGGCTTATCTGAGGGACGGGGATCCTCTTCCAAGACACACTCACATGGCTGTTGGTGGGACGCCTCAGCTCCTCACCGTGTGCGCTTCTCCACAGGGCTGCTTGAGTGTCCTCATGGCATGGCAGTTGGTTTCCCCCAGATTCAATGAACCCAGAGAGAGAGAGAAAGGAGGAAGCCGCCACCATGCCTTTCATGAGCTGGTCTTAGATATCATATACCGTCCCTCGTCCAAATTCTGTTCTTCAGTAGTGAGCTCGAAGTCCAGCCCTCGCTCAAAAGGGGTGGGATTAGCTCCACTTCTTTGAAGAGCAAAGTACCAAAGAATACTCTTTGTAAGTGCTATACAAGATTTGTTATTGTAGTAATTGTTATAATCAATATATTTAACTCAGCTGGTACCTCCCACAGAGGAGAAGTACTGCATAGACCTTCCTCTAACCAGCCCTCAGCTCTCTCTGTGTGCTTAGGGGCCTGGGAGGAGCCTGAGGGGGCATATGCAGGAAAAATTTGTGGGGAAAGAGAGAGGGCTGGGCAAAAATTCAGCATAGGAACAACCCTTAGCCTCTCCCGTCATGACATTGCTGTGCCTCAGGGAAGAAGGGGCCACCAGCAGTTACGTCCAAATTTTCTGTGGCTCCTTCCCAAGGCTGGCTTGGGCATGGTTATGTGGGCATCCACGGTCTTTGACATCCCCTCTCTCATCACATCTGCGGGTACTACAGGCTCAGTAAATATTTGATGATGATGGTGTTGAAGATCCTCACACGTTTGCTGTTTGTTTATGCGGATGAATCTTCCTACCTGTGTCTTTGCTCCTGATGCTTGTTGATTATTTAAGGATCACAATTTTGATGAGAGACTGGCATCATGATCCCAACCACCAGGCCTCTCATGAGCAGAGTGAAACGGAATGATGGCTTATGAACTCATTCAATCACTAGAATCACAGTGATAGAAAACACTCCCCATGTCCTAGGTTCTGTTCTCAATGACGTACATATGGGGTGGGTAAAAGTAGGTTTACAGTTGTTCGTATGGAAAAATACAAATTAATAAATAATAATACAAGAATAAACTCTGTGTTTCACACACTCACAACTGTAAACCTACTTTTGTACCCCTCTGTATGTTAATTGATTTAATCCTGAAAGCAACCTAATGAGGTGCTATTATCTCCATTTTATAGGTGAGGAAACAGAGGCACAGAGAGATTAAGAAACATGCCCAAGGCCAGAGTTCAGAGTCCGATTCCAAGAGTCTGTGTTTAAAACCACTTTGCTAGATTGCCTCTCAAAATTTACGCAATTTGTCGTTAGCATTTTAAGATCTAAATACAAGCAGGGGTTAAATAGTATGTAAATAATTGAGATTAAGAACAAGAAAGCCCGGGTATCCTAGAATGCTAAGCAGGCAGGAACCTAGGGAACACGCAGGGCAAAAGTTCCCCAGCTGGATGCTGGGGTCGCAGGCTCCCCGGGGTGTCCCAGGACCTGCCTGGCAGGGGCGAGGGAGCTCTGAGGAGCCTCGCCGCACAGTTCACTGCAGCACTGGGACCTGTTCCCCTGCATCAGCCCGGGTTTGCGTGGACCACTGCGGCAGCTCCAGGTGGCCC
Source organism: Miniopterus natalensis (assembly GCF_054644295.1). NCBI lineage: Eukaryota > Metazoa > Chordata > Mammalia > Chiroptera > Miniopteridae > Miniopterus > Miniopterus natalensis. The sequence continues at coordinate 9,234,313 of NC_142097.1, read as the reverse complement.
GCAAAATGTGCGGAAGGCTTTGAAATAGGCAAACATTTTGCTGTATTCAGTGGCGGTGTCTCCAGAGAACACTTCTAGCTTAGCTAATCCTATAGGGGTTTGCCCCTGTCTTTTCTGTTACCATTTGTAACTCTCAGAGACAGAAGGTGTAGGGGAGGTGCTGCAAGTGATTTCTGTTCATAGAAATGCAAATTAATTCTGTGTGGGGAAGACGATTGACTTTTGCCCCGTGGCAGAGATCATTTTTGCATCTACTAGAAATTAACTTCAGCATCCCTGCTGTTCTCTGTATGTGCCTGTTCTTTGGATTCTCACCTGAACTGGGTTTTATGTCAGACCGGTTCTCTCAATTGATGAGTTCAATAAAATCTTTAAGACGTGTCCATTCTATATTTAGATGGCAGTCATAATTTTACTTAAAACAACTATCTTTTGGCAAGGCACATGCACTCTGGCCTCCGTCTTTTTTGCACAGCAAGCCACTCGCACAGGAGCCAGAGCCGTCTTTTCCAAGGGCAAATCTGACCGTGCTCCTCCTTGGCTTGCAACTGGCATGCTGTGTAGACTGCTGATAGCAGTGCAGGCCTGGCTTCTGCTGAGACGACTGCGTGCCGTCATCCCGAGTCCGACACGTGGCTCTGCAGCAAACAGTGGGACAGCCCCCAAGGAAGGGGCTCCGCGTAGGGGGCAAAGCCCCGCACGCGACTGATGGAGCCCAGAGTTCCCCAGCAGCACGCAGAGACTTGCCTTTCTCGCACAGGACAGAGAAAGTGTGCAAGTGTTGCTTTGTTTTACTTTTCAGATTGAAAGATCCTTCCCCAAACCTCATTCCTGAGATCCTAGATTCTGTGCCAAATTGGGTTCCTAAGCCTGTCACTGTAAAACAAATAAAATTCTACTCAGGGTTCAACCTTTGGCCTTTCTTTTTTTAAATAAAATCCTCCAGTTTTCTTTGGTCCCCTTTCTAAAGGCCTACCCCAGAGGGCCTGCCTGACTAGCCCTGCCTGTCTGTCCAGCAGGGCTGGCCTCCTGAGCCATCCCTTCCAGCCCCAGGGTCTCCCTGTTTTGCACTAGGACAGCCTTACTCTCCCTCTTCCCCCTCCTCTTGATTCTCTGAGTCATCATTGTCTCCAAAATAACACCTACCCACCCCATAAGCCTCTTCCCAAATGGTACACAGCTTCCTCAGAAGGACTTGGTTGGTTCCCCACTAACACCCCCTTCTATGACCTCTGTGCACAGCACTTCTTGCCAGCCTGGCAGTGATAATTACTCAGTTATTTAACTATTTGTAATTATTTGTCTAATGTCTCTCTTTCCTAAGAGGCCATAAGCTCCAAGAGTCAGGAACCATATCACTTGTTTACTAATGTGTCCCTGTTGCTTCTATCGGTGCTTGGCATGTAGAAGGCTCTCAGTAACACCATTATTTGCTGATTGACAGAAGCAAATTTTATTCATCAGTCTTGAACTATCCTAGGTCATCACTTCATCAAATCCTGGTTTTTGTTCTGACTGTTCCTTGCCAGCTGGCCTCCCTTTTTGCTAATTTGCCATTAATCTCTGAAATAAAAGTGCTCCTGGAGCATCTGAAAAGGCAGGTGTTCCAAACAGTTTAGCAGTCCTTAAAGGTTAAATAGAGCTGCCGTGTGACCGGCAGTTCCACTCCTAGGTATACATACCCAAGAGAATGAAAACCTATGTGCGCAGAAAACTTGTACAAGAATGCTCACAGCAGCGTTATTCACAATAGTCAAAAAGTAGAGACAGTCCAAATGTCCATCAACTGATGACTGGATATAAATGCAGTATATCCATATGATGGAATATTATTCAGCCATAAAAAGGAATGATAGATGCTATAACATGGATGAACCTTGAAAACATTACGTTAAGTAAAAGATGCCAAACACAAAAGACAATATATTGTATGATTCCATTTATATGTAATGTCCCGAATAGGCAATCCAGAGAAACAGAAGGTATATTATTGGTCGCTTAGGACTCAGGGCTTGGGAGAAATGGGAATGGCTGCTAACAGGTATGCATTTTTTTAGAGGGTGATGATAATTTTCTCAAATTGATTGTGTTGATGGTGCACAGCTCTGTTAATATGCTAAAAACGACTGAATTGTACACTGTAAATAAGTGAATATATGGTATATGAATTATATCTCAGTTAGGCTGTTAATTTTCTTAAAAAAGCTCTAGAGTAGTTTCTAACCTTTTTGGGTACAGATTCTTGGAAGAATCAATTGAACAATGTGGACTTTCTCCGGCCTCCCCTCACTCATGGAAAGTCTGTAATGCGTGTATATAAAAGTTTCATAAAACATCAGCAGATTCCAAACTGACCCAGGTCCATTTACTGACTCCGTGGAGGGCTATAAGCTCCTGGAAAACCCTGTTTTGAAGAGGCGATCACTAGTAAATGTCAGGTCAGGTGCACATCTGAGAGGTTTCTTTCCATCCAGCCTCATCTTAGCCTTTGACCACCCTCAGCCCAGTTCCTTTTGCCTCTCCCCGCTTTCTCTTCCTTCTCGGGCTATTTTGACATCCTTTCTTGATTACTGTGGTAAGGTTTTTTGTGTTGTTTTTTTAAATTTTATTTTTGTTTAAAATATTACAGATGTCCCTTTTTCTCCCCAATGACCCATTCCACCCTGTCCCACCCCCCTCCCCAGTCCCTCCCCACCATTGTCCATGTCCTTGGGTTGTGCATATATACATATAAATTCTTTGGTTACTCTCTCCCCCTCCCCCCACCCACCCTCCTCCCTCCCTTGGACATTCGTCAGTCGGATCTATGCTTCCATGTCATTGAATCTATTCTGTTCATCTGTTTATTAAGTTCTTTAGATTCCACGTATAAGCGAGATCATGTGATGTTTTTCTTTCTCTGCCTGGCTTATTTCACTTAGCATAATATTCTCCAGGACCATCCATACTGTCCCAAAGGGTACAAGATTCTTCTTCTTTACAGCTGCGTAGTATTCCATGGTGTGAATGTCCCACAGCTTTTTTGTCCACTCATCTACTGATGGGCACTTGGGCTGTTTCCAGATCTTAGTTATTGTAAACTGTGCTGCTATGAACATAAGGGCGCATATATTCTATCTGATTAGTGTTTCAGGATTCTTAGGATACATTCCTAGGAGTGGAATGTGGTAGGGTTTTAACACCTTGCTGACCTGCTATCCCAAGCCAGAACTCGTCTGTGTGGCCAGCTACTTTGGTCAGCAAGGTGTTCAAAACTACTTAAATTAATGCAAGTGCAGACATGAGTTATCTCGTGACCGGTCAGCAACGTTCAGATATGGAAACATGTGCATACTCGTGACTGGTCAGCAAGGTAAGATGACCCATGACCTTCACGCGCTGGCATTACTCCCAGGTGATATGGCAAAAGGGAGATGATCACGATGGGCCTAACCTAATATCATGAGCCTATTAACAGCAGAGTTTTCCCTGGATGGTGTTGGAAGAGAAAGTCGGAGGGATTCAAAGCATGGCACTGATTCCATTGCTGGCTCTGAAGGTGGACATAGCCTGGGATGAGCAATGCAGGTGGCCTCCAGTGGGGGCACTGAGTGGCCCCTGCCTGGCAGTCAGCAAGGAAGCGGGGTCCTCAGACCCACAACTGCAAGGAACTGGATTCTGCCAACAACCTGAATGAACTTGGAAGTGGATTCTTTCTGGACTCTCCAGATAAGAGATCAACCAACACCTTGATTTTGGCTGTGCACGGAGAGCCCAGTAGAGTCCACACAGACTTCCAACCCACTACTTTGATTAGTGGGTGTTGGTTTAAGATAACAAGCTTGTGGTTATTTGTTACGCAGACTGGAAAATTAATACAATCCGTCTGCATCACTGTGCAGCTGGCTTTCATTCTGTTGGGTATTTCTAGACCCAGCTCGTTTCCTCGTGAAGTTCCTAAAATGGTTATTTGCCCCTCAGAGGGTGGTATCACCATGCTCCGGGTGCCTCTGAGCCTGCCTTTTGTCAGTCCCTTCTCCGTGCTCTACATTGGGAGCCTCCTGAATTTCAAAATGTGCAAAGTCTCAAAGAATTGAAGCTTAGGGGGAACATTAGGCAGTTGCTGGTGAGGAAAGCTGAGGCGAGGCCTAGACTCGGCTGGTGTCACAGCTTGAGGTGGGTTCTTACCTCCCAGGGGAAGAGAGGCTGCCCGGGGCCAGGGCCTCCTAGGACTCTGCTTGCTCTCAGCACCCTTCTATGACACACACGACACTTTTGATAGACATTTCTAGATTGAAAGTCCAGAGCAAAGCAGCTTGCTCGGGTGCCTGAGTGAGCATCTCAAAGATGGCTTGAAATGAGAAGAGAAAGGTTCCAGAGCCCCTGTAGGTGGCTGCAGACCTTGTGTATAAGGTGTGGAACCTCCGCCTGCAGACTGGGAAAGGGGCTGTGAGGGTCAAATCGAGTGAGGGAGGTCTGATCCCACAGGAGCATGGGCCTTAGCTACTGCAGAGAGACAGAGATCCCCTGAAAGCTTTCAACATATTGTTCTAGCCCCGTTCTCACCAGCAGCGTTGGACATAATTGCAGTTTGGGGTCTGTGCATATGGCAGGGCGTGTGTGACAGACTGGAAATGCCTGTGACCTGGCTGCTTTCACTCCTGGAGGCCCCACGCCTCTCTTTCCTTCCTCCCTTCCTCTCCTTTCTATCAGGAAGAGTGAACAGGCTTGCGGGGAATGAGAGGGAGTCCCTGAAGGTCTTTCCTCCTTTTACCCATGAAACACCCGGAGCCCTCCTTCCTGCCTGTACTGGAGAGAACTGTTCATTCTGGAACCAATCAGTTATTTCTGCTTTAACGAGCTGGTGTCTTTTTGCTGGGAGAACTCCGATCGGCTCTTAATTCTAGCTTCTTTTTCTTGGTCCGTGATCTTATGCACCTGGAGCCAGAATCTCTTTTGACTGGGCAGTCTTGGGCTTCATGGGTCCCGGGCCCGGGGAAGACATGCTGAGGGGTGGGGGAGGAGGGAGGGTCTGTCCCTGCAACCCGCCCCAGCCCCACTCCCCATGAACAGCCCTCTCGCTCTGGCTTATGAGAATCCCTGGGCCTCTGGGTTTGCTCTGCCCTGTTCTGTGGGCTTGGGAACAAGTTTGTGGATTTGCAGTTTTGCTTGTAATTGAGAACCCTGCCCAGACCCACAGAAGTTCTGCCCCAGGTCTGGGCTGCTCTGAAACCTAAAATCTCAGGAGTCTCAGAGGGAGCTGTGCACGTTTGTAGCGTGTGGGGGTTAAGACAGGCTTGTGTGTGGTCACGGGAACCCTAAGAGCAACCCTTCGCAACTCTGCATTTCCGTCAGGCCTTGGAGCCTGGAGGGGAGAGGGGCAGGGGAGAGGCAGGGTCTCCAGCTCAGGCCTGGGAAGGGGCGGGGTGGCCAGGGGCGCTCAGCCTCCCGGGGCCTGCGCTCAGTCCTTATAGGTTGGTCTCCTCGAGCACCACTTCACAGAAGCACAGGAAATGGTAAGGGGTGTGTATGTTGGGGGCCTGGGGGCACCATCCCTGCATCTCAGGACACAGCCCAGAGGGAAGAGGGAGCTATTTTAGAGGCATGTCCTACACCTACAAACCTGTTTCTGAAAGGCCCTGGTCTCCTTCCAGGGACTCCACCCACTGCCCCAGCACCACCCCTAGAGCTCGCCCATCCTCATACCCTTTCAGAGAGAAGATCCTTTGGCTGGGGTGACCAGCTCCAGTCCCCCTCCTTTCCTCACCTGTGAAGCAGAGATCATGGTGGTGGAGGCTCGGGGACAGGGCAGCTTGGCTGGGATGAACCATAGTCCCAGAACTCCCTTCCCTGGGTGTTTCTGTGGGAGGGGGGGTGTGTTTCACAGAAACCTCTGTGGCAGCCACCCTGTAGCTCACACATTCTGTTGCTGCTCCGCGGCTCATCTGTCACCTCCTCTGTGTGGGGCAGCTGCTGGCTGTCCTGCTCCACCCTCCCTGGTCCTCCTTCAGCGGCTCCAGTGGCGCCTGGGCCTGATGTGCCTGCTCAGTTCCAAAGTGAAGGATCCTGGCAGCTGTAGGACACGCACACCCCGAGCTCAGAAGCGACAAGAACTGCGTGGGTTTCTGTCTGTCCCCAGCTTATGCCTATGGATTCAGACTCGCTCTTATCTCCCCCACTTGACACCCATATTTCTTTCCCAACTGCCTCCCGCGTGGGTTTCAGGGTCCAGCATCAGACCTGCAGACAGCAGCTTTGCAGAGAGTGCTCAACCAGCGCCCAAGGTCGATCCCTCCAACAAAGCCCTTTCTGTACACCTGTCTTCTGTGGTTCTGCTTCTCTGACTGCCAGCTGGCTGAGACAGGTTGTTACTGACTTGCATTACTTCACGTGGGTGGTGGAGGTGACAGGAGCCCAGGTCCTTGAGAGTGTTGGGTCCACTATAAAACAGTGGTGCTACAACTGGAGCACACGTCTGAATGACCTGGGGGGCTTGTTAAAACCCAGATGGCTGGGGCCCACCCAGAGTTTCAGATTCTCAGGTCTGGGTGGGGCCTGAGGATGTGCATTTCTAATAAGTTCCCAGGTCTGTGGATGCTGAGAAACACTGCTGTATGGTGGTATAGACAAGGCTGAGGGGATCGCTGCCCACAGCAGGATCCCAGAGGGGCGGCTGCAGCAGCCTGGAGGTAATGGGCCAGGGAGGAAACGAGGAGCCTAGTTCGGGCCTGCTCCTCAGCCTTCGTTGGCGGGGACAGTGGCACAGTCTCAGTCTTCTGAACGACAGCCTGGCTGAGGGATCCCAGGCTCAGGGCAGGCCGACTCCCACATGAATCCTGACCCTGTCATCTGTACCAGGGTCCTTGGGCGAGTGGCGTGTTAGCTAAGACCGGAACCATGGTGTCGCACAGACTTTTCACTGGGCTGATGAACATCAAGGAAATGCTCAGTAGATGCTGCTTCCTCTGGCTGTCTTGGACCCGACATGTCACTGAGGGTGCAGATATGTAACTGAGCTTGGACCCTAAGGGGAAGACTCTGCATCGACCCGTGTTCAGTTGTTTGCTGGTCTGCAGCCATCATCCCGGCCTGCTTGGATGCTGTCATTTGGCAGCCTGCCTGCTATTCCTAGATTAGTGTTGCTGATACCATATTGTAGTTTCAGGGTTCACAGAGGTCAGGAGAGCAGGGCTTGCTCCCAAGGTCAGGAAGAGCTGGAACTCTGACTTGGGAAGCTGCCTTCACAGCTCCTAGTGAGCCTCTGCACCCCAATTAGAAACATCAACCTCAAAAATTTTTTTTGAAATGGTAGAGGGAAAAAACTGTCCCATGGACTTACCCCCCACCCGGTGTGTTGCCCATACGAATACTTACTGTGTGCGAGTCCAAAGCCTAGGAGACTCTTGACTTGAGATTTGATTTCTAGACCCTGAGCAGCCCAGTGACCAGCTTCAAGAGGGGCTGCTTTGGGGGATTCTTTCCTCAATGCACCTTCTTCCCCGTGAATAAATAACCGAGAGCTTAGGTACAAACTTCTCATGGAATTTAATGTCGGGGTGGGTAGGCTGGGGCCCGAGGGGAAGTGCGGCAGGGTGTCTGCAAGCAGCAAGGCGCAGGGGTCCCCGAGGGCTGGACCGGGACGACCGGGCCGCGGGCTCAGCAGGAACTCATCCTCTCTCCGGCTCTGCTCGTGGCTGCTTCTTACACCCGGATCTGAGGAAGGTCCTTCTTCTTTACCTCCGCCCAGATGTCCGACAAGTCCTGGATAAACTGCTGGATCTGCCGAGGCAAGGGGACCAGAGGTAAGCCTGCCTGGCCACAGGCCGTCCCATCCAAAGACAGAGCATGCCCAGGAGCCACCATTTTCCTGTGACTGACTTCCCGAGGCCACTTTCCCTCATCTGACAAGTATTCTAGTTGAGACGGAGGATCAGGTTTCAGAGGCAGGAGCAATAACTATCAGTGGAGCTAGGGCTCCGAGAGGCAGCCACGGTGACCGAAGTACGCTGGCAGTGTGACTAAAGGGAGAAGAGACGGGGGACTGGAGGCGCTGGGCAGGCAGGTCCAGCGGGGTCCGGCACACGCCGCTCCACAATTTAATAACCTTTACGGTGTCGTTGACCTGAAACCCAGACCCGACGCTCCTTATGCTAATCTTGAGTCATCTAGGAAGTTTAAATTCTATCTGCTGGCTTCTGTTTTAAAGAACATGAATCGGTATGACGGTACAAGTCAGAAGGCCTGGGGTCCGGGTGAAGCTCTGGGGAAATCACTCCATCTTTCTGGGACTCAGTTTCTTCATCTTTGAAAAGAGAAGAGGGAGGAAAGGTTGGCCTAGATGACCTCTAAGATCTCGGTTCTAAAATTTCTCCTTTTCAAGAATGTTCCTGGAGATAGGACTCCAAAGACTGTCCAAAAGTCTCAACAACTCTGTCAGTAGCTAATGGGATTAGGATTTCTGTTTTGCAAAAAAGGAAACCAAGAGTCAATGAATTAAAGTAACTTTCCCAAGGTTACCGAGAAGCCAAGCCCAGCATTTCCCAAATTAGGTTCTTATAATAAGTAGTCACATGCCCCCAAAAGGATTCAGTGGTCAAGTAAGTTTCAGAAACGTTAACTAAAGATAAATTACACTGAATCTGCTTAGGGAGTCTCAGGACTCTGTGAAGTCCCATATTTAAAAACCAGCTAACTTGGTTTAACTTTAGAGTTCCTAAATGCATTAGTTCACAGAGTCCTTTTATTCCCCCATAAGAAATTCTAACATCTTGGGATTCTAGGGTTTTCCAGGCCCAGTTAGGAAAATGCTGCTCCAGGCAGTTGGGACTTTATTCAGGGTAATGCTGGACCTTCCACGACGCAGCATATGGAATTCCAGCTGTCTTGCCTTTTGCAGAATCTCTTTCTCTGAGTTGTACTGTGATGCTGGGCTCCTAGCTCTCGATAAGTGGCTTCGGAGCCTGTGCCCAGATCTGTTGCAAGGATTTGCTGAACATTACTCATTGAGTGTCTCAAAGCCTCCTTACCTCAGGCTTAAGTGCAGGAAAAGGTTTGCTTTCTCTGAGGAAAACTTATGTTTCCTTATTTTCGCACCAGAACTGTGTGTTGCTTTTCCTTCTGGTCACCAGGAAGCTCAGAGCCAACTATTGTCCTACATAATATAAGAATCTACAGTCTGTATTTCTCTCTCTTGCCTTGACGTCAGATTTCCTTCCTTTTCCTCCCTTCCTCCCTCCCTCCCTCCCTCCCTCCCTCCCTCCCTCCCTCCCTCCCTCCCTCCCTCTCTCCCTCCCTCGTTTCTTCTTTCTTTCTTTCTTTCTTTCTTTCTTTCTTTCTTTCTTTCTTTCTTTCTTTCTTTCTTTCTTTCTTTCTTTCTTTCTTTCTTTCTTTCCTTCTTTCCATTGTGGTTTTTTTTTTTTTTTTTTTTTAGAGAGAGTGGAAGGGAAGGAGAAGGCGGGGGCAGAGAGAGAGATACATAGATAGAGAAAAACATCCATGTGAGAGAGACACATTGATTGGTTGCCTCCCGTATGCACCCTGACCTGGGCTGGGATCGAACCTGCGATTCCAGGTATGGGCCCTTGACAGGGAATGGAACCTGTGACCCTCTGGTGTGTGGGTTGACGCTCTAACCAGTGAACAACACTGGCTAGAGCCTGATTTCAGATTTTAACATATTTTTCCTGGTTCTTATTTTTAATTTTTCAGGCTACTTGATTTCTCTCAGTAGGCTTATATCCTATAGGAATGAAGTGGGATATTTTAAAATAATATTTGGGCTCTATTAAGTATCCCTATAGAGGCAAATCAAGGTTGAAAGAGAGTCAGAAAGCTCAAAATTCGGAGTGGATGAACTGGATGATCTAAACTAGGAGTGCTCAGGCAGGGCCAGGGAGCTGGAGCTCACCACCTCCTGCCTCACCTGTCTTTACAACAGCTAACAGAAAGGGACCTGAGGACCTCCGGGAGTCCCTGAGACCCTACTGCTGGGGAGAGGAGCTGCGAGGCCAAGACTCTTTTTACAATCTATTATTTGTCTCTTTCTCTCTTGTTCTCTCACAAGTGGACAGTGGCTTTTTACCAGAGTGGAATGTTTCAATGACATGGGCTGTCACAACAGAATGAGTGCAAAAGCAGACATGAGAATCCCTGTCCTCTGTGAGGCCAGACATTAAGGGAATTTGTAAAAGTGTCAAATAACGCCACTCATCCCACAAAAGTTTTTGAAAATGTATTTTTCATTAAAAATGCTATTTATGTTAATTTGCTTGTCATTTTAAAATGAATGAAATAAGTAGTTTCTAATACGGTAAATATCAATAGATATAACTGATATAAACAGAAGCTCTTTGAGGGTCTTCAATATATTTTAAGACTATAAAGATATCCTGATACCAAAAAGCTTGAGAACTGCTGTTGCAGAACAAACTTTCTTACAAATTCCCTTTATGGTCTTTGAACTGTCAATAATTCTGTTCTAACATGCCTTAGGAAGCAGGCAGATTTTTAAAAATATACATTTTTATTGATTTTTTTTTTAGAGAGAGAGAAAGGGAGGGAGAGAGAGAGAAGCGAGAGAAACATAGATCACTGCCTCCTGCACCGCCCCTCCCCCCCCCCCAGGGGACTGAGCCCTCGATTCCAGCATGTGCCCTGACTGGGAATTGAACCTACAAACTTCTGGTGCATGGGACGGTGAACCACACTGGCTAGGGCCCAGGTAGATTTTTTGGTTTAGGGAAATCCTTCTTCCTGGCTGGTCAGCGGGGGAAATCCTTTACATTTCTTGAGTTTTATCTCTTTCTGTTGTTGTTAAACAGGGAAGTGTCTCTCGATTCATTGCTTGTTTGGCTTGTGTTCGATCTTTATTCACCAAACACTCACTGAGTGCCTCCTATGTGGCAGACATTGTTCCAAACTCTGGGGATACAGCAGGAACAAAACAAAAATCATGGCTTTCAGGTGCTTACTTTCTACTGTTTCAGAGCAGAGCTAATGAATTTTGCCAAAGGAATAAATAAATAGTCATGGTTCTCTCCATGTCGCAAGAAGCATGGCTAATGCAGCTTACTGGTACGGAGTCTCCCAAGTTATGGGATATGTTTACCTGTGGTCAGAAGTGACATGATTTTAGGTGGCACTTGGTCATGGCATCGAATAGCTTTGGATCATACAGTGAAAAAGTTATTTCCTTTCAATGACTTCAAAGAGAAAATCTCAGATTGGTACTACTATGACTCTAACACTTCCCTAAACTTGCTGATTTGCCTCCCCTCTCCCTCACCAATATTCTCTTTTCCCAAAGAGTGGGCCTCAGGCAAAGGCTTCGGGACATCACTAGATCTAATATGACTGTTTTGCACAATGAATCCCATACTGGGTCCCTGCTACTGTTCTCGCTGATTGGGGCCAACAGGGTCTTAGCTCTAAGGCAGTGGTTCCCAAAGTGTGGGACCCAGACCAGCACCAGCACCTGGCACTTGTTGAAAATGGAAATTAATGAGTTCTCACTTCAGACCTACTGAGTCAGAGACTCTGGGGTGCGGCCCAGCAATACTCCCCGACCCCAGGTGATCCTGATCCTGTTCTTGTTTGAGACCCACGGCTCTATCCGGCTCTCTCCTCCACTCAACCAATCAAGAACCATCTTGGTTCAGTAGACACAGCCCGCCTGGCACCCGCGCCTCCTCTCACCATGTCCAGCTGTTTGTGCGTGTCCTCCAGGGACACGTGGGTTGTCTCCTTCAGCTGCTTGGTCACGATCTGGAAGAGGTTCAGCGTTGCCATCTTAATGGTGCCGAGCAAGAGGGTCTTCTTGGCGGCGGTGTTCTGGATGTGCGCCCAGCGAGATTCCTGGGGGGGGGGGGGGGCGTGAGCTCCGCGAGAGTGCGCGCCCGTGTGCGGGCGCCCCTCCCCACCCCGGGGGCGCCCCTCCCCACCCCGGGGGCGCCCCTCCCCACCCCGGGGGCGCCCCTCCCCACCCCGGGGGCGCGCTCACCCAGACGATGACGTCGCTGCGCGCGCGGTCGAAGCGCATCTGCAGGCGCGCCAGCTCGTTGTTGTGCTGCAGCACCTCGTCGTCCTTCTCCTCCATGTAGCGCGCCAGCCGCGCCTTGGCGCGCTCGATCTTCTCCTGGCCCTCCTGCGCAGACTGCATGAGGTCGTAGTGCATGCTCACCAGCGTCTTGTAGCGGCCCATCACCTCGTGGATCTCCTCGAACTGCAGTGGGGGGCTCGGTTCACCGCACTGCAGCGCGGCGCGGGCCGCCGCCCCTGCTGCCCGCCGGCCCCCGCCAGCTTCCTGCGCTGAGCAGAGGCCCTAGGCCGAGGTCGAGGGGCCGAGGCCGGCAGCACCTGCCGCCCCGCCGCTTGCTCCGCCTGGGTTGGTATGGGCCGCGGGCCGTATGTTGGGGGCACGAGCAACTGGACCCGGGGTTCTCAGTCTTGACTCAAATTGGAATCACGCGAGGAACGTTTTAAAAGGACACCTGGCAGACTCGATCCCCAGAGATCTGGATTAATAGGCAGGTCTGAAGTGGTCCCTGGCACCTGAGTTTTGCCACACCCCCCTCCCCCGCGGATGATTCCAGGGTTGAGAATTGCTACAGGGAACAGCCTTGGAAAAGACCATGGGTGTGTGTGGCATGTTCCGGATGCTCAAGAACGTTTAGTATGGATGACCTGAGTTCAAGATGGGGAGGGAGAGATCGACCTGGGGAAGTAAAAAAAGTGCCCAGTGAACCCTGAGGAGGAGTGTGGACTTCATCCACTGAAGGATTTTTAAGAAGCAGAGAGAACTTCACGTCTGTAGGAGGGGGAGGGGTGCATTTTGAGATGTTTCCCAAGGCAACGATGATCCTGTTCAACAAGAATGTACCAAGAACCACATACCAGCCAGGAACTATGCTAACTGCTTGGGACAGAGCAGGAGATAAGCCAGGCAGACCCTGCTCTGGCGAAGCCTACAACTCGGGGCGATGTGGAGGCAGAACAGACAGACAAGTAAATAGTCAGTTACGACACCCAGTGATAAGCCTTATCTTGTGACTGGGGCTGGGGCTGGACAGACGCTGTGGGGTAATATCTTCAACTTGGTGCTCTCTGGTGTTTGTTCAGCATTTGCTGAGATCTCCCTCCAGCAGAGGCTGCAGAGGGTACCAGTGGGGCAGGAGGCCTGCCAGGCGCTGCTGCCGCCTCCGGCATGGTCCAGAGCGATGCCAGCTGCTCCTAACTCACAGGCCCCACTCAGCAGAAGAGAAGCCCTGTGACCCTCCCTGTTTAGAAGGCGGTGTGAGCACCAGTCCCCAGGCGTTTATCGAAGTGAGTGTTCCACCACCCATGGGACACTCCCTGAGCACTTTGCTCATCTCCTGACATTTTCAGTGATAGATTGGTGTTCTGGGAACTGTCCTGCTGGCCTTTCCCCAAATATGCCTCTGTTGGGAAGGGCCACCAAGCCAGCATTAGAAGAGGGAGGTGGAAACAGAAAAGGTTTCCAGAAGGAAAGGGTGGCTAAAATGAGACCAGAGGTAGAAACAGAAGATAGCCAGGCCAAGGCAGGTGGGGGAAGGTGAGGGAGTATTGCAGGTAGAGGGAACAGCCTGGGAAAAGACAATGGGTGGGTGTAGCATGTTCAGTATACTCAAGAAAGGTTAGTATATGAATGATCTGAGTTCAAGATGGGGAGGGAAAGATTGATCTGGAGAAGTAAAAATAAGTGCCCAGTAAACCCTGAAAAAAAAGTGTGGACTTCATCCATTGAAGGATTTTAAGAAGCAGAGAGAGAACTTTATGTCTATATTTTGGAAAGGTCACTCAGCACATGGTGCAACAGCATACAAGTTGAAATGAATGGACCACATCAGAGCTATCAGGAGCACCTCTCCAAAACCTAATGCTGATGGCAAAAGGACTCATGTGCCAACTTGAAGAGGCTCCTGCTGTCCAAAGACACTTTGAACATCAGTAAGAATAAGTGCAAAGGATTAAAACATATCAAACATGTTAAAAATCCATGCATTCATAATGATTATAACAACAGTACAGGTCACTTTAGGAGGATGTTGGAGAACCAACTCATTATTCTGAAAACTGTAATCAAGAATTGAGCATTTAACTAGCTTTTTTTAAACAACCACATAGGGACCAAATCGATGATGAAGGGAATATTCTCTTTATGAAGTCCTTTTCTTTATCACAGGATTCTAGTCATATGTGAAGAGGGGATGATACGACGTTTCTAGAGCCCTAGAAGGGCCTTCCGCCCCTACCACCAAGGAAATCAGAACTGTGACTTCTATCACCAAAGATTCATTTTGCCTGTTTTTAAACACATCTGTGGAATCATGCAGTATGTTGTCCTTATGTTTGGCTTATTTTGATCAGCATAATAAGGTCTGCGACTTGAGAAACATAGCAACCAAATGCAGTGTGAGGACCTTGTTTGGACTCTGATGAGAACAAACCAACTGTCCAAAAGGCATTCGTGCAACAATGGGGGTAATTTTTAACATCAACTGGACATTTAATATTAAGGAATTACTATCAAATTTTCACTAGGTGTGATGATGGTATTGCGACTATATTAAAAAGAGCTCTTCTCTTTTAGAGTTACAGGCTGAAATACTTATGGATAAAAATATATAATTTGCTTCAAAATGACAGAGGTGGGAGGTCTGGGGGATTGACTATGAGTTGATAATTGCTGGAATTAGGTGATGAGCAATGGGCATTCAATAGTCTATTTTTGTATATATTTGACATTTTCCATAATAAAAAGGTTTTTAAAAATATTGGTCAGAAAAAGTAAGTCACAAAAGAACATGTACAATACTATTAGTAGTTTATGGATATGTAGTATGTTGCCAAAGCAATAGAAACAAACATGTGGATGAGAAATTAGAAAATCAGAGATCTGGTTACCTCTGAGGACAGGGGAAGAAGAATGGGCTGGGAAGGGGGCCCACACAAGGGGTTTCAATCACCTGTGGTGTTCTATTAGAGAAAAAGGAATTGGGCGGAAATAGGGGCACGCATGAAGGCTTGACAAAGCTGTGGTGAGTGCTTGGGTGCTAGTATGTATTTCTCTATACTTTTCAGTATGCTTAAGGTATTTTGCATACTGAAAAAACACGCTGGCTATAGAATGCTGGACAGGCTGGCGGCCAGGACTAACGCAAAGCTGAACCCCAGATGCGGTACACTGGTGGTCTGGCGGAGGAAGGGGCAGGGGCTGGATTCCAGAAATACTTAGGAGGCAGAACAGACCAAAGCTGCGGATTGATGGCTGCAGGGAACGAGGGAGGAGGAAGAGTCAAAGATGAGGCTCAGGTTCTGGTGAGGCTGGGGGGGGGGGGCGTGAGCAGGGGGCCATGGGTGAGGGGGCAAGCCATTCACCAGCACCGGGCACACCAGCAGCGGGCTCGTCTGGGGATGGCAGGAAGCAGATGAGTGGAGTCATGGACTTGATAAGTTAGATGTAGGGGCCCGAAGCTCAGAAGGACAGCCAGATACTGGCCAGTCTCCTCAGTTCTAAGACATTTTACCAGCTCTGAGTTTGAGTCACATGTTATAATTTACCTGCTGCTTTAATATGGTAGTCTTTCCTCACTCCCCTCACAAAAAAATCCCAATTGTTAAATGAATAATTTATCGGATTTTTTAGAGTGGAGGAAATAGCACGGATTGGGGACTCATGCATGCATAAATCAGGTTAGTAGTTCTACATGGAAATTGCTGGGACTTTACAAATCCATGCACCCTTTGTCTCTTGCAGCCCCCACAGACACTGATACACCCGAGAGGGCATGCTTCATATCTCACTCTGCCCTGGTCAGGGGTCCTACCTGCTGCTGTCACATGGGGGCATGGGGAAGACAGCGTGGATAGCCACTGACAGGGGTGGCATCCAAGGGAGGCCCAGGGAATTGATCAGGGAGAAGAGTGGAGGGTTTGGAACAAAGACCTGAGGGACATTTAAGGAAGGAGCTAGGGAGAGGAGCCCCAGAGGGGTCTGAGGAGGAAGGGCTCGGGGTAGGAGGAAAGTAGGGGAGGGGGCAATGGTCCCAGAAGAAAGGGCAAAGGTGTGTTTAAAGGATGAGTGTCAACAATGTAGTTGACCCTTGAACAATGCAGGGTTTAGGAGTGATGATCCCTATGCAGTGGAAAATCCACATATAACCTTTGACTCCCCCAAAACTTAACTACTGATAGCCTAGTGTTGACTGGAAGCCTTACTGATAACATAAAAAGCAGATTAACACATATTTTGTATGTTATAGGTATTATATACTGTATTCTTACAATAAAGTAAGCTAAAGAGAAGAAAATGTTACTAAGAAAATCATAAATCGACTGTATTTATCGATACTACAAGTTCATGTCATCTGTTTCAGGCTTCGTGGTTCACCTGCGAGTTTTTTCAAACTGTCTATTTGAAAAAAATCACATTTAAGTGGACAGCACAGTTCAAACCTGTGTTGGTCGAGAGTCAACTGGACCGCAGGACGCAGGAGTGGGAATAGGGTGGAGAAGTTCCCGTAGCCCTGGCAACAAGGTGACTTCAGGAAGAGCAGCCGTAAGTGGCATTGTGGGGCCCACAGAGGAGTGGTTAGAAGCAAGCGCTCGGCCACTTACAGGCTGTGAGTCCCTGAGCAGTTTACCTAACCTCTCTGAGCTTCCATGTCTTCCTCCATAATGGTGACATAATGGATGGCGTTCCCCCGGGGCTGATGAATGGAGTGAATGAAGTCACCCATGTGCGGCCCCTCACCTGGGGCCCAGCACACACAGAACTCCCAAGCTCTGCATTAGGTTGGGTGCTTTCCAGTTCTCTCCCTTCCTCTCCCTATTTACTCTCAAGGAAACAAAAACCAGGGAGGAGGGGAAGCGGGGATGGAAACAGGCCACATCCTGACGCAGGCAAAGCTTATCCCTGCTTATCATTGGTGCTGCAAAAAGAAACCTCGTTCCCCAAACATAACACCCATACAGATACACTGACACAGCTGTCACTCGCAGACACCAAGATACATTGCGCAGTCCCCAGCCCTGACCAGGGGCCTTTCTCAGCTGCCCTGAGAGTAGGGTGACCATCCCTGTAGAGTGTCCCCAAGCCCAGCCCCCATAGCCCCAGGCTGGGGAAGAGGTGGCCCTGAGGAAGGCCCCGCCCCCTCACCTCGGAGGTCTCCACCACCTTCTCCAGGTACTTGTTGAAGATGGAGTAGTCCTGCAGCTTCTTGCTCAGGTGCTGGTGCTGCAGCCGCAGGGCCGCCATCTCCTGCTTGGCCCTGGCCAGCTCACGCATGCGCTGCCTCTTGAGGTCTCTCTCCTTGTTGGCTTTTTTCAGGGCTCGGATCCGCTTCTGGTCATTCTCCTGGGGTCAGGGAGGTGGTGCTTGTCAAGAGCTCGCCCTGCCATCCTTGGGGCCCAGGCTGGTGCAGCCCCCACCCAGGGCCTCTGTTTGTTGAGCTCAGGTCACCCTAAGGATGGGCAGGGACCATCCAGGTGAGCAAGGAGGCCTTTATTTTCTCCGGTTTTGATACTTGGTGCCTCCGTTTCTCCAACTGTAGAGTTGAGAGGCAGTAGCCCCTCTCTTCCTTCCAAAACCTGGGGCAACAGTGCTCAAGCCATAGGGAGATGAGATAGGAGACAGGCCTGCTCCAGATGGCCTGGGGGCAAGGCCATGCCAGAGAGCAAGCAGCTAGTAGCTGAGACTGGCGTCAGGCTCAGGTAGGAGGAGATGATGCAGGCAATTCGATGCCCAGAAAAAGATACGAGGCTCAGCTGCTGCAATCAGGCCAACCCTCTCTTCTCCTTCCTTCTGCAAAGCCCTCCCCCCAAGACTAGGGGGTGAATCCCTCTTTCCCAATGCACTAGTGTGGCTCCTGTGATTCCACATGGTGGGCTGCATGCTGGTGGCATTTGGAGGCATGTGGAGAAGGCACACAGAGGATTGGCACTGTGTCCCTTAGTCCAGGAGAGGACTGAAGGGCCCTAAACCAGTGGTTTTCAAGTCCAACTGTGCATCACAATCCCGAGCAACTTCTTAAACATGTAGCTGTCCGAGCCTGGCTGCAGGCCTGCTGAATGCAAGGAGAGAGGAGTCTGGGGCTCTGTATCTGTAACATGCTTTCCAGGGTTCTGATGCTGCTGGTCTCTGGTGGGCATTTGGAAAACCCCTCACCCCTGAATTCCCTGCTGCCCCAACCACTCCACTAGCTTTTCTCTGGTCAGTAAGAAGAGCTGGGCCTCTGAAGAATATGCCTGGTCCACCAGCTTCCTTTCCCACTTGGTGTAGGCCCAGAACAAGGCGGAAAGAAGGTGCTAAAGAGCAGGACTCCCCTGTAGCAGAGGCCAGTGAGTGCTCCCTGGAGCTCGGCCAGGCCCCTCCTTCCTGGAGAAATGTGGATTTTAAAATGGTGAAATCGCTCCTCAAAGGACCAGTTGAGAGGAGCTGCCTCAGGATGGACTCTGGTGCCTGGTCCTTCAACCACCCCCTCCCCGGACCCTCAGTGCTAGGAGGGAGTGGTGGGGTGAGTCGGGGGCTACTAAAACTCTGCCTGATTCATCTTTGTATCTCCAAGGGCCTAGCCCTGACCATAGCACGTCCATCCATTCATTCATTGGATAAACTGTGTGTACCAGGTATGGATGGGCAAGGAAATGGTAAGTGGAAATCTAGAAGGAGCAGGGACTGACAGGCAAACAAGAAATTACAAACAGCTGTAAGTGGGGACATAAAGGGAGAAGCCCCAGGCATTGCTGAGCACTGAGGAGACATCTAATCCAGGGTCAGGAGCCAGCAAAGGTGGGGAGGAAGAGCAGGAGTAGGGGACCCAGAGTGTGGGTGCCCGTGGCCCCGCTGCAGCAGGGCCCACACCCCGATACCTGGATGAATTGCTCAAACTTCTGAATGTGGGCCTTCAGCTGGGCCTCCTTGACGCCCAGTTCCTCCCAGCGCAGGTTCAGGGTTTCCATTCTGCGCTGAAACGTCTTGGGGCGGGGGGAGCAGGAAGGTGGGGGGCCTGTGACGCGGGTACCAAGGCGGGCAGACCCCAGCGCCCCCCGCCCCGGGGCCTCCACCAGGCCTCCCGCTCCCCACCCCGGCCTGGTTCGGAGCAGAGCGCCCCGGGGCGCCGCCCCCCCTCGGGTCGTCTCGGTCTCTGCAGGGGGCGCACGGACCCCCCCCAGGACCCCCGGCTCCAGCCCCCGCCCCCCAAAGGCAGGGCGGCCGGCCCGGGCCCACCTCCTTCTTCTGCAGCATGGCTTGGTGCATGACCTTGGCCTCCTTTTTCTTCTCCAGCAGCCGGATGGACTGCGACTCCGACTGCTCCTCGATGTGGGGGAACTTCCTGTGCGGGGGACAGGGCAGAGCGGCCTGGGCGGCGGGCGGGGGCGGGGCGGCGGGTTTCGGGGTACGCGGGGCTGGGCGGTCGCAGCCCAGGGGCGGCCCGGCCCTGACACTCACTGCAGCAGCTGCAGCAGCCGCTCGCCATACTGCAGCCGGAAGTACTCGGCCAGGTCCTCCTCCTCCATCAGGCCGAGGCTCATGGTGGCGGCGACCGGCGGCCCGGGCGGCAGAGCCCTCGCCGCAGAACAGTGGCGGTGGTTGGGGCGGTGGTTGGGGCGGGGGGGGGGGGGGGGGCACAGGTGGCTCCCGGGCGGCTGGGCTCTAGCTTCTCCTTCTGCCTGCTTTTCGGGGCCCACGGAGAGTGGGTGCCTGAGAGACTCCTGGGAAAATGGCTGCAGGCCCGGGTCGTTGGCGACCGGAGACCTGGTTACCTAGCAACAGGTTGCCCGGCCCGTGGACCGCTGGGGGGGGGGGGGGAACTCAGGCTTTGCCCTTTGACCCCTGACCCCGCTGACCTCACCCTCGCTGAGGTCCCGCTCTCTGCTCCCGCAGTTACTACCGTCGGGGACTCTGGGAAGAAGTCGGGCCTGGTTAGAGGCTGGTGTTCGGGGCTGGGCGCCCACGGCGGGGAGACGGGGTTCGGTAGAGCAGGGGTGTGTGCGGTGAGGGAGGCCCTGCCCCTGGGGCCCCCCTGCCGGGTGCGGGGCTGTGTGGGGTGAGGGAGGCCCTGCCCCTGGGGCCCCCCTGCCGGGTGCAGGGCTGTGTGCGGTGAGGGAGGCCCTGCCCCTGGGGCCCCCCTGCCGGGTTCGGGGCTGTGTGGGGTGAGGGAGGCCCTGCCCCTGGGGTCCCCCTGCCGGGTGCGGGGCTGTGTGCGGTGAGGGAGGCCCTGCCCCTGGGGCCCCCCTGCCGGGTGCGGGGCTGTGTGCGGTGAGGGAGGCCCTGCCCCTGGGGCCCCCCTGCCGGGTGCAGGGCTGTGTGGGGTGAGGGAGGCCCTGCCCCTGGGGCCCCCCTGCCGGGTTCGGGGCTGTGTGGGGTGAGGGAGGCCCTGCCCCTGGGGCCCCCCTGCCGGGTGCGGGGCTGTGTGGGGTGAGGGAGGCCCTGCCCCTGGGGCCCCCCTGCCGGGTGCAGGGCTGTGTGGGGTGAGGGAGGCCCTGCCCCTGGGGCCCCCCTGCCGGGTTCGGGGCTGTGTGGGGTGAGGGAGGCCCTGCCCCTGGGGCCCCCCTGCCGGGTGCAGGGCTGTGTGGGGTGAGGGAGGCCCTGCCCCTGGGGCCCCCCTGCCGGGTGCGGGGCTGTGTGGGGTGAGGGAGGCCCTGCCCCTGGGGCCCCCCTGCCGGGTGCGGGGCTGTGTGCGGTGAGGGAGGAGACTGGAAGAGGAGAGAAGGAAGGGGGTGCTCGGCTGAGGCAGGGCTGGCGGGGACAGAGGGGCTTGGGGCCCGTGGGCGGGTGCGAGGGGGCCCGAAGCTGAGAACCAAGTGTGGGCGAAGGACGTGTAGGGGTGCGAGGCAGGCGAAAAGCCCGGGGACTGCAGAGGCCTTCCCGGGAATACGGAGGGGTCCGGGCAAGGCCCTCGGAGGGTAACAGACGCCTTCTTTTGAGGCTGGCAGGCTACTGAAAGGTGGAGACCGGCCAGACCCGGGTCCCATAGGTGACGAGCTGACGCCCGGATCCCGTCGGAGCCTCGTCCAGAAGCTCACTTGGCCCGAGAGTCAGCGTCGAAATGTGAGAGCCTGCGCGGGGGGCGGGTGCCCCGGAGGTGCGGGCCCAGCTCCCGCTGCTCGCCCAGCTCCGGGCTCCCGGGCCCGCTCTGCACCCTCTGTGGCCCAGGGTCTGGGCGGGGGGGTGGGTCGGGGTCTCAGCAAGCCCGCCCCCGACTTTGCCGGTCCTCCGGCGCCCCCTGCTGGCCGCAGACCCTGCCCTAAATCCTGGCCTGGGAGGAGAGGAGACTGGAGGGGGCGCTGCCAGCTCCCGCCCTCCCCCAGCGACACTGCCCGCCTGGCCTTTCCTCCAGCCCCGCGGGCTCAGCAGAGGCAGCAGCACAGCCCCACCCCACCCAGAACACACCCACGCACCCCCTCACCGTGCCCACCCCACCTAAGCCCCCCAACCAGAGATGGTTCTCCACCACCCGCAGGGTGACAAGAACACCAGTAAAGCTGGTAAGCTCCTCAAAGGGCTGTGTTTCTCTCCTTGTTTATCCCTAGAGCCCGGCACAATCAATTTGGGTTTCCCTCCTTTTTCCTGAGGGGCCCTGGGTAATGCCAGCCCTTGAGGGGGAGTCTCTGTTTCTCCGATCACCAGTTTGCCCTGCTCTTATGTAGACACATCGTTGGTTGGTGCATTAGCAAGACATCCTCTTTCCGCCTGTGTACCCCTCAGATCTGGGGGCTCTTTCTGCCACTTCCTCTGTACCTTGCATGAGAGTCATGAGAATTTTCAGTGCCATCACCCACCACTATCCCTCTCTGGGGTCTCACTGTCTTCCCAGGGGCTACCCAGCAAGCTCAGAGCTGTCTGAGATCCACAGCGGTGGTGGATTGCTTTTTTCCATTATAGATTTGCTTATAAGCACATAATGCACCACGAACAACCCTCTCAATTAACGAAAACCTCACAATGTTGGGTTCCATGTTTTCAAACTTTTTTAGGGAGCTTGTTGAAGTCTGAAAAAGCTTCTGCTGAACCATTCACTATGTAATCTTAAGGGACCACTGTTGTATGTGTGGTCAATCCATAACCAAAATGTAGTGTTGTGAGATACAGCTACATTTCAAGATGGAATTGTATCGCATCGCATTGTTATGTATTATTGTACTGCATTGTATTGTATTAGTTGCTGTAACAAACAACCCCAAGTCTCAATAGCTTAACAAATTCCAATGTGGATTTTCCTCGTGGTGTGGTTCTCCTGGGAAATTTTCTTCCAAGCAGTGAAGGGTCTAAGCCTTTTCCATCCTGCAGCTCCATGACCTCCATGGTTGCTGTGGAAGGGGGAAAGAGAGAAAGGGAAAAAAGGCCCTTCTGCTCTGAACAAACTCCTCATGGCTCCTGTGCCGTGGCCTTTGGTGGGAAGCAGTCACATGCAAGGGGCTGGTGATGTAGTTTAGCTGTGTTCCCAGGAAGAGGAAACTAATCTGATGAGTACAGCACACCAGTTTGTGCTGTACTCTTGAGAATGAAAAGGATGTCTGGAAGTAAGCTGAAAGTAGAGCTTCATAAAGACACTAATCAACAAAGAAAAAAGAGAAAACACCCAGGACAATCACAATCTCATGTATGAAAATCTTAATGGAAACTTTATAGGATTTAATTTAGTATAATATTAAAAAAATAATCCACCAGAAGCATGAGTACAAAAATTATGAGTTTAATATTAGGAAACCTATATTATTGTGGCAGTAGATGCATCATGGCATTGAAAAATTCAACATTCATCGTGATTAACAAACAAAAGATTAGTATTCAAAGGCACTTTATTAACATGATAAAAATCTGAACCCTACATATAACATTAAAATTTACATTAAAGACTTTATTGTTAAAGTTAGGGACATAGGCTTTCTTTTGTCACTACAATCACTTAACATTGTTTTGGATATTCTAGCTGCTGCAAAAAGACAATAAAATTCAGTTTTCTTTTTTGCATGACGGCAGATGCTGTAATCATGTAGTGTGAAAATCCAAGAATGGTTAATTAATGAAAAATGATTAGAATGTAATGTAATACTATACAATTTATAAAGAGTGAGGTTGATTTATATGCATGGACTTGGAGAGGTATCTGTGATAAACTGCTATGTAACAAAAGCAAGATGCAGAACAGTATGTATAATATGACCTAGTCTGTGTGTGTGTGTGTGTGTGTGTGTGTGTGTGTGTGTGTGTGATTAAGTATAGAAAAAGCTCTAGAAGGATATTACCATACTTCTGGGGAAGGAAATGGCATTGGTGGGGGTAATGGTTCTTTTACCTTTTACTCTTTTTATTTCTGTATTGTTTAATTTTTTTAAATAATGACTGTATGTGGCTAGATTGGACATATTTGTCTTGTACTGGATCTTAGAGAAAAAGCTTTCAGCTTTTCCCCATAGATTATTTTAGCTATGGACTTTTTACAAATTGTCTTTATTGTGTTGAGGAAATTTTTTATACCTATTTTACTGAGAGTGTTTATCATGAATGCATGTTGAATTTTCTCAAATGCTTTTTCTCTATTGAGAATTCAACCATAAAGTCATCTGGTCCTGGGTTTTCCTTTGTTGGGTGGTTTTAGATTACTGCTTTAATCTCCATACTTGTTATCAATTTGCTCAGGCTTTCTGTTTCTTCTTGATTTAGTCTTGGTAGGCTGTATGTTTCTAGGAATTTACTTCTCTGATCTTTATTATTTCCTCCCTTTCGCTAACTTAGGGTTTAGTTTGTTTTCCTTTTTTTAGTTCCTTGAGGTGTAAAGTTAGGTTGTTTATTTGAGATCTTTTTCTTTTTAATGTAGCATTTATTGCTACAAACTTCCCTCTTAGTAGTGCTTTTCCTGCATCCCATAAGTTGTCTTGAGATTATTTTTGTTTCCTTTTGATTTTATTCTTTAACCTAGTGATTGTTCAAGACTACACGAATTTAAATTACAGGTAAATTAGAGTTAAATGTAAAAATACATTATGTAGCAGGATATCCAATGAAAATGGCACTATTCTGGTTTCCAATGAAATTGACACTATTCTGCCCCTAGTGAGAGGACTGCCAGAATATGGCCTTGGTGCAGTGAGGTACACAAGCCACATTTGAGTTTCTGAAGACTATACTTAGTAAGTATGTATTCTGACCAAAAGCATATGGAGTCTTCATTTCCCTGTGTCCTCACCAACACCACATATTACTACTCTTTAGATTTTTGCCAGTCTGGTAGGTGGAAATGGTGCTTCATTGTTGTTTTAAATGAATTTTTCTAATTATTAGTGAAACGATGCATCTTTTCAGATGCATAGCCATTCCTTCCTCTGTGTGTTTCTTCATATTTGATACATATTAAAAATCGAGTTGTTTGTATTTTTTATTGATTTATAGGAGGTCTTTATGTATTCTGAGTAGTAAGCTTACAATTTTGATGCTCTCTCCTACTCATCCTAATATATTTGAGTGTGTTGGACCCACATTAGATGCAACAAGAGGCAGGGAAAGCAACCAATGGCCGGCTTACCAAGAGTAAGTAACCCAAGCAAACCCACCTAATCCCTGGGAGAATGAGCTTAAAAGCTGCCTCCTGCACGCCCCCTGCTGGGGATCGAGCCCACAACCCGGGCATGTGCCCTGACCAGGAATCGAGCCTCCATCTCCTGGATCCTAGGTCGGTGCTCAACCACGAGCTACGCTGGCCGGGCTAGAGTGTATTCTAATCTGTTTGTTACAACAGTTTTAGGACTTAGAACCATCCGTTTCCCCCGACCTTGATGTTCTGGGAACTTGTCCCTGTCTTGGTATCGGGAGGTGGGCGATGCTCTCTGTCCATCTGGGGCGTGCCTGCCAGTGCCCGGCCCCGGAAAAGCCTGCACGAGTAGGGAGAAGCTTCCCAAGCTGTGATCTAGGTGATTCCCTCCACTTCACTAGTCTCCTTAAGCAATGACACTTTTTTAAAAACCTCAAGTATTTCAATAGTTACACTTAGTCTTCATACATCAAAGTCAAGGTTTTTAAAGATAAAATATTGCCCTCGAGTACAAAAACAGACAGTAAAAGTGTAATGCGCTCCTGGGAATGATAAACAACAGATTAAGATACTGGCTACGACCTTTTGGTGGTGGAGAGAGAGGGTGACGATTGGACACTGGGGACACAAGTGCTCTGTAGATTACTCTGTGTACTTCTGCTGTCAGGAATGTTTAATAAGGAATTGCAAAGGAAACATTGCATCTCCTCAAGGCGTTTCTCACCCTCACTCGCTGATTCTCCCCCAAACCTCTTCAATCAGAGGCTTTCCCCTTCTCCCTTGAACCTCTGCCAATGTCCCCCTCTCCTCCTCCTTCCTTGAAACGTGATTGACATCCGCCCTCTAAACTTGACATCCATTTCTGCTAATAACTCTCTCTTGTCGGGTGTTCCCGCATTATGCCTCTTTATCTCCTTGGAAACTGTGTAGCTTTAAAATATCTCCATGTCTCTTACCCGCCGCCTCTTCATTTACCGCACGGAATCACAGAACTTTAGAGTTAGAACAACTTGAGGTCACCTCCTCCAAACTTCTTATATATAGAAAAACATGAGGACCTGGAGATTTCACTTCATCTTCAGCAGCTGCATTGCCAGGATCCCAAATGAAGCTAACTTCAGGTTCCCCACAAGATTATAAAACAGGGGAGGCTCTTTGCTCCTGTCCCTGGAGATGCTGCAGAGGTGGGAGGGAGGATCCTTGAACTGACCACAGAAACTGAGAGGAAACCCCAGGGAGGCAGAACGTGGTTGGATGTCTCTCTCTCTTTCTCTTTGTGAAATGCAGCCTAGAGCAGAAGAAGGCCAGAAACCACGAATAGGAGCCAGACCCTGCCAATTCTCTCTTACATTGCTCCGGGAAGATCGCTGCCCCTGCCCTATCGCCATGCGCAGCAAGAAAACAGCATTGGCCCAGTGCCAACTTAATGCCAGCCCACAGCAGTGGGATGAGAGGAAAACAGCATTGAGGCAGATACAGGGCACTCAGAGGGAGGCAGCCTCTAGAAAAGGACAATGTCTGGGGAGAAGGTTCCAGAAGATTTACTGAGTGACAGCATTGCCTGGTTGGGAGGGGCAAAGGGGAGTGGTTGCTCTCAGACAGCAACCCCAGAGACTCTCTGACTGCTCAAGTACACGTGGCCAGCCAAGGAGCCGGGGGCTCAAGGTGATGTGAGCTCATGACAAAAAAACCAGTCAAACCTCAGCTCTCAAATGTCTACCATTTCGGACAATTCGGTTCTTGATCAGGTTGTTCGCAGGGGGGTGGGGTTGTCTTGGTTGTCTAACAAAACTTCGGTTCCCACCTGACAACCCTTTCATGCTCATACCTGTATGATCAGTCACACATCTCTCAGGAGACAAACGAAGGAGAGAATGCGTGAGTATGAGTCAGTTTACCGCTAAACCTCTTGATGTTACCATCTCAGGAAACTGTGCTGTGAATATCTTCATGGTTTTGGTTTTGGTTTTTTTGTTTTCATTTTTTGTTTTTTGCTTTTGGGGTGTCTGGAAGGGATTAATTCAATTGGCATTATTTCTAATGGGAAAAAATGATTTGGTTTTGAACAGCCTTCTGGAGCAAGTTACATTCGAGAACCCAGGTTCCACTGTAATGTGGTGCGTAAGGAGGACAACTGTTAGAGAAGAGAGGCAACGGACTGAAGAACCTGCGCCGAAGGAGGCAGAACTAACAGGTTAAAGGAACAAGAGTTTAAAATAAACAGAATATCCTCAGAGAGATGAGAGAAGATATATATATTTTTAAATATATTTTTGTTGATTTCAAAGAGAGGAAGAGAGAGGGAGAGACAGAAGCATCAATGATGAGAGAGAGTCATTGATTCTCCCGCAGCCCGGGCACGAGCCCTGACAGGGAATCGAACCCAGATTTCCTTGATCACAGGTCTATGTTCAAACTCTGAGCCACGCTGGCTGGGCCAGAGAAGATACTGGAAACACGAAGCCAGAAACAGGCAAAAATGATGAACGTATTTGATTGACATACTGAATGTGAAAACTGAGCGAACTATCTCAATGGATGCATTAAATGTCAGGATGGATATAAACAAAGAATAATTAGTGAACCAAAGGCCATTTTTAGAAACTCTCCCAGAGGCATCAGAAAGAGATAAAGAAAGAAGGAAAGGTAAGGTACAGAAGACTGAAGTAAAAATTAGGACATCTAAGTAACAATAGAAATTTCATAAGGAGAAAAAATGGAGAAAATGAAATATTTGAAGAGAAAAATGACCAAGAATTTCTAGAAGAGACCTCTAATTGAAATAAGTTCTTATCTGAGAAAAAAACCCAACCATACCTTGATATGTTACAGTGAAATTTAAGAATATAGAAAAAATACAAAAGTATTTTTAATTTAATTTTTAATTTTAAACAGATAATTCATTGTCATGGTTCAAAAAAATCCAAAAAAAGAGGTGTACAGTGAAAAGTCCAACTTCCATTTCTTCTTTCATCCACTCAATTCTCACTCCTTCCCGGAATATCATCACTTTCATTACTTTTTGTGTATTTTTCAGTTTCTTTATGCAAATACAAGCAGACATGAATACATTCTTTTTTTATACAAAAGGTGGCACATAGACACTTCTGCCCCTTTGAATTTTTAATTGAATATATATTAGGTATTTTCCATATCAATATATAAAGGGCTGCCTTTAATTGTATGATGTTTAATTTTATATACCATACCTTAACTGGTCTCTCATCGATGGACATTTGGGTTATTTCCATTTTTTTGCAGTAAAAAACAGTATAAGTATAATTTCACATAGTGTATCTGTAGGATAATTTCTAAGAAGTGGGGTTGCAGGGCCAATCTCTTTGTATTTCCTTTTCTATGAACTGCCTGTGTTAACGTTTTCCTATTCATCTATTGGATTTGTGGGTCTTTTCCTTATAGGTTTGTAGATTTGTAGGGAGAAAACCTTTTTGTACATGAAAGGAGTTGCAAATATTGTTTCTAGTTTGTCTTTGGTCTTTTGATTTATGATGGGTTTTTTCATAAAATTTATTTTTATTTTTATCAAATACATTAATATTTTTATGGCTTCTGGATTTTGAGTCGTAGTTATAGAGACTTCCTATTGCAAGGCTATTAAGGAATTCTACTTTTGTGGTTTTAATTTTTACAGTTTTATCTTTAAGCCAATTGGAATTTATCTTGTGAGGTAGGTATGAGGTAAAATCTAGCTTTTCCCCCCCTTCTGATAGTTGTCCAAACCATTTATTGACTAGTCCAACTTTTCTTCATGAACATTTTCTGTTCAATTGGTCTGTCCATTCACATGTCTTTATATTGAGACTTTAAATGTGTTTACATCTTTTAGAGCTGGCATCCTCCCATTGTGCTACTTTTTCAGTCTTCATAGTTATTGTTTATTCTCACATATAAACTTTAGAATCAGATTTTCTAGTTCCAAATAAAACAATCAATGAAACAATAAGACCTAGTTAGTACTTTTATTGAGATTGCATTAAATGTATAAATTAATGTAGAGAAAATTGACATCTTCGTGATGTTGAATTTACCAATCAAAAAACATGATATGCTTTTTCATTTGTTAGTCTTTTCATGTTTGTCCTTCAACAAAATCTTAAAGTTTTCTTTATATGGGTCATGTACATTTGTTGCTAAGTTTATTCCTAGGCATTTTATTGTTATTCGTTGTTGTTCTTATTGAAAGAAAAAATTCTAAAACCTTCCAGAGAAAAAGCAGATCACCTACAAGTAACAAGAAATATGTTGATATGAGACTTCTTAATGTGAAACTGGATGCAGTATAATAATAGAGTAGTATTTTCAAAAGACTTAAGGACAGCCCGCTGGCATGGCTTAGAGCACTGACCTATGAACCAAGAGGTCACAGTTCAATTCCCGGTCAGGACACATGCCTAGGTTGCGGGCTCGATTCCCAGCAGAGAGGCGTGCAAGAGACAGCCGATCGATGATTCTCTCTCATCATTGATGTTTCTCTCTTTCTCTCCCTCTTCCTTCCCCTCTCTAAAATCAATAAAAACATTTAAAAAACCCCAAAAACTTAAGGACAAAGACTTCTCAAATTCTAGAATTTTTAATGCATCTTACCTACTATTAAAATGTGACCATGAATTAAAAATATTGTTAGGCACATAAATTCTCAAAAAGCTTACCATATCAGGATCTTCTGGGAAACCATTTAACAAACTATTTTCTTAGTGGTTAACCTTGGTATTACAATTAGCATTTTAATTTAAAACAATCTGGTTTGGGTAGATATTAACTTAATTTCAATAATCTACAAAACTTTGCTCCAATACACCTCCTTTCCATTCCTCCTTCTTTGTGCTATTATTGTCATACATGTTATATCTTGATACATTATAAGCCCTCTGCTAGCCTTTTTAAAAGTTCTTATTACAGTATAGTTTTATAATTATTGCCTTATGCAGTTGTTATTAAATCAGATAGGAGAAAAATAATTATAACAAATATATTTATACTGTCTTTTATATTTACCTATATAGTTACCTTTACTAGTGTTCTTTATTTCTTCATGTGGGTTCAAGTTACTATCTAATGTCCTTTTATTTCAGCCTGAAGGACTCCCATTAATATTTCTGGGCAGGTCTATTAGTGGCAAGTTCTCTGTTTTTGTTTATCTAGAAATGTCTTAATTTTGCCTTCATTTTTGAAGGAGAGTTTTGGTAGGTATGGAGTTTTTTGTTTTTTTAAAATTTTTGTCAATCCTCACCTGAGGATATTTTTTCCATTGATTTTTTTAGAGAGTGGAAGGGAGGGGGGAGAGAGAGGGAGAGAGAAACATCAACGTGAGAGAGAGACATCAATTGGTTGCCTCCTGCATGCACCCTGACTGGGGCTGGGGAACGAACCTGCCACACTTTGGTCCACAGGCCGATGCTCTAACTATTGAGCTATGCCAGCCGGGGCACTAGGTATAGAGTTCTTGATTGATAGTCCGTGTCTTTCAACACTTTGAAGATGTCATTTCACTGTCTTCTGCTTTTATCATTTCTGCTAAGCAGTCAGCTGTTAATCTTATTGAGGCTTCCTGGTCCAATGCAAATTGTTTTCTTCTTGCTGCTTTCAAGATTTTCTCTGTCTTTGACTTTTACCAGTTGGACTGTGATGTTATTTTAAATTACTCTACTTGGAGTTTGTTAAGCTTCCTGGATGAATACATTGTTTTCATCAAGTTTGGGAAGTTCTTAGTCACATTTTTTTCAAATATTCTTTATTCTCCCTATTTTTTTCTTCTTCTGGGGCTTTTGTTAGGTGTATATTGGTATTCTTTATGGTATTCTATAGGTATCTGAGGCTCTGTTCATTTTTCTTTATCTTTTTCCTTACACTGGATAATCTCTCTA
This sequence comes from Miniopterus natalensis, assembly GCF_054644295.1. Lineage (NCBI taxonomy): Eukaryota > Metazoa > Chordata > Mammalia > Chiroptera > Miniopteridae > Miniopterus > Miniopterus natalensis. The sequence continues at coordinate 9,203,898 of NC_142097.1, read as the reverse complement.
TTAATCTATCTTCAAGTTTGTTGATTCTTTCTTCTGATAATCTAATTTTGTTGTTGAGCCCCTTTAGTGGATTTTTCATTTTAGCAGTTGTACTTTTTAATTCCAGAATTTCTAGTTGATTCTTTTTTGTGGTTTCTATTGTTTGTTAATATTTTCTCTACTTGGTGAGACATTGTTATCATAATTTCCTTTCATTTTTATTTTATTAATATGTTTTTATTGCTTTCAGAGAGGAAGGGAGAGGGAGAGAGAGATAGAAACATCAATAATGAGAGAGAATCATTGATCGGCTGTTTCCTAAAGTGCCCCCTCCAGGCATGTGCCCTGACCGGGAATCAAACAGTGACATTCTGGTTCATGAGTCGATACTCAACCACTGAGCCACACTGGCTGGGCTCCTTTAATTTTTAGACATGGTATCCTTTAGTTTTTAAAAACTTATTTCTAACAACTGATTTAAAGTCTTTGTCTACTAACTTAAACATCCTTGCCCTCTCAGAAATATTTTCTGTTGGCTACTTATTTTACAGGGTATGCAGCAAACTTTTCTGTTTCTTTACAGATCTTGTAAATTTTGTCCAAATTAAATGCTTAACATAATATATTGTAACAACTTGAAATCAGATTCTCTCTCCCCAGGTTTGTTGTTGTTGCTGCATTTTGTTATTGTGTTTCTTGTTGCTGCTTATTTGTTTAATGACTTTCCTGAATTAATTCTCTATATTCTATATTCTCTGCAGTGTGAAACCCTTGAGTTCTCTGCTAGCTTCTTTTTTTTAAGTCCTTATTTTTAAGTCTGGTTTCTAAGGTTCACTCATAGTTCAGTATAATTTAGTGGTGAGGCAATGATTGGTCTCAAGTCTTTTTAAAATGTCTTTGTGTCTTCTACTCTTTGACAAGGGGAGCTATGTCTGAAGGTACACATTCAAACTTCAGGCAGTTTGAATACCTGAAGAGCCTTAGCTTTCAATTGCTAAGTGCACAGGGACTGAAGGTCAGCCAGAGGTGAGTGACTGGCCCCTTCTTTCCAAGGTCTTTTCCAAGCATGCATATGTGTACAGCCTTCTAGATCCCCAAGAATATGTTGGAGCTTTTCAAAGTTCCCTGTGGTTTTCTAGTTCTCCAGGGCTTACTTTTAAACTTTTGCTCTTGTTTGCTCCAACCAAAATCACAGCCTTAGGCAGATTAAGGATTGCCAGCAGATTGCAATTGTTTTTGTAATGCCCTAGGGAAGGTTCCTTCACTCACCCCACCCCCTCCCACTGTGAGTCAAATCACATAGCCACAACACCTTGGGAATGGATATTTTCCTGGTAGCTGCTAATTTAGACAAATATTGACTTGTACTCTAGGGATGGGGCTTTTAACATAACACCAAAAGAGGTCAATGTTCTCCATTAGCTTTGAGACTGCTGACTTTTCTTAGCTATTAGGCCACCAATATGGGGAGGGAGAAGAGGACGGGAATAGGCCCACGTTTCAATTCCACAAACACCACTGTCTTATTGATGCTTAGTAGTTTCTCTTTGATAGATGGTTTGCAGTTCATTCAGTGGCTTTGATACATGTCCAGAGTTCTGAAACGGTTGATTTAAGTTGTTTTGCCAGTGCTTTTGTTGTTTTTATGGTAGAGTGGTTCACCAAGATCCTCACTTCACCATTCAAAAGTTGATCTCCCTTGAAAGCATTTTAAGAAGAGAAGTACCTCAGTAAGTGGGAAGTCCATCCAGGAAGAAGCAATGAAGCACACAAAGTCAAGTGCAGAACATAGCTTAGAAAAGTGTGATGTTACCTCATTTAGCAATGCTTCTATCATGGAAGAAATATATATATTATAGCTGATTCAGGAAAAAAGTCAAAGAGTAGAAGCATGGCTAGGAAGGAGCATGGGGAGCTGATGAAAAGAGGAAAGGCTGGAGGGTTATGGAAGTATGCTGGAGTACTTGTCCTGTTGAAGGGAAAATATAGATTTGTTAAGCTTAAGAAACTGACAGGGTAAAGAATAGATGTATGTAAGGGTCACAATAAGTTAGGTTAACCACGAGAAGAGTATAGATGGGATGTATTGTTTCTGAAAGAATAATTTGATCTCGTCAATGGAAAGTAGAAAATCCAAACTTTTCAAGAGAAAAAGGACATTTTGGACTATTCCAAAGATGTAAAAGAGAAGAAAGAAAGTAGAGTAAATGGAAAATACAAAATGAGGTAGCGGAAAGAATTCCTGAAATAACACTAATTAAACGAGATGAATTAAACCATAAATAAAAATGCAGATACTCTTTGATTGGCTATAAAAAACAAAATGCAATAATATATTGATAGCAAGAGCTCATTTAAGCAAAACTGGAAAATAGAAGGCTAAAAAAACCTTATTATTTAAATTACTTTAATATTAAATATTTAATATTAAATATGTTTACTTAATATTTTATTTAATATTATTTTATTAACCATATTATAAAAGAAAGAAGTTCAAAGTTCAAAGTTCCCTATGGTTTTCTAGTTCTCCAGGGCTTACTTTTAAACTTTAGTTTTAACAAGTTTAGTATTAGAAGAAAAAATAAATTTAGGGTGAAAAATAACATAAGCAACAAATAGAAATGCTATATACTATAAGGAATAATAAATAAAAAAGATGTAACCATAAATATACATGGACTCGGCAATGTAGACTCAAAATATATAAAACAACAAGCAGCTGAAATGGGGGAAATGGATATATCCCAAATTATATTTGGAGATTTAACACGACTTTTCCAGAATGTGATACATCAAGCAGAACAAAAATAGCAGAATAGAATGTTTGACTAACCCAATTAATAGTCTTGAACTAAAATATGTGCACACACACATACCTCTTTTTAACTAGCACAGGAAATATTCACAAATCACAAAGAACAATTTCAAACCATAATGAAATAAAGTTAGAATTCAATAAAAAGAGAACACTTAAAAATCCCATATTCTTGGGAAAAAATTAAATTACCTTTGGGCTAAAGAAGAAATGACAAAGGAAATTACGAGGTACTTAGGACGGAATTACAATGCCAAAGTTTGTGCTGAGTTACAATGTCAAGATGTGCGCTAAAGCAATACATAAGGGAAATTAAAAATTTTGACTACATTTATTGGAAAATTAGAAATCCTGAGAACAGAAGAACCAAGTGTGTAACTCAAGAAGCAAAAAAGATAAGAAAAGAAAAGGAGCAATAGAGCGAGCTCACAAAAAATGAGGAAGTAAGTAGCGTAAAGGCAGAAGTGAAAGGAGAGAACTACAAATGATAAATGAACAAAACTAAAAATAGGCCCTTTGAAGATACTCTACAAACTTCTGATGAGCATACCTAAGCAAAAAAGACTCTTCAGTTAACTATGGGCTTTTCTCGTTCATGCTCATCAACTTAGGGTTTCAAGAGGGCTGTTTTTCCTTAAGGAAAGGGGGAGAGGAGGGGATGAGCCTCTGTAGGAGGTGGAGCCTATCTCTGGGAAAGTTTTTGCTTTGAGTAATAGTGGTAATGGTAGTGGTAAAATGCAGATTCCCACCTGCAAGGGATCTGGGAAGGTAACCAAGCTTTTTACTTGAATATAATGGTTAGGAACACAATTTGGGTAAAGAGAGAAGAATGGATATTGGGTAGGCAAGCAGCGGTTTTTGCCTCAACAACTATATACCCAGTGCATTGGAAAACTTAGGTAAAGAGCATAAATTTTCAGAAAAAAATGTAAAATGTCATGAATAAATAGAAAACAGTATAAACACTCATAGACTAAGTTTTCTTATATACGAGAAAACATGTTCTATTAGCCTCCAGGCACAACCAGTGTTACAATTTGTTGAACAAGTAAGCCTTATTTTACATATGTTTTTCCATAAAATAGTCAATATTAAAGTATTAGTATAACCATAATGACCATACTTGTTAAGAAAATGAAAGGAAAGAAAACAAAGTGGACATTAATGAAAAAAATCTTTAAAAAAATATTGGCCAGCCAAATCCAAAAGTATATTTTAAAAAATATAGTTTATCAGGATTAAGTAGGGTTTATCTTAGGATTCATGTTATTTAAAAATCAAAAGCATATGAATATAAAATTCTCCATGTGTCCCAGTTTCTCTGGAGACATAAACGCAGGTGGTCTAACTCCCAATACGTGGCTATACCACCGTGAGGGTCGAGAGACACTTTAATTCAATAAGACCGAGCCAATAATTCAAGTTTCAAGAAGGGAGACAGAGACAAACATGAAGCAAATCACACAGGGTTTATTTACCAGTTCCCAATGGCTCTTGGCACCAGCAGGCCACCCAGAGGATCCGCTGAAAGACACACACGAGGTCTGGGGGTGCGGCCGCGATGGCGTCGGTCACTGCAGCCCTCTGGAAGTTCTCCTAGAGAGGTGCAGGGCAGAGCAAGGCAGGGTCAGCTTTCCCGGAGCTGGGGATGAAGTCTGTGGAGGGCAGACAAGCATCCAAAGATGTGGCTGAAAAGCCGCTGCTTTTAACAGCTGGGTTGAAGGTGTGGTGCGTCTTCAGTGTGTCTTATCAGGGTCCTACAGAGCGCGGGCCTGCTTGGAAGCCAGGGCTACAAAGTGTTAATCTTATCGTGGCACGCAGGCCTCACAATTACACTCGGTCACACAAGATGAAGTTACTTATTTCAAATCTAATACATACATCAAACTTATATTCCTGACTCTAATACACACACAAATCTATTTCTATAACACCATGTAAATGGACTAGAGAAGAAAATCACAGGACCTCAATAGATGCAGGAAATTCTTAATAAAGTTTAAGATGAAAATGTCATGAAAACTAGGAAGACAAGAGAACTTCTTTTGCTTAATAAAACTTTCAGCCAACAATATATTTAAAACTTCAAATGCATCTTTTTAAGGCTTGGAACAAAACAAAAATGGCTACTTTCCACTACTGTTGAATATGGTATTAGAAATACTCGCTAACACACTAAGATGATGAGCATCACCAACACCAATCCCAGCAAAAGATTCAAGTGCCAGGAGGGTAAAGACAAAACTGTTATTATTTGCAGATAATGTGCTCATTTACATAGTCAAGAGACATAAAACTAAAAAAGGGTTTAACAAGATAGCTGGAGATTGTGCCCAGCATACTGAAACCAATAGGGTTTGTTTTGACTAGCAATAGTCAATAACCAATTAAAAAATATAAGAGAAAGTAAAATAGCCTTTCTCGGTAGCATTAAAAGCTATCAAGCATTTCGGACCTTATATAACGAAAACAACATGTGATCGTTATGGAGTATAATTTAAAACTCTATTAAAGGACATAAAGAAGACCTGAATAAATGGAGCGATGCACCATACTCATACATAAGGTGACTGAACAGTGTAAAGATGCCAAATTCCTCCAAATCAATGCACACATTCTATGCAATTCCAATAATTCCAGGTTTTTTTCAGGGAATGGTGACAAAATTATTCTAAAATTTACAATGAAGAATGAAGCTTGAAGAAGAACAAAGAAGGGACTCACCTTACTAACTATCGAGACCTATTAAAAGCCAAGTGCTAACAACAGCATGACATTAGTGCAGGAACAAATAGATTAATGACACCAAGTAGAGAACTCAAAAGCAGACCTCGGTATACAGAGGCATACCACAAGTCAGTGGAGGAAAGGGTGGGTTATTCCGGCTATGGTATTTTAGAAATTGGCTAACTGGAGAAATATAAAGGTGGATCTCTATCTTAAGCATATGTGGAAGAAACCCCAAATAGATTAAAGGCTTAAATGTGAGAGGTTAAAACTATGAAACTATTATTGAAAAATGCAGAACATCTTTGTAACCTGGGAGTGGGGTGTAGTAAGAAAGATTCATAAATAAGATCCTTGAAACAAATTTTGAGGGGAAAAATGGTAAGGTTTAATTACATTAAAATCTAGGACTCCTATTCAAAAAAGGATACCAGAGGCAAAGTTAGCAGATGGGTAACAGACTGGACAAAGATTTTTCCAGCATGAAAATCAACCAAGGATTAATATTTAGAATACGTACGATATTCCTGCAGAATGACAAGGAAAAAAACAGGAAACCTGATGGAAAACCGGACGAAGGATATTGTGGAAATACTTTGGTTAAAACTAGTTGGGAGCAAAGGTCACAAATCACAACTAGAAAACCTTGGGAGGAAAACACTGTTGAAAATGCAAGGCATTATCCTTGCTCACAGGCCTGGAGATACATCTAGCAGGGCTGCAATTCCTTCGTTTTCTGAACACTTTGAACCCCTCGGGTGAGGGGTGAGGGGTGAGGGGTGAGGGGTGAGGGGTGAGGGGTGAGGGGTGAGGGGTGAGGGGTGAGGGGTGAGGGGTGAGGGAGGCGGGCTCTCCTGGCCCTGCCAGCTCGGGCCTTGCTAAGGCTTTGGTAGCTGGAGAGGAGCAGCTGCTTTGCTGAGTGAACCGTGCCCTCCCCTCCGCCGGTGGGATCGCCACCTTTCTTAGCGCTAACAGTTCAGGGCTGGGAATCCCAGAACCCTCAGCTCCAAGAGCCAAACAGGCAAAGCCGGGGCCTTCCTCCGTTAGGCCTGCCTCTTTTATTGTAAAAAAAATATTTAATTGTGGTAAGATACACAAAAATTTACCATCTTAACACATTTTAAAGTGTATGGTGCAGTAGTGTTAAGTACATTCACATTCTTATGCAACCAATCTCCAGAATTCTTTTTTGTCTTGTAAAAATAAAAGCCTATACTTATTAAATAGCTTCCCATTCCCCCTCCCTCTAGCCCCTGGCAACCACCATCCTCCTTTCCGTCTCTGTGCTTACTACTCTAGGCGCCACATTCATACAAGTGAAATCATGCAGTGTTGGTCTTTTTGAAACTGGCTGTTTTTGCTTAGCATAATGTTTGCAAGGTTCATCCACGTTGGAGCATGTGTCACCATTTCCTTCCTTTTTAAGGTTTAATAATATTCCATTCTATGTATATATCCCACCTGTTTATCCATTCATCTGTCAATGGACACTTGGCTTGCTTCTACCTTTTACTTATTGTGAATGATGCTGCTATGAACAAGGGCTTACAAATATCTCTTCCAGCCCCTGCTTTCAATTTTGGGGGGTATATACCCAGAAGTGGCATTACTGGGTCATATGGTAGTTCTATTTTCAATTTTTTTAGGTACCATTGTACTGTTTTTCCACAATGGCTGCACCATTTTTCATTCCCTCCAAACAGTTCTCAAGTTCCCAATTTCTCCACATCTTTGTCAACCCTTGTTCTTTTTTCTTTTTAATATTAGCCACCCTGATGTGTGTGAGTTGGTATCTCATTGTGGTTTTGGTTTGCATTTCCCTAATAATTAGGAATGTGAAGTATCTTTTTATGTGTTTGTTGGCCACTGGTACGTCTTTTTTGGAGAAAAGTCTATTCAAATGCTTTGCCTGTTGTAAAAACTGGCTTGTTTGTTTTTTGTTGTTAAGTTGTAGGAGTTCTTTATATATTCTGGATATTAACCCCTTGTCAGATGTATGGTTTGCAAATATTTTCTCCTATTCTATAGGTTTCCTTTTGCTCTCTTGTTTCCTTTGATGCTAGACCTGTCCCTTTGCAGTCTGTCCTGTGCCTGTGAGCCCCATCACTCATTTCCATTGGTGGTGGTCATGACGGGGGTGGTGGGCCCCAGTGTGAATATAGTAAGTAGTGGCACCTGGTGGCTCTTCTCTCCCAACTTGTTCTTACTTAGATTCCTTTGGTTGCAATGAGACAAAGATTTCTGGGCACCAATTAACAGGGTTATTAAAAAAATATTTTGTTTTCTAAATGCTTTTTTAGTACCTATCCAAGACAATGCTAAGCAAAATTTAGACATTACCACACTACCTCTGGCCCTCCATGGAAGGAAAGATTTCTTCAAATGTGCAAGCATTCTGAGTCCCTGAGTTGGTTTGGCTCACTGGTCCCAGGGACAGACCCAGCCAGGGGTGCTTCAGTTCACAGAGGGGCTCAGAGGCAAGGCGGCCGTGGGGTGCAGATCTTTCTCGCAGCTTTCCTGGGAGTGGCGGCCCCTGGCGGCCCTGCTCACAGCCCTCGGGCCTCGGCTAAGGCAGGCTCAGTGGACCTCTTACCTGATCTGTCCCACGGAGGGCGAGCTTCTTGCTGGGCTCCAGCAGAAACCTCGAAGCCAGTCGGGGCCACCTCTAAGCAAAAGCACGTGTTAGAGTCTCTCCTTCTGGAAGGATAGCCCCTTTTTCTTGGAAAAGGACACCCTTTTTTCTTGCCAAGAAAAATAGGACTGTCTGTTGATGCCACCTGCCTCCCGAAAAAGGAAGAGATTGTAACATGGTGACATCAGAGGGTCTCAGGATACTTTTGCAGGTCTCCCATGACAAGTCCTCCCATCCTTTTTCATTGGGAATGGGGGCCCGGTGAAGGCCTGGTGAGATCAGACTTATTTGCAAACACTCAGGGGCCCTCCCTGCAGGCACCCAGGTATAAATTAGTGAGACGTGTGCAGCCAGTGTTGGAAGGGGGTGGGAGGTGAGGACCAGGAGGTGAAGACTGTGAAACGGATGTTATTGTGGCTCTGACCCCACGTGGCCCCTCATCGGTTCTAGGAGACTCAAGTGGAATATGTAGTCATTTCTCCTGTTTCTTTCACACTTACACCAACTCCTTCCTACCCTGACCAAGGCTAAGACAGCATTAGGGTAGCCCGTCTCCTCAGGAAGAAATGCCTGGGGCTGCTCTGGGCTGGGACAGCTGTTGGCACCTGTTTTTTACTGAGACCAATGCAGACCCTTGCAACTCTCCCCTTTATCCCGGCCCCTCTCCTGGACACACCTCCTCTCACACAAAGCCAGCTCAGCAATTGGCACCCGATCCCTGGGTTTTTCTGTAGTTCCAAGTTCCAAGAGCTAAAGCGTCTTCAGGGAGCCGGCCAGCCTCAGCCTGACCTGGAGCTTTGGGAAAGGCCCCAGGCCCCATTAGCCCAAAGAAGCCACTGGGGAGTTTTCCCAGTGTGTTTGGCACCTCCTAGTGGAAAGTTTCTGAACTGCTGGTGGAACAACTCCCTCCCCTCCCTTCTTGTCTTCGTTTGCTCTCTGAAGTCCTCTTCAGTCCCACTTTATGGCCCCATGTAGAGGTAGACAATGGCTTTTCAGGCCCAAGAGGGAACCCTCACTCCTTGCAAAGGGCAGAGGGGATGCAGGATCCAAGGCTGCGGCCTGTGATGGTTGACAGGAGCTAACTGTGGGGAAGGAGTGGAAAGTTGGATGCCACCAGGAATGAGTTCCCCATACAGATGGTGCCTACCCAGACCTCCCCCTTCCACCACAGACCCCACGCTGGAGCCCCCACCCATAGGCCTGCAATTTCAGTCCCCACAGATTGACCCCCTGGTTCCTCCCACCAGCCCCTGGGCCCTGGCTTTGAGGGTAGGTGGGGCTGGGGTTTGGGGCTCAATGTGGCCACATTGCACACCAGACCAGGGCTTAGTGCCAGGTTCAGGGAAGGAAATGAGCAGTCATCCAATGCCCTGTCATCCCTCGGCTTCCAGGAGGCTGTGCTACTCTCAGGTGAGAAGGGCCGAGGCAGAGTGGCCATGGCAGCGTCAGCGTGGTCTGTCACCTCAGGAGGAAACACCTGGGCTGCTCAAAGAAAGGAATTGTGGTACAGCTGAGCAGCACAAATTGGGAAGCTCATGGAGGCCATGGCCCCTGTTTTTCAGACTTGGAAGCTGAGACCCAGGGGGTAGGTGATTTGCTCAAGGGGTCTTATCTTAAACTTACTCTGTAGTAGAAGACACCTCACCACATCATGTTCCTGTCACAGACCACAGGCTCCAGGATGGAAAAGAACTTCAGTGCGGTCCAAACTCATGTCTCCAAGCTATCCCCCAGCCAGGCTTGAAAAGAAAGTAAAGTTTCATAAACGTGGCTATGAAAAGCCTCTGGATATTGGGAACACCTTCTGCTCTTCCCCACGTCACAAGTGTCACCAAACAGTGATTTCTGTGGTCTTAGTGACAGCCAGCAATTGCAGGAAGGGAGCTAGCAGGATTAGGAGTAATGCTTTTGCTGTACTGTCTTTCATTTTTATGATCTGTGCATTGGTTTTCAGCCATTCTGAATTCTGACATTTCTACAGACTTTCTCCCTCATCATATGGACTCAAAACTGTAAAATCACCTGTGACCCTTGATATCTCCTTGATATCTTCTTGATATCTCCTTGATATCTCCTTGATATCTCCTTGGTATCTCCTTCCTTAACTCTCTACTGCTTTATCCAATCAAATAATTGGATAACAGGGCCTATGTTCAAATAACAGGGCCTATGTTATTGATTCCACCTCTAAAACTCCTTTGCATACTGTATTAGTCTTCTTGAGCTGCCATAACAAAACACCACAGGCTGGGTGGTTTATTTTTCTCACAGTTCTGGAGGCCAGAAGTCCATGATCAAGGTGCCAGTAAATGCAATTTCTTTTCTTTCTTTTTTTTTTTTTAAATTGATTTCAGAGAGAGGAAGGGAGAGAGGGAGAGACAGAAACATCAATGGTGAGAGAGTCATCGATCAGCTGCCTCCTGCACGCCCCCCACTGGGGATCAAGCCTGAAACTCGGGCATGTGCCCTGACAGGGAATCAAAACATGATCTCCTGGATCCTAGGTCAATGCTCAGCCGCTGAGCCACTCCGGATGGGTGGCAAATGCAATTTCTGATGAGGCCTCTCTTCCTTGCTTAAGACATCTCCCTTCCCACCGGTCCTCATGTGGCCTTTCTTCTGTGCACTGGAGGGGGGAAGGGGAGGGGGGGAGAGGGAGACAGAGAGAGAGGGAGGGAGGGAGAGATGGCAGGCTCAAAGGACCTGGTTTTGAACCCTAACCTCTCTGAACCTTAGTTACTTCACCTGTGCAACGAGCCGTGCTGACTTAGTGAGCTAAGCTTTGTCAAGTTCTCAGCAGGAACACTCAGGACTCCTGCCAGTCGGGTGTGGGAGCCCAGATTTGCCACTGAGCACTGACTGCTGAGTTGACAAGGTCACACAGAAAAGTACCAATGCTGGTGTTTCCAAAGTCCCTTGGGAATGTTAGCTCTGCAGGCTTGTGGTCGGTGTTACCCAGAAGAAAGTTGTGGTACTGGATATATAAGGGGAATTATGGGTCCAACACAGCTAACAGGTCTTTAATTGATAATGTATATTGTAACTTTCTCGGAAGTGACAATAATTTACATCATTTTCCAAACCGATTAGCCACAGAATCCTCTTTTAACAGCCCCCACCCCTAGCCCACTAGGATTGAGTGTTGTGTAAAACTAATTTGGGAAACAATGGTTAAGTAAGCCTGAGAATAAAAGTGAATCGCTCGTTCAATATTTACTTTTCTCGTAGCTGGAACCAAGACATTAGAACTTGTTATTGTTGATAGCCATGAGGCTGGGAACTAAATGTTTATTTAGTTTTGATTTTACGGAGCTTAACTGACCTGCTGGCTAGTGAACAGAGTAAAAGCCACAACTCGCAGCCCGTCTCCATGACCCGGGTCCTTGTTCCGCGGGCCAGCCGCGCCGGCTTCGTGCCCAGGGCGCGTCCTCTGCACTCCCAGCCTCGGCCATCGCACCTGCCCCAGACCTCATGAAACTCTCACTGTTTGAACTTCTCACGTGACCTTTAGCTTGTCCAGTCTTGTTGTTTGTGTATGTGTTTTTGGTTAGAGCTTCTGGCTGGCCTTTGCCCCCGGTTCTTGGGAGGTAGCCCCTAAATCCTTGGGATTTTTCCGAGTTATGAGTGTCTTCGTTACTCGTGGTGGGCCTCTCAGACCACACCTGTGACTGTGCGAACGAGGTGACTCTGCATGGGGGCTGGCCACACCAGGAAGGTCAACCACGTGTTAGAAATGTGGGACTTGGAGCCGCAGGATATCCTGACAGGCTGCTTCGTGGGGAGGAGAAGAGGCCTGAAGCTTGAGTCCCAGGCCAATGATTCAATGAATCAGGCCTATAGAATGAAGGCCCAGTAAAAACCATGGACACCAAAGCGTGGTGAGTCTCCCTGGTTGGTAATACTCCATCTCTTGTCATGTGTCATGATGCATTCTGATTCCACAGGACCAGGATGTGACACTTCACACTTGGGACCTCCCACAACTCCCCCTCTGCATCTCTTTTTTTGGCTGGTTCTGATTTGTGTCCTTTGACTATAATCATGTGAATGGTTCTAGTGAATTCTTGAACCTGAGTGGGGAGTGGGCCCCTTCAAATCTGTAGCCAGTTAGTCAGAAGCGAGGGTGTCTGAACTGAGGGCAGTGTGTGCTGTTAACCTGTAGGGCAGGAGTGGGGAATGTCCAGCCCGAGGGCCGTATACGGCCCATGAAATTATTTGATCTGGCCCTGCCAAGGCAACCGCAAACAGGACTCGAAATTTAATAAGTTCAGTGACATGTTTGACCATATATAGCAGGCTAATTTTTAAGTTGATAATTTTGTATGTCCCTCGAATGATGTTATAAATATCCAAATGGCCCTTGGCGGAAAAAAGGTTCCCCACCTCTGCTGTAGAGTATGGCCTAACTCTCGGTAGTTGGTGTCAGAAGTCATTGCAGTCATGCCAAGTGAAAGAAGTTGGACATAAAGGAGTACATAGTATAGTCTTTAAAAATGCAAACTACTATATATACAGGGGAGGCAAAAGTAGGTTTACAGTTCGTATGGAAAAGGCATGCAGATTATGAGGATCACAATAGCTTTATTCAAAAGAATGTCACTCATTTCTTATAGTGACAGGAAGCAGATCAGTGGCTGTCTGCTGGGCAGAGGGAGGGGAAAGGAGGGGGCAGGGGGACATTTCTGGGGGGTGATGTATATGTTCACTATGTTGGTTGTGGTGATGGTTTCATAGGTGTATAAACATGTTAAAAACTTATCCCCTGGCTGGGTAGCTCAGTTGGTTAAAGCATCGTCCCAATACACCAAGGTTGTGGGTTTGATCCCCAGTCAGGCACATATAGCAATCAACCAATGAATGCATAAATAAATGGAACAACAAATTGATGTTTCTCTCTCCCTTTCCCTCTTTCTCTCTAAAATAAAAAAAAAAGTGTTTATTAAAAAAACTTATCAAATTGCACAAATTTAAATATGTGCGATTTATTATATGTCAATAAAGCTAACTATTTTTTTAAAAAAAGCTCAGTGCAGTCCTCACCTATCATGACACTGTCCAGAACCTTCCATGGTCTACCCAAACAAAGTCTACCGAATCAAAACCTTCCATGGTCCAGTCCTAAGCTAGTTTTCCAGCCTTGCCTTTCGGCATTGCCTACACAAATCCTTTGCTCCCACCAAATGATATTTCTTGCTGTTTTCCAAGTAGATCCCATGCTTCCCTCCTTTGTAACATTGCTTGTGCTCTTACTTCTGCCTAGATGCCCTTCCCTGAGCTACCACTCTCTCTCTACTGAGTAGGTTTACTAACCTTTAAGCTTAGTTTCCATATAATTCCACAAAATCTTCCTTTAGTTCTTGAGTCAGAAACGACCGGTGCCTTTCCCAAACCCCTGTAATGCTTCTTTGTGTGGCATTTTTCAGTGTCTCGTGCTTCCTGTGTCCATGTGTATGTATAGAAGTAAATCTGCCAGTTAGACTATTAGCTTCTTGAGGGCGGGGGGCTATATATTTTATTCATTCTTGTGTTTTCCATGACAAGTAGCATTTAATTCTTTACAAATAGAAGATAGTTAAATAGTAAATTGCCCAAACCACAAATTTCTCAGCATCCTTCCCATAAAATTGTTTAGATCCTTAAACCATTATGTTGCTCAGTCTCTTCCTCCAGCTCCTCCTCTTTTTCATGATAAAACACACTTACTTTCTTAACTCTTTTCTTTTTTTAATATTTTTACTGATTTTAGAGAGAGGAAGGGAGAGGGAGAGAGAGAGAGAAACATCAATGATGAGAGAGTAATTGATCAGCTGCCTCCTGCATGCCCCTTGCTGGGGATCGAGCCCGAAGCCCGGGCATGTGTCCTGACTGGGAATCAAACCTCGACCTCCTGGATCCTCGGTTGATGCTCAGCCACTGAGCCACACGGGTTGGACTTAACTCTTTTCTTAAGTCAAGCCCTTTCCTCATACCCTTGTTTATGTTAGGGGGACTCACGTGTTTGTATTTTGGTATTATTGTATGTTCTGTCTACATAGTAAATACTATCTACTATCCAGAAAATTTCACTGCTGTCTTAAGTCTTAATATTTACTTTTTCATCTTTTGTTCAATGTCTTGGCCATAGAGCATAGTGATTAAAGTTTCAGGTTTCAGTGCCACCAGGTGGATCTGAATCCCAGCTCTGACACCTACTTGCTGTGTGACTGCAAGCAGGTTACCTAGCCATCAGTTTGGTCATCTGTAAATCGGAGATGGTAATAATGGCTGCATCCTAAGATTCAGGACTAAATGAGCTAGTATGTGGGGAGTGTTTACGAAAGTGTCTAGCATATAGTAACCACTCAATAGCTATTATTCTTTTCACTGCATGCTAGAAGCATTCGGCGAAGGAGTGGTGAGACAGGCTGGCCTGGAAAGGGTAACCAAATGGATTTGTGCTTGATAGAAGCACTTGGAGATTGCAATAAAAAATACAGATTCCTGGCCCTACCTGAGAGATTCTGATGGACCCCAGGAACCTGTCTCTTCATATATGCTCCTCAGTTGACGCTGGTGGCCAGCCAGGCAAAGGAGAAAGTGCACTAAATTTGGGGTAAGGAGATCAGGGCTCTGGTGCTGTTTTTGCCCATGACCCAGTGTGTGACTTTTCTGAGGCTTCATTTTCTTTTTTGTAAAATGCAGTGAACAAATTTGACTTATCCCTAGGGTTGCTGTGGGAAGTTAGATTGCTAAAGTCATTTCTGTGGGAAGCAGGCTTGCTGCGCAGAAAAGAACATGGGCTTTGGAATAAGACAAGCCTGATGTGAGTGCCACATCTGATACTGTACCAGACACTGCCAGCCCCCCTTTCTCTCTAGTATGACCCTGATTTTGCTTGGAGTATAAATGTGCCCAGTAGAAAATAGTCTACCTCCCATACTCTTTTGCAGTTCAGGGTGGCCACAGGATGCAGTTCATACAAATCTACTAAGGATTTCTGGGAAGGTTTTTGTTTTCCTAATATAGGCTTTCAACCCTGTTCCCTTTGCCCTCTTCTTCTGGCCTGGGACATGGAAGAGAGGGCTGGAGTTGAAGCAGCCATCATGTTGTGCATGAACACTCATGGGAGGGATGCCTATAAGCTGAAGATGATGCAGCAGAGAGATGAAAAGATTTGGGTCCCCAGGGGCATCGCTAAGTGGCTGTACTAGCTCTGGACTGCCTACCTCCAGACTTCTTATATGAGGCAAATGAATCCCTAATTATTTAAGGTAGAAGTTATTTTTTGTTGGCTATTTGTACCCTAAAGCTACTTAGGAAGAATTTTAAAAGAATAAAGTTGCTAGAACCATGTCTGACCCAGTGGACATTCCTGTGTGTGTCCCCCTTCTCCAGCTATAAGACATTCTGCATTTGTGAAATGAGGCCCCTTCTAAATCTAATGTCCTATACTTGCCTGATTATAACATAGAAGAATTGGGCTCCGGGTGCTGGTTCCTGGAATAAAGGACCGTTTCCTGGGATATGGGGAGGGTTTGCAAAGGCACCTCACCACATGACTAGGCACAGGTGCAGCATGGACGACCTGCAGCATCTGAACCCTACAGAGGCTGCCACACCCTAATCAAAGCAGATGTGAGGTGAAGTGTGCAAAACTCGGGTCCAAGGTACACAAAATTGCCTTTGCTCTGACATAAGCATGGAAGACAATTCTAAGGGTCCTATCCCTGGTGACACACACATTTGAGAGTAAGAATGAAAACCTGTTAACTTCCACCCTCTTCCCTGGACACATATTACATTTCCATAATATTCTCCTATTGGAAACTTAAGTACCTGGGTTCGAGCGTGGGCACCTGTGCATCAGTGAGGAGAGAGAGGAAAGTTCTGGTTTTCATTACAGTTCTTACAGGCCCAAGCGTGGCTTTAATAGGATCAGACATATGCCCTTTAGGACCCATAGGAATGTACATGACTCATCAAAGCCAGCTGCTCCCTCTGCTGCCGGAATCTGCAGGTCCCCATGGCCTTCCTGGCACTGCCAGTTTGAGCACTCCAGCCAGGGCTGAAATCAGCAGCACCAGATCGGTACTAGTAAAGCTCTCGCAAACCTCATGGACCAAAACAGTGAACACAGAGGGAACTTGTTTCTTAGCAAATGTATTTTTCCACCATTATTTTTTAAAAACTTGAACTGCTGTCATACAATGAGATGAACCTGTGGGGCTTCAGCACAGACGTGCTTTATCTCTCCCTGGGGCTTCCTAGGCCCCTAGGCAGGACTGGTGGATTTTGCCCTCAGCAGGCTGAGTTTTGTCCAGTCCTTTGGCTCCTTTCCAGACCAGCCTTCACAAGCCAGTCCCGTTCCGTCCCTTGCTCAGAGTCGCTCGTGTCACTTGCCTCCACGATCAGCAGCTTTGAGTAGTTGATTTTCCGCTCCTGGGGCAGTCTTGGCTGGATGGACAGGAACAGGGCCAGCCAGAGCACAAGGACCACGCAGCTGGCCTGGTAGAGCACAGCCAGGCTGAAGTGCCTCACCACGAAGCCCCCCACAAAGCTGCCCAGGCTGGCTCCCCCTCCATAGAAGTGGCCTCGGAACATGGCACTCAGAGGCCTCTCCATTCCAGGAGTGGCGAGGTCTTCTATTGAAGCCCCCACCGCCCACCACAGAGCCCCATTGCTGAGAGCACTCAGGATCTGAACAGGGAGGACAGACCACCAGCTCCAGAGGAAAGAGTAGTACAGCAGCTGCCCTGAGAGGCAGCCCAGCCCCAGCCCCACCGTTCCCACTCTGGACAGTTTCCTAAGCAACGTGGCTTTGAATGGATGAAGTAGAACTTCGCCCAGCAAGCCCAGGGCAACTGAGAAACCCATAACCAGCTCGCTGCTCCCATGGTCTTCCATGTGCCAGAACAGAAAGTTCTGGACTGTGCTGGTGGTGGCTCCTATCAGAAAGACAGTGAAGGCTAGGAGCATGAGTCGGGGGTCGCCCTCTACCAGAGACAGTGCTTTGCTGGTTTTGTAGCTGGGCTCCCGGCACCTGCCGATGGGGATGGGGAAAACAATGCTCACCAGTAAAGCCAGGATGCTGAGCAGCGAGTAGCCATAGAAGTGCACCACGCCCCGGGGGCCACTCGTGTTCAGGAAGCAGTCCAGCTGCTCCACCAAGGCTGCGATGCCGCACACGCCCGCCGACGTGCCCAGCAGCTTCCAGATCCAAAGGCTTCGGTAACGGTCAGTGGCGTCCACAAAATCCAGGTATTCAAACAGGCTGTCACCGGCCACCTGCTCCTGAGGGGCTGTCAGCAGCTCCCAGAACACCATGGACACGAAGCAGGGAATGAAAGTCCATCGCAACCCTTCCAAGGAGAGGCCGAGGGCCCCTGAGCTCCCCTTGGCTGCTGAGAAGTTGGCTGGACTTCCCAGCGCTGTGCCCCCAGCAAGCAGAGGGAGGGCAGTACTGACCACCCCAAAAGCACCTTCCCAGGGAGCATCTTTCACCCCTGAAGTGCCAGGATGGAGAACTTCGGCCGTGGTCCTGGCTCCTTCAACAGAGCCCTCAGAGTTTCTGGGCAGGTGACTGAAAGGTTCTTGGACACTTTCCGCTGGTTCTTTTCTGAAGCCAGAAGTGTCCCTGATCCCAGCGCTCCTCTTGGCTGGGTGGTTTGAGGCCGGCCCTTGGGCCGAGGTGAAGTTCCCGGTCAGTGCGGCCTCCGGTGGCAGGGCTGTGGGGGTCCCGCGGTGGCTGCCATGACAGGAGCGGTGCCCCAGGTCTTTGTCCAGCGGCGGCACCAGCACCATGGACAGGCTGGCGCCCACCGAGCCCAGCAGCGAGCCTATCAGAAGCACCCTCCTTTTCTGGTAGCTTTTGGCCAGGAAGGCGCAGAAGGGCGCCCAGAAGGCGGCGACCAGGTGCTGGGTTCCCACCAGGATGCCCACCCAGGGCGCGGCCAGGCCCAGCTGCCTCAGGTAGAGGGTCAGGAACGGGGTCACGCAGGCATCCCGCAGCCCACACAGCAAGTGGAAGAGCCTGGCCACTCCCAGCGCCCTGCTGATGTCCCACTGGGGGTTGGCGCTCATGGCTGCCCCGCGCTGTCGGACCCGGCGGCGGAGGGCGGAGCTGGGCGCGGGGCGGGCGCGGGGCGGGCGCGGCCGCGGCCCGGGAGCGGGGCGCGCGCCGAGGTGCGAGCGGACCCCGCCTCCAGCCCCCGCGGCAACCGGTCGCCCGGTCAACCGCCCCCCCGCCCCTACGTCCGGCCTCCGGCCCGGAAGTGGCCCCGCCCTGAGGGGCGGTGCACCTGGGGCGGGGGCGGGGGCGGGGCCGGCGCACCTGCGAGGCCGACGCACCTGCGGGCCGCACCTGCGAGGTCCCGGCGCCCTCCTCTGCCGGTGGAAGCGCGGGCGCCGCGCGGCGCACCTGCCCGCCCGTACAGGTGCGCGGGGCGCGGCCGGTGGCTTGCAGGGTGCGCTGCAGGCTGAGCCCCGGGGGCCCCGTCGCTGTTTCGGGTCGCTCGCCAACCTGAGGTAGGTCCCTGAAACTGTCGGGGAGGCGGAGAGTGAGAATGGAGGTCAAGATCTGAGCCCCCTCCCTCCTCTTCAAGTCTTGACTCAAAAGCCCCTGAATCAAGAACCACCCCGTTACTGTCAGGGACGGGCCCCGCCCACCCTAACGAAATACCCCACCCCACCCCTTCCCCAGACTCGCGCCCTCCCCTGCCCTGCTTTATTATTTATTTATTTATTTATTTATTTATTTATTTATTTATTTATTTATTTATAAGTATATCGTTATTGATTTCAGAGAGAGGAAAGGAGAGGGAGAGAGACATAGAAATATCAGGGTTGAGAGAGTCATTGATCTGCTGCCTCCTACGCCCCTGACTGGGGATCCAGCCTGCAACCGGGACATGTGCCCTGACCGGGAATCAAACCCTGATCGCCTGGATCCTAGGTCGAAGCTCAACCGCCTGGCCTGCTTTATTTTTCCCCATTGCACTCCTACTGCCTCACACACCAGGGGTTTCTTATCACTGATCTTGGTCACTGCCCACCTCCATCAGAACCACGGTTCCAGGAAGGCAGCTGTTTTCATCCCGGGACTTAGAACTGTCCCAACGGGTGGGAGCGCTCCCTGGAACGGGCAGGACTGGGTGACACAATCTTCTTCAGCTGGGACGATCCCCAGAGAGGGCTTGACAACTGAGGGCTGTCTCAGAGTGGCATCCACTCCCCACCCAGGCATCCATCCTAGACCCCGAAACAGTGTGTATGTATTGGAGGGTTTTAATCTACACCTGAGCTGTCCAGCTGGGGAGTGCACAATCCAGAGGAGATAAGCTAACATTTGATTAAAAAGCGACATTCCAGGGACAGTGACTACTAGCACTTCAACAATCTTAGAACAACAGAAGTGACTTCATTAATTAACATGATAGATATTGGCAAATTTTCACTGGTGAAGTTAGTGGTGTTCAAGTTACAGCGATTGGATATAATTTTTCTGGAGCATTTCATCCCTTGGTGAACAGAGTAAGAATCCAGGTGTTCCTGAGGCCCACACGCTTTGGAACGGTGACATAGGCTTTACTCCAAGATGGTCCAGTATCCAGCCACTGATTCAGTGCACTTTCTTTTCTTTTTTTTTTTTAAAGTATATCTTTATTGATTTCAGAGAGAGGAAAGGAGAGGGAGAGAGAGAGACAGAAACATCAACGATGAGAGTCATCGATCAAGCCCACAACCGGGCACGTGCCCTGACTGGGAATCGAACCCTGATCGCCTGGATCCCAGGTTGACGCTCAACCACTGAGCCACGCCCGGCCGGGCTCAGTGCACTTTCTGTGTCAGGTTTGATTAGAGCCTCTAATTCGGTTGGGGGAAGAGCTGAGGGGTGGTGTGTGTATAGCAGAATTTGATCTACAACTTGCTTTCATTGCAAGTTGGTAGAGAGGTTATTGGGGGGGGGGAGACCCAGAGCCCCACCTAATGCTAAAGACTGTTTGCTTAAAGAACCTAGAAACTATGATTGCCCAAATTGATATGAATCACTTTACATCACCCCAATGGCAAAACAAAAATCTAGCCAACTCCAGGTGAACTCACTTAAATTCAGTGATATCAGTCGCTTCAGGCTTAAAACCACCTGTTACATTGTGGGCTGTCCCTGGTCCCGCTCTTCTCTGGGTTCCGTGGAGGGTCTCACATCCATCTACTCATCAGTCTCCACCTGTTCAGAGCTGACCTCCACTGCGGGGCAGAGACTGCCCCATGTTGGTGTCCATCAGATGCCACTCACAGCTGCATCTCTTCCCTTTTACTGTCAGGCTCCTTGGGCTTGATTGCTTTCGACTACCTGAGCAAACCTGACCTGCTTCCCACGCCCCATGGCATCACAGGAACTCTCTCTAAGGCTGCCCTTGGGCCCATCTACCTGGACACCCCAGGTAGCCCTTCTTACACTGTTCCTCTAGGCATGGAGAGTGTGCTCTGGGACTTACCCCATTCCCAGGGCAATGAGGCCAAAAATGAATAGCCAACCCCTCTACTCTTGGATCTCCAAAAGCAAAAGGGCTTCTTCCACCTTTACCCCACCCCACAATCCCTGGAGACTCCACCCTGGTGAAAGGGATGGACTCAAGTCAAGCCTTTATGTTCTCTATTACTTCCCCCCACCCCCCCACAACTAGTCCTGGGGGTGAGGGAACAGGCTCTGTGCCACTGATTTCCCTATTTTTACACTGGGTGTGAATTTTTTGAACTCAAAAGCCAAGAATTTTGATATCTAGTCTCTGGTTTCTCTGAAATTAGCCTGCATTCCCACCTCTGTTTTGTGACAGTGTTGTTCAGGAGTCCCTAAGTCAGCTTGTGGTCAGGCAGACAACACACCAGAAGACTCTGATCTGGCCCAAGCGGATTCATTAGGACGGATTAAGTCCTGCCCCCAGTTGCTATAAGAATACAAATATTGCTGGGTGTTCGATTAAGCAGAAGTGCTTTAGTGTGCATTTATTGAATCTGGGATGGGTGAGGTGGGCAGAGGCTCGAGTGAGGGAAGGGAGCAGACTTGGGAGGAGGTGTAGTTGCCTTTGTCTACTTCCCATTTCCCCCAGGACACAGGGCCCTGGCCAAAACAGCAGCTCTTGCTTTGCTTTTAAGGGCTGGGTGGGGAGCTCGAGTGGGAGATGTGGGAAGGAGCGGACATCTGTGCAAGGAGCTGGGCATTGTGTGTGTGCAGCTTTGCCCAGGCCATCCTTGGGCCTTCATGTGGGCCCTGCTCCATCACCCCCCATGGCCAGCCACCTTGTGCTCCGGGCACTCGCTGGCTCCTAGGCAGGGCCAGAAGCTGTCCAGAGCAGCCTGGCCTTGCTCTGGCCATTGGTGTGAGTATTTGGACTGGTCGGGTAGTGTATCCTTCCCTTGGGCCCGCAGCTCTCAGACTTGGCGCCTCCACTGCCCCTTCAGGCTCATTGGACGATGCCGGAGAACGTGTTGATGGGCATTAGAAGGGGCTTGGGCATGGCTTTGGTCATTTCCATCTCCTTCTGCTGGTGTGAACTGAGCCATAGCGTCTTGGACTTCTGAGCCCCGGAACATGGCTCTGGGCAGGGAGCAACCTCGAATCTGTGAGTGGAAAGAGACCAGCTCAGAAGACCGATCTCGGGTCAAATCTGCCAGGAATTTTAGAGGTGGGGGGCTCCCCAGAGGGAAGAGCGTCAGAACAAGAAAGAGCACCCGTGGCCTACGGTGAACACTGGGAGAGGAGAGCATGCCTGCATGGGTGACTGTGGATGCCTCCCTTACCCAAACACCTCTCCAGGGGAGATCAATAGGGTCACATGGACTGGGGCACAGCTGCCACAGTAGGTGAGTGTGTGTTGAAGAGGGCAGTGCCAGTACCGGGCATTGGATCAGGAGGGCTGCAGGCTGAGGGTTCATGAAGGAATCTCAGCTACTCAGAGTTGGCAGTTCATTTACCTTTCTTCCTGGATTCAAGTCACAAGGCCACACCCATCAGGGACACCTGCCTGGTCTCAGGATCTGCCTCAGGAGGTGGAAGGGGCTGGCTTCTGCTCAGGTTTGCCCCATGGGGCACGCAGCCCAAGAGGTGGTGGGCCCAGCCTCACCTGGTCACATCTCTGAAAGTGCGCCGATGGTCCTTGTCCAGCCACAGTGTCAGCAGCCTCTGGTCCTGGCTCTGGATCTGGACGTTTGCCGTGCGGAAGGTGTTTGTCACTGTCTGCAACAAAGAGACAGCTCATGCACCACCTTTGTGACAGTTGGCCCTGCCAATTTCTCCTACCATGATCTCTGGTGCATTTCTTCAGTCCAGCACATAGGGTCCCTGGCTCTCTTCCTGCAAGTGACTCAGAGCATTGACAATCCTGCAGAAACGGCTTCTCGGCTGCTCTCATCCCAATCTGCCATCCTAATTCTGAACACAACCCGGGATGCTGGCTGGTGCTTGCCAGGCTCAAGTTACCCGAGCACCTCCTATATGACAAGCGTGCTGTGAATGGAATTTTCTAAGTCCTGACTCGGGTTCCGTGTTGGATTACATACAAAATTATTTACCTGGGACAGAGACAGAGGGTCTAGAAAGAGGCCACCTACCCTCCAGACTCAGATCAGGCCTTATCAGTTTGTACCATGGAATTGTCTTGGGGCCAAACATGGGTGGAAGGAATTCACCCTCTGCATGGGGAACCCAAGGCAAGGTGTTCCAGTCTTCTGCACCCCAAAGCCCTATGTGGCTTCTCTAGAAAGTACCCAGGGCCAAAGGAAGGCAGCCCCCAGGCATCCCTCTAACCTCCAACCTCAGGGGACACTGAGAAAGGACCTTTCCCACTGGGCAGAAAATTGGGGCAGCCTGGGTTCCAGGTGGGGCTTCAGAGGGCCTTCCAAGGTCACTGGCTCTACCCACATGTGGACAGTAGCTTTGGGTGGTTCCCCACCACAGAACATTCGAGGTGCTGGAGGCGTGATCTCAACCCTGGCCGCTCGGAAGAATCATCTTTCAAAACATAAATTTAGGGATTCCTATTTAAATGGTCTGGAGTCCAGCCTCGCATGGGCATTTACTTTTAATCCTGACCCAGAGATATGTTTTTTTAATTGATTTTTAGAGAGAGAAGAAGGGAGGGGGGGAGAGAGAAATCATATGCACCCCAACATGGGATTGGACCTGCAACCCAGGTATGTGCCCTGACCAGGAATCGAACCCGCAACCCTTTGGTACATGAGATGACACTCCAATCAGCTGAGCCACCCAGCTGGGGCTAGGCACGGGCCCTTTAAAATAAGCTCCCTATTGTGGGCATGGTGGGAACCCTGAGCTAACCTGCCTTTCCATTGTCGCCGAGCAGAGGCACCGGCAGCAGCCTAAATGGGGGCCAAGCATGTCCTGGCGTTTCTGCTGCAGTTTTGGGGGGTGGGGTTGGCCAGACAGAAATCCATGGGCAGAGCGTGCAAGAGTCTCACAGGGGGAGGGTCAAAGCCCAGCCTACAGCCACGCCGCCCGGGTTCTCATCTGGGCTCGGTCACGTATTAGCTGTGTGACCTTGGACATGTTTCTTAATCTCTTTGTGGTTTTGTTTCTCACCTATTTAGGAAAAAATATGGTAATAATAGCAACCCCTTTGTAGGACTGTTGTAAAGATTAAAAGACAGTATATATTAAGTGCCTGGGACAGAGTAAGCACTGTATTCCTGTTAGCTGTTTATTATTATTAATTATAATTGTTCAAGAAGGAGCCAGGCATAAATGACAGCCTCTGGGGCGAAGGGGACTCACTGTGGGCGCCCCCACTCCTCAGCTGTCTCCTAGCCCAAGCCCCTTCTGCCATCACTCATAGACTCATGAGTCTGAACAGGCGGGCTGTGAGGAAGACAAGTAGGCTTACCAAAATGGGATTTGGAACTGAGGTCCTCGGACCTTCAAGGACCCGGGGGGACTACACGCTCAGTGAAAGCTTAAATTAGGAAAACGGCACGAGCAGCAGAGGGAAATCACAGGGGAGCTCGTCTGCTGTGGCGTGTGCTGTGAGTGAGGGCGAAAAGCCTCCCCTAGAAATGCTTAGCCACAGACCTGTTCTTATGTGGATTTGGGGTCCACATTTACACTGTCTGCATGGTCTGGGAATTTATGAGCCAAGAAATTAACTTGGAATATAGTCCTGGACTGATAATGTCACTGGGGTACGTGGTAAGAGTAAATACAGAATTTCCCTAGAGGGACAAGCTTTCCAAGCAGGCTTCCCACAGTAAAACCCCAACAAATATGAACTCTCAGTTGAGGAAACATACCAGGGCTTAAGCTCCTATGGGGGTCCGTGGACCCAATAAACAGAAGGTTTACACGTTCAATAATTATAGATATTAAAATGAGTAAAGAAATATGAGAGGAAATAAAAACCATGAGAAATAAATAACATACTATTAAAGAAACAGGCATGTCATTTTCATTGATTCTAAAACAACCCCCCCATATTTTAACATCTCTAAAATTAGGAAGTATTTTGCAACCAATGGGATAAGAAAGCAGTGCTCATAATTTAGGAAGTATTGTTTCTTTCTTTAGTGGTATGTAAAATTATGGTCTGTCTTGCCCTGGCCAGGCAGCTTAGTTGGTAGAGCATCATCCTGATAAACCAAGATTGGGGGTTTGATCCCCAAGTCAGGGCACATTCAAGAATCAACCAATGAATGCTTAATAAATGGAACAACAAATAGATGTTTCTCTCTCTCTAAAAATTAATCCATGAATAAATAAATGTAAAAAAAAATTATGGTAAGATTCAAAGAGAATTGAAAACATGGAGAAGAGCCCAGAGGAGATGGAAGAGAACAGGGTTGAGTGATGTCAAGGACCCGTTGAGGTGGGAGGTCGTGAGTTTGCTGTGGCCCTAATCTATATGGATGTAGGATTCATTCCAGAAGCACTCAGCCACCTGAGCATGCAGACTGAGGAGGAGGCTTGATCTAAAGTGAGTGTCTGCGTGGTAGTTGATGGTATCTGAGACCATGGTTCAGGTGTGATCATGGAATGCAAGGCCCCGCTGAGTAGGGAAGTGAAGTCCAGACAGGCCGTCAGATCGGGAGAAGATGGGTGAGTCTGTATCAATAGGGAATCCACGTCAATAAGTCTCAATAAGGACAAGGGGCGAAGGGCAGCAGTAGCGCAGTGAGGCTGAGAGCTGGTTTGACTCGGTCAAAGGCTGGGCTACAGTGTTTAGGAGCCTGGCTGTTGTGCAGCGCAGGCTCCTGCCGGAACATGCGTGCATTTTGTAGTTCTCTCTGTATGTCTTAGGTCTTCAGATAGCCAGCAGGAGGACAAGGCCGTAACTTTTATAATGCCTTTTTTATGCCAGGGGATGCTCAATATTTCAAACCAACTGATTCGAAAGGAGATTCTTTCCCATAGGAAGACCGGTTTCCAAAGCAGAGATTTGGAAAGGCTCACAGTCCCTTCTCTGAACTCCCTTCCCCCGAGCTCCCAGCCACCTGCCCTATTTGGATATCCCCAGTTCTCACACTACCCGGTACTTACAGAGAAGGACCTTCCTGCCAAGTTGGACGACTTGACAACCTCCGTCACGTTAACACTCAGGCACGTGTGGTCTGTAAGGGGAGCAACAGTGATGGGAGGAGAAGTGGGTGGCCTTGAAACGGGAAGGACTGAGATGGAGGGGCGGCATGAATGGGCCTTCGGGGAAGTAGGTGAGTTTGAGATTCGAGGTCCTAAGAAGACCCCCCCTCCCCACATTAACCTCCTCCCACATCCTGCTTAGCCCCTTCCTGACTCCACCTTGGTTCTAGCCAAGTTTCAGTTCCTTCCTGATTATATTATCCATTTCCCTTCCCTGGTGAATCCACAGAGTTTCCACATCCTCAGGCATAGCAGCCAACCCAGTCCCCTTTCTTCACCTCCTCCTGCACCCCTTTTTCAATGGGAGAAAGTTCTGTGGAGCTTCTGGGCATGCTGAAAATGGAAGGGACACCCAGCCCAGGATGTGTGTACAACAAAGGCGCACAGAGGCGTGGGAGTGTGTGGCTCCCGACAGGTGGAGAGCGTTCCCTTGGCTTTCAGACTGGTGTACAATGTCAAAAAGCATTATTATGTGGCTGCTCCCAGGTCCTCCCTTCTCCCTGCTAAGGAGTGTTCTTAGAGGCCTATGCCTCTGAGGAGGGCCTGGCATCCGTTCTGATAAGGTTTGTGATGGAAAATTTGGAGGAAACATAAGTTAGAGTGGGAGTGGGTAGTGGGAGTCTTGCGGA
The DNA here is from genome assembly GCF_054644295.1 of Miniopterus natalensis. Lineage (NCBI taxonomy): Eukaryota > Metazoa > Chordata > Mammalia > Chiroptera > Miniopteridae > Miniopterus > Miniopterus natalensis. Next base: position 9,177,493 of record NC_142097.1, on the reverse strand, counting down.
GGAAGGAGAACAAATGCAATTTTAATAGTAAGTTAACATTATAATTTACTATATGCACATAAATTAGTATCTTATCTCCATTTTAGAAATGAGAAAATGGGTAGAGAGGTCTTAAGTAACTTGCCCCAGGTCACACGGTGGTAGATGGCAAAGCCGACTCTGAATCTGCCCTTCCGGTTCTAGAATCTGTGCTCTCGGCCTACTCTGTCACCTCTTGGTTAGAGCTATTGCCAAAAATCACATGGTTCCTCCATGGTGTTCAAGACCTACAAGTAAAGAATGTCTGGTGCCCTGGCTGGGTAGCTTAGTTGGTTAGAGCATTGTCTTGATACGCCAAGAATACCTGGCTGTGATAGAGTTTCATGTCACCCACAAATTCGACCTGCCTGGAAGTATTGTATCAAGAAGTGATCGAATCAGTAATTATTTCTTGAGTTTCCTCTTTGTGCCAGACGCCAAGAAAATTTAGGAACAATGATACCCATGTACAAACACAAATGCTTTCTGTGACAGGTGTCATACCTGGAATACTAGCAAAGCACAGAGGATTTTAGAGACAGAGGGGATTACTCATAGTTGGATGGGAGAGGAGGGAGGAATCCAAAACATATTCCTCATAGGCTTCCAGGCTGGCTAATGTGTATTTTCATTCTGTGTTTCTTCTGGAACATTCCAGATTCATTTATTCTTTTTATATATTTTTGGGTGTAAAGTAGCACTTCATTTATTCAGCAAATATTTATTGAGCACCTACTATGTGCCAGGACATGTGCTAGGCACTGGGGGTAGAGCAGTGAGCAACATTAATTTCTGCCTGGGTAAACTTTGTTTGCTCTGGAAAGATCTACAAGCATCTGTGGATCGCACCCTTTAAGTCTGGCCTGTTGAGATTTGGCGATCACAGAGGAAGTGTGAGGTGCACTGGCGAGGAACCCAGGCACTCGTGTGACATGTGACCTTGGGCAAGTTATTTTCTTTTCGTTAGTTTCCTCTCCAGTAAAAAGTTGCTAATACTAATAATACCTATCTCATAGGGTTAATATGCTTAAAAGAGTTTATGGTGACATAGACCATCAGCTGGCCTCTGATGGATGTGTGCAGTGGTTAGTAATCCACATCTCCAAGCTCTTCATTATTCCAGAGGCCAGGGTGCTAACAGGAATGGCTCATATTTATACCTTATGCATATAATTATATGCACATAAACTGGTATCTTTTATTATGTCAATTTTAGATAATTAGATAACTATCGTATTATCTAATATATATCTATAACTATATCCTTAGCCAGAATTAGATAATTTGGATTAGCAGTGCCTTTTGTGAGCTGGAGAGTCCCTGCCCAATGGAACAGCATTCAAAATAAACATTTCCAAACAGAACCCTGGCTCTGCAGCCCGGCGCAGAGGGGGAGGCCGCTGCAGCCCCTCGTGGGCCCACCTTCACCAGGCCTCAAGGACGCAATCCAGCCCTAGAGCGCATGTCACTCACTGTTGAGCACCTGCGGGTGGGGACTGCTCCCTCTGGCAGCCTGGGCCCAGCCTTGGCCTGCTGTGAGTAGCAGCTCAACCAGGTTCAGCGACCCAGGGATGGGGCGGGAGGCCTCCTTCCCAGGTTCACCTCCTCTCCTGTCGCTGGACCCTCCTCCTTCTCCCCCTTCCTTGTCCCTTCACTCTCTCTCTGCTCTGCTTTCCCGACTCCTCACCGTCAGTGTCACTGGCTGGAAGGGCCTTCAGGACCAGCCCGGTGGCCCTCAGGGAAATGGTAACCTCTCGGGTCCGGTGGCTGAGCAGGGCCTGGGGAGGGAGAGGCGGGCACAGATGGGGGTCCTCAGGACAACCTTGTCCCCCCACGTCCTCACATCAACAGTCTCGCTTCCACCCCTGCCCCAAGAGCCTTGTCTGTGTCATTAGTGTCCAACAAGGGGACACAGGGAAAGGGCACGGAGCCTTCTTAGCTGCAGGGAGCCTGTGTGGCTTTCTAGACCCAAAGGACTCCATCTCCAGTGCATCTGGTGAGCTAGTGAAGAAGGTATTTTTGAGCAAGGAGACGGCCCCTTGTTCCTTAATCAGACCCCCTCCTTGTCTAATGTGAGGCTATTCATAACCCTCCCATTCTAGAAAACTCTCTGAAGGCTGGGAAACTGGGGGCAGCACCCAGAAAAGGGCAGAAGGTCCTTCTGGCTGGCTGTCCCCCTGCCCGCCACGTGTTCCTGACCTGCTTCCAAGCAGCTGTGCCTCCCGGCCACCCCGCCACTGACCTTCTGGTAGCACAGGGACAGCTCGGCCCCCGGGGCCTCGGCCGCACCTCTCCGCCTGGGCGAGAAGCCATCTGAGGGAAGGTGAGAGGAGGCTGAGCGGGGGAGGGCCTCCCCGGACCCCAGCATCCCCACCTCGCTGAGCCTCGGGCTGCCAGTGTCCCTCAGTCTGGGTGAGACTGGAGGGAGCCAGGGTCACCTCAATATTCAGCAAAGAGGTGGGAGGACTTTCTGAAAATGGGGCTCGGGGAAGCTGAGTCAGGGTGCGCTGTGGAAAAGGGGAGCAGATGCCCACCTTTGGGGAGTTTGGAGTCTTGGATCTTCACCTTCAGCTCGGTAAGGAAAATGTCCTCTGCAGAGTCTTGGCTCAGGTCTCGGAAGAAGATCTGGAGAGATGGGGGCCGGAGGGAGGGAGGAAGGCTGGCTCTTTGCCAGAGGCGGCCCCCCCTCCAGCCCCAGATCCGAGGACGCGGTGGTTGGAAGAGTGGACAGAAGGAAGCAGGGCCCCCCCGCCCCTCGGCCAGTGCTGGGTTCTGAGCGGCCCCCGGGATTACCTGGGTCTCACTCTGTCCATCTAGCCGCCCGTGTGTCACAGGAACAGCAATATAATGCATTATAAATAGTGGAGAGAGTGTTATTGAAACCCAAACGACCTGTGGCCACTACTAACGGGGACGGCAGCAGTCAGTAGGGGACACAATTCACATAAGGGAGGGTAATAAAATCTCTCGTAGACACCGGTAGGGGTGGATGACAGGGTGAGGGCCAGAAAGGAGAGCGTGACAGTCCTCGAGGTGCACAGAGAAGCCCGGGCTCCACGAGGAAGGGCTAGTGAGGGCTGATTTGCCCTCAGTGAGACCCAGAGGAAATGTGGGGGGAGGAGTGGCTCCTGAGGGAGGGACAGAGAAGAGGGGAGAGGCCAGGTGTGGTCAGCGCAAGAGGGAGGATGTCGGAGCAGCAGGGAAGAGTGGCCCAGGATTCTCGAAAGAACAGGGCTGGAGAAAGTGGCCACCAGAATCCGGGAGCTGGCCTGGCACCCACAGCGAGGTCTTGGTTCTGTTGACCATAAACACTTTCACAGATCCCAATCTTGTTAGGCAAGGCCACTCTGTGACTGTGATGGGTCAGATCCTGCCACTATCATGTCTGAACGCAGGCAAAAATGGGCACACTGTGCAGGCCACATCCCTTACCCTCCCATTCCAGCAAACAGCGAGTGGCTGCTGTTTCTTAGAGTGAAAGGATAGCAGTGAAAACTACTGAATTGCCCACCGTAGAATCATTCCTCCTTCCTGACAGCATTCGGTCCGGAGCAAAGTCCTGCTTTTTGGAGCCCTCTCCAGACTCACCACCCAACAGGAGGCCAAATCCTGTAAGTTCTAACAGTCTCCCGGAGATGCCTCGTGGTTCTCCACGGTGTGTGGTCCCCTCACTGCAGCAAGTCAGGAACCCAACTCTGTTCAGTTACAGGTGTGCTCCTGGGGGCCTTTGGCTGCAGGGTAGTGACAGCTACCTAATCTTTAATTTTAAGTCTCTCTTGCATTGCTGAAAAGTTTACTCCCTTTACCAGGGACCTTAGAGAAGTTTTTCCCCCCCATTTGTCAATTTTGTGTTGTTTTGGTTTGCATTTTGAAAATCAAGGCAAAGACATAAATCTCTCATATAGGTCGAAATCAGGAAAGCAATAAAGAAAAGATCTATCACAGGAAGCAGAATGAAAATAAGAATTCAGTAAGGTAGGGAGCTAGAGGCAGAGGTGGTCATTAGAAATTAGTCTGCAGGAGCTCACAGAAACCCAGAGATTAAGAAGATAAAATCAACAGCCAAGAGCCTCTGGGTGAGTTTATGACTTTCCCCCTGGTAACCTGTGTTCCCTCAAAGCCAGGGGATTTAGGTGTGGGGTCCTGGGGTCCAGCAGTCTGCCATGGTATCCCTGGAGCCCCAGGTGGAAAGCTTACCTTGACTGTGTAGATCTGGAAATAGATGGGTTGGGTGCCCATGCGGACATAGTAAGTGATGACATCCAGGATGAAGGGGTCTACAGTCTGGGACGTGTCCAGGGAGGGAGGCTGTGAGGGGAACAGAGAATGTTTTCAGCTTCCTCCTTCCATGCTACTGTGGAAGGTGCCACTTTCTTAATAGAGAAACTCCAAAGCCTCCACATATCCTCTGCGATGCACTAACCCAGCTGGTCTTTCAGCACAGTCCAAGCCTTTCCTACTATCCAATTTCCACTCAAGTCAAAATACACCTGCCCAAAGCCCCATCTCCCCTGGGTCTCTGCTCGATCTTAATTGCACAAAGACCTATTGAGCACCTCTATGTGTAAAGCACTGAGCCCAGTGCTTGGGGTAGACAAGATGCTTGAGAATATAACTAATGATGAGAGAGTCGGGACTGGGTTCTAGGTTTGAATCAGCTACTCAACCTTGGGCATGGGAGATTGAACCAGATGATCTGATGTCTCTTTCAGTTCTTGTGGTATCTGAATTTATTAATAAACTAATGAATTTTTACATGTTATTGAGAAAGGACTAGCGCCATGTCCTGTAGGCCTTCCCCAAACCCATATAATTCTAAAGCATAACGATAGGGTATTTTTAGGTAAACAGAGTAGAATGTCTACATAGAATCTGATAGTATCAGAGTTGGAAAGAAGCTCAGAGTTTACCTAATCCGTCTTGTATATGATCCTGTAATATCTCCTCTGATTCTCACATCTGGTCTACTGAAATACTGTTCCCTTCAAAAAGATCATGCTGAAGAACTATGAACTTATCTTAATGATGCTGCATTGCTCACACTGTTTCCAGTCTCTTCCTGTGGAAACTGCTTTTGGAGTAAGTGTAAGGTCATACAAATTGTTAATTATAAGGGGGAGGAGAACAGGGAAAAACCAAAATCTTATATGTGTCCTGGCCGGGGAAAAAGCTACCAATAGGCATATAAATGAGACCGACATCACATGCTCCTCCTGTAATATCCTCCAAGTTTCGAGGAAAAGGTATTTTAATACCCAGCTGAACAGTTCTTCCTGTGTATGCAGACATTTTCAGATAAGCAGTAATTCAGAAAAAAATGCCTCCCCCGCAACATCATTATTCAAATAAAAGATATAAGAAGGCACCCCAATCAATCAGGCAATAAGCAAAATAGAGAGCTCAGTAAAGTGGCAAGTTTGAAAATAAATATGTAAAAACCAGTAGGTCCCTTTTATACTAGCAGTAACTACAGTCCAAAATCAATGGGAGAAAGATCCCATCCACACCTGCAAGAAAAAAACTATTAAACTTGAGGATAAATTAAGCAAGAAATGGGTAAAATCTATATGCTGAGAACTGCACAACTATCTTGAGGGGTAAATGAAGAGTTATACCTGAGTCCCAGAGAGGGCAATTAATATGCTAAAGATGCTAATTCTCCTCCAAATTCCAATAAAAGTCCCAAGGGAAATAAAAATAAAATGAAGCCCTGGCCAGTGTGGCTCCGATGGTTGGGCCTCGCCCGAGGCACCAAGAGATTACTGGTTCAGTTCCTGGTCAGGGCACATGCCCGGGTTGTGGGCTCGATCCCCAGGAGGGGGCGTGCAAGAGGCAGCTGATCAATGTTTTGCTCTCACTTCAATGTTTCTCTCTGTGCCTCTCTCTTCCTCTCTCTCTAAAAAAAAATCAACAAAAATATTTTTAAAAAATGAAAACAAAATTCTAAAATTTATCTGGAAACAAACATAAATAAGCACATTCTCAAAAGTTTTGAAAAAGAAGACTAATGGGGTATGCTTCCCCTGACAGCTATTAAAATACAAAGTGCTAATTTATACGGAACTGAATAGGTTGATGAGAAAGAAGAGCTACCGGAAATAAATCCAAGCATATGTTAGAGTTTAGTAAATGATAAAAGTGGCATTTCAGATTGATGGGGCCAGATGGTTTAGGCAGTAAATAACTTAGGAAAAGTGGCTAAACATTGGGAAAAATACATACTTCACATGAACACTGAAATTAATTGAGGCTATGTTACTTAAATGTAAAAGTTGAGATATTAAAAGCATTAGAGTAAATTATCCGTGAATATTTATTTAATTTTGGCTATAATTTAATTAGTAGAGAAGTCCTTTCAAAGCATAAAAGTGTTGTGTATGTTTATATAAAAATATTAAACTTTTGAAGATCAAAAACACTATTGGCATAATTGGTAGGCAAATAACAATTGGAATAAAATGTCTGCAACACACATGATCCCAAAAAGGATACGGTTCTCTTATTACATCAAGGCCTTTTCACATCAGTAAAAGTCTAGCTTCCTTCCCACTGCTCGAGGGGGCTGGGGGTGTCACTATGGTTTAAGAGAACATACTCTGGCCCTAGCTGGTTTAGCTCAGTGGTTGGAGCACGTCTGGCTCAGTGGTTACAGCGTCAGCCCTCGGACTGAAGGGTCCTGGGTTCGATTTCGGCCAAGGGCACGTACCTTGAATGCAGGCTGGATCCCCAGCCCTGATGGGTGCGGCTGGGGCTCACGTGGGAGGCAACCAACTGATGTGTCTCTCTCACATCGATGCTTCTTCCTCTCTCTCCCGCCCCCCCCCTTCTACTCTCTCTGAAAAGCAACGCAAAAAATATCCTCAGGTGAGGATTTAAAAAAGAGAGAGAACATGCTCTGGAATGAAGCTGCCTGATTCCAAGGACTCTACCGCTCATTTTGTTACTTTGGGCAAGGTACCTAATCTCTTCGTGCCTCAGCTGCTTGATCTGTAAAATGGGGATGTGGAGACAATGGCACCTGCCAACAGGAGCATCTACTGGGTAGGGATGCCGAGTGTAAGTGCGCAGAACAGTGCCTGGCACGTGGGCGTGCTCCGGGAGCATTAGCTATTTTAATCACGGACAAAGCATCACAAGAAACTCACAAGAGCAGGAATATAATTGGCCTACATAGTTATCAAAGGAAAGGATGTTCTGCTTCATCGTTTCCATAATGGTTTTGTCCAAAGTACAGTCATCCCTCAGTACCCGCGGGGATTGGTTCCAGGGCCCCGTGGATACCAGCATCTTCAGATGCTCACACATCCCTCACATCCGGTGCCTGGTATTTGCATGTAACCTACTCACAACCTCCCATATACTTTAAACCATCTCTAGGTTACTTACAATACCTAAAGCAATGGAAATGCTATGTAACTAGTTGTCACACTGTATCATTTAGGGAATAATGACCAGAAAAAAAAAAGTCAACATGTTCTGTACAGACGTAAACTATAGGCTTAAAGACACAGTGCACGTCGGCAACCATGAAACTTGTTCTCCTGAATATTTTCCGTCGCGTTGGTCGAACCTGCAGCGGCGGATGGGTGGGTAGGGAGGACGGCAGTGCCCGGTGAGTAAATTCCAGCTACTCGCTGGCTGGGCTTCTCCGCTGTGCTGCTCCCCTGCCTCCTCCAGCCCTGGGCCCCCTGGACTGACTCTTGAGGTCAAGGGTCAAGAGTACTGTGGAAACGGCCCCCTCCCGCCTCCCTCCCTCCCGCCTCCCCCCCCTCCCGCCTCCCTCCCTCCCGCCTCCCCCCCTCCCGCCTCCCCTCACTGCCCCTACCATCTCTGCCAGCTTCTGGATGGCCGGGCACAGGGTGTTGACGGTGCTCTCGTACCACGGGTCTGCGCGGCCCAGGAACGCGGCCAGCTCTCCGAACTCCAAGTGCCTGGACGACGGGGGCTTCTGAGGACAAAACGAGGCCGACGCGTCGGGCCTTGTCTCGGACACTCTCTTCCAGCCAGAGGGTCCCCAGGTACCGTCCTGGGCAAACCAGCTTTGGGAATGTGGTCAGATCACTTAACCTCTCGGGACATTTCTGCACCATGTAGACTGTTCTGTTCCATGCCTCAGATGAAGCTGGAACACCCTTCTCTGAGGGCCGCTGCCGGGGACACTGAGAAATGACCACCAGCCTTAAAGGAGAGAGGCGAGTGTTGCTCTGAACGTAATGCTTCCCAGTAAGAAGCAGAGTGGGCAACAGAAACCAAAAGCCTCGAGTGGGGCTTCCTCTCCCCCAGGAGGTCGATGGGCTGCGACTGCCTGAATTGCCAGCAAGTGTGTGTGCGTGTGTGCGCCACCGTCTGAGGAGGAGCCTGCCATTAGTTCCATCAGAAAAGCAAAAGGAAACCCAGCAAAGGGCAGGGCGCCCCTGGGAGAGAGCGTCTCTCTGGCCACACCCAGCCCGCGGGGCCCTGTCCGTGGCTTCTGGAGCAGAAGACCTCTGAGGCCTCTCCCGGCGGCGCATCCCGAGGAAGGGGGATCCTAGTTCCTGGACCAGGGCTGCAAGGCTCCGGTGTGTCCCTGCCCAGCCCCTAACCCAGACGCCAGCTCCGGGCACCCCCGCCCCCTTCCCCGTGCCCGCCCTCCCTGACCAGCCACCTCTGGTGTCAGCACAGGGATGTAGTAGAGCTGCAGGCTGAGTCTGGGAGTGAGGCAGAATGTCTTCGTCTCTTGTTTCCTGGCAAGGGGTCAACAGAGCACAGGGCACAGGGGTGAGGGCAGGGTTTGTGCTTCAGACAAAGTTGGTTCCACATTCTGGCTCTGCTCTTTATTATCTCTTGACTTTGGGCAATTTACCTAATCTCTCTGAGCCTCTGTCTTCTCATCTATATAATGGGTGCACCTTACACCATCTTCCTCCACCCTGTGTCCCTGACCCTCCTTAACCACTCCTTGATCCGCCACCAACACACGCCCTGCCCCCAGCCACGCCTCTGAGGCCCTACCTGAGGTTGTGGTAGGCCCGGGCCAGGCGCCCCAGCATCCTGTCGTCCCCCAGCACCAGCACCCGGGCCGTGTGCAGCCGGGAGACACCGGGTAGCAGTTCTCCATCCCCACTGGGCCTGCCTGTGCTCCGGTGAAGCCCCGGGGGCCCGTCCCAGTTGCTGATGTCCGGGGGCCACACGCGCTTCTTCATTCCCCCTTTGCGCTGCAGCCTGGCGTGCTCCGTCTCAGGGCTGCTGGGTATGGGCAGCTCGTCGGATCCCGAAGGAAGGTCCCGCTCAATGCCACTGTCAGTGGACAGCACGGACACCCGGGCTTGCTCCCGGTCCTGCAGGAGGCCCTGCAGATCCAAGGCCTCCAAGTCAGCGCTGAGGTGTGCTTGGGATTTCGGGTACAGGAAGAGCACCAGTTCCTTCCCTGTGATGTGGAGAACAGGGGACCGTTGGGGTGGAGAGGGTGTGTGAGGCTGGCAGGGCCTCACCCTGGCAAGGCCTGGGGTTCTGTTTCTCAGACACTGTTTAGCTGGGCAGAAGCCCCACAAGATGCTCCACGAAGGAACAGAGGTTCTGTGGCCAACAGACTGAGAACCCCACTGGCCTGCCACCTCTGATTGAGTTTCATTAGTGTACACCTCAAAGGCTCTGACAAGTCCTGCAGTAAAGAAATCAGCTTCACCCAGTACCTGGACTCTAGAGCCCTCTTTTTCACATTTGCTCATTAGCATCCTCCCGCTCTCCCACTTCCTGAAGCTTCCCCTGAGACACAGAGAAAGACCAGCAGCTCCTGGAAAGATTTCAGGCTTTTCTAACCTACCTTCATTTTATTTCCCATGAGAAAACTGAGGCCCCGAGAGAAAACTGAGTCTGTCTGGGGTGACCCAGCATGTGAAAGGAAGTGCTAGGACTTGACCCGGTTCACCAGTCCAGCACTGCTCACTACGCCTGAGCCTGTGTCTTCCCCTCTCCCTTGGCAAGAGCTAGGGCAGTGGGAGGGGACACAGTGTGGAGGGGGAGAGTGCTGGCTGAGCGGGTCTTTATGGAAGGCCCCCTCCAGCTCCAGGAACCATAACTTCTTTTGTGACTGCCCCTTTCTTGGGGACCTGCATTGTCTGTTGGCATCATCATGCGCGTGTGGCACTTTCTAGACATATGAGGCCAGTGACTAATGCACTGAGCTCTTCTGACATAAAGAAAATGCAGAACAGCTCGGCACACAGAGACAAACACGGATGTACACACAGACAGACACACAGGCACATACAGACACACACAGATACACCTACACACAGACAGATGCACAACAAAGACATACACAGACACAGACATCGACATACACAATAGATATAAGGTACATAGTCACACAGAATACACACACACACCCAGACACAATAGATACATATACAAACATGCAGATATACACAGACACACACACACAGACACATGGACACAAAGACACAGAGACACATAGACACACAGACACACAAGCACACCTACATACACACAACACTGATGCACAGAGACATACCTAGACACACTAGGTACACATACAAACCCATACAAATATACACAGACACACAAACACACAACACGATGCACAGAGACACACACAGACACACACTATGCCACTGTCTCCAGCCAGCTCCCACAGAGGTCAAAGGTGTGGCACTTACAGAGCTGCTCCTCGTCGGTCCACAGGTGGAGCGTGATGTGTGGACTGGGCAGGGGGATGCTTGGTGGCCGGTCTGGGAGGGGGTCACCTGAAGGAAGGAGCAGGCTGTGGAGACCACAGAGGAGAAGACTGAGGCCTTGCTGCCTCTCCCATTGTTCTTAGACGCCCTGCCTACATCCAGAGGAAGGGGGAGAGGTGCTAGATGTCTCAGTGTCTCTTCCAGCAGCTTGCATGCAGTAGGCGCTCAATTAACGTTTGCTCCTGTGGGTGATGCTGAAGAGCTCATCAGCCATGTACTAAGGGCAGCAGGAAGCCTGCAGTCCCGGGGAGAGACCGGGCCAGCCCCTCCTGTCCTCCTCCTTCTGGAAGCCTTCCCGACCACTCCAGCCCCAGTGGTCATTCCCTCCCCAGCAGACCTTACAGGCTGTGCTTTAGGCACACCTAACGTGCAGCCTTGGAATTTAATTTCTGGCTCCCTCCCTAACAAGGCTGCAAGCTTCCTTAGCGGAGAGCCACTGATGTCCACAGAACACTAATTACTGCCAGGCACTGTTCCCCCACCTTGCAGACAGTACCAACACCTCACCAGATCCTGCCAGTGACCATGGCCACAGATATTCTTATCCTCACTTCACAGAGGAGGCGCCAGGGGCACAGAGAGGTTAAGTAACTGACCCAAGGCCACACAGTAAGTGGCAGAGTTAGAATTTGAGCCCAGGTATCTCAGCTTCAGAGTGCATGCTCTTAATCAAGACACTGCTCAAAACCACTGCCCCATGCTGACTGGGTCATGGCAGGGGCTCAACAGGGTGCTGGCTTGTCATTAAGATGGGCAGGACAAGTCAAGGTAGGAGGCAGGTGCTGGATGTGGCTGTGATGGTGGAGGTGGCCAGACCTGGTTGCGTCCTGTCCATGCAAAGTTATTGCTGAGCTACCAAGAGGTACCCAAGGAGAGCAAAGCCAGATTTGCCCCAGGGTCTGTCCCAGCTTTGGGAGGAGGGAGGCTTCACGAACAGACATTTGCTTGTGGTTATCAGAGGCACTCAGAGGTATAGAATATTAAAGCAGCCCAGGCCGGTTAGCTCAGTTGGTTGGAACATCATCCCGATATGCCAAGGTTGTGGGTTCAATCCCCGGGCAGGGCACATACGAGAATCAACCAATAAGTGGAACAACAAATCGACGTTTCTCTCTCTCCTTTCTTCTCTCTCTAAAATCAATTTTAAAAAAAGAATCTTAAAGCAAAACAAAAGATCAGAAGACTGAGAAGATGGAAGGTGTCTTTAGGGGAGGCCATCCTGCCCGCCTCACCCTGACTTCTGCGGCCTGCACCATCCCTGAGCTGCCAAGGTCAAGCCCCAGGGCTGGCACGCTCACCTCTGCCGTGGCTTCCAGTCGTTAGGCTGGTGCATGTGCCTATGGGTGCATGGTGTGTTCTGGAACATGCAGGCTAAGGAATTTCATGGGTGCTTTGGGCGACCATGAAAGAAGACACAAATCAGAACCACCCTCCGACAGCCAGATATACATGTTCCAGGACACTTCTCGAGGCTCTGAGGGTTTCCCAATCTACACGGGCCTGCTTCCCATCAGTGCATGGCATTGTCTTAGAAAATGCAAATAGAAAGAAAGCATGTGGAACAAAAATTGATGACACCAAATGTAAGTGACGTTGACGAGGCTTCAATCTTAGATGCTCTTTAAATCCTTTGGGTGCTATAGTAGAGCGGTTAAAAACTAGATCGCCTGGGTTTGAATCTTGGCTCTGCCACTTAACTAGCTGAGTGATCTCAGGCAAGATCCATAGCCTCTTTCTAACTCAGTTTGCTCATCTGTAAAAGAGAGACAATACTTCTCTATCTCAGAAGTTTACCGAGAGGATACATTGATTTAATATATAGAATATACTTAAACAGATAAAGTGCTGACAATAGCAATTGGGGTATAAAATAGGTACCCTGCACAGGTGTCAGCTGCTATCACGAACAAATAACCAACTTTTTTTAACCCAGAATCTTCCAATTTCCTGGGCACCCTCAGCCCCCAGGCTCCTAACTGCAGTCAGGTGTCCAACCCCTGCTCAACCGGGCTCGCAGACTTCAGGCAAGCCCAGCCTGCTCTCTGGCGCCCCCTGCAGGGTCCCCGGACCGCAGCGCCTCGCTGCCCCCGCCCGCCCGCCCTCCACTTACCGCTGCACTGCCCCCTGGCGGCCTTCGGCGGCCCCAGCAGCGAGCTGTAAACCTCCTCCAGCCTCTCCAGGTGTCCCTCCCGGCTCGAGCTGGGCTCGCCGGCCATCTGCTCCACGGCGGCCACCACGTCGTGGAAATAGCGCTCCAGGGCGTGGCGGGGGCTGGCCTGTCGGGGAGGGGTGTCAGAGCCTTATCTCAGCCCAACACCCAACCACCCCAGCTCCGATGCCAAGCCCGCAGGTGCGTGGGCAGCCTTATGCCAGGGGAGCCGGACAGAGCTTCCCTGCCAAGGCGTCTGCGCCCACATCCAGGGCCCCGCTCCTGCCCTGCTACAGCTGTTCCCAGATGCTGCCTGCCACTGCGGGTCGCCCCGCCCCTGCACCCTGGTGTGGGGGGCAGCTGGTGCCCTGCAGCCTCGGAACCCAGATGGGCAGGGATGGCTGCTGGCACCCAGCCTCCTTGAAGCGCCACCTAGCACTTGGATCCACGTTCTGCCCCCACCAGGATGTAAACTCCAGGAAGGCAGTGGCTTTGTCTGTTTTGTTTATAGCTGCATCCCCAGCACCTAGAATACACTATCTCCTGGCACATAGTAGGTGCTCAATAAATATTTTGCTGAATGTTTCCTAAACTTGTCATTTTTATACTGCTGTGACATAGCACCTATACAATTATGTACTCATAATTTTTTCTTTAAATCAGCCCATTTTTTTAATTTCAAAAGGAAATTTTATATTGCTACTCTAGAGAAAAGGGTTAGCGTCACCTGTCATAAACAGAAAATGACTAATGATCACAAAGCACTATTGTTAAATTGAGCCAGGTACTATGGCCAGCCAAAGCTTTAGAGCTTGAAGCTTGCTTTCTCTTTTAAAAAAGGGAAATGGGCAAACGATAACGATGTTTGAGGTAAAGCACCAAGCTGAGCCTTTCTTCGGAATGGAAACAGGTTTTGAGAGAGTTTCTCATGGTGCCATTCCTTGCTCTTCAGACTGTGTCCTTCTGCCTGTGGTGGTACAGCTCTGACACCCGAGAACTGCCCTCCATCCTGTTCTCTGGCTGTTTTCTCTCACCCCACCCACCACCCATTAATCCTCTCATCAAGGAAGTTGCAGGGTCCTGACAAATGACGTGGGCAGGCACAACAGGGCTGGTTCTCATCTCTCGTCTGCGCTAGGGGCCTGCTGATGCAGGCCTCAACTTCCTGGGCTGTGGCAGAGCAGGCCACTCTGACCAGTTAGGGCTCTAATAAATATTTGAAAGATCACCTGAACGAACAGGGCCGCTAGAGGGATATGGAGTCAGAGTGGGAAGGAGCCATGGGGACCATCGCATCCTGTTGCTTCATTTTATAAATTAATTCTAAATAAATGAATTAAATGTTTATCTCTCGAGCACCCACTATGTGCCAGGTACTGTTCTAGATGGTAGGGTGCAGCAGTGAACAATACAGACAAAAAACCCTGTCCATGTGGAGCTTATACTATAGTGTGTCAGGGGCCGAGGGGAGGAGAAGTAAAATAAACAGTACGGTGAATAACAATAAATGACAAAGAGAAGATAAAGCAGGAAAGGAGAATGTGAAGTTTGGGGAGGGGCTGAAATTTTAGATAGTGTGATCAGGGAAGCCCCACTGAAAGGTGACTTATGAGTGAAAGTGAAAGGAAGTGAGGGAGTGAGCCACGTGGATACCTGAGAACATTCCAGGCGTCGGGAACAGTAAGCGCAAGGGCCTTGGGGTGTAAACGTGCCTGGCATGTTTGAGGAACGATAAGAAGGTTTGTGCTGACACAGAGAGGGTGAGTGTGGAGATGGACAGGCGATGGAAAGGAGGGGGTGGGGCAGATCACGAGGGGCTTGTAGGCCATTTTGATGACTTTGGCTTTGATTCTGAGTGGGACACTGTGATGAATGCCTGGTGGCCACCCAGGTTCCCACTTGCAGGACCAAGGCTCTCATTAACCTGGCTGCTGGGAATGCTGGCAGCTGGCAGCTCTCAGCTGCATCTCCCTCCGAAATTTCCCTCAGCTGAAGAAAGCCACCTCCAAGGTCATGCCCCTTCCTGAGGACAGTCCACATCTGATAACTAGTAGCTGTGGCCGTACAAAGGCCTGGCCCACTTGCCCTATTTCGGGACAATGCTGGAAGGCCAGCTCAGCTCCAGGGCTTCCCATAGAATTAGTCGTGGGGGAGTCTTTAGGGAGCTCAGAAGAAGGAAGAAACAATGAAAAGAGGAAAATTAGACCTTGGGAAGGTGTGGCTCGTCTGCAGTTCTGCAGCCAGACCACCGAGAGCTGACTCTCGAGGCTGTGTCTTTAGACTCCCTCCTTGGCCTCGCTCCCAAGTCCCTCCAGAAATCCCTGTTTTCAAGGCTTTGCAAAGAAGCCCCCCTCAGTGCTTGTTCCCTGGTGCAGCCCGGGGCAGCCCTAGCTACCCGTCTCTAGCTCTCAGACGTAGTGCAGAGGGCCAGAGAGACGGTTGTCTGCCCCACGCTGACCTCCCAGTCTCAGTACCTTGTCAGCTGACCCCCTGGACACACTGGGAGACAAACCTACCCCACGCTGAGGCCGCAGAGCAGGTCCTCAGCAGACAGGATGTGGGCTGGAGGTTAGATACGCCTCCCGAGCCACCTCCCCCAGGTCCCACTGTCCTCTTGCCAGCAGGTATGACTGGGAATGGCACCCCTTACGAGACAGAATTCCAGCTAAGGGGGCGGAGGTCTCACGGGTGGGGAGCGGTGGTCAACTTGTGCTGGAGAGCCCCAGGCCAGGCTGATGCCCCAGCACCCAACAGGGGAGGACAACTGCCAGGGGACCGTTAAGGACCCCTGAACTCTAAGCTTCTGGGGGTCTCTAAGTTGAGATCAATGATGCATTCCCCAAGCCTCTCCCTGCTCTTCTTCCACCTCTCCCCCCAATTTTCCACATACAGAAGTGGAGACCCAGAGCCCCGAACTCTAGATAAAATGCCTAGCATTTTGACTATGCCTAAAAAAATTACAACTTTTACTTTCAGCATTTCTTTCTTTCTATTGCAATAGTGTATACAACAAGCCTGCTAATTCCAGCCCTGGGCCTCACTTCACTCCTGACACCCTCAAACCCAGCCTAGCCTCATCCCTAAGCCTCCCCCTGAACCCCAGCTGCAGCCAACTCAGAGACAGAGTTAGGCTTGGGGTCGCCTTTCCCCCACATCACTGAGGAGGAAAACTGAATGTCCTTGCATGTTTGACTTGGTTATGACAATATGATGCCTTCACCATGGCCTGTTTAGTGAGTCAGAAACAGTCGCCAGAGCCACTGGAGGGGTGGGGTGAAGGGCTGCTGGGTCAGCAGACAAACTCTGGTCAGAACAGCTCCTCCCCTCCCCGCCATCCTGAGAGCCATGGCCAACTGCAGGGAGAGGGGACAGTAACCCATACAGGGGCCCTAGGTCTCTGTTCTAGAACCAAGATGGGGCTTAGGTATGAGGGGTGTGTGTGTGTGTGTGTGTGCTGTGAACTCCCAAAGAGGTGTTATAGAAGGAGGGACATCAAGGGTGGTGGGTTGGGGAGAGAGAGTCAAGAGCCCTGGATAGGTCCAAGCAGGTAGGCAAGCACAAAGGAATGGTGTTCTCAAGGTGTGAATGGTACTTTCAGGGAAAAGGAGTGATATTCGTGAAATCAGCATGGTTTAGGGAGAGACCCAGGCATGCATAAAAGAATCAAGGGATGAATCCAAGATGTGGGGCTCAGAATGTGGAGGACTCCAGGTGGAGAACAGGAGAGGGGAGAGCAACACACCCAATGCATTTATGGGCAAAGCAGGGTCTGAAACATGGCCTGGCAAGAGGACTGATACCCACTTCCTGGGGCAGGAAAGCAGGAGATAGCTGAGCCCTCGCAGGCACCCTCCACCTGCCCCCTTTTGCAGCAGCAGCACCGCAACCCTGAGTGAAGGCAGTTGGGAACCTTTGCCATTAACCAATCCAGCCTTCTGGGAGGGCCGAAACCCTTCCCCAAAAAGAGATCGTCCCCACAGTGCTGGACTCACTGCCCCAGGCAGCATCCTCTCCCACCCAAGAAATCCGGCCCCTCGTGCAGCCTTTGGCCAGACGATCTCCAACCTACTGGAGTCCGGCTGTGGAGGGGGGTCCAGACTGAGTCAGAGAGAAACCAGTAAATGAGTGGGTAAGTGTTGGAAACAAACTAAATACTCACAACAGCAGCAGGCAACTAGTTACAAGAATAACAACACATTCACCAGAGAGAATATTGTGCAACCGTTAGAAGTACATATTTCCCAAGGAAAATATTTTCATATGGCATATTCCCAATGGGATGGGAAAATAAAGGTTACATATGAGCACATATACATGGGGTCTCTGGCAGTATACAGAGTTTGATATCTCGGTTTGTAAAAGGGAGCGGTGGGGGCGTGTGGCTGGAGATGACTGAACACAGGCTTGAAGACAGATCTGGGTTCAAATTCAGACTCAGTCACTTTGCGTGTGTGACCAAGAGTAGGTTATCATCTTTTCTGTCCCTTAGTTTTGAAAATTATATCCATTTCACGGTGTTGTGGTGAGAGTTTTAGAATGTGATACATGTGAAGTGCTTAACACAGTGCCTGGAGCACCACGAACATCCAATAAACAGTAGCTGTTAGGACAATCATGGTCATTATCATTAAGGAAACATACCAGAATGTTAATTGCCAATATGTCCTGTGTATTAATTTTTGATTCATGAAAAAAGATAATATGGCAACAGGATGGGGGAAGATGAGCACAGTAAGCAACTGGTGTGGGCCCTGGACTGGAACCCACAAGGGCTGGGGCAGGGCGATTACCTGCAGCTTCCTCTGCAGGGTGTCGGCTCGGCACGCCCCACCCAGAGCTGCCTGCAGGGTGTGGGCGACCACGTGGCGCATGCAGGCCTCGGGTGTCTGCTGTGTCTGGGCTGCCTGGATCTCCAGCAGCAGGGCACTGCACACGGAGGGAGACACCAGCTCAGGATCCACGAAGAGGAACACTCTAAGGGCAGAGGTGGAAGGCGTGGTGCTGATGAGAATGGCTACTGGAGGAAGAGCCACTGGAGGGGTGCCCTCAGAATCTTGCAGCCCCCCCCCCAAGTTATTTAGCTCTTTCAAAAACAGGAGCCTTAAATTCAGGTCTACGGGGGCGACAATAAGGAGTGGTGGGTATTGTGGCAGGAGCATGCACAGCCCTTCAGAGAGGCAGCTGGTCTCTCTAGTTTCTCATATCTAGATAAGTTCTAGCCTAAATCCTGCTTCCCCTTTCAGCATCATGGCCCAGTGTCCACCGTGCCCTCTAGGAGGGATACTAAACCCTTGCTGCTGAAACTGGGGCTCTGAACCACCTTCTCTTACCATTCCTATTGCACCAGGAAACAACCTCACCCAGCCATGTCCTCCCAGCCTGCCCAGTGCTTATCCCTCTGGAGCCCTTCGCCTTCCTGTACCCTCCAAGAACACAGAGCCTCAAGCTACGCCTTTCAGCAGAGGTACCTGCAGGGGAGGAAGCAACATACCCCCAACGCCATCCGTTCCTCCCCCCAGCAATAACAGTGGACATTTCCTCAACTTTATCTAAAGGGCTAGGCACACACACATGAAAGCCCGCAGATCCGTGGTGTGACTGTGGCCCGAACCCCTCCACCATGGGCGTTCTGGAGCTGCCTCGGGCTGGAGTTGATGCTGCATTACGGCCAAGGGCAGGGTGGAGGTGAAACCACAGGACTCCAGGGTAGCCGGTGGTCTTGTCGGCCCTCGCATGTGAGCAGGATCCTCTGATTCAGGCCCAAGAAGGAAGACCTATCCTGCCCATAGGGGTCTCCAGAGAGGGACATACGCCTTGACAACGCACCCACTGCTGGACAAATGTCATGGATGGGAGCCCTGCTGGGGCTCCTCTCAATCCAGCCTCCTCCTTTGTCCTTCTGTCAGCGACAGTCACACGGGCCCAAGATCTGGAGGGGTGGACTGCAGCGCCCTGTGCGAGCCACTCACCTCTCCTGGTAGGGATACAGTTCACTCCTCAAGTTCTGCTCGGCAATGACCAGCCTCTGGTACAGCGTCCCTGCAAAGCAGGCACTTCAGCAAGCCTGCGAGTCCCTGACCCCATGCCCACCTTCCCATGGAAGGTGCTGGGATTTTTGAGCTCCCCAGAGCCCTGGAGACAAGGGCAAGACCTTGGGTGGAGCCGGAGTCACAGCGTGGGAGACAGAGCCTGCAGCTCCTACCTGGGGCAGCCGTCTCCGTTTTCAGCTTTATGGCGCAGTCCAGGGCGACTGTGCAGTAGGGGGCGGGCAGGGTCAGCAGCCGCATGCAGAAGGTGTAGGTCCTCTGGTAGAGCTCCTCGGAGATGCCTGTGGCCTGGGACAGAGGGAGGGGTTGGGGTGCCTGGAACCCGAGGTCACAGAGGGTCCTGGGTGGGGTGGGAGAGGACAGCGGGGCCTGAAAGCAGGACCTGGGCTCATACCTTCAGCCTCTCCTCCCAGCGTCTGTGGACATCGCCGCTGTGACACTCCACTCAAATGTCCCCAGAGGGAAATTCATCCCACCCTGTTCCCCCAGTAAGTCATCTCCCCTCCCAACCCCTGTGCCTTGTGGGGCCACCGCTCCCCCCCAGCCTCCCCAGTTTCCTCTCTTGTCTGCTAGGGAAAGGGCACAGACAGTGAGAAGAAGCCGGTTTGGGGCTGGCAATCCAAGAGTTCTAGGCTCGTGCCCAGTCGAAGTGGGTGACCACAACCCCCGGCCCTCAGCCCCGGCTCACCTTGGTGAGCACGTACATTAGCGTGTGCAGCAGGGGAATGATGACCCGCCGGCCGTCCTCGTGCTCTGCCTGGAAAACATTTATTGGGCTGGCGCTGAAGGGGGGCTCCCTACATCCTAGCAGGAGGCAGCTTGGGGGGAAGGGGGCTGGGCAGGAGATGCGGTGAAAAAGGGGCCACAGTGTGCCCTGGTGGAGGAGGGGGTGGGGAGCCCACAGGTGTGGCAGTCCACGCGGGAGGGTGTTGGGGGAAGCGAGCGGGGAACTCCGTGGGAGAGGGACCACACTGACTCAGCGTAGGAGCTGGCAGCAAAGCGGCAACAAGGTCCCCCACTTGGAGGCTCCCTCGCGTGCAGCACTTCCCAAGCAGTCGCACCCAGAGCACTGGGTGGTGTGCGGGAAAACGGTAAGTGGGACACGGATAATTTTTGAACACGTAAATAGTTAGGCATTTATGTCTACAGGTGCTTTCTGCTGCCGAGCAATATGGTTTCCCACTGATGCTCGTGTTATGGCTTCTTTTTGAAATATGTTAAGTCATGTTAACCAGTGGGAGTCAATGTAAAGAAAATATTGCTTATAGGAAGGTACAGGAGGGAGACGTGTGGCAAAAATGTAGCCGGTTCACAAATGACCACCGTTTGGGGGACGCAGCGCTGATGGCACTGAGTCCCTAGCTACTGGCCTCCCTGGAGCTCGGGAACCCACCTTTTCCAGTTCTCTGAGCAGAATGCGGACCAGCACCGGACTCTTACCAGGATCTCGGTCTATCTTCTTGTGCAGGGACCATCTCCACATGCCTAGGCCAGGAAAAAGGGGAGTCCCGCCCAGTCAGGCGGGCCGGCAGCTCTCAGAGGAGACCCCTCTGAGCAGGACCCAGAGTCCCAGAGCCCAGGGCCATGACTTTGACCAGCCACAGAGCTGACTCCGTGCACTTGACTCCAGGTGCACATGTGTGGGCTTCTCACATGTGGGGGAGTTCTGATCTGCTGCCCTTGGTGGACAGTGAACTCCCAGGGCAGGAAGGGGGAGGTGGGACATTAGTGTGTGGGGGGTGTGTGTGGCTTATGGAGTAGCAAGGATTACAGATCTTCGCCTCCAGCTATGTTCCTGGGAGTCATGTGGGCGTGGAGGGCCTGGGGATTTTATTTGCCAGGGAAGTTGGGGCAGGTGGTTAGGAAAGAAGGCTGCAGATCCTCAAGGTGAGCTGCCACAGTCGCTGGCAGGGTGAGCAGAAAGCAGAAAAGTCTCTGGGCTCTTGCTCCAGGGATTTCCAGCAGGATGAGGGATCTGCGGGAAACCCCTTGCACTGAGAGCTCCAGGCCCCGAGAGAGTTTGTTGAGAATGTGTGGAGAGCAGGCTGGGGTGGGGTGGGGGAGAGCAGAGGGGCAATGCCTGCTGGCTCTTACCTCGGTTGCTCCGCAGGGCCGGGGCCTGGGCACCGAGCTCCCGGAGCACAGCCTGCACGCTCCGCTGGAGGTCCAGCTCCACATCTGGGCAACAGGGTGGGGAAGCTTTGAGGTCAGGAGCTTTGCAGCTCAGCCTCCCTGGTCTTACCCTTGCCCCACCTCCACTCTCCCTGAAAATGACTTTAGCCCCTTCTATGAACCTCAGGAGGTGTGCAAAGCAATCAACTAGAGCGGGTGGCCAGCATCCAGGCTGGGGCTGTGATACAGACTTTCCAACAGAGTTTCTGTGTTTTTGTAAGACCAACATTTCCCAAAATGTGGTGTGTGTACCACTGGTGGTACACAAGACATTTAAGATGGTACACAAGGGATGCTAATATTTGAATAATGATGTACTCTATTTAATCTATGTTAGAAAAATAGATATAACTAGTTCCTCAACAAATGCATGAAACCAAAATTAAAGTCAATTTAAAGAAAACATACCAGATAATACCAGGAAGTGACCAAGACTCCCTCCCTGACCAAACTTTACTCAGGCTCCTCGGAGCCCTCTCTCCACTAGGCCCTGACCTTGGGCCCTGTCCTGTCTGTGGCCTGCCTAGCACTGTTTTAGCAAGAATCCTGCTGTCGGTTTATAGAGAATCCCCCACTTGATATCTGACCAAGCTTCTTTACACCCCCACTTTTGACATATACCTACCTCTAGCACGAATCCTGTGAGGTCAGTTAATAAGAATCCGCCAGCCTTGACACCTCTCCTTAGTAATGCTCCAGCCACTGGCCCCCGCTCTGTTTGCTGGCTGTCAATCCCCAGCTATCTTTACCTCATTCAGGGTTGAGCCGATGTCTCTCCCCTATTGCAATAGTCTAGAATAAAGTCTTCCTTAGTGTTTTACCAAGTGTCAGAATAGTGTTTTCTAACAGTCCTACGCTGCTGACATGGCCAAGCTGTGGAGGTGGCAGGAGAATAAATAACTGACGTTTGGGAGGTCCGGTAGCCGCGAGAGTGTACTTTGCTGGTCTCCCACTTCGAGAAGCTTGACTGACCAGGGCGGGAGAGCTCTGTGCTGCTCTGCTGGGAAATCCACTGTCTTGTGCCAAGGCCGTGTCCCCAGCCCACGCTGAGAGCAGCAGGGACTCTAAAGCGGCTGGTCCTGGGAGATGCGAGCCTCCACTGATGGCTGGGTTCCCCAGCCGCCTGCTGAGCCTTTCTCCATTCCCTGCCTTCAGGGCAGTCTGCTCCCCCAGCCTTCACCAGCTCCCTCTGTTTTCCGTCCCACTGGTGTGTCCCCACAGAAATCCTTGCGTATGTAATCCTGCCTTGGTGTCTCTTTCTTGGAGGATCCCACCAGCACAGGAAGGATGGGAGACACTCCCTGCACGTAAATTTCCCTTCATGGTTAATGCCAACCAAGAGCTTGTCTCCATAGGCTAATGTGTTGTCTCTGGTTGTCAGACAATACAAACCGAACGCCTCAGGGCTTCCCCTTTTGCCTTAGCTGTCAGGAAACTCACAGCCAACCTGGGCCCAGCCTCAAAAATCAGCTCATCCCAAGTGGCAGGAACCCCTCTTCCTTGCTCCCCTTCGGTGTGCCTGCTTTATGTCCTACTTAAAGCATAGTATATGAATTACCTAAGATACCTCGGGGGCCTTGGCAGCAGATAGGAGAGATTACAAATGTAAAAATCAGCAGGTTCCGTCCAGGAATCAAAATGTGTTTAGGCCAAGACACCTGTGCCCTGGTGCTCACAGACTGGCTCCTCCACGGCGTGGCAGGGGCTTGGGCAAAGTCTTCGGGGGCCACCGGGCAACTCTGAAACCTCCACTTTGTTCCTGCCTCTCACTTGTCCCCCAGATCATGTCGCGGCCTGATCCTAAGTCTCCTTCAGGCTGAGGGCCGGCAGCGAGCAGGCAACTGTCACAGCCACAGTTGCCCACCTGGTCACTCTGCCGGGCCCTGTAGCGTCTCCCCAAACTGGCAAGGAAGTTTAGCCTGGCGCGAGGCTGGTCACAGGCTGTCCTTTCATCCACCCTTCTCTACCTTGCATGAAGATTTATGCAGGGTGAGTTATTAAAAAATTAATTGGTGTTAACCCTCCCTCCTTCCGCCCTTCCTCCCTCCCCCCCCCAGCTCGCAGCTGTGATTCCTGTGATTCCCCCCCTGCCCCCTCACTAGAAGGGCAGAGAAGCCTTTGTCTTCAGAGCTTTAGTTTCCCAGGCTTTGCAAAGGGAGTTAAGTTTTTGTTTCGTTTTTTTTTTTTTTCCAGAGAAAAATAGAGAAGTTGCCAGTAGCCCTGGGAGACAGCCCCAAATAAACTTTGTTTTCAAAAGTCTCTGGGCAGCCAGAACAAACTCGTAGGCTTAGGTCCACATCTGGCTTGCAGACCTGTTTTGTTTGGGCTCGTGGAGTGCCTTAAAAAAATTCAATGAGCTGCCAACATTTACAAATCAGGAGGCTTTGCATTACGGTTGGAGTTTTTGGCATCTCTTGAAAGTCTGCGGACACCGGGCATGCATTCCTCTCACATGCGACAATCGACAACCAACAGGCTGGGAGCAGCTGCTCCGTGAGGGGGCGCAGGCTCTCTGGTTCCTCCTGGTTCCCACCCTCTTGGGTTCACTCACCTACACCCTCCCCCAGCCCAGGAGTCTGAGCGCCCTGGCCATGTGACTGAGACTGTCAAGCCAGATTGTCTTAGGGTTTGGGAGGAAGCCGGCAGCCTTTAGTTAAAGAGGAAAGGGGCAACCCAGAGTGTGGGGTTGGACTCCCCAAGGGGCACAAGGGCGATGGGGACCCAGGGTGATGGAGGAGAGCAGGGCTCGCTGG
This sequence comes from Miniopterus natalensis, assembly GCF_054644295.1. NCBI lineage: Eukaryota > Metazoa > Chordata > Mammalia > Chiroptera > Miniopteridae > Miniopterus > Miniopterus natalensis. The sequence continues at coordinate 9,153,618 of NC_142097.1, read as the reverse complement.
GACATAGCTTACTGGTGGTGGCAAAGGTCTCTGACGAGGGCAGCAAAGCACTAAACTCTGTGCCCTTGAATGACATTGCTATGCTCTCCTGCGTCACCTTTGCCCTGGGAGCATAGGAATGTCCCCAAAGGAACCCCCTCCCTCCCTCCCCCTGGACCATGCAAACCTGGCCAACCTGTCCTGGGACCTGCAGCCACAGCGAAATAAAGACCACAGACTTCCCCCACCTCCCAGACGTTGTAAGCTCTGGTCTTTTCACAAGATCTTAAGTTCAGGGGAGGCCCCTCAAGTAAATGACATTGGAATTTGTACTGCTCTTGGAATATGAGAGCTTTAAGCTGGATTAGATTTGATTAAGTAAAAGAAAGAAACGAGATATTTCTTGTACTTCGAGTGCCTTAGAGTTGTTCATATATGATATACATGTCTGACGTTTTTGACTCTGAACTGCCAATAAATACATGATTATTAGTCTCCACTCCGTTCAGGCATGTGGGATATTGCTATTAGGTGTCCATATTACTACTAATATCTGATATTTTAATCACACTTGAAAAGCATACACCCAGAGTCTTACATGGGTGTGGTAAGACCATGTTATGGTTCATCAAACCAATCTTATTTTTGTTGCAAGGAGCTGGAAAGACTGCATTTCATAGACTGACCTGGAGTTAGACAGGAGCCATGTGACTGAGTTCTGGCCAAGGGAATGTGGTGAAAGTGACATATGCCACTTTCAGCCCCGGTCATAAAACCCTCTGCACTATCCTGGCTCTCTCTCCCATTCCATGGTGACCTTGGAAGACACACGTTCAAAATGATGGCACCACCCGGCCGGGCATGGCTCAGCGGCTGAGCATCAACCTGGGATCCAGGCGATCGGGGTTCGATTCCCTGTCAGGGCACATGCCCGGGTTGCGGGCTCGATCAATGACTCTCTCATCATTGCTGTTTCTATCTCTCTCTCTCTCTCCCTCTCCTTTCTTCTCTCTGAAATCAATAAAGGTATATTTAAAAAAAAAAATCTCAAAATGATGGCACCACAAGAGGGAAGAAGCCTTAGTCCCTGCAAGACTGTTCGGAGCCCAGGTTGGATGACAATGGGAGAAAGAAGCATTTGTGTTAATCCACCGACGTGGAGTCATTTGTTACAGCAACTAGCACTCTGGCTGACTCATGGTTTAAAAGTGTTTTCTAATCTATTATCTCATTAAATTCCGAGCAGAGCCCTCTGAATTCTGCAGGACAAACACTGCTCTCCCTGTTTTGTAGATTCCAGGCCGAGAGCCCCTTACTGCCTCTCCCATCACGGGTCAGACCCAGGGGGACCTTGGAGGCTCTCCTCCCATGTTACAAATGGGGAAGTGAGGCTCCGAGGGGAGAGGGGATTTTACACAAGGCCACAGAGCTTTTTCTTGGTCAAATGCTCTTCCTCTAATGCTGCGCTCTTGCATGTGACCATCCACCCGCTTGCTGGGGAAAGAGAGAAGTGTGCCTAGGTGAGACTATGAACATGTGTCTATCTATGTGTGCATGGAGTTTGAACGCAGAAATAAATGCCCCAATAAAGTTGCCTGAATAAAAGTTCCTAGCTCTCAGACCAAGGTAGGTGTTATTATTGCTGAAGAGACAGTAGGGAGAGAAGGAGAAGAGAGGCTGACAGGATCCTAAACACGCTAGGACCCCCATAGTTCAGGGTCTGGTCCTCAATTTCATGTCATTCACAGCTGTCCTAGGACTTGCCAATGCCAGCTCTCCATTGCCTTGCGATCCCAGACAGGGTCAAATCTCTTCCCACACTCCTAGTTCCAAACCTTGGCTGCACTGTTAGAATCTCCTGGGAAGCTTTCAAAGAAAATACCAATGCACAGCCCGCCCCAAACTAATTAAATCACTTCCCTGAGGGTGGGGCCTGATAAGCAACTTTCAAAATAACTCTCCAGGTGTCCTGGCTGGTGTGGTTCAGTGGTTAGAACTTCAGCCCGAGCACCAAAGTGTCATGGGTTTGATTCCCAGTCAAGGGCATTACCTGGGTTGCAGGTTTGATATCTGGCCCCAGGCGGGCTGCATGAGGGAGGGAACCGATCGATGTGTCTCTCTCACATCAATGTTTCTCTCTTTCTCCCTTCCTCCCTTCCTTCCACTCTCTCTAAAAAAAAAAAAAAAAAATCAATAGAAACAGATCCTTGAGTGTGGATTAACACACATAAGTAAATAAAAATAAAATAAAATAACTCCCCAGGAGAAGCTAATGTACAGCTAAGTGAGAATTACTGCATTAGGTGATAAGCTTGGAGTTCTGGATAACTGATCTGTTAGCCAAGGAAGGAATCAGGTGACAAGATGCTCAGAGTTCAAGGAGGATAATTGTTCCCAAATTAGGAATGATGTCAGAGAGCCAGGGTAGCTTCTCCCTGGCAATGCTCCTGGTTATTGTGGCAGCGGTGGTGGTGATTTTAAAAAATACAATGGGATTGTGTATATATGCATATAAATTCTTTGGTTACTCTCTCCCCCTCCTCCTACCCGCCCTCCTCCATCCCTGCAATATTTTAAACAAAAACAAAATTAAAAAAAAAAAAGACAAAAGTAAGCAATTCAAAAAAATAAAATAAAATAAATAAAAAATACGATGGGAGAAAGTCTGTTTTATTTGTTCATTTGTTTGTGTTGCTCATTAGCTTGTTTTGCTAAAGATCCAACCTTTGTTCAGAAATGTAACCCTTATAGACACCAGTGCTCTAACTCTCCTTGGGCCCAGCCATGACATTAATAAAATCTAAGATTTTTTTCAAGCCCAGGCTAGTTTTTGTGGTTTGGAAGTTACCCCATACCCGCTTGTGATGGTTAATTTTTATGTGTTCACTTGATCGGGCCACAGGATGCTCAGGCATTTGGTCAGACATTGTGGGAGTGTCTGTGAGGGTGTTTCAGATGAGTTTAACATTTTAATCAACAGGCTGAACAAAGCTGAGAACCCCCCCAAGTGGGTGGGCCTCATCCAATCAGTTGAAGGACAGACTAGAACAAAAGGCTGCCTGAGGAAATTCCCTCTGCTCGACTGCATTCCAGCTGGGGCCCCCCTGAGGGTCCCTGAGGGTTACAGGGACCCTCAGGTTTCTATTGCCTGTGTGCAAAGAACCTATCCGCAGAACTTTCCCTGCATTTGGACTTGAGCCGAAACACTGGCTCTTCCTCAGTCCCGAGCCTGTCGGCCTTTGGACGGATCTATACCACACCCCTCCCCCCCGGGGCCTCCAGCTTGCCAACTGCAGATCCTAGGAATCGTCAGCCTCCAGAATCACGCGAGCCAATGCCTTATAATGGATCTCATTCTGTGTATGTGCACACATCCTACCGGTTCTGTCTCTGTGAAGGACGCTGGCACACCCACAAAGGACCATGCATCGGGATGGGGAGGCGGTGGAATCATGAACTTCATATTTCCCAGCTTTCTCCAGCTGAGGAGTGGAGGGGGGGGGCATGTCCCCTCAGATGGAAGGGTTACAGGGACCCTCGGGTTTCTATTGCCTGTATCCAAAGAACCTTTTTGGTATACCTCTCTTCCTAAATCAGCACAGCATGTGTTCTCTGTTATGATTAAAGTGGGTACAAAGTAAGCTGGTTTTAAAACATTTAGATTTACACAGGGCTGGCCCACCACTACCTTCCTAGCGAACCCCGTTCTGGTCGAAGGTGATGCAGAATATTGCCCACCGGGGCTCACTGGGCTGGCCTGACTCAGCGGGATCTTGTGACTGTGCCATGCTCCCTGGCGGTGAGCGGGTGTGGAAAGTGTGTGTTTCTTAGGTGATAATAACTTGGTCGCTGTGCCTGCCTTGGGGTGTCCCCTCACCTTCCCCAAGACAGGGATCCTCAAGGGCACTGGAGTCCATGCCTGGTGACCTGAGGAATACTCAGAGTTGCTGGGTGACCACTGGTTAATAGATATCTTAGGGGAAGAGTCATCTCCCCTTGTCCCAGGTTGTTATAGGAAAAGAGTCTGGGTTTTGGAATCAGCCAGATCTGGGTTCCAGTCCTGACTCTGCCACTTACTAGCTATGTGGCTTTGATCAAATTACCTGACCTCTCTTGAGCATCAGTTTCCCTTTCAGTAAAATAAGGAAAATCTCACTGATATCCCTACCTCACAGAATCCTTCTGACGTTTGCATGAGGCCATCCACCGTGAAACCACTAAGAGCAGGATGCTGGAGCCAGGTCTCTGGGTTCAAATCCTGGTTTAACCACACAGTATCTATGTCACCTTGGGAACAATACCTGTCCTCCCTGTGTCTCACTTTCCCCTTCTGTAAAATGGGAGTAAGGATAATATCTATCTTTAAAACGACTGAGTTAATATTTGTTGTGCTTTCACTACTACTTGACATACTATAAACTCTATAGGGGTTTTTGTTAAATAAATGCAAGTTTTTGGTAATAAGTCTTGGCTAATATTGTCATCATTCCCAATGTCCAACTCAGTGACCTGCAAACAGCTGAGGCTCCTACAAGCATGTGGATGTCCGTCTCTCAACACGTTCTCATGTTTGGGCAGCTGAGTTGGGGTCTCACAGCCCGGCTGGGCGGAGGTGGTCCTGCCAGCCCTGGGCAGTCTCACCTACCAGGGGGTCTTTCCCATGATGCAGCAGGTGCACCAGACCCCTGTCCCCCGACCGCACTGACCTGAACTCTCCATGGGGGCCGGGTGTGTGAGGATGTGGTTGTCTCAGGCAGCAGAATGGAAAGTAAAGTGGGGGTTTTCTGCACAGAGGTGATTCTGCAAAACAAGAGGCAGCGAGTGTTAAGTGGTAGGAAGGCGCAGAACATGTATTTGGGGAACGCAGAGGCTCCCAGGGGACCTGGGCTTCTAGCACACAGGAGGGAAGTCGAGATTTAGTTAAGAAACGCGTCTGCAGTGCTTGCTCTGTGCCAGGCACTCCTCCAAGCACTTAAGAACTGTCAGCTCTTTAATATTAATATTAACCTCATGTGGTAAGTACTGTTTTCCCTCTATCTACAGATGGGGAAATTGAAGCACAGAGAGCTTAAATAACTTGTCAAGGTCAAATAGCTAGTAAGTAAATGAGTGAGCTTTTGAACTCAGAGCATCTGGCTCTAGGGCCCAGACCCTCAATCATGACCCGGGCTGCTCGGCTGTGACCTGGTGGGAGGGGCTCCCAAGTTCTGCTTCCCAGAGAGAGCAACAAACTCTGCAGCTGAGAAGCAGAGGAACTCTGAATGGATTCCAGAGCTTGTTCTTTGAAGAAAACATATTTTTAAACATATACACACACAACTGGGAAAGCCAATCTAGAGGGAGAAAATAAAGAGACAATATTAGGAGTATTAATATATATATATTAGCAAAAAAAAAAAGAGAAAATCTGAGCCTTCAATATCACACACAGTTTTCTAGGAAAATAAATATGATTCAAAAGTCTCTGGAAGAGTTAGAAGACCGCTTGTGTTAGTAACCACCGAGGAGACAGCAGGCGGTGCCAAGGAGGCAGCTCCTAAGATGTGGCGTCTGGCCCCCAGAGTCCCTCCGGTACAGACTCTCACACCTGCAAAGGGAAGAAATGTCCTGTGTTGTGTATCACACAGGTCCCAGAGCATCGAGAAGGAAGGAAAGGTTCTCTGAAAAAGCCAGCTCATCCTTGGCACCCAAATCTAATAAAGATAGTTTTCAAAATAGATGAAGCACTCCATACCCCTCGGGATAGCTATTTTAAAAAGAAAAGCAGTAAGAAACAGCCAGTATTGGGAGGAAGCGGGGAGATTAGAGCCCTGGCGCGCCGGCGGGTGGGACAGTTGGGACCGAGGCTGGCAGTGCCTCCAAGAACTGCGCGCGGGTTAGCACGCGGCCGGGCAATGCCACTCCCGGGTCAGTGCCCAATGTTCGCAGCAGCAGGATTCACAACAGCCAAAGGATGGAAACACTGCAAATACGCGTCAACAGATGAGTGAATGAGCAAAGTGCGAATATGTACACAGTGAGGAATCATTCGGCCTTAAAAAAGAAGAAATCCTGATATCAGGCTACAATGTAAAGCAACCTTGAGATAAAGTAAGTGAAATAGGTCAGACACGAAGTGACGAATATTATATGACTGCACTTGAATAGGTCAGCTCACAGAGACAGAAAGTATAATAGAGGTGACTGGGGCCTTGGGGGAGGGAGAAATGGGCAGTTACTGTTGAATGAGTAGTTTCTGCTTGTGATGAAAGCGTTCTAGAAATGGATAGTGGTGATGTTTGCACAACACTGTGAATGTTCTTAATGTCACCGAATTGCACACTTTAAAAAAAAAGTTTTAATTTATCTTTATTTTTTAAAGTATTACCAGTGTTCCCCCTTTTCCCCATTGATCCCCTCCACCCCGCACCCTCCCTCCTCTCCAGGCCTTCATCACACTATTGTTTGTGTCCATGGGTTATGCATATATGTATATAATTTCTTAGGTTAATCTCCCACCCCCTCCCTCACCCCCGCCTTCCCTCTGAGATCCCTCAGTCTGACCCATGCTTCTATGTCCTTGGATATATTTTGTTCATTGGTTTATTTTGTTTATTAGATTCCGCATATGAGTGAGATCATGTGATATTTGTCTTTCTCTGACTGGCTTATTTCTCTTAGCATAATCCTCTCCAGGTCCCACCGTGTTGTCCCAAAGAGTAGGGGATGCTTTGTTTGTTTGTTTTTTATAGCTCCATAGTATTCCATGGTGTAAATGTCCAAGAAGATGAATGTAAAATGTAAAACCATAAACTTGAAGAGGAAACCACAGGAAAAAGTCTTTGTGACCTTGGGTAAGGAAAAGAGTTCTTAGATACAATACCAAAAACATGATCCATAAAAGAGAAATTGATAAATTGGACTGCACCAAAATGAAAACCTCTGGCTTTGTGAAAGATATCTTTAAGAAAATGAAAAGAAAAAGTACAGACTTGGAAAAAAATCTTTTCCAATCACATATCTGACAAAGAACTTGTATCCAAAATATATTAAAAAAACTCTGAAAACCCAAGAGTAAGAATGCTAACAATACCCCCAATGGCAAAATATTTAAACAGATTGTTCATCAAAAAAGATATGTGGCCCTGGGCAGTGTTGCTAAGTGGTTAGACTGTCGGCTTGAGGACCAAAGGGTCGCAAGGTCAATTCCTGGTCAAAGATATGTACCTGGGTTGTGGGTTCACTCCCACACCCCTGGTCAGGGCACGTGCTGGAGGCAACCAGTCGATGGGTCTCTCACATTGATGTTTCCCTCTCTCTCTTTCTCTCCCCCACCTCCCTCCCTCCCACTCTCTCTGAAAAGCAATGGAAAAAATGTCCTCAGGTGATGATTAACAACAGCAAGGCGATATGTGAATGGCAAAGAAGCACAAGAAAATGAATGCATGTTAATAGCCATTAGGGAAACGCAGATTAAAGCCACGAGATACCACAATACACCCAATGGAATGACCGAGACCAAAAGCAGACAAGGCAGAGCTCGGGGAGGGGGCTCCACCTCCTGGACATGCCGGCGACAGTGCCAGAGGCCACAGCCACTCTGGGAAACAGTTTGGCAGTTTCTCCTGAACTTAAACGTCACTTACTATACGATCCTGCAATCCCGCTCTTCACTGTTTCCTCTAGAGAAATAAAAGCTTATGTTCGCACAAGATCCTGTTCACGGGTAGGTGCAGCAGCTCTACTCAGAGCTGCCCACGCGGAAACAGCGGGCGAGTGGGTGCGCGACCCAGGACACATCCACGCGGTGCAGCCCTCGCAGTAAAAGGAGATGAACTGTGGACACGCAGCCAGGTGTGAGTCTCAGTGACACTGTAAAAAAAGCCAGACTCAAAAGTCTCCCTGCTATATGTTCCCATTTATATGACAGTCTAGAAAACGAAAAATTATAGGGTCAGGAAATAGACCAGTGGTCGTAAGGGGTTGGGGTAAGGAGAGGGGCTGACTACAGAGGGGCAAGAGGGAGCTTTTGGGGTGATGGGGCTGCTCCGTATCCTGCTCGTGGTGAAATCTGCCTAAACTCATGGAACTGTACAACAAAAGTAGTCAATTTTACTGTATGTGAGTTAAAAAATTTAAAAAGTAAAGTGTTTTTTAAAAAGAGAAGCCCACACCTTACTTTGTAAATGGCATCACATGCTTATATGTTCAGTTTTTACCAGACTCTAGAATTTACCGAAAAGATAAAAGAAAAGAAAGAAACAAAGGGGAGCTCATTCCATGGTGGTCTCTAAGCTTTGGACAACCAAATACACACAGGGCGCTAGCCGCCTCTGGGAAGACGCCCGAGGCCAGGGCAGGCGGGTGGCTGGTAGTTCAACATGCACCCTTTATTGCCATTTTAAGCCTCTGTACCCAAGGACCGGTTTGTAGGAAATACAGAACAGGGTGACGCAGACTACCAGGGTGTGATCCAGAGTCTCAGAAACTACACACACACCCTGTTTTCTTTACCACGTAAATGGCAAGGAAGATGGGGGGTTGGAGGTGAGGGGACACAGGAAGAAAAATCGAGGAGGGGCCTGTAGGTGAACAGGGACTGACCAGAGACATTACCAACCGAGTGAAAATGTGAACTTTGTCTGGATCTCAATTCAAACCGTTGCAAAAAACTACTACATTAGAGGCAACTGAGAATCCGGACACTACCGAAATTTGGGAGTGGGGGAAGGAAGGGCATAGTATTGCGGTTACGTTTTTTTAAAAAGAGCTGCTATCTTTTAAAATTAAACTTTAAATTTTGAGATAATTATAGATTCATAGGCAGTTATAAGAACTACAACAGAGAGATCCTGGTATCCTTTCCGCCCTGCCCCTCAGTGGTGACATCTTATGAAACTCTGGTAAAAAAATCATCATCATAACCAAAATATTGACACCAATACAGTTTCATTCCGATTTCCCCAGGTTTACTCCTACTTATCTGTGTGTGTGTAAGAGTCCCTAATTGTTTAGTGATACACACTAAACTACTAAAAAAAAAAAAAAATGTGACATCACTTATTTGTAGGGACTGGGGTTACAAGTAATTTTTGTTTTAATACATTTCTACATCTTCTGATTTCTTAATATGAAGTAGGTTTGACTTTAGTTTTATTATGTAACAGATGGCAGGGAAAAGAGGGAGCTGACCTATTAAGCTGCGAAACATAACAATGAATTGGACACCTGGGAGCCCACTGTCCAGCCTAAGAACTCGGCCGTTGCACTGAGCTCTGTGTAACTTAGCATCAGGCGGAAAGCCGATAACACTGCCCCGGCCGGTGGCTCAGCTGGTTGGAGTGTCGTCCCGGGCACCAAAAGGCTGTGGGTTCGATTCCTAGTCAGGACACATACCTGGGTTGCAGGTTTGATCCCCGGTTGGGGTGTGTGTGGGAGGCAACTGATCCATGTTTCTCTCTCTCTCTCTCTCTCTCTCTCGCCCCCCCTTCCTCTGTCTCTAAAATCAATAAAACATGTCCTCGGGTGAGGATTTAAAATGAAAAAAAGAAAAACGGATAAAACCATTAAAATAAATGCTCTTCTCTCCCTTGCTGGGCACCTGGGATGCTGAGCTGTGAGGCTGACCCTGACCTACTGGGGTCTGAAGAACCGGGTTCAAGTCCGGCTCGTCCACCCTCAGCTGTGGGGCCCGTCGCTTGCCTCTTTGAGCGGCAGCCTCTGCCTTGTTTGTGAGCTGGACGCCCACAGGCGCCAGAGAGAATGTCAGACTACTTCATGACAGTGTTTGGTAAAGGGCTTGGCACGGAGATCAGGGACCCCAAGCCCTGCTCTAAAGAGGGATGTGCAAACATTCATGCCTTTTGTTTCCTCTAAAAATGCTCTGTGGCATGTTTTTGTGGTGAGAGTAGACATTGAAATCTGAATGAACTATGAAAATTCAAACATAAAAATTCGACTGTGAGTGAAAGATTATGGCTGGTCTTGGGGTGTTCCCAGCCTGGGGAGAGGAGCTGGGAAATGGCAACACGGTGTGGTCAGAGCCAGCACCCAGGGGGCCAGGCAGTGGTGACAGGACAGATCGGGGTCCTGACTCTAAATCCAGTGCTGGAGGGAGGCCAAGGGAACCTTCCCAAGTGTGACCCAGAAGTCGGTTCTCAGGTCCCGTCTACTAGCCGTGTGGTTGTGAAGAATCATCTTAATAACCTGTGCTCCAACTCCTCTGCCCCCACTGGGTCCAAGCCACTGTCATCTCTTGCTCAGACTGTGGCACTGTCCCAACTGCGTCTCCCAGCTTCCACTCCTGCCCCCTACAACCCAGGCCCTGATTAAAGCCCTCCAATGGCTTCTCTTAGATCTTATAGTAAACGCCACACTCCTCATCCTGCCTACATCTTGCCTCGCCCAGGGCACCTCTCCAGCCTCATCCCACCCCCCTCTCCCTCTGGCTCACCAGGGTCTCACCTCATGGCTCTTTGTGCTGCTCCAACTTCTCAAGCTCCATCCTACCTCAGGGCCTTTGCACACCTCTGCCTGGAACAGCTTTCCCCAGCTTCCCCACAGCTGTCTCCTTCTCAACATTCAGGTCTTATTTTTATTTTTTTAAACATACCTTTATTGACTTCAGAGAGAGGAAAGGAGGGGGAGAGAGATAGAAACATCAATGATGAGAGAGTCATTGATCGGCTACCTAGACCGCAACCTGGGCATGTGCCCTGACCGGAAATCGAACCCCGATCTCCTGGATCCTAGGTTGATGCTCAACCGCTGAGCCACACCTGGCCGGGCAGGTCTTATTTTTAATGCCACTCCTTTAGAGAGGACTTTCCTGACAAGCTGCCTAAAGCAGCCCTCCCAGTCTTACTCTAGCATGCTCTTCAAGTTTATTCATAGCGGGCATCAGCATCAGAAATTTTCCTGTGTTTCCGTTTTCTTGGCTGCTCATTAGAATGTGAGCGCCACAAACACTGGGTCCTGACGTGTCTTCTTCCCTGCACCGAGGGCACTGTTGACATCCAGTAGATGATAAATATACATTTTAGAGAAATGTGTGATGAATGAATGAACATGAAGTGTCTTGCCAAAAGTCACATGCCCAATGAATGATGAATCCAGGGCTAGAGCTCAACCCGGGGTGTGCAATCAGGGCCACCTCCCCTGCCGTCTGCACCCCTTCCCCACAACCTCTCCGATCACCCTCTGCCCTAGTGAAATAAAATGAACACACCGGCGAACTGCTGTCCAGATAGAATAGGCTAATCATGAACATCAGACAGCCTAGAAGGAAAAGAAATCACAAAGATATAGATTGAAAGGGGAGTGTACTTTCTGGATTTACTGTGTAAATTTGGGGGTTGTCTGGGCTGATTTTTCACTGAAAGTAAAACTTTAAGAAGTTTAAATAATCACTGTCGGAAAGACTCCTTATTCATTCTTCTCTTCATTCTGTGGCTCACTCATCCATTTGCCAAGCATTTATTCAGTGTTTATATATTTGTGCAGCTGCTGGGGATACTTTGTTGAGCCCCTTTGCTCCCCCCAGGGCACCTCTGTTTCCTGTCCTTTGGGGCTGCTGACACACCCGTGTGGGGCAGGGCCCTCCGAGGACAAGCTTGCACCCAGGCAGGAAATGGGGACAAGCAGAACCCAGGTCATTCTCAAAATGCATCAATATCTCATTTGTCTTCACTCCAGCATGACATGAGGTGCTTAGGAAACAAAGCCTGCCCGTTTACGCACCCAAACGGTGCCTGTCAATGAAGCTTATAGGAGCCGATTGCAGGCAACACCGGGTACCACGGAGAAGGCCTCAGGAGCTGCTGGTGGGTAAAGGAAGCCTCCATCCTACACTGTGGCTCCGACTTTCTGACGTCTCATGTATGATCCCTGTTTCAGCTGCGCCTTCACCTCACTGTAAATGGGGCTGCTGTCCAGCCCCCTCACTGGCCTTTTGGTAACTCGCCCAGTCAGGAAGGGCGAGGTTTTGTAATTCATCTGTCCAAAGAGGTGCTTGCTGTAATTTGTCTGCTCGGAGGGGATGCTCCTTCCTAATTTGCACACAGGCCCCTCTGTGTTGGCCACAGCCCTGCCTGAGTCGTCGGCTATTCCCCCCAGTCACCCATTTGTGGGAGGCTGGGAAGCCAGAGGAGCACAGGGGCTTGTCTTGTGCAAAACAAAGCCCGAGAAACTGATCTATGCAAAGAGCATGCAACTTCCATCCACAGACTTGGAACATGTATTGGGCTGCTCAGAGGCCCTCTGGGTCCCTTCCAAGTTCCTGGTGGAGTTTTGAGTGACCGAGGTTGCTGAGTCAATCAAAGAGCATCCCTGGAACACCATCCATATGGCGGAAATTGTGCAGGGCCCGAGAGTGTGGAGATAAATAATTGAGACACAGTCCTTGCCCTTAGGAGGTGGGATGCTATCAGCCTGTGACTTCTTAATGACCGAAGTCACACTCCCAGCACATGACATGCACATTGGCTCTCACAGACACCATGTGGTAACATACCCATTTCTCAGATTCACACCTGGAAACCACAGAGCGCTCTGCTTAGTATATTGTTAAAATTCACTTTTTGCATTAAAACCCATGCCTGTGGTAGACATCTAAAAGGTAGAAGTGACTTACAGCGAGAAGCAAGTGTCCTTCTCACCCCTCCTCTGGTCCGCCAGTCCCTTCCCCATTTAAAAATTATATTTCACATAAAAATCAGGATTCCCAGATTTTACTTAAAAGGAGTTGCTGAAAGATCTGGCAACAGCAGGCTCAGGGCAACCATCCCGAGCACTGAACTGCTGCTGCCCCTGTAGCAGGGCCACGTGCCCCCAGGGCCTTTGCACTGCCTCCACCACTGTCACCTTGCCTGTAGCCTTTCCCACCATCCCTGCTGGGCTCTGGGAGGCAGACAAGCCTGAAACCCACGAGCCATACTGTGTGTGGCTCAAGCCCTAGTTCTCAGAGACAAGAGTTCGTTACAGCATGCCCGATGTGAACTGGGCTCAGGTGCCATGGTGCCCATCAAGCCATCTGACATACATTATGGGGCACTCTCCACTTCTCCATAGCGCCTGACACGTGGTGTTGAGTCTGTTAATTGTCTGGTTGCCCCGCTAAAATGCAAGCTCCACGAGGGCAGGACTCTGTTAGGTCCACTGCTGTGTGCCCATTACCCCACATGGTTTATACCACATAGAAGGCCCTTGATAAACATTGTTGAATGAACAACTGTCAGGCACTCATATGAAGACAAGACAGTGTCACTGTCCCCAAGCTACTCTCAGGCTAGGGAGCAGAACCAAGTCTGTTGGGCACGGCTGGTAGGACAGGTGGCACAGGAAACAGAGAGTATGTTGACACTCAGAACACTGGCAAAGGAGCCAGCGGTCCCACAGGAGGGGACCCAGACTCAGACACAGTAGCGAGGACATTGTGCTCTGCCACACTCACATGGTGGGCACCTCTGCCACCCGCGCTTGGGGATCTCTCTCAGGCCCCATCTTGGACAACCTGGCTGCAACGTCCGACTGCTGCTTTAGGGCCACTGACCAAATAAATAGCACGTCAGAGCTCAGCTCACAGGCCCTGCCGTCTCCCTGTCCCCCCAGTCACAGCCAGAATGTGACATCACAGGAAAGAAACACACCAGCCTCTGCCAGCAGTCGGGAAGATTCCAGCACCTGGCATAGGCACAGGGGAAGTGGCCAAGGGGCGAATCCCAGCCACCTGGGAGAAGCCCCATGGTCACTGTACTGTGGCCTCTCGCTCTACACTGCCCACAGCATTCATTCATTGTTTCATTTGTTCAATAATTATTGAGCCTTACTATGTGATGGACACTGTCCTACAGACACAAGGTAGGAAAACTTTTCTTCAATTGAAGATCAAATCAATGAATAGAGGGATAGATTCATTCATTCATTGAATATTTACTGAGCCCTTTCTATAGCTCAGACACTGTTCTATGCCCTGGGGATATGGCAATACCTTAAAATAGACAAAGATAATTGTTCTCATAAAGGTTGTACTCTAGTGGGTATATAGTGACAATGGAGGGTTCAGACAGCTCAGTAATTAAATTGAATATTAGATGGTGAATGTGCTGTAAGAATGAGACTGGGAAGGAGAATGTGGGGTTCCACAGTTGGGGTGTGGTTTTTAAAAGGGCAATCAAGGAGGTCTCACTGAAGAGGTGACATCTGAGTAGAAAGCTGCAGGAGGAAGAGAGCAAGCCAGGTGCTAGCTGCAGGAAACATGTCCCAGGCGAAAGGAGTAGCCAGTCAAGCACTAAGGTGGGAGGTTCCTGAGGTCTTCAAGGGACGGTGCAGCTGGGGGCAACAGCGAGGGGGCGGTAGGGGGGTTTTGACAGATGATTCTCCAAGGGTTTCCGCACATCTTGTGAGCTTTGTTTCAGATCATCTCTTCAAGAAAGTTGGTGACATGAAAAGCTTTGGAAAGAGAGAGACAGTGTCTCCCCCCAGGGCAAAAGGCAGCTTTATTTGCCATTCAGTGTAACGGAGACAAAGATTTGCTGGCAGCCCATTGTGAAAACTGGGTTTCCTAAGCTCAGGGTTCTTTGGTTGTCACACAGCATCCACTGGCTCCACCTCCGTGCTGTCCCTGTGGGGCTTGGCAAGCAAGGGAACCAAAAAACATGACACTCGAGCTTCTGGTTCTGCCGTGAGTAATAAAGTCCTTTGTCTCTGACCCTGGAGTTTTGTGTTTTCTGCCAATGTCTTTAAAACTGTGGCAAGCTAACTTGTTAGTTACAAGTAAGGTAAAAATCTTAGACCCTTCATTGTTCTTGACAGAGGGATGGGACCAGAGACCAAGAGAATGAGTGAATGAATGAGTGAAGGAATGAACTGAGATTTAGAGGGCACATCTCCTTAAATACAGACCATTCACAAGGAACAGTCCTCGGGGCAGGTGCAAACACACAGCTGGTCCGTGCCTTAGGGTAAAGTAGGCCCCAGGACTGTCCACAGAACCACAGAGGCGGGGCTGTGGGACGCAGCAGTGAGAAGCCGACCGCAGTGCATTCGCAGCTGTCTCTGTCCACAGTGCATGCAAGGGAACATGGGAAGGCTTCCAGCTGGACTAGAGGAAGGACTGAAGCAGCCGGGTTCAGGGTGAAGAGGCCTGGCTTGGGGTCAGTGCTTCACAAGGACGGTCCCAGGTTCTGACGGTCCCCCGCATACCCCAGCGCCCCAAACCCTCATTGCTAGCTCCTAGGGCAGGCTGTTCAGACAGAGGAACCACCACCCAGGCCTCCCTGTGGCCACCCCTTCTGGATTAAAATCTGGGAAAAAAGACATGCATTTCCCAGGACTGCCCCTGGGCCTCCCCATGTCCTCTGCCCACCACTCTTGGCACAGAGAGAAGCGACCTCCTGAGCCTGCCACTTCCCTGCTGCCCATGCCAGTCCACTTTCCTCTCCTCCCACCGCTGCTGCTCCACACCCGCAGGGGTTCAGGGCAGAGGCTATTTCCAGAACTCTGCCCTTTGTCCCTGTGGAGACAGGCATGCTCGCCAGACAACACACCCTGCTCTCTGGTTTAGAGAGTGTGATTAGTTGACTCGCAGCAGGGGAGAAGGAAGCAGAAATGCAGATCTTGGAGCTGTGAGAGGGTTTCATTGCCCCTCACCACTCACCCCAAGAAGCCAGCTTGGGCTTTCAGATCCTGAGGGGGCAGGGAGGGGACTGCCCTGCTCCTTGTGGCTGTCCCCTGTGGATGGGGCAGCCCATTTCCTGCTCCGTGTCTGCCAATAGCTGGGAAGGAAACACCTGGATGTTGGAAAGGCAGTCTGGGGGTGAGGGGAGAGCATTGTTCCCAAGGGTAGGGAGCCTTGCACGCAGACCGGGAAGCCTCGGGGATGGGACGAGACGGTGATGATGGCAGCCTGGCATTCCCGTTCACCGTGTCAGTCCAGGACACACATCTCTAGGAGATAACGGGGGTGCGTGCAGGCTGTGTGGCAAGTGCCCTGGCAGGTAGCATTGGTGCTGGGCTGCCTCCATTCGACCCTCTTTGTTGCTATGGCCGCTTGGCCTAGTTGTTTAAAACCTTTGTGCCTCAGTTTCCCTAACTTTAAAGGAGACCTAGTAACACCTACTTATATTCAAAAACCACTTAGAGCCAAATAAAGAAACCAATGGGCTCAAGCATATAAGCCTTCCATAAATTCTACACCTTAGTGGCCAAATCAAATCTCTAGCTGTTCTTTCCTTGAATACCAACTTTCATGCCCACTTTCCTGCTCCATGGGTTTGCACACTTTGCCTCGCGTTTGCACCCAAACCGTCTGCCTCCCTCAAGAGTCAGGTGCACTTTCTGCCGAGCCCTTGTTGATCCCACCCCCAGCATCTCTTCCTGCCTTCGCACCCCACCCCCCAGGGCTCTGGCGCATTTGACTTTCTCTGTTAGTCATTCGGAGCCGTGTCTCAATCCCCCACACCAGCCACTCAGCTTCTCCAGGAAGGAGACCCGACCTTGGTTGGACTCTGGCATTGGCTGCACATGGAGAAGATGCTCGATCCATGAGTGTGAAGAGAAAGGCCACACTGGCCTCACTGGCTCCAAATTCCCCAGAAGAGGGAAGGGCACAAAGGGTCCCAGAAGGGGTACAGAGGGGGACCCAGAAGGTCCATTCTGAGTTGCTTACCTATTCTGTAATCTTTGGCAAGTTGCTTCATCTCTCTAAGCCTTAGTCTCCTGACCTATAAAATGGGCATTAAAACACATGTCCAGTCTACCTCCAATTGCTCATGAAAATTCAGTGGGATGCTGAGTGTGCTCTACAGCACAGAGCATGTAGAATTAGTCTTAAATTATTATTGGCATTTGCAAGATTTGGAGAAGAAAGCAGAGGTCTTCTCACAGGGTCCTGTGTCCTTTCTTCTTGGGAAAATGAGCCGAACAATCTTAATTTGGTTGCATGGTCCTAGTAGCCACCAGATCTGAGTAACCCTCTCACAAAGGCTGGGCCTGGTGTTCACTAGAGCAGGGGTGTCTCAGCCCTTCACAGAATCCCCTTCCAGCATCCCTCCTCCAGGCACCCCTGCTCTGCTCCGCTCTGCCTCTTCTGCTCCCTCCTTGGAGACCCCACCCCAGCCAGCACCTACCTCGGCTCAGCTGCTGCAGCTCAGCTCCCCAAATTCTTTCAGCTGATTGACTTTCCACAGTCCGGCCCAGGGAGGCAGCCAGCCCCAGGGAACCTGATGTCTTAGAGGAGCCCAGACTGGTGTTTTCAGTCTCAGCTGCAGTCTACAGATCTGTAGAGAAAAGCCCAGTGTTGAAGAGGCCGGGCTCTGTCCCCTCCCCTTCCTTCCCCTTCCCCACAGGCCTCAAAGCTCCTCCCAGAACGCATCCTGCTGCGAGGTTGCTCTGTGGTCAGCCCTGGTCGCCAGAGCTTCTTTATTCCGACTGGGCGGGAAGTAGGCACCTCGATAGGGTCCCCCTGCTGCCCACTGGGCAGTGATGCAGGGAGCCCTGACCTCTCCCCCGGGCTCCAAACACACCAGGCAGCCCCGCCTTGGGCACTGTCACCCAGAGGGCCCTCAGGCACGTCCACCTTGGGGTGTACCACCTAGCTCATCACTTCCCCTCTAACCCACATTTCTGCTCCTTGCCTCAGAATCAGAAACCTGAGTGTCACCCTTAACACCTCTGGCTTCCTCACCTCTTACATCTAAATAACACCAGGTCCTGTCAACACCTCATGAATGGGCCCCCCCCCCCCCCCCGCCATCACTGCTTCATCAGGCCGCCGTGGTCTTTCTCCTAAATTCTGGCAACAATCTGATGTCTCCCTCTAAGGCTGCCTCCACCTCAAAGCCAGAGGCCTCTTTCTGATGGTGAGACCAAACCTGATCACATTGCACCTTCAGTGGCTCCCTATTACCTTCAAGAGAGCAGCCAAACTCCTTGGTGTGACTTGTAAGGGCCTTTTTGATCTGGTCTTTCTTTGATCTCCAACCTCGGGCTTTATACCGCTGCTCTGGCCCCTCCCAGAGGCCCCGAAGGCCTGCGGTCCCTCAGCCATCCAGCGGCTCACTCTCAGTGATCTGCTCAGCAGAGAAGAGAAAAAAAAAGAAGAAAAAGAAGCCAGGGTGGCAGAAGGAAAAGTGGGGCACCAAGGAAGCTGGGGGGGGGAGAGAGTGTCAAGGAAATGATGGTCAACACTGTCAAAGGGGGCAGAGGAGACAAAGATGCAGGGGACGCGAGAGCACCTGCTGACTGTGGCCATCAGGAGAGAGCAGTGCCGGGGAGCTGATGACCTCCAAGGGGACATGCCTGCTGGCTTGTCATACGTATTCTTTCTTTTTCTCACATTTTTGAAGCCAAGTGATATTTTGGGGGAATCTTCAACACATTTCCAGACATTTGTAAAGCCCACAGATTTCTATGCTCTCATCAATTTGGCCTAATGGGTAGACGGAGGGAGACAGATTGCTGGCAGCGTTGTCTGAATGTCTGGGTTCAGCCTGAAACCCTGACGCCTAGGCCTGCTCTTAAATTGTTGAACCATGTGATTCAGTACATCCCACCCCACCCCCTTTTTTGTATTAAGCCTGTTTGAGTTAGGTTTCTGTTGCTTGTAACCAAAGGAGAAGTCACTTTTTCTGTAAGGGCTCAAATGCATTTTGTTCTGTGCCCTCATTTCCCAGAAGAAGACATTAAAAAAAAAAAAAAAAAAGAGTCCAGAAATTTAAATCATTTGCTCTATGGCTCTGCCCCCCCTCATGGGGCTGGAATCACAGTCTATTTTGCAGCTTTGTGTTCGGGCTCTTAGGTCCCATGTCTGCCTCGGCCCTCTGGCCCTCTGGCCCTCTGGCCCTCCGCAGTAACTCTGGGGAAGCTGGGAGTGGGCCTTACTCGGTGCTCTACTCATCCAGGGTAGGAGAAGGTTAAGGGGATGCTTGGCTCTTAAATAAAGTAAATAGGTGAATGGGTGAACAGGTGAGTGGGGGAAGGAAGGAAGGAAGGAAGGAAGGAAGGAAGGAAGGAAGGAAGGAAGGAAGGAAGGAAGGAAGGAAGGAAGGAAGGAAGGCCGAGAACCCTGCTCCCACAGGTTCAGGACTGAGCAGTGGCCGGGCAGTGTGGCCATTCTTATCAGCTTTGGCCTAACTGAATCGGAAATCACAAGCTGATGGTGCCTCTGTGGCCGCCCTGCTCCTCTTATCAGCTGCTGGGTCTGTAACTGCACTGGGTGTGGTGGCCACAGGGGCGGCTGCTTGGTGCCTGTGGACGGCTCCAGAGCTGCCCCCTGCAGGGAGCTGAGGCTTCTCAAGTTCCTGTGTCTCAGCCTGGGCATTTGGAAGTCTGTCCCTGTAACTCGTCTTGGGGCTACGAAGCTACTGATCTTTTCTGCAGACTGCTTCTGTTCCACCTTCCTTCCTCCTCCCAGGAGAGCCCCACCCAGCCCCTTCTTTTCAGACAAATATGTCTCACCTATTTTTTTTTTTTTTTACTCTTTTTTAAATTCCAGTTTACATTCAATATAATTCTGTATTAGTTTCAGATGTATAGCATAGTGGTTAGACAATCATATACTTTACAAAGTGGTCCCAACAGTATTTCAAGTTCCCACGTGGCCTCATGCATGGTTATCACAATATTGTTGACTACTCCCTGTGTTGGACTTGACATTCTCGTGACTATTCTGTAACTACCCATTTGCACTACTTAACCCCTTCCCCTCTTTCGCCCAGTCTCCCAACCCACCTCCCCTCTGGCAACCATCGGTCTGTTCTCTGTATCTCTGATTCTGTTTCTCTTTTGTTTGTTTATTTTGTTCTTTAGATTCCACATATATGTGAAATCATGTGGTATTTGTCTCTGTCTGACTTATTTCACTTAGCATAGGTCCTTCCATGCTGTTGCAAATGGTAAGATTTCATTCTTTTTTACAGCTGAGTAATACTCCGTTATATATGTGCACCACAGCTTTTTTACCCACTCTTCTATGGATGGGCACCTGGGTTGCTCCCGAATCTTAGGTATTGTAAATGATGCTGAGATGAACACAGGGACGTGTATATTCTTTTGCATCAGTGTTTTGGGTTTCCTTAAATATATACCCAGACGTGGAATCGCTGGGTGTTTTGATGGATTCAAAGTGAGGAGACCCCCAAATCTGACTCTAAGAATAAACAGCGGTAAGGTGTATGTGAAAAATGGATATAAAGCAGAGTTCTTTATGCCATAACAGTGCCATAGGGAAAAGGCTTGGGGTGGGGTGGGGTGGGGTGGCGTTACTGGCCGTGGAAGTGATGCCCAGGTACCTTAGCAGAGCTGAGCCTAAAGCTTTGCTGAGATGATTTACTCCACCACATTTGTTCGGCTTCAACAAAGTGAGGTTGGTCTGGCATGACTTCTGAGTGATCCCATAGGGACTCCAGGTATTCGTGATTTTCTTTTCAAAGGGCTCACAGATCATCTGGTGGATAATGCTGTAGACTCGGGGGGGGGGGGGCGCTCCAATGCCGCAGGCTTGTCCTCCAGAATCCCATCCTCTGTTTGGAATGTTGCGCTACCTAGGACGGTGGCATCACTCCATTACCTGGGATATTCCTGCAGGCAGTTAAACACTAACCGGATCCACATGCTCCGGGGAGTTCTGATCTTGGACTCACCCTGTAAACCAGCAGGGAGCTAGGGGAGAAGGGAGCGGAGGAATCTGAGCAGGGCTCATACAGGAGACAGCGGGGAGGCCTGGGAGGTTTTGTAAGTGGTGTTGTGGAGGTGCATGGCTTACTAAGCCTCAGTGGTGGTTGCCTGTGGGGTTTCTGTTATTTCTTATTCTCTGTTTATTTAAATATGCCATCTTTAATGAAATTATGTTCATCCTATGGCTGCTGCCCTGCCTCCCTTCCAGTCTTGGCGCTCCCTGCAGCTGTGCCATGGAGCCCATGCCCATCCTGCTCACCCAGGTCCCCCTTGGTGACTTCATATAGTCTCTTGGCTTCACCTACACCTCTACATAGACAACCCCCATATTCTTTATATTCCAATAATAAAATTTATTAATTTATATTTTACACATAACTAATATAAAACATCATTTCTCTAAAGAAATTTAAAATATACACCCAGTGTAGCCAAGTTCTAGTCTTTTTTTAATTTTAATTTTTCAATTACAGTTGATGTTCAGTTTTATATTAGTTTCAGGTGTCCAGCATAGTGTTTAGACATTTATATACCTTACAAAGTGATCCCTCTGATAAGTCTACAACCCACCTGACACTATACAATTACAGTATTCTTGACTGTATTCCCTCTGCTGTTCTTTCCGTCCCCGTGACTATTTTGTGTCTGCCAATTTGTGCTTCTTAACCCCTTTCCCATTTTCACCAGCCCCCCAACCCCTCTCCCATCTGGCAACCATCAATTTATCCTCTGTATCAATGCGTCTGTTTCTGTTTTGTTTGTTCATTTGTTTGGGGTTTTTTTAGATTCCATATATAAATGAGATCATATAACATTTGTCTTTCTCTGTCTGACTTATTTCGTTTAGCATAATACCTTCTAGGTCCCTCCACGTTGTCACAAATGGTAAGGTTTCATTCTTTTTTATGGTGAAGTAATAGTCCATTGTATATATGTACCACAGCTTTATCCAATTGTCTTTTGATGGACGCTTATGCTGGCTATTGTAAATAATGTTGTAATGAACATAGGGATATATATACATATATATATGTGTATATATATATATTTCAAATTAATGTTTTAGATTGCTTCAGATAAATACCCAGAAGAGGAATTGCTGTGATTCCTGTATTTTTATTTTGGGGACTGAACTTTTCCTTTTGACTTAAACAAAAAGTTAAGTAACATAACATCCAAGAACACTCTGAGAGTAAAGACTGCTGAGGAGGGCAAGCCCCGCCAGATGTTTTAAAAACTATGTAAAACCTCAATAAATAAAAGTGTGGCACTGATGCACAGACAGAGTAAAGGAACTGGCCAGAGAGTCAAGGACAGACACACACAAGTAGACACACAAAAATTTGGGAATTTAGTGTGAGATAAAGTTAGCATTTCAAATTAGTGATGAAAAGATTATTGACAAATGATACTGAGAAAACTGAATAGCCATCTAGAAAAAGGCAGAAGCTGGAACCTTAATAAAAATAAATTCCCAGTAGATCTGGAACATAAAAAAAAAGCACAAAGTCTTAGAAGAAAACGTGGGAGAAATCTTTCTAAGTATAACGCCAAATCTGGAACACACACGTGTGCTTGTGCCAGACTGATGAATTAGGCTGCATAAAAATATTTGTATAAGCAGACTCAAAAGGCTTGCAGCTCATTTCAGAGAGCCGACTTTATTAATCTATACGAAGCTCCTTCCCAGCAATAAGAGACTTCAACAGTCAAGCAGAAAAATGGGCAGGAATATTTAGAGACAGTCGGTGGGAAAAGATATACAAATGCCTCTTGAACATGAAACAGTATTCAGGCTTTTCTTGTGAGAAGTATAAATTAAAATTTAAATATTTTTTAATGTATTGATTTTTAGAGAGAGAGAAGAAGAGAGAGAGAAAGAGAGAGAGAGAGACTTGTTTCACTTACTTATGCATTCATTGTTGATTCCTGTATGTGCCCTGACCGGGGATCAAACCCACAACCTTGGCCTTTGGGACGACTCTCTAACCGACTGAGCTACCTGGCCAGGGCCTAAATTAAAACTTTTCATCTATTGAGGCGTCAAATATAAAGTGGCTGGCAAGGATGTAGGAAATAGGTCTACCTATTTGGTGCTGGTTTTGAAATGTATACCTTGTCCCCTACAATTCTACTTCTAGAAATTTATTCTATATTCTAGTATATGGGCCAATTTCAATGTATATGAACAAGATGATTTATTACAGTGTTCAGAAGTAATAGCAAAACATTGGAATGGCGAACTAGCACTAGTAAGTAGATTAAATTATGTTGCATGAATACAATGAAATATTGAGTGAAAAAAAGGACAGGAGCGGACAGTGTGTACAATAGGCTATCAATTAGAGGAGCCTATCTAATGCTAGAGGAATCAAAATACATTCAGACAAAAACAGTTTAGCCTTTGTGAGCCATAAAGATCCTGCATCCTCCTGCATTCTTATATTTTTAAATTTGCCATGTAGTAGACCTCATTCCAAGTCACTTCATACACATCAGACTCGCTGTTTTTATTAGTTACAAAGTACTCCAATTATTGGCAACGCCAAAGAGAGTCTCTTTGTCATAATCCACTTTCTGCTGGAGCACGTGGTGTCCTTGAGCACTCATGCCAGTGGGTGTCGTTGTAGAGTACTGCATGTTAGCGTCAGCTAAATTCCTGGGCCATGCACGTGGCATTTCTCTAAACTCGGTAGAGCCGTATGGCTTGTGAAATACCTGCTCCCTCCCACTCGTCATGAGTACCCACGCTCCCCCAATCTCGCCAACATTAGATATTAATCAATTTTTTTAAATGTTTCCCAAGTTCTCGAGAGAAAAATGGCATGTCCTTGCAATCGATGCTTCTTTAATAGTGAGAATGAATACCTTTTACTGTCATTTTATTACCTTCATGTCATATTTATAACAAAGCTGGGGAAGGCGTGGGAGTTGTGAGGATTTCACAGAGTCGGGGGTTGGATACTCAAGTGTTAAGAAGCTCTCCAAATTTCACTATATGCTTATATTTCACAATAAAAAAGAAAGACGTTTAAGTCCCCTGAAAAGTTTCTCGGACCTCCTCTCCCCGCCCTCCCAATGTGACTTGTCATTGTCCCCGAGTCTCACCTGCCGGCCTTGTCACAGGGCTCACGTCCGGGGCCTGTGAGCTCTGGAAGGTGCCTGCATCCGACGTATCTCACTTACTGTCCCGAGAGCCGAGCACAGCGGGGAGCAGGCAGTGTGTGTCCAACACTTATTTACCGAATGAGTGTATGGAAATCACTGGCTTGGAGAAAGTCTCCACCTTCTGCATTATTGTGTTTACCACGCTCACCTGTCCCTTCAGGTGGCTTTGTGGTCATTCTGAAACATCGGCATCAATACGAGCAGAGCAACTCTGTGGGGACAAAAAGTATTGGCAAGAGAAGGCTAATACCAGGAAAGTTACCCAACTGATAGGTTAAATCTATCCTACACGGCCAACCCCGCGTGAGGAGTGGCTGGCCCCCTCGCGGCCTTCCGTCGCGTCTCACGCACCTGCCCCTGGCTCTGTGGCTGCGCCGTTTGCTTTGTCTTCTTGGCGACCTCGGTCTACAATGAGCTTGGTGGCTTCCTTCCTGGAGCGCGAGCTGGCACAGAACCTCGTCTGCCGCATTGTCCATTGTCCCTAACGCCTGGGACACAGTGGGGCTGGGTGTTTAATTGTTGAAAGAAATCACTTTGTGTGTTTCTAGCTAGGTTCTGGACTTAATGTGTTGTTTTACCTTTAGTAATCCTGATTGAGTCATTTCTGCCAAGTGAGCAGTAACGTGATCCACCAGTGTGTGGATGTCCTTCGTGATGGGACAGGGATGTCGGGGTGACAAACAGGCAGGGTGTTCATAGCACCGAAAGCTTGTTATAAAGAGGTCGGTGTGTTTACAGTGCCTCATTGTTGAGCGTGTTCTCCCTGTTGTGTGTTTTGTTTTTTTAAAATATATCTTTATTGATTTCAGAGAGAGGAGAGGAGAGAGAGAGAAACATCAATGATGAGAGAGTCACTGATGGGCTGCCTCCTGCACGCCCCCGACTGGGGATCGAGCCCACAACCCGGGCATGTGCCCTGACAGGGACTCAAACCCTGATCGCCTGGATCCTGGGTCGACGCTCAACCACTGAGCCACACCGGCCGGGCTGTTGTGTGTTTATTTTAGTCTGTAACCCAACCTCGTAGCAGCCGGTGCTTAATTCACTTTTTAAACCCTTCTTTAATCTTTGCGGTGGTAAAATATACCAAACGTAAAATTTACCATTTTAACCATAAAAATGGTTTAAAAAGTGTACAGTTCAATGGTCTTGAGTGTGTTTACAGTGCTTTGCAACCATCACCACCACCGTCTCCAGAACTCTTTCATCTCCCAAACTGAAACTCTGCCCCATCAAACACGAGCTCCTCAGTCCACCTTTAATCTTGACCAAAAGGTTTAACTTTTTCATTGATAAGAAGCCCAACCCATTGATAAGAAGCCCAAACATTGTTTTTCGTGCGTCTTCTTACAAACTATAAGAGAATTATAAAAGTAACGTGTATGCATTCAAACAACAGATGTGAGCGGTGGAAGTGAGTGTTCCCACACCCTGGAGAAACCCATGGCAAGTTTGTGTGCCGTCTTCCAAACATGGAAATATATAAAAATGATCAGACAGTGCTTTTCAGAGCTGGGATTAAAGAGGACCTCTTCAGTGAAACCGAAAAGGACAGCAGGCCTCGGGCACTGCCACATCCTTTCACTGAACCCTTTCTCCCAGGATCGGCCTCGGCCTCCTGCCTTGGGCTTCTTTGAGGGAGAAGTCTCATTGCTTCACCTCTTGATATTGGGGACACTTCATATAAATTCAAGGCCAGAAGGGCTTTGGTTTGGGGACTCCTTTAAAAGTGAGATTTCCTTTGGACTTAATTTCAGCCCCAATTTTTTCTGCAGTAGCTCTTTCCTGTCTCCTTTACCTACTACTCTAGGGTCAAAGAGTCCCTCTGGCAAGCCCCTGGGGTAGTCCCTCAGAGGACAGAGGGCCTGGGCTGCCCTCGCCACGGCCGAGACGCCGGCACACGCGCCCCTGTGAGCACTGCTGACTGCTGGCGTTCCTTTCTGTCCTGTCACCCTCGGCTGGAAGGGGAAGGGACTGTCTCGTGGTAATGGCAGTATTAACAAGTAGGTTTTCTTTTTTTAAACGCTTTCACTGTAATCATGCAGTGACGTTTTGTTTTGCTTTGTTGCTGCTATATGCCCCTTGGTTTGTTTTGGTGGGCGCGCTCAGAAGGGAATCGCCACTCAGGTCCTCCTTCCTGTTAAAATGAAACGTGGAGCTCACACGGCTCAGCACGGTGGCTCCGCCATTAATACCTCTGTGGCCTGGGAAAAGTTCTTGACCTAAAGGCCTTGTTTTGCACAGTGAAAAGTGTGCGGCGTAATCAGACGAGGGGACCTGCTGTCCCGCAGCCGGGTCCGCTCAGCAGCTGGAATGTCCACTCTGTGCTACACTCCACTCCCAACGTGCAGCTAGGGTACAGGCCCCGCTTCTGAGCAGCTCATGTCTAGAACGAAGAAAAAAAGAATAAAGGATTATACTAGCTGTATGAACAGCCTCATTTATGCTCCTTCCCAAGGCTGTTGGTTATTTTTAGCAAGTGGTCTCTGACGCACCCCTCCTCTTTTTTTTTTTTAAAAAAAAATGTCTTTATTGATTTCAGAGAGAGAGGAAGAGAGAGATAGAAACATCAGTGATGAGAGTCATTGATCGGCTGCCTCCTGCACGCCCCTGACTGGGGATCGAGCCCGCAACCCAGGCATGTGCCCTGACCGGGAATCAAGCCTCAATCTCCTGGATCCTAGGTCAATGCTCAACTACTGAGCCACGCCCGGCCGGGGGTCTCTGACCCTTGTCACTAGGGTAAACTATGCAAGGTCACACAAGGTAACAGGCATTAAAGGGTCAAGTCAGTAGCAGTAGGGTTTGGGTTGAGCAGAACCTTGTTTAGAAATAAAGGTGCCTTGTAGGTAGGTTGGGGCAGGGGCATTTTCTAGAAATAGGCACGGCTCTTCATAGGGGTGCTATATATTTCTCCAGTGTGTGTTTTCCCAGGGTGCTTCATGGATCCTTATCTCATTAATAGGTCTTTATTTAAGCCAGGCACAGTGTACAAAATGGGCTTGAGAGAAAGGCACCTGATACCAGGTTACACAAGTAGATGCGATCCGTCTACCCCTGAGATGTTCCAGGTCTGTGGACTTTTTATTAACCCTGGAGTACTCAAACTGACAGAAATCCTCTTAAATCAGATGGAGACAGACTTTATGATATGGAAGGAAATCTTTTAAGCAAAAGCTTTTGTCTGGTTGTTGCTGGAGGAGCCAGCTTTGCGTTTTCTGCTTGCCCCCTCCGCCTCCCGCCTTTATTCTCCAAGGCCTCCCTCCTCCCAGGCTGGCAGCTGGGGGCCCACAGGCGAGGTGCTCTTCCCAGGGCTCCGCCACCGGCTCCCAGCCGATCTCTGCCTGTCTGTATGGCTCGTGGCAGCCTTCCTTCTCCCTGGCATTATCCCTGTTCTTGTGCAGTGGCATCAGCCCCGAGGGACTGTAACCCGGGCTGGCTGTGAGGGCCAGGCCAGCCTCCAGATGGCAGGATGCTACTTTTATTTTGCTTTCTCAGTGTTCATATGAATTGCTTCATCTATAACAATGCTGAGCGCTATTTTCTTTGCATAACAAATGTGAGGCTATGAAACCACAGAGATGTAATTTTAAGCCTTTATCCTATTTTTACTGCAATCCTGTGGCCATAAGGATGATCTTGGACCCTTGTAGTACAAATGGCTGGCAAGTGCGGGCTATGCAATGTCTTAAAGACCCTAGACTAAAACGAGCAAAGCTGACTTAAAAACAAAAGTTATTTGCACAGTGGGTGAGTTACTTCCCATTGTTTCACACACCTATTCCGTCCATGCCAGTGGGAAAGCCGGGCAGTGAAGTCCAGGGGTCTAGGCTTGAATCTCACGGACTCCCCTGTTTGGCTGGTGAAGCCCCGAGTTTGGAAAGGGGCTCTCAAGGGATGGACTTGTTTTTGGAAAAGGCCCATCTTTGCTGTCTGTCCTGGGATCTGGCCGAGAGCCCCCGAGGTGCTCAGCTCACATCATCACCAGTCCTGGAGAAGCCTGGAGGTGATTTACTCACCCCAGTCTCTCTTCGCACCATCTCTGCTGATGGATTTGTGGTGAATATTTTAAAACCAGACTTACATTTTTACCTTTGACCTAAAGAGTGTGAAGTGAGGTTAGGATTCCTCATCTGTTGCTTTATCATTTTAATGGAACATTAATACTCCAGCTGAGGCACCAGAAAACGACTTGTTTTTTATATTTTTAAAGAGTTGTGAAAACAAAACCCAAACAAGTGAGTATGTGACAGAGATTTTATGTCACTTTATAGAAAAAGTTTGCTGACTGTTTGCATTATTGGCCCGAGTGTGAGATTCCTGCTTTTATTATGAAACATTGCTCTTTGATTATTCACGTGTGTTTTGTTGTGTTTTTTTTTTTTTTTTGCAAACTTTGCCTCTCCCCCTTTATTGCAGAGGTAGGCTGAGCGCAGGCTAACACGCGAGGGCCTGGCAGTGCCCAGCACAGCGGGGAGGGAGCGGCGGGGGGGATGCCGCCCCCTTGTGGCCACACACTGTTCACCGTGCAGACTTGATTCTGCCCTGAGGTTGATTCCCTCAGGAGGTTGGTCCCTTTTTAGTTTTTTCTTTTGGGGACTCTCAATAGTTTGCGTGTCATGCTAAAAAAAGTTATTTTTAATCAGACTACAGTCAACCTGACAAGTTTTCAACTTAAAGGAAATTTTCTCTGTGACCCCAGGCTATTTGAAAATAAAATGTATTCCCATTCTATATTTTAACTTTTAGTCCAGTCTTTTTTGCCTTCTTTAACTACTTTTTTAAAAACTTTATTGTTGAAAGTATTAGATATCCTCTTTTCTCCCCATTGGCCCCTCTTCCCTCCCCCGCCCCCCAGCCCCAGCCTTCCCCACACTGTTTTCTGTGTCCGTGGGCCATGCATATAAGCATATAAATTCTTTGGTTAATCTCTCCCCACCCACTCCCCACCTCCACCTTCCCTCTGAGATCCCTCAGTCTGTTCCATGCTTCTCTGTCTCTGGGTCTATTTTGTTCCTTAGTCTATTGTGTTCTTTAGATTCCACATATGAGTGAGATCATGTGATACTTAATTCTTCCTCTAACTACTTTATTCAGGTATAATTTTTACGTCATAAAATCCACCCATTCTAAGTGTGCAGTTTAATGAGTTTTGGCAAATTTATCAAGTTGTGAAACTATCGCCATGCTCTGGTTCTAGAACATTTCTACCACCCCAAGAAGTTCCTTTATTCCTATTTGCAGTCATTCCCCACTCCCACCACTAGCCACAGGCAGCTTTCTGGCTTGATAGGGTTCCCTTTTCTGGGCATTTCAAATAAATAGAATCATGCTTTTACACCTGGCTTCCTTCACTTACCACAGTGGGTTGAGTTTCATCCATGTCATAGCCTGTACCAGCAGCTAGTTCCTCTTTATTGTTGAGTAATAGTCCGTTGTATGGTTGTGTCACATTTTGTTTCTCCAGTCACCAGTCGATGGACATGTGGATTGGTTCCACTTTTTGGCTATTATGAGTAGCGCTACTCTGAACACTTGCCTACAAGTGTTTGTGTGGATATATATTTTCATTTTTTGGGGGGGGTTAGATATCTAGGAATGGAATTGCTGGATCATATAGTAAATTTGTTTAGCTTTTGAAGAAACTACCAGACTGTTCTCCAAAGTGGCTGCACCATTTTACATCCCCACTGGCAATGTATAAGGTTTCTAGTTTTTCCACATCACGTCATAACTTGATATTGTGTGATATAGCAATTCTAGTGATTGTGCACTCATTATGGTGGTTTTTTTTTTTTTTTTTTTAGAAAATATGTTTTTATTCATTTTTGGAGAGAGAGGAAGAAGGGAAGCGGAGGAGGCAGGAAGCCACAGCCTGGCCTCCAGCGCTGCACCCCTGGGCCTCAGTTTCTGTGTGTGAGGTCCCCGAGAGGGGCAGCCTGCCTGCATGCGATATGCCCAACAAACGTGGGTAAAATCAGGAAGCACTGATGTCTAACAGGTGGATAAGAGAGCTGACAAAGAAATAAAACCCACTAGATATTTTTAATGCCCCAAGAATTATGCTTTTCATGTGCTTAAGAGATTCTTCTGTACCTAAGGGTTCAGAGCAAGGCCTAGACAGTTCTGCTTTAGGGTGGTCCTGGCCATGAGGTTCAGTGGGTGTGAATGTTAGGAGGTTCCTGCAGCAGTCTGGGGCTTCTTGGTGCTATGTAATAGTTACTCTAAAAGTCCTGATGTAATTGCCACACTTGGATCTAGAGGTGTGAGTTAGGGTTTGTGACCAGTTACTCAACTGCTCTGGCTGCAACCATGTGTCAGTACTGAATTTTCATAACATGTTTGAAACATACTGTTTGTTTCTTTACAAACACACACATGCAACAAAACTTTTATTTGATGCATTATATATGTACCAAAAAATCTTTAATATTATGATTAAAAAGCTCAATAAATTTTCTCAAACTGTGTAATTTCCCCCTAGATTTAAAAAACAAAGACAAAAATCAAAATACTTGATTGGAACCCAGGACCCCAAAAGTCCCTTCAGGTGTCCTCCCTGTAATGACCTCCCTTTCCAGGTAACCACTTGAAAATAAAGGAAATCATTCCTTTTGTGCCTGGCTTCATCCACTCTACAGTTTGTGAGATTCACCTGTGTTGTATATTTTAAAGCAGGGGTGGGGAATCTTTTTTCTGCCAAGGGCCATTTGGATATTTATAACATCATTCGAGAGCCATACAAAATTATCAACTTAAAAATTAGCTATGAAAAAAGCTCCTAGATTTATTGAATTTCAAGTCCTGCCTGCAGCTGCCTTGGCAGGGCCAGACCTGTGTCATTCCCCCCCCTTCCCCGTTTTAAAGGGTCAGCCTTCCTGCGCAGGTACAGCATGCACTTGTTGAAATAGGCTCGAATGTGTCTACACATTCTGCTGTTATGAGGGTTTGGGTAGTTTACGGCTTTGGGAAATTAAGAGTAATGCTATGCACATTCCTGTAAACGTCTTCTGGGGAACATGTGGGTGCATTTTTGTGGAGTATTTCTGCACAAGGAATCACTTGGGACATCGGGATGCTTATATTCAGAGTCTTCCTAAGGGGGTGCGCATCCGGTGCTCACACCTGCCCTGGGAGAGTTTGGTTGCTCCCAGCCTCGCCCACAATTGGCATTTCATGACTTTTCGTTTTAGCCATTCTGAAGGATGTGTGAAAGGCACACAGAAAGCTCAGAAGCTGCTGGGTAGCCCACAGATCCTGGACGTTGGTAGGCAACAGAAGGGCAATCTGGTCAACCCCAGTCGCTGCTGGGCGGTTCCTTAGCATCTGACGGAAAACAAACAAGGCTGAGGAGCTATTTTCGTGGCACGGGGCAGCGCTATCACCACGGGCTCTCGAAGGGATCCCATCCTGGGAGATACACAATCTGGGGACAGCGGCAAACAAAAACTCGTCGTTCCAGATGGTTACTGGCCGGCGTCTTACACCCTTCCTGCGGCTCTTGCGCAGGTGGGTCAGAGGACCGCCTGCGCAGTACCAGGACCGGACCCCGCGTTCGTCTGCAGCCCCCCAGCTCCCGCAGAGCGCCCGCTGGCGGGCGGACGGGCCCCACCTAACGCCAAGTTCAGACTGTCTCTGAGATAGAGGTGCGGCTTTCTTGGGCGCAGTCCAGAGGTCAGCAGCGGCCGTCTGACTGCAGGACAACTGCAGACAAGCGGGAGGGCCAGGCCCAGGGAACCCTGAGGGACACGGGGAGGCCACCGCCGAGGCCGCCCCACTGCCCGCTGAGAGCCAGTGCGCCCCCCCCCCCCCCCCCCCGGCCTGAGCGGGCGCAGCGCTCCCGCCCGGCTGAACCCGCTGCTCAGTGCACCCCGCTTGTGGAGTCAGTGGACAAGCGGACAAGAGGGACCCCCCTCTGCAGGCCGCGCCCACGGAGACCTAGCGCTGCGGCCGCAGCCCGGAGGAGCTGCGCCTCGGCGCCCACCAGCGGAGCCGGCTGCCCGAGGCCTTCTTTGGTCTCCTGAGCCTGCGCCAGCTGCGCCTGAGCGACGGAGAGACCCCGCGGCTGACCCCGGGGGTCGCCAGCTTCGTGCAGTTGTCGGAGCTGGACATGTCCGGGGACACATCCCCGAGATCGCCGAGAGACTGCGGACTACGGGGCATCCCTTGTGCAGGCTCCTGGCTGCACTCGGCTGCACAGCCTGGCCCGCCGGCCCTGAAAGGCGGACCCTGGCAGGCGCTGCCCGGGAATCTGGGCAACCTCCCCAACCTGGTGGCCCTGGAGCTGCGGCTGAACCTGCTCAAGTCCCTGCCCGCGACCTTGTCTTTGGGATCTGGGAGGCAATGATGTGGAAGTGCTGCCTGGCACCCTCGGGGGACACCCCGGGGCTCTGCCCACCCTGCGGAGCTGTGGCTGGCCCGGAGCCAGCCGCGGACACTGCGCCTGGAGCTCGGGAGCCTGCGCGCCTGGGGTGCCCGGGTGTGTGGAGAGCCGGCTGGAGATGGGGGGCTGTGTGGCACTCAGTGTCCTGAGGGACGAGCGCCCCGCCATCCTGCCGCCGGAGCCCGCGCACACGGCGCAGCTGCGGGTGCGGGGCGGGTCTGGCAGCGGGCTGCAGAGATCGCGGTTTTCGCTCCCCCGCCTCAACCTCAAGGCCCCGCGGCCGGCGCAGGGTCGGGCGCGGCCGGTGCTCCGCTTCCAGACCTGGGACAACGCCCATCGGTGCGAAGGTGCGCACGGCCACCTGCTGTCCGCGCCGCCCCTGCCCAGCCTCGAGGCCCCGGGGCAGCCCTTCTAGAGCTGAAGCGACGCCCTGCTCAGCCAAGTCGGTGTCCTCCAGTTCCCGGGGACCCCCTCAGGCGACGAGGACACCTAGGAGGCAGCTGCGGAGAAGCAGGACCCGCAGCATCGGCCCCGCCCCGCCCCGGCGCGCCCAGGTGACCGGGATGCGCGTGGAAGAGCCGCAGAGCGGAGCCTCCGCAGGGCTCGCCGTCCGCGGCCCTGGGAACAGCGCCCCCGTGCGGGTGGCCGGAGCTGAGCGGCGCCGCCCGAGCGCCCCTGTTCCCCGCCCAACGCAGGCCCTGCGGAGGGCGCCGGGGTGACGCTCGGGCGGTTCTCAGGGAGTCCCGGGGGGGACGGGGCAAGCGGCTGCCCACCTCCCCCCGCCTGCGCTCGCATGGTCACTCACCCCCTTGGAAGACCTCTGCCCGCACGCCAGCACCTCCCCGGGCCCCCTGTCCCTGGATTTTGCTGAGGAGCTGAGGCTCCTTGGAACCGTCTATAGGCCCTCGCCAGATGCCACGAGCCCCAAGGGGGCGACTCTGTGCTGCGGCCGGGACTCTGCGGTCTGGGCCTGGTGCCCTCCTAGAGAGTCGGGTACCTCCCCTGGACTTGGGATGGGGGCCCTGCAGAGTCCAACACCACACTTACCCAGTCTTTTAACCTGGGTGTTAGTACTTTATTTTATTATTTCATTTTATTTTATTTTATTTTTTTATTTTATTTTATTTTATTTTATTTTAAAGTATATATTTATTGATTTCAGAGAGAGGAAGGGAGAGGGAGAGAGAGAGAGAAACATCAGTGTAGAAACATCAATGATGAGTCATTGATCGGCTGCTTCTGTGCCCCCTACCAGGGATCCAGCCGGCAACCTGGGCATGTGCCCTGACCCAGAATCGAACAGCGAACTCCTGGATTGTAGGTCGATGCTCATCCCCCGAGCCACGTGGGCTGGGCTGGGTGTTAGTATTTTAAAGAGATCCCTCAAGAGTTCTGGTCCCTGACTCACTGCACCCTCCCCAGCCTCTTGGCAAGACTGTAACTAGTGATGTTTGTACAACCAAAGACTATTTTGTGGCTTAAGGAGAATAAAAGTGGCTATATTGTACCTCTGAAAGCAAAAGAAATGTTGCTTTTGTGATTTTTTTTTCTTCCTCAGTGTGGATCAGACGTGAAAACCTGATCATGTGCATTACAGAGGTTAGTCACAGCTTCCTAGGGGGTCTGGAAGGATGCTCTCTTGCCAACTGAAGCCTACAGGCACTCAGATGGGAGCACTGTTGGGAAGGGACCTGTTCTTCAGCAGCAATTTTTCCTCTTTGATTAAGAATTTTGTGCTTACCAATCAAGACAGGCTTGTGAGACACATCCTCCTGGCGTGTGTAGGTGTCCCCTGCTCTTGCTTATAACTTCCCTTGTCTTGACCACTGTTTCCCTCTGATTTGCTAAAGTCAGCAGAACAAAGGACCCGTGCAACCAGGACACTGCATGACCTGGAACTCAGTGTTTTCTTTTCCGTAAATGCAGGGGGAAAAAGTGCATTTTCTGGGTCAGTCACTTCCGGAGGAAAAAAACTCCAGATGCTAAGAAGGTGCGTCTTCCTTGCTGGCTTTCCCCGGAGAACCAGCCCAATTCCAGATTTCTGAAGGGAGTGAGGATTAATAGTGCAGTGCCAGAAAATGCCTTTCTAGAAAGACCCATGGCCTTGCTTCCACGAGCAGTTGTATTCCCTTTACATGGCACCTGTTGCTGTCCTGGGGGTTGGGGTACGTCTATGTGTGAGTTGGTGTGGTGTGATTGCATGCACGTGTGTGTGTCTTTCCTCTGGAGTTATACCCCCCACCCTTACAGAGCAAAATTTCATTAAAAAAAATCCCTTTGCCATTGCTTTATGGTTAGAGGTGTGTTCTCTCTCTACCCTAACTGGATGTCCTGCAGTGCCACTCTGACACTGACCACCCAGAGTTACTATCAGATCCT
Source organism: Miniopterus natalensis (assembly GCF_054644295.1). NCBI lineage: Eukaryota > Metazoa > Chordata > Mammalia > Chiroptera > Miniopteridae > Miniopterus > Miniopterus natalensis. The sequence goes on along the minus strand of NC_142097.1, from coordinate 9,119,057 downwards.
GCAAGTGAGGGACAAAGTCCTTCCTTCAGACACCAGCCACACTTTGGGGACCTCCAGGCCTCCCACATTTCCAAAAGATGGGCTAGAAATTCAGGGGTTCCCATGACACCTTAAGTTTGACAGTTCACTATCAATGACTCACAGAACTCAGGAAAGCTCTATACTGGTTACGACATTTTATTATAGAGGGCACACATAGGGCGAGGTCTGGGAGGGCCCTCGGAGCAGAGCTCCCATGCCCTCCCCCTGTGGAGTCAGGGCAGCTCGCCTTCCCAGCACATCAAACAAAAAATTCCAGTTAGCTGTGCAGTGTCCAGCATTTTTATGGAGGTTTCATTCTGCAGGCATAATTGATTAAAGCGCTGGCCACAGGACTGGAGTCGGTCTCTGCCTGCCCTCCCCTCTCCTGTCTTTGGCCTTGGTTACTTTACGGAGACATGATCACACCTGTCTGAGCATCTACATTGGGTGCAGCATTTATATAACAGATAAAGCAATAGTATCAACATGAATATACCTAGTATTTGGAGGAGTGAGTGTGGGGTACACATAGTAGGTTTTTAGTTTAAATGTATTTCTCAATACGCTTGACTATCAATATCGGTTTTATAATTTTACCAACAATGCCAGTGTTAGACCATATTGCAGTGTTGGTAGATGTAACCTGAAAAATAAAGGTCAAAAGGTACTAGCACATTCTTGGAATTCCTTCTAGTCGATAATTAGTTCAGTCTATCACCACATCGCATGATGAAAATGTCCCCTGGGGCAAGGCCACACAGGTGTGCAGCCTTCATTTGAGGCTCAGGTTCCGAAAGAAGGAATGGTCTCAGCTACAAACTGCTTCACCCTCGCAGGCATCTGGCCTAATAGAGCTAAGAGCCTTGTGTGAAAAATATGGGATTTCTCTCATTGCACAACCCATGGCTTCATTCCTTTACCCTCGGCTATTATTTCCCCTTTTTTTCCATTGGTACAGGACTAATGGGTGATTCCTACCCCTAAGCCATAAAGGTGTTCTCATCCTTAACCCCATTTGTGCCAGATGCAGTGAAAGCACAACCCGCTCAATCAGGGCCTTAGGAATTCTGACATAAAAGTGTAAAAGCACATTTGCAATTTCTTGCCTAGGAATCATGCCTACTTCTGACCATGGTGGTTGCAGCCCAGTCCTGAAATTACTGCCTCAGGTAGGAAAAAGTTGTGATGTGGGGAAGAAAGGAAAATATATAGACATACCATTATTTCCTGCGATGGGAAGGGTGGCACAGTCATACCAGCCTCCTCTCCCCCACCCACCCAGGCAACCGCAGTATGACTCTCATGCTAACCACCCAGAGTCAGCATCAGGTCCCAGAACTTAAGGGCGAAGGATCCCATGACTGTCCTTACATCAGATGCAATTTGGAGATCCCTAGGTCACCCATACTTGTGACAGCTGGGCTATATATTCTGGGGGTCCCACAGCCTGTCAGATTCAATGATTCTGTGGACACAATTCATAGAACCAAGGAAAGTACTATCATCACAATTAGAGTTTCACTATAGAAGAGGCACATAGGTGAGGCCTAAAGGGTTCTGGCTGCAGAGCTTCCAGGCCCTCTCCCTGTGGACCCCGCCTCCTCACCCTCCTGACACATCCGTGTTCACCAACCTGGAAGGTCCACTGAGCACTGGCTTCCAGAGATTTTATTGGGGCGTCACCGTGTAGGCATGATTAGCTACATCAGTGGTTGAAGGGCTCTGACTTCATGGAACCCTGGAGGGGTCTGAGCACTGCAGAAGCAGCAAGGCCTCACGAGAAGAAGGAGGAAGGGGTGAGCCCCTCTCTCTTATCACCTTCTCGCTCACGTTTACGTTTCTAAAAATTGGGTGGTGGAGGGCATATATGACTTGAGCAGCGAGGATGAAGACTCTCCACGTCAGTGACAACGCTCAAGGTCGGATCCAACCGGAGTGTTACCACCAACAGTCGGGCTACACCTGCTGCTGTGGAGATTGAGGAAGTGGGGTATGAAGTCAGAAAAGGTCATATGGAGGTTTGTGCTGCTTTCTTTTCATATTCTAACGACATTTAGTAACAGGTATCGCGTCTACGGATTTAGAGTGCGCTGCTTTTGTAGTCATTTTTTGTTGCTGCTTTGTTATGTAAGGTAATCATTTCCAGACGACCGGTTCTTGCTGTGTCTGCTTCCACCAAATATCAAGTCCTTTGGTTATGTTGGGTTGGCCTGTCTTGGGAGTTGAGCATGAGATGTGCTGGGCTGAGCTGTGATGGCGGGAATCTGGTGGGACACAGCTCTCTCAAAGACACTTGATCCCTAGTGTGCGAGCCAGGGGTGAGCCAGGGGATGGGTGAGAAGTAGACCCCCTCCCTCTGCACCTTCAGGTCTTGCAGCAGCACCTTCGTGTTTTGTCCTCATGTCTACTCCCTGGTGCTAAGAGGGGCTCCCAGGGTTGGTAACATAAAGAATGTTTCCTCTCAGCTTTGTGCACATGCTCCAAGATCTTTCTGGAGAGGTAGGTGGGAAGCACCTCCTGAGGCACATTTCTCACCTCTACTCTTCACCCAAATCCCAAGTCATAAGACTAAGAATTAAAACCGCACTGGTTTCCACAAAAGAGAGGCCGATGTCCAGCTGCGCCCCCCCCCCCTCGACCCTCCATGGCTGGCAGGAATTCTAGAGGACTGTGTGAAGGGGCTACGTGGCCTGCTCCACTTACTTGTTCTCTCAGTCCCGCTGACCTGGTCTCTGGGGATTGACCTGGCCCAGGACAGGGCCTCCAGGCAGTAGGGCCAGGGAGTCACTGCCCCTCTCAGAGCCCACTGCTCCCCACAGCCCAGTCACAGCCTCCCTGTGACCATGCCTCAAGCTGCCCAGGACCCCCACCCTCCCAGTCCTTCCTAGTCTTGGGGACAACCCTGGAAGATACCATGTATTTACGTGCCCACACCTGCTGTGGAACCCCCATGGCTTCCCTTACAGACTAAAAGAGTTTGAACAAGTTATTGTATCCCTAGCTTCATGTTCTCCAAGTGGCTATGGAACTTACAGGGCTGTTGTGAGGATTAGATGTCTTCCACGTAAGGTCACCACAGGCACAGGACAGTCACTTGTTATGTGGAGTTGGTTGTCACTCTGTCCCAGAGCCAAGCCCAACCCCAGGCCCATGACAGGTGCTCCATGGGTTTGGATGGATTGGCTAACTGGTCAATGAATTGATTAGGGAGGGTGTATATAAAGTACGCGCTTCGGGGATTTTCTATCTTTACTGCCAGCACTGTTGTTCTGTGGAGTGTGCCAGCACTAACTGGGCTGATAACCATGGGAAGCAGAGTTGTACTTTATATCCATCCACCCTTTTAGCTGGTCGTCTTATTTTTGGGGAGGGGAAGGGAGTTTTGATCTTTAACACCATCAACATTTTTTTAACTTTAGCGTTTAAAAAAATTACACAAGTAATTCATAAATACTACATTTTCATTATAAAAATACTCAAACATTAGAGCAGTACATAGAGTTAAAAGGAGAGACCCCTTCTCCTCCTTCCCAGTTTTGTCAACCAAAGATCATCACCATTAACTGAACGCTAACAGGAGTCCCCACTCTGCTGAGGGGCGAGGGAGAGACTTTATTTGGTGAAAAGAGCTCCGCTGTGAGGCCCTTGAGTCGCAAACTGCGGACCACAGCCACCTAGACGCTCCACCGGCGCCGCGGGCAGCTGGCTTATATAAAGAGAAGCTCCGGCCCCTGCCCCTGATTGGCCCATTTTCATGCAGATGAGGAATCCAAATTCACACGGTTTCATTGGTCCCAATAGCACCGTCCTGATTGGTCGGCTCCATCGTTCTGTTTGGTCAGCAAGATGCAAATGAGGGTATCGTTTGGCAGCTCTGATTGGACAGGGCAGGGCTTCAGCCCATTTGTCAAATTTTGATCCTCAGAGCTCTCTTGTGAGGGTCAACTCAGCAGGCAGGCGCCGTGGGGGGCTGGCAGGTCCCTGACATGCAGTGTGTGCCCGGGCCTTTGTAAGTAATGACTATTAGACTCTAATTATGAATTTGAGCCCAGTTAACCACAAGGAGTCCTTCTTGGCAGGTATATTCTTTCTCAGGGTTGAAGATTTCTTTTCCCTCCCCACCCAGTGATAACCACAGTCAGGAGCTGGGGTGATTTATACAAACTGTTCTTCACTGGCTTAGTTTCTTTGGAGATACTTATGTATCAGTTTGTAAGGATTAACCACCACGTTGTTTTCTTAAATTTAAACATCTGTGTTTTCTGGACGAGTAATACATTTACATGGGACAAGATGGGAAAAGATGCAGAGAAAATCAGCTCACTTCCGCTTCCACAGGCTACCCTTTAAGTGGGTGAAGAAAACCTTGTGAGCCCCTCCCCCACCCCAGGCCTCTCTTTGCAAGTGTACCTGTCCCCCTCCAGACTCCTCATACCCTGGGGCCACTCTGGAACAGGGTGAGGGACAGAGAGAACTTCAGGTTGCTGTGGAAAGTGGGGTTTGGTCTCCCCCTTACTTCTCGTGTTCTCAGGGTCAGCCTGGAGAGGGAGGCCATGGGGACCCTCTCTCCCTGCCCCAGCCCCATGTCTTTGTTTCCCTCATACCATAGGCTTATCCCCGGGGCTGGAGGAGCAGAGTAGGGGAGAGGTCTGCAAACCTCCCAGAATTCGGAGGAGGAGCTGGAGCCTGCTCTCTGTATAAAATACCATCATAGTCACTGTTTCCTTCTTGCAAATGAATTCCTGCCAAGAAGGGGGACTGGCAGGCAGGTCAAGAAGGCTGGGGGTTGACTAGGAGATCAGTGAGAAAACTCAAAGACCTCAACCCTTTATTATCTATGCAAATTGCCTAACTCTTACTCCCTGGCAACAACACACACACGTTCCCAAAAGGGGGCACATGCTACCTGTCTGGACTCTCATCCTTGCAAGCTTCTAGCAGCACAGCACAGGCCCCCCCTCCTCTCTGGGTCTCAGTTTCCTCGTCTGGAACCTGAGGCATTGGAGAGGATGTCTGCAAAGTCCTTGAAGTTTTCTCTGTCCCCAGACAACCCTGGTTCTGGCTTCTGAGACTTGTGGCTCCAGATTGCTCAGAAAGGGATTCTGGTGCTGGTGCTGGGAGGCCCCAGGAGAACCTGATTTATGGGCAGGGCTGGGGGAGGGCACAGAAGCAAGAAGCCCTCACATCCCAGTGCTGGAGGGGGTAGTGGGGTGATAGCAGGGGATGGGAAGTCTGGATCTCTGGGGGAGGCACCCAGCAGTGGGGTCCACCCTCATCTCCAGAGCCTGCAAAGCTGCAGGGGCCGGATACCTCTCTGGTGCTTCCACTTTGAGCAGACTGAGGGCTATGGGGGGGTCCCTGCCCCACAGTTGTGGGAGAGCTGTTTCTCTGGAGGAGGCATGGACTGTGTGTCAGGACCTCAGGGACAGGGCTGAGAATGGCGACAGACATTCTGGGCTCCAGAGGAAGCTCCAAATTGCCAGGAGAGAACAAACTGATAAATTGGACTTCATTAAAATCAAGACCATCTGCTCGGCAAAAGGCACTGTTAAGAAAATGAAAAGACAAGCCGCAGACTGGAAGAAATATTTGCAAAACATGTATCTGAAAAAGGACTGGTATCCAAAATATACAAAGAAAACTTATAATTTAACATTAAAAAAGCAAACAACCCAATTTAAAAATGGGCAAAATATCTGAACAGACACCTCACCAAAGAAGATATGCCATGGCAAATGAACACATGAAAAGATTCTCAACATCATAGTCATTGGGGAATTGAAAATTAAGGCAACAATGATATCACTACATACCCATTAGAATGGATAAAACCCAAAATGCTGACAACACCAAATGCTAATGAAGATGTGGAGCCACAGGAACGTTCATCCATTTGGTGAGAGTGAAAAGGGCACAGCCACTTTGGAAGACAGTCTGACATTTGTTTTAAAACTAAACATGCTTCTACCATATGATTGAGTAATTGTGCTTTTTGGTATTTATCCAAATGAGCTGGAAATACACGTCCACACAAAAAAGCAACACATGAATGTTTATAGCAGCTTTATTCATAAATGCCCCAAATTGGCATTTACCAAGAAGCCCTTCAGTAAGTGAATGAATAAATAAACTGGGGTACATCAATACGATGGAATATTATTCAGCAACAGAAAGAAATGAGCTAGGAAACCACGAAAAGACATAAAACAGCCTTAAATGCATATTGCTAGGTGAAAGAGCTCAATCTGAAAAGGCCACATACTGTATGGTTCCAACTGTATAATATTCTGGAAAATGTGTAACAATGGAGACATTAAAAAGATGATTGGTTTCCAGTCTAATTAAGAAGATAATAGTTTGAGTTTCTTTATTATATATCTATTTCTTTTTATCAAATTGGCAAATTATATTTTTGAGAAATTTCTTCATTTTAATCCAAACTGCCAAATTTATTGGTGAGTATGTAATACCCTTTTATTATCATTTTTAGTGTGTAAAGGACCTGTAGAGATGTCTAATTTTCATTCATGATATTGATAATTTGTTCTCTCATCAGTCTTGCTCAGGACTTATCAATCAGTATGTTGGTTTTCTAATTTATAGATTTCTGTTCTTACACTTATTTCCTTCCTTCTACTTTCTTTAGGATTGATCTACTGTTCTTTCTCTTGCTTTTTGAGATATAAATGTAAATAATTGATTTTTAGTGATTGCTCCATCCTAAGATATGATTTTATGGCAATAAATTTCCTCCTAAGCATTGCTTTAGCATCCCAAGAGTTTCAATATCATACATTCATTATTAACCAGTTCAATATATTTTCTAGCTTCCTTTTTAAAAATTTCTTTTCGACTTAAGATTTGTTTATGGATGTTGTGCTTAATTCTCAAGCAGTTGGGATTTTCTAGTAATATTTTTGTTATTGATAGTTTAATTTCATTGTAGTCAGATAACATACTTTGTTTGGTTTCAATCATCTGAAATTTGATATTCTACTTGTATTTAAAAGTAATGTGAATTCTGTTGTCAGGCACAGTGTTCTATTTCAAAGAGGTCACATTTATTAATTGTTTTGTCCAGGTCCTCTATATCACTACTGATTTTTTGTCTATTTGTTCTATCAGCTATTGAAAGAAGTGTGTTAAAGTCTTTCATTATGGTTGTGGAGATGCTAATTCTGTCAGTTTCTGCTTTATAGTTTTGTTTTTTTTTAAATTTTTTTAATTTTTAAAATTTTTAAAATATATCTTTATTGACTTCAGAGAGAGGAAAGGAGAGGGAGAGAGAGAGACAGAAACATCAATGATGAGAGAGTCATTGATCGAACCCACAACCCGGGCATGTGCCCTGACTGGGAATCGAACCCTGATCGCCTGGATCCTAGGTCGACGCTCAACCGCTGAGCCATGCCTGGCCGGGCTCTGCTTTATAGTTTAAATGTATGTTATTGGGTGCATACAGATTCATGATTGTGGTATCTTTTTCTTGGACTGACTCTTTGATCTTTATAAAATGTCCCTCTCCTGTAATGCTTCTTGCCTTAAGATCTTTGTCTGAAGTTAATATAACACCACCAGCCTTTTGGGTCAGGTTTGCATGGTGTTATCCTTTTGCTTTTAGCTTTTCTATGTCCTTAGATTCAAAGTGTGTCTTTTGTGAACAGTGTATAATTTCTTTTTTTAAAATCATTGGACAATACTAGGTATGAAATTCTAAGTTGCGCACTTTGAGGGTGTCATTTCGTTGTCTTCTGGTTTCCATTGTTTCTGCTGAGAAGAGAGGCCTCAGTTTAATTACTGATCCCATGACGAGAAAGTGTATTTTTTTCCTTGGGCTCTCTTTTTTTTCATTACCTTTTTTCCCCCCAGGAATTTGACAATGAGGTGCCTGTGTGTTTTAAAAAGTAAACTCCAGAATTTATTGGAATTTCACTAGTTTTTCTATTATCTCTTTCTGTTTCAGGAGCCAATCCAGGGTACTGCACTGCATTTAGTTTTTGGGTTTCTTTAGTCTTCTTTGGTCCTTCCTTGTTTTTCATGACACTGACTGTCTAGAGGAACTGGTCAGGTGATCCTGTGGAATGTCCCACAATCTGGGTTATCTGATACTTTCTTCATGATTAGAGTAGGGTTACGGGATTTTGGAAAGCAATCAGAGGTGAAGTGCTCTTCCCATGTAATTTTGTTTTTATCCTGTGTGAGATTTGCTGAGTTTATTGAATCTACGAGTTGATGTGCTCCTTTAATTTTGGTCAATTGAATGTTGGGAGGAGATACTGTGCCAGGCCCAGACCCTAGGAGGCATCACATATCTCTACTTACCTGTCTTGTGCTAACATGCTGGCCCACGGTGCCTGAGAGACCCACCAAGCAGACCGGAACCCAACCTGCAGCTCGGAGTCAAGCCACTCTGAGCCCAACCTAGATCAAGGGATCCCTAAATGTCCTATAGATGCATGAGCAAGAATAGATAATCACAGTGTAGTCCGCAGAGTATTAGTGTGCTTTACTGTTTGCAGTGGCTGGCTGATGCAGAGCTAGAGCCTCTCGCGGTTCCTTCTTCCTCCGCCTGAGCAGCTGTGTTTGGAGCCTGGTGCTTACGTACCTCTCCCAGGTCACAGGTGTCCTGCCCCATCCCTTTACCTTCTCTTCCCTCCCTCCCTATGACCCAATTTTAAAAACTGCCCCAGGCTCAGAGCCCAGCATTGAGCTCACTTCCCTTCCCCTCAGCAGCATAGGGCTTAAATGGAACAGTGTCGGAAAACTTAAGCACAAGTACATTTTCTGCAGCGAGGAAAATTACAAAAAGAGAAACAGAACAACCCCCAAGAATCTTATTTTTGCAATATGTGAAATGTGGAATGATTTATGTGAACTGCCCAGCTAGCAGTTAATTGTCATGCAGCACAATTATTCCAGGTCATTAAATACAAGACTAATACGTTTTATTTAACAATAATATTAAATTTAATTCATTTATACTTGGACACCCATTGGTAATGTAGTAGGACAACCTGTTCACTCAACAAAAAATATTGAGGGTGTATGTCTGACCACTCTCTGGAGCCTGGCCGGGGCAGGGTAGGAGTGGCGCCACCTGACAGGAGCTGGCTGTGTCCATGTCTCAAGTTGTGAATACTCTGGGCTGGGGTTTCATGGGCTCCTACAGGCCCAGAACCTTTGGAACAGGACAAAGCAGGAGAAGGGGAGGAAGAAGGGGCTCTGTGCGGGATACAATCGTCTGCGTCCCCTGAACTCCAGACACGAAGGGCTCCCCCAAGCCTTTGGCAAAGGAAGGAGTGGGCCTGGCTGCAGGCTGGGAGGAGCCCTAAACCACACCCCAGAGCACCAGAGCCTCCAGTCTTTCTTCTAGAAAGGATTCTTGACCATGTCAGTGGCCGGGGCCTTCAGAGATCGGCTCTCCTTTCTACCTTGAGGAATCTGAGGGGCTGTATGGCCAGGCCCCTCACTCCCTAAAGCTTGTTTTTGTCCCAAACAGAGCCCCAAGGCGCCAGAAACCACCGATGCCCTGCCTTCTGCCCCCTGCCCAGTGCAGGGCCCACAGCAGGAGTCTGATCCAGCACAGGGCCGTGTGGTTCTCCACAAAGAGCCAGGCCCTCACAGCGGACTGCGGGAGAGGCTCAGGACAGGCTGCTTCATGGTTTTCTGTCCTTGCTGGTGCAGGGCCTCGCTAGGGCAGAGCTCCGCTGAAAGTCATGATGGGCAGGCAGAGGAGGGAGCAGAGGTCCGGTGGGGCCTGGGCCAGTGGGTGGGGCGACCTCTGGGGTTGAGGGCAGAGGTTGCTCTTCTCTGGCTTGTAGCAAGGTGAGACCTCACACCTGTGGGGCAGGGAGGGAGAAAGGACAGGCCTCACATCCCTCCAGTGACTTCCAGGCCTCTGGGTGGGAATGTACAGAAACTGACCCCTTCCCTCAACCTCCCTCAGCTGAAGCAGAGCTAGGGCCCCCTTTCCTACCTGACCACACTCTGTAGGATCTTCCTCTCATCTTGGTCCAGACACACTGCAAAGGGGCAGCTTCTGGAGCCGATAATCTGTACCTTGTCCACTTTGATCTGCGAGGTGCTTATCTAGAAGGAAGGCCCAGGTCAGGCCCAGAGCCCTGGCCACAGAGATCCCAGCCCTCCGCAGTTCCTTCCCTGGGAACTGCCCAACCAGTTCTGGGGCAGGGGTAGGGGTGGGAGTGTGTCTGGCAGCGCTTTAAGGCTACTGGCCAGCTCAGGGGAGGGGCTCTGAGGACTCTATCAGGCCCTGGCCCTTCTCCAGTCTCTGCCCTTTCCTGAGTCTGGAAGAAGCAAGTGCCTTCCGAGGAGAAGCCGAGCTGCTCCCTGCCCTCCCTGGGAGGACCCTGGGGCTCCGACACAGCCGCTCTGCCCAGGCTTAGGGCGGAACCCTTCCAGTAACAAATCCTCTCACAGAGGACCCCTTCCTCCTAACGACCCACAGCACTCCACATGTGTGTGCACCCCAAACCACACCCCTCACCTGCCTCTCCTCCCACCCACAGCCCCCGACGGCCCTGGACACCCTTCCTCTCTCTCATACACACACATGCACATGCACACACACACACACAGGTGCATGCACACCCCCTGTAAGCCTCCCGAGAGTGAGGCTTCAAGGGGAGGGAACCCTTACCTGGTTAAAGCCTTTCTTGGATTTGGGGTTTTGCCTCTTCACCACTTCCGTCAGGTTTAGCGTCAGGGCCTCTATGCCGGAGTCTGCAGGGCAGGGGCGCTCAGGCCAGGCTTAGAAATCCTCCCTGCCACCCCCGCCCCGTGCCCTGCCCACCCACTAACCTAGCTCCTCCTGCTTTCGGCAGGCCTTGTTGAGGTTGATGGAGGTGCAGACCTTCTCCATGTTGCTCCAGCGACTTCGCCCACTGATGGCCCCCTGGGAAGGCAGCAAAGCCAGATCCTCTCAGCTTGGAGGCCCCGGTGCCTGCTACCCTCCCTCCTAAGAGGAGGCCCAGATCACCAGTGACAGGGAGCTGCCTGTCGTCAGCACGCCCAGGAAGTCTCTCATTCACCCAGGTCTGCCATCTCCTTCACTAAGAGCCCCTGACCCCTGTATAGACCTTGGTGACTCTGGGGAGGGGTGTCATGTCACTGGCTTGGTCCATGGGTAAGCCTTGTGACCAGTCCATAGGACACAAATGCTGAGAGCACCTCAAGGGGTGGTCTTGATGACCTCCCGCTGAGCCCAGACGGAGGAAGAGAGGGGCCCACAGGCCTGGAGTTCCTGGCAGAGCCAGTCCGGATACCCCCTTTCATTGGGGATCTCCATGTTGCCAAACCCAAGAGTGTTTCTCAGTCCTTGGGCAGTCCCAAGGTCAGCTCATTTGACCTTACAGGAGAATCTGATTCTGTTCACCCCTCTCCTCTCCGGGGCTTTTGGGACGGCATACTCCTGGTTCTCTACCTTCCTGGTTGGGCCTCAGCCTGCAGTCACACGTCACAGGTCTCAGGACCTTCTCCTGCTCTTTGCACTCCTACTTTCTCCATTAGGGAGCCTCGACCACCTATACACCCATCCTCATGTTTCACGTCTGAGTTCAGGCCCATCCATCCAACTATTCTGACTTCTTCCTCCTACCTCTCAAGGGCACTGCAGACTCACATGTCCCACATTCATGATCTGTCCCTACCGGACCTGGGCTGCTTCTTAGAAAACTGTGCTATTAGTCTCAGAAGACTGAAATCCAGGAGTCCGGGCTTCTCCTTTTCCAACCCATCCCTAAGCCCTGCTGCTCACATAATCCACATGTAGCTCCCACTTCTTTCCATCTCCACCACCACCAGCCTAGTGCTGGCTGCCCGCATTTCTCTCCTGGAAAACCACCAGAGCCTTGCTATGTCCCCTGGGGACCCCTCCAATCTGTTCTCCACAGAGCTGCAGAGGGAGCTTCCAAACCTCAAATCTGATCATGTCACACGCATTCCCAGCACCACCCCAAACTTAAACCCCTTCAAGGGACGCCCATTGCTCTCAGGACAGGACAGAACTCCCCTCATTACAATCAAGGCCCTTGGTGTTCCGGCCCCGCCTATCTCTTTAGCCTCACTTCGTCGCCCTTAACGTTCATGTTCTTCCGCCACGGGGCCTTTGAACATGCTGTTTCCTCTGTCTGGAGAATACAGCCCTCTCTTTTTAGCTTAACTAACTCCTGGTTTTCTTTCCAATAGTGACTCAATGTCGCTTCTCCAGGAAGCCTAGCCTAACTTTCCTGACTGGGTTGAATAATCCCCTTAGAGGTTCTCACAGTACCATGTACCTCTCCTTCATCTGATGGTCACAGTTGTAATTACACATCTGTGGGTTCATCTAGCCAATGCCTACCATCCGCCCTAGGCTGTAAGCATTTTGTTCACTCTTGAGAACACACCTGTGCCCAGAACCACGTTAACAGACACCTGGCTCACAGCTCTCAGGCTCAGTCCTCCTGCCCACCTCCATGGCCACCAAATGTAAAGTAGCCCATCATCACCATCCCATCAGCCCTCTGATTGCCTCGCCATCACTCACCACTCTGAAGTTATCTTGGTCATTTCCTTGTTTCCTTGCTCCTTACCTGTCTCCTCTAAGAAAGCTAGAGAAGGCCCAGTCCTCCCTGCTTACAGGTTTCCCCTTGCCTGGCACAGAGCCTGGCAGGAGTAGGTGCTCAATGACAATCTTTTGAATGGTTGAAGGAAGGAAGAAAGAAAAGAAGGCAGGAGGGTTCCCCATTGATGAGGTCAAGCCTCTTGTGGCCTGTGCCCCAGGGTGTGACATGCTCAGAGACTCATGCCCTCTGGTGTGCTCATGGGCACCCCCTCCCACCTCAAACATCTCCTCAGTGCCTCACGCCATCCCACCTCCCACGCCAGGCACACCAGCCATAGACCGTGGCCTCTCCCTCACTGTGCCTCTGGAGCCCCACCCTTGACCACTCTCCACCCTAGTCCAGTATCCAGGCCCTGAAACTTCATGGAAGCTGCTGAGCACACTCAGGTGGGGGGAGAACACCCGGGTGGGAGGCCTTCTGCGGCCTCCAGCTTAAAAACTGGGGCCCAGGAACCCGAGTCTGGCTCTGGGTGAGGAGGATCAGGAGCAGATCCCAGAAGGACGTGGGCCCTAGCATGGGTCTTACCTTGCTGTAAATAATCTGTAGTGTTAGCGGGACGGCCTCCCGGTCCCCATCAATGCCCAGCCTCTTGCTGCCGGGACCTGTGCCACACACAGACAGACCCTTCACTTAGTGCCACTTACAGACCCTGGGGCTCTTCTTCCCTCCCAACCCCCACTCATCACTGGCCCTGCTTTCCGGTGACCCTGACTCCCAGGTCCCTGCCTCCTGGGGTCCCATTCACCAGGTCCCTGCCTCCTGGGGCCCCATTCACCAGGTCCCTGCCTCCTGGGGCCCCATTCACCAGGTCCCTGCCTCCTGGGGCCCCATTCACCAGGGCTCTGCCTCCAGGGGCCCCACCTCCTCACCCTGCTACCTGTCTCCACCGGGACCTAGGCAGCACTCACCTGAAGCCTTGATGGCTCGTGTGGCAGCGGAGTGACCCAGCTCCAGGGAATGAATGAAGATCTCCGATGTCTTCTCCCCGGTGATGAAGGTCAGCTGGAGAGGGCAAGACCAGGGCGTCAGTGTGGGTCTCCTGTAGGGGGACCCACCAGGCTCCTCCGGCACAGGGCTAGGGGCTACCATGGGGTGGGGACAGGACCTATAGGCCCAACAGGGCACAGCTGGGACCCGGCGATGGTGAGGGGGCCTGGCGGTGAGGCTCGGGCGGCAAGGCACATTACCTCTGTCTGATACACCTGCAGCAGCACCGGCCTTGCGGCGAAGCGGCAATAGTAGAGCAGCATGTCAGCCAGGATGGGCAGCTGGCTGGGGGAGCCCTCCAGGGGTCGGGAGTCCGCCTTCAGGGACTGCTGCTGGGTAGGGGGAGCCCAACCCAGAGGGACCGGTGGACAGAGAGCGAGAGGAAGGGAAGGTGAGAGGAAGAGAGGCCGCGGAACACACACATGCAGAGAAGAGATGCAGAGGAGAGAGCCAGGGAGGGGATAGTGAGACGAAAGCAGGAAACAGGATGGTCAGGGGAGGACCCACAGCTCAGTCTCCATACCTCTCCCTGACCTGGCACCTGGGCCTCGAGGAAGGCCCCTGGCAGAGCTGGACAAAGCTGAGCTGAGGATGGGGGCTGAGGCCTAAGGTCCCTGGATCCTTCTGAGGACCCTCCTGTCACTGTAGTGAATCCCCTCCTTGCCCACATTGCCCTGCATTCAGGTTCAGTTCTCCTTCTCATCTACTCTCTCTGCTCGTTTCCAAGTGTGCCTGGTCCTCCGTGGAATCCTCAAGCTGGACCTCCCCAAACCAGGGCCTTCTGGGTTAGGCTGGGCGACTGCAGCCTGGGTCACTCTTCTCTCCCCAGGGCCACTTACCTGGCACAGGACTTCGGGGGGCAGGTGCATGAGGCCCAGCACGTTGCGTTCATACCAGGGGTCGAGCATGCCGAGGTAGTGGGAGATATCATTGGTGCTCTCCTCCCACTGGGCCGGGCCCAGCTCCTGAGGCAAGGGGTGACAGTCATTCCCAGAGACCCAGGAGGCCTGCCATCATAGCTGGAGGGCCCTGGGTGGCCCCGCAGCCCTAATCTGAGTTTCCCCCTGCCCTTGGACAAGTCTGACAACTTTCAGTCTGTGTCATACAGCAAAAATGCCACCCCCAAGTGCAGGGCAGGGAGTGAGGGCCAGGTGGGAGGAGGTGTCCTACAAACACAAGTGACTGCTTTTGGTGACTTCCAACCAGCCCTTCAGGTACCTGGAACCTGCTCATGTCTACTCTACTTTCCCACCCGATTTGGTCCAGGGCTGGGAACATACTGCAGGGCTGGGGTGCCTCGGGGAGTCTGGGGGCAGTAGGGGTGTCTGGCTCAGAGTGGCTGGGGTGCTGGAGCTGGTGCCCTGGCTCCGCTTCACGGGCACATAGAAGAACTGTAGCTTGAAGAACCGAGAGAGGAGCGGGCGATTGCTCTCCAGCTGCCTGGCAACAGAAGATGGAGAAGGGCTCCTGGGTCCCGGTCAGACCTAAGCCTCAAGCCTCAGATGCCACCAGCACCCCCCTCCCCCGCTACCCAGGGCCGAGAGGTGCACCCAGCCCAGCTCTTACCGCAGGTTGCTGTACGCCCGAGCTACCTTCCCTGAAATGCGATCGGAGCCGAAGACCACAACGCGGAGTGTGGAGGCCTTGGGGTCTTCGTCCCCACTCAGGAAGGGGCGGCGGCGCTGGTGGCGGGAGGCGGGGGCCAGGAGCCAGCTGGGCAGCTGGGTGCTGAGCTTGGGCTGGGGCAGGGAGCGGGAGCGCTGGGCCCGGGCTGGGGGCAGCGCCGGGCTGCCCAGGGGGCTGCAGAGGCTCCCGGCCCGCCGCAGGGGCGGCGCAGTGTCCGAGCTGCCCTCCAGGCCCCGAGAGTCCCTCCGCAGCACCAGCTGGCTGGTGCTCTTGAAGAGTTTATAGATCCTGTTAAACTTCTGCCCGGGCCTGCGGTGGCCCCGGCGCTCCTGGCTGCCGGGCCTCCTGGGCCACTCGGGGGAGCTCTCCTCGCTGTCCTCCACGTAGCCGCTGTCCACGCCGTCCGAGAGCCCCGAGACGAAGGAGGTCAGCAGCTGGCGGGAGAGGGTGGCCCCGGAGGCCTGGGACGAGGCGAGGGACAGGGCGGAGTCCCGGGAGGCCTCGGAGCTGGTGGAAAGCAGTGAGTCCCTCTTGGCACACTGCGCGTCCGTTTCCAAGTCCTCTTCCTCCCCCTCCTCCTCCTCTTCCTCCTCCTCATCGTCGTAGTCGTCCCCCAGGAGCCCCGGCTGCAGCAGCTCCTGTTCCTTGAGCAGGATCTCCTGCAGGACATCTGCACGGAAGCAAGGGAGGCACCTCTGGGCACCTGGCCTCGGAGACCCCTCTCACTCAGCTTTGGGAGGGTGGCAGGTCCAGGCAGAATGGACTCGGGGGGAAGAGGGCAGGGGGGCCACGGCCAGCCCAGGGCTCCAAGCGCCACCCTCTGCTCTGCCCAGGGCCTGCTCAGCTGGGAGAGCTGCCGGGGAGTGGGGGCTGCTGCACGGGCCGGGCAGTTTGGGGGGTGGGCACCACAAGGGCCGCCAGCCTGCCGCTTACCAAAGCTGTCCTGGTTCCAGCTGTAGGTGTAGCACCTGGCCACAGGGATGGGAATGGTGCGCAGCTTGCAGGGCTTGGCAGTATCTGTAAGAACAGGGTGGGCGGAGGGTGAGGCCTGGGAAGGAGCCTTGAGATTGGCCAGCCCAGTTCCTTCGCCTTAGAGAAGAGAGCAGAGTGGGAGAGGACGGGCCCCGGGCCACGAAGCTGGGGTGCCGGGCTCGCAGCCAGAGGGCCTTCTTTCGAGGGCACCGTGGGGGTGCCCTTTTAGAAGCTGTGTCACTGTGGCAAAGTCACATTTTACAGGGTCCAAGCAGGAAAACAGGGCACTATCTCTAGAGGTGTTGTGAGGATATTGTGCCCCTTTTCTTTGGTAACAGAGTTGTGGAAAGGAAATTCCCAGGCTCCTTGGGGTGAAGTGTGACCCTGTGACTAAAGTGAGCCAAGGTGACACATGTAGATGTCCCACGTGCAACTTCCATATTATCTTCAGTGTAAAAAGAAAGGCCTTTGCCCATGATGAGCACCTGCTTCTCCCCTTCCCACAAGCCCCCATATGATGGCAACCCAGCCTTAACCTGTAGGCAGGAGCCATGCACCAGGGATGGTGGAGCAAGGTGATGAGAAGCATGGGTCCCTGAGTGACCGTGTGGAGCAGAACCACGAGGCTGACCTGGACAGCTCACCACGGGAGCCAGAGCAGACGATGGGGGAAGTGGGCCCCCCTACCCCAGGAGCCTCACCTAAGACATCAGGGAAGCCAGCTTTCTCTCCCACGGCCTTCAGCTTGGCCCTGAGCCACCTCCGGGCCTCGGCCGCATCCCCGATGCCAGATGCCAGCTCCTGTGCCTCTGCAGTCTCCGTGAAGATATCCTCGAGCTCTGCCAGGGTCTTGGACTGAAATCCCAGGAGGAGAAAGGCTTGCTCCTTTACCATCGCCTGGCTGCCTGGCTCCACTTCCCAGGGTCTTACTGAGAGCAGCAGGGAGCAGTCCCCTTCCCAGCCTCATCACCCATCTCTACCCACAGACCAGGGAGCCAGGCCTGCCTCCAACCCCCTAGCTCAGGAAATGGTCATGAGAGGAAGGTTCAGAGCCAGAGCACTGCAGAGTTGGGAGGGACTTCAGAGGTCACCACTGCAGCCCAGAGAGGGAAAAGGGCTGTTCAGGGCCACACAGCTGACATGTCACAAGGTGAGGACCAGAAACCTGGTCTTCCAGCTTCAGTCTAAATCTCCTTCCTCTGAGGCTGTGCCCACCCACCCTGGTCAGGACCAGCACAACAGAAACCCTCTTGACAAGGCCAGCTCTCCAACCACTGCCTGCCATGCCCTTGGGGTGAGGGAGGCCAGTGTACCCTGGAGACTGCAGCACTAAGACGCAGCAGAGAGGAGACCCTGCCTCTCCAGAGAGGCATTCTGCTAGAAGGGGGCAGTGTTAAGCCCAGGCCCCAGACACATACCTGCAGCCTACTGTGCAGACCTGGGAGGTCACAGTGGGCCCCAAAGGTGGCCTGGAAGGCATGCAGGAGCAGGGTGATGTAGGCGCTATGCGGTGAGTGCCCGGGCGTGCTCAGCTTGTTGGCCACGGCGAGGAACTCTGCCTGCACCTCCACCGGGTTCAGCAGCAGTACGGTGCTGGGGATACAGAGGATGGCTGTGGGCACTGGGGGCACAGCCACACACCTCGCACTGGGGCCGAGTCCCACTGAGCCCAGGCGTCCTCTCAGCCCAGGCAGGGCCTGTGGCCCAGAGAGAGGCGGGGGCTCAACGGTCCTGGTTTCAAGAGGGAAGTTTATGGTCTACTTTTTAAAAATATATATATTTTTATTGATTTCAGAGAGAGGAAGGGGAGAGAGAGATAGAAACACCAATGGTGAGTCACTGATCGGCTGCCTCCTGCACGCCTCCTACTGGGGATTAAGCCCGAAACCCAGGCATGTGCCCTGACAGGGGAATTACACTGCGACCTCCTAGATCCTAGGTCGATGCTCAACCGCTGAGCCACGCCGGCTGAGCTATGGTCTACTTTTGAGTATTTTTCACCCAGTGTTTTCAAAGACCTTTTAAAAACTGTACTTAATTTTAAAAAATAAATTTTACCTTAATTTTTATATAAACATTTTTTTTCTACAGGACATCCAAATGGATATAAGATTACTCAAAAGAGGATTGTATTTTAGATGAGGTGACTTGAAGCCAGGTGATGATTTTGGGGAGGGGGAAGCAGGCACACATATGCTGTGGTATAGAGGGGCTGCAATTCCAGCCCATGCCCCCCTGCTCCTCAAGCTGAGGGTGTGGTGTGGGGTGGCGTCTGCCAGGAGGAAGGGAGGCCATGTCAGGGCTGCATCTCAGTCCTCCACCCCCAGGGAACCCTTTTCTAACGTGCCCAAGCCATCACACAGGCCAGCGTTGGGCTGGGGAGGAGTGTGCGCCCAGCCACCTCCGCCTCTCCTCCTGCTCCACCCTGGGCTCCTCCTTGGTGCCAGTGCTGACATTTGTTCATTATGAAAATTTCAAGCATACACAAATGTTAAGAGAATCATGAACTCTGGGGGTGTCAATCACTCAGTTAACGGTTAACAACACAGGACTGTTCTCACTTCGCCCACGCGGACCCTCATCTCTGCATTTTCTCGAAGTGTGCTAGAGCCATCGTGGTGTTATTAGACCTGTAAATGCCTTAGTGTGCATCACTCACATTAAATGCCTTAGTGTGCATCTCATGCTCTCAAATCTGTGCTGTGTTTACACTCAGCACAAAGCAGCACCAGGCAGGTGGCCTTCTCTCCAGTCTCTGTAGACATCTGTCCTCGAGCTGGGCCCTGGGCTCAGGACCAGGCTCTGTCAGAAGCAACATCATTTGGGGAGAGATTATTTTTTGCTTCTCTATTTGTAAGAAAAAGGAGGCAGGCTCACACAAGCAGCCCCTAAATGAGCCCCTCCCCTCTCCTGAGTGCTTGATCATTCCTTCCAGGGGTGTGCGCTGAGCCCCACTGTGTGCAGGACGGGCCCAGCCACGCCTGTGCCTTGCCACCTGCACGATGCCTTGCTATCATTCCCATCTTACAGAAAACAGAAGCGAGGCCATCTCTCAGCCTGAGACCTTCTACTAACCTCTCTGCACCTCAGTTCCCTGACCTTAGAAATACCTTTTCCATAAGGTTAACATGAGGATTGGAGGAAGCAGCGATGCTGCCCGAAGCTCAGTAAGTGCCGGGCAGACGATGGTGAACATTCACCATCAGCTCCAGGAGGTGGCTTATTTACTTACTAAACTAGCATTTACTAAACACTTCTATGCCTTTCTGTCTCTCTTGAAACCTACCACTGGCTTTTTTGTTGCCGAGAAGGGCCTCAACAAATGTTTGCTCAGCGGGGTGAATGTGCAGTGACCCCCTGGGGCTAAGGATGGGGCGGGACTGGGGTGACTACAATTGCTGCTGGTGGAGGCTCAAGTGTCTGGGCTCCCAGGTGTCTAAATGAGGCCGCACCCACCCCTGGAGACCTGCTGGAGGGCCCTCAGGATGGAGGCTTCTTTCCTAGTGTTTGTCAAACTGCGGGCTGGGACCCGTGAGCGGGCAATGAAATCACTTTGGGGAGTCACAACCAGAACTGCCTTTTAAATGAAATGAACTAGAATGGGACAGAGCCCATCCTATGAGGTAAGGGTAAGTTTCGTTTCATGAAACTAGTTTCAGCTCTGTGTGTGTGTGTGTGTGTGTGTGTGTGTGTGTGTGTGTGTATGTGCGCACGTACGCATGCCAGGCTGTTGTATAAAATTAATTTTTTATTGTATATTCCGGTGAAAAACAGTTTGGAAAATGCTGTTTTAGTAAGAGGCAGAAAGACACGTGGAAAGAGCATGGGATTTTGACTAAGACTGAGGTTCAAATCCTGGCTCAGACGCTTACTAGCTGTGTGACCTTGGGGAAGTTATTTGGCCTCTCTGACCTCCAGTTTCCTCATCTGAAAAGTAGGGTAAAGTGAGGTAATGTCTGCCCAGCACCTGGCATGATCAATGCAGCAGATTCTTAACCTTTTTATTTTTTAAGTCTCAGACCTGTTTCGGAATCTGATGAGGGACCCTCAGCCCAGGAAAGTGGCTCTGTGCACAAACCATCACCAGCAATTCAAGGGTTCCCGGTCTAAGCCTGTCTGTGGGTGGCCTGGGTGGGAGGGGTGCAGTGAGAGGGAACACAGGATGCAGGGGTGGGGTGGTGTAGAAATGGTGTAACAGTGGGGGTGCAGTCCCATCCCTATCCCCACCCCACACGGTTTCTCCCTCCCCAAGAGCACTCACACAGTGGAGCTGCGGTGATTCCGAATGGGCAGGCCCTGCTCAGCCCTCACCAGTCGCTGGTAGGAGATTCCTGTGGCCGAGGGGGGGAAAAAAAGAATAGAGTTCCTGGGTTTACCTGTTCCTTCAGCACCCCTGGCCTGTGGTGCAGTGAGCAGGCTCGGACGGTGAGGCTGGAGTTCCTGGGTGAGGTCAGGACAAGGGGCCCTTTTCTTTTACTCTGTAATGTTTTTAATGGGGAACCCACACCCCATGGACTCACGGCTTCAGCTCCCCTTCTACCTCTAGTGACGGCCGAGCTGGCCACACAGCGGGGAGGGGGCAGCAGCCGGCAAGATCACTCTCCCTCCACATCAGGCTTCCTCCCAAACGCGCACCATCGACCATCTGCTTCCGAGCCCACTGCCCTCCTGAAGCTGCCCCCCTGAAGTCACAGAGCCCAGTGCCTCAACCTCATCAGCATTCCCCTTGAGTTGCCTTTTTTTGAGTCTTTGATCCTGCTGAGCACTTTCGCCTTGAAACTCGCTCTCCATCAGTCTCCACGACAAGGAACATTCTGTCACATCTTCTATTTCTCTACTTGCTTATACCTTAGGCACCTTAACGGTCTCACGTGGGGATCGCGGCGCAGTTGGAGCTGGGAGCTGCTTCCTATCAGCTATGCCGACTCCGTGTAACCTTGCTGTAGGCCTGATTTTGCTGTTGGGGGACTTTCAGGAGGACATCTGTGACCCTTGGCACACCCTCAGCCAGAGGGAGTTACTTCCGGAGCTGAGTATCCTAGATACCAACCGTCCCCAAGTGAAGCACAGAGAGTCAGATGAAACTCCCCCCTCGAGCCCCACAAAGACATTTAAAAAAAAATCTGGTAGAAGGCAATCCAGGGTTGTCACAGTGGTCCCACAAACATTCCGGGCCAGGTTTCTCCTGTCTTTCTTCTCCAGCATCCTTGGTGGGAGACATGGTCCTCAAGGTTGTTTCATTGTCTAAGACGGCTGCTGGAGCACCGGCCATCATGTCCTCATTCCAGTTAAAAGATGGGGGGAAGTGAGGGGGATGCAAAAAGTTTAAGCCACTATTACTGTAGGCTTTCATTTATAGGCTCCATCCTAGCTAATTACACCTGTGATCTCTGGAACATCTGCCTTCCACTCCTTCCCCCAAGTCTCTCCCTATAATATCGTGATATAAGAAGAAATACATATTTGTATTTATTTGTATATATAAATATTCATCTCCAGTTCCTGAGACAGTGCTCCTAAAATCTTTTAATTTCCTGAGTGTGGGGTGAGAGGAGCATCTTTTACTATTTATAACAAGCTCCTTTAACTGGACCTGAGTTTATGCTAATGAGGTGACTCTTGGTGGGTCCCTAGACAGCTTCCAGCTCGGGGCTGGTTGCCCTATGGAACCAACCATGTGATTGATTAGAGGGTTAGAACTTTCAGCCCTCCCCCAGCAACCTTCAGGATGTGGAAAGGGGCTGGAGACTGAGTTAATCATCAATAGCCAGAAGGGTGGTGCACTGCAACTCCACAGGGACAGAAGCTCCTACACTCAGGACCCTTCCAGACCTCATCCTACGTGTATCTTCATCTGTATCCTTTATAATAAACTAGTAAATGTAAGTAAAGTGCTTTCTTGAGTTCTTCAACCTGCTTTAGCAAATTAATGACCCTGAGGAGGGAGTTATGGGAACCCCTGATTTGTAGCTGGTTGGTCAAAAGTAAGAGACACCTGGGCTTGTGACTGGGCAGTCTTGTGGGACTGAGCCCTTAACCTGTGGGGTCTGCACTGACTCCACGTAGTCAGTGTCAGAACTGAAATGAATCACTGCACACTCAGCTGGTGTCTGGAGAGTTGAAGAATTGGTTGGTGTGGTGGGGAAACTCCCATGCATCTGGTGTCAAGAGTGTTCTGTGAGTAAAAACAGCACAGACCCTCTCCTACTAGGCAGTGTTGGTTGACTTTCCTTTAAGGGGTCTAAATCTTTCATCCCATAATCAGAGACAAAAAGTAGGAGATGCAAATGTTTATGATCAGTAATGTCCCAAGAGAAACTTATTGCCACTGAAGATATTCACAGTCCACCTGCCACCAGTTGATAGGCAGAACTGACCTCACCCGTGTTTGTTCCTGATTGACAGGAGGTCCAAGGGTGGGAAGGCACTAAGTGAAAGGAAAGGGGCAGGAGAAATTGCCCAAGGGCAGAAAGTGCTTGGGATCCAGGATGGCCCAGGGTCTTTCAGTCATGCAGTCACCTGCCTAGGTCTTTAGGTAGAAACAAAGCATTATGCAATGTGAGAATGTAGTTTTTTGACTCAAGCAGACATGGGTTCAAGTGGTAGAGCTCTTGGTAGCTATGTGACGAAGGCAAGCTACTTAATTGTCTAGCCTTCAGTTTCATCATCTGAAAGATGGAAATACTAGTAACTGTCCAGGGCTCTGTCTGAGGATAGATGGGACTGACTCTCAGTATTTAATGCACCATAAGCACACAGGTAACTCAGCCAGTGCCACCACCACCACCATCATCATCGTCATCAACAACAACAATTACAGTCCTGCTTTTAACAAGGAGACCTGTCTCAGGTCATCAACTAATAAGTGACAAAGCATAGGTCTTTGACATACCAAGGCCCATGTTTCTTCTCTTACACTTGACTTTACAGCTTGGGCAAGAACCACCAAACTCCTCTGAGCTGTGGTTGCTTCATGTAGAAAATGGGGACAATGTCATTTTTCCATTTCATTTCATCAGGCTATGGTCTGGGTGGCATGCAATCATTGAGGCTGGTGCACTTCGAGTGACTCACACATATGATGTCCACTGCCACCCCTCAGAATTATAGATAAATTCTTTGCAGTCAAGTATTGTGGTCACACAGCCATGCGGTCATGAAGTAAATATTCAACAAACATGTGGGCTTAACCTAAGAGGGCTGTGGTGGGCAGGACCTGGTGGCACTGACGTGAGGTTTCCTGCCACCCCCAGAGTGGAGGCCGTAGACACCCTATTGGGGGTGGAGTCAGGAAGAAGGGGGAGGCCCGAAGGCTTCATAACCTGCCCGCTTCCTCTGCTACCCAACCACATCAAAGTGGAGTAAACTGTTTCATTCATCTCCATGGCAACTGGCTCCCCAAGGCTCCTTGGGTGGAGGGCCAGCTCTTCAGGTTCCTTGTCATCTTCTCCCTATGATCTTGGCAGGACCTCTCTCTCTTAAGCTAACACACCCCAAACCCTATTGCCCAAGCAATGTGCAACCAATATAGGTCAGCATTTATCCTCACAAACTGCTCTGTCATGGAGATCTTTTTATACTGTGATTTTATAGATGAGGAAACTGAGGCTCCTATAAATAAAATGTCTTGCCAACAGCCCCACAGCTCCAGAATTTGAAACCACAGGTCTGACACCTAGCACTGGTAACCGATAAGTGATGGGCCTCAGCCTCTCCTCCTGAGCTCACTCGCCGGCCTCCACTCCAGCCCCTCCCTGCCTCCTCCCATCGCCACCCTCAGCGGGGCTTCCTAGGGGTGGGGCACCCGGCAATAACTCACAAACAGAACCACAGGCCTCTAAAAATCACACTAAAGCCTTTTCTGACAAGTCCACCCAAGGCTCCTGCAGATGAGGGTGGTTTTGTTTAACTTGCTACTTGCTGCTGATGAGGGCACTGGTTCTGTGAAATCAGAGGTTAACTTGAGGACGTGAGATGAGTGTGTTCTGTTCCACACAAAAGATCCCCTCAAGGGTTACGGTCTTATTCTCCTCCGTGGTATTAACTAATTTTATATCTAATTTCGCAGCCTTGTTCTAGGTTACATGAGAAACTTGGTTCAGCTTCTTACACCCTCCTCTACACCAGCTCTGTCATCTTGCTGGTTCCCTCGGTAACAAGAGGAACACATCTGTGACATGGGCTCGCTACGCGCTTGAATGAGAGTTCGTTTTTTTCATTGTTTGGGGACAACTCTGTGACATGAGAAAGAGATGGTTTCCTGTTTCAGTTCTGCTTTCCCTGGAAGAGAAGTTCTTAGCACGGGCAGCCGGCCCGAGGATCCCTCTCCACCCGCCTGCCTTCTCCTAGGTCAACAGCATACCTGAGGCCTCACGGGGTCCCCCGGGCCAATGTCCAGGGGCAGGCCCTCAGCAGTGAGAGGCAAGAGCTCCAAGGGTCCTCCCTGCTCTGAGGCGCTGCTCTGCCTGGCCCTGGCCCCCAGGCTTAGAACCCCGCGTTCCAGCGTCTGGGCCTCGCCACAGCCCGCCCCTCGGCTCCACATCTGCTCGCCGGGCGGCCCCGGGGCACAGCTCCTGCTCAGCTGTCCCCAGAACACCTCCAGGCGCGGCGTGCATGCAGAGGGGAGCCAGCTGGTTCCTTGAAATTGGGAAGCGGTCTCCACACACGCAGGTGACAGCCCTCCCCCAGCCCAGCATCTCCTTCAGCCATTTCAAAGTAAGAAAGAGCAGTTTAAATCTCTGGTATAGACTGAAGGCCCTGCTGAGGCATCTGCAATGAAATCTTTTCTGTCTAAATTATAAACAGAAAGAAAACTCTGCATTCTTGTTAAAGGAATTCTGGTCACCAGCAAGAAGCCCAGAAGTGATCTAGATCTACTTGTTTCGGGGGGCAGGGGGAAGGATGGGAATGGAAGAGATTAACCTCAACTCGTCTGTTCATTCAGGCCTCGGGAAGTTAGGTTGACAGTTTCTCGATTCATCATGTGCCCAAGCACCTTTCCCACTGCCTTCTCCTCGGGGTCTTCCTGATTTCTTAACTCTTCCACCCATGTCTCTCCCATAAGGTGAGGCCCATGTCAGAGGAAGACTTGGGTGACGGCCAGCCTCAGCCTGTGACTGCTCTGCTCTCTTGTAACAACACACAGTTGACTGGCTGGGGGCAGACAGGTCTGATGACTGGCTGGGGGAGGGAGTCTCAACCCCTCAAAGGACTCTGCAGACAGAGCGCCACTCCTGAGCTTCCTGGGGTTCACGGATTGTTGGGGAATAGGACTTGGTACTTCTGTGTGTGTTTAATGTGCACAGCGAGAATTAAACACTGTCAGTACTAAATAGGGCTTTTAAATCTTTTAAATATAGATTTAAAAGAAAAAAATGGGATTACAACATACACAGTATTTGGGGGCCTGCTTTTTTAAAACTCAAGTTACTCAACATCTTTTGAACTTGGTCATTGTATTTCTATATCATTTTTAATGATGAACTAGCATTCCACAAAACGGCGTGCTACTCAACCACGTTCAATATTTAGGTTTTGGGGAATTGGTAGATTATTATAAAGAACGCATCAGTGAACATCCTTGTGGGAGAATCTTTGCATATCCATGATTGTTCAAATTTCTAGGAACGGAAATGCTGGGTGAAAGGATATTCTCTTTAATGTTTTAGAGAACACAGCCCCCTTTTCCCGACCAATACTGGTATTTAAAAAAAAAAATTGCCAATTTGTTAGTGGGAAAATGGTGTTTCACTGTTAAGTTTTGCATTTTCTTTATTACTAGTGAGGGCGAATGTTTTTTGGGGAGGTGTTCCGTTTTTCCCCATGACTCATTTGTACCACTTTGTTACATAATACATTTTTTTACTATTTCATTTGTTTCTACCTATTTTATTTTGTGTCAATATTTATGTATTCTTTTACCAATAGTGTATGATTTTAATAGCTATATATAGCCTTAGAGTACCTTCAAAGACCCAGTAAGGAAATAGCCATCCTCACTCTTTAAGAATACATAAATATATAATAAATGCATAGATAAATGCTATTGTAGAGCACTTCTTTCAGATAGACTTTATCTAGTTTGTTGAATTTTAAAAGATGTTGACATTTTGATCATGGTAACATATATTTCTATAACACCTGATATTACTACAATATTGACTCAGTCTAGCAACATGTCTTTTAAATTATTTATCCTTCAGTTAAATTTGTTTTCTCTATGTAGGTTAGTTGCATTTATTTTATATTTGTAGTTGCTATTAAAAATTGTGGGGTTTTTTTTCATATGTCTTCTTACTGGTTAATATCATTATATGGCAAAGCTCTTAGCTTCCTGTTTACTAGTCTGACAGTTCTTCCAGTGATCCTGTCAGTCTTGATAAATAAGCAATTGTTTGATTTCTATCTATTAAAATTTTACCTTCTCTGGAAGAGGAAATATTGTTCTTTTTTTTGCATAAGCAAAATACTTATAAGTATGAAAAGATCACTGACTTCAATGGAAATGCCCCTACTATTTCACTGTGGACTGCTACCTTGTTAAGAACACTTCCGTATATTACTAGTTTTCGTATATTAGAGGGGTTTTAAATATCAGAAATGGATGTTGAATTTTATCAAATGTTTTAGAGGCACCTATTCAGGTGACTTTATTCCTTTGAGCTACTGATGTGATGAGCTACTCTAATATCAGGCCACCTCTCAGTAAACCATGCTTATTTTCCTCTTGTTCTACAATAGTTTTCTTCGACCTCATTTTCATGTGTTTTATACCATCTGCAATTTCCCAAGAATTCCTACTTTTCAGGTGCCACATATGAAAATGTCGACAGTACCAGGCCCTTGTCCACGCTCGTCACGGTGCCCATTAACCACCAGTCTGTCCATCCCTACCACCAGCCACCCCCCATGGCCAGAACTGGATCTACCCGCACATACATTTCCCTACTTGCTCCTGACGCAGAGAACAAACGAGGAGCTTGTGTCACTATGGTGGGGGCTTCGCTGTTTGACCTGGGCAGCCTCAGAGACCATCTGCAGAGCAGAGTAGAGGCACAGGCCACAGGGTGGGGTCTCCTTGCCCTGAACCCCTGCTCAGCTTCCCCTAAGAATGCTTCCTTTTTTTTTTTTCTTTTTATCTTTACCCAAGGACTTTTTCTGATTTGGGGGGGGGGGGCATTTATCGGCTGCCTCCTGTACACCCCTCTCCCTCTCCATTCCAGACACCACGCCAGGAATCAAACCTGCAACCTAGGCATGTGCTCTGACTGGTCATCGAACCCGAGACCTGCCGGTGTACCGGAAAACGCTCCTACCAACTGAGCCACGCTGGCCAGGGCGAGAATTCCTCCTCGAGTTCCTGCCCGCGTTCGCTTTCAGCCATCAGATGCTGGTGCACATACGGCACACACAGCACCACAAGGAGGAGACTCCAAGGCTTTGAAACGGGGCCATGGGCAGACATGAGCTGAAGGATGAGAGGTGAGGGGATCATAGCCAAATAACAGTTCCAGCAGAACCCTGCTCCAGGGGCAAGCGACGCGACACCTACCTGGGGCCTTGAGCTCAGCATCGATGAAGGTGAGCAGCTCCTGGCTGATGCTGCTGTAAGGGACGGGCCAGGTCAGGAACTGGTGGTAGGTTCTGGCTGCTTTCAGAAGGAGATCCGAGTCTGGCGGGAAGTGTGGTGTCTGGAATGGAGAGGGAGGGGCAAGCAGAGGAGTCTGGGTGAGAGAAAGGCCACTGATATTCCAGAAGGGAGCCTGCTACTTTTCTGGAATGTTCCACAAAGGGCACACACTTCCCGGGAGCAGTATGTCTAAGAACAAGGTCAGGAAGCCCTGGAAGGAACCATCGGGAGGGGGTTACGGATAGGCAGGCGGGCGCCAAGGGATGTCTCCGCGGGAAGGGCCTTGTTTTTACTAAACGCTACAGGACAGCACCTCCCTGAAAGGCTGGAGGTCACCTTAACCCGCCGTTGCTGCCTCGCACTTGGGGGGATGGCCTTCGGTGCCTGAACCGCATTGATCTTTCCTACAGGGAAGCGTTTGTTCTTCGGCGTGAACGGTCTCAATGTACATGGAATCATTTGATGCCCCTGCTCTGGCGAACAGGGGGTGATTACACTGGGTAAACTGCCCGCTGCGGTACAAAGTGCGGTGGACATAATATCTCTTTAACAGGGTCTTCCCGCGGCCCGTGAGCAGGCTGCGACAGCCGTGCCCCCTGGCACCCGGACACCCGGGCACAGCATCCGCACGGAGCTGCCGGAGGCCTCTCACGGTGGCTAAGCTGCGGCCACCGGGAGGCTGACAAGCACCTCGAGTGGCCCTGCTGGACAGTGTTCTCTCCGGTGCTTACCCTCGGAGCTGTGGGTGGCTCTGTCCCCTCCCGGGCCCCCAGCCCAGCCCACCCTGGAACTTACGCAGAGGACAGTGGAGTAGAAGAGCAGGGCCAGGGGGGTGAGGAGGTCATAGGTGCCCTCCTTCTGGACCTGTGGAGGGGACAGGGGCGGAGGGTGAGGCCCATTCACGGGTGCGGAACACAGCAGCGCTTTCTTGTTCTTTCTCAAGTGGAAAATCAATGCAACCACAAGACAAAAATTTGGAAAATAGAAGCTGGAAAAAAAAAACACCCCACTCATAATGCCCCCTTCCAAACTCAACCGCAGCTAACGTCTCAAGATACCTCTCCTTACACCGGTTTTTTTCTGTGTATTTTCCTCTGCAAAGTTGTAATCCTAGTCTGTATATTTTTACTCTTAATGTCTTTTACATATAATATTATAAATGAATTTGTTTTGTTACATGACCTCTAAGACCACCTTTTGTTCCCCTCCTGGTTATACATTTATCTGTTATTTGTATTGTAAATGTTTTTTTCCAGTTTCTTGCTTGTCTTGTTGAAGTTTATGGACTTATTTTATGTGTGTGAATTATGTGTTAATTTTTTCCTTTTTGGATTTTTGATTTGTCATGCAAGGATCATGTGAATACTCTTATAGATTTTCTTCTTTTCTTTTGAAGCTTTACTTTCTTAAATTTAAGTCTTTAATACACCTACAATTCCATGTGCTGTATGGTATGAATTAGGATTCTCACTCTGTATTTTTCCAAATGTTTAATCAATTTCCTCAAAGCCATTTAATAAATATTATTGATGTAATTTTATTACATATTAAGCTGTGTTAATATCCTTTGATAATGTCCATTATTTTTTTAGCTGCATAATATTCTTTCTGGTAGATATCTATAATTTATTAGTTTCATTTTAGACATTTGAGATTATTCCTTGCTATTTAATTACTTTGGCAATGAAAACCTTTGAGCAAACTTCTTTTTCTGTAATTTGTCTGATTTATCTAGGATAGAGTTCAAGAAATGACTCAACTGATCAAGATTATACACATATTTATGACCTTGGAAACATATTGCCAATTGCTTTCCAAAAGGATTTTGCCATTTGTAGTATCTTATATGTGGGAAAGTACCAGCTTCACTACACCCTTCTCTGCATTGCTGATCATAATTTTTTGTTAATTTGCTAGGCAAAGGCCATCTCATCATGGTTTTAATTTGCATTTTTTTTTTTTTTTTATCACTGGGGCAACATTTTTCCCGTATACATTTACAAGTTCTAGTTATTCTTTTGTGCATTGTCTTTTTGATAGTGCTCACCCACCACAGCACATATGTACCTGTTTCTGCTGTGCCTGGTGACCTCAGCAGGCTCAAATGTAAAATTCTCCTTTTCTTTATCCTGAAGAGACCGTGCATCTGCTCCCCTATCACTGCACAGCAGTTGATCTTTATATTTGGGTTTGTAAGTTAAGCACCCCAGGGGAGGGTTAGCTCTCCTAAGGTGGTTTGCTTGTAAGTGCACCAGGTAAACAGTGGTGCTAGAACTGGGATCTTGGGTGTCTTGATAAACCAAGTCTTTCTTCGTATAGGTAAACGGTCAGCTAAATGAGAAAGTCAAATGTTTCCAACTCAGTCATGTATTTAAACAAAAACAAAACTTTAAGGAGAATTCTTTAGAAAAGAGCCAGGATCTTCCTTGGGGACTCACAGCTGTCCTGGAGCCCCAGCCCAACTCAACATTAAGTGAACCCTTCCTCTTAGACATAAAAGTCTACTATTCACCTGTTAGAGGAGGTCTCAGTTTACCTCTCCAATCAGTTTTCTCTTGTGTGTCTTTGTTTTTATGGATCTTCTTGAGGAAAGGAATTCAGTTGGCTTCCTCCCTTCTTTCTAGGCAATACCTTGACCAACAAGCAATGTCTGTCCTAAGCAGCTTACAAGACCCTGGTTCACGTATCATATGTTCTCACTGAGAGGGTGACATCCCTTTCCACAAAGCTTCAATCCACAGCTGACACAGAGAGCCTGCAGGTTCCCAGTGCCTTTGCCAAGCCCCTTGGTGGCCCAGGCGCCCTAGAACTGACATTCTGTGGGGGCCTCTTTCTTGACTCCACGAGGCAGATCCCAGCTCTGCGCTTCAGCCCCCGGGCGGCCCTCACCTCTCGTGTTTTCTGCAGTATCTGCTCCAGGAGGATGAGGAAGTGACCTGGGTCCCTGCTGACCAGCTCCTGCAGGCTCCAGCAGTTCAGACACAGCCCGGCTGCAAAGGGAAGGCCAGAGGTCAGTCTGGGGTTGGAGAGAAGTGGGGATCCCTGGGCTCTCACTGGAGCATTCCTTTATAAAGTAAGAGTCTTAGAAAATTCTGGATCAACACTCAACCCTATCATGCCCCATTAAGACATAATGACAAGTTTCTTATTCCTAGAAGCTCAAGAAACACAGAGGGGCAGGGCCGATGCGCTGGCCCCGACTCTGGTCCCTGTGCATCTGGAGAGCACCAGTGCTCCCACTGCCTGCCTGTTTCCCACAGTAGGTGCTGGAACCTCCGAGAGGCAGGAAGGAGGGTAGAGGCAGAGCTGGCTGAAGATAAGAAGAAGAGCCACGGTGACCCCCACCCTCGCCCCAACACAAGGCTGAGTCTCTGACAGCCACGGGACTTCCCAGGACTGCCTGGAATGGAGCCCAGGAAGGGGAAGCTGCATTCATTTATATTTTGAAAGCTACAATGAACACTTTATCATTCTAACTTCCCCAGACTTTCCTTATTTTCTCAATTTCTGTTTCTCTACAGTCAGCAAGGGTAAACCCCTAAAAATGAAAAGGGTAGTTCCGGAGGCACACACGTGCGTGTGTGTGTGTGTGTGTGTGTGTGTGTGTGCGTGTGCACAGTGGGGAGTGAGAGCACTGGGGGCACAAGTGGTTAGACTGTGAGTTTCATGGAGCTCCAGGCCCCCTCATGTGCACGGGCTCCTCCCAAAGTCCTGGAGGCCCCTAACAGTGTGCTTCGTGTGGTCGTAGGTTTTTGTAAAATTTGTAAAAGTCAGATATTTTTGTATTTTACTTAATGATGGCCCTGCCAACTCTATAAGCTTAAAACCTGGGTAGGAGGCAAGAAGAAAAATACTGCCACTTATTGACCGCCTACTATGTGCCAGGCCTCTGCATACACTATACCCATTGAACCTGCCATCCTCCCTTGGAAGGTGGGAGGAAGGTGGTTCCTATTGTTAATATTTTCACTTTACAGAGAAGACAAGTGATGTCCTGAAAGGTTAAGTGACTCGCACAAGTTTTTATAGCCAGTGAGAGTGAATTTAATCCAGATTGGTTTAATTCCAAAGGCCAAGAAAAGCCTCTCAGAGAAGGTGATGTGTGAGCTGAGACCTGGATGAGAAAGGCCCAGCTGCACACAGTTCTGAGGGAAGAATTCCAGGCAGCAAGTACAAAGGTCCTGGGGTAGGAAGGAGCCAGGTATGTTCAAAGAGCAGTGGGTATCTCTCTCAAGGGGTAATTAGGGAAATAGGGGATAGGAAAAATCTTTACAAGCATAAGGAATTATTACAATTAGCCACCGGACTTTCAGAGACAGAACTGCCCCAGCCTGCAGAAACCGCCATTTCTCAGTCCTGGGGAACATGGAACATGAAGGCCCCCAGCTCCCTGTAAACAGAATTCTGGGGAGAGCTGTCTATGAATTCCCAGCTGTTCTTTCGGAATCAGCTGGTGCGGCATTTCTCAGCAGGTTCAATAGCTGCCGTGCTCCTAGCATATGCTAGGGAAGCAGGATCCAGCCCTGAGAAGGGGGAGGGAGAGAGCATGGAGGAGAAACTGCTGCATACTGAGGGCCCACTCTCCATCAGGTGCTGTGCCAAGCACCTGCCCAAGTGAGGTCCAGGGGTTTGCAAAGATGGAACCAGAATCTGCCAGCTTCCATGCCCGGGCCAGTGCTCACTGCAGCCTCTGAGGCTTCCTTGGGCCTTAAGAGCACCTCCCTAGTTCCCGCAGACCTACCTGACCAGGAGGTGGAGCGGCGGCGGTTGAAGCTGAGTCCGTGCAAGCAGCGCTCCAGGGCGTGCAGGATGCGGTCCTCTGTGCACGTTGTGGCCCCTGGCTGCATCCTGAGTCATTGCCTGCATGGAGACAGACTCGGTCAGCCCGGAGACCCCCAGGTGTGAGAAGGACACGGCACTCACAGCCCAGTGCCACCAGCCTTGCTATTGCTTGGGTGCTGTGGGCACAGCATGGGGGGCTTACAGCTGCCTCCAGGGCTGGAATGGCCCCTGGGGGGTGCTGCTCTGAGTGGCAGGAAGGGGTGCTCCTGCAGCCCAATGGCACAATGCTACAGGAAGTAAGGGACAGGAGTGAGAGGTGCCTGCCCCATGAGCAGTGATGAGTGTCTCCAAGAGCCTGGGGAGAACCCAGGGAGTAGCCAGACCCAAGTAGGCTGGGCAGGAAGACCTCAAGGGAACCATCAGAACCACTTGGGGATTTTTTTGCATTTCCAGGCCTGCATCTCCCAACCCCAGGGATGGGCAGAGCACAGAGATCCCCCTCAGTGCACTGGGCACTCTAACGCCCCCCCAGCCTGCCACAACCTCTGCTTGGGTGCCAGAGCTGCGGGCACCTCTTCCTTTTCTGCCTTCACCTCCACTTTTGCCATTTTTCTTTCCTTTCTCTGAGGCTTGGCAGTGTACCAGTTATCCAAAGACCCTGATAGGCGCCCCGCCCTTGTCCTAGTGAGGAGAGACCCAGGGTGCTTAGCTCAGGCTGGAGGGCCACTGAGGAGGGGACTTAAGAGGGGGTTTTAGCACCAGATGGGGAACTGTGGGAAGTGCCAAATTCTAAGAGCCTCCAGAAGGTCCAGCCCTGCTTCTCAGTTATGTGGAAGGGTCCTCAGGGTCCCCTGATATCCTAATGGTGGATGTGCTAGGTAAGCTTTCAGGACATGGAAGCTATCATGCCCCAGTCTTTGCCACAACTATTTCCCTAGGGAATTCACTGCATTTACTGGCCAGGCAGCCTCCACTGCTGGCCAAGCAGGCCAGGTGAGGGAGGGAAGCTGAAGAAGCAGCGGTCCAGCTCTGTGGAACTGGGGACAGACCAGGAAACCACAAGCAGAAGCACAAAGCTTAGCTGAGCCATGCAAACAACATGCAAAGAGTTATGTGATCTCAAGCTGGACTCAGACACGTGATGGGCAGTCAGCTCACAGGGGCCCCAGAAGGCACATCCCCTGCTCCCCCAGCCAGGGAGGAACCACCATCCATGGAAACGTAGCCCTTGTGAGTTGTCCAGTATCACATCACTTCAGTGATGTCCTTGGGATGCAGCGGTCTGCATGCATTTATTCTTTCATGTCGTTAATGACCACCTACTATGTGTCAGGCAGTAGGGACACAGCATAGAATGAAGCAGGGTAGCTCCTTGGTAGGCGACAAACATTAAAAAACAATTTATCAGACAAAGAAAGAGTTCATCGCAGAAGGTGGCTATAAAGAAAGTGGTGGTACTGGGAGGGGGCTGGATGGGGAGCCCACTCTAGGTTGTCGGAGGTCAGTGAAACCTCTCAGAAGGGATGTTTGAGATGAGGCAGTCAGGAGAAAAGTTAGGGGGAAATGGCCCAGAAAGAGGAGACAGCATGTGCAAAGGTCTGGGCACAGGAACGAGCCTGCCAGGGACTGAGAGCCTGGAGCACAGGCCAGCTTTCCAGGTCCCACACCTTCCAGCTGCTGAGCTGGCTGACTGAGTTCAAAAACCTCTCACTAGTTCTTCAGGTCATGGACCTTGGGCATTTCCATTTGTGGCACCTCAAAGCCTGAAGATGCCTTCCAGGGCAACTTTCACAGTCTCCTTTGGGCCTTTGTCGGCTGATTCCCCATTGTAGTCCAGGCAGTGAGTCCGTGACCCTGAGCCAGGCCAGCAGAGTTCAGGTTTCTAGGCCCCTCCCTCACCTGGGCTGTGCTGTTACCTGGCCTGGATGCAGGTGCCTGGGAAGAGACACTTGTGATAAGGCCTCACCCTTCTGCCGTCAGTGGCAGCCAAACCAAGACGCGTTCAAGCCTGATCCTGCTCAGGCTGGGGACTAACGGTACCTGCTGGAGGAGCTGGGACACCAGGCACCTTCAAGGGATGAGCTTGGGACATAAACGGCTAGCTGGCCGGAATGTCATCAGCAGGTCTTTGTCTCCCCTGGCTGATGTCTTCCCTTGAGCCCCAGGGCAGGTTATTATTATTATTATTGATTTCAGAGAGAGGAAGGGAGAGGAAGAGAGAAAGAGAAACATCAATGATGGGAGAGTCACCGAATGGCTGCCTCCTGCATGCCCCCTACTGGGGATTGAGCCCCTGGCGTGTGCCCTGACTGGGAACTGAACCAAGATCTCCTGGATCACAGGTCGATGCTCAAATGCTGAGCCACACTGGCGGGCCCAGGGAAGGTTTTTGGAGGGAGCTCAGGGGTCAGCCCCCTACAAGTCCTTCATTTCACCAAAGGGGAAGCAGAGACCCAGAGGGGAGGAGGGGCTGCCGGGGGGGGGGGGGGGCAGGCTGGGATGATCAGCACGGGTGTCTGCAGACAAGGGTGTCAATTAGGACCGCCGTGTTCCCAAACGGTGCCCAGGCCCAGCCCCGAGGACAAAAGGTGCCTGATGACCTATCAGCTGAAGTCCTGGGAGTCCCAGTGAGCTGTCAGGGATGGGGACCAGCCACCGCACCGGGGGAGTGGTGGTGGCTGACTGGGAGGCGTTAGTGCAGAAGTGGAGCAGCGGCCACTGCCCTGCTCTGTGGGCACAAGGACACTGACACTGGGGAGAGGCCGGTTGCCAGCCAAGGACAGAGGGCCTTTAAGAGAAGCCAGTATCCAGGCTGCCGGGTGGGGACGCCGCCCTTCGGTTCTCAGTTCACTCTCCACGCAGCCAGCGCGTTTCCTTCTGTGCTCCCCGCCGGCCACGCAGGGCTGAGCGGAGGAGCAGAGGGGCAGCTGGCAGGGCCACTGCTGGTAAGGCAAAGACCTGAGCTCCCTGTGGGGAAGGGCAGAGGGGGACTCTAGAAACAAAAGCGGGACTTGAGCAGTTCTGCTGATACTTCACCCTGGAGGGCCCCCAGCATGAGGGAAGCTTAGCAGTGGAGGCCTGAAGGTTGGATCACCTTTGGGGGCAGCTGGGGGGGGGGGGGGGGAGCAGCAGGATGAAGAGCTGGAAAATCTGTGGCACAGAGAAGTTAAACAACTGGCCTAAGGTCATGCAGCTAGGAGGCTGCAAAGCCGGGGTATGAATCCAGGGAGTCTGGCTCTGACCACTACCACACATTGGCCCTCAGCACCATCAACCGCAGTTACTAGAAGAAAAATAAAACCAATTTGTGCTTCCACCCCACAAGTGAAGACAATGAACTATAATATGATCTTGCTTTAAGTGGTCCCAACTCCTGGTTGCTGGGAATCTTGAGGCCATATGTCTGTCTACACAGCTGCTGCCTCCAAAGACAGGACCAGGGCTCATGGAAGCAGCATTCTTGGCTGAGCTGGGCGATGAGCACTGTGGCCCACGGCGCCCAGGTGTCTCCAGTCTGGAGCAAGCACTTTACCATGGGAACTGGGTGTAAAGACACCCACTGCCCAGCCAAGCTGCAATGGATAAGTCGGTTGGTTGTGTCACGAGGCAGGAATGAGTCACCCTGCTCTATTGCACCCCACTATAGCTGATGCAAACACAAGATGCAAATGAACAGTCTCTGTCAAGGCCCTTTCTGCCTCAGCCCCATCCTTAGGGGTCCGAACGCAGTGTCCTTCACAGAGGCTAACGGCTGCTCCCCACACACCTCCAGTGCCTGCCGGCCCCTGCTCTTTCCTTCTCCGGCCCCTGGGACTTTCCCACCTCCTGGCCTCAGAGTTCCTGGATGCTCACTGGAGGCAGCCTCGGCCTCCTCCACTGATGGGCACTGGGCAGAGCTCCCAGTATGCGAGCCTTCCTGGCACTAGAGGCCATTTAGAGCTTGCCCCCAAGCTCCTCTTAGAGGCAGGACTTGACCAAGGCCATGGGGGCCCAGCAGGGATCCTCAGTTGAGCTGCCCTGGGGGTTAATCCAGCTCACTGCCTGGTCCTTGGGCACCATCATTTCCGTTTGATGACTTAATCAGCAGCTGTTTCTCGTCAGCAGAGTCAGCAGAACTCAGTGGCTTTGAGGTGGAGATGAAGGGGGAAGAAAGTGGCACCTCACTCTCTCCAGTGATGATGCCCTGGCACCCATGCCAAGCCCCCCTCTCCACCCTGCTGCAGCAGCTCCATTGTGAAATTCAGTGGCTGCCGGGAATGGGAATGCCCCCACATCCGCGGTGGGGAGTGTTGAAACAGTCAACAACGGGGATTGCCCCCATCTCCAGTTCCTCTTTTGAGCCAGTAAGGATGAGTCTTTACTGGGGACCCTGAACAGGACAAGGTGGTGTTAACATGACCCATTGATGCAAAACAGGGGTCATCTTCCCTGCTGTGCAGGACTGGTCAGAGGGGCAGGGTCTGCCTGGTCCCAGCTTCCTGGGGCAGCCCCACATGGGGCAGGGAAAAGGGCATCTTTTCTTGGGGGACTTCTCAAACAGGGGGGAATGGCAGAGTTGGAGGGCCCGCATCTCATAGGGAGGGAAACACGATCCTCCAGACTCTGGCGGGCACCCCACACTGCTTCTCTGGTGTTCTGGAATATTCCAGGCCCATGCTTGGAAGCCTTAGTCCCACAGGGAGAGTAAGAGAGACACCAAGACTCTGACCCCACCTGCTTTGGTCCTGGGTCACTCCCCTGTGGCTTGACCTCCTTTCCGGTCCCCACTCTCCTCCTCATGACTTTTTAAGGCATAATCTCTTCTGAGACCTAAGTTTAAAAATTCTTCACACTTCCAAAATAGGAGGTAAATAGCAGAAACTAAAGAGATCGGGATGCAAAGGGGAAAGAAGAGTAGTGAGACGGGGGTGGGAGTGAATGAGAAGCTCACTTTCCTGGGAATGGCTTTATGTATGGTTTTGACTCTTAGGACCACAGCAATATTCTACACACCCCAAATTAAAGAAAGAGCTCAAATGCAACAGGATCCTGGGGAAGGGTAAAAAATGAAATGCGAGCAATAACAAATTAACCTAACTGTGTTATAAACAATTACCATAAACACATTGAAAGGGATGGACCGTGAAACAACTAACCTGAGGAGCCCCTGAAAGTAGCATCTTGAGTGGATCCTATAAGGCTACGGACAGAAAGGACTACATATAAACACTGTTTTCTAGTCACCACACCTGTTTCTCATAGGGATGTGGGCAAAAAATCCTGGCACTTCTTTATGTGTGTGCTAGGATTGAACAAAGAAGTAAATATATCACAGACCCTGAGAGTCAGTGTCTCGCTGTTGGAGAAAGAAGCTACCAAAAAAAAGGGTGTGAAAGTCTAGAATGAACCAACCTTATGGTGTTAGGCTGAAATTGGAGAGATCGGCATGAACTCATGGTTTTTAATGTATATACAGATAGATGCGTATGGAAGTAAGAAAATGTGTATATGCTTGGATTAATATGCAGACATATATTTTCCACCTCTGTCTGCTGAGAGAGCCTAGAAGCGACAACGTCCCAGTAGCAGTGAGCTCCCCTAATGCCCAGACCTTGGTTTCTAAATACCTCTCTCTAATCAAAGGAACTAGGGCTCCTTAGAGAAATGGCTGATTCTAGGTCAGGGGCAGAAAACATACAAGATAAACCTGGAGCACCTTGGAGTGCCAGGAAACAAGTTAATACTTGCAGAAGGATAACAAGTGTCAAATGGACATGGGAGCTAGCTTGAAGGAGCTTTCAATGGCCAAAGCCAAAATAATTTGAAAAACACAAAACATATAATGAAAGGGCTGGGTTATAATTCATAGGTTGAAGTAAACACCCATGAGTCTACACTATTGTTATAAATAATAAAAATTTTAAAACAAATGCAGAAGAAACAGGTTTCCTTGACAAAAGAATTACAATTAACACATGTGAAGAATAAGAGAAATACAAAATCATCATTAGGCAAACACCACAGTAGCAATTTTACAGGCAAGAGCCACTAATGGATGCTAAAATCTATGGGTGAAAATCTGAGAGGAAACAGAATATTTGCATAATCTCAGAGTATTTCCCCCAAGAAACTGATCAATTATAAAGGGGAAGATAATAATTTTAGAGTGGAGAAACTCAGCACCACCTAAACCTTAAGATCAAAGTTAGTATCACCAATAAGAAGACATCAACAACACATATCCCATGATATGATGTATGATGCACTGAAAGGGACATGACATCATGTCTGTCGGATGCTTCCAAAAACACATAACTGCAATCTAATCATGAGAAAAGATCATTCAAAACCCAATAGAAAGAAATGCTATTTGACTGACCAGTACTCACCAAAGTGTCAAGGTCATAAAAGATAAGGAAAGACTGAGGAACTGTCACCGATTAGAGGAAACTAAGGAGACACAAAAAGCTAAATGCAATGTCACCATAAGGTGTTCATGCCCAGTTTGCATTTGTGTCTATCACTGATTTGGTGTCACCTAAGAGGACAGGACATGCCAGGTGTGATCTTGGAGTCTGCAAGAGCTCAAGGTTGATCAGAATGAATTAATATATGGAAAATGTTTGGAATAGTGCCTGGCACAAAACAACCATTCAATAAATGCTGCCTATTAACTATCAGGGTATTTTCCTAACATATGTAGTTCTGCTGCCCAACCCTAGATGCCTTTGAGACTGGGCTAAGAACTAAAACACTCCCTGGATGATTCTATGCATAGTCAGGCTCTGAAGGTAATGCTTT
The DNA here is from genome assembly GCF_054644295.1 of Miniopterus natalensis. Taxonomy (NCBI): domain Eukaryota; kingdom Metazoa; phylum Chordata; class Mammalia; order Chiroptera; family Miniopteridae; genus Miniopterus; species Miniopterus natalensis. The sequence goes on along the minus strand of NC_142097.1, from coordinate 9,079,637 downwards.
CTATTTTACAAATACTACACATACACATACACTAGACTGTGAGATCAGGAGGGCACCTTAAGATACTCGAGTACAACTCTCCCATTCTACAGAGGAAAAATGGAGACTCTGAAGGACTTCCTCAGATTAGAGAGTGGCAAATCTATAACTAGAAATGGAACCTAGAACCCACCCCAGGAGAGTCATGGCACCTCCTGCTTAGGTGGGAGTCTCACGGCTGCCCCTCAGCCAGTGACCTCAGCGCCTCTCCTCCAGGCTATTTTTGGAATCCTTTTGCAAATTTCTCACATGTCAATTCTGTGAATTTAAGTTTTTGACAGTATCATTCACTTTAATCAAGATTTAAAATTTCATTAGCAAATATCTGAATCTAGAATTCCTAAATAAAATTTAAAATTATATCTGAATCAGTGATTTTAGACCCTCATTCAATCTTAATGTTGTAATATTTTATATATATATATATGTATATATACGTGTGTGTGTGTATATATATATATGTATGTGTGTGTATATATATATATATATATATATATATATATATATATATTCTCACCCAAGGATATGTTTTTATTGATTTTAGAGAGAGAGGAAGGAGGAGAGAGGGAAACATCAGTTGCCTCCCATTTAAGCCCTGACCTGAGATCGAACCCTCAACCTTTTGGTGTAGGGGATGGTGCTCCAACCGACTGAGCCACGTAGCCAGGGCTTAATGTTGTAATAGTATGTCTTCTTTTAATTCAGGACTGATTTGTAGTAAGTATTTTTACACTACATCACCATTCTTTAAGTAATTATTTTTGACATTTATAGTAAATGTAATAACGAAAACAGCAACGTTTGTTTGTTTCATTGCTGGTTGTTTTGTTTGTTTAGTGCCACGCCATCCCTATTTACGAGTTCTTTATTGTGATTCATTTCTTGCTCAGCTGGGGTATTTCGAGTAAGTTCAGGAAGAGTGTGTGGGCAAGGTACTTTCTAAGACTATATGTCATATGTCATTGCTGAGGCTCACTATAAATTTTGGCTTTGCTAAATATAAAATTGGCATAATTCATTTTGTTCACCCTCAAAATGTTTATAGAAACCCAAAATAATCAACTGAAAAGCTGGCTATAACAAAAAAATAGAATTAGGTAAGGGGGTTGGGTATGAATTAAAACAGAAATTTAGTTTATTCAACTTTACAAATAACAAGACAGAAGTTATGTTACAAGAAGACCCCATATATAATAGCAACAAAAAGAACAAAAGAAGAAAAAACAAACTTTACAAATGTGCAAAATCTGAATGAAATAAAACTTTTGATGGACATAAAAGCAGGCAAATAACTGGAAATGCACACCCTGTTGTTAGACATATAGAATTAATTCAAAATGGGCCAGAGACAAAATGTAAAGAGCTTAAACTATAAAACTTTTAGAAAAAAATCTAGGTGCAAAGCTTCATCACATTAGACTTGGCAATGGTTTCCTGGACACGACACTAAAAGCACAGGCAATAGGAGAAAAAATAGATAAAATGGATGACAGATTAAAAATAGATAAAATTTGAAACTCTGTGCATCGAAAGAAACAACAGAGTGAAAGGGAACCCTACCGCATAGGGGGACATTTTGCAAATCATATATCTGATAAGAAGTTAGTTAATACCAGAATATGTAAAGATCTGCTATAAACTCGACAATAACAAAACAAACAACCCAATTTCAAAATGGACAAAGGACCTGACTAAGCATCCCTGCAAAGAAGACATACAAATGACCAATAAGCACATGAAAATATGCTCAACATCACTAATCATTAGGGAAATGAAAATCAAAACCACAGCGCGCTCACACCTGCCAGAATGGCCCCATCAACAAATCAACAAACAAGCGCTGGCGAGGGGGTGGAGAAAGGGGGCCCTGGGACACAGCTGGTGGGAATGCAGACTGGGGCAGCCACTGTGGAAAACAGGATGGAGTTTCCTCAAAAAATTAAAAATGGAGCTGCCTTTTGACCCAGTGATCCCACTCCTGGGAATATATCCTAAGAATCCCAAAACACCAATCAGAAAGAACATATGCACCCTTATGTTCATAGCAGGTTGTTTACAATAGCCAAGATCTGGAAACAGCCCAAGTGCCCATCAGTAGATGAGTGGATAAAAAAGCTGTGGGACATTTACACAATCGAACACTACAGGCTGTAAAAAAGAAGGAAATCTTACCTTTTTCGACAGCATGAATGGACCTAGGGAGCATTATGCTAAGTGAAATAAGCCCGTCAGAGAAAGACACGTACCATACAATCTCATTTATATGTGGAATCTAATAAACAAAATAAACTGACAACAAAAGAGAACCAGAGGCATGGATACATGGAACAGCGTGACAGAGGTCAGAGGGGAAGGAGGTGAGGGGAGTAGCTAAAGAACATATATACACAGCCCGTGGATACGGACAACAGAGTGGCGAAGGCCAGGGAGGGGTGGCGGGGGCTGGGTGGAGGTGGGCAAAGGGGGAGAGAATGGGGGATATTTGTAATAGCGTCAACAGTAAAAAAAATAGAAGAAGAAGAAGAAGGAGAAGAAGGAGAAGAAGGAGAAGAAGGAGGAGGAGGAGGAGGAGGAGGAGGAGGAGGAGGAGGAGGAGGAGGAGGAGAAGAAGAAGAAGAAGAAGAAGAAGAAGAAGAAGAAGAAGAAGAAGAAGAAGAAGAAGAAGAAGAAGAAGAAGAAGAAGAAGAGAAAGAAAGAAAGAAAGAAAGAAAGAAAGAAAGAAAGAAAGAAAGAAAGAAAGAAAGAAAGAAAGAAAGAAAGAAAGAAAGAGAAAGAAAAAGAGAGAGAGAGAGAGAGGAAAAAAACCTCACAATGAGATACATCTTCACACCCATTAGGATGGCCATTATCAAAAACAAAACAAAACAAAAATAAGTGTCAGCAAGGATGTGAAGAAGTTGCAACCTTTAGGTGTTGCTGGTGGGGATGTGAAATGGTGCGGCCACCGTGGAAAACAGTTTGCTGGTTCCTCAAAAAATTAAAAATAGGATGACTAGACCACAATCCAATAATGCCAGTTCTGGGTATACATCCAAAAGAACGGAAAGCAGGTCCTTGAACAGACATTGCACACCCGTGTTCGCAGTGGTATCATCCACAATAGCCAGAAGGAGGAAGCAACCCAAGGGGCATGGACAGGTGAATGGCTAAGCCAAATGGGGTTTCTACAAACAGTGGAATGCCATCTGGCCTTGAAAGGGAAGGGAATCCTGACACCTGCTCCAACATGGATGAACTTCGAGGACATGGTGCTAAGTGAAATAAGCCAGTCACAAGAAGATGACTATGATTCCACTTACGTGGGGTACATAGGGCCTCTTCGCGTCCTAGAGAGTTCTAGGCTGGGCTCAATGGGACAGGAAACAGAGCGGTGGTTGCCAGGGGCCGGGGGAGGCGGGGAAGGGGGTGCCATGTTTAATGGGCACCGAGTTTCAGTTTTACAAGATGAAAAGAGTTCTGGAGATCAGCTGCACGATGTGAAAGTACTTAACACTGCTGAACTCCACACTTAAAAATGGGTAAGACGATACATTTTAGGTCAAGCGCATTTTACTACAGTGTTTAAAAAGAGCTAAAAAAGAATTAACGTCTTTATGATATTATATAGGAATGTCAATTGTCTTTAAGTTTCAGTCTAGAAAACAGGAAGGAAGGGAGGGAGGGAGGGAGGGAGGAAGGAAGGAAGGGAGGAAGGAAGGAAGGGAGGAAGGAAGGGAGGAAGGAAGGGAGGAAGGAGGGGAGGAAGGGGCTGTTCTGTGTCAGGTACTATACTGGGCACTGTCGCTTGACTGTCTAGTTTAATGAGCATACTCACCCCATAACATGATCACAGTTGTCACAATTCCTGCAGTACAGGGAGTTATTTGCCCAAGTTCCAGCGGTCGCCGTTCCCATGGCCTGAGCTGGAAGCACATCAAAGTCGGCCTGACTCCCGAAGCCCACGTTCCCTCCTTTGCCATGTTCACAAGAAATCATTTCTACGGGCTTCCAGACAAGAGCCTGAGTGCGGTTTCGCCTCTGCGTTATAGTTGAGGCTTCCAGGGAAGACGTCTTGCATGAAAAGTGCCTGAATTCCTTCTCACTGTCAGTGATTCACTCCTATGGCGTAGGGTTACTCACTTCCTCTGTCCTACCTTATTTTTCAAGATGTAAGATTCCCAGAGGGACAGTTAGCTAAGAAATGAATCTATTACGGCAGCAACAGGGGATAGTGGGCAGAGGAAGGACTCCAGGGCCAGGAGAGGGAGGAAATGTGAAAAGGTAGGTGGAGACGGCGCGGGGTGGGGGCAGGGGGCAGGAGGGGCAGGGTGAAGCACAAGTGTGCACAGAGGGGACCCGCTAAGGGGGCACAGATAAGCCTCTGCCTACTTCCCAGCTTTGCTCATGTTCTTCTTTACCAAGGAAAGGGCCCAGGAATGCTCAGGAAAACCAAGCGGTGGTTCAGACCAAGAAGAAATGAGATGAGAAATGGAGGAGGGAAGGAGAAAGATGCTAACACGCAGACAACAGTGACTCTCTGCCGGACAATGTGCTTAGGGCTTGAAGCACGTGACCTCATTGATTCTGAACAACTCACTAAAACTCTGAACATCCAGGGATGGGGAAAGTGCAGCTCCAGGTGGTAAAATGGCTTTCCCAAGGATGCACAACAAGCAAGCAGCCCAGGCAGAATTTGAACCCAGGTCTGTCTGGCTCCCTTCTGCCCAGGCAATCATCTGGAAGAGTACTGAAAAGAAAACACGATGCCTGCAGTCGCCTTTGCATATAATAATTATAATAATAGCAGCTAATGCTAATTGAGAGCTTACTATGTGCTGGGCACTGTCCTGAGTGTTTTCTATGAATTAACTCATTGAATCTATATGAGGAGGATACCCTCTTATTTCCCATCTTAAAAATGAGGAGGCAGGCACAGTGTTCTCTTGGCTGGTAAGTGATGTAGGTACTTTTTTGGCATGTCCTAGGCAATTTTGCTTCTCTATGCACATGAAAGGAAACCATAAATGGAGCCAGAGATGGGCGAACTGAAATGACTGCCAAGATGGGGAACCAGAGAAAGACTAAGAATTTACCAAGGTATAAACTCGAGGCAGCAACCAAATTCTAGGCTAACCCATGGGCACCTGGCCCTGGAGACTGTCCAACCCGGCCACCTTTCAAAGGTAGAGCCTCCCTTCTTAGCCAGCAAATGCTCACAGAATGCCAAGGCAGAAAGTGAAGTAGATGTAAAAACTCAAGAACGGCCAATTACACGTGTGTTGGCAGCCAGCCGGTTTTTCGGGATGTGGAAAAGGACTGTGGTTGTGACAAATTGCACTCATCACAGGCTGCTCGCTCTCTGCAGAATCATTTTCCGTTTGTAAGACAGGCATGAATACTTCATAGTTTGGGGCAAAGAAGATTTTATGGAGCACTATGACTTCCAGATGCTCTACTAGTGGAAAAAATGGGGCACAGATGGGTCTAATCCATCATCTCCTCCGCTGGCCATCTTTTCTCCCCTCCCAGGGTGAAAACCATGTAGCACCCCATTGTCTCTCTGTTAATCCAACGGCAGGTAATTGCTCTCAGACACAGGCGTATCCATCTTCTTTAGTCTCCTTTCCTCTTCACCTCTTGCCCAGTTATATAAGAGGAGTCTCTCCCCTCTCCCCTCTGCACCCCATTCATGAATACGGCTTATTCATGCCAGAAAAGCTTCTCTAACAAGGAAAGAAACCATCAATGTTTGTGGACAGAATTGAAATCAGACACTCCTCCTGATACTTGGTGTGATTTTTACAGCTTTTTATGAAACAGACACCGATTTCAAGAGTCCCACTTAGCCAACCTAGAACTCCCTGGCACTCTGAGGGGTGATTTACTGTGACACGAGGACAGCAGGCATTGACGCAGTCTCTCCCAACTTCTTACCAGATATACCCATGAAGACTAGGACAAAGGAAGACCATGGGCACAGGGTCCAAACTGAAAACCAAGGACAAAGGAAGACCATGGGCACAGGGTCCAAACTGAAAACCAAGGACAAAGGAAGGCCACGGGCACAGGGTCCAAACTGAAAACCAATACTGACAGGCTGGAGTCAAGGGCTGACACCATGTCTAAACCAGATGGAAACGGATTAAGGAAACCTAGACTTCAGTGCGGGGCAAAATCTCTGCAGAAGGTGGGCAGCCTTTTCAGATATTTGATCTCCTTCTGTCTTTTCCTTCAATGAGAACTGGTGGGTCACATTCGCTGAAAGGCGGAAATTTGGGAAGAAGACAATTTGAGAGGGGAAAACAAGCGTCCTGCTTTGTCCCGCTTATTGCCCAGTTTGACCCCAATGGGGAGGTCTGGGCGGCAGCTCTGACTTCGGGAGTTAACTGAGTGCACTGGTCCCTGACACTGTGAAGTGTGTCGGGGGAGGGAGGCGCCCAGGGCTCAGCTGTTAAGAGGCGGCACATGAAGAACCAGCAAAAGGGCGCTGAGAAGGTGCAGCTCATAAAGTGAGAGGACAACGTGATGTCACAGAAACTCCAAACAAGAGTGTTTCAAGGAGGGCGTGTGGAAAGCTGCTGCGAGATCCACAGAATGAAGGCAGAGGCGCGGCCACTGGACTTGGTGACACGGAAGTTTTTTGTAGCCTTGGAAGAGTAAGCGGAGGGTGATAGGACCTAATGGAACAGGCAGAGGAGACAAAGGGAGGTGGGAGAGAGGCAACTCCTCTGAGTTTTGCTTAGAAATGGGGTTTATGAGATGCCTCAGTATTCTTCTGCTAACTTCCTTTTGGTTCCTTACATAGCACAAGTTCATTTCTGGTAATTTGACCAAAAGGACCCTAAGATGCCTCTAATTATGTTTTTTAAAGATCTATATCTACATCTAAAAAAAACTATTCTATCTGACCACTTGCCAAAGTGTTAACATGTGGTTATCTTCAAGAGGCAGGATGAGATATAGTTTTTATTTTTTCTATAAACATTTTAATAACACATTTCACGCATTGTTGTGATCACACGGATTATAGGTGTTAAGTATATAAGAAATGAACAATGGTTCTGGGAAAGTGGAGTAGATGTACTTTTCCCTATTCCTCCTGCTAAGTACAAATACAAACCTGGGACATGGATATAAAAAACTAACATAAAAAAGACTCTGAAGGTGGAGAGAAAGCAGACCAGGTAGAGACCTTGGACCAAGAAGCAACATGGTGGCAAAATCCCTGGGATTTCTTTTTGCCTTGTATATCTTAGACTTAGAGCTAAAGAGCCTCCAAACTGGAAACACCAATGGGTGCAGACAAAAAAAAAAAAAAAAAAAGCCCCCAAAGAAAAGCCTACTCTGTCTAGCCAAAGGACTAGGAAAGGGGTAGTTTAGCAAGACAGAAAACTTTAAGACAATAATCTCTCTATTCCAGCCAAAACCTGCAGAAAAAACTATAGTACCATCTCCACCAACAAAGGCCTAGATGGGGAGTGTAGTCTTCACTCTGGTCAGGCACCCCTATATATAATGAGGTTAGGGGTGCCCTAACCATGGGTGGTATCTGAGAAATCCAAGTAGGGGGCCAAACTTTTCATACTCATTGGCAGTAATGAGCTCCCTTCCACCCTTCTATCAGTGGAGACCTCTGGGGAGCCTAGACTTTCAGCCTACCAGACAATAAAGAGCACCCATCCCTGGGGTGGTGTCAGAGGAAACCTAGCCAGGGAGTCAAGACTTTCACTACTGCCCAGTGGTAATGAAATCATTTCCTCAACCCTGTGGTGTCAATGGACAGTGATGAGGCACTTCTGTCCCGCCCAGCCAGGAGGGTATTAGTGAAGACCTAATGGGAAGCCAGAATTCCCACTTCCCCCAGCAGTAATAAGCAGCACCTCCCAGATTTTAGTGGAAGCTGAGAATGGGATGTGGATTCCCATCCTCACCTGACAGTAATGAGGCGGTGTCCCCCACCCCTCTGCCCCCTTTCAGGGACATGTTAGAGAAAATGAAAGGTTTAAATAGATCCAGAGCCTCATAACTCTCATCATACCCAAAATGTCCAGGTTTCTATAGAAAATAACTTGTCATATCAAGACCAAGGGAGAGCTCAAACTGAATAATAATGGCAATCAACAGATGCCAACAGCAAAATGACAGGTGTTAAAATTGTCTGAAAAAGATTTTAAAGCAGCCATCATTAAAAATGCTTCAATGAACACTATAAACAAATGAAAACTAGAAAAGTCTCAGCAAAGAACTAGGAGAGATAAATAAGTACCAAATGGAAATTTTAGAACTGAAAAATACAATAAATGAAATTTTAGAAAACTCAGTGGATGGGCTCAACAAGAAGAATGGAGGGGACAGAGGGAATGATCAATGAAATTTAATTTAAAACAATAACTTTATCCAGTCTGAACAACAGAGAGAAAATAAACTGAAGAAGAATTAACAGAGCCTCAGAGATCTGTGGGACTATAACAAAAGGTCTAACATTCATGCCGTCCGAGTTCCAGAACTGAAAAAGTACTCAGAGAAATAATGACTGAAAACTTGGCAAATTTGGCAAAATATATAAAACTACAGATTCAAGGAGCTCTGTGAATCCTAAACAGGATAAAGCCAAGAAACACACACCAAGACACATCATAGGCAAACTTCTGAAAACTAAAGACAAAGAAAAAAATCTTGAAAGCGGCAGGACAGGAACAATACCTCCCCTTAGAGGAGAAACAATTCAAATGACAATGGATTTCTCATCAGAAGTCACAAAGGCCAAAAGGCATGGAACAACACTTTTCAGGAGCTGAAAGAAAAGGACTGTCAAACCCAGAATTCTATAACCAGTAGAAATGTCTTTCAGGAATGAAGGGGAAATCAAGACATTCTAGATGAAGGAAAACTAGGAGAATTTGTTACCAGTGTATATACCTTAAAAGAATAGCTAAAGGGAATTCTCTAAACAGAAAGATTATAAAAGAAAAATATTTTAGAACATCAGAAATGAAGAAAGAGCATGGCAAGAGAAAATCTAGGTAAAGACAATAGACTTTCCTTATCTTGAGTTTTCTAAATTATGTTTGATAGTTGGATCAAAAATGATAACATTGTCTGATGTGGTTCTAACTATATGCAGAGTAAATATCTAAGACAATTTTATAACAAATGGGAAAGGTAATGGGGCCTAAAGGGAGGTAAGGCTTCCACACTTTATTAGAATTGGTAAAATTATGACATCATTAGACTGATAAATTATGTATATATAATGTTACTCCTAGAATAACCACTAAAAATGCTATACAAAGAGACACATACAAAAAACATCGATAAATCAAAATTAATTCTAAAAAATATTCAAGTAATCTATAGGAAAGCAGAAAAAAAAACAAAAAACCCCACACAGAAATGACAATAAAAACAGAAAACAAATAATAAATAGCAGATTAAAGCTTAAGTTTAATAATTACATTAAATTTAACTGGGCTAAACTTACCAGTTAAAAGACAGAGGTTGGTAGCGGATTACAAAACATGACCCAACTATTTGCTGTCTACAATAAGATTCATTTCCAAATATAATGATACCGGCAAGTTGAAAGTAATAAATGTATGAAGATATATCATATAAATGTTAATCAAAAGAAAGCAGAAGGGGATATTTTAGTACCAGATAAAGCTGACTTCAAAGCAAGGAAAATTACCAGAGACAGAGAGGGACACTATATAATGACAAAAAGGTCAATCCACCAAGAAGATATGGTAATCCTAAATGTGATTTCACCAAACAACAGAGTTGCCAAATATGTGAAGTAAAAGCTGATAAAACGGAAAAAAGAAATGGACAAATCCATAATTATAGTTGAAGACGTCAACATCCCTCTCTCAACAACTGATAGAACATGAGCAAGGATACAAAAGAACTCTAATACCATTGGCCAACGGGACCTAGTCAATATTTCTAGAACACTTCAGCCAACAACAGCAGAATACAGATTCTTTTCAAGTACCCATGGAACATATACCAAGTTAGAACATATCCTGGGCCATAAAACTAACTTCAACACATTTAAAAGAATTGAAATCATAGTGTGTTCTATAACCACAATAGAATCAAACTAGAAAGCAATAACAGAAATAAAAAAGAAAATCTCCAAGCATTTAGAAACTACATATACAGCTAAATAATGGGTCAGAGAGAAAGTCTCGAGGTAATTCCAGAAATACATTGAACAGAATGAAAATGAAAGGAAATTTAGAGCACTAAATATATACATTAGAACAGCCACGTGGCCCAGCAATTTCACTCCTGGGCATTCATGTCAGAGAAATGAAAACTTGTGTTCACACAAAAACCTGTACATGAATGTTTACAGCACCTTTATTCAGAATAGCCCCAATCTGGAAACAACCCAGACGGCCTTCGGTGGGTGAAGAGTTAAACTAGGGTACATCTCTGTACCCTGGAATGCTATTCGGTGGTAAAAAGGAAAAGAATTATTAATATGCACAACATCCAGAAAATTATGCTGAACTAAAAAGCCAGCCCCAAAAGATTACCTACTATATGACTCCATTTCTATTACTTTTAAAAAAAAATCCTCACCTGAGGATTTATCTTTATTGATTTTAGAGAGAAAGGAAAAGAGAGGGAAACATCCATGTGAGAGAGAAACATCAATCAGTAGAGAAACATTGATGTGAGACAGAAACAGCCATCAGTTGCCTCCCATATGAGCCAAACCAGGAATCAAACCCATAACCTTTGGTGTACAGGACAATGCTCCAATCAACTGAGCCACCCTGCCAGGGCAATACATAACATTTTTGAAATGACAAAATCATAGAATGATCACAGACTGGGAGAAATATTCACAATACCTATATCTGACAAACTTGTATTCCAGAACTGAACAAATAAGAACAGCCGCTTCACAAGAAATATCCAATGTCGATAAACACATAAAAATATGCTCAGCATTAGTCATCAGGGAAGTGCAGATTTAAAGCTGTACGAGATTACACTACACCAGAACTGCTAAAATTAGAAAGACGACGACACCACGCTGGCGAGGATATGGAAGGACCATACACTACTGGTAGAATCATAGAATGGTACGATCACGTTGAAAATCAGCTTGGTATTTTTATAAAGTTGGCAAATACCTATCCTTTTGACCCAATAATTCCACTTATTTACCCCAAATACACGAAAACACATGTCGACAAAAGAGACTTGTGCAAAAATGTTCATACCAGTTATATTCCTAATATATGTGTAGTAACAAGTACAAGGACAAAAAACATGTCTGGATAAAGCCGGACACAGGTGTTTTACGGTTCCATTTACAGGAAGTTCTAAAACAGGCAAAACGAATCCATGATGAAATAAATCAAAATGTAGTTGGATCTGGGAGGCGCCGGGAGAGACGACCAGGAATCGGGACGAGGGAACTTTCTGGGATGATGGAAATATTCGGTATCTCGATAGGAATATAGGTTATGTAGGTGTATGGATTGTCCACAACTCATCAAACTGTACGATAAAATTTGTGCATTTCACTGTATGCAAACCGTACCTCAAAAAAAATTTTAAAGTCATATAACACTAAGTGTATAGAATAAATCTTCAAAGTTTCTTAGCCTGACCATTTAGCTGTGCCCCACACACTCACACTCTCTCTCTCTCTCTCTCTCTCTCCACCTCAGTTTGGCCTCTTACCCTTCCAGTCCTTTTTAATGCTTCCATATGCCGCATCGATAGCCGCACACATGCATTTCCTGCTCACATACATGGGATCACAGCACAGACACTGTTCCATGCAGAGCTGTCTCCCAAAAAGCGCATCTGACTGCCATTCCCTCCCTGCCCCTTAAAACTTTCTGATGGTTTTGTCCCAATGCCTTAGGACACAGTTTGACCTCCTAACCGGGCTCACACGACCCCCAGGGGTCTGGCCCTCCTCCCCAGCAGCCTCAGGCCCTCGCTGTGCCTCTCCGTAGGGAACCTTTTGATGACAGTGGCCCTCCACCAGGCTAACGGCTCTAGCCCCGGTGTCTTGCATAGGGCCCAGCCGGATTCTCCCTGGACAGTTACCTGAATATGGAAATATGCCCTGCAAACCGAAAGCCCCACCCAAATCTGTGGCCATGATGCAGTGACCACAGGAGCAATAGGGGAGATTCCTCAGGCCTCAAGGGGAAATCACAACTATTGTAACTTCCCAGTGAGTCAGTCCTCGGAGGTGTCGAACAAGTCGTTGTTGGCCACCCAGGGTGTGGCAGGTTGCCTCCAAGACCTGCTTCCTCCCGTATTTCCTCCGCCAGAGGCAAAGGAAGGGATTCTGGTCAGAACCCAAGCTTTCTAGGAGCTGTTCCTCAGGCCACAGAGGACAAACACAGGACAACTTATGGTGCTATTAAATTCTTTCCTTCTGTACGTTGTTCCTGCCCCTCATTCTGTCCCATGCCAATAAGGCAACCACCTTGGGGGAGGAGGTTTGTGGCAGAAGAGTTACAAAAACTGAGCTCCTGGGAAGCTCCTGGCAGGATGGATGGGGTGCAGAGCTGGTTTCAGTTGCTGTAAGGAGGTGAAGATGGTTCTTTCTTTTCTTTTTATTAACTTTAATTCTTAGAGCAGTTTTAGGTTTTGCCCCACTCCACAGCCTCCCGCCCACAGTTTCCTCTCTTATTAATATCTTCCATTAGTGAGGTATATTTGTTACAATTGATGAAACAATATTGATACTATAGTATTAATTAAAACGCAAAGTTCACTTTGTTGTACAGTTTTACAGGTTTTGCCAAATACAAAATGTCATGTATCCACCATTACAATATCACACAGAACAGTTTCGCTGCCCTAAAAATCCCCTGTGCTCTATCTACTCATCTCTTCCCCTCTCTCCAACCCCTGGCAACGACTGATCTTTCTACTGTCTCTATAGCTTTGCCTTTTCCAGAATGTCACAGTTGACATACGTTATGTAGACTTTTCAGATTGGCTTTTTTTCCACTTAATAACATGCATTTAAGGCTCCTCCATGCCTTTTCATGGTTTCATAGCTCATTTTTTTCTACTGCTAAATAATATTCTAGTTTGTGCAAGTCCCATGGTTTGTTTATCCATTCACCTACCAAAGGACATCTTGGTTGGCTTCTAAATTTTGGCACTGATGAATAAAGCTGCTATAAACACTCATGTGCAGGTTTTTGTGTGGAAGTAAGTTTTTAATTCACTTGAAGCATGATTGTTGGATCATATGACAAGACTTCTTAGCTTTCTAAGAAACTGTTAAAGTGTCTTCTAAAGTGGCTGTGCCTTTTTACATTCCTACCTACTAGCAGTGACTCAGAGTTCTTATTGCTCCACACACTCGTCCACATTTGGTGTTGTCAGTGTTTTGGATTTTAGCTATTCTAACAGATATTTAGAGGTATCTCACTGATGTAACTTCCAGTTCCCTAATGGCATATGATGCTGAGAATCTTTTTATATGCTTATTAGTCATCTGTATATCTTCTTTGGTGAGTGATTCAGATCTTTTGCCTACTTTTAAAAATTCGGTTATTTTCTTACTGTTGAGTTTTAAGAATTCTTTGTATATTTTGGATACAAGTCCTTTATCAGATAAATGTTTTGCAAATACTTCTCCTAGTCTATGGCTTGCCTTTTCACGGAGCAGAAGTTTTAAATTTTTCTTTCATGGATTGTGCTTTTGGTGTTATATCTAAAAATTCATTGCTGCCTGGGTGGGCGTGGCTCAGCGGTTGAGCATCGACCTAGGATCCAGGCGATCGGGGTTCAATTCCTGGTCAGGGCACATGCCCGGGTTGCGGGCTCGATCCCCAGTTGGGGGCGTGCAGGAGGCAGCCAATCAATGACTCTCATCATTGATGTTTCTATCTCTCTCTCCTTCTCCTTTCCTCTCTCTGAAATCAATAAAGATATATTTAAAAAAAAAAAATTCATTGCCAAACCCAAGGTCATCTAAGATTTCTTCTGTTATCTTCTAGGAGTTTTATAGTTTTGCATTTTACCTTTAGGTGTATGATCCACTTTGAGTTCACTTTTGTGAAAGACTTAAGGTTAGTGTCTCAGTCCACTCTTTGCTATGGATACCCAGTTGTTCCAGCACCATTTATTTATACTTTCTCTAGCGAACTGCTTTTGCTACTCTGTCAAAGATCAATTGCTTATATTTGTGATGGTCTTTTTCTGGGTTCTCTATCCTGTCCCATTGATCTGTTTGCCTATTTTTTCACCTATGTCACATTCTTTTGATTGCTACAGCTTTACAGAAAGTCTTAAAGCCAGGTAATGTCAGTTCTCTAACTTTGCTCTTTTTCTTCAAGATTGCTTTGGCTGTTCCTTACAAGGTTGTGTCGGATTGCTTAATTCTTGGTACCAGAAATCCTTATATACAAGTATAGGCACCTGATTTTTTTTAAAAGTCCCTTTGGAGCAAAAAAGGGTAGGTAATTACTATTAATACTATTATTATTTTTTTGCAAATCAATCAAAATTATACCTATTTTTGTCAGATCGGCCAAAACTATATATTTTGTGTGCCGCAGAATTTTAGTAACTAGTTTATGTGTGCCACAAAGTGAAAAAATGTTGAAAATCACTATTGTAGAGAATTCCTATCATTTGCTATTTAAATGTTTGGTAAAGTTTACCAGTGAAACCATCTGGCCCTGGTGCTTTCTGTTGGGGAAGCTTATTAATAATTGATTAAATTTCTTTAAAAGATATAGATGTATTCAGATGATCTATCTATCCTGTATGAGCTTTGACAGACTGTGTCTTTCAAGAATTGATCCATTTCACCTAAGTTATCAAATTTGTGGGCACAGGGTCGTCCACAGTGTTCCTCGGTTATGCCCATGAATTGGTAGTGGTTTCTTAACTTTTTAAAATTTGGATATAATTCACATAACATAAAATTGAGCATTTTAAAGTGCACATTTCAGTGGTTTTTAGCATATTCACTACATTGTCCAACCATAACTATCATCTAAATCCAGAATATTTCCATCAGCCCGAAAAGAAACCTCATATTTATTAGCAGTCGCTCCCTTCCTCTCCCCCCATCACCTGGCAACCACTAATCTACTTTCTGTCTCTATGAATTTCCTTTTTCTTTACATTTCACATAAATGGAATCATATAATATGTGGTCTTTGGCATCTGGCTTTTTTTTTTTTTACTTAGTATGTTTTCTAGCTTCATCCACGTTGTAGCATGTAGCAGAACTTCTTTATGACTGAATATTATTCGATTGCATGGACATACCATGGCTATTTCTTAAATCAATTTATGGACCAAGATTCACATTGGACATCTGGGGGCTACCTGCTCCCAGCCCAATGCCAAGAAAAAAGACGAGACATTATCCTGGGGTGCAGTTTTCCCCTCTGCAGGAGGGACAGTAATTAATGAACCTAGGCTGGAGTCTCCCCTGTAATGAAACAGAATTCTGCTTGAGCCTCGTGGGCTTAAATAAACTGCTGCCACTGTGACCAGCTATGGTGAAGTTCTCATTCCTGCCAGGCACTAGACCAGGGAAGCATGGGCACATGGAGAATCCTCCAAAGTAGGCCTTGACCCCCATTTACCCATAAGGAAACCATGGTTCTGAGAGATAAAGCCACTACCTCAGGGTCTGTAGCAGCAATGCCAACGCCGGGCTGCCTAATACCAAAGCCCCCCCTCGCTGCCCAGTAGCAGGAATTCCTGACCTTTTAATGCCCTAGACCCATGTGGCAACCTGGAGAAACTGACAGACCCCTCTTCAGAAGAATGTTTTAAAGGCATGAAATAAAATCCCTGAGACTGCAACAGAAGTGAATTACACTGAAACGTAAGTATCAGTTTTTTAAATAATCAGGTTTGTGACGTGGTGTTACACGTTCTTCTCATTAACCCGCTAAATAACAAACTCCAGCAGGAGGGCTAGTCACTAGGATCACTTAGAAGTAGTAAAAAGCATAAAAGACACTTGAGGTACCTTCACAACTACAAAGGAATACAAAAACATCTGGATAAGAAAACATCTGGACCAAGGCACAGGTGCTAGTAATATGGCCACGGTTTGTTGCCTACATTTGTAACTGAAGTTCAGTTAGAGGAGAGCGCAAATAAAGATGCCGTAGGTTTCCCAGCGAAGCCCACGGACCCTTGGGTAAGAGTCTCTGCTCCCCAGAGGAAAGGGAATGTGGGCCAGGAGAGAAGGGCGACCCGCCCCTCCCCGGGCCTGTTGGTGCCTCAGGATGCCCGTCACATTCAGCAGTCCTGGTGTGAGGAGGGGTCACCTTCCCGCCCACTATCTCTGCCTAGTCCGGGATTCCTCGAACCTGCTTCTTTTCTGGGAAGCTCCCTAAACAGTGTTTCAGTTTCTCATGCTGGTCCCCATCTGTCTTAGTCGTATACATCCTATCTCTCTTTGGACAGTTTAATGTCTTTTAAAACATCCCCTGTGAGGTTTGGGGAGTTTCTCATCTCTCATATCAGGCTTCTTATATGACTTCAGAAGGGCAGCCCCCGAGGCGGTTCCCCTGGGAGAAGGGGCAGGCCCAGCTGAAGGTGTGGTACAGAGGCACAGCCCAGGAGGGGGGCTCTGGGGCACGGCGGCTCCCTATGCCGGGAGCCACTGCCCTCACCTCCTGAGGGCCGGGCTTGGGCGCGGGCAATAAAAGCCATGTAACTTCTCTGGACGTCAGTTTCCTCATCCATAAAATGGGAAATGGGCCTCTCCATAGTGGCACATTATGGGATGGGGAGTGGACAGCAAGAAGGCTTGACTACATCCCCAAAGCTGCTCAGAGTTCATCCCTGACAGGATGAGACCCAGAAAAACCTTGCCAGGGACATCTGGAAGCAGCAGCTCTTCCTTGCACTTGACTAAAGGCCCAGTGCACACACCATCACAGTCCCCACCCCACCTCCACCCCTGCCTCCTGCGTGTCTGAGAACCACCTAAGGAAGGGTGGTCTGGGGCAGAGCCAGAACTGGGACCCAGACCTCCCCGCCCCCTTCCCTTTCCTCCTCTCTAATCAAGGATCTGTCTATTCTGGGGCCCTTGGAAAGTCCCCAGCTTCTCTCAGCCTCAGTGTCTCCATAGATAAAGTGACTTCTGAGGGTCCCTCCAGCTTCATTCTGACCCAGGAGGGATGAAGGATTTCCCTTCCCAGCCACATCACCCCCGTCGGCCGGCAACAGGACAGCTGCCCCAGCTGCAGCAGGTCCTGGTCCTCAGAGACCACTCTGTTTCCTGTCCAACCACCGTGATAAAGGTGGGGGAGGAGCGGGGCGGAGGGGAGAACGGCAGGTGCAGGGAAGCCCGACTCCAAGCTGCAAACGTGACCAAGACACCTGTTTCCAAGGTCGCCTAGACCTGCCCCCTGCCCACAGCAGTGATTGGGGAGGGGGAAGAAGGTGGCCCGGGCAAGAGGGACACGGTATGCACAGGATGGGGCTGGAAAGGCAGGGCTGAGCAGAAAAACCCTTAACACAACCTGAGGCTGAGATAGATGAAAGGGGTTCAAAAACAAAAACAAAAAAGTCAAAACGTACACCAGCAGCCCCAATGTTTCCTGTTTTTCTAACAAATCACCAATGATTTCCAAGAAAAGCAAGCTGTGCTGTGCTGGGCCTTGGGCACAGCCGCAGAATTTGCACATCTGGCCTGTGCTTCGAGAGAGCAGCAGGACCGGGCACAGGATGTGGCAGGGCCACCCCAGAGGTCTGTTGCTCAAGGAGCACAGGGCACGGGCCAGGAGCTCTCCAGGGATCCAGCTGCCGGCCATGCCTCAGTTTGCTCAGGACCCCAGGGCAAGCAGGAGGCTCCTCCCGTGCTTAGAGGGCTCTTTCGGAGGACTCACACGGACGGGCTTCCCCGGGCCTGTCTGAATTCTCTGAGAATTTCCAGGCAGCAGAGTGTGGGGGTGCCAGGGAGGCCAGGTGTTCTGAGAGACTGGGAGCAGAGAGCACAAGGACAAGGCACTCTGATAAGTGGGCCCCTAGCCCCCATCCCTCTCCACCCCTTCTCAACTTCTGTCCTTCTTGCTTGTCTCACAGGGTTCTGGGCTTTTTCCAAAACCCCTGGAGTGATGGGCAGACCCTAGAGCTGGGGCTAAAGATCAGTGTCCTCAGCCCAGGACCCCCACCCTTCTTACCGGGGCCACCTGCTCCTCCCTCAGCCTGCCACAGCCTGCCTGACCCCCCTCCAGAAATACACAGCAACCCCCTGGAGAGCCCCCCATCCCACCCCACCCCGTGGCAGCCCTGTCCCAAGCCCTCTTCTCTCCTCCATCTCTAACCAGAGCCTCCCCTCTCCAGCCGGCTCACCACCACCTTCCCTGACGGTTCTTCTAGACAGAGGGCCAAGCCTTTGTTCACATAGAAAATTGAGCGACCCCACCTCACCCATTCAGGCTGGGGGGATACAATCCTATGCAGACCGGCATGCCCCCGCTGAGCCCCAGCAGCACCAGCCGTCCCCAGGGCAGGGCCGGGGGCAGGCTGTGAGTGGGGGTCTGGGATGGGAGCCCAGAACCCTGTGAGAGCCCAGCCTCATCTGCCTGCAGCCTTGTTCCTATTTGGCTGATACCCCAGTGCGCAGACCGACCCACAGGTCAACGCCACACACACACATTTATTTTGCTGAACCGTTTGAAAGTAAGTTTCAGGTTGAAGACGTCGTGATGAGTCACTCCTAAATATTAGATTTAACCATATTGAACAGGAGCAGGTATGAGCAAGTTCATATGGTTCAATCTAAGACTTTAGCAAGGATCCCTTGAGAACAAGGAAGGACACTCTCCACCCTGATGATACCATTCCTGCAGTAAGAGAATAACTATTACCCGTAGCATCTGCTGTGCCCCAGGCATACGCACTGTCGCAGGACACCCGCTCAGTGCCTGAGCACCCACCTTCCCCCTGCTGCGGGACCTCACACTACAGGGGCGAGCAGTCAGGGAGGCAGGCCGCTGGCTTTAGCAACCATCTCACGCTGGCAGTTCACTCTGGGCAGGGTGCAAAGCAGACATCTGAAAATCCACTACAGCCCAGTGACAATACCAAGTGAGAATTCCTCCCCAGGGAAATAGGAGGTACATTCTGAGACTGTATTTTCCGAAGACGCTCGCATCTCCCATCCTGTAGCCTCTTCTACAATGCAGCCTTGCCACGTCCCCATTAAGAGGTGGGATCTAATTCTCCTCCCCGTAAATATGGGTGGGCTTGTCACTGCTTCAACCAGTAGATGATAGCGGAAGTGACTGTGTGTGGCTTTCTGAGCTAGGTCATTAAGACAGTGCAGCTACTGCCTCATTTGCTAGAACACTGGCACTTGGTGCTCTGCCCTCTCCTGTAAGTAATCTGACTGTCCATCTAGGGGTTGGAAGCCCAAGCCAGTTGGAGAGGCCACTGTAGGCATGCCGACTACAGTTCCAGTCCCCAGCTAGTCAGGTCTTCCCAGCAGAGGCCCCAGCGTTGTTGAAGACAGACAAGCCATCCCCGGTGTGCTCCACCCAAATCCCTGGCTCACAGAATCCATGAGCAGGTAAAAATAATCCCAGTCTCCTACCATATGTTTTGGGTCGTTTGTTGCACAGCAATAGTATCTGGAACATACATCTGGTAGAGGCCCCACCCCTTGACAGCGACCAGGCCACATAACCAGAAAAGCACAGATGGAGCAGCTAGAGACAAAGCTACTCAGAGATGGGTGCCATCCCCCAGGCAGCTAAGTAACCATAGCATTTCAGAAGTAAAAGGGCCCCCCTAGAGGGTTGACTAAATAAACCATCTTTGTTCCAACCCAAATTCACTGATTCAAATAATAAGTTTCCTTACTAAGTGAATATGACCACAGATACTTTGCTGGGTGCTGGGGCAGACCCAAAGATGACTAATTCGCTGTCCTTCTTTTCAGATATTAACATTTGCTGATGCCAGCCTGGAAGTTGCCACATTCTGAAGATGAGAATGACCACAGCAACACACCAGGAACACTCCTGCCTCAGGACCTTTGCACTTGCTGTTCCCTCTGCCTGGAGTGCTCTTTTCCCAGATGTCCACTTGGCTCACTCCCTCACCTCTGTCCAGTTTTTGTATTATATTCTCAACAAGGACTTCTGGCCAACCCCACCTCTGGCACATCCTGCTTTATTTTTCCACCCATCTTATCACCGACTGACACACAAAACATGCTTCTTATTTATTGCGCTTATCATCTATCTCTCTTCTCCAGCCCCATTAGATTAAACTCCATGAGGGCTTAGAAGAGTGGCTGGCACATATCTGCTGGATGAATAAATGAATATTGAATGAAGAAGAAATGATACAGAGGTTTGAAAGAAAATAAAAGAAGAGAGAAGCACATGGGATCACACACACATAGCTTAACTGAGATATGGATGCTGCTTCTCATATGAATATAAAATTGACCCACAGAAAGGCCAAGGGAAGCAGCATTGCACCTTGGCAGTACCTGGGAGTCTCATTAGGTTAAAACCAGGCTGTCGGATAAACCCTTGCTCTTCTGATCAGGAGGAAGGTTGAGGAACTATCTCTTGGAAGGTTGAGGAAGCAGTAAGAAAAACTATTCCATTTTGTGTCTTTGATTCTGACCAAGAATAATGAAAGGTTTGTAAAATAGGAGTGAGGGGAAGACAGGGAGAAAATGACCATGTCACCTCAAAGTTTAGACTAATCACGGAAGAAAATGCTAGACAGTCAGACACATGTCTTAGACTTTAAGAAAGTGGAATCAGAGAGGGTGGCATACCAGGAAAAGAAAACTCTGAAAATTAAATTCTGAAGGCA
The DNA here is from genome assembly GCF_054644295.1 of Miniopterus natalensis. Taxonomy (NCBI): domain Eukaryota; kingdom Metazoa; phylum Chordata; class Mammalia; order Chiroptera; family Miniopteridae; genus Miniopterus; species Miniopterus natalensis. The sequence goes on along the minus strand of NC_142097.1, from coordinate 9,058,799 downwards.
CAGAGTCTCATGAGAATATAGGGGCACCAGTGTGACTTTCTGGGGTACAAGCAAACGATGAAAGTGAGGTTGCCAAACACGAATGGACACAAAAGAGCAAGAGTGAGCGGGCACGAAAGGAAGTCTTGAGAAAAACACCAAAGACACCAAGAAGGGCCCATAGAGTTGTTTTCAGAGCCTAAACTTGGAGAGATTAGTCCAACCCCTCAGGACAGGTGGGGCAGTCGTCACAGATGCCCGAGAGAGAGCAGAACTGCTCCACTGTTATTTCCTCCATCTTTTCCTGCAAGGAGGATGGTTATCTTCCTGGAAACATGGACCAAAGATGGTTTATTTAGTCAACAGACCATATATATATATATATGAAGGGCCTATTATTGGAGGGACTTTACTGGGGAGAGGTGTCCAGAAATCTCAAGGAGCTCATGGCCAGAGGGAAAGATGGACATCTAAGAGGCCCATCATCTCCATACAAAGTGTTAGGAGCTGCAACAAATACAAAAAATACAGACAACCCAATAGAAAAATGGGCAAAACACTTGAATAGACCCTAAGAGGATATCCAAATGGCCAATAAACATGAAAAGGTGCTCAGTTTCATTAGTCATAAGAGAAATGCAAATTCAAATCATGATGCAATACCACTAGACACCCACCAGAACGGCTTAAATGAAAGAGATGGAAAACGCTGCTTGTGAGGGTATGAAGCACCTTGGACCCTCAGGGCTGCAAGGGAGAGTGTGAACTGGTACAGCCACTTTGCAAATGGAAAACCGTTTAGCAGTACCACTAAAGCACAAGCTGGGCATGCCCTACGGCACAGCAACTCCGCTCCTAGGAGTGTACTCAAAAGTTCACAGCAACACCGTTCAAAATAACCTTCAAACCAGACACTACCCAATGGGTGAGTGTCCCAGTGGAAGTTAGGATGGGACAGATGCACTAGGAACTTGGAGGAGGGAGGTCAGTTAGCAAAGCTTCCCCAAGAGGATAGCTTCTGAGATAGCTCTTCAGGAAGGAGAAGCTGCCCTGGGATTCGGGCATGGTGGTGGGAAAATGGACAGAGGCAAGAGGTGTGAGCCTGCATGGTTCCTTTGGGGAATGGCCAGGCATTCAACCCCACTGCAAGATAAAGTATCCTGCACAGAGCATGCTGGGCAATGAAGCTGCATGAGCTGGGGTGGCAGATGGCACATGGCTTTATATGCCAAGCTAAGTGCTTAAGGGTTTACTCGAGGGCCACATAGATCCATTGCCAAATTTTCAACTGGTACGTCCACTTTCCAAGTGGAAATGACACATCAGCCTGGTATTTAGAAGACTATAGCAGCCGGGGGTGAGGGGGAGACTGGGGGGCAGGGTCCAACATGGAGGGCTCTGAAGTCAAACAGGGGGTTGACTGAAAATGAGTTGAGGATTGCAGATGGGGATAGATAGAGACACCTCAGAGTCATAAAGAAACTTGAGGTTGTGAAAGGGAACTGCCACTGATAACCTTTGAAGAATCAGAGAAAATGAAAGATGCACAAGAGAGACAGAGAGTGAGACAGAGTAAGAAGGAGACAGACACTAGAAAAGGCTGTCTCAATTTTGGAGAACATGAAAAAGGGAGACTCTTGGCAACTACAGCCTCTGAGCTCGCCAGCCCCCTGGCAGTGATCTCCACACGCGATGAGGAGACAGCTCATGAACACTCAGCAAATGACCTAGGGCTCACCAGGAGCTGGAACAGTCCCCAACAGCACAGGTATGACCAGAAATGCCACAAAAAGAGCATATGGGGATTTTGTGTATGCTTTTAGATCGTTAGAATGTGCCATTTAAAAAATTGTGGCAAAATAAAAATAACATAAAATTTATCATTTTAACCACTTTTAACGTACAGCTCTGTAGCATTCAGTATACTCACAGTTGTGTAACCATCACCACCATCATCTCCAAGACGTTTCCATCGTCTCAGACTAAAATTGTACCCCTTAAACACTATGTCCCCATTCTGCCTCCTCCCAGCCCACTGTAACCATCATTCTGCTTTCTGACTCTGTGAGTTTGACTCATAGGTACCTAATATAAGTGGGATTATACAGTATTTGTCCTTTTGTGTCTGGCTTATTTCACTTAGTATAATGTCTTCAAATTTCTTTCATGTTGTAGCATGTGTCAGAATTTCCTTCCTTTTTAAGGCTAAATAATATTATTCCATGGGATATATATACCACTTTTTGTTTACCCATTCATCCGTAGATAGACATATGAGCTGCTTCCATCCTTTGACATAGCATGCTATTTTTTAATGGATGGTTGTCAACAGGACTTAGAAGGCATGCTTACTGTACAACAGAAGGGATGAAGAACACTTATATGACAGTGAAGATCCACAAAGATCTCAAGCCAGTAGAGTTCAGATGTGGCTGAGACTCAAAATTGTCCTTCTACATCCATTCACCCCTCTTCTATAGTAATGTAATTTTTGGAAATTTTAGATTACATTTCCCAGATTCTCTTGTAACTAGCTGTGGTCATAGGACTAAATTCTGGCCAATGGAAAAAGAGCAAACACTGACGGGTGCAATTTCCAAATGCCTTTAAATGGAAGAGGCACGTGTTCTTCCTTTCTCCCCCTCCTGCAACTGGAATGCAGATGTAATTGTAATTGCTAGAGCAGCCATCATGGGCCATGAGGTGAAAACTATGTTGAAGGAGGGGGAGCAACAAGATAGAAGGAGTATAGGTTCCCAGCCTATGAAGATGACATGTAAAGTCTGGATCACTTATTCTCAGACTATTACACGAGAGAGACATTAACCCCTATTTTATCTAAGCCGTGACTATTTTGGGTCTCTCCACTATAACCTCAAACCAATATACTAACTAATATTTTAGTCGACAGTGAGCTAGTCTCAGAAGCAACACTGTGTTTTTGTTTTTCATTTCCTGTGTCGTTTAGATACAGCTGGTGGGATTTTTCCCAGATTTGTAGAGTATGTTTCATGGTCTGACCTTAAATAGAGACCACATGCTGTACCCAAAATTCCCTTGTAAGGGGACACCTCATAACAGCTGCAGGCATCCTCCAGAGAAGCAGCATACACCTTCTGTACTGCATACCCACCTCTGCGGATCCTACTCTGGGGCAGCAACAGCAGAGATGCAGTTACTTAAAGGTCAGACCTTCTTTGGAACAAACTGGGTTGGCCAGCTAGTGTTGAAGCAATTCAGGTTGCGAGAGTACAGTTTTGGTAAATGAATTAGATCTAATCTCTTACTGGTCAATAAAAAGGCATCATGAAAATAAAGGATGGGCATTATAAAACTTTTCCTCCTTAAACAAGATAAAAGAGTTTAGTGAAAGATAATGTTTCCAAGGCGAACCTATGGAGACGGTAAAAGATCAGTGATTGTCAAGGGCAGGAGGAGAGGGAGAGATGAATAGGTACAGCATGGAGGAATTTTAGGGCAGTAAAAATACTCTTTGCTGTTATAATAATGGATATATATCATTACACATTTATCTAAACCCATAGAATATACAACACCAAGAGTGAACCCTAAGGTAAATTATGGACTTTGGGTGATTATGATGTGTCAATGTAGGTTCATCCATGGTATAAAAAAATAATGTGCCATTTGGGTGAGTAATGTTGATAATGGGGGAAGCAATACATGAGTAGGGGCAGGGGATCTATGGGAAATCTCTGTACTTTCCTCTCACTTTTGTTGTAAGCCTAAATTTCCTCTAGAAAATTAAAAATTCCTTTAAAAATAATAATGTTTCCACCTCCATCTACAGAGCAGGTCTTACAAACAATGCAGCCAATGAGAAGAAATTCCTCATCTTTGATGAGAAGACTCTCTGAGGGCACTAAGCTCTGGACCTAAGGTGCAGTTCAACTGTGGTCCCAACCCAGCCAATCCCTTTGAAATTCCCTACACAGGAGCTTTGACGGAAACCCAGTAGGGTTAAGCCATGGCTCACGAAGAGGCATTCTCGGTCAGCCACGACCATCTCAGAGGGAATGTTGACCATAATAGTGTCTTCCTTGGGCCAGGGGTGGGAGAAGACTAGCAGCTCTTTCTTTATCCACTGCATCCCATAGGTGGCCTTGTACTGAGGGTTTACCTCTGGGAACTCCCACAAGTCCCCATCACCTTGTCTTTCTAACTGACTCAGGCATCTTCTAGAACAACCTCCTCTCCAGACCCCTAAGTAGCTCACATGCCTCGGGCCTAAGCTCCTTAACCTCACTAGTTCAGAAATGCATTTTCTTGATGGTACACAAAGCTAGTCCTTGCTGAACCCCACCCCTCAGGCCAACCTCTATCTCTTTCAAGTAGGTTTTTATTGTCAGTTTTTTGAAAGGGCCCAGCCCTTTTCTGTTTCCCTTCCTTTGCATTTTATAGCAAACCTCCCTACACAAACCAGTATTACTGCACTGTGACCTGCAGGCTCAGGCTCCTGTTTCGATGTCATAGGAGTCCTTCACACCTCTGCCCTGCAGCTGGGCAGCTCTTGTTCCACATCCTTCCTCTAATGGTTCAGAGAGAGAATTTACCACAGGAAACAACCTCAGTCATTGAAGTCAGGTGGTGAGGGTGAGCCCCGTCTTTGGGTCACCCATTCTTGGATCACCCATTCACCAGAAAGGAAAAATGGAATATTCCTATTCCCAGAGTCAAGAGAGCCAGAGGCACTTTTCTAGACCTATTCAGCTACTTGCATTGGGGCCAGAGATAGCAAGGGGTCCTGGACACAGGCTTGTGCTCTTGTGGGTGCCATGATGGGGGTTCCAGGCTGGTGGGAGGGTGCCCCAGGGCTGCCATGGTCCTTTGAGGAAGCAGGTGGGCATGGAGCAGGCATCACTGTCCATCTTGGGCGAACCTCTGCATTGGAATGGGAGGCTCTCTCTCCTGGGGAGTCCTTTTCACCCTCAGAAAGCCCTCTTTCCTCTCCAAAGGCAATTCTTCTTCAGAAAAAGAGCACTGTCCTTGCTGACCCTGACCAGCACCTGCTTGGGAGCAATAGAAGGCTGTGTCTTTCTGCTCTAAACGGTTCCGCATTAGACTATCAGGGCCACACTGGTGAACAAGTTTGCAAGTTCTAAAGGGCAATATGCAAATTACTAATGATGATTAGTAATACTTTGTTTTCTCCCAATTTAAAAGCCTGAATTCTACATCTTCCTTGACCTCTTCCAGGGTCCCTTCGCTCAGGCACCCCCTAGGGATGTTTGAAGAATCCCCAGAAATCCTCCAAGCATTTCTTTCCCCCACTCCCCCTGAAAGCATAGCTCCTGATTGCCCCACAGCTGCCGGACTGGCAGAACAGGAAGCCCCTCTGCCTAGTAAACACCCTGTTGCAAACAGATACTTCCCCAGGCTCCTGTAAAGCAGAGGTCACCAGCCTGGGAGGAGCCTGATTGTGGACAGTTCCCCAGGTCTTCCCCCATCAGACTTAAGAACTGAGCATCTTAAATCTGACTAACCTGGAGGGTGGGGACAGGACTGCCAAAGGGTGGAGGCTCAGCGTCTGCAGCTTTCCAGGGGCTTGTGGGGTCTGAAGCAACTCAGAGGACACCTGGCTTGTCCGCATTGGAGGGAAAAGACACATGGTTTTGTCCCTTCAGATACCCAGACAAGGCCAGGAAGGTGCCGACAGGGTGTAGTCCTTGAGGGGGAAGATGACTGAACCCCACAATGATCTCAGATGGGGGACAGCCCAGCTGCCAGGTCAACAGCTATCCTAGGCTGAGGCTGCTCAACCAGGCAACCTTTCATTCAGCAAACAATGACTGAGCACCGCCCGACGCTGGCCCTTCCAGGCACTGGGCAGTCAGTGCTGACCACAATGGTAGGGAGAGCGTTGGGAGGGGCAAGAACACACGTTAGGTCTTGGGGAAACTGAGTCTGGCAGTCTGGCTAGAGGAGAGGGAGGGAATTCATGGAGAAGGCTCAAAGAGCGGGACTCACCTTGGAAACCTGAACAGAAGACAAAGGATTTTGGACTTTCCCTATGAGGCAGGGTAGCGTTGAAGGTTTCCAAACACGATGAAGGAGCTTTCACAACAAAAATCTCCTGGCGAAGCAAGGAGGAGACTGTGGCCCAGAAGCACCCTGAGCAGACACAGTGACGAAAGCTGAATTAGACGGCAGGGGGAACGATGGGGAACTGAGAGAAGCAGGAGCCCCGGGAAAGGAAGCGCCCTCAAAACAGACGGGAAGGAGACTAGACTCGGGCCGTGAGCACACAGTGCAACAGGCAGACAATGTACTGCAGCTGGACACCTGGAACTTAAACTTCCATATGTTACTGACCAATGTTACTCCAATAAATTTAATTTTTAAAAAAAACCCGGCTGGATAGTGAGACCAGGAAGATGGAGGGAAAACTCAGAGATGACTCTAAGCTTTCAAGACCGGGAGTCTGATTTCACTAGAGACAAAACGGGGAAGTCTGCGGAGGAAGCTTGCTCTGTGGACGAAGAGCGGGGCTCTGGACGGTGCTGAAGACGAAACAGTGAACATAACCAGCAAGGGCTTGGGGGAGGGAGACGAGCACGTCGGGGAGGCAAGAACGGGAGTCTGCAGGGGAACAGGGGGACGTATAAGTGCTAAGAGAAAAGGCTCCAGGCGGAAATGTTGGGTATAAATGCCACAGAAACGTCAAAGAGAGATGCAGGCTGGGAGCAGGCCATTGGAATTTGCCATTACGAAGCCACCAGTGACCTTAGAGGAAGCCACCCAATAGAGGAGAATGGGCAGGGGAAGGTGTGGGAACACGATGGTCTGAAGAAGAATCAGTAGTCGTGGGAGTCCTGCCATAAGATGAGCACCATGGGGGAAGAAGCAGGTCCCCCCTCGGCTCAGCCCAGCACAGTAGGTCCCACTGTTGAAGGAGAGACTTGAAAAACTCACTGGATGTCAGGACAATAGAGGCTATTTGATCCAGGAGGGAAAAGCCTTCGGGGAGATGAAGAGGTAAGCAAGGGACAGCTGGGACTTGAGGTCCCATGTCCTATTCCCATCCTCTAGCCTGAACGTCACACCACAGCCCTATTTTCTCTTAAGCGCAATACCAGGCCAAGGAAAGTTCTCTGAGCTTTTGGTTCTCTCAAAATGAAACCCCCAAGATGTCAGTACAGACATGAATGCAAAATGCAAAGGCCTATGAAACGCTGGCTCAGAAACTCCAAAAACAAGAGGCCATTCATTCCCAGCTCAGCCTGCAGGCTGGGTAGGTTGGCCTTGAGAACTTATCTCAGTCAGCCACAGAGGGAGGGGAGCTTCAGAGTGGAGCTCCATTCCTTTAGTTCACCGGGTGTCGGGAGGAGCCAAGAATAAGTGACCTCAAGAGCAGCCGGTGCTCTGACGTAGGCAGTGGGGGAGGGTCCCGCATCCTGTGATGGCCCCCGTGTCCTTCCCCACGGAGAGCGACAGGATCTAAGCACCAAAGTGCTCCTGCTCTGGGGGAACAGGCTGGGAAGCAAGGCTACCGGGTTTGTGAGGAAACCTCCCGGCTTCGGTATTTGTTTATTCAAGGCCAGCAGACTTCCTAATTCAAATGATGTTCTCAGAACCACCAATTTTCCTACAACCAGTCAGACACAGCCAGTACGATTTGGAGAACTAGACACTCTCAGAAACGGCGCGATCTTGGTCTTCATTCTCACAGCTGTCGTTTCTAACATCTGACATGTATTTTCCCTGAATATTTCCCCCAGCAGGGAAATCACTACAACAAGGCCGCCTGTCCACAGTTGCTCGGCGCTGGATTTCTTCAAGATCTTCCTTGCAGCAAGCTGAGGTCTATGTCTTCACAATGTCCTTTCATTAGTGCTTTTTCCTTCTGGAGCGAGATCTCCACAGAGAAGGCCTTCACTTTTCCCAAAGGATGCTGCCGTTCAAACATCTGAGGCGAGATGTTACTTCGCCTTGGGTCCTCTTCTTAGAGGGAACATCTCTATTTCTTTAATCGTTCTGTGTTTTGGCACCAGCATCTCGGTTACCTTTCTCTGGGTACAAAGTGGTTGATCACCATGCCCACTAAACGCGGCACCTGGCGCTGAACTGCCCTCCAGATGGCTCCAAGCAGCTCAGTGTGGAAATGGACCAAGAGTCAGACATGGCTCTCAGGTGCCGGTGTGGGAGCATGAGGTGACAGGTGTGTGCCTGAGAGAACTAAGGAAGAGAGGAGAGGAGAGGAAGCTCAGGAGTAGGAAACCAAGAATCCAGCAGGAAGGGACCTGAAGGCCAGAGCCTTTCTCCCAACTTCCAGGGGACAGACCATTGCCCTGCAGGATACGCTGGCCCCCGAGTGGAGGGAAAAATGAAATGCGTCCCAATAACTTTGTGAAGTCAGCACATCAAACCCCGACAACATGGGGACAGGAAGGGAAAAGCCAGGCCGACCTCACTTGTGAGTATAGATGTAAAAACCCTCCAGAAAGTCACAGCAAATCAAACCTAGCTGTATTAAAAGAATAAAACTTTGACCAAGCGCAGTTTACTCCAGAAGTGCAAGGAGGGTTCCACTTAAGGAAGCTGATACAGTGCTCCACATACCCCTATCTCAAGGTGAAAGAACACAAGAATTTCCCAGCAGCTGCTTAAAGAAGCATTTGACAAGCTTACCTTCCATTCCCGCTGTTTAAAATCCTTAGAAACGAGAACTGAAGCAAACATGTTCACACACGGCGCCTGACTTCAAGGCACCGGCTCTAAAGAGCTGTGACCACATCAGAGAAACAAAGGCCCAAGCCTAGGCCAGACCCTGGAACCAGCGGGGGGAGGGCACGGATATCTGCGCAGCAGCTGCCCCTCTGCCTCCTTGACCTTCTCTACGGATGTGAATGGCCACGAACACCCATTTTCTCAACTCTCATTCCCAGCCTTAAATCTAGGTCTCTGGTTGGGGTGGGGGAGGGGATGGGGAGCAGGGGGCTTCTTGTAAGGGCACCACCAGCAAAAGTGATGCTCTTTAATCAACTGGGAATGGGTTGAGTTCAAGACTTGATGAGAAATGCAGAAAGCCTACGCGAGGCGGTGGCTCCGTGAGTGGTGGGGAAGCTCAGCCCTAACTGCTGCTGAAATCCTGCCAGTGAGTCCAGCACCCTCCCTCTGCAGTCTGCAGGTCTCCGTGACCTGTCACCACCCCCAGCTTGCCTCCGACAACAGCTGGGGTTATTCAAAGAAATCGGTGAAGAGCAAGTCCCGTTTTCTAGAGCAAGGGGATATTAAACTGGGTTACTGGGTGGACTGCAAGGTTTGAGAAGACCCTGAAGTTTTATCCAAAACATTGAGAGAGAGAGAGAGAGAGAGAGAGAGAGAGAGAGCATGCACAATCGCGCACACACGTGCTTTTTGGGAAGAGGGGAAGAAGATCTATCACTCGGTTCAGTTTTTCAAAGAGGCCCGTTATCTAAAGAGAGTTTGAAACTTGTCTTTAGAGCTGTGGGTATATCACCAAAAGCAGTATTACATGAAATGTTAAAGAGTCTTCCCTAAGAAGAAGAGAAAAGATAAAATAAAATAAAAATAAAAAATAAAAAAAAGAAGAAGAAAAAAGATCCAAAGTATGAGCAATAAAATGGCAATAAATACATACCTATCAACAATTGAATCTAAAAATCAAAATACATGAATGAGGAGTCTAATAACAAAATAGACTGATGGATGAAGTAGAACCAGAGACATGGAAACATGGAACAGACTGAAGGATCTCAGAGGGAAGGGGGGAGGAGGGGCAGGGAAAGTATAACCGAAGAACTTCCATGCATAACCCCGCACAGGGGACAGTGCGGTCAAGGCCTGGGGTGCGGTGGGACCCGGGAGTGGGGGGCAACGGGGGGACAAAAGAGGGGAACATCTGTAATACTCTCAACAATAAAGGCTTAAGTAAAATTTTAAAAAGGGCTATAGGTGTAGATGTGATCTAACAGACCCAGAAAATGCAAAGAGGAGGCAGGTCGCCTCAGCCAGGCTGTGTGGAAGTGGCTGTGTGAAGATTTGCCTGACAAGAGTCAAAACCACCACACCACTCAGGAGGAAATGCTCAGACTCCAAACCCAGAGATCCGTCTGCAAAGTCTTCGCGGCTCTGGGGCGACAACTTGGGATGTGGGGGCTGAACAGGTGACTTCATAGATGATACAGAAAACCAGAGTTTCTTAACTCTGCAAGAAGAGCAGCTCCCGAGAGGGACGTAAGGAAGGCCCGGCTTTCTGTAGACGGGGACACCCTTTACCGTTGGTGGCCAGGACGAAAGCACACCTGCAGAGGACCCCTGCACGGAGCAGGCAGCCTCACCGAAACGCACTCCCTCGTGACGAGCGGCAAAGGAAAAGGGAGGCCTGTAACGGTATGTGTGGCCACTGTGGTTAGGCTAGACTTTGGAGTGGGGGAGGCAGGGAAGGAGGAGATGCAGGGGATGAGCCCTGGTCACTGAGCGAGGTACCTGCCGGCAGTTATCTCATCGAATTGTCAGAGGGCAGGAAGCCTACATAACCCCACAGAGTTGTTGAAAGGAATACCTCAGAGGGTGCACCCAAAGAACACTTAGCACCTGTCTGCTAAAGGCTAGGTATTACTATTACTGGCATTACTATTTTCTCCATTTCATATCTCAAGTCTCAACTCAAATACGACTTCTTTAGAGAAGCCTTTCCTTAACTCCCAAACTATCCCGGGCTCCCTTTACACGCTCTCACAGAACTCCACAATTCTCGTGATGGCAATGAAGTGATGTATGTGTCTAGTGTCTTGCCTACTAGGCTATAATTTCCATAGGAGCAGGAGCACTGTATGTCTTGCTCAGGAGGAGTCCAGCACATGCCTGGCACACAGAAAGTGCTCCATGTTGAAATGCTGGAGGTTAGGAACGGGGCACAGAAAGCAACCAGTGCCACGCTCCCATACAGATGGGGAAATCGACACCCAGAGAGATACACGGATTTACCCAAGGTCACATGGCTAGGAGTGAAGGACTCAGGCAGAAACAAGAATCCCTAACTCCATGGGAGGCAGAAGCCCGGAAGCCACCTTCAGCCCTCGTGCCCAAGCCCTGCCCCCCACAAGGGAACCACACAGGCTTATTTGCCTAGATCAACAACAGCAGCAAGACTCTGGAGGACATGAAAATGAAAAGCACACCACTCCCTCCTGACCCCACCCTCCTGCCCTCCACATTCAGGCAGCTTCTACTGCTAATGTGCATAGACTTCTTGCCTAGGAGACCCTACAGGGTTTCATGGTGACAGCTTAACAGCCACACTGAGCATCAGGTGGCTCTGGTGAGCAAGCCACCAAGCCACTGGTCAGACCCTGCAGGCCAGGCTGGTCCGTGCTCCGGTAGGAGAATCTAATAGACATGACAAGCGCAGAAGGAGGGAGTGCTCGGTGCTGTGGAGTGAGGAGGTGGAGGAGACTTCAGAGATGACGATGCTTGAGCTGGGCATCCAAGGATGACTTCATGGTCCACAGGCAGGTAGAGGAAGGCGAAGGGCAATGGGGCAGAAGGACTGGCACGTGCAAAGGCACCAAGGTTTGTCTGAGCTTCAGAAGACGAAGCAGGCTGGGCGGCGGAAGGCTTCCTAGTCACGCTAGTGGGGATGGGTCTTCTCCGGAGGGCAGTGGCAGCTCTTCAGGGTTTGCAGCTGAAAAGTGACTTGCTCTAATTTGTTGTCTTACATCACCGTGGCAGCTGGAGAGGGGCTGGACTGGGAGTTGGGGGCGGCTGCAGGCTGGAGGCAGGAGTTTCCCACTGGGACCAAACTCTAAAGCCCAAAGCCTAGAATCCAAATTGGTAACTCACTAGGCTCAAGAAGGACCCAGTGTCTACTCTGTGCCACCAAAGTCACCCACTTCTTCCTACTCATCGCCCTCACCCTACTATTGGGTACACCTTGCTATAGCGATATCTCACTTACCCAGGAGTCACTTAAGTGATAACTCAACTATCCAGAACCTAGCTGCTAGCCTGGAGGCAGACAGAAAAGACCTGAGGACAGCCACATTTATGCCTCAAAAGTCATGCCCCACAGGGCATGCACTTCACACCTAAGAGGACACACAGGGTGCCCCTCAAGCTTAATGATCTCTGGTCAAGAGCAGACGCCAGCCAGAGTCAGTCCAGCTCTACCACTTTCTAGCCATGTGGCCTTGGCCATCAGTTTGCTCATGCATAAAATGGGGACAACAGCTGTGGCTATTTCAGAGTGTGGCTGTGAAGATTAAAGAAGATGAAATACCGGGGGAAAGGAGAACAAGAAAGATGAAATAAACGGGAAGAAAATGTGTCCTGAACAGAACCAAGGTACAAAGGAGAATGGCAGGTAGAACCATGTGATATTTTCAAGAACTTACTAAATCAGACACAATGTACTACATTTATAAATGCAAGCAACAGCACATTTTACAAAGATTTCCTTTAGAACTAGACATATTGAAAAGTTTTGGTGTTTAGAAGGTAGAGCGACTGGAAAAATTAATGTATGCAAATTTATTTATGGGAATGGCAATGCTGTGTGTACCTGTGTACTTCTAAAGTGTCCCTCAAAATTTGTAAAACATACATCATGTTTAACAGAATCTAAGATGTCATCAATTGTAAGGTGCAACATTCTTTTGTGTGCCACTAAGGAAGAAGCATTGCTATCTATTCTAATGGGAAGATCCCATAGATGGTAAGATGCATCTTGATTTCAGAGTTGTTAAAATGTGAAAGTATGTACATCTTCAAGTCAATGGAAATCCGAATATGCAATGTGCTTGCTGTGGGAGTGTCTCTTCCTCCCCTTGGGCAGAAGTAAGATATATTCTTTCCTTCACCCACCCCCTATCTCCATCTAGGCCAGAGGCTCAAAAATCAAACATAACACCTCTCCTTTGACCTCCTGGTGATCACTCTATCTTGTCCTTCCAGAAGCTTCCTCTCTCTCTCCAGAAGCTGATCCAGAAGCTTTCAGCCTACCTATAGCTCAGCCAAACTATGGTTCACAGGGGTCCCACAGAGCTACCAGCTCAGCCCCTTGGGGTGAGCCTCTTTGAACCAAGGCCAAGTTTGCACAGCTTGAGTGCTCAGCTGAACCCAAGATGGTGTCTCCAGCTCTAGGCTGCCGAGGCAAAAAAAGGTCCGGGCTCTCCTCTTCTCCCACTTCTCAACGAGCAGGCCCACAATCAATGACTAACCTGGGCAAGTGCAGCAGCCTCCAGCACCTGCCTCCTCAGCCTTCGCTATGGAGCCTCTCACAATCACCACTCCAGTAACCCCAAACACACTTTGGCCCAGTGCCACCTGTTATTCTTGGAAGAAACAAAAGGGGTGCATGGGACGGAGAACAAGCAGGCAGGGGAGGTGGCTTCCACTGCAGCTTGGGGAGAGAAGATATTCATCATCCCCCACCCAAGCTAGAGATAAGGGGGAGGATTTCTTAAAACCCTCATGAAGCCCAGCACACAGCCCTCCTGCCCCACAGTCCTCTCCGGTTATGCTTCAAAAAGTGAGGGAGGGTATCCTGAAGCAGGAAGAGAGAGCGTGACCATCCTACACCATGGTGACCACACCGAGGAAGAGATAAGCCCTGACTCCCATTCTTTGGTTCTGCAAACACCCAGAGAACAGCCTCCCTGGGCAGCTGCTCTTATCACACTTTTCTCATTCAATAGTCCCACAGCCCTGAGAAGTTGCTATTAGAGCCCATTTCACAGACAGGGAAACAGGCTGGGAGAGCGGCAGTAAGATGCTCAAGATCACACCGCTGGGCCTGGCTGGAACTCAGGTGTCCTTTCCATACCACAGGGGGTCCCCAAGCAATGCTCCAGAGCCATGCTCCCGGAGCTCGCTCAGGCTGCAGACCATGGATCCCGGCCCCCACCTCTGGAGCGCGGCGCTGCGGGGCCAGGCCCTGGAGAATGTGCTTTAACAAGCCCGGGAACCTGTGCCTTCCCAGGTGGCCCGAGGCCGGGAGGCAGGAAACGGTGGAGGGAAAGGTACAGCGTCCACGGGAGGCGGGAAGAGGAGGGCATCCCGGAGGGGCCGGGCGGGCAGACCTGGCCTACTTTCAGTCCCCATTTTGCCTAAACCCACCCCTCCCCTCCGCACCCAGGCTTGTTAACTCACTAGATACCACATCCTGCTGCTTTCATCTCGCCTTCCTTTTCCCTCTGAACAATCTCCTTCCTCCTGCTGACCTGAACTTCTTGCTTATTTACCCCAGGACCCGGACGGGCCAGCCGGCGCGCGCGCGCAAACCCATGCACACGCACACGCACATGCACACGCACACACACGCACACACACACGCACACTCACGCAAAGGACAGGCGGGGTGTCAACCCAGATCCCCCGACAGTGCCAAGCGTGCAGTTCTGCAGACCGACGGCCACTGCCGGGGGCGCGCGCTCGCTGGCGGGGGGACGCGCTTCTACGACTCCCGGGTCCTGCCGGCAAAGGACCCTCGAGGCCAACGCTCCTTGGAAGAGTTCCCGGGAGGAGAGGTGCGGGCCCCTTGACCCCACGACGCCCGGCGGCCTGGGCAGGCGGCAGGAAGCCTCGGCCACACTCGGGTCGCACAGTCAGGCGGTCCCGCCGCAGCCACCTAGACAGCGGCAGACGGTCCCCGGAACACCCCTTCTGTCTCCAGGATTACCGGGAACGCGGGTGTGCGGACCCCCGCCCCGGCAGCGGCTCCTGTCCACGGAGCCCTGAGACAGCAAGACCTGTCCAGCCTGCCCGCCGCCGCCGCTGCCGCAGAGCCTCCGCTTCCCGACCGTCCGCGCCCGCTCCGGCGCTGCCCGGGGTGCCAGGCTTGCCCTCGACGCCCCGCGCGCCGGCCACACACCTGCGGTCCCCGCCGGGCGCCAAGCCCCTGTCCAGCGACGACTCCCTGCGACTCGGGGTGCGGTCGGGACCGCCGCACCTGGGCAGGAGTGGCCGGGCAGGTCCCGGCATCTGCCCAGGCTCCTCTCCAGCTGCGGGCGGGGCCTCCCCGGGGCGGGGCGGGGCTTGCTCTGGGGCGGGGCCGGGGCGCGGCGGCTGCTCGGCGGGCCTCCCGCGCCACCTAGTGGCGGGGCCGTGCGCGCGGGGGGCCGGCCTGGCCCGCGCGCCCTCGGAGCCCCGCGGCGGCCGCGCTCTCTGCCCCCCCGCCCTCGGAAGCGACCGGCCCTGACCCGCGGGGCCAGGGTCCGAGGGACGCCAGCACCGACCCCCGGGAGTCAGGCGCGGATCCGCCGCGGGACGGACGCGCGTTCCGGCCCCCACAGGAGAGGGGGCGGGGCCGGGAGGCTCGGGTGGGGTGGGGGCTTCGGGGAACCAGGAGAAAGGGGAAGCTCCGAAGAGCCGCTTCCTTCTCGCGCCAGCCCCAGCGCCCCACTTCCTTTTACTACTTCTATTTTCTTTCGGTGCTCGCAGCATCCAAAAGTCTGCGGCACTTCTGCGCAGCGAGGCGCCTGGACCCGCACCCTCCGCAGAAACCCCCCAGAAGCGCCAGCCCGCCCGGACTCGGGGCGCCGCGCCCGCCTTCCCGCGCCTCGTCGGCTCTCAGCCCCCCCAGGGGCACAGGGGTCGACTCCAGAGCCAAGGCCCTCTTCTTGCCTCCCCTTCTGTCCCCACAGAGGACGCAGCAGGTGTCGTTATGCCAAGAGTTGGGTCCCGAATCCTGGGGGTCGCTGCACGTCCCTGTGCCTCGGTTTCCCCAATAACGCGACGGCGACAGGAAGGCCGGCCGCCGGGCGAGGCGGCCCCCTTGCCGTGAGAGAGTCGCCCTTTATTTTGGAGTTAGCAAAGGGCAAGGCTGCCGTTTTCACTTCCACTACTGATGAGACTGTGTCACAATATCTGTCAGAGGCGTTCAAAGCCGCCACAAGGCTGTACGTTATTGTGGGTCGAAAGCCACAGCCCTACCTGAGGCTTTGAGGGATGTGAGCACCCATGACTTTTCTCTTCCTGACTCCCTAAATGCCCCCCTCCAAAAGCAACTTCCCCAAAGGCGCAGAAACAGAAAGCACCCTTGGGTGAACACGGGGGACTGGCTCCAGCCTATAGCAAGGATTCAAATTCACCGCTGCACCCCCACCCACGCCACCATTTTACAAATAAGGAACCAGAGCCACCAAAGATTGTGAAAGGACACACCTAAGGTCATACGACTTGATGAGTGTGGGCAACGAAAAGGAGAGGGGGGGTGGGCAAGAAGGAGGTAGCCCGGAGGTGGCCGGAGTCAGGGGGGGCATTGCGGCAGAGGGGGTAGAACTGCTCTGGAATGAGGAACAGAGTGGCAAGAGTGATGCCTGCCGTGTGTGCCAGAGCGACGTGTGGGATTATGAGGTCACTTTGAAAGCTACAGAAGACGCTAGAGAGGTTATGGCATCTTTCTCTTCTTCCGTGTCCTTGGCTTTCCTAACACTGAAGACTTGGGAAGCTGAAGCAGAGGTGCCCCTCCGAGGTCCCTACCAGGAAGCCTTGCATCCCATGCAGCCCACTTAGTCCCATCCTGCATCCGCCGGAGGTGGGCATTCTCTGCTCCACCAGCAGTGAGACCCAGATGCAGAGATTTCACGTTACCCACCGCGGGCTCAGGGAGCTGCGCCTGTCTCCCTGGGCCTGGAGGGCACACAGGCCCCCAGCCCCCAGGCCTGATCAGCACCTGACACCTGTTGGCCGCAACGTAGAACTACAGCTACCGGGGCACCTTTGACGGCCACCTCCCCGAAGCAGCTGGTGAGACTCAAGGTGCCTCTGTCACTCATGTGGCACCTGATCTTGTACCACCTTGTGCAGCTCTGTTGTTGCTTCATTTAAAAATATGTCTATTTTTATCTCAAAGACGAGTCTGGCTGTCTCCACTTCCTCATCTGACATTTATTTCTCAGTTTTGAGGATTACCCACCTTGACTTCTCCTCTATCTCTGGCCAATGTTTCTGTTTTCTTTTCCTGGCTTCATACTCCTCTTCATTTCTTAAACACAGGAATGCATGAGGTTTCATTGGAGGCTGCTTCTCTTCTGCCTGGGCAACCCTGACCCATGCCCATCATATCGATCCCTTCCAAATCTACAGCCCGGGCTTCTCTCTGAGATCCAGACCTAGAGTTCCAAGGGCTGACTGCACATCTAGACCTGGATAGCCCAAAGGCAACTTAATCACTCCATGTCCAGAAATGAATTTATCTTTCCCTAAATCTCTTCTGCCTTACCTATCTCAGTTAACATCTTAACTACCCACCCAATTTCAATACTAGAGACCTCGCTATATAAGTAACATATCCAGAATATGTAAAGAACCCTTATAACTCAAAAATAAAAAAGACAATCTAATTTTAAAATGGGCAAAAGACTTGAACAGATACTTTACAAAAGAAGACTTACAAACAGCCAATAAGTGCGTGAAAAAGTGCTCATTAGTCATTGGGGAAATGCAAATTAAAACCACAAAGTACCACTTTAAAGCAATTAGAATAGCTAAAATTAAGACCGACAGCACCAAATGTTGACAAGGATGTGAAGCCACTGGAACTCGAGTGCATTGCTTATAGCAGGGTAAAGTGGCATATCTGCTTTGGAAAACTGATTGGCAGCATCTAATAAAACTGAATATACATCTCCATCTGGCCCAGCAGTTCTGCTGTTGGAAATATATCCAAGATAAATGAATTTATATGTCCACACAGAAACATATATTAATGATTATACCAGTTTTATTTATAATAGTCCAAGACTAGAAACTACCCAAATGTCTGTTAATAGGAGAACAGATAAAAAACAATTGTGGGGGGCAAAAGGGGAGAAAATGGGAACATCTGTAATATTGTCAACAATAAATTTTTAAAACACACACAATTGTGGCACATAGGGTGGGACAAAAGTAGGTTTAGAGTTGTTCATATGGAAAATAATACAAAAATAAATAATAATACAAGAATAAACTGTGTTTCGGGTACTTATAACTGTAAACCTACTTTTGCCCCACCCTGTATTTTTTTACTTATTTTTATTGTTGACAGTATTTCAGATGTTCCCCATTCTCCCTCCGCCCAAATAAATAATGTCAATCAGGATGTGATAGGAACACAAAATTGAATGCCAACGGTAGCACATGAACCCGACCCTTTACAAATGAATTACATAACTCTACTGAGGAGGGTGGAAACAAAACCACTAAGCTAAATAAATCGGGAAAACTGTATTTTGACTGCATACTGTAAGGCCAAAGACAGAAGGAACTATATACACACACTACTCTCATTAGTAAATCTGTTTCTCACAGGGCTGTGGGTTAGCAGTTCTTAAACTCTTACATTCTTAAGACTGAACAAATAAATAAACGTATTGTAAATAATGAGAGCCAAGTTTCTCACTGCTGGTGAAAGAAATTACAGATATGGAAAAGTAAAAAGCTAGAATGAATCCTGTGTTATTAGACTGGAATAGCATGTGCTTATGGTTCTAGATAAGTAGATACAGACAGACCAACAGACACAGATAATAATCGATCTGCATTTCCTAGCTCTGTCTTCGGAAAAAGGTCAACACTATCATAATGAGACAGAGCAACATTATTTATCTCTTGATTTGATGCACCAAGAACAGCACAACATCATTTCTGTATTATTTTTGGCAAAAATGCCTTACTTCAGTCCAATCAGGAGACGCATTGGACTAATCCAAACTGAGGGGCAGTCTATAAATTCTTCAACAGTGTAAAGGTTGGGAAACACAAAGAAAGACTGAGGGGCTGTCACAGATTGTCACACAACACTTCTGGATTGGATCCTGGACCAGAAAAAGGACATTAGTGGGACAGTTGGCAAAATTTAAATAAAGTCTGTAGATTTCAATAATCATACTATGTTTTATGTACAATGCTAACATTTGGGAAAGCTGTGTGAAAGTTTTATGGGAACCTTATGCAACTTTTTATATAACTCCGATATTATTGCAAAATATAAATTTAAAAAAGCAAAAAATAAATGTTGCAAATATTACAAACTTTTGAAGAACTTCCCGTTTTACTTTCCTTATTACTAAAACTTAAAAAAAAAAACTACAGACCACTCTTTTCTATGATACAAATATAAAAATCTGAAACAAAATAAGTACAGCCCTGCCAGAGTAGCTCAGTTGGTCGAGCATCATCCTGTGCATGGAAAGGCTGCCTGTTGGATTCCTGGTCAGGGCACAGGGTTGTGGGTTCGATACCAGTTGGGGCTAGTAAGGAAGGCAACTGATCGATGTTTCTCTCTCACATCTCTCCCTGTCTTTCTCTCTCTCCAACCCCCCCCCCCCCCCCCCCGCCTTCCTTTCTCTAAGCATGTGGGTTGGGTGAGGATTTAAAATAAATAAATAAGTGCAACTTGTATCTAGCCTTTAATTAAAATAGTAATATGCTGTGACAAAGTAGGGTCTGTTCAAGGAATGCCAACATTCGCCTGAGCCTAAGGGGATTCGGGCATATTCAGTGGCTCGATTGGACTGGTTGCCCACCAGCAGCGATGAGTAAGAGTCAGGGGCCTGCCAGGGGGGGTTTATGGGGGGCTCTTGGGTTGCAAGATGAGGCGTGGTCTCCAGTGGAAGCTCCAGAGATCAATATGGGAAACTTAAGGCCTGACTGATCAATTGCCATTCTAAAGTTCAGAATGGACATTTGGGGAGGAGCTGATGAGGGTGGGGGGGCCAGCCTTCACCCTCCATCCCTCCCAAGCCAGCCCATTGATGTTTCTACGGGTAAGGGTGTGACCGCTGTCCCAGGTCAGCCTCACAGGTTGGCATCTGAACCTTATGGAGGAAAGATCTTCAGGCAGCAGTGTAAGAAGCAGTTTCCATTAAGGTCCTGGAGACCTGGGGGACAGCAGCAACACAACAGGGTGGGGTAGGTTTGTGAGGGGAGCACACAATGAAGGAAGATTTGAAGGGAGCTGGAGGACTGGAGCAGGGGTCAGAAGCTCAAATGTATCCAAGCGCCAAACAGGTCAAACTCCTGGGCAGAACTGGTGAGATGGTGACATTTTGTGGCAACATTGTTTATATTCTGTGCCTCCTGAAACAAGCCCTGTTGAAATTTCACCCCCCCCCCCCCCCCCCCCCCCCCCGAGTTCAATAAGGTTTTCTTTCCCCACACAGCTTTTTCATATTCTTCTCATGATTTCTTTTCTGGAGGCATTTTACATTGTACTCTTTCAACAGGCACACTGTGTATATTAAACATAAAGGAACAGTCTTCACTTCCACCAAGAAATATGCCTCCTCCCAGTTTTCTGGAAGCATATATCCCTCTTGGCCTCTTTTATTTTTCCACATTTGCTAGAGACTTGATTACAAGAAATATTTCACTTTTACCTAATTCCAATATAAGAAAAACAATTGCACAAATACAAAAACTGGCACCTGACCCCTGACCTTGACGTCTGGGAACAATAAGGTATGGAGACAATAGGGTTTGGAAAGGATGCAAATGAGGAGACTTCTAAAGGAGGCCCCTTGGGGGCCCAGCTTCAGCCCACTGTGGCCATTGGACATGCAGAAGTGATGTGGTCAGATTTTACAATTTTTAAAGAAAGCCAAAAATTGGAATTCTTACTCTGAAATCTCCCAGTTTTTAAATGTTAGAAATTCAAAATAATATTTTAAAACTCCTTGCAGACCAAATCAGACATGACCTGCTGGCTTTCAGTTTGTGACATCTGTTCTATATTGTTCAGGTGGGAGCTGCAGCAGCGAGGTCTGAGTTATTTCTGCTAATGTGAGCTAATTTGTTCCCACTGGCTTGGGAGACAGTTTATGCAAAGGAAGGTCAATGTTAAAAGTTTATTAATGTTGTTCATCATATGAATGGGACACAGGAGAAAAACTGCAAAATTATCTTAATAGGATGCACCCTGATGAAAACTCTTAGGGACTAGGAATAAAAAGACTTTGTCAAGATGATAAATGTATATCTCAAGCGAACAGACAATATGATACCCAGTAATGACCTGGAATGGAGAGCAAATGTAGTCCTTTGTAACAAAGGCATTGCTACAAAAACAAAGAGCAAAGCAAGGATGTCATACTGTGAATCCTGTCAACAATATTCTGAAATTTAAGGAAAAACAATAAGAATAGTAAATAAGAGACATAAATTTGGGGAGGAAGTCAAGCTTATGATTATTTGCAAAAGATACAATTGTCTACCTGAGACACCCTAGCACATGGACCAGGGAATGTTTAGAACTCATGGGAGAGTTTGGTAAAGTAGCTGAACAAAAATATATATAATTCAGTAGTTTTTTAGACGACAGCAATGATCAAACAGGAAATAAAGCTCATTCACCCCAGCAACAAAGTGCTGAGGAATAGGAAATTCAAGGGACATAGAATAGCCAAAACATCTAGAAAAAGAAAAGGGAAGTTGGAGGACTCGAACTCCTTGATTTAAAAACTTATTGCAAAGCTACAGATACAATCTGTGGAGTATAATTGAGAGTCCAGAAATAAACCCTCACATTCACAATCATGTGATTTTTCGCAAGGGTGCCTAGACAATTCAAAGGGGAAGGGATTGTTGCTGAGGTAATTGGATATCCATATGAAAAAGAATGAAGTTGTGTCCCTAACTCACACCACACACAGAAATTAATTTGAAATTGATCAAAGACTTAAATGTAAGTGTCAAAACTATAAAACTCTTAGAAGAAAACAGATGTAAATCTCTGTGACCTTGAATTAGATAATTTTTTAAAGATATAACATCAAAATCACAAGCAACAAAAGAAAAATTAAATAAGATGTCCATTATCAAAATTGAAAACTTTTGTCTTTCAAGGACACCATCAAAAAACAAAAGACAACCCATAGAAAATTTTTGAAATCATACATATGATAGGGAACTTAAATCTAGACTATATAAAGAACTTCTACAATTCAATAAAAAGACCAATACATTGAAAATGGACAAAGGACATGAACAGATATTTCTTCAAAAAAGATGCACAAATGGTCAACAAGCATTTGAAAAATTTCTCAATATCATTAGCCATCGGAGAGATACAAATCGAAGCCACAATGAAATACCACTTCACATCCACTATAATGAAAAAGACAGGTAATAACAAGTGTTGAGAGGAATGTAGAGGATTTGGAACAGTCACTGCTGATGGGAATGTAAATGGTACAGCTGCTTTGGAACACAGTCTGGCAGCTTCAAAAGGCTAAACATGTCGAATATAAAGAGTATATTAGAGTTTATTTGAGCCAAACAGAAGATATGCCTGGAAGCAAGTTCTCAACATTTATATATGTTTAATTTTTTATTTTTCAATTATAATTGGCATTCAGTATTATATTAGTCTCAGGTTTACACCACTGTGGTCAGACACTTATATAACTTACGATGTGATCCCCCAATAAGTCTAGTACCCAACTTGCATCGTATATAGTTATTACAATATTATTGAGTATATTCCCCATGCTGTACTCTGTATCCCCATAAGTATTTTGTAACTGCCAATTTGTACTTCTTAATCCCTTCACCTTTTTCACCCAGCTCCCCAAACCCCCTCTCATCCAACAACCGTCAGTTTGTTCTCTGTATCTATGAGTTTGCTACTGGGTGTTTTTTTAATATTCCACATATAAGTGAAATCACATGGTATTTGCCCTTCTCTGTCCGACTCATTTCACTGAGCATAATACCTCCCAGGTTCATTCATGCTGTCACAAATTGTAAGATTTCATTCTTTTTTTATGGCTGAGTAGTATTCCATTGTATATATGTACCACCTTTTCTTTACTCAATTGTCTATTGGTGGGCATTTTGATTGCTTCCACATCTTCACTGTTGTAACTAATGCTGCAATAAACATAGGAATGCACATATATCTTTTTGGAATTAGTGTTCTGGATTTCTTCAGATAAATACCCAGGAGTGGGATTGCTGGGTCATAATGTAGTTCTATTTTTAATTTTTTGAGGAACCTCCAAACTATTTTCCACAATGGCTACACCAATTTGCAGTCTCTGTGGGTCTATTTCTTGATTCTCTGTCTTTTTCATTGATTTATTAGTGTATCTTTATGCCAATACCACTCTGTCTTAATTACTGTAGTTTAATAATGTCTTGAAACAGGTAGTGTAAATGCTCACATTTTCAGGTAAATTTTAGACTCACTTTGTCAATTTAAATCCAAAAGATGCCTACTGGGATTTCACTTGGAATTTCATTGAATCTATAGATCAGTTTGGGCAGAATTCATATCTTACAAGGATTGAGTCTTTTCATACGTGAACACGATATATCTTTCTATTTATATTGGTCTTTTAAAATTTCTCTCATCAATGTCTTATAGTTTTCAGTATATGGGTCTTTAATCTTTTTACCAGATTTATCACTAGGTACTTCATATTTTCTGATGCTACTGTAGTAAGAATTGTCTTTTATTTCAATTTTCAATGATTTGTTGGTAGTCTATAGAGATGTAATTGATTTTGCATATTGATCTTACATCCTGAAATTTTGCTATGCTTGCTTATTGGTGCGAGTAGCTTTTTGTACATTCTTTGGGATTTCTACATAAACAATTATGCTCTCTGTGAATAAAAATTATTTATTTAGCTGTCTACTTTCTGTTGAGCTGTGTTGAATTTACCAGGAGTGCTGTTAGATCCATCCATTCTTAATTTCAGATATCACAGTCCTTGGTACTGGAATCACCACTTGATTCTTCTTCAGATCCAGTTCTCCACTGAAGTTTCCCATCTTTTCATCCACTTTGTCTGTCTTTCCTCTGTTTTCTTTAACATACTTATAAGAGTCATTTTAAAGTCCTTGTCTGATTGCTCCAACATCTGGAGCACCTGCAAATCGGCTACCTTTTCCCCGCTCTTGATAATCGGTCATGTTTACTGCCTCCGTACTTGTCACATTCATTTTTATTGTGTGCTGGACAATGTTTATAAAAGAACCAGGGAGACTGAAGTCAATGTTATTTTCTTCCAGTGAGGGTGTGTCCTCTCCTGGGTTAGGCTCATAGAATGAGGGGTTGGCCGTCTCAGTCCGATCAGAAACAAGTGAGTTCAGGAATGGGTCACAGCTCTGGCTCCCCTCAGTGCTCTTCCGCTTTCAGACGTCTCCATGGCGAGACCTGTCATGTATTTCTTATATGCCACTCTCTCTAGCAGGACTTGGACTTCTAAGCACTAGAAGACCACAGGCGACTTCATGCTACATATACAACCCAGCTCCCCAGCCCCCATGCTACCCCAGGTCTCAGCAAATACCCCTCAGGGAAATCCACCGTTCAGCCTGAGAACCCTCTGGATTCCAGGCCCCGTGCAGGCCATGCAGCGGCTGTTAAAGGCACTGCTGGTCTTTCTTCCCCCTGCTGAGGCCCGATCCTCAGTCTGTGCTCAGGTTCAACAAATGTCCTTTGGAAGAAAAAGGTTATTGATCTTGGCTCACCTAAGACATTTTCTTCCTTTTCTGAAATTTTAGTTAATCTAATTTTCTTTGCTTCCTCAGCTCTTTGACATGCTTAAAAATATGATTTCTGTAATTTCTCCAGTTGTTTCTAATTGTTGCAACAGAAGCTTCCCACTACTTACTACATTCTAGTTGGAACTAGAAGTTCCCATACAGATTAAACATTTAAATGTGAAGAACAAAACTTTAAAACTTTGAAGAGAAAACATAGGGGCATATCTTTATGACCACAGGTTAAAGAAGGATTTCTTAAACATGAAGGAAAGTTTTAATCATAAAATAAGGTTAAAATATTTAAACCGCCTTAAAATTCATATTTCTATTAATTAAAAGACACTATAAAGAAAGTAAAGACAAACCTCAAACTTAGAGAATATATTTCCAACACATGTAACTAACAGTTAATATCCAGAATACTATACTCATATAAATCAGTAAGTTAAAGAAAACATCTGAGTAGAAAATGAGTGGAAGACATGAACTTGCATTTCACAGGGGGAAAAGCATATAAGAAGCACAATCTTATTAGTAGTCAGCACAAACATCACAGAAGTGGGGGTAGTGGTTGACTCTACAAAAGATATCGGGTTGTGATCCGAGAGAAGGCCATGGCAGGCTTTGGTGGGAAAGGGGTAATATTTTATTTTTTGGTGGTAGTTAACACATTTTATAATTATTTATTAAGCTGTGCACATGCACTGGTTTTAAAGTTCTTTCAAGATAGACATCCTGTTTCTTTATATCAACAGGCACAGCAATATTACACTTTTTAGACCTGGGAGCCATTTTCTCTCCTTAAGATAATTCGATGTAGTTTGACTTTGTCTCACCATATTTTCATGTTTTTCTCATAAGGCAACCTCATCACTAGCATTTGCTGGCACCTGGGAGGAGCCTCACTGCTATCCTCATGCGTTAACACCAGCAGGATTTGGAGATTCCAATTCTCGATGTCTCGACTCAAACCACTGTGTCAGCTGTGCATGGCCTGAGGCCCAACCCTGTGGTCATCACCCGCCCCCCTTCTCCTTGATCCTGGCTGTCTTGCACCCCCTACCTGCACTAGGGGTCGGCAGCCCCTCCCTCGGCAGCAGAACAGGACCCGATTCTTCTAAACCAGCTGTTTATAAAGCAGGGGTCTTTAACCATGCTTATGTCAAGGACCTGTTTGGCAACCCAATGAAGCCTATGAACTCCATTTTAGAATAAAGTTTTCAATCCATAAGATAAAATACATAAGACTCCAAAGCTTTAACGTAAATTTTTAAAAACTGGAAATCCGGTAATGTGTGCTTCTTTATTAATGTGTTAAACAACATGACCCAGTGACGGGTCTAACAGCTGGCAGAATTGTGACATAGCGATAAGTGAAAATGACATTTCCAGTTATCTGCAGCACTGTATTGTGAAATAAAAAGATCTGCTCATTGCGACAAAGTCACAGGTACTGTTTGTTGACACTACTATGATTTCTTGTGTGCATTCATTACTAAAGGGAATGCTAAATTTCAGTGAGAGGCCTGTGAAAATTAAGGTGTGTATTTTTCCTCTGTAAGGTCGGCAGCTCCAGGTTAAGAATCCTGAAGTGTGGATGGAAACTTACTCCCACTAGGGGGCGCTGGCATTTTAGGAAGGAGAGTTAGCTCCTAGCTGAGGGCGAGTAAACTACCCAGGACAGGCTCCTGCCCTCTTCTCTGGTGGCCTCAGCTCTCACAGCCCCAGACCACCTCTTCCTCACCCCTGCCCACCTCCCTCACACACTCGCCCTGGTGACAGGGATGCATAACTCTTGGTGTAATTGTCTGTAACTCACACAGAGGCTGCTGGGGATGAATCATCTGCCTACCAGCGCTCAGAGGGTTGCCAACGGGGTGGACACCACTCAAAGCTGCCCAGGTCTAGCCCTTGGCTGTAACAATAGCCCTCGCTCCGGGTCAGCCCAGCCAGCAAGAGCTCACAGGAGTATCACAGGCTCTGGTTCCAGGCCCACTGCCTGAGCCCTGCCATTCCTCTTTCGGTGGCTGGTGGGAAGCCAGGGCTCACAGGGGCAGCTTCTGATGAATTCTCAGTAGGGCCACGAGCCTTCTGGAAAGTTCTCTCCTCATATTTGGGGGCCTCTCAGGAGAGAATAATGATCTGCATGTTACCTGCACCTTGAGTGGTGATGCTGTGATAGTCAGGGCCGCCTATGGTTGCAGCTTCCCTGACTAATTCCTCCAGGAATGAGAGTGGAAATAACTTCTTCGGGAGCAGGGTTTGATTCTGTTGCTGTCATTTTTCATGTATGAAGCAGAGGAAAGTGTCACTCTTGCTACCCTGTGTCCCCACTGGTAGTTCAGCTGGCTTTGGAATCCCCTGGGAGGCAGTGCGATGGAGTGGTTAAGAAGCAGACTCCAAACAGCCTGAACCAGAAACCTTGGCCCTGCCACCTACCATACATGTGACTTTAGGAGAGCTATTTAACTGCTGTGCCTCCGTTTCCTCCTCTCCAAAACGGAGATACGAATAGTCCTGACCTTACAAGGTTGTTGTGTAGATTAAATGACATGTCACACAGAAAGCACTTAGAAGAGTGCCCAAATCACAGTAAGTGTCAAATGGGATTTTGCTATTATTAATAATTGGCATGAATGTTATAAAATAAGTAAAATATTTCAGCTATTTCTTCTCTCCTTAGCTCCACTTACCCAAAATTCCATTCCAATTTCTTCCTCCTTTCATGATTCTGTTTTTATCTGAGAAATTAGTCTTTTTCCCCCTTTCTTAAGAGTTTATTCTTTTTCCTCCAAACTTGCCCCGCCCCTCCCTATTGCTTTTTATGGGGAGAGCAGTGGAACAAGGATAGGAGGTGGAGCCCAAAGATCTGCATCTAGTCCTGCGTCTGTGCTTCTCCTCCATGAGCCTCAGTTAAACGTCTTGGGTCCCTTTTATTTAAAGTGTAGGTTTTATTGTTATGCAGGCATGGTGAGGCCAACTGATCAGGAGACAACCGTTACTGAAAAGAGAGTTTCTTACAGTTCCCGAGCCCTGCAGGGCCACAGGAGGAGGCACCAGCGTCAGTCATGAGACATAGGAATGAAAGGAAAACAGGGCAAGAGGCTCTATTGTGGTTTTCATGGGAAAGGCAAGGCAGAGCAGGGTAAGCCGGTTCAGGATTGGCTAGTTTGAATCAGTTCAGCGGGCTCTGAGGAGAAGGGATATCTCTAATTGTGGTTACATGGCCATGAGGTAATTAGGACTGGAGAGATAGTGGCCTAACCTGTGATAGCTTGGGTATGGGCTCTGAGTTGGTTGGTTTGCATATCAAAGGCATGCTCACAGGGGAATGGTTGACTATCTCTAGGAATTAGAGGTAACCCTAGGAGGCCTGTCCCTCCAGAATCGGCAAGGCCCCAGATGCCAAGCATCAAGGATACGGCAAATAAGAAAAGAGAGTTGATTCACCCTTCTGCTGTGGATGTGGTTTCATCGGTCTCTTTATACACGTCCAACATATATATTTCTATTATCACCATGACTTTTGATCTGATATAGAGGTTAAGGATACGGTCTCTGGGAGAGATATCACCGAGAGGGAGAGGTAGGAGACCCCAACCTCTGTACCCTCACAAAGACCCATAATTAGACAGCCACCCACAAACAAAAATAGCTCTGGGAGAGTTCATTTAAGAAACTTTAGTCCTCCCAGCTGTATACCTCCATGTCCCTGGCCTGACCC
The DNA here is from genome assembly GCF_054644295.1 of Miniopterus natalensis. Lineage (NCBI taxonomy): Eukaryota > Metazoa > Chordata > Mammalia > Chiroptera > Miniopteridae > Miniopterus > Miniopterus natalensis. The sequence goes on along the minus strand of NC_142097.1, from coordinate 9,030,637 downwards.
CTTCCACCAGCCTTTACTGCTATGTGCATGTCCAAGGTGAAATCCTGCAAGGCACACCTACAGTCAGGGCTTCTACAACCACCAGCATGCCTATAGTTGGCCCTGGCCCTTGCTGCTGGCCTTGGCCTTCACCCTATGTGTGTTTGTGTTTGCAATTGACCTAGCCACTACACAAGCCCCTACAGCTGACACCACAGCCCATTGTATGCACACCACTGGCTCCAGCAACCACTGCGGCTTGCCTTGGTCCCTAACTGCTGGACCTGGAGACACTGCTGAGGACCCTGACAGCCCTTGCAGCCACTGCAGATGTCCCAAAGCACTCATCAAGCATCACGCAGTTGTTGATGCTGTGGACCCCAGTGGCCTGAGCTGATGAGACATCACGCCTCCCCTCTGACCCAGAGCCTCCACATGCACCTGCACTTTGTGCCCTGCACTACTAGACCCAGGGTCACAGCACGCTCCAGCATTCTCCAACCACAGGTGAAGGTCTTTCCTTGTTGAAGTCCATCTATAAAGTCTGGAAAAGGTGAGTGCTTTTTCCAATGTGCAGATACCTGTAAAAGGCTACAGGGACCATGAAGAATCAGGGAAACGTGAGACCACCAAAGGAACATTTTCAATAACTGACTCCAAAGAGATGGAGATACATAAATTGCCCAGCAAAGAATTAAAAATGATTGTTCTAAAGATGCTCAGAGAGTCATAAGAAAACACAGATAAACTCTTCAATGAAATCATGAACACGATACAAGAACAAAATAAGAAGTTCAATAAAGAGATAGAAAACATCAAAAAGAACCAAACGGAAATATTGGAGCTGAAGAATACAATGACTGAACTAAAGAATTCAAAAGAGAGCTACCATAGCAGATTGGGCCACGCTGGAGAAAGAATCAGTGAGTTGGAAGACAGATCCACTTAGATGATCCAGTCAGAGGAGCAAAAAGAAAAAGAATAGAAAGGAATCGGATAAGGGGTTAGTAGCCAAATATATAAGGAACTCATACAACTCAAGAGCAAACAAAACAAAACAAAACAACAAAAAAACAAAATTAAAAAAACATACAACCCACACAATCAGATTAAAAAATGAGCAGAGGACTTGTCTTTTTTCTTCAATGCAAATGGCCAACGGGTACATGAAAAGATGCTCAGCATCACTAAATCACCAGGGAAATGCAAATCGAAACCACAATGAGATACCACCTCACACCTGTTAGAACAGCTATTATCAAAAGGGCAAGAAATAACAAGTTGGCAAGGAGAAAAGGAAACCCTTGTGCACTGCTGGCGGGAACTTAAATAGGTGCAGCTACTACAGAAAACAGTGCGGAGGTTCCTCAAAAACTAAAATTGGGACTCCCATATGATCGAGCAATTCTAACGTAGGTATACATGCAAAGGAAATGATACCTGCACCCCCATGTTCACTGTAGCATTATTCACAGTAGCCAAGACATGGAAACAGCCTAAGTGCCCATTGACAGATGAGTGGAGAAAGAAAATGTTTATTTATGTATGGATTTATTTACTTAGTGGAAAATTATTCAGCCATAAAAAAGAAGGAAACCCTGCCATTTACAGAAACGTGGATAGTCCTTGAGGGCTTATGCTAAGTAAAATAATTAGACAGAAGGACAAATACTTTATGATCTCACTTAAATAAGGAAGCTAAAAAAGCTTAATTCATGGAAACCAAGAGTCGAATGGTGCTTTCCAGGAACTGAGGGGTGGGGAAATGGGGCAGTGATGGTCAATAGGTACAGACTTTCAGTTATAAAATGAGTAAGTTCTGGGGATATGCCATGCAGTGTGGTGGCTACAGTTAACAATACTGTATTTGTCTACTTGAAAGTCATTATGAGAGTAGAGCTTTAATGTTCTCACTGTAACAAAAACAATGACAACCAAATATAATTATGTGAGGCGAAGCATGTGGAAACCAACCTCATTGTGGTCATCATTTCACAACATATTTATGTAGCAAACCATCACATTGTACACCTAAAACTAGCATTATGTTGTATGCCAATTATATCTTAATAAAGCTGGGGGAGATTTTTCTTTAAAAAATGATACAGCCTGGCCGGGCGTGGCTCAGCGGTTGAGCATCGACCTAGGATCCAGGAGATCGCGGTTCGATTCCCGGTCAGGGCATGTGCTCGGGCTGCGGGCTCGATCCCCAGTCGGGGGCGTGCAGGAGGCGGCGATCAATGATGACCCTCTGTTCATTGATGTTTCAACTCTCTCTCCCTCTCCGTTCCTCTCTCTGAAGTCCATAAAATATATTAATTTTTTTTAAAAAAAGAGAGTCAGATGACCTGGGCCCAAATGCCGGCTCTGTCGTTCTGTAGCTGTGTGACTTTGAGACAGTTATTTAACCTGTCTGTGCCTCTGTTTCCTCATTTGTAAAACAGGGATGATAATATTTTATTTCATAGCATTGTGAGCATTAGGAGGACTAATACTGTACAGCTCTTAGAACAGGTTGGGCACATAGTGAGTGATCAATAAATGTCCACTAGCATGATTTCTTGACCGCATCAAGTTGCCTTCTGAGCCAGGGCCTGCCCCTTGCTGTCATTGTTACCAGAAAGGCTCCTCCCACTCTCCTCACCTGGATAACACCTTCTCATCCCTTAGATTTCAACAGAAATGTCACTTCCTCGGGGACATCGGTGTCCCTGCCCCCTGCTCTCCATAGCCATTGTTACAATCCCTCACAGGGTTCCTATATACCTCGTGGCGCTTACCTTCCCTGCAATCACATAGCTGTTTGTGTGTTGTTTACTGATGTCTGTCTTTCCCCTCAGGCTGGGAGCCCTGTGAGGACAGGGACTGTGTCTGCCCAGTTTCCTCTGTACCCATGGTGCCTGGCATGCAGGAGGTGGTCAATAAATGTCCGGGTACTAGATAAGCGACACAGGCTTACGCTGCAGGTGTATGGAGGAGCCATCTGGACTGTTGTCTGAAGAGCAGAGATACAGAGTGAGAGGCTTCTGACCCTTTCATTTGATGATGGGAAGGCTTCTGGGCTCTTCGTCTGCCCCTTCAGACCAAAGTCTGGGAAGGAATTCTTGAGGCATCCGAACCTGCGTGAGATGACCAGCTGGCCCCGAGACATCAATTGGCAGAGGGGATGGAATGTGTGCAGAAACACGCAGCTGCCCTGCTCAGGAAAGATCCAGTCTTGGTTTGCTAAAGCAGCTGAATTCCAGGAATACCAGCAGGGAGATTGGGTCATGTCATACCTGCCTCTCAGGACAAACAAGCTGACAGTCAGGGCGGGGTGGGGGGAGGTACCGTAACCGCTGAGAGAAAGGAAGGGCCAGATGCAGGGACCGGAAAAAGCCCCGTAGCAGGTCGAGGTGGACATAATTGATGGAGCCCGGTGAGCGAGCCTGTACATGCCAGCTTGTCAAAACCTTGTCCCAAGGAGTCCTGGTCTCGCCAGCCCCTCCCTGAGAAAGCAGAGCAAGAATAGCTTGAGATTGACATGCCAAGCAAGTGGACGGCAGGAAATTCTCACAGACCAGGGCTTGCTCAGAGGCCCCGGCCCCTCTGGCTAAAATCAGGATTATGTCTGCGCTGATTTACTTCCCAGCTGGGTCTTAGGAAAAGCTCGAAAAGACCCCTGGGTTATGCCAGAGACTGGCAGGTGAGGCCAGCCTCCCTTAGGCCTCCCCTTTCTGGACAAAGAGCCAACACAAAGAGGGACGGAGGAAAAGGCCCCACCCACAGCCTCTTTCTCTCTGGAACCCCTTTGAGTCCCAGCTCTAGTCCCAGACAAGTGTATTTGTGCGGGCTAGAGAAAAGCAAGTGCCCTTTACAAGTTGAGCCCTTAGCAGACTAAGTGCCCACTTTGCTAGAAATGCCCACAGCAATTTGACCCCAGACCAGAGGTCCTCAACGGAGTAGTCAGGGACCGGAGGTGCCAGTAGTCTGTAGCGCACACAGGGGGACACTCTTGCACCACACAATGTCCCATACATCTTTTATTTATTTTTATTTTTTATTTGTAACCCTCGCCTGAGGATATTTTTTCCATTGCTTTTCAGAGAGAGTGGGATGGAGAGAGAGAGAGAGACAAAGAGACAGAGAGAGAGGGAGAAACATCGATGTGAAAGTAACACATCAATCGGTTGCCTCGCTCTTGCACATGCCCAGACCAAGGCCAGGGATCAAGCCTGCAACCCAGGGACGAGCGCTTGACTGAAATCGAACCCGGGATCCTTCAGTCTGAGAGCCGACGCTCTAACCACTGAACCAAACCGCCTAGGGCCCATACATCTTTTAAAAGTTGCACTGGACATTCATTAAGAAGAAAAATCATCTGTGCCCAGAGTCTAACTTTATTTTGTCTATGAATACAAAGGTTTGGTTTACTTTTGCCTTGATGAACAATTTTAACATTTCCAGGAAGGCAACTTGACCAAGAACTGTTGGCCACTTTGGAAAATCATATTGTTTCGTGCAATGCCACTCAAGATGTTGGAATCACCAGAAGGACACACCTGTATCAGACATCATATGTTCTTGGTAATTCTAATTATAGATGGAGGCATTCAGTTATTTCCTTATGTCATCTAATGTAGCTGCGCCAAGCATTCACACACTGAAATGCATGTTACTTTACTATATGTGACTTTATTTTCTTCCTTATATTACCATCAGGTCGTTTGTTGATATGGGGGAGGAAATTATGTGTGTTGGAAAACTATATTGTTTATAAATTTCATCTCAGAATGATAAGGGAGGGTGTTACAAACTATCTGTGATGAAGAGGAGGGGCTGCTGTGGGAAAACTCACAAGTGCTTCACTGCCTTGGTTGGATGGCAGGACATCCGCTGGGACCTGGCTGATGTTTTACCTTAAGCATGCACTTGGTTTGTAGATATGCACTGGTTTCTCCGGGTTGGAGAAAATTTTGTCCAGTGAGTGGCACTGAACAGAGAAATTTGCTGAATTATAGGTGATATTGGTATATGTAGCTCACAGATGGAACCGTCACAACAACAGCACTAGCAAATAATTTGCATGGTTTATCAAAGCCCAGAGTTTACTGTGCACAGGACCCTAGGGCCGTTTTCATTGCCCGGAGTGTTGCGCCTCCGCCATCTAGTGGGACAAAGGAAAGTAGCAGGTATGCGAGAAGCGAAGCACTTTAATTTGCAGATGGTTAACAATAATAACTGAATAATATTATCAGCAAACGCTTATGGGGTGCCTACCACAGACTGTCATTTTCTCATGATAGTTATTAACTCACTTAATCCTTACACAATCCTTATGACATGGGCACTATTATCCCCATTTATCACACGAAGAAACTGAGGCACAGAGAAGGTAAGTGGCTCGACTATGTTCAAGGCAGGGCTGGGATTTGAACCCTGGCGCCTGGCTCCGCAGATGCTCTTCTTAATCAATGCATTATGGCCTTGCAAAGCTGAGAATCAAAAACTATACTGAGTCTGCAGGGCTTCCTGCAGCCGTTTCTTTCAGGGCAGGAGGATTGACAAGAGAGAGGAAGAACAGAAAGTTAATATTAGGACATGGTAAGATCCAGAAAACCCTTGCCTTTGCATGAGCCATGAAAATCTTTGTGCACAAGTGGAGGAGGGTGTTTCATTCTTTTGGCAGATTGTAGGGCCCTGAAATTGCTAAACCCCAATTGTGTTGTAAGCTTCATGAGGGCAGAGCCCACATCTCTTTGTTTACCTCTGTATCACAGGTACTTACTCCAGTACCTGGCATGTATTGAGTGCTCAATAAGCATTTTTTCATATACTACCTGCATTGAGACAGAATTCGCACACCACACAATTCATCCATCTAAAATGTACAATATAGTGGTGTTTCATATAGTCACAGAGTTGTGCAACCATTGTCACAATCAATTTTTATCACCACAAAAAGAAAACCCAGTCTCATAACCATTCATTTCTCATTGTGCCCAACCCCCATCCTTAGTCCTAGGCAACCGCTAATCTACTTCCTGTCTCTCAGGATTTGCTTGTTCTGTGCATTTTATAGCAAATGGAGCCACACAATATGCGGCCTTTGAGAACTGCCTTCTTTCACTCAGCACATTGTTTTCAAGCCTCATCCATGTTGTAGCATGTATCAGTACTCCATTCCTTTTTAGGGCTGAATTACATTGCACTATATTGCCACATTTTATTTATTCATTCATTCGTTCTTGGCCATTTTGGGTTGTTTCTACCTTTTGGCTATTGTGAATAATGCTGCTATGAACATTTGTATCCAAGTGCAGGCCCTTCTGTTGGCATCTCTCTGGGGTGAAATGATTATCCAGGAATGGACTTGCTGGGTCACATGGTAACTATGTTTCACCTTCTGAGGCACTGCCAGGCTGTCTTCCAATAGCTGCACCGTGCTTTTCCATTCCCGCCAGGAATGTTCTAATATCTCCACATCCTCACCAGCACTTGTTATTATGTCTTTTGATTTTAGCCACCCTAGCTAAGTGGTATCTTAGCTAGGTGCTGTGAAGTGGTATCCTTGTGGCGGGGCTGCTGCTTTTGCATCAGAGACTAATAGACTCCCAGGCTGTTGGAACTGGATGGGGCCTTGGCAATCACGTAGCCTAATTTGTTCATTTTACAGGTGAAGCAGCGAAGGTGAAGAGAGAAGGGGCTAACCCAAGCTCACGTTAGTAAAAGAGGCAGTAACATAATCTATAGAGTTTTTTTTTTTCTTTAAAAGGTCAAGAAAACTAAAGACAGATGTCTAAAAAGGGATGGGAGCCTGACTCCCATTATTCTCTAAGTCTAGAAGTTTCTACAACTATAAAAACCAGAAGGCAATGAATCAATAACTAATAACTGACAGTCCCAAATAGTTCCGCTCATGGATCCTCTATGAGTCTCAGCCATGGAGCCAACTAAGCACTTTTCATTCGCTTCCCTGTTTCACGCTAACAAGATCCCTACCTTACAGAGCTGTAAGTGTGAATTAAAGGTTTCTGGATCCTCTATCCTGTAGAAAATCCTAAGCTTAACTACTGTCTGTGATAAGTTAACAGAGACATTCTTGGACATGCAAAGACTCAGAAAATCCACCGTCCACACGCCCTTCCCCCAGGGGTTACTCAAAGTAGCATTTCAGTTGTGTGAGAAAGTAATCAAAATAAGCAACTGAGGAACGAAGAAGACTTTTATGTAACAGAAATGGTAAACAATGAAGACCGAAAAACTGTGTTAACTATTAATGCACTTTGAAATCTCAATGCAAATACTAAACATAATTTTTGAAAGAGAAGACAGATGATGTTAACTATTAGTAATGGCCTGAAGCTGCGTCGCAGGTGAGCTCCGCGGCGCGTCCCGGGGCCCGGGGCGCACTCCCTCCCCCGCGCTTGGAGGAGGCGCGGGGAACAGGGGTGCTCCGGCGCTTCCCAGGCCGGCTCCCGCTTCTCGCGTGACGCACGCAGAGTCCCCTCGCCCTTCCCTTGGGTCCTCTTAAACTTTTCTGTTTCAGGGGTGTGCATGACACATTTCCCCAGTTTTCGGTGGCGACAGTTCTCCATCGCTTCAGTCATTTCAGTGGTGATTGGAGGAGCGTGTCCCTCGCCATTTTGGACCAAGGCCGAGAGCACCAGTTTGACAAGGACTTAGGGCGATGCCTGAGATGATGACAGTGGGGGACATAATCGCACGTCCTTGGACAGGACTTCTCAACCCTCTCTAGCCCTTTCCCCCGCGCCCGCAGCATCAGTGCTCCCGCCCCCCTCTCCATAGATTCCTCCATCCCCAGGCCAACCAAAGCTACAGTGGGTAGGATGGCTGGCTCTCTCCTGGGTATCCGCGTGTCCCGAATGATACCCATCCTGTCCTCCTGTGCTTCTGGCTCAACTCCGCTGGAGCGGGCGCGGCAGGGCGCGCAGCGGCAGCGAGGGGCCGGGGTTCTGCCCGGGGCGGCCTGGGAAGCAGGGTGGCCGCGGGGGCGAGGAGCCGCGAGAGCCCGGCGGGCCTGACACCACCTGGCGGAGTCTCGGGGAAGAGTCTTAAAGGCGCGCGCTCCTCGGCGCCCCGCGCACTCCAGCGGGAGCCGCCGAGAGCTCGCCTCCCTTCCCACCCCGCGCCTCGGGAGGTAAGTGCCGGCCGCCGGCCGCAGTCGGGGTCCCCGTGGGGGAGGCCCCCGGGCGGCCTGCGCTCGCCGAGCCCCGGCCCGGGCTGCGGTTGGAGGGCGGCGCCCAAGTTTTCTGAAGGCCTCGGAGGGGAGCTGGAGCGGCGCAGTGCCGGGGCGGGGATGGCGCGGGTGGCCGCGAGCTGGGGCCGTCTGGGGGCGACCTTCCGCGGCGGGGCTTCGGGGAGAGACACCCGCGCGCGGCGCACGCGCGAGCCCCGGCCCCCGCGCCCCGAGCGCTTGGCGCGCTCTGGCCGCGGTCCCAGCGAGCCCCAGCCCGCTGGAGCCGCCACCCTGCTCCGCGCCTTCCTGCCCGCCCCGGGCCCTTCGCAGCCCTCTCGCCCCGCGGTCGCGCCCGGTCACGCCGGCTGGTCGCGCTCGGCGGTCCGCCAAGCGCGCCCTGGCCCCGCCGCGCCCGCGCCCCGGGCCACCCCGCCCGGCCTCTCGGCGCTGCGCCCCTCGCCTTCCCCACCTCCAGCCGCTCGCTATTTTCACACCTCCCAGTGCCCCGGCCCCGGCGCCCGATTCAGTTCTTAGTAATTAATTTGGCGTTTCAGAATGGTCACCGGGCTGGATAATGGGCGCATTCATCCCCCGGGCTAATCTGAACAGAGGTGGGAAGAAAGGCTTTCACAGACAGAAAATGCCATTCGCCGAGCGCTCAAAGGGGCTGTCACTCCGGGGATAAATCGCCGCCGCGCCCGCCGGCTCCTCTGGCCATTTCCATACAGCCCCGGCCGCGCTGCGGACCCGCCGGCCCCGGCCCGGCTCCCGGGGATCAGTCACTCGAGTGCCTCCGACGGGAAAGTCGGGCGAGAGCGAGACCCGGGCAGGGGCCAAGGGGAAGCGAAAAAGCAGGGGCTCGGGTTGAGGCCGCGGGGGACAAAGAGCTTGATTAGAAAATCAAATGCTAATCGAGAAGGGGGCGCGGCTAATTCCAGGCGCCGGCGTTGGGGCTGGCGCTTGGGGAGCGTCCGTCCCAAACCCCGCCGCTCGCAAAACAGGAGGACCCGCGCGGCCCACGGCGGTCCGCCCGTGCCTGGGACCACACAGCAAGTTTCTGGGTCTCCCAAACTGTGCGTGGGACCCGATGCACACGCGCAGATCACAGAAGCAGGGCCCGCCGGTGCAGCCCTGGACTCTCACCAGAGGTTTAACTCCTGGTTCCCTGCGCCCGCAGGGCTGGGGAGGTGACCCGCGCCCTCCGTGGCCTCCCACGGGCCATTCCTGCCTGGACCCCAGGGTGTGCCCCGGGGCATCAGCTGAGGGTGTAGGCGGCTTTATCTTCTGACCTCTTCTTGACCCGGGGTCGCCCCGAGTGTTGGGCACAAACGGCCTCCGGGCTCTGAAGACTGGGGCCTTTCCTTGGCGGCGCCCCCTGCCCTTTGGCCAAGCCGGATGGTGCCCCGCAGCTGCAGCCCAAACCCGGAGCCCCGGGCGGGGAGCAGGGCCGGCTGGGCTCTATCCAGGGTGCGGCTCCAGGCACTTGACTTTTCTGCCCTCGGGGCTCACGGTGTGAACACCTTTTGGGGCCCCGTGGGACCCTCCCATCTGGGGGAGAGAAGGAGCCCTGGGCTTCTAAGTTCTAAGCTCAGCTTGGCTGACAGGCTGGAATGACAAGGGAAGCAGTTGGCCGGTCAGAAGCGACATTCCTGGAATGGCCAGATGGGTGTCCCAGAGTGAATAGGGGGCCCAATCCCGTGCCACTTACCATTTCTGAATGGAAGTCACACCTCCCTCGAGTCTCACTTTCCTTGTCTGCAAAGCAAGACTGAAATGGGATCACATTAGGCTCCAAGGGCAGTGTCCCTCAGTGGAAGGATCCCACACAGTGATCCAGCCACAGCCCCTGGCATCTCTCCAAGTCTCACCAACACCTCTCCTTGCAGCTTCAGTGACGCCCCCATTTTTTCTCGGGCTGCTTCCATCCACCTTTGCTGCTCCTGGGTTTTGGTGTCCAGCTCTCCTTGAAACTAAACATTCTAAGAGCTGGAAGGGGCCTTTCAAAGATTCAAGGGCCATTGCACAGATGGCGATACTGAGACCCCAAGTGCCTGCCAGCGTCATGCAGCTTGTCAGAGAACTTGAGCTAGAGTGGATTTCACAGCAGAGTGAATCTCAGACTCAGCAGCAGCCCCTGTCCCCACCACCAGAGAGAGCGTCCCTTGGTCCGGGGAGGAGCTTAGAAACCCGCATTTTAAACAAACGTCCTAAAGCATATTGATGTAGGTGGTATGGGGACTACTTAGGGAAATGCAGCCCAGACTGGGCTTTCCTCCACAGCCCCTTTCCTCCCATGACCGCAGACCCAGCTTTCTTTCCTGGGCTCATGTTCCAGCAGCAGCACTGTCTTGACTGTCTCCCATCGCTATTGGAGGCCCGTATGGGCGGAGTCTCCTTCTAGGCGATGCCTCTGGATCCCCTGAACTTGCCACCTGTAAGGGAGCAGCTGTAGGCAGGCCGAGCACCCCACCAGATGAGGAGTAGTCTAAGAGGGCCCCAGACTCCCTGGACATTGAGCCCCAACACACTTTGGGGCTGTACCTAACACTGTGCATCACAAGCCCCACATGGACAGTACAAATATGCCCCGAGGGCCCCTTAGCAAGACAAACCCTGCCATCACCAGGGACAGAGCGGCGTGCCATAGGGGATCCGTGCCAGCAATAGCCTGGGTGCAGGCTGTGGCCCAGAATACCCGACACCTGCTCCTTCACCATGCTGGGGCTCGGAGGAGAGAAGGTGGGGGGCAGGAGAAAGGTCTGGAAGAGTTGAGGGGAGGAGACACTGTTAAGAACAGAGAGGGGGCCGGGGAGGGGATGTGTCCTTATTTATGTAAGCCATTTGTAGCTGTGGATTGTAAAACTAGGCAGGATTCTCTGGAGTAATTCATAGTGTTTGGACAAGACAAACATTGTTCTGCTTTAAACAAACCTCCAGAAAGGTCAGCCTGGTTCATCCCTTTGCTGCAAGTTGCTGAGACTATCCAGATGATGAGGAAAGCAGATCCTAGCGGAGGGGCCCGGGCAGGAGCAGTTGTCTCCTGAGCCCTTTGGATCCAGGGTGAGGGCACTCAGCCCAGGGACGGTCCTTGGCCCCCACTGAGAAGGGCTGGCTCCTGCTCTGGAGCCAAGAGACATGGTTATGTGTGTGTGTGTGTGTGTGTGTGTGTGTGTATCACAGATGATGAGATCTTGATGATGCCAAAGAACATCCAAGTTCTGGAGCAAGGCCAACATGTCCTGCATGGTGAGTCTTCTTTATGTGGGTGAAGAACTGACGGGAAACGAAGGTTTGTGGGTACAGACCCAAATTAGACCCACTAAACCCAAGCCTAGATATGCTCCTGGACACCAAGAAATCACCGTTCCTTTCATATGGATGCATTGGCCGTCCCCCCACCCCCCACCCTTGCTCATTTAGCAAACATTTTTTGAGAGCCTGCTATTTGCCAGGTGTTGAGTGTGCAGTAGCAAGCAATCAAGATGTCGCACCCAGTCACGGAGACTACATTCTGACTCCTCCACCCCAACCCCACTCCTGTTTTCCCTAAGAAGAGAAACTTCTCACAGTTTCACTTCCAGCACCTCTATTATAGCCACTGCCTCTATAAGCCCCTGGCTCAGACAACACATCAGTTCCCAGACCGAGCCTGGGAGGCAGCACAGTGTTCTGTAGGTGTGGGCCGTCGCTGTGATTGTGATTACGACTGTGATCATAGACTCCCCTCTCGAGGGATCTACCTGAGCCCAAGCTGAAGTGAATACTTTTTATTGATACTCATTTTTCATGATCATTGACTTATTATGACTCAGTGAATAGTAAAGTATTGTTAACACTGAGTCCAGTCTTTCTGTGGTGCTAGTTGTCACTGTCCTATACATGATCTCCAGTTGCCCAGGGCAGCTTGTCATCCCCTCAAGAGGGTGGTGTCCCTGTGGTAACCATGGTGATGGCAGTGGCACCGGTTAACTGGTTCCATACACCTTTATAAATATTACATTTGTTTAGGGCTTTGGACACTTCAGGGTCTTTTCAATATACTTTTTTACTCAGTACTCCTGATATCCATGGGAGACTTGGATGGATGGAAGGAAGGGAGGGAGGGAGGAAGAAAGGAAGGAGGCAAATAATATTACTCTCCACATTTTTCAGAAAAGGAAATTGATACTCAGAGAGGTGAACTGACTTGCCCACTGTCTTAGTTCAGGCTGTATAACAGGATACCATAGACCGCGTAGCTTGAGCAACGAACATCTGTTTCTCATAGTTCTGGAGGCTGGGAAGTCTAAGACCAAGGTGCTGACCAGTCTGGTGCCCGATGAAGGCTCTTTCTGCTTTTTAGACAGCTGCCTTCTTGCTGTGTCCTCACATGGTGGAAAGAGAGATTATGTTTCTCATATCTCTTCCGAAAAGGGCACTAATCCCACCACTGGGGATTAGGGCTTCGATACATGAATGGGGAGGGGCACGCTCATTTAGTCCATAGCACCTACTGTCTCAGAGGTGTGAAGGTCAGGGGGGGTGTATGGCTGGAGCACAATCCAAGGAGTCCTCTTGGTCCTGCATTATCCTGCCCACCACCTAAGGAGCTTTCTGCAAACAGGGCTAGGAACCTGGGCTCCCTGGGAGACCCCATAAACCAGGTGCCCAGTGAGAGGCTAGGAGGTAGCTTTCTAGGCTAGACCATGTCCATCCAGCCTATGTCTAGTTTCTGGCATCAATCTGGGTGCTAGCATGGTGGCGATCCTTGCCTGATGTTAGCATCAGTGAGAGAGGCCCTCTCCTTCCCCCCAAATTCTACTTATCTTTAATACCTTGTTATGGTTGAATAATTCATGTACTTAACCAATCTGTTAGGAATCAATCGTCCAAGTCTGTTTTCATCCTGTACCACCTCTTGAAATTAAGCCCCCCTAAATTTTCTCCTCATGTGATGTACAGACCAGTCATACCTCATTTTACTATTTGGGGAAAATAAGCTGTTTTACATAGCTGACTTTTTGCAGTTAACAGAAGATTACTCCTTTAAGCATAAAAACTTTTTATGTAATAATATTTCATGAAAACATTTTCCCATCAAAATCATGATATTTTTCCACCTAAGTCAGCAGGGCTGAATATATAGCGGGTGCCCCCTAGGTGTGGTTGAATGGGTGACCCACAACCTATTTTGATGACTTAGCCATCCTTGGGAACATCAGCTCCTAGGTAATTTGCTCTGCCTCCTTGCCTCAGTTTCCTCACTTGTAAACTGGGGAGCACTGGATGGATGCTCTCTAGGGGCTCCTTCTCTTTTTCTTTGTCTATGCTGAGCTCTAATACAGTAATAAATCTGTCCTGAGTCCCTGGGTGGTGGCTGGGGTAGATTCTACTGTTGGCTGTCACTTATCATCATAATAATGTCCAGCAGTCACCCATTCCCCTGAGGATCCCTAACCTGTGGTTCTCTGTGACCCTGGAAGAACAGAAGATGCCTGACCTCAGCTTACAAAACCTCCTAAGTGAGGAACTTCTGGCTCCCCTGTGGACTGAAGTCCCTGATATTGGGGGTCTTCTTCCTCAAATGCTCAGGAGGCTACCAACTTACTTCTGGAATATGTTCAAAATAATAAACAGTGCAGCAACCCTGGCCTCCAGAAAAGGGGGTTTACACTACTTTAATGTTAAGAGCAAGCGCTTGGTAAGCTTATGTCGAAGGCGCTGAACTCAGCATTGTAGGAGGTAAAGGACAGTGAGACATGGCCACAGCTCCAAAGACCCAAGGGAAGACTTCACGAGCATTTCAAAACCAGAGTGTTAGTGTTCCCTCTCTTTGCTCTTTTACTTTACCCCAAGCTCGCCTTTTAATATTTGTAAGGGATCTTCTTAATTCTGGCATTTCTGGGGTTTTGGTGTATAAGCTTCCCCTGGCAACTGTAAGAAACTCCCACAAACTGGGTGGCTTAAAGCAACAGAAATTTATTCTTTCACATTTCTGGAGGCCAAAAGTTTGAAATCTCTATCACTGGATTAAAATCAAGGGATGCGCTCCCTCCACAGGCTCTGGAGGGGAATGAATTCCTTGCCTCTTTCACCTTCTGTGGCTGCCGATATTCCTTGGCTTGTGGCTGCACCAGTCCATGCCCCTGTCTTCACATGGCCGTCTCCTCTTCTATCCTGTCAGATCTCCCTCTGCCTCTCTCTTATAAGGACATTGTGATGGCATTTAGGACCCACCCAAATAATCCATGATGATATTCCCTTCTCAAGGTTCTTAACTTAATCGCATCTGCAAAGACTTTTTTTTTGTTGTGTAAGATAACATTCACAGGTTCCAGAGATTAAGACATGGATATTGTTTGGGGGGGGGGGGGGCATTTTCAGCTAAATACAGCTGGTCACTACCATCAATTGGCCATAATTCTGTGGTCTTTGATTAATTTTAATGAGTTTGTAGCACTCTTCTATTGTGTGCCAGGCAGGCTGTTAAACACTAAAGATTCAGAGGGAAGAGACACAATTCCTTCCTCAAGAAGCTCATGGATTAGTCAGGGGAACAATATAATATTAGAGCTATGGAGGAAAGCAACTCCAGGGCCTTGGAGGTACCTAGGATGGATCCCAAAGAGTTCAAATTACATATCAATATCTGCAAGGCCCTGCATACACTGCCCTATACTTACCCCTCTGACTTCACCTCCTCCCACTCCTCACCTGGCTCACCAAGGCCCCACCAAGCTGGCCTCCTTCCTGTGCCTTACTTAAGTCCAGCTCTGCCTTAGGACCTTTGCACTTGCTGTTTCCTCTGCCTGGAATGCACGTCCCCCTCTCCCCAATACCCCACAGCTCCCTTCCTCACTTATCTCTGCTCAACTGGGTCCTTCTCAGAGACCCCAACCCCAACTACCTTGTCGAAAACCCACCTTTCCTCTTGGCCCTCTCTGTCCCCTCCTCTGCTTTGTGTTCCTAGCACTTATCACAATCAAGGCACTTGTGTCTGGACCACCTCTACCTCCACAAGCATTTTGAGATGTGATAACTTAAGAACTTCCTAGAAGGTCCTAAATGCATATTTTCAGTTTTTATTTCTACTTCTCTTCCTGAGAATGTATTTAGCTGTTTTTGGCCTTATTAAAACAATGGGCTAAATTTCCAGTAGATTCGAATGGGGTTGGGCTCTTCTAGGGGGAATTTGTAAATGTGAGAAGGAATTTTTAAGTTGTCATAATGACTAGTGTGTGTCAAGGGTGGAGCCTCCTGGCATTTAGTGGACAGGGGGCAGGGATGCTTAGTGTCCTGTAGTGGGCAGGGCTGTTCCGCCCAGTGAAGAATTTTCTGATCCCAAATGTCAATAGAGCCTCTGTGGAGAAACACTTTTAAGGAAGTAGTTTGTATTCGATTCCTAAAATAGTATTGTTCAACCTTAATTGATAACCTTTCATCCTGTAAGAATATTTGGAATTATTTCTCCCCAATGCATCACCTTCTGCTAAACCTGCCTGCGTTCCGTGGCCCATTCACACAACCTCTTGACGTCCTCCAGTTCACCCCTTTCCTCTTGGCATCAATCCAGTGTCACCTCTAAATTTTGAGGTTTCACTGAGAAGAGTCCCTCCCCTTCATATTTTGTCTAAATATTCAATGACATGAGCCCCAATTTGGGGCTCAGAGCCCCACCTAGAGAACCATCCTTTTATTTGCATCTTTTGTTTCCTGCCTTCAAGGCCAGGCTTCCATCCATGACAAAGCTTCCCCCATGGTGCCCCATTCTCTTTATTTTAATAGCATTCAGGGTGGAACCTTGTCAAAAACTTTTTGCAAATGAAAATAAATTACATCTGCTGGTTCCCCTTATCCACAGGCATTTCACCCCTTCAAAGACCTCTGGTAGATTAAAGGATTTGCCGGATTTGGGGTTTGTATGGTTTCTATGCCCAACTCCTGAGTCCTCAGCCAAGAAGCCTGCAATAGGAGAGGCCTGAGCTGAAGATGCAGATAAACAACACTGAAGAAACAGACACATCTCCAGGAACCCTCCGTGCTATCCAGGCCTGCTCTCCCTGCTCTAAAACCTTTCCAGAACAGCCACACTGCCCCAAGTCCTGCCCAGGGACCTGGGATGGAGCCCTTGAGCAATCCCCATGAGGCGGGTTAGGTGAGCTGAGTTGTAGAAGCCTTGAGAGGATGCCCCGAATTCTTCCAGGGTGAGGGATCTGGGAGCCTGATCTGACAATTATAAATATTTTAAAAACCCTCTGAACTATCGCATACTGAGTCTCTACTCTGTTCCAGCTTCTTTCCTTTCAGATACATCTTTGTAATCATCCTGACGAACCTATAAAGTGTGATGACTCCCATTTGACCATGAGAAAACTGATGCTCAGATGGGTCAAGCAAGGTCATATAACCAGTTAGTGGCAAATTGGAATCAAATTGGTCTGGGTTGAATTCTTTCTGTTTCCAAAAGAAACACAGTGGAGCCAGGCTACACTGACCCTTTCGGATGGGCCAGATGCTGGGACTACCTCTGCTGCTACAATTTCCAGCCTATGTTGGGAGTCCCGCAAATCAAATCATTTAATGTCTGTCTTCTTAACTGAACTAGATAGACGAGCTCAGAAGCACGGCTGAGCCAGGTCACAGCTCATATTTCTGGTAGACCTGACTTCCTTCCCCCTGTCTCCAGATCGCCAAGACCCATTTATGTTGGAAAGCTTATAGCAATCAAGCCCCTCTTGCCTGTAGGTGCTAAGAGCTTCAAACACTGGAACCAGACCATTTTAGTTCAAATCTCTGCTCCTCTACTTACCAGTGATGTCATCTTCAGCGGATTCCTTCTCTGTGTCTCAGTTTCCCCCTCTGCAGAATGGTGATAATAGTACTTACTTCATAAGGTTGTTATGAGTATTATGAGTTAATGACTGATAAAATGCTTGGAAGAATGCTTGGCCCAGAGTAAGCATTACATACATGCTTGATGTAAAAAGTAAAACCCCAGTCATGCCCAACAAGAAGGCCCCTCAGGCCATCTCATTTCTCCTGAGCCCTTACTCTCTTCCTGTCCTCTGCTCACAAGCCACTAGCCAGTGCCATCTGGTGCCCCCATCCCTGAGAGATGCCCTCCCCTGCACCCTCCCCCCGTTCACCAATTGCCCCCCAGCCTTGCCCCATGCACACTGCAGCCCCCTTCAGTGGGGCTCTCCTCCCACACCGCATACACCCAGTGCCCCGGATGGGGGAGCTGTTGTCATCCTCAGTCCCCAACATTCCTTTCGTCTCCACTAAAAAAAAAAAAAAATCCAGCAACACCCTGTTCCTTTAAGGCCAGAACCACACAGCTGGTCCACCCTCCACATCTCATGCTTGGAATCTCCTCTCCATCTAGGTCAGTGATTTTCAACCTTTTTTCATCTCATGGCACACATAAACTAATTACTAACATTCTGCAGCACACCAAAATATATATTTTGCCAATCAGACCAAAAAAAAAAAAAAAGGTATACTTTTGATTCATTCCTGTCAGATGGCTATTGTTGTGTTGGCTGTTGTCATTTTTAAATTTTTATTTGGCAGTCTAAGGGAAATGAGTTCAGTGCCCCTGACTAAATAGTCAGGTGTTGCAGGTTTTAAAAATTCTGCGGCACACCCGTTAATAATCACTGATCTAGATCACTTCCCTTTCTTTGAAGACACCAGCACCTGGTTCAGTTTTCATCTCTGCCCCAAGCCCTGATGTTGGTCCCAAGTGTCTTTAATATCCAGGTGGACAGCCCATTGGGTATCTTGACCTCTCCAGGCATCTTCGCCTGGGCTTCCCAGCAGAACCTAACCCTCAGTGGGCCTAGTCACCACCCAGGGTTGTTCCACCCTGGAATCTTCAACTCAGACTTCTGGTTTTGGGGTGCACAATCTCCTAAGTTATTCCCCACATTTCTTTTATTTTCCTGCATCCTTTAGACCAGCTCTGGCCACTAGAACTTTTGGTGATGGTAGAAATGTTCTTTATTGACTCTATCCATATCAGGGGTAACTGAGGAACCTTGCTTCAGACTTTATTTAACTTCAATTCATTTGAGCTGAAACTGAAATAGCTACATGTGCTTCCTGGACATCATATTTAACAGCACAGCTCTAGACCCCGGGCATCTCTGTTTCCCCTTCTATCCAAGTCCCGTCTTCACTTCCTTCTGTCTTTAGCTTTGTCTCGAT
The DNA here is from genome assembly GCF_054644295.1 of Miniopterus natalensis. Classification (NCBI taxonomy): domain Eukaryota; kingdom Metazoa; phylum Chordata; class Mammalia; order Chiroptera; family Miniopteridae; genus Miniopterus; species Miniopterus natalensis. Next base: position 9,012,291 of record NC_142097.1, on the reverse strand, counting down.
GGCCCGTGACATCAGCTACCCTTGCCCCCTTGCCCTTCTGTCCCACCGCCTGGAACAAACCCTGAACTCTAGATTAATCCAGCTGTTCTGCTTCCTCTAGGTCTACACGGGAGGCTGCTGAGCAGTGCCGGGGGGAGGGGAGTCCTGTGACTTTGCTGGTTTGCTGGTTTGCATTCTTTCTCTAGATAGTCACCCACTTCAATGGGACCTTTATCTGCCGGCACACATTACCCTTTCTGTAATGACCCAATCAGGCCCTCTCCCGATTCCCAAGCTCCTGCTCCCACCTGCTCCCTCACTCTCAGCAGGTGGGGCCACTTCCGATTCCATTGTAACAGGAGCAGCTTTCCGACCACCTGACCACACATTTTACAAGGCTGGTTTTCTCTGTCCAGCCTTTCTCCTCCTGTGCCTTCCTATCAACATTTAGGCAAGTTTAAATAGCCTTATCTTATAGACAACAATAAAACCCCCAACCTTCCCTCCATCCCCTGCTATCACCCTACCTCCTTCCTACCACTTGTTTTCACACTTCTCGAAAGGTGTCTACACTCACTGTCTTCTACTTTCTCACCTCCCGTTCACTGCGTAACTTGAGGCAGTCTGGCTTCTGTCCTCACCACTCCTCACGGCCACTGCTGGCCAAGGTCACCAGTGGCTTCCTTGTATTTTAGTCCAAAGGGCTCCTTTCAGATCTTATCTCGACCTTGAAAGCCTGTGACACTGCTCACTGCCCCTCCTCCCTTGAACTTGCCTGTTGGTTTCTAGGACACCTGACTCTACTGTTTCCCTCCTTCTGTTTTGGCTACTTGTAAGTTTTCTGGAAACTGCCACATTCTCTGCTTCCTAGGGTGACCCTCAGGCTTCAGGTAAGGCTGGGTGCCAAGAATGGCAGCTCCCCCTCCTGACACAGTCCTTGCAGAAACACCTGGGAATTTGCTCTCTCACCCAACAGCCACATAGTTGTGTTTTGAACTCTAGTTTGTACCATGGATCCCGCTGCTTAGAGCCTGACAGTCTGTGCGGCTGGGTATTTACAACCCCCACTTGTAGAAGCTCTCACAACACTTGGACATCTGTTTTTTTCATCTGTCCCCTCAAAAGGTAGCATGCTTTTGGAAGGGACAATGACAAATTAGAGGGCATTGGGAAAGTCTGCGGAGTAGTCAGAAAACAATGTCCCGTGAGAAATCTTTAAAAGAACCGGGAACATTGAGCCTAGAAGACCTAAAACGGGGATGGTAGAGAGCCGATTTCAAAAATGTGAAGAGGCAGAACCTTGGTCTGGGCTGCTGCGTGGAGCTGGAATTGGACCAACCGTACAAGTGACAGGGAGGTGGGTTTGGATGGAGGTAGACAGGTTCTATTGTGTCCCAGAATGTTCCAGGCCTCCAATATACAAGGTGAGACAGTCCTGCTCACCAGGAACTACTAAAGAAGATAAGCTTAGGCCTAGGTGACCACGATCAAAGTGGAAAGCTTTCCCCCAACTCCCCTTCAGAAGACCACTGACCTAAGCTCAGCTGGCAGGGAGTGTACTTTCAAACCTGTTGCCACGCAAGGGCCATCAGAAGCTCTGAGGACAGAAAAGGCAGGGGAAGGAAGGCAGGCTTGGAGGGCGCTTGGTGACCAAGCAGGCTGGGTGCTGAGCGGGGCGCTCTGATTTGCCTCTGTCAGCCCCCTCCTTGTCAGTGTGACTTTTCCTGTGTTTTGGTGTGCTGCCATCAGCTGATATTGTGGCCATCACAACAACTGCCCCACAGAGCCCACTGCAGTGACGGTTAGGGGGATGTTGCTGAGAGTGTTTGCTTGGCACCTCCCACTGTGTTCCATTTATGACACCCCCCCCCCCCGGAAAAATTCCTGGTTGATTTTAGTCTCAAGAATAGTTGTAATTCTCTTGAGTAATAGGTCTGTTTTTATCTCATGGACATTGGGAATTGTGTAACTGACACGGTCTCCTTTTCATTTTGGCTGGTGGGGGTAGGGAGGTGGGAGGGGGAAACTTAGGGACAAAGTTTCGGCCCACCCACAGGAGGTGAAAAGGGCACTCCAGGGTGCATTTTGGCTTCATTCCCATCTCTACTTGGTCTCCCCTTTTGGTTTTTCTTTTTCCTCTTAGCTTTCCTTCTTATTTTACTACACAAAATCGAGAATATACGAGCAAAAATAAATAAAAACCACCTCTAATCTCACTATCTAGAGATAACCACAATCAACAATGCTGTCTTTGTATGCATATTTAAAAAAAAATAAAAATGACAGTATACTGTGCATAGTGTGTTTTGGGCTATTGCTTTTTTCATTTTATAATTTTATTAATTCAATTTATTTATTAAATAATTTCAAATTTCTATAAAGATCTAGCAAATTAATACTAAGAACTAACATTTCTATATCCACTTACTATGTGCCTTCCTTTATGTATATTTACATATACATATATGTGAACATATATTGATGTAGATTATATAAGTACAATATTTATACATATGATAAGCTATAATATTCATGTCAACTCATTTGATGCTCACAGCCCTATAAGGTAGATGATATTGTACCCCTTTTGAAAATGAGGCACAGAAAGTTGCAAAACGTGCCGGTGGCACACTCTGGCTCCAGAGCATGTGCTCCTAACTGCTATGCTCCCTATCCTACCACTGGAATTTCACAGTCCACAGTGGTTAAACATTTCACTTATCTCCTTTCAGCTTACTTTCTAATTCATGTTGTTTTGCTATGATTTGGTACCCTTGTAAGTTATCTGAAATCCTCTCTGCCATAAGGTAAGGCATAACTAACCAGTGTAGAGTGGTAGTGACACAAGAAGGCTAAAGTGCTGCCCCAGAGGAGAGGATGGGCCCAGGCTGTCCTGCAAAGGAATGGATGTAGCTCCTTGGGCTGGGTGAACTCTCATGCCTGGAAGAGCTGGCTTGGGTGGCTGTCTCTCAGGGGTGCCGGGAAATGGTTCTTCCAAGACAGAGCTGAGCCAGAGGAGCCCTGAGGCCCTTTCTTAGAGTCTCAGAGTTTATGAAAATGCCAATAAGACAAAATGACGCACTTAATGGAGCTAATACAGCAAGTCAGCTTTTGGGCCAGAACCAGGACCCTGGGCTTTCAATGCAGATCTATGACTAGTAAGTAAACTAACAGAAATTTAGTTCCAAACTCTCAGCCCAGTGCATTCTTTTCCCAGAGCTCTTTGGCTGAGGCTGCAAGACGGTCAAAGGATTCTGTCACTGCCCTCAGTCCTTTTGTTAAGGTGGCAGAGAATGAGGCAAGACGGAGAAGCTGGGTGGCCTTGAGCATACCCCATGAGACTATAATTGGGTGGGAATATCCGTTCGACAAATGTGAGGAGAGGAAGGGGCCCAGGTTTCTATTCCTGGATTTGATGTTTTCTAGATGGGAGATTTGGGCAAGTTTCTTCACCGCCTGAGACCTTAGTGTCCTCATCTGCAAAAAGGGGTTAATACCTGCTTTGTGACGCTGCTGAGGGGCTCCACGAGATAGTTTAGGATGTAGCACCCTTCAAAACCTGAGCCAGAAGGAAGTACTATAAGCCTGCCTCAGGGGTCTGCGGAGGCCTGGGCTGGGCTTCCCCCAGCCTGAGGCTCCGAAGACCCGTCCAGAGGGGCTTAGGCCAGTGCCCAGGTGCTGTCCCCGCCTTCCTTCCCCTTCAGTCTCCTGCTCACCTCAGCCCCTCCGGCCAGAAAGGAGCCACGTCCCTGTCAATAGGCCCAACCGCACAGTGACAACTGTGTGTGTGGGGGGGAGGGGGAGGAGTACGAAGGAGCAGCCCCTTCTCGCCAGACCCCGGGGGCTCGGGGCAGGAGGGGTGAGCAGGCAGAGGTTACACCCTCCTCTGCTTCGTGACCTCGGGCTGTTCGCGACAGGGGCGCGGCGCTGTACGCGGTGCCACCGGGGCCCTAAGGCTGGGCTAGAGGAAGGCCCGACCTCCGCGCAGCAAAGAAAACAAACACAGATGTGTTCGGATGGGACCGGGAGGGAGACGACCGTCCCCTCCCCCACCCCGGCTCGGCTCGCGCGCTCCCGGAGGCGCGGGGCTGGCGGAAACCTGCGAGCCTCGGAGCAGCGCGGGGCCGGAGCGAGGCTGACAGTCCCGGGCCGGCCCCTCCTCCCTCCCCGGGGTGCGCGCGGGCCCAGCCTCCTCTCCGGGGTTTCCCCGGGCGCTCTTCTAGCTTTCTCTTTGTCTCTGCTTTTCTTCCTCGGGCTCCCGGGTTCCCACCCGCCGGCGCTCTCGCGCTCTCCCTCCCCGCGTCCCAGGCCGGTTCCCTTTAACTTTCTTCTTTCCCGGGGTGAAAACTTTGCTCCCGAGCGGGCGGCTGCTCGCCGACGTTATTGGCCGGCGCCCCGCCCGGCGGCCCCGCCCCCCGCCCCCGCGCTCCCCTCCGCCCCCCACTCCGGGCGCGAGTGGCCGCAGCGGCGGAGCCTCGGGAGGCGTGCGTGCGTGTGTGTGAGTACGCGCCCGCGAGCGTGAGTGTGCGTGCGCCCCGGGCGCGGGCTGGGCAGCGCTCGCACCGCGGCGGGAGACTGGCGGCCGCGTCGTCACTCGGGCGAGAGAGGCGGCGGCGGCGGCAGCGGCCGGGCCGGGGCCGGGGCTGGGGAGCGGCGGCCGCGCCGGGCATGGAGCTGACAAGCCCGCGCTGAGGAGGACGCGTCCGCCAGCAGCGAGGGAGAGGCTCCCGCCGTCCGGCGTGCGGGCTCCCCGGCGAGGGCCGCGCAAACTTTTCTTTCTCTTTTGCCCTTTCCAGAGGTAAAGTCCCGAATGCGGAGTCTCCGGCGGGGACGCGACCTGGGGCAGCGGAGAGGGACCTCAGGCTGCGGGAGGAAGGGGCGCGGGTCGTGCGGGGTGGAGGGCCCCGGCGCTCTCCTGCGCCCGAGACTCGGGGTGCTGGGCGGGCTGGCTGCGGACGGGAAGACGGGCGCGGGCATGCCCCTCGGGCGGCGTGGAGGCGGTGGCGGCGGGGAAGCCGAGCACTCGCCCGCGGCCCCGGTTCGGCCCCGGGCCGGGGAGAAGCGCGGGCGACGCTGGCTTGGGGGTCTCCGGAATCGCTTTCCTACGCGAGGCGGGCAGTCCGCCGCAGGATGGGTGCTGGGGAAGCCGGGCGTTCGCCCGCACCCCGGCTCTTTGCCCCTCGGGGGCAGAGGGCGCGGGGCGGGCGGGCTGAGCGCGGCTCCCCTCTCTCCGCAGGCGCCTTGTGCGGCGGGCCGACCGACTCCTCGGCGCGGCGGGGCCGGGGCACGCTGGACGCGGCATGATGCGCGCCGTGTGGGAGGCGCTGGCGGCGCTGGCGGCGGTGGCGTGCCTGGTGGGCGCGGTGCGCGGCGGGCCGGGGCTCAGCATGTTCGCGGGCCAGGCGGCGCAGCCCGACCCCTGCTCGGACGAGAACGGCCATCCGCGCCGCTGCATCCCCGACTTTGTCAACGCGGCTTTCGGCAAGGACGTGCGCGTGTCCAGCACCTGTGGCCGGCCCCCGGCGCGCTACTGCGTGGTGAGCGAGCGCGGCGAGGAGCGGCTGCGCTCCTGCCACCTCTGCAACGCGTCCGACCCCAAGAAGGCGCACCCGCCCGCCTTCCTCACCGACCTCAACAACCCGCACAACCTGACGTGCTGGCAGTCTGAGAACTACCTGCAGTTCCCGCACAACGTCACGCTCACGCTGTCGCTGGGCAAGAAGTTTGAGGTGACCTACGTGAGCCTCCAGTTCTGCTCTCCGCGGCCCGAGTCCATGGCCATCTACAAGTCCATGGACTACGGGCGCACGTGGGTGCCCTTCCAGTTCTACTCCACGCAGTGCCGCAAGATGTACAACCGGCCGCACCGCGCGCCCATCACCAAGCAGAACGAGCAGGAGGCCGTGTGCACCGACTCGCACACGGACATGCGCCCGCTCTCGGGCGGCCTCATCGCCTTCAGCACGCTGGACGGGCGGCCCTCGGCGCACGACTTCGACAACTCGCCGGTGCTGCAGGACTGGGTCACGGCCACCGACATCCGCGTGGCCTTCAGCCGCCTGCACACTTTCGGCGACGAGAACGAGGACGACTCGGAGCTGGCGCGCGACTCGTACTTTTACGCCGTGTCGGACCTGCAGGTGGGCGGCCGCTGCAAGTGCAACGGCCACGCGGCCCGCTGCGTGCGCGACCGCGACGACAGCCTGGTGTGCGACTGCAGGCACAACACGGCCGGCCCCGAGTGCGACCGCTGCAAGCCCTTCCACTACGACCGGCCCTGGCAGCGCGCCACCGCGCGCGAGGCCAACGAGTGCGTGGGTGAGTGGGGCGACGCGGGGGCGCGGGCGGGCGCGGAGGCGGGCGGCTGTTCCCCGGCCTCGCAGCCGCGAGCTCTCGCGAGCGCCGGCGGCGGCTGCACCGAGGGTCATCCGCGGCTGTGATGCGGCCGGAGCGGTGGGAGGCTCGTTCCGGGAGGTCGTGGACCCGGGAGCGCAGGGAGCAGGACCACTCGCCCTCGTGGTGCTGGCCCTGGACTCTCGGGTTCGCGCCCAGTGCGTTCTGCACAGCCAAGAAAAAGCACGAGAAATGCTACGGGGAGAGGGTTTTGCAGAAAACTTGCCGACCCGTCCCTCTAACCTCGGATCCAAACGCAAACACTCATTGCCTTACCCTCAGTTTGGCGGGACCCTGGGATCCACCTCGCTCCCCCCACTTGGCCCTTTCCTAGCGCTGCAGCTGGGCTCGCGGTTGGGGATCCCGGCCGGGTTCCCGGGATGTTCTAGCCGCACAACCAAAAAAATCCCCTGGGAGATGGCAAAAGGATTTGCAGTTTGGGGCCAGTTCAGTACCCGACGAATATCCCTCCTGCGCCCTCCGTTTGTCTTTTATGGTTTGAAAAAAAAAAATAATTTTTTTTTTTTCCCTTTTGGACAGCGTGTTTGTGTTAGCAAAAGAATGATGTGATTTAAATTAATTGCTATCTACAGATTACAAAGGAGAGTTCAGTAATTATTTTAAACGACTTCAATTCTGGTTCAAAAAATAAGCATACCAGATTTGTTAGTGTCAGAATTTGGTGAAATTAAACAGTTTTAAATTAACTAAGGGTCCAGATTCTCCCTGTTTAATGGGGTTTCAGTTCCTGAAAGAGAAAACTGACAAAACCGGCACTGGCGAATAGTTTTGTCAGAAATGAGGCTTAAAAAGGGGGATGCTTTCTATTTCTGAATTGTACAACTTTGCTGCTATAGAAACTCTCAGGCACCAGTTTCTCCCCGGGAGGGGTTGGGAGGAGGGGCCAGGTAGTAAGACAATATTTTACGTTTCCAGTATGGGATGTAAATTCCCAAATCACTCTTTTTATTTTAAAGAAAATTACTTAGTTTGTAAAGTGCCATTTGGTGTGCATCTTTTGTGAACGTATAGACTTTTCCTCCGCCTCCTCCCACCCCCAAACAGCCAGTGTGAGTCTCTTCAGTTGCTTTACCCTCTGAAGCACATTACAAAGTAGGCTGGTCCCCACAAACACACGTTTTAAGGTCTGGTTCTGATTAATTGTGTCATGTTGTTGTCGAATAGTTTGTGCCTCATGACTGTGGATGCAGACTTTTGAGCAACTGAATGGAAAACATGTCTTGGAGAGCTGGGTCGGCCTGGAGGCCCAGGAAGGCCTCCTGGTCTGCGGAGGGCTGTGCCTCCTGTTGCACGGCGGGCCCTCTATTTTTGCACTCAGTGTGTCCCGATTTTGCAGACCTAATTGTTTGTGCTCCCTCCTTTAAGAGACGGAACTGGTCGCCAGTTTGAAGAGTCTTTTCAGGATTCCGTAGTGAGATAGTAGTTACACCCGGAATTAGTGGCCTTTGAGAATAAAATTCCTTTGATCTGCTCAAGTTCTTCAGAAATATTGGTTTTTCCCATCTCTTCCCCCTTTCCTCTTTTCTTTTCTTCCTTTTGTGCGTAAAACCCCGTATTGACATTCCAAGGGCCTCCCAGGGTTTTGCTATCAGTTTTAGTTTGTATGTGCATATGAAAGATACCTTTGAATTGTCACCAGCAGGGTCTAATTGGACAGATGCAAGTGAATACATTGAGGAAAAGAAACTGGATGCCGTGGTAACACTTTACTGGTTTGAAGATTTGTCTTAGTGCTAGATTTGTTCAGATTCATCAGCCAGCCCTCTCTCTCCCTGTCTCTTTGGATGTGGAGACAGAGCCCACATTTGCTGTAACAATAGTCATGCACTTGAAATAACCCCTATAGTTTAGGATTTTGTCTTTTGACTACAGCACTAACTATGCACAAATTGGATTGACCGTTTTTTTTTAAGCCAAATTGAGCAGTCAACATATTAACTAATGTAATTAGTAAGCCTTTTTGCTCAAAAAGTTTAATTAGGCCTAATAAGTACATAATCTACATGACAAATAATCAGCTAACAATATTTTCTGTTTTTTTTACTGAAGTTATTTTAATTCTCAGTAGTTAAAGCATCTTTAAGTTTTGCCAATTAGCCAATTATTCGGTCATCTTATAAAAAAGCAAAGCCAATTCAGCTCTCTTAAAAGTTATTTATAGTTTCCTTTTTTGGATAGATATTCTGATATCTTGTAGATGCAGACGAGAAAGTCAGGTTGAAGTTCCCATAAAGTCTTAATTGAAGTCTTAGTGATTTTTCCATCATTCTGCGAAAGAGAAAGCCAGCAAAGACAATTTAAAAGTGATTTACAATGAAAGGTCGAGCTTTTTATGAAAAGGCCCTGTAGTGGAGATGTGTGAATGAATTAGTATTTGACAGGTGTTCTGAGACACTACAGGGCACTGTGCTAGGAAAAAGCTTTAATAAATCCTTCAAACACTAACTTTTGTACTATCAGCGGCTCAGACTTTTTTCTCCAACATAATCCCATCTTGTGAATTTCACACTGTTGACATATAAATTCAAGCTACCCAGATTATTTACAACTAAGGCAAATTAAAGAAGTATATATATTTTTCATCCCAAAAAATCAGTCTTGATAAAAATGAAGCATTGTCACTATGCTATTCTGTCTTTGCCTTTATAAAGTGAGGCATGATTAAAAATAGACCGAAATGTTGTCCTTCCCCAGGTTAACCCTCCTCCGCCCTAAAACTCTAAAAAAACTTTTGATATTGTTATTTCACTACATGGTTCTCCTGTTTAGGGCCAAAGTACTTTCAGATTACTAAGAAATGCATTTATCCTGTAGGTTTTCTTTTCTTTGGTCAAACTTTCTTTTTGGTGGTGTTTCAAGGTTGAGTTCTCAAATGTGGACTTTTGTAAAATCCAACTTTATTTTAAATTCAATTTTGGATTTCTTCCGGGTGGGAAAAAACCCCTCAAAACAATATGAAGGACAAGACTATATATAACGTTACAGCCTCGACAGCTCTCAGTGGAATAACTAAATACTTTCTTCCGCCCATATGTATCAGCAGTGTTCACATGCTTTTATACACATGTGCATTTACATTCATGGTGTAAAGAAGCATCCATGCATGGTGGGGGGGGAGTACATTCAAGGAAAAATGCATGAACAGTTTTAAGCCACCTGGGTTGCTAGGCCCTTTTTTCCCCTTCCTTTTTTTTTTTTTTTCCAAAAGAGCATCTGAAGACCATATTGTGTTTCATAAATTATTGACATCAGTTTTAATCAGTGTCCCCCTGACTTCGGAGCTGTGTTAGTATTTAGTGCCTGACTAAGCATGCTGTTTAATCTTACTGTGGGGATGTCAGCATGAACCCCTGCCTGGTTTGTGACAGGGTGAGCTTGTGAAAACTCGTTTTGCGACTCACTCTCTGGTTTTGCATTGCCCAGCTGAAACCCAAAACCCACACAAAAGACATCTCTGCAAGATGAGCACCGTGCTGGGCTGGCCTGGCCTGGCCTCCTATGGTCATGGGTACCTGCAACATAATGCTCATAATTGTTTAAACATGGCTTTGGGAGGGAGTTTTTCATGCTGCAGTTGGCTCCAGTGTTTGGGCCTACCATCATCCCAGCGAGAGAGGGAGGTTATATTGGTGGTGGTGCCATGAGAAATCCAATGCCCCACTAAAGACGCTTGCAAAGTCAGAAGGCTAAGAACATTATTTGCTGCCTGATCCAGAGTCTGGCACATAGCTGTAGATCAGTGAATGTTTTCTTAGTCATAGTAATTATTATAATCATTGTCATTGTGATGATTAACTCTTGAGGGCTTATTTTTTGCCAAGTGCTCACATTAACTTAGTCATTTAATCATTGCGACGATGCTAATCATAGGCACTATTATTGTTTTTATTTTACAGATGGGGAAACGATAACCTAGAGACATTAAAAGGTTTACCCAAAGGGCACTAGTTATTAGTACTACCTATGGCTAGTAGGTGGTGGAGCTGGGACTCCTGTCTGATGTTTATGCTTTTATAGCATCCTCTGTGCTGCCTCTCCATAGAATGGGTGGATGGATGGATGGATGGATGAGTGGCTGTTACGCATCCATGTATAGGAGAAAAGTTGGTACAACCTGTTACTTCTTGCTAGGACTGCAGGTGGTCCCCTTGTTATATTACATAATACTGTTGTGTTATCATATTTCTTATGTTTATACATGCTCAAATACGAAAGCATATATAAGAAGTTGTCCTGTGTGTTAGCCACCAGGCCTCATGGGAGCTGCAGTTAGGATTATAAGTGAAGAGACTTTAGATACTTTCTTGCAGGTGCTCAGAATCCACAGGTGTTGCGATGGCCCAGTCTTTCTTGATTGCAGGGCCTGTGATCTCTCTCAACGGTGGTAGATCAGAGCTCATAACCAGAAAATCCTCTTTAATAAGGCCTCCCCTTTCTCCCTAGTGCTCGGATTCCTCTGCTTCTTTGGAACATATTGAAAAAAAATCTAGACAGTGGCCAAGAAGTGTTGTTAAAAAGAGGAGTTTAATGGCATATCCTGGTCACCAGTGTGGTGCTGGTAGGTGCAGCTTATGTGTGTCAGCAGCACAGGGCTATCATTTATCTCTGTTGTCCCTGTGGCAGCTGGAGTGAGGGTCTTTCTGGGATCCTTATGAGTGCCTGGTGGGCAGGGAGGCTGGGCTCTGCTGTCTCCAGGAAGAAAGACAGAGTTTTGTCAGGGTAATCCTTGTGGGGTGGGTCTCTGCGATTCCAGGCTCTGCCAAGCTCTCCTTTGGCCCTCCCCAGACTTCTCTCCAACCTCTTCCTCCTGTAGAAAAATGAGATCCTCGGAAAAGTATTAGAGACTTTATGTCCAGAGAAAATATTGGAAAGGCAGTGGGTTGAAATTCAAATGTTCCCTGGAAGGAATCCCCTCATTTTCTGCTCACAGCTGGTATCGATATTTCCTTCTTGAGATGAGTTGTGCTTTTCATTAAGTCGATTTTTTGTCTTGGGATTAAACCAACATTGTATTCTTAATAGACTTTTATGTTTACACTTCAAAAGTGCACTGGGTTGGTATTCGTGTTATCTTGATGGCTTCTATGGTTTCTGCTATGCACACTGGCCTCACCAAAATAAATGGCTCTCTGGGGAACTGGATTATAAAACAGCCTTATCTGTGGATGCACAAGTATGGATAGCTTGTGAGCCAGGATTTTTTTCTCTCTTTTAGAAGTGGCAGACATCCTTGGGTTTCCGAAGTGCCTTGTATTAATGGGAGACCAGAGGTGTAGGAGGGCTTATGAACTGCTCAGGACTTAAGCCTAATACTTGCAGAGCGGCCCACAGTGTTTTGCCTGTCATCTGGAAAGACTCACATCAGCACTTGTGGTCTCCAAAGCCTTGGAAGGTGTGGCACTGATTGGGATGGTGAGGGAACTGCAGGTTTAGAGTGTCAGTCCACAGTGGTTGTCAGGTTGCATCCTGAAAACAGACTACAAACCCCTACTAAATGCCAGCCATGGTACCAGATGCTTTACATGTGCTTTGTTTCAGTTAATCAGGTCACCACAAGGAATGGAAGCTTTTCCAAAACAGATGTCCCTGCCACCAAAGGGTAGTTTTTGCACAAACTGAACTAAGTGTGGACAAGTATGCAGGGTGCATACTAGCTTATTCAATGACACCACTGGATACAGAATAGGGGTATCAGCAGTGCTTGTTTTTTAAAATATATTTTTACTGATTTTTAGAGAGAGAGAGAGAGAGAAAGGGAGACAGACAGAGACATTTATGGCTGCTTCCTGCATGCCCCCTACTGGGTATTGAGCCTGTAACCCCAGGCATGTGCCCTAACTGAGTATTGAACCAGTAACCTATTGGTGCATGGGAGGACACTCAACCACTGAGCGACACCAGCCAAGCCAGCAGTGCTTGTTTTGAAGGCTGATTGGCATAAAAGCTGTGTTCTATTGTAACCAGCTCCAAGGCACTGTATTTTTGAATAGCACCTGAAATAAGTGAGCTGCCTGGGACGGTCCTCCAGACACAGGGCTCTTTGCCTTCATGCTGACTACTATCCTGAGGTTTGACTCATGTAGCACAACACAGTGAATTCAGTATTACCTTCCCTTATTCTTATTTTAAAAATGTATCTCCATTGTAAACTCAGAACTAAATTTTATTCTGCCTTTGAAATTTCGTATAATGTATGTGAATCCCCTTCACACCATGTCAGAAACAGAGACCCATTTCAGTTGTCAGTCCTTTGCCTGTAGAAGTAATGTTCCTCCTCATCCCCAGCTTCTGGGAGACTTGAGCTAGGTGGGTGTTCAGCCCTGGCCATGTTATTTTGTGCCAGTTCTACCCTCTGACAGAGAAGGGACTGTGGTCCTAAGATGGATGAGATGGGGAATGCTTCTCCTCTGAGCCTTTTCCTTCCAACACTGCAGTGCCTGGCCCAAACCTCCTTTGCGATTGATATTTCCATCAGAGGTGTTCTCTGGCCCTCAGAGAACAAGGGAAGGTATCGTTGAGGGGACAGGTGTACGGGAGTACTGCCAAGGAATGGAGGAGTGTGCTCTGCCTTTTCCTGTGTTAGGGCCATTCCCAGAGATTACTGATCCTGCTGCTGGGATTAGCATAGTAGCTGCAGTTAAGTTGAAACAAATTCATGTTGCAGCACATTTATGCACATAAGGAAGACCCAGAAGAAGTCTCTGTAGGTATGGTGGACTTCCAGGCTTTTTGAAGGGGTGGCTTTCCAGAGAACAAAGAAAATATGTTGGGCAGAAAGTAACACCCTACCTAGTTCATTATCTATGAACTATAACTAATAAATCTTCCCAACTTAGCTAGGGCCTGGAAGTAGACTGGAAACCTGCAGCTGTGGAGGATTCAAGACTAGAGCATGCAAAGTGTCAGCCCTCCTTACATGGTCAAGTTCTAGTTGGGGACCCATCCATGTCCCTTCCTGGCCGTTGCTGTTACTAGATTTTCTAGATTGTTCCCCCAGTCCTTTCCTGCTTACAAATGAGAGCATTGGTTGTCATGTCCAAGTTTTACACATTCCTGAGGCTCCACACCTGTTAGACAATCTGTAAGACCACAGGGATCTTTGAAAGGGCAGGATCTGAATAACTGAGTCCGAGGTAACAAGGAAATGAGATAACTCTTTTAATTTCTGGGAGTCTAGATATTGTGCTATATTCCATATCTGAGGTCCCAAAGTAAGCCCTGGCCAGTGTGGCTCAGTTGCTGAAGCCTCTCTCCATGCACCAAAAGGGCGCAGATTCTATCCCTGGTCAGGGCACATTCCCGGGTTTTGGGCAGCCGATCAGCGTTTCTCTCTCTTCCCCTCTCTCTCCAGCTCCCTTTCTCTCTCTCTCAAATCAATGAAAATATATTTTTAAAAATGCATCCAAAGTGATGGACACTTCCTGCCTGCCCGCTGGTCAGTGTCAGGGTTGGGAGTGGCCGTGGTGAGGACATAGTAAGTACACCAGCACTCCCCAGCTCCGAAACCAGGGCAGACATTGCTAATCAATCACAGCACTCTTTTCTCCTAAGTTCAGAAATGGTCCTAGGGTATTGGAACCCTTCTCAATATAATACCCTAGGCAGCCATGACTACTTATCCAGAATTAGCCTGAGAGAGGAAAACCATACACCGCTTTCAGTCTCAGAAGACTTTCCCCTGCGCCCCAGCCTGCACGTGAGCAGGTACCCTGTAGGTGGATATTCCTGGAGCGGTCAGTGGTCAGGTGGCTCTGCTGGCTCTGGGATGTAAAGAAGTATGAAGTGGATGCCCTCCCCGCAGGTGGAATACACTCCCGTCTGGGAGGCTGTGCATGTGGGAAGATGAATACTTGTACTAATCATAAATATGGGTGGGCCTTCAGAGTGAGGAAATTTGCCAAATGCCCGGGACACAGGGGAGGTGCTGAGGGCCTTGACGCGGGTGTCTGATTGGGCTCCCATGTCATGGGAGCACTGGAGTGTAGATCACTTCATGTGTTTCCTCTGCACTTGTTCTGTCTTCGTGTGTTTATTCTTTCATGCCAAGCTGGTCTAGAGACCAAAGTTCCCTGAAAAGGGCAGTCTTCCTGGGAGCCGCAGCTCTGCAGGTGCCTGTGTCCCTCAGCTGGGAGAGCTCCGGGGCTGCCTGGGGCTCAGACGAAAGCTCCCCACTGCCCACAGTGTGAAGGAAACCACACCCCAGCTGGGGTCACACTCCCCCTACTGCATGAGGCTTGCTGGGGCCCTGCCCAGCTTGGGGTGTAATTTTTCCCACCTGAGGAGTTGGACCCTTGACCCCAAACCCTGTCCTTGCGGCATTGAGAAGCGAGGACTCCCCAAGCAGGCCACTTCCCTCGCTGGCGCTCTGCTTACATTTGGGCCGCGCAGAAAGTGCTGAACAATAACAGCCCCAACCCCAGCATGAGAAAGGAAACACATTGTGTTTACAGATACAGAATTTGGCATCCGAAACATGAAAGTACCTTTGGGTTGGGCGCCCCAGGGCAGGGCAGGGCTGTTGGACACCAGCCCCCCTGCTCTGAGTCCTGCGGCCAACTTGTTTCCTCTGCCCGAAGCCAGACCTCAGAGGTGGGCAGGTTGATCTCAGCCAACTCTTTATTCCCAGACCCAGCCCTGTCTCACTTCATGGCTCAGACCGGGGGAGAATTCACGGCGGCGAGAAAGCGCTTGGCCTTCACAGCTGCCACAGGGAGGAAGTTGCTTCTCACTCCAATCCACAGAAATCAATTCTCCTCAAGCCACATTTTCAGGCAGATTTGCTGTCCTGATACCCAGAAGTGCTGGGGGAAGAATGGGCTGGGCATTCCCCTGTATTTCCCACCCTATTTATTGCTGGAACCAGGATTCGACAGCTGCTTTTGTTGTTGGGTTTTGCTTTTTTATAAATCAAAAAATCTCTGCAGAAGAAAATGACCCAGTGAAAGTGAAAAGCAAGTATGGCTTTTTCTGATCCACAGGAAATAGTTCTAAAATCAAGATCAGAGAGCTCAGCATTTTATTTAATAATGTACAAAATACCAAGTGTATGTTGTAGGGGTTATGGCTGAGAGCCCGTCTCTAGCTTCAGACTGCCTGGGGCTAAATCCAGCTCCCCCCACAGTGTGTGAGCGTGGGCACCCTCCTTGAGCTGTCTGGGCCCTCGCTGTCTTAGTGTCCTGGGGCTGTGCTCGAGACCACGTTGTATGTGGGGCAGGATGGGGAGTGAGAGGAACCCTTGCATTCTGCTAGGGAGGGGCTCAGAAGAGGGCTGTGAAGGACGCCCAGAGGCAGGGTGCTCATCCTCAACTTGGGGCTTTTGTCAGTGATCATTTCTGTAACTCGTACTATCACCATGCTCAGTTCTAAACACGTGATAGATATATTACCTCTTTCAGGCCTCATAACGGCCTTATGAGGTGGGGTCTATTATTATTAAGTGAACTTTATTCAAGTATAACATACACACAGGAGAGCACATGAACTGTAAGCTCACAGCTCTAAGACGTCTCCCCTTGTGACCACACCTGCATAACCACACCCGGAAGCCACCCCATGCCCCCTGCCCGTCACACGTGGCCTGCCCACTGTACATTGGGTTTGACTCTGTTTTTTGAACTTTCTATAAATTGAATCGTAATCTGGCTTTTTTTGCTCAGTAGTAAATTTGTGGTATTTGTCCATTGTAGTCGTAGTTTTATTAGTTTTCATTGCTTTATAGTGATCTGTGACATACACATGATGCATTTATTTATTTGTTCCATTTATGGTGGACATTTGGGTTGTTTCCAGATTTTAGCTATTAAAAATAACGCTGCTGTGGCCATACCTGCCCATGTCTTTTCATGCACATATGGACGCATTTCTGTTGGGTATGTATCTAGAAGTGGAATCACTGGGTCCCAGGGTAGGTATCTATTTGGCTATAGTAGAAGGTGGTTGGTTATACATTGGTTATACATTTTGTAGAAAGTTTTATACATCATTTTACAGGTGAAGAAATAGAGGCACACAGAAGTTACCTAATGTGCCCGAGGCCACACAGCTACCTAGCAAGTGGTAGAGTTGCAACTGGAATATAAGCGGTGTGGCTCTGGAGTCTTGCCTTTTCACCACCCTACTTGATTGCCTCTCATCTTTAATCTGTACATATCCCGTCAAGGAAAACTGGTAACACCGGGGGGTGGAGGTGGGCAGAGGTGACTTTGGGTAAGTTCCTTTACTTCTCTGGGCCTTGTTTTTCTCTTCTGTAAAATGAGGGGTTGAGCCATGAAGACCGTCTTCAGCTCTGATACTCTGTTCCAGTGGGATGCCCCTCCTTGAGGACTTTCCAATCTACGTTACCCACTGCCCTTCAATCCCATCTCAGCCAGAAGCAGCTCTACGACTTGAATGACGTTCCTAACCCCTCCATTCCATGGGGGCTCCCTCAAAAGACAGCTTAGGCTCTGATTGGGGGACCTCACTTGGGCCTGCCCTCCAAGACTACTGGGAGTTTCCCCACCTCTTACTCACCAGCTCTTCCATGTGGGTGTGGGAAGACATGGGACCTGTCCTTCCTTACCCTCTGGCATGTCAGCTAGCCAGTCCTCTCTCCACATCACACATGTTTAGTCTGCTCATCTGTGTCACTAGCTCAGTCATTAAGAAATATTTTCATAAGGCTCCCTTATGCCCTTTTCCAGTTATCCACCCCCCCCACCGACCGTGTTGACTTCTAACACCAAGATTTCATTTGCTAGTTCTTGAGCTTCATGTAGATGAAGTCATAGTGTATGTTCTCTTTAATACCTGGCTTCTTTTGCTCAATGTTATTTCTTTGTAAAGAGTTTTAAACATAACTTATCCTGTAGTCCTTTTTAGTTTGATGGATGGTCTCAGCTTCTTGGGGGGGACTGATCCTCCTGTGTTTTGTTTGCCGACCTTTCCTTATAGTGAATGATGTCCTTGTGTGCTCTGCACTGTTTGACTGTGAGACTGCTTATCTTTATTGGGGATTTTGTGGAAATCCCACTGGTCTTAGTTCTGGTGGAAATGTTTCTGTTGAGTGATTTTGCCAGATATCCTAGAGTTATCATTGGCTTGGGACTGATTTTTCCCTTAATTAATTATCTTGGAAATTCCTGTATCCAGTGAGGAGTGTGCCTTTTGCCTCTGATCTGTAGCAGGCCTGAGTTTCATTTTCCTACTGAAGGCTTTTTCTCCTTTTAGAGTTTCGCTGTCACCTTCGGTTGATGGACTGAGACTTCTAGTCTCCCTTCCACTTGGGGTACATGCAGAAGGTCCAGGCTTTTTTGCCACCTGGATTACTGCAAGAGTCCTAACTGGTCTCCCTGCCTCTATCCTTGTCCTTCAACCCCCCTGTGTGTTCTTACTGGTAGTTCTCTCAGATATCTGAATGGATGGCTTCCCCAGCTCCTCTAAGTCTTTGATCAGTTGTCATTTCTCAGTGCAGTCTGCCCTGACTATCCTGTTTAATATCCTAAAACCATTTCCTTAGCTGTGCCTGACTGTCTGTCCCTTCCTCCCCCCCCCCCCAAACACACATACACACTCTCACACTCCTGATCACTCTTATCTGGCTCTATTTTCTATCCCCATAATACAGGGGTGGGCAAAAGTTAGGTATATAATTGTTCATATAAAAAAAATAAAGGTTATGATTATTACAGTAGCTTTATTGGCCCTGTGTTTGGCATACTCACAACTGTAAATGTATGTTTGCCCACCCCTGTATTTATCACCTTCTAACATACTACGTAGTTTACTTATTTATTATGTTTATTAACTGTCTTCCCATCCTCCCGCTTGTTTCATTCTAACTCTTATTAGATATAAATTGATGTAAAGGCAGGAATCTTTGTCTGTTTTGTTGACAGGGGGCCTGGCATGTTAGTAGGTTCTCGTTTCTAACTCCTGGCCTTGTAAGAACCAAGGCCCCATCTGTGTGTGGATTCTAAAACCCAAGCCCATAGCCAGTAAGGCCTATTCCAGGTCTAATAATGTTTCTTTCCTCTTATCTTCTCCCTCCCTCCCCTCCCACTCGTTCATACCTCATGATCACCATGGCCTCAGTGTTTCTTTTCAATACTTTGGCTTTCTGATTTTTATTTCCTCTAACACCTGGGGATTTCCTTCTATTTCTTGTGAGATCTGCTACACATTAAATATTTTTAAAAATTACATTTCATCTAGGATTTTTAGATGTTTGCAGTGGTAGGAGATCTGCATTAGCTCAGTCTACTTGGTTGCCAGAACTCAAGCTGTATGTTTTCGTCTGTCGTGTATCTGGCATTGTGACATACGGTGTGAAGGTAAAGATTTCCATTTTTCCATCAAATATTTAGCCAGTTATTCAATGACAGTTATTGAAAAAAAGTTATTCTCACTGATTTGAGATGCCACATTTCTTATAAAGGCTTAAGCATTGTATAAACTTGGATCTTTTTTTTCAGATTTTCCAGTTTGTTTCCCTGATCTGTCATTTTCCTGCCACTTCCTATCTGTCTGGGTCGTACATTTCAGAATCTGGTGGGTTCAGTATTTCTCATTCTTTCCCAGATATTCTCATTGCTATTTTTATTTATTTATGCATAGACTTTAGATGGTTTGCCAAGTTTCAATACAAATGCCATTAGTAATTTGATGGCTGTATTGTTAAAATAAACTTGGTGAACATTGATAATCTTACACTTTTTAAATTGTAACAGTATCAATATAACTGTTGCACTTAATGATTTGATTATTTAAATGTCTCCATTAGGATTGTTAGGATATCAAAAGGGTTAGGATATAAGTCTGGATAAAATCACAAATTGTGTGTTTCTCTTTGGTTCTTCCAGATAAATTTTAAAAACAGTCTTATTGAAGTATAATTGAAATTCAGTAAATGGCACATATTTAGAGAGTGTTATTTGGTAAGTTTGATATATGTGTATACCTATGACATCATTACCACACTGAAGGTAAAGAACATATTCCTCAGCCTCACATGTTTCTGAATGCTCCTTGGTAATCCCTCCCACACCTCTCCCCCTTTTCACCATTGTACTTTCTGTCACTTTATATTAGTTTGCCTTTTCTAGATTTTTACATAAGTGGAGTCATATAGTATATACTCTTTTCTGTTTTCTTTCAATCTGCATGATGATTTTGAGACTCATTCATGATGTTTTGTGCGTCAATAGTTCATTTCTTTTTATTGCGGATAGTAGTCCATTGTATGGATGGACATACCACAATTTATCCATTCACCTGTAGATGGACATTTAAATTATTTCTAGTTTTGGGCTTTTACAGATAAAGCAGCTATGAACATTCCTATACACATTTTGCATGGACATAGGCTTTCATGTCTCTTAGGTAAATACCTAGGAGAGGAATGACTGGTGATATGGTAGGTGTATGTTTAACTTCTAAAGAAACTGCCAAAGTTATTCAAGAGCCAGATGTGATGTCGCAAGGCAGTTTTATTTACTTGCAGCAAGTAAAGGAGACGGGGATTCACATCTAAAGCTCTCTATCCCAGTGGAGGCTTAGTTAGCTATTGCTTAGATACGCTGTTTAGTCAGTCACACATTGATTTCTTCTTTGCAGTTAGCTACACTTATCCTGTTGAGTTTCTGTCAAGCCCATCCTGTTTGCATCTGCATCTGCAATATATCATGTGTTACATTTTAACATTTAGCAAGAACAACTTTTAGTTTAGCACTGCCCAGACCTTAAGACCCTTGCCCTATCTAACAATTCCCCCGAGAATTTTTTTAAAAAAAATATCTGTTGATTTCACAGAGATGAAGGGAGAGGGGGAGAGAGAGAGAAACATCAATGATGAGATTTATTGATCAGCTGCCTCTTGCACGCCCCTGACTGGGGATCAAGCCCGCAGCCCGGGCAAGTGCCCTGACCGGGAGTCAAACTGCGATCTCCTGGATCCTAGGTCAGTGCTCAACTGCTGAGCCACGGCCGGCCGGGCACCCCGAGATTTTTCATTCCTCATTCTCAATGGAATGTGGACGAGGGTCATACTTCTGTAACTGCTTCCTGCCTGGACATGGACCCAGTATGTCTTTGAGTTAGGAGGAGTGAAATTCTCTGGCTGCCTGGCTTACGAAAGTCTTGGTTCCCCTAGGTTCTGGGGTTCCTGAGAACAGGAGTGCATAAAGAAAGCACTACTCTAACAGGAGACGTATGCCGTAAGAGATGAGGCAGAGGCCGGGAGATATCAAGGAAACCGAGACCCTGCCACTCATAAACTCACCCTCTGGTGGGGATCTAATGAGCAAGACGGGCCAGAGTGACAGCCTCCCCGAGGACAAAGAGCTCTAAGCCTCTCAGAATTGATGCCAGCAAGGGAGAGAAGGGGAGGTGCTGTCACATTCAAACCTCTCCCCATATGATCCAGGACACCAAACCATGATATTTGTTCAGGAATCACATATCAAGCTGCTGGTCTATCCAGATCTTTGGAGGAGTGGTAGGATCTGGGCAGGATGTGACTGCCGAAAGGGGGAGCCCAGTGGATGGATCGCAGCAGTCCCCAACGGGGAGGGGCTACCAGCTGTGACAGTTCGACACCATATCCAGCCATTGTCCCATGGTTTCTCAAGCCCAGTGATGCTTGCCATGTGGGTGAGTGAAAACCTGCATTTTTGTAAGACACTTTGGCCTGGGGAGGGAGGGCAGCTCGGGAGGAAGTCCTAACGTAGCCCTCTGCATCCGCTGTCTTGGGACAGGGCACCCCAGAAAAGCCCCCCGTGGTGGCAGGAGGCACTCCCGGGGAATCCACACAGGAGGAGTGTTAAGTTAGATAAAGCCAAACACGTGAGGCCATGCTGTCAGGCCCACCCAGCACACGGCCCTCTATGGCCAGACATCCCATCAGACACCGTGCCCTAGTTAGCTAGCTGCACAGCTACAGCTCAGAGACTGAGGCCCTTCTGAAAATAAAGATTCAGGTAGAGACCACCGCTCACTCACTACACCTCTTTTTCTGGTGCCGGGACAAGCCTTGCGATGAGTAGATCACTTGAGGTCTATATAACCACAGTTGACATCTTTCACAGAGTGTGGCTCCTTTACCCCTTGTCCCCAGACTGGGAACAGTAGGAGCTCAAGACTGAAAGTAGGAACAGGAAACAGCTGTGGGCACAGGTAATGCAGCAGGGGAGAAAAATAAGGAGAGTCAGTGTGGGCACGAGGGGCTGCTCACAGAAGGCATCACCCCACTCACTTCTTGGGCTGCACCATTTCCCGGGGCCCCAGATGCCCACACTAGCAGAGTCACCTGCAGGTACAGGTCCCAGGTCCTCTCAGTTCCTCTGGCTTCTGCACTCCTAGAGAAGATGGGCTGAGAAAGCCCTTCCCAGGGTTTCCCCCCCCCCCCCATGTTCCAGACAGGTGGGGACTGTGAGAGGCAGAGGACAGGCCCAGGATGTCTGATTTAACAGTCATGGCTCACGTGACTCAAACTGCTTAAAAGGAAGGATCTGGGTGGCATGGCCTCCCTGCCCCTGGCCTGTTCCAGCTCCCCCCTCGGCAGTGCAGTATTCTGTTCCTATACTTCTGTGCCTGCCTCCAGCTGTGACAAAACACTGGGCTGCTCCACCCTGCGGCTTCTACCGCAGGCCAGGTACCGGGGCAGCCCATTCCACTGCCAGTCAGCAGGTTCCCAGAGCCATAGGGGCTGCTCCCGGTCGGAGTGGGGACCACTCCCGAGGAGGGGACGCAGCTTGGAAGCACCCAGTCCCACCTGTGGATGCAGACAGCAAGCGCGCTCACCTTGACCTGCTAATAGAACATCTCTATCAATGAGACGTTTTGAAGAGCTGTGACATGTAACTTTCCCCCTTTATCCTTCAGGGGAGGAGAAGCCGCGAGTCTCATTCACATGGCCCATAGGTAAAACTAGTATTTCTTCCCATATAACCCAAGGTCATAAACACCATTAGTCATGGGCTGGCCCCCTGGACAGCCAGACCTTTGCTGCCCAGTCTTGCTTGTAAGAGAGCCCCTCCTTTGTCCCAGATCACCTCCGCTGGAAACCATGAGCTCACTTGCTGGTCCTCAGTGAAGGCGGTGCGGCCTCTATGGTGGGACCCCACTGCTCTTTAGGGAGCTGCAAGACTTGGAGCCCATGCCCATTTCCCATCTTTAGTTCTACCCTGTGGGTGCTCTAGAAAGTGCGCTCCTTGGGTGGAGGTAAGGTGGGGGTTGTGTGAGAAAATGTATGTATAAAAAAGTGATTCGAGATGATCTCAAGGGAAACCCTGAAACCCACGGGATCAAAGAAGCTGTACCAGGAAACTGCCTCCTGATTCTATAGTAGACCCCCAGCCTGGAGCGAGGCTGCCTGGGGCAGGGCAGGCAGCTTCTTACCATTGACCCATTTGTTATATTTCTTAATTTATATAAGTGCCTTATTTCTAAGTCAAATAAAAAGATCCAGTTCTAGAGAATGTACCCCAAGGGGCTGCATTCAGGGATAGAATTTGAGTTTCCCATATCTGGCACATTTACATATGTGACAGACAAGGCAAAACCAAATGTCCACGTAAGGAACAAAATCTAACTCCTGCAGGACAGACGGCCATGCCAGAGATTGTCACTTGAAGGTGTCTTCGAGTGGAAACTATGTTTCTGACAACCCTACAGCCCAAACAGAAATAGAACTGCTAATTAAAGGGACCACAGGGGCGGACCTACCCACCTCCTTTCCAAAATGCCGAACGGAACAGGTTCAGGTTCTGCTTCACTGTTGAGGCAGGCCAGGCAGCTGTTCCAGTGGTGAGCACGAAGTCAGAGCCTCCTATAAACAGATCCTCTGCCCAGAGGAGACGCAGATGAATGAGCCCTGGACGAGCTGCCACTGCCGACTGCTTCACCAAGTGTCTACACCAGGCCGAGAGGGAGTCCTTTTAGGAGAATCCTAAGTCAGTCGTCAGATTTGTTAATGAACTCAAGGGATTCATCTCTTGGGGTGCTGTATTCAAGGATGAGAGGTGGCTGTGTAACAGGGTAGTTTTATTTACTTGTGTAAAGGAGACGGGTGACCCACATCCAAAGTTGTCTCCCAGAAGGGAAGTTTAGCCATTGCTTATATACACTATTTAGTCAATTACACATTGATTCCTCCTTTGCAGTCCTGTTGAGTTCCTGTCAAGCTCATCTTGTTTACAGCTGCATCTGCAAAATACTAATACTGTGCTACATTTTATCTTTTAGCAAGAATAGCATTTAATAATAACATTTAGAACTGCCTAGACCTTGAGACCCTTGTCTTATCTAACAAAACTGTTTTCCAAAATGCTTGTACCACTTTATATTCCTACAGCAGTGTATCACAATTCTAGTTTCTCCAGTTCCAGTTTGCTCATTAGCATTCAGTATGGTTAGTCTTTTTAGTTTTAGTCATTCCAATAGGTATGTTAGCAGATAGCTTTACAATTTTAAGTGTTATAATCCAGAAGCATTGAACATTTCCATTTATTTATGTCTTCTTTTATGCCCTTCTGTAGAATATATAAATATCTTTGTATTAGCCTCATGCTTAAAAATTTATTTTTGTATATAGCTTTTATTACTATTATGAAAGGGAGTTTTTTCCTTCTCATTTTATTTTCTAACTGGGTATTGCTGACATGAAGGAAAGCTATTGATATTTATATAAGTATTGTGTAACTGCAGCTTCACTGAACTCTTTAAATTAGTTCTCATAGTGTTTCAGTTAGTTATCTTCTCTTGGGTTTTTTTCTTGTTCAGCTATAATTCACAAATCTTGACTATTTTAGTTCTTCTTTTCCAATCCCTGCACTTTTGCTTTTTTTGTCTTATTGCATTGGCTAGAACTTCAAAGTTATGGTATAATAATGGTAAGATAAACCCTTGGGTTGATCCTGACTTGAGTGGGAATGTTCTAGAGTCTCACCATTAAGTATCTTTTTTTTTTTTTTTTTAATCTTTATTGATTTTAGAGAGAGGAAAGGAGAGGGAGAGAGAGAGACAGAAACATCAATGATGAGAGAGTCATTGATCAAGCCCACAACCGGGCATGTGCCCTGACCGGGAATCGAACCCTGATCACCTGGATCCCAGGTCGACGCTCAACCGCTTGAGCCACGCCCGGCCGGGCACCATTAACTATCTTGTTTGTTACAAGTTTCAGGTAGATATTCCTTATTGTGCTCAATGGAGTGACCTCTAGTCTTGGTTTAGTGGGAGACTTGCTCCTTTTTGTTGTTATTGTTGTTTTAAATCAAGAATATGTGGAATGTTAATCCTTTGGATATCAGTCAGAATGATCATATAATACTTCTGCTTCAACTATTAATGTAATGAATTATATTAATTGATTTCCTAAGTTCTTTAACAGTTTTATTTTGAAATATAATTCACACACCATACAATTCACCTATTTATAGTGTACAATTCGGTGGTTTTAGTATGTTTAGAATGGTACAACCATCACTAAAATTAATCCTCCCTGCACATTTTTCTCATCTCTAAAAGAAACCTTGTACCACCACTCAAGCTCTGGGCAACCACTAATCTACTTTCAGTCTCTCTGAATTTACATACTATGGATGTTTCAGATAAATGGATGTACATTGATTTACAGTATGTGTTCTTTTGTGACTGACTTCTTTCAGTTAGCTTAATATTTTCATGCTTCCATCCATGTTTTAGCATGTGTTAGTACTTCATTCTTTGTGTGGCTAAATAATACTTCACATCTCATTTATTTATTCATCAGTTGATGGGCATTTGGGTGGTTTCTACTTTTTGGCTGTTGTGAATAATGCTCCTGTGAACATTGATGTGTACAGGTTTTTATATGGATACGTGGTTTTATTTCTCTTGGATTTATACTTAAGAGTGGAATTGCTGGGTCACATGGTAACTGTGTTTAATGTTTTGAGGAGCTGCCAGGCTGTATTCCAATGCAGCTACACCATTCTATAGTCCCACTAGCAACACTCGAGGATTCGAATTTCTCCACATTCTTGTCAGTACTTATTCTCTGTCTTTTTGATTAGAGCCATTCTGGTGAATGTGAAGTGATACCTCATTGTGGTTTTGTGGTTTTCTAAGTTTGAACTATCCTAGCATTCTTGGAATATAGTCTTCTTGGTGATACGTTGTTCTTTGCTAATACTTTATTTTTGATTTTCATGTCTGTTCAAAAGTGAGATTTGTCTGAGCCTTTTTCTCCTTATATTGCCTTTTGTATCAGGACTATCCTAATCTTACGAAATGAAGTGAGAACTTTCCATTCTCTTGTATGCTCTGGAATAATTTAAGTGGCATGAGAAATATCTGTTCCTTGAAGACTTGTTAGAATGAGCCCATCTGGGCCCTGGGCCATTGTTGGAGGTAGTTATTTGATAACCATTTCAGTTTCTTGCATGCTTGTATGTTTATTCAGGAATTTTTCAACTGCTTTTTTAGTCAAACCTGGTAATTTCTTTTCCAAGAAAATAATCATTTATCCAGATTTTCATTTTTAAGCATAGTTGTATATGGCAATCACTAAAAATATTTTTAAAAATTTCCATATGTGGCTGGCTCTATTACCTTTCTAATAGTGAATGTTTATTCATACTCTCTCTTTGCCTAAGTTTGTTTGTTTTCTTGACATTTTTTAAAGTGATGATGATAACACCTGATGGGCCCTGTGCTAAGTACTTTGCATGCACAGTCTAATTTTAAAAATCTTTACAACTCTGTGAATTGAGTACTATTATTCTCATTTACAGGTGGTTGAGAGATTTAGAAATTTAACTTGTCTGATGTCACACAGCTACAAAGCCCAGAGCTGTAATTTAAACAAGATCTTTCTGCTCTCAGAACTGGGGATCTTATCTGCTATTTTAGGTTGCCACTTACTTTTGAATGCTTTATTGTTTTTAAGTTTCTAATTTATGTTTATTAATTAATTTCTTATTTAGGCTTTTGTGGACCTCCTAATAGTTTTAGTTGAATGCTAAGTTCAAATAATATTATTATTTTCTTATTTCTCTTTAGCAGTAAAGCCATCGAAGGTAATGACTTTTTCTTTCTAGTGTTGCTTTGACCACTTACATTAGTTTCAGTTTGCACTGCTCTCGCTGCTGCTGTTTTACAATGAATGCATCATAGTAGTTTTGATTCTCATTTGGCTCCTGGAGTTACTTAAGAACTGGATTTTCATTTCCAGGAGCAAATATCCTCAAAATATATATTTTGTTATTAGTTTCCAATTTTATTTTATTGCAGCTGGTACTTTTCTAAAAATAATCTTGTGTGTGTATAGAAGGTCATTTTGTTGCTGTTCTGTGGGACGTGATGGAGAACTCTGTTTTTAGGGTATACACTTCATTGTATTTCTTAAATCAATCTTACTGATTACATTCTTCAGGTACTCTGTCTTCTCAGTTTTAGTTTTGCCTACTTGGAGCAAAAACACAATATTAGTGGGAGACTCTCACATATCACTCTCAGTATTTAACAAGTTAAGTGACCAAGTCACCCAGCCTTTTCAAAGTTAAGAGATGTGCAAAAGCATGGAAAGCAAATGCACATCAAGTAAAAGCAGGGGTCTCAACATTGTATCTGAAACGTAGAGTTCACAGCAGAGTGCTCCAAGTAGGACAGAGCTGGTTGTTTCATTCTGACAGTAGAAAAAGTGCATTGCCTCATGAACTTCAATGGACACCCCCTGGCCTCTGTCTGCTCCTTGGGGGAAGGGGGGAGTTGGACAGTGATTTCTCAGTCCCTTCCAGCACTCCCATTCCATGATGATGGTTTTGGGGTTCCCTACCAAGTGGTGCCAAGGAGGGAATTAACTGGAAATGAGAATCAGATGCAAAGAAAAGGTCAGAGTGACTCCTAGCTGAAACTGGCGCAGTTTGAGCTGACAGCTGGGGCCGAGATGATTGCTTTGGCTCATTCCTGTCTTTACACGAGCATCTGCCTCATTGCCTTTTGGCCTGGCAAAGGAGATTTGCTGAAATAGAAGCCAGTCTGCAAGAACAAGATGGTGAGGCCGCAAGAACTCACTGATACGGGGTGCCACCTCCTGTAATGAAATCTGACCCCAAAGGGCTTCTTGTGGCTCTGGAATATGCCACCACCACCCTCCAGGAGCTCTCAGCTGTCCGGAAGGCCGTTCTCATAGGTGCCTTCCTGTGCGAACAGGCCAGTTACCCAGCCCCATGCCTGCCTCTGTTTCTCCCCATTCTTCTGCCAAGGGGTGATTCATTCATGGGAGAGAGCGGCATGCGTTTCACAGGGTACCAGAGCCATGAGAAAGACTGAAAAATAATGAGCCATGCATCTAATTTAGGAAGTTTAAAATAATTAACAGAATCATCCAGAAAAAAATGGCGGGGGGGGGGGGCGGGCGATAAAAATAAGAGCGGGAGTCATTGAGCTAGAAAACAAATATTCAAGAGAGGATCAACCAAAGCCAAAAGTTGGTTGTTTGGAAAGACTAATAAAATAAACAAATGTCTGGAAAGACAGGTTAAGAAAAAAAGGAGAAGGCACAGATAAACCACATCAGGAATGAAAAAGACATAACTAGAGATCTGACAGTGCCTAAGAAATAATACTGTGAACAACTTTATGCTAATAAAGTTTAAAAGTCTGACCTCTAGGATCTTGGTCAGACCCTTGGAGTAGTTCTCATATTGCTGTCCAGAGGTGATCTACATCAAAATTTCTCTGGAACCAAATAAAAAAACCAGATAACTTGGATGTCATCAAAATTTAAAATTTGTGCTTCAGAGGAATGAACAAACAACCCACAGAATGGGAAAGTTTTTAAACACCATATATTCGATGTATCCAGAATATATAAATATTATAATATATAAAGAAATCTTACAACTCAACACAAAGACAACCCAACAAAAACAGTCAAAGGACTTAACAGGCATTTCTCCAAAGAAGACATGCAGGTGGCCACATGAAAAAATGTCCACGTAATTGGCCATCAGAGAAATTTAAATTAAGACCATAATGAGATACCACTTCACACTCACCAGGACAGGTAATAATCAAAACAACCGGTAATAACCAGTGTTGAAAGGATGTGGAGAAATGGGGACCTTTGTTCAGACACTGCTGGTGGGAATAGAAGGTGATGCAGCTGTCTTAGGAAATCGTTCCTTACGAGGTTAAATAGTCTCAATGCGACCCAGCAGTTCCCCTCCTGGTGTGTACCTGAGAGGTGAAAATGCATATCCACATAAAAGCCTGTACACAAATGTCCATTTCAGGATGATTCTTCATAGCCAAAAAGTGGGAACAGCTCCACCATTGAATGGGCAAATGAAGTTTGGTGTGTCCACACAATGGAATATTTTCCCCCCATCTGAAGGGGTAGAGTACTAACACGTGCTTAAACATGGATATGTCTTGAAAACTTTGTGATAATTGAAAGCCAGTCACAGAAGACCACGTACTGTCTGATTCTACTCATAAGAAATGTCCAGAACCGGCAAATCCGTACAGAGCCTGAAGGGAGGGGTAAGTGGGGAGTGACTATTTAATGGGTATATATTTTCTTTTTGAGATGGCGAAAATGTTCTGGAATTAGGTAGTGTTGATGAACAACCATGTGAATATACTAAACACTATGGAATTGTACACTTTTGAAGGGTAAATTATATGGTATGGGAATGATAACTTAAAAACTCTTATGGGGGGTGGGAAATGCTCATTAAAATGTGTATTTCTGAGTCTTCCCTAGCTTAATGAAGTCACATCTTTGGAGGTAGGGCCTAGAAATCGATACTTTGGTTAATACTGTAGATGAAATCAGTACCCAGAGAGGTTTAAACATCACTGCCCACGTTTCCTTTTAGTAGAATTCAAGTAGTAAACGTAAAACAGAATGATGGAACTAGAAAATCACTCTCTGGGGGGAAAAAATCCCAACAATAGTTGTTGTAGAGAGTCACAATGTTTGCTAAAGTTGGTGGGTGAAAGTGCGATGAGAATTAGAAAACACTCAGAGTGTCAGAGTATCTCCCCACAAGTTCAAAAGGAAAAAAAAGTCGCTTTGCAGTGAAGACACCAGGCAGAGAGCGCCTAACCAAGTGATCAGAATGAACATAAGCAGTGATGGGATGACTGCTGATTCCACATGCCACCTGATAGGATGCGCTGAGGAGGAGCCTGCTAAGAATGCATAACCTGAGTTTAATCATGGAGAAACATCAGATAATCCTAAATGAGAGACATTCTATAAAATAACTGGCTAGTACTCTTCCAGCATATCAAGGTCATTAAGGACAGAGTGAGAGACTGTCACAGCCCGGAGGAGACGAAGGAGACATGAAACCTACATGCAGTGTCTGATTCTGGATTGGAGCCATTCTGGCCCAGGAAAGGACATGGGTGGGACAGCTGGCAAAATCTGAGTAAGATCTGTGGCTTTCAATGTCCTAGATTTGATAACTGTGGGATGGGTGTATTAGATATATACATTTGGGGAAGATGGGTGAAGGGTATACAGGAATTCTTTGCACCATTTTTCAACTTTTTTGGTAAGGTTAAATTATTCCAAATTTGAAAAATTAAAAAAGAAATCTCTATCCTAGAGCATGGTGGGCCCCAGTGTGCAAACCACTGGTGTCGTAGAAAGAACTCTGGCTTTGGAATCAGCAAGTCTCAGCTGGACAACTAGCTCCATCAAAGACCAGCTAGACCTTGAGCCTCTGAGCCTCAGCTTGTCATCTGTGAAATGGAGATAATCATGTCTATGTCCAAGAATTGTTGGATGGTTAAAATGAAATGATGTAGGTAACATACTAAGTGTCTGCATATATCAAGTGCTCAGGAAATGCCACCCCTCCCCAGCGGTTCACACCCTCGGCGTTATCTCCCCACTTGTCCACCTCAGGTCCCTTGGAGGATCAGTCCTCTGGGCTGGGCTGTTCTGGCCTGGCCAGGGGCCATCTGAGCTTCCTGGCCTGGCAGCTGAGAAAAGGTGCATCATGGGAGAGGGGGATTTGACCGAGGTTGCAGTGGGGAAAGCCTGGCCCGGGAGCTTTCTCACAGGCTTTCCTTGGCAGGCTGCTTAAAGTTACACCAACTTCAAACAAAAAGAGTTTTCAGACACAAAGAAAGGCTCAACCTGGCCAGTGCCAGGCCTGGTTTGGCATTTGAATTCAGAAATCCAAGTTCTCGGTGCTCAGACAGGCCAGACCATCCTGGAAGTTCTCCTGCCCCCACTCCAGGAATGCCAAGAACCTACAGTAGAGCTCTCCTCCAGGCCTGCTCCAATTGTTGACCCTGGGTCCAAATTAATGAGAGTTAAATAAGAGCCAGTGCCCCCACGGAGTTTATTCTGCTGATAGCTGAGACTGGGCGGCAGGCCCAAAGGTGGAGGCCCTCCTACCTGCCTTCACTTTTAACTCCTCCCCACTGTGCAGCATGTGGGTGTGTGGGCTGGGGTGGTTTTCTTTACTGATTATTTAATTTATTTACTTTTCCAAGTTTTTGGGAAAGAATTGACATCACTGTATAAGGTTTAAAGGGAGGTGTACATACAGCATGATAGTTTGATATACGTATAGCATTGTGAAATGATTACCACAATAGGTTTAATTAGCATCCATCATCTTATATAGACACACTGAAAAGAAAAAAATTATTGTGATGAGAACCCTGGCTCTCCTCTCTTAACAGCTTTCCCGTACACCATATGGCAGTGTTAACCACAGTCATCCTGCTGAAATCACATCCCTACTGCTTCCTTATAACTGGAAGTTTGTACCTTTGTAGCATATCCCTTTTGTTTAAAAACAGCAGGCAGTGTTAGCTTCCCATTGGGCCAGGTATTTTTTTGGTTGTGTTTTTACTTAGGCCCCTCTATGTTCTGTCACTTGGGACGTCCCTGTGACAAAAGGGACCCAAGAGGGTGAGCCAGAGTTAAAGGCACAGTTATAGAACATTGGAATGACCGAGTGCATTTTAAATGTGCTTTCCCCGTGAACTTGGCAATTCCACCTCTCAGTGCCCACCCTAGAGAAACACACACGTGCACAAAAAGGCACATGCAAATGTGTTTGTCCCAGATTTGTATAGATCTAGATCCATCTTTCTCTATTACCTTCATTGTTTATTGTCTTGCTATTACCCCCCCCCCCCAGAGGACACAGCCTTAAGAGCTACCAATAAGAAAATGGCTAAATAAACAGGTATACACATGGTAGAATTTAATGCGTCAGGTAAAATCATAAATCCCTGTGTGTGCCCAAGGACAGGACTCCGTGATACACGAAGTATGATACCACTTACATATCAAAACAAAATCACGCCTCGTCTGTCTCTGGTGCCCAATGCTCCCCCGAGCAGGGGGGCTTCACCCTCCTTGACTCTGTCCTGTCACAGCCCTGGCACAAATAAGCTCTCACTGGCTCCTTTAGCAATAGCTGTAGTTTCAGGAAATTTGTGACTTAACTGAGTTTGCTGTTATTATGTGGATTATAATATGCAATCATTAAATTAATGAAGAACCAGGCTCAGAGTTGATTCTTTCTCAGTGCTGAACTGCACCATGTAATTGGCAAACTAGAGCCTGTGGGCCAAATTCTGCCTGTTGCCTGTGCTGTAAATAAACTTGTATTGGAACTCAGCCACACCCATTTGTTTATGGGTTGTCTGTGGCTGCTTTCCCTACAGCAGCAGAGCTGAGTAGTTGCAAGAGACCCTGTGGCCTGCAAAGCCTAAAATAGTCATTATCTGGCCTTTTACTGAGTTTGTTGAGCCTTGTCCTGAATCCTTCTAGACCAGCTCCGTTTCTTGCAGTACCTGGGGGATATTGAGAGGAATTTGCCCTTCCTGCTGTTACTGTATGACTCTGGGGTTTGGAAGAGCTCTCTGGAAAAGCCTGAACTAAAGGTTGCTTTATTATGAATCGATCATTAAGAAAGTTGCTGCAGCCCTGGCCGGTGTGGCCAGTGGGTAGAGTGTCGGCCGTTGCACCAAAGGGTGGCAGGTTTGATTCCCAGGTCTGTCGTGGGTTTGCTTCCTGCCTCCGGTCAGGGCGCACGCAGGAGGCAACCAGTCAATGTGTCTCTCTCACGTCTGTGTTTCTCTCTCTCTCTCTGCCCCTCTCTCCCTCCCTTCCCCTCTCTCTGAAAAGCAATGGAAAAAAGTATCCTCAGGTGATGATTAACCAAAAAAAAAAAAAAAGAAAGTTGCTGCATCCCCTTGATCTCCAGCTCAAAGTCCTGCAGCACCGTGCTGTTGAATGGAGGTTCTCTGTGGGCATTAGCTCTGCAACCTCTGAAATGCTTTGTTTCCTAAATCCCCAGCCCCAGCAGACTGCACAGGCCTCTGGCTGTTATCTTTGTGTCCTCAGGGCCTAGCAGAATGTTGGCACGTAGCAGGTGTGTAATAAATATGCAGAGGGTAAATATACCAGTGAATATTATTTTTTAAAAAATAGCATCATCTTCAGTTTCTTTTTGCCCCCAGATGGCCTGTTTAGAGAGTACCCACCAGGAATTAAAGAAATCCATTCACCTGAATGAAATGACCAGTTGTATGAATGTCTAGCAAATGGCTCATGGCTCTAGTGCTCCACGGGTAAAAGGGGAGTGTTTCTCTTCCGCTGGGGCCCTGATGAAGGTGGAAAGTGAGCTAGGTGCAGCGTGGAGCAGGCCCATTTTGCCACAAATACTTTGGCTCCACCAGGTCCAGGGACACACATACCCATCGCTTTTGTTGAGGCTGCTGAGATGTTTCCCCAGGGACTGGGTGGCCCCCCCTTTTGCTTTGGCAGGGATCCCCTGATGGTTGCCTGACATCTGGTTTTGAGGTCATATGTAGGAAATGCGAGGCTGCCACGAAAAGGGGGACTCCGGCCTGATGGGAACTCGGGGACACGGGAACACAATTCTTTCTCCCAGAGAATGTAGCAACTGGGTTAGTGTTTCCCGAAGAGTTTTTGTCTGATTCACGAGCTAATTTCAGCAGCGGGCGATTATCTTGAACAGTGAGCCACAGAGTGACGTCCCTGACAAGCTGCCGTGTTAACCTCGGGAAGAACCACTCATTCGGGCCTGTCTCCTGCGTGGAAGCAGAGCAGCCCTGCCCAGGTTTATCCCCCCTGCCTCACGGGGAAGTGGCTCCTGCTTTCTCTTTGCACCAGGATGGAGGGTGAAGTAAGGGGGGTCAGCTCAGGAAGGATTAACCCCCCTGTTCTGTAAAGGGGATATTCATCTTGCCTTGTGGAGAGGGTCTTTATTGGGATGAAAAGTTCCCCCGTGCAATATTTATCAAAAGGTGCCTTCAGAAAGCAGGAATGGCGGGGGGTGGGGGGTGGGGGGGGACACGGGACACGACGCTTCAAAACAAGAGAGTACAAGAATACACTATCTCTATTTTGCTTGCGAACTAACAAGCAGAATAGAGACAGACTTACGGATAGAGAGCAGGCTGACAGCTGTGGGGGTGGGGGGGAGAAAGATCTCATGGACTCAGGCTACTGTGTGGTGATTGGGGTGTGTGTGGTGTGTGTGTGTGTGTGGAAGGTAAAGGGGGTGAATGGTCATGGACGGAGACTTGACTCGGGGTGGCGAATGCACAGTACAGTGTACATGCGATGTGTTGTAGAATTGTGCACCTGAAACCTGTATAATTTTGTTAATCAGTGTCACCTCCAATAAAGTCAATAAAAAGGAAAGAAAGAAAGAAAGAAAGAAAGAAAGAAAGAGAAAGAAAGAAAGAAAAAGAAAGAAAGAAAGAAAGAAAAAGAAAGAAAGAAAGAAAGAAAGAAAGAAAGAAAGAAAGAAAGAAAGAAAGAAAGAAAGAAAGAAAGAAAGAAAGAAAACACTCTAAATAACTGAAATGAGAGGGCAAGTTGAATCTGGCCAGTGAGGAGGGAGATTTTGCCAAGTGGTGGAGCTTGCAGGGGCCCGAGCCTCTCCCTGGCCCACAGTCCACCCATCAGCCTCCAGCCAGGCGACACAGCGAGAGCTTTGGGATGCTAATGGCCCTTTAGCAATGCTAAATGGAGCATTTCTGTTGCAACAAAGGAGCAAAATGAGGGGAGAAAGGCATTTTCGTTGTGAAGTTTCCTTAGGGTAGGACCAAACAGTGGCGTTTTGAATGGACAGTGTAAAAGTTTTATCTGTGTTATGAAAAAGAAGAGTAACGTGCCCCCTTGGCAGCGGCTTGTTGGGTTCGGTGGGGACCAGAGTGGCTCAGTAGAGGCTGGACTGGAGTTTGCTGGCTTGAGCCCCTCCTGGGCAAAGGGCCGCAGGTCCAGTTGACTGCTAGGGTCTGAGACACCTCTACCTGCCTCGCTGTCTTCCTTGAAGTGCTCGCTCATTCATGCACTCATTCACTCAGTCCGTTCATTCACTGACTCACTTTCCCATTCATTCATTCGTCCATTCATTCAGTTATGCACTCATTCCACCAGCAGTCAGATGCTGAATACCCACTGTGTCCAGGCAGAGTTCTGAATGCTGCACACACGATGGTGGACAAGCAGGGCCTCTGCTCTCAGGAAGCCAATGTTCTTTCTGGGAGATAGACGTTAGAGAAGTAATGATGGGGGGGCGGGGGTAAGAGCTTGGAGGGCAGCGGCAGGCAAGGCTCAGGGGAGGCCTCTCTGAGGAGGTCGCTTCGGGCTGAGACCTGAATGCAGAGGTTGGAGGGGAGGCCATTCTCTGTTGAGAATGGTGCAGAAGTCCTGATGCAGCAAGGAGCTTGCTGTGTTTGAGGAACAGAGAAAAGACTGGTGGGAAGGAAGGTGCAGAGAGGAGAGGCTGCAGAGGGGAAGGCAGGAGGGCTGCGTTCAGCATGGGTTCTGTGGGCTCCGGAACAGGCTAAGTTTTATTCTGAGGACCATGGGAAGCTCTTGGAGGATTTCAGGTAGACTGGTGGCCGGTCTGGCTGCTGGTGGGTAATGCAGGGAAGAGTCCTGGGATGATGGCTGTGATCCAGGGGCTGCCCAGCTTGAGTGGACAGTGTGGGGTAGTGCGTGATGGCCTGGGCCTGTTTGGGGCAGAGGGAGAGCAAGCACTAGCATTCTTGTGGGGTGGGGCACCATTCATTAGCCCAGGTCATTGGGAATGTGCCTGTGGAGTGTGATACTCAAAACAGGTGATCACTCACCCCAGCTTACCCAGGCTCTGCTCAGAGTCCAGAAATAGGATTTCCACCCTATGAGATTAAGGAAAAGCAGCAGAGCCCTGAGGATGAACTTGGAAGGAGCAGTTATCAAGCACTGATGGAGGGAACCCTTCTGCTGAAAGTAAAAGGCAGGGTGATCACACCTGCAGAGGACAGCCTGCAGCTCTGTCCCTTTTATCTTCTGTGCCTGTACCTCAGCAATCCTTTGTATCAGACGTCCTTTTGCCCTACAGTACACCCCCAGTGGCCGGTAGGGAGGGACTAGGAGCATTTCGTGGAGCCTCAGAATGTAACTTGGACATATTCTTTTCATTATCAAGGGCAGGGGACACCAGGGAGAAATAAAATGATCAGCAGTCTGATACCGGAGTACTCACTCAGGTCTCAGTCCAAAGGTACCTCCTCAGAGAGAACTCCCCTGTGCCTTGGCCCAGACTGTTGTTGCTGAGCAAGCCCTGAGACATGCTCTGAGGTCAGCTAGGACACTTTAACCCCTTGGGTCACAGGTGGCATCAGGGGACTGTGCTCCATTCAGGTGAGTGGGGTGGGGGGTGGATCAGGCTGCAGGCAGCAGGAAGGCTGTTACTGGAATCCGGAGAGAGAGCAGCCGTGCCTGGGTTGGTGGCCTAGGGGATGGGAAAGAAGTGAGTGGGTCTTTTGAAGGAAGAAATGATAAGATTTGGGGCTGGTCCAGTGTCAAGGATGAAGAGGAGCTGGAGAAACAGTCAAGAGAACGCACTGTGCATGTGTGCTCGCTGCACGACCTGCCTCAGCAGCCAGCGGACACCCTCTGTGATGCTGTGGGGCTTGCCTCTTGCCCACCTGCTTGCCTTTCAGATGCTCTTTTATCCTCAAGATTTTTTTTCATACAGAATCTCATGGGAAAACTCAGAGGGGTAAAAAAGGTGAAAGTTGAGCTGCTCTGGCTGAAGGAGGTATTGGTGAAGGGGGCTGGCTGAAGTGAGTCAACCTGACATCTCCCCAAAGGACCCCTAGGGATCTGGGGGGAAATGGTTTGTAAAGAGAGGCCTGGAACCCAATTATACAACCTTTTATTTTTTACCTCACTGAATTTACTATGTAAACAAGCAATCTGGTACGTTGGCTGAAATAATTTCATCACTTACTCTTCAGGTTGATTGCACACAGTTCTGCGTGACCTGGAGTCTGTTTCCTAGTGGTGGCCCGGGGTTATCACTGTCTTGTTTGCTTTTGTTCTTCTTGCTGATCTGCTCTCCAGGGGCAATAGTCTGACCTGTTTGCCTCTTTCCTGGTGACCCCTTCTCACTCTGGTTAACGCACCTTCATCTCCCTGTTTTCATTGCTTTCTCAGGTATTTTCCATTCCTTAATACTTGGACTGCTATTTCTTCCTTGATTTTGTAATTCACCTGCTGATTGCAGTTTACAAAACATCTCCATAAAGATGTCAGGTGGGAAGGCAGTATTGTTGGCCCACAATGCAGGCCACAATCAGGTTTGAGAGATCCCATGTAAGGAAACCTTCCAGAAAGTTATAGGTGGCTCCTTCCAGTGCAGCACTTTTTATATCATCTTAGTCATTTTGAATAATAGTCTTCCTGAAATGCATTTAGTTTTTATCTGCCTTAAACAGAGCACCCAGTCTTTTTCTTAATGACTCAGGTGATCTGTATGAAGGTCGTTACTGCAGTTTGTTTAATGTAATGTACAGAAGTGTGTAGGACTCTATGCCATGGCCCCAAATGGCTCCAGATGGCTAACCAAGTCTTAACAATCAGCATTGTGTATTAAAAGTCTCACTTTTCCTGTCCATAAAATGGGGGCAATTATACCTATCCTACAGGATTTCGGTGAGGATTAGGGTCTACAGAGGATATTTGACCCATGGTAGGGACTAAGAAAACAAAAAGTAGCTTAAAGAAAAGAATGAAAACTTACAATAGATGCTAAGGAGGTCAGGTGTTTTTCACTGTCAGTTTTCTTACTGTGATTGATCTGATTTTGTGTTTGAGCCCCAGGTATCAGTAACCTTCCCCACCCCAGTGCTTGTCTATTAGGAGGTGAGACAGACTGATGATGTAGTAGTTTAAGAGCCCACATTTTGGAGTCAGACTGCCTGGGTTCTAGTCCTGTCTCTGCCACTCCCTGGCCATTGACTCTGAGCAAGTTCCTAAATTTCTCTGCGTCTCAGTTTATGCATCAGAAAAATGGGGATAATATTAAGTACCACCTCGCAGGCCTGTTGTGAGCATTAAATGAGTTAATGCACATGAAACTCTTAGCAAAATGCCTGGAAGCTAGTAAGCCCTTTGTATTGTCATTCATTGTGATGCCTACCTACTGTGTGTGCTGGGGCCTGGGTATACTGTGAGGGTGTAACATGAAGGTGTCTGAGGCTCTGTTCCTGCCTACAAATAACCCTGGGGGAAAATGGGCAGAAACACATTGAGGAACTCATGTAGATAAGCATAGAATTACCGTGTGACCCAGCAAATTCCACTCCGAGGTATATACTCAAAAGAATTGAAAGCAGGGAATGAAATTGGACCTTGTACACCAGTGTTCATGTCAGCATTATTAACAATAGCCAGAAAGGTGGAAACAACCCACCCTGGCTGGTAGTTCAGTGGTTAGAGCATCGGCCTGTGGACCCAAGGGTCTGGGGTTCGATTCTTAGTCAAGGGTACATACCTCCGTTGCAGGTTCCCCTCCCTGGCCCGGGCCTGTGTGGGAGGCAACCAACTGATGTGTCCCTCTCGCATTGATGTTTCTCTCTTCCTCCCTTCCTCCCTCCCTTCCACTCTTTCTAGAAATCAATGGAGAAAATGTCCTTGGGTGAGGATTTAAAAAAGAAAAGTGGTGGAAACAACCCAAATATTCATCAGTGGATAAATGGGTAAACACAATGTGTTACATACACACAATGGAATATTACTTGCTAAGTAAGTGAAATAATACAGACTCACAAGGTCACATATTATATGATTCCAATTTTGTGAAATATCCAGAATGGGCAAAGCCATAGAGACAGAAAGCAAGCTAGTGGTTGCTTAATGGGTATCGAGTTTCCTTTGGGAGCGATGAAATGGTTTGGAACTAGCCAGATGGTTGTACAACACTGTGAATGGACTGAATGCCACTGAGTTGTACGCTTTAAGTGGTTAATTTTATGTTATGTGAATTTCGCCTCAGTTTAAAAAAAGATTCATGCCGATGGGAAGACCCCAGAGGGCGAGTCTGAACCACCAGGGTCATGTGCTGCTGAGTGAGTGTCTGTGAGCACTGAGGAGAAGGAGAGGCCGGCAGGGGGCCAGAATGACGCTGGTCAGAGGAAATGGGACACACATTGCGTGTGTGTTAATGTGTGTGTGTTTATATTTATATAAAACACTAGCCATTATGATTAGGGTAGGATATATAGGGACAAAAGTATATTTTATAACAAGATGCGGCACCAGCAGTGGGCTTTGGGACATGCACAGCTGACTGCAGAGGAGGCCATCATGCTCTTTGCAGAATGCCAGGTTGTGTGTCTGTTTTGTCCTTGGCTAGCTAGCACTCAAGTGTGATAGCAGGGAGCAGGCAACAGAGGAGAAGGAGAAATGTCTAACTGAAAAAGCATTAAGTTGAGAAAATTATAACTAGTTTCTCTGCCACAGTTGCTTTAATTGAGTCACCTTAGGTTGGTTTACTTTGTGCTGGGGAGAGACTGCCATGTTCTGTTGTGAAAGTACAACATTCCCGTCCACCCGGTAGAGCCCCACAGTTCCCAGGGAGGAGAGGAGGTCTGGTAGGAGAGGAGGGGAGGGCTCAGTCTGGGTTACTAGGTTCTCTTTCCTAGGAAATTCAGACTTACGTGATGGTGGGAGAATGGGTTGAGGAAGGTGGCAGATTCTGGGTGAGTACAGTGAGCGATGCTGGCCCAAAGGGAAAGTGTGGAGCTGGCATTTTCAGGGGACATCCCATCAGTGGGAGAGTCTGGCTTGGAGTGGGAGAGAAGTAAGGGATGGAGCAGGATGGGGCCAGGTTAACGAATGGGGGATTTATATAACGCAAGTGGTCGTCATACGTTAGCATGCATCAGAGAGTCAGGTACAGATTGCTGGGGCCCTCCCCAGAGGTTCAGTAGGTCTGTGGTAGGGCCCCAGAATTTGTACTTCTGAGAAGTTCCCAGGTAGTGCTGGAACCTTCTGGTCTGGCACCATACTTAGAGAACCACTAACAGGCAATGGGGAACAAGGACCAGTTTTTAGTAGGGTTGCGCCTGGTGGAACGATGCAGATGGTGGCCATGGGGCATGGCCGTGAGAGCAATAACTCCTTAGGTCAGGTGCCTTTGTTTCTCAGTCAGTCTCAGGTCTCAGTAGATCTTTAGCCTCGGATGCCCAACCTGTTAACACAAAATCTTTGAGGCCTTTATAGTGTGATGACCAGAGATTTTCTTTCTTTTTTTTTTTTTTTAAATATATCTTTATTGATTTCAGAGAGAGGAAAGGAGAGGGAGAGAGAGAGATAGAAACATCAATGAAGAGAGAGTCACTGATCGGCTGCAGCCCGCAACCCGGGCATGTGCCCTGACCGGGAATCGAACCCCGATCGCCTGGATCCCAGGTTGATGCTTAACCACTGAGCCACACCCGGCCGGGCCAGAGATTTTCTTTGTGTGAAGTTTCCCCAACTCCAAATTTGGGGCTGTGGGCTACCAGAATATTCATATGACCCTTCATGGGTTAGAGAAGCAATCTAGAAAAATGACGTTTCTAAAGTGCTGAGATATTCAGGAGGTTTTAATGAATTATAAAGACACTGAACAGAATATATAGACTCAGATCCTTTCTGGAAATTTCAGGCTATGTGATTGTTGAGCCAGAATGTTTCTCAAGCTTTTTGACACGTTTTTTGAGACCCCTATCCAATATTCTCCTGCAGAAATATGGCTTCTCCAGGTGTGCATTTAACACTGGCTTCTTTGCAGCCAGCCAAGTCTTGAGCTAAGGGAAAAAGCCCTCCTACCCTTGGTTTCAAAGGTTTTAAAATGCTAATTCACAGCCACGAAGAATTCTGACAGCCTGGAATGCTATTCAGGGCAATCAGGCACCTTGATTATTGCAGAAGTGTGAGAGGCAAATTGCTGCTACCCAAGAAGTCAGCCTGCTTTTAAAGAGAAAGCTCAGACAAATAGCACATTAAATTCTGTTCAGGCATCACATTTCATGTACCATGTGATGAGAGTATCTGACACCCAGTATATCCGTAGGTGTGACAATGTCAACTCATGGCAGAGATTCTAACAGCTTTGCCAGCATTGCTTCATGTTAGAAAAAAAATACAGGGTTGTGGCAAATACTTTCAGAATTTGTCACATGCCTATCTAAAACCTGAAAGCACATTTTCTGCAACTTTGACTTCTCTGTTTTCCACTGAGAAATCCTGCCCCAGAGATTAGACTGTCATACCTTTTTTTTTTTTAAGGAAAGACTGATTTTCAGCCATCCTGTAGCCTTTTATAGATAACATTAATGCCTTAAAGCTTTTTTGTGTTTTTGCCACAATACGCACAAAATGGTGTTTTTCCATGGTTCAACGTCAAAGGCAGGATTTAGACCATAATCGGAAGGTTCCAGGCCTTTCTATGAAGGGGGTTAGCATGCGTGTTCAGTAGAGTGAAGATTCTCTTTTAGCCAAGACTGATACATGCCTCGAGGGAGCCATTGTCGTAGCCCGCTGCTTCTGGGACAGAGAGAAACCCATCTGGATTTCTTTACCCAGGGTTTTCCGGCATGATTTACGTACTTTTAAAATCATCAAGTAAGCAATACAGCGCATCCTAGTTACCAATCCCTTATTTGGCTATTTCTTGTTCAAGATCAAGTGGGTGGTTGTAGCCTGTTGCTGTCCTTGGAGGAGAGGAAAGAGGCATTGTCTTGTCTTGTAGAGATGCAGAAACCAAGTCAGAGGGGAGGAAAATGTGTGTTTTGAGTAAATAGTCCTATTCCTTTGCTGATTACTGTAACTGGTTAGGGCTGTTTGCAGGTAGGTCTGTGCATCCATCCATATCTCGCACAGCCTTCCCTCCTGGCTCCTCCTCCTCTACCTGACCTTTCCATTCAGGAGCTCACCCCGGAGTTCTCTCCTCTCCTTTGACATGTTCTGTCTGTAGATGACCTCACCCTGTCTCTTGACTTTACATAAAGCTATGCAGAGCCTCTTCTCAGTTTCACCTCTCTGGCCTTGACCTCTCTTCTGAGCTCTAAACCCCACCATTCCCTATTTCTCACCTCCACGGGGATATCTAATAGGGGCCTCAAACTGGTTTGATTCGTTTCCACATTTGCAGCAGGGAAACACTCTCTGCTTTAAACCCCAAGTGGCTTCCGTTGCATCCCCTGCCCATGGCACGCCAGCCTGCCTCTCAGTGTGCGTTCCCCACTCTGCAGCCACTCTGGCCTCCCTTCTTCAGACTCCCTGAGCTCCAGCCTGCTCTTTCTTTCTCCCTGACTAGCAGTGCTGCAGACCCCTAGCATCATATCCTCATGTTTTCACCACCTGAAATGATCTTGTTTACATATTCGCTCACTCGTTTAATGCCTGTCTTTTCTGACACTGGACTGCAAATGCCCTTAGGGCAGGCACTGAGTCTGCTTGAGGCCTCTGTGTCCCAGTCCCTGGACCAGCATGTGAGTTCAGCAGAAATCTACACTGGACAAAGTAAGCCTGGAGGATCACGAGCGGACACTGTGCTGGGCTCCTATCAAATCGTGGACAGTGTGCTTGCGTAAGGGAAACGTGGAAGTTTAAACACTTTACCATTTACTGACTAGTTCCCAGAAAGGCAGGAAAGCTTAATTTAAACAAACTATTATAATGAACAGAGTTAACCATAAATGCACAAAATCCTCATTTATCAATTTGCTAATCCTAGCTGCTCTGGGAGAATATTTACCTTTGGTTTAAGAGTATGTATAGTCATGTGTCTGTATTCAAGACATTAAAAAGTGGGTAAAATGCAATAACCTATATCATTGTCTGATTAAGAAAGTCACTAATTGTGTTAAAGACATAGGCTTGCATTGGTTGCATTCAATCAGAGGCAGTTCAGTAGAAGATATTCAAAACGGCTGACTTGGACCCATGGATCATGTAAGTAAGTAGTACTGAGAATATCACCGTTGGTGTTGGTAGGGATGTGAACAAGGCAGTGACTCAAGCGACTGAAGGCGCCTTTGGCAGAGTGGGGAGTAGAGTAGGAGGAAGGTGTATGTGCCCCGAGCTTTAGAGTACGCCACAGGAAAGAATACGTATTTTGGATCTTAGTTTCTTTGAGCTTCTTTCTACCGTAGAATAATGGTTTCATGATAATAAATATACTTGTCCATGAAATAAATACATTTTATATAACTACGCTCCAGTCACCCTCCTTCACGTGGAGTTCAAGGCCCTTCTCAGTCTGTCCCTAACTTCCATCTTTCTAACTTGTTCGGCCACCTCCCTTGGCCCATTAAGTTTGTGCTGCACCAGTACCCTTGGGTCTGGGTGAGTTCTCCCGGGCATCTCTGCCTGTCCAGCCCCTCGCCGGGTGGGGTAGGGGCTCCAGGCTTGGGGATGACTGCCTCGCCTCATTCCTCAGTCAGGATGCTCCCTGCCCAGGTGCTGGATCTCCGGGTACAAACTCACATTGGCTTCTGCCTCCATAGGGCTTAGGTTGTGTCTCCCAGCACAGCGCCTCTGATGAGATACTTCATAAAGGTTTATTGGCTGGATAAATGAAAAAACAGCCAAGCTAAAAAGGGATTGATGAGTTTATGACGGACCTCTCTGGTGTGACTACAGTCAGATTATGTTCTCTAGTT
This sequence comes from Miniopterus natalensis, assembly GCF_054644295.1. Classification (NCBI taxonomy): domain Eukaryota; kingdom Metazoa; phylum Chordata; class Mammalia; order Chiroptera; family Miniopteridae; genus Miniopterus; species Miniopterus natalensis. Next base: position 8,968,935 of record NC_142097.1, on the reverse strand, counting down.
AAGGTGCACCCCCTTTTTTATAGTTTTTTCCCCTCACTTTAAACCTTGAGAGGCAACAGTGTGTCAACCTCAAGTTTTCAGTGGGGGACCTAAGATGCAGGAGGGGTAGTGGCCTTAGGGACGCCCACCCACCCCTCCATCAGTGTGGGAATAAGCTCGCCTGCTTTTCTGAGTAGCACACTGAATTTTCCTATCCTTGCCCATGGCCTCTGGCTTCTCTGCCTGGCTCCCTCCACTGTTCACAAAGCCTGGGTACCAAGAGCCCTGTGCTGATGAGTTTCACAATCCTGTGGGGATTGCGCGCTGCTCAGACACTTTTCTCAACTGTTAAACTTGAACCTCTTCGACACCAAGATCTCACTTCCCCTCCCAGGAATTTTCCTATTAAAACATTTTAAAGGTCTATTCAACTAGTTTATAGTTATGGGAATTAAAAAAAAAAAAAAGAGTGGAAATTAAGTTTTAGGAACATTTCTTTCTGGTCTTCTTTACAGATCAGTTTAATTTCCACTTTATTGGCTTGTTATTCCAAAGCAGAAGAATGAACATTTTTTTCTTTCATGTTTCATAATTAAAAAGCCCTCAGCAGACTACATATAAACTATTTTGGTTTGAATATGGATTCATCACTTTCACTTTGTTAAAAAAAAGTAATGGAGCCAAGAAGGTCCTTTTCTTTTCCAGAAGAGTTTGAATCTTCTGAGCGACGTCCTTCCTCAGACTGCCCCTGTTCTCCACAGTGGAGGCCTTACCGCATTTGCGTCTCAGGGACCTAGCTTCTTGGGATTTGGGGACAGAAGGGCCAAATGGCAGTTTGAAGTAAGAATATGAGGAGTCTGAGCGGAAGTGTTACATGGGGCTTCCTGTTGATCCTAGTGAAAGACTGGCCAGGTTGGCCCATACCCCCCCCCAAATTAAGGAAATGTTTGAAGTTTTGATCCCCCATTTGTGGCCCTAATATGTTTCACCTTTGCCTCCCTTGGCGAGTGTACCAAGGCCCAGTGTCATGCTGCAGGCCTAATGAGTCACCTACGCACCACCCTCCTGGGAAGGTATTGGTGGGGAACCCAGATACAAGCAGGCAGCCTTTTGGGGGAAGGCTTGAGTTAGTCTAGCTGTGTTCCAGGCACGCGGCTGAGAGCTTTTCTACCCTGAGCACACTGGAAATACCACACTCGCCTCTCCTTAGTAGGCTGTGTAGTCTAGAGGCCTAAAAGGTGGGACTCCTGTGCCAGACTCTAGGCTCAAGCACCACTTCTGTCATGTACTAACTCTGTGACGTTCGACATGTGTCTTAGCCACTCTGTGACTTGGGTTCTCCTTCTCTCTCTTGGGGGTGATATTAATGCCCCTCTTATGATTGCTGTGAGTTAAATGAGTCAGTTCAAGTGCTTGGGGGACAGTATTTGGTTCAAAGCAAGTACTCAATAAAAGTTAGCTCTCTAGGTTTTACTTAAGCTTCTGGTTAGGACAACTCAGAAAATTTCATCTGTGGTTGTATGAAACTCATTTCACTATTCAGAGAGGTCCCAGAGACACAGGGAGCTATGGATATAGGACAATCACAACTCCTTTAGCCTGACCCCCTGGGACTTTGGAAAAGTACAGTGTGATGAAAAGATGGAATTAGAACCTAAATCTCTTATCTCCTTGTGCACTTGTACCACCACTCTAAGCTGCCACTGGCTTGGAGCTCACAGTTAAGAGACATGTGTTTTATGGGGTCACACCTACAACTGGGGCTTCCCAAGACTTCTGGGATACTCTGCAAATGCTCCTGCCGTGTGTGACTGCCACATTGCTTCCTGCCAGAGCCTTCTCTGGTCCTCAGCTCATCCTGCTCCCCACAGACCTTCGTTCCTTCAGCCTCTTGGAACTTTCCTATTGAGAGAAAAGCCACAAACCACGGAGGCTGCAGAGCTCCTGAACCAGCTCTTTTTTACCTCTGTCAGCTGCCCAACAGAGAAGTCTGCTCTCTCGGGACACAGATCTAACTTTGATGTCACATGGATTGCCTGACACCAATGCCCTTGGGCACGGTGACTTTCTTTAGTATTTCTCAAGCATTTAAAGGGCGGCCTCTGGAACTGCCACGGTAAGCTCCTGGCATGGTCCAGGGCTTGCTCTAAGCCTGTTTTGATCACTTTTCTAATACAATAATATCTCTTCACATTCTCAGTAATTAGACTTTCATCCCTCTGTTCTACTCTGCTTGACCTTTATCTTAAATTAAATTTTTTATATGAAGTTGGAAAAAAACCCCAACAAACCAAAATGTGTTTGCAGAGACAAAAATGTATTAAAATGAATTCTAGTTTCTACATCTGGCACTGGAGGACTTGGCTTAGCTGACCCTGGGTCTAAGGGTGTGCCCACCTGCCTGCCTGGGTGGAGGGAGACCCCCCACAGATACCCTTCAGCCAGAGGCCTGGAACGGAGGCCTGGGGACAATGTGGCAGTCACGCGGTGGCTGATTTCACTTGAATTGTTTCCCCTACAACCGAGAGGGACTTAAACTGCAAACATATGTCTCCGCAGTCATGTCCAGGGTCTCATTTCCCTCCAGGATTCCTAAGACTCTCTGAGTTCCAGCCTGATGTCTGAATAGATGCTGGTGAGTCTGAGAGATAGGGATGTGAGAAGTTGCCTTATGTGGCATTGGTGGTCCCTCTGTTTCCCAGTCCCTAGCAGATGTTGCAGTTTCAGCATCCCTATGCAGGGCTCAGAAAACCTGCATTGGCCTTTGAGGGGTCTGAGCAGACAGGCAACCCAGAGAGATGGGAGGGAAGCCAGGGCCGGGAGACAGGGCTGTTTGCCCTTCACAGAGCTGAGCTCTGCCAAGATGTCTCTGGGCCCAGAGCCCCAAGGGAAGCACCTTCTGTGACCACCATTTCCTGGGTGTCTGCAAGAAGTCCCTTGCCCATCTCTCCAGCCTCACACCAGCCCCCTCCCCGGTGGCCCTGGAGCCTGGGTTATTTGCTGTTTTTTCAAACTAGCACCACACCCTTGGACTGTCTGCCAAGAAGGACCATTGTTCATGAGAATTCCTCCCTGGCTCCAGCTAACCCTTAGATGCACTTTTCTGGGGTTGTGCCCTGAATTCTTCCTTGTCTTTTTTAAGGGCCCCCCCTCCTGACTTATTCTAGCCATCTCTGAACCCAGCCTTCTGGGCAAGCCAGCCTTTGTCATTGAAAAAGCTTTGGAAGGTCGGCAGGGGTGCAGAGGCACAGTCCTTGGGGGAATCTGAAGTGGCCGCTTGACCGGGCTCTGAAACAACTCTGGTTCGTGGGCACGGCTGCAGAGAGGAGGCAGGGAGGCCGACCTCAGGTGGAGAAGGTGGGCAGGGCATCTCAGCTGGGGGTGCAGAGAGCCATGGGGAGTGAGTGGAGGTGGGGGTGGGGTGGGAATCAGAGGGAGGCTAAGGAATGAAAACCAGTATCTCCCCCACCAGCGCCGAGCTGATTAACCTGTAGAAGTGGAGGCCCTGCCAAGCCCAACTTCCTTGTTTCCAGAAACCTTGGCACGGAGGCCCCGCTTCTGGCAGAGGCCCGTCCTCATCAGGGAACCAGCAGAGCAGCTGCTGTGATTCTCTTTTTCCTCGCATTTCTGGCAATCTCAAATGGGACTGTTTACTTTTTTCTTCCCCTTTCCTTCCCCACCCTCCTGTAGCAGGGAGTTGGTTCTGGTTAATGTTGAAGATCATAACATGATTACCCCAAGTCTCATGAAATTAAATCACTTTTCTTCAAAGAGAAAGGGGTGGGGGGACCGTCTGGCTGGTAGGCCAGCGAGGGACGAGCGGATATTGAAAGCAGGCTGGCAGCCGCGCTCCAGTGTGCCCAGTGGAGGCGGGCAAGGAGGAGGCAGCCGCGCAGGGGCCCCCGCTTTGCAAATGGTGGCAGTGGCGGTGGCATTGGCAGTGGCTCGGAGGAGTCAGGTCTCCCACCTGTGCCCCAGACACCTGTCTCACAAGTGCAAGGAGTGGTGGTGGGAGCTAGTGAAGGTGTGTGTGTGTGGGGGGGGCGTTCAGAGAGAACCTGAAGGTGAGTCATCTGGGAAGAAATTGAACCCTTAGAGCAAGTCCCCGTGAGAGATCTCCATCGCGTCCTGCCCCAGGAGTTCATCAGGGCAGAGCACAACTTAGGGCACCTTTCCCATAGGCATAGCCTGGGAAGGTGATAACGTCAGTGGTGGGCTGGGGCATGTGCGTGTGTATCTTTCTTTGCATCAGATTTTCACAGGCTCATTAAATTTTAAGGGTCCATTTTTCAGAGGGGACTCTAGTGATTCTCCAGCATCTGACCTCCCACCCAGTGCAGGGATCCCCTGGACACTTAACCCTGACCCAGAAGGCTCAGCTTCTGCTTTGTCCCCTCCAGCAGTGGGTGTCCACTGTCTGGCAAGGTCAGCTCTTGGAGAGACGTGCTGGAAGTCGCACCTGTTCATCCCAGGTGTGCCTTCCGGGAATGCAGAACAGTGTGGCCCAGCTTGCTCAGGGCCTGGCCCGTGGTAGGTGTATGGAAAGTGCTTGCTGTGAGCATGCCCATTGCTGTCTCTTTGGCAGGGCAGGCTGTTGGGATCATCCATTTTCTTGGTGCAGCAGGTTCAGCACCCACTCTTTGGGTGTTTCCTGAGCTGGTTGCCCACCGTTTTTCAATGGTCCTGCAAGGGAAACAGGAAAGAGGGAAGCCATTTGGAAAAAGGACCTGGAAGATGCTTGATTCTTGTTGCCAGTGTCCCAGCATCTTGAGCTCTTTGTCTGGGGACAGAAAGTAGCCTGGGAGGCCCAGGAATCGGAGGATATGTTGAGTGAAGACTTTAGGGAATTGGTCTGATGGCAACAAGAGCCAGAGGGCACCATGTAGGCAATGAAGGGAACATCCGAGAGAGGGCATTGAAATCTAACTGGCGCAGGAAGGAAACTTAGGTTGGTGCGGGTGGCAGAGTGTGTCAGTTCGGCAGTTGCGTTTTTCAGAAGGATCAGGGATGGGACTCGGCCAGCTCACTCCTGTTGGAGCTCCGTGCTGTGACTCACTCTCATCAGGGGTCACTGAGCGTCTCTCTGCGCGCGGCCTTGGGCTGAACTCCTCACCTGGCCAGCCTTCTCGAAAATGTGTGTCATTCCTTACAAGGCAGAGTCGTGGAGCGGTGAGCGGGTGTGCAAATCAGTGGAAATTCATCTCCACCATTGGAAAAAACAACTCCAAGTTCATGACTTGTTGGCTTCAGAGGTGTGACTGTAAAGGATGGAGCCGACTTTTGTGTTTTTCACCAAACAGACCCTATTTGACAGGTACCCATCCACTTTAGTGGCCACCTCGGGAGGAAAACCATTTCTTCCACTGGCCTGTGGAGCTGTTTTACCAGCCCCAGCGGGGAAAGCCAGTTTTGTTACTTTGTGGTCACGATTTGTTTTTATCCAACAACTACATCACCCAAGCGTGGTCCTGGAGGCTAGATTCACCAGATTGACACCCAAAGGTTGGGACTGGATATTAAAGTGCTCTCTGGATCCAGAGGTCACAGAACTGCCACCATCCAGGATGTTCAGAATGTTCTGAGGGCAGCTCCCTGAGACAAGTCCCAGAAATGTTTTGGGCGATGGTGTCATTGTTAGAGTAAATGAGCAGTCCTCACCCCACCTTCCCCAACACCCAAGGGTCTTACTCAAAGAATGTGAGGATGTGGAATGTTCTGGATTGTCAAAAGGTCAGTCTCACCATGCTGTGGTCGGGCCCAGTTGGTTTGTGTAGCACAACTCCCTTTGAGAGGCAGTATAGCCAGTGGTTAAGGGCATGAATTCTGGAGCCAGACTACCAGAGTTCAGATCTCAGCCTTATCACCTAATGATGATATGAGCTTGGGCTTGAAGTTAGGGAGGCCCCATGGGCTTGGCCACCCCTCAACCCCAGGGGAGTCCTTGAGGTGATGCCACCAGATCCTGGAGCCCCTTGAGGTATTTTAGAAACGGTTGGTCAAAGAGATGAAGCCCAAGGTTATTTACTCAGCTGGTGTCACTCATGGGAGCTGTGGAAGACATACAACCCCTGTGTCCTTTAATACTCATGATAGCCACCACCTCCACTGATAAAAGGGGGCCCCTGTGCTGAAGTGGAGCAGACTCAACCCCAGGTGAATAGCCTGCAGAGCCCCCTGTCCATCCTGCCCCTACACACACTGCCACAGATGGGAAATACTTCAAGGGTTAGTGATGGGGATGCTCAGACATGTCCCCTTTCCCACTAGTTCACAGGTTTTCACCCTTCAGCATGCTCAGCAAATAACTAGAGTCCCAAATAAATACATTGACCGTGCATTTTGTGTTATTATTGGTGATTTAAATATTTTGACAATAAATTATTGCCACTCCTGTGTGACTTTATCAACCACCACCCAGGGTGAGTGTCCCTAAGCTGGGACTCAGGTGTCCTGGCTCCGTACAGTCAGAGGTGCTCCTTTGTTGGGAGGTGGCTCCTCTCCACTTATTCTAGGAAATCCAGTGCAGACCATCATCATATCCCTAAATGATGGTGATTTAGAGTAACTTGACTCCCAGTTTTGGGTCAAGAGTGTGAGTCCTAGCGTTTTGCTTACGTTGCATAGAAGTCAGAGGGGGAGGAAACACATTTTAGAAGCTGATACCTTGGCCATGGTGCCGCTTTCCCCTCTCTTTCCTGGAAGTGCACCCTGCCCTGTTCTGCAGCAGGCAATGGCCAGACAGTTGGGTGAACGTAGCCATGTTATTATTTTCTTTCCCATTTGGGGCATCTTGGAATCAACAAAGGAAAAGACAGAAGAAAGAACTGATAGCAGCTGGAGATAAAGGTCTCCAAAATGTGGGCAATGGAAATGGAAAGGTTTTTTTTTTTTTAGAGAAAAGAAATGGAAGAAATGATGTAGGTTTTGGCCAGGAAGAGGGACAAAGTTTGGGGCTACATGTTGTTTGAGGAGCAGACCCAGGAGAACTTAAGTTCAGATGCATTAGAGGTGAGAGGGAGGGCATCCAGAGGCAACAGGATATTGGAGGTGGAGCACTGGGCTGGGAGTTTTCAGAAGACTTGGTTTCTGATTCAGGCTATACCGGCAGCTCATTTTAGTGCTTTGAGCAAGTCACTTCCCCTTTCTGAACCTCAGTGTCCTCATTGCAAAGTGGAGCTAATAACCCCCAGCTCCCTCACAAGGTGACTGAAGAGCAAATGAGCTAAGACAAAGATGACACACTTTCTTTTTAAGGTGCCATAATAATAATAATAATAATTTATTACTGTTACTTTAAAAAATATTTTTTATTGATTTCTAGAGAGAGAGAGAGGAAGGGACAAGGGAGAGAGAAAAACATCAGTGTGAAAGTAAAACGTCGATTGGCTGCCTCCTGCACACCTTCTACCGGGGATCAAGCCTGAAACCTGGGCATGTGCCCCGACTGGGAATAGAACCGGCAACCTCTCGGTGCATGGGATGACGCCCAGCCAACTGAGCCTGCTGCCAGGGCTTATTGTTATTATTGTTAATATGATGTAGCTTGTAGGAATGAAGTAGGGAAAGGTTGGGAAGATGAACTTCAACTGTTAGTAAAATGTCCAGGAGGACTGGAAAGATGGTGGAGACATTGTTGGAGGAAACTGAAGGCAGAAGAAGTGATGTATAAAGCACCCTGTTTCATCTCATCTTAGACAAGGTATCCAGAACCTCAGCCCCACAGGAGGGCTAAGCATCCCTCTGAGTGGCATGGCAGAGCGGAGGCTCCATCACCGTCTATGGGTCATCAGTATTTGTGGAGGCTTATGGGGTCCTAGGCTCCATGCTGGGAATGTGAAGGTCAACAGGTTGCATTACCATGACTCAGTTCTCGTGCTCCCATTCCCAGACAGTGGGTAAGCTCTGCTTATCCGCACTGAGCATGGTTTGTTGTTCTGTCTTCTCCCTCCCTCGCTCCTGTTTTACTTTGAACCCTTTCTTTCGGGTACGTAGAAACCGAACCATGAGTCTGGGGTACATCAGGCTGGAAAGACATCACACAACTAGGGATGCTTCCAGTGGTTTCTATGGTCTCCCCAACGTTCCTCCTCACCTGTGTCAGCCTTTGGCCCTGGGGGAGGAGACCCCCTGCAGGAAGCAGGCCTGAAATGGCGAGGCAGGAGAAGCTGGATGGAACACAGCTCCTGGAGTCCTCTGTGTGCAGGAACCGAGGTCCTAATGAAAGGGCCTCCTGCAGACCTCTGCCTCACGCTGTTGGGGTGGAACCCTGCTCGGGGACGGTGGTTTGTTAATCCTGGGGGAGGCAGGTGCTCAGGGGTGAGCCGTGGTGGCTGGTGCTCGATCTCCCCCAGCCTGGCTGCTTCTTCAGTGTCTGAGACACTTCTTCCTGAGCTCTGGGCTTGTCCCTGGTCCTCTGAAAGTGTCTTGCATAATGAGATGAGTGGGGAGCTTATCTTTTCTCCCCTCCCCTCTGGATTGATGGCTTCAGGGGTCAGCAGTGTTTCTTTTTTCTTGAACACCATCTCCTTCCCCTAACACCCCTTCTCGCTGCTTCTGGCCCCCGAAGGAGGAGTGGTCCCCCAGGCAGCCCTGATTCCTGGATCTCCACAGGCTCCCACAGTTTCTTCAGCACATCGTTGAAACAGTTTACCTGAGGTAACCAATGACCTTGGTAGCTAGGTTCACTGGCCCTGCCTGCCATCCCTGAAGCATTTGGCCTCACAGACCTCTTTCCCCTTTGAAAGTCTCCTCACCCTTATCTTCATGAGCATGATTTCTCCTCGCATTTCTGCTCAGGCCTGGCCTCCTCCAGCTCCCAAAATGTGGGTGCGTCCGAGGTGAGCCCTGCCTCTATAGTTGTCATCCCAATGACTTCGCTTATTCTTAGATGTGAGATGTAAATGGTTCCGAGTTGTCCATCTTTTCTAGTCATTTTGGAAACATCAAATCTCGTGATCTCAAACTTAGAACATCTGAAATCTCATGCACAAGCCAAAATGTATTCTCTGTTGTCTTCTGTGGATGGGCAGAGGAGAGCCCCCAGGAGCGCCGTCTGGGTCGTCGTTGCCTTCTCAACCAGTCGCCCAGTCTTGCTGGTTATCTCTTTGTAACATCCCATCGCACCTGTTCCTCCCACTCTTATTGCCGGCACCCACGCTCTCTTCACCTGGAGGCTTGATGACCCTCCCAACTAGTCTCCTAATCCGCCCCCTTCCCGCCAGATCCCACCTGTGCCCCAGATCCACACTCACTGTTGTAAAGCACCTCCTTCCATCCCGACACGTCAGTCAGGAAGCAGACCTGCTGGCACAGAGAGGGTGCTAAGCTCAGGCCTGCCTACCTTAACAGTTTTACTCCTTTGAGGAAAAGATTGATGACAGGCCGGCAAAGTTATGAATCGCAGGAAGCTGGGGTGTGTGTGGAGTGGGATAGCCATAGGGGAAGCCCTTTAATGTCCTGTAGTTGAAGGCAAGAGTTGGCTGGATAATCAAATAAGTCAGATAAACATTTAAATATTTGATTTTAACTTAAGACATGTAAATGTACATTCATTTGCCAAGCTTTTGATGTAGGGCCAAGGCATTTTCTTTGAGTTTGGGTCTGCTGGTTGGGTTCTGTGTTCTTTCTTGTGCATAAACCTTGCCCGCAACACATCGTCTCTAGTCTCCAGTTTCATTAAAGGGCAGCAAGTCTCTAGAGAAGCTTGTGAAGTTATCTGAATTCAGAATCTTATATTTTTTATAACTTCTTTCCAGTCTTTTCCAGATACCCTCTCACATCTTGGTTGACAGCACTTCTTTTGTAAATGTAGTGACTTGCTTTGGTTGAGTCTTTCCAGTTTTGTTTTTGTAGAAACAACAGAGCTCCTCACGCTGTTTTAAGTGAGCGGGGAACCCACACAACTGCCTGGTGAGAGCAGCAGCGCTCAGGCGTGGGGCAGAGAGCCCGGCAGCCACGAGCAGCGCTCAGAGCTGTGGACACTGGTCTGAGGGCTTCACAGAGAGGAGAAGGTGTAAGTTATACTGGTGAGTGCAGTGAGTAGAGAGAATGGTCAGGAGAGGCTTTGTTTTATAAGTTTGGATGACAGAATTAACTGAGCTAACCTAATCAGATGAAAAATTTGTGGGGATAAACCTAAAGTCTTTGCCATAGGTCCAAAGAATGAATAGCATTATTACAGTGTGATGGATAAACATATTATACCAGAGAGACCTAAGGGTTTTAGTTGAAGGGAAAATTTATGAGTCAACTATGCAATGCGGCTGCCAAAGGATTCTAATGGAATCTTCCATCACTGATCATCTCCCCGACGTTCCTTCCACCCCTCCTCATCTGCGTACAGCCCAGTGGCCCTGGGGTGAGGATTGTCTATGATTTGTTTAATCCAATTGGGATGACTCCATCTTCTTTGCCACATGGTTGATCAACACACAGCATTTCCCTGGCTACAGAAATTGGTTCAGGAATAGATGTCTGACCCAGTTTGGTCCAAAGAGATGTAAGAGGACATTGGCTACAGGCTATTGTAATTAGGTACCTAACTTCTGGAGAAGATCCTGGGAGCCAGCCCCTTTCTCTCTTTTACCTTGGATGGTATGTGGATACAAAGCCTGGAACTGCCTCATCCATTTTGCCACCATGAGGAACACCCACCCTAGGAAGATACTGATACCACAGAGGCCTAGAGGACAGATAGAAGATGCCCAGGTCTTGATGACATCTTAAATGAAACCAGTTCTACCTCCAGACCTTTCAGTTACCCAAACCAGAAAATTCTCTTAAGCCATTTTGACTTGCGTTTTCTGTTAGTTGGCACATAGAGAATCTTAGTTGCCACAGAGCTGAGAACCCTCGCTTTCTTGGGGAGAGACACACATGCTTGGAACACTGCATTTGCTTCTGGGCTCGGTCTTGTAGAGGTGCATTAGGAACTACAGAGAGGCTGATACAGACCTGCTTGGCTCAGGAAGGGATGTGGAATCAGATTTTAAAAGCATATACGATGGGGGCAATGATTGACTTTGATGTATAGATTCACAACAGCGCTCCTTTAAATGGACAGCTCAACATGTACATTTTAAAAGGATAGGGTTTTGTAGAAACGTGGAATGATTCATTTTTCAGGAGCACGTGTGTTGCATGCGATGAGATATACTTGCAGCCTCCAAGAACATGCCGGGAATAGCAAGAGAACATTTGCACAAAGGCACAGGATGATTTCAATAAAAAGAAGCTGTTTCGTCTAGTCATTTTGTGGGAGGGAACCCAAATCCCAAATTGTCATCATTCCAGTATAGAAATAGCCACCAGAGTGTTGTTTTCACAAGAGGCTGTCTCAGGGTGGCCCTCGAGGGAGTGTGGAATGACTTGTTCAGGAGATTTCGTCTGGGGAGCGATATCCCTTGAGAGCTGGCTCCTCTTCCCAGCCTCAGTGCAAGCGGAGGTGGCAGGAGACCTCCAGACGCGCTGCAGCTCACCCCACAGCCCTGCGGGCTCCCTCAGCTCTTGTCCTGCTTGTTGCAGCTTTAACACTTCCTTCTGATACTTAGAGTAACAGGAGCGAAGCCAGCAGCTTCTCTCCCTTTACCAGGACGCTACAGAAACAAACAAGGAACGAGCTGTGCGACTTGGGCAGGGACTGCCTGGTTAGCTGTAGGCTGTTTCTGTAACACAGAAACCTCAAAACACACGGGCTCAAGCAAAGTGGATGTTTATTTCTCTTTCACTTAATAGCTCGGAAGTAGGGGCTGAGCCGGGCGAATAGGCAGCTCTGCTCCATAATGTCGTTCAGGACAGGACCAGCCTCTGCCTCGTTGCCCTGCCGCCCTCTGGGGTGTTGTCTGACTGCATGGTAGACGCTGTTTCCCCAGAGCCCGGTGTTCATACCAGGCTGCCAGAGAGTGCAGAGTGATTGCCCTTAAGGAAGAGACATGTAAGTGGCATGGGTCATTTCCACTCACTTGCATCCCCTTGAACTTGTTAGGGCCACACCTAGCTGTAAGGTAGCCTGAGAAATACAATCTCAAGCGGGTGGCCATGTGCCCACATAACTAAAAGGAAGGGGCCGGATAGGTATTGGGGACAATTAGCTTCTCTGCTATAGAGCCTCGGTTCCTGTGTCTATAGAACACTGTCTGTAGGATCATGAACAGCCTCTCCAGCCCTTGCCTTAACCCCACTAAGCCTCAGTACCTTCACCTGTAAAATGAGCACCCAGGTGGATGCTCATCCCGCAAACCCTGAGAGGATCAGTCAGAGTTCGCCCCTCTTTTCTCAGGACAGCTGCCCCTCTTATTTGGGGCTCTGGGCCTGTGCTGATTTGCCCAATAACTTTCAAATGAATTCACCAACTGATGGAGAAATAACAGAAGTACTGACCTCCAGACACACGGGAAAGGACTTTGCCCAGCACCCATGCATAGGTGGGCACTCGCTGAAATGGGAGCTGCCATTACAGCTCTTTTCATTCGGCCAGTCAACACATAGGTTTTGTGTTTGGGGTGCTGGAGATTCAGCAGTAAACACACCAGTCAAAAGCCCAGCCCCCGGGGAGCTCATGTTCTAGTGGGGGGGGAGGGCAGGGGGACATACTCAGGGAGAATTGTCAATTCTTCTGACTGCCCTCCTGCCTGGCTCTCAATATTACCAAACATGGGATTTCCAAGGGGGGCTCTTTGCAGGTCTTCCAGGCGGTTGCTTGCTGTTAGCATTTATCGAGCACCTTCTACGTGCCCAGCACTGGGCCAAGCACTTTGCATACATCGTCTGATTGAATTCTCACTGGGACCATATGAAGTGGAATTAGTATTCCCATTTTAGAAGTGAGAAAAACGAAGCTCATAAAGGTTAGACAGCTTAACCAAGGTCACACAGCAAGTTTATCTGAGTCAGACTCGGGATTCAAGCCTAGGCTGCCTGCTCTGGAGCCTTAATGTACCCACCACGCTAGAAAGAGGAGTGGGGTTGGCCAGGTGTGCCGGGGCCAGGAGCATTCCAGGGAGGGGAAGGTACAGGCCCTGGGCCCAGAGATAACAGAGTGCTGGGTGCAGGTGAGGACCCAAAGAGACTGTGTGGCTGGAGTGCTGTGGGTGCAGGGAGAGAAGAGGCCGGGCAGTTAGATCCAACCCACAAGCCCTCAGTGGCCACGTTTAGCACTTGGACTCCAGGGGACGGAAGCAGGAGGAAGATGTGGAAGGGCTTTAACCAGAAAGGGGGCCTGTGTGGATTTGTGCTTCGAAGGATCACCCTAATCGCAAAGGAGACGGAGCTGAGGAGGGGGAGACTGAGGCAGGGAGACAGCAGTTGTGGGGAGGTCTGAAGTGACTGCTTCCCCCATGTGAAAGTCCTAGGGCCAAAAGAGGATGCTCCTTGGTACATGCAGTTATCCTTGTGTTCCCTCCGGGTGCTCATCCCGCAAACCCTGAGAGGATCAGTCAGAGCTCGCCCCTCTTTTCTCAGGACAGCTGCCCCTCTTATTTGGGGCTCTGGGCCTGTGCCGATTTGCCCAATAACTTTTAAATGAATTCACGAACTGATGAAGAAAGTGGTCACTCTGTCTTCTATATATTTCCTTTTCGAAGGCTGAAGGAAAGGTCCACATTAAAGCAGGACTTGTGCTTCCTAAAGAGTCCACCCTTTTGAGGACTGTGACCTTGTAGAACATAAGAGAGGGAGGTTTACATCTGGGTGTGCCCTGAGTGCTCCTGTGCTGTGGCCACTTGACCCTACAACCTGGTCTGGGGAGAGTGCAGTGTGTCTGAGCCACTCCTCTCAAGGCTGGGGTCTGGCCCAGGAAGCGCAAGGGTAAGGGGTCCCCTAGGTCCCAGGGTAATAAAGATGGCTCTTGGGCATCCAGCCCCAGGGAGCTTATAATCTCAGAAGCAGATGTAGAAACACCCATTTCACGAGGAGGCTAAATGAAGCGACTTTGTCCCATGCTCCCAGATGCTGTCCCCTCCTTCCCTGGGGCTGCAGCCTGACTTTTGGTGACTTTCCTGGAGAGAGTGGGGCTGCTGTGTCCAGAGCTGAGGGCTGCATTGCCAGGCCGGGTGAGTGAGCCAGAACCCCAGCTCCTCTTAGCTGGCATCAGTAGTGAACAGGTGGCCCTGACGGGGAAAGGCAGGAGGCAGGAGGCAAGGGGAACAGCTGAAGGTCATGCTGAGATGGTCCTGTGGGCTCCCAGGTGGGCATCCATCTGCAGATCAGCCTCAAGGGTCCTGTGGCCACCTGCTCTGTGACTTTAAATTCCCCGTCCTGCTCTTAAAGATCTGGAGGGATCCCTATGAGTTGGGATCAGGAGTTGTGGGTCCTAGGCCCAGGTTTATCACCAGTTCACTGGGCATTGTGGGGCCTACCCTTCCCCTCTCTGGGCCTCAGTCTCCTTTTTAAGAAACAAGGGGTTGGCGTTAGACATCATCTGAGGTCCCTGTCAGCTAAGAGGCTGGATGGTTCTCTGGAGCCCTTTGGACCCCAGTGATGCTAAATAGGGGTCCTAGATAGGTGAGTGGTCAGGCTCCAGGTCCATCTCTACACCACTACCAGGTGGATTGGGCATTTGGAGACCTCGGGCAGACCCGGAAGCCTGGGACACGTTTAGATGTCTCAGATTTGGGGTTTTTCTGCTTCAATTATCTTCTTTGCAGGATTTGGGTTTTTAGACAGGGTTGGCAGCTTGGCTGAGCCACGGTAACTATTTCCGAGCTGGCTGGAAGCATGCATGGAGGACCTCAGGGTTGAAAATCTGTTCATCTTCCAGTATCAAGAGTGTGAATGATTTTAAACAGCCTCGCTCCGGGTTCCTTGTGGCCAACCATCATGAAACCTCTCTCGCACCTATTCACCCTGCAAAGTGTGATGTGTCTGATTTATTTAAATGGCTGAGTTGACTGATTAATTTCTCTGTAGCCCCATGCCTGGACCTTGGCTGGCTGCCGGGATGGAGGTGATGGATGTGGGGTTGGTTCTCCCAGCCCAGGGGATGTTCCTCTCTGTTGTGGAGAACTGAGAAAACCAGGTGCAAGGAGCCTGATCTGAGCTCTCTTTATTATTAAATTAACACACATATTTTTGTTGCTCTCCAATTTTTACTTTTTATGCCTGATAAACACGTTGGAGCCACTCTGGAAGACAATAATTTCCTGTTGAGAACGTGCACCTTCATGGAAGTTTTGCTTCAGTCTTTCTGATGCTCCCTCTTCCAGGTCCCTGGGGGTTTCTTGCTGTTGGTCAAACTGAGTGTTCATTTCCCCTTGGAGCACCCCTGCTGTGGCGCGGCCCCTGCCCACACAGCCCCCTGAGCCTGGACGCCCTCAGCAGCTCTGGGACCTTCTCCCTCTGCTCCCCACAAACACTGCAGTGCTGGAGACGGGACTTGTGTTCACAGCTGCAGCCGCTTGTGCGTGATCGTCTTTTTCCAGTCTGGGGTTTCATCTCCCTTTTATAACCTGGCTCCTGCCACCAGCCTCCTGCACTTTCTGGCGACCACTTGTTAGAGTGGCTAAACAGATTTTTTAAAAATACTAACAAAACTATCTGGACACAGCAGCATAGTTACTAAGCAAAATTAACACTGCTCCATTTTGTACCCAGAAATCCCGAAGCCCATGTCACCTCCCATCCTTTTGAGGCCCAGTGGGGAGATGGCATTTGAGGACATGAGGGACCTGCTGAGGCCTCAGTACAGGCTATGGGCTGTGAGCAGAGAATGGGATTAACACCTGTTTCCTTCCAGCTTCAGGCACTGATTCATCTTTTGGTGGGAACTGGGGGCCAGTGCCCTAGGCTGGCTGTTCATTATTCTCACTTTCTCAGGCAATCAAGGACTCATCCTGTGATACCAAGGAAGAAAGTCATTTAATGTCTCTGGCCATTGGCGAGCAGAGAGATGGGCGTAGTGATGCTGGTTTATGACGCTGGATGGTGTGCGAGGCAGCTGCTCTCACGAATTTGCTGGGGCTGACTTCTTGCTGCCTACCTTCCCTGGCCACCTCTCATCGGCTACAGAAACCGGGGCAAGTGCCTGGGGAACATTTAGCTTTTTGTTGTGAGGAGAGGAGAATTAGAAAGTCAAATGCCCTTGTGGACTGGCAGCCAAAGAGAAGGGGGCAGGGATGCTGGTGGGGCCTGGCGGAGGCTCAGCCACACTCGGGGTGCTCGTCCATCCTGAGACTGTGGCAGGGAGGGAAGGGCTGGCCAAGGGCCGGGAGGAGGTCCTGCTGCCCCACCATACTCTCTAGTCCCGAGGCCAGCGGGGCGGAGCCGACCAAAGGGAGATGGGCTGAAAGAGTGCCAGCTTGAGAAGGGCACTGATGCCAGGCAGAGAAGTCGGCAGTGCCAAATGAAGGGCCCCTGGAGTGATGGTTATGTCTCACTTTCTACAGAAACACCTCATCTGTTTGACCTTATCAGAGAGTATGCTTTGCTTCCTGAGTGGCTTCTAAAGAACTGAAGCTCTTTAAAAATTGTCAGTCTTTAAAAATTGAACTATTTTGTGTGTCAAGCTTTTTAAAAAAATTGTGGTAAAATACTCATAACATGAAACTTACCATCTTAACCATTTTTAAGTGTACAGTTCAGTGGTGTTAAGTATATTTACATTACTGTTGTGCAACCATCACCACCATCTATTTTCAGAACTTTTTTTATCGTTACAAGCTGAACCTTCGTTTCCATTCAACACTAACTCCCCACCCTGCTGGCCCACCCCTGGCAGCCACCACTCTACTTTCTGTCTCTATGAATTTGACTGCTTTAGGTGCATCATATGAATGGAACCATACAGTATTCGTCCTATTGTGACTAGCTCATTTTATTTGACATAATGTCCCCAAGGTTCATCCATGCTGTAGCATGTATCAGAATTTCCTTTATTTTAAAGACTGATTATGTCCTATTCTATGCACACATCACATTTTGTTCATTTGTCCGTCTGTTGACGGACACTTGGGCTGCTTCCACCTCTTGGCTATTATGAATAGTGTTGCTATGGATATGGGTGTACTCAAGCTTTCTTTTACAAATAACTTTTGAAAAATGTTTTTTCTTATGTCAGAATCACTTGAAAATTTTTAAAAAATGTAGACAACATCTAAATTACAATTAAATTACAGAACAGTTATCTATGAGAACCACCTGAAGTCTAGCTGAACAGGAGTCCTGTAACTAAGGATTAAAGAAGCCACAGTGAGACTGGTAGGAGGGGTGGAGATGTAGAAGGGGCTGATTCCACATCCATCTGTGGCCATTAAAAATTGGGAGGGATAGCTCAGATGCAGAGGTTCCCCCCTGAGGAGTGAGGGGTCCCAGCCCCACACTAGGCCCTCTACCCCAGGGTTCTAGTGCCAGGAAGAGAAGTCCCCATAACTACTGGCTGTAAGAACCAGCAGGACCGTGGCTGAGTGCGACTAAGGGCTGCTACAGTCCCAGGCGCTCCTCTTAAAGGGCCAGTTTTACTCCAACTCACTCACTCTGAGCTTCAGCACTGGAGCAGCAGCTTGAAAGGCACACAAGGACACATGGAAGGAACTGAATTGTCTGGCTTCAGGAGAGGGCTAGCAGGGCAGCTTTCTCCCAGACAGAGGTGCTGGCAGAAGCCATTATTCCTTTGCTGAGACCTCCCCCTGCAGGTGCAGGTGGGCACCATATCTGAATCTCCACAACCTGACTAACACTGTTTAACAACCCCCCCCCACTCTTCCCTTCCCCACCACCCCACATTATTCCCTGAGACCCTGCCCCACCCAACTTGCAGGCCCACCGAAACCCCTTCCATTGGCATTTCCATATAAGTGGCCTGTCTTCATGTAGTGGACTTTCCTAATATCTCTCAAAGATTCCAAACAAGCAGCATCTGGCTTTGGTGTACCCTGTACCTCTTGCTAAACAGCTCCAAGCCCTGCAATAGCATCAGCCAGCTTCCATTCACAGCTTGGCCTCTCCCAAGGGTCACCTCCAAATCCAGCACAGGGGATAACCATTTGCAGATTGTTTTGTAGCTAGCTCATGCAGGTCCCAGAGCCAGTGCACCCAGTGTACAGCTTCAGTTCACACTAGAGTACCACGCAACCCACCTCTGGTAGTGACACACTCAAGGAGCAGACTAGGCAGGTGCCAGAGCCGTGCTGTGAAGTGAGTCCTGCTCCATGGGGTGGGCCCCTGCACAACAGCTCCTCCCTTGTAGTTGCAGCGTGTCCTCAAATAGCCCTATGTGTGTGTGTGTGTGTGTGTGGGGGGGGGGGGGGGTGTCAATCTTTCTCATTGACATGCCCACAACAGTCAAGGTTCAACTACAACAGGAGGATGCAGACAGCCCACATGGGGGACACACTTGGAGCACCCCACTTGGGCAACCAACTGGGGAGGCTGTGCTGTTGGGCCCCACAGGACATTTACTACATAAGGCCACTCTATCAAGACTGGGAGATGTAGCAGCTCTACCTAATACAGAGAAACAAACACATGGAGGCAGCCAAAATGAAGAGACAGAAACGTGTCTCAAATGAAACAGGACAAAACTCCAGAAGAACTAAATAAAATGGAGACAGTTCCCAGCACTGGTTATAAGGATGCTCAATAAATATAGGGGAAGAATACTTGGGGTGGTGAACACACAATACGATATACAGATGATGTATTATAGGAGTGTACAACTGACACCTATATAATTTTATCAACCAATGTCACCCCAATAAATTGAATGAAAAATAAAATAAAAATTTGAAGAGTTAATTTGAGCAGCGCCAAATTTGGAAGTGGTTAAGAGCTCAGGGAGGAACTTTTATAAAGAAAAGGCAGAAGCAAAACACAGGGGAAGAACAGATCAACTTGGTGAGTACTTAAAGAGATAGGAAACATAAAAATAAAGATAGAAAACATAAAAAAGGGCCAGTCAGAAATGAAGAATACAGTAACTGGAATGAAGAATACACTAGAAGGAATCAACCATAAATTAGCTGAAGCAAAGAGATCAAATCAGCAATTTGGAAGATAAGGAGGCAGAAAACATCCAATCAGAACAGCAAAAAGAAAAAATTTAAAAAAATGAGCATAGTTTAAGGCACCTCTGGGACAACATCAAATATACCAACCTCTATATCACATAGGTGCTGGAAGGATAAGGGAGAGAGAGCAAGGGATTGAGGACCTATTTGAAAAATTAATGACAGAAAACTTCTCTAACTTGTTGAAGGAAATAGACACACAAGTCCAAAAAGCACAGAGAGTCCTAAACAGGAACCCAGAGACTCCCACACCAAGACACATCATAATTAAAATACCAAGGGTTAAAGACAAAGAGAGACTCTTAAAAGCAGTAAGAGAAAAGCAGTTAGTTACCTACAGAGGAGCTCCCATAAGACTGTCTGTCAGCTGATTTCTCAACAGAAACATTGCAGGCCAAAGGGACTGGCAAGAAATACTCCAAGTGATGAAAAGCAAAGACCTACAACCAAGATTACCCAGCAACGCTATCATTTAGAATTGAAGATAAAGAGCTTCCCTGACAAGAAAAAGATAAAGGAGTTCATCACTAGCAAACCAGTATTACAAGAAAAGCTAAAGGATCGTCTTTAAAATAGGAAAAAAGGAAGATAAAAAATACGAGTAATTAAATGACAACAAGTACATATCTACCAACAATTACTTTAAATGCAAATGGATGAAACACTTTAATCAAAGGCACAGGGTGGTTAAATTGATAAGAATACAAGGCCCATACATATTTTGTCTACAAGACTCACTTCAGATCGAAACACACACAGAATGAAAGTAAAGAAATGAAAAAAGATATTTCATGAAAATGGAAACAAACAAAAAAAGGTGGGGGAGCAGCAATACTTATACCAGACAAAATAGACTTTAAGCTCGGCCGGTGTGGCTATGTGGTTGAGCATTGACACAGGAGGTCACGGTTTGATTCCTGGTCAGGTCACATGCTGGGTTTCAGGCTCGATCCCTGGTAGGGGATGTGCAGGAGGCAGCCAATCGATGACTCTCTCATCATTGATGTTTCTTTCTCTCCCTCTCCCCTCCTTTCTCTGAAATAAATTAAAAAAAAAAAGGCCATATCAAGAGACAAAGAAGGATACAGCAGTTCTGCTTCTGGGCATTTATCTGAATAAACCCAAAACACAAATTTGAGAAGACATGCATTCATATGTTCACTGCTGTATTATTTACAATAATGAAGATATGGAAGTAATCTAAATGCCCATCAAATGGATACAGATGATTTGGTACATATATACAATGGAATATTAGTCATAAAAAAGAATGAAATCTTGTCATTTGCAGCAACATGGATGGACCTAGAGTGTATTGTGCGGAGTGGAGTAAGTTTGACAGAGGAAGACAAATACCTGTCATTCGCTTACATGCAGAAATCTAGAGAGCAAAATTAATGAACAAACAAAATAGAAAGTCATAGATACAGAGAAAATTTTGAAGGTAGCCAGTGGTGGGGGGGGTTTGGGGGCTAGGTGAAAAAGGTAAAGGGATTAAGAAGCAAAAATTGGTAGTTACAAAATAGTTATGGGGATGTAAAATATATGGGGTTAGAGGGTGTGTGACTATAGGGAATATAGTCAATAATATTGTAATAACTATGTATGATGTCAGTTCGGTACTAGATTTATCAGGGTGATCACTTTGTAAATTATATAAAGGCCTAATCATTGGGTTATGTATGCCTGAAACTAATATAATACTATACATCAAGTGTAATTGAAAAATTACAGGTCATTAAATTCTGTAAAGCTCTAAACATTATATGTTGTAATAATTATCAAAGATGGAAAGGGCAATTATTTAATAAAGCTGGAAATTTGAGAGTAAAAAAAAATGTAGACAGGTTAAAAGAAAAAGTCACCCATAATCTCATTATCCAGGGAAACTTTTGGTATGGATATGTTTACAATTTGATACATATACTTCTGTTTCACTTATTACTGCACGTATACATTCAGTTTCTAACAACGGGATTTTACGTTCAAGCATACACTATTTTGTAACTTGCTTTTTTCAACTTACCAATATCTTGACTCTATTGCGGTAACACAATTTTAATAATTGCTTAGTGTTTTAGTGCATGAATGTACCACAAATCCTAACCAGGTTTGCTCTACTTTTCCAGTTTTTCCCCATTACCAACAGCGTGTGAAGTGCATCCTTGGAGCTTAACCTCTTGTACATGTTTAGCCATTTCTTTGGGATAGATTCTTAGAATCACAATTGGTGGGTTAGAGGGTGTGTACATTTTTAAATCTTGTGAGTCTTTCATACATATTGGCAAATTTCCTGTCAAGTAGGTTTTACTTACTTGCATTTTAATCAGCAGCATGGAAGAGTAGTGCTTTACCCATCCCCTCAGATACTGAGGATGATCATTTAAAAATTCTTTGCCAATCTGAATGTAAGAAATACCGTCTTGGTTTAAGAAGTATGCATTTTTTTGAACATTTAAAAAATATGTTTGTTAGCTGTCTGTATCCTTCTTTTGGGAATTGCTTATTCATGCCCTTTGTGTATTTTTCCATGGGGGATTAATATTTTCTTATTAACTTATAAGAAACCTTTGTATATCAAGGATGTAAATTGTTTGTTCTATCAATTGCCAACAGTTTTACCACAGTTTGCCCTTTGCCTCTCAGTTTTGCTACTAGTGCTTACCGATATAAAAAATGCTTTTATTTTCATGTAGAGAGATTTCTAAGTGTTTTTAAGTTCTGCATCCAGTGTCATGCTTAGCGATTATGCTTCTCTAATATGTTATAGATACACATCTACATTTTAGTTTGTTCTAATACTTTCATAGTTAAATTGTGAATCCTTTTCACACTTAAATCTTGAATTCATTTCTAAAAAGATCTGATGTCTCATGTGAGATAAAGACTCCAACCTTACATTTTCCCAACACTGTCCTTCTACTTGTTCAAAAGGCTCCCTTTGTCATCTGTTAGTTCTCACATATTCTTGGTTCTGTTTCTGGAGTTCTTTCTGTCCAATGATATGAACCTCTGTTCTTTTGCCAATTCCACGCTCTTTTAATATTTTAATTATATTAGGGCATGAATCCCATGATTACAAAATTTCTTGGCTGTTCGCTTGCATTTTATTTCCAAATGAATTTTAGAGTGATTTGGTCAACTTGGAAGAAAATTCTTCTGTGATTCTGATTGAAATTGCATTAAGTTTGTGGATGAATGTTGAGGGAATTGGAATCTTTATAACATTGGGGCTGCTCATCTGGAACTTCAGTATGCCCAGCAGATGTTCACATGGTTTTTTCATATAGGTCCCTGTACACTTCTTAAGTTGACATTTGGGCATTTTGAGTTGTTTGCAGCCAGGGTGAATGGTATCTTTTCCCAGTATATTTCCTAATTGTTTTCTGTTGGTATATATACAAGAAATTGATTTTCATGTATTTAGTAATTGGCTTGCTCATTGAACTGAGGGATAGTCTTCCTGGGTTTTATGGCAGTTTGCTATAGCATCTTCATAGCATCTTCTGTCTTTCTTTTCAGTGTTTCTGTTATTCATTCTCTTTTCTTGTCTTGTTGCATTGGTTAGACCATCTAGAACAACTGTAACAGTAAGAATGACAGCAGGCACCGTTGTCTTAATTCTAAGTTAAGGGGGAAGGTCTCTAGTGTTTCAAATGTCACTGCTAATCTTATTTTAATGTGTCAGATAGTACATAATTAAACTTCATTTTATAATACAGTAATATTCCAGGGTTAAATGGGTGTTACATTGACTGTGGGTCCCAAACTTCTATTTTTCTCGCACTCCCATTCTCTTTCTCTTGCAGTAGTGAGCTACTGAAACTTTTCTTGTATTGTTTCTCTTGTTCCCAGGCTATTATCAATTGTTTCTGCTATCACTGGATCTACTTCCAAAAGTTATCCCTCTCCCCTTCTTTCTTTTTTTTTAAACCATTGTTTTAATTGAGAATGCAAAACATTTTAAGCACTACAAAAGTAAAAACTGGAAAGCAAAAAATTCTAACATTACGATAATAAGTGTCTCCCTCTCACAGCAAATGCTTGTTCACTTTGAGAAAGGCAGCGTTTTGTATCCTTCCAGATGTGTTCACTGCATATACCAGAACATATATGAATGTATATCTTTGTATTTCTTTACACAAATAGAAGCATACTCTTCACACAATTAAGTGTTTTCTTTCACTTAATACATTGTGGCAATCTTTCTAGATCAGCACATATGAATGCAGGCAACGCTGTTTATATAGTCCCTGGTGTATTTAGGTTTTCCCAGTCTTTTGCTCTAACAAAAACAGCTACAATGAACATCTGTACAAATATATGCCTTCACTCTTCTTTTCTGATTTTTTTTGCTTCTCATATACTTACTTCTCCCTCCCTCTCTCCCTCCCTGATTCTATAAGGAATATCCTAGATGTATATTTGTGTAAATTCATAATTTCTTTATAATAAATTCCTACACATGAAATTTCTGGCCCAAAGGATAAGCATATTTTATTTTATATTTTATTTTTTAAAAATATATCTTTATTGATTTCAGAGAGAGGAAAGGAGAGGGAGAGAGAGAGATAGAAACATCAATGATGAGAGAGTCATTGATCGAGCCCGCAACCCGGGCATGTGCCCTGACTGGGAATTGAACCCTGATCGCCTGGACCCTAGGTCGACGCTCAACCGCTGAGCCACACCTGGCCGGGCGATAAGCATATTTTAAATTTAAATTTGCTTTCCAAAAAGATCAAAGCAATCATGTTCCTACCAGAAATACATGAGAATTCTTCAAACTCTTGCCCACAATAGTTAGTATTTTAAAAAAATTTTGCCTGTGTATTAGGCAAAATAATTATCACCTATATTTTTAAAAGTTGAATTGATTTTTCTCAATTTAAAAATCTACATATTTATTTTTTTACCTTTATTTTTAAAAATATTTTTATTGATTTTTTTTAGAGAAGGGGAGAGAGAGAAACACTGATGTAAGAGCAAAACATCGATTGACTGCCTTCTGCATGGGAATCGAGCCCGTGACCTGCGTGTGTGCCCTGACTGAGAATCGAACCAGCAAACTTTGGGTGCACGGGACTATGTCCAGCCAACTGAGCTACAATGGCCAGTGCC
Organism: Miniopterus natalensis; assembly: GCF_054644295.1. Taxonomy (NCBI): domain Eukaryota; kingdom Metazoa; phylum Chordata; class Mammalia; order Chiroptera; family Miniopteridae; genus Miniopterus; species Miniopterus natalensis. The sequence goes on along the minus strand of NC_142097.1, from coordinate 8,944,837 downwards.
ATTTAAAAATAATCTACATTATTTTTAAAATATTAAACAATGTAGAAAAAAAGTAATGAGAAAAAGTTACTGATTAATCCGTTTCTACTGAGAAATAATCACCACTTACATTTTAATGCAGTCCTTCAAGACATCTTGCTGTATGTAATTGTGCATACATTTTACCCTGTTTTCTTAGGAACCTGCATTTTCTGCTCAGCAATATGTCATAAATATCTGAACTGGTCAGTAAGAAGCTCTGCATGTTCATTTTAATAGCTTATTATGTGGATTTCTAGAATTCATGTAAACAACTCCCTTTGTCTACCTTATGATGCAAATAATTTTTTTCCATTGTGGCATTTGCCTTTTAATTATGTTTGTGGGTTTTCTTTTAATCCATAGGACGTGTCAGTATCTCTCTTCGAGGGTTTTACCTTTGTCATTCTCCTGCCAAACTGAAACTTTCTCTAGCCAGCTAACCTCTGCTTCCCCAACTTATGTGTTTTAGTTCATGCTGTTCCCTGTCTGGAGGGCCTTCCCTACCAGTGTCCAGCTGCTGAGGTACCCTTTCCATTGTTCCTAGTCTATCTCAAACTTCCCTTCCTCCATGAAGCCTCCTCGATTCTCTATAAACAGACATTTTTTTCTCTACTAGATTCACCATGTCCTGCCTACATTATGTTCATATCTTACTTGTGACAATTATCAAAATTTTCCTAATAGTTACGTTCTTGTAGACCATACGCTCTTTGAGGGCTGGGACCATCTTCCATGTCTCTGACTCTAGTGTCACCCAACTCAATGCTTGGTGCATTGCAGGGCCTCCATAAATACTTGCTAGACTGAATCAGATTCACTTTGGGTAGACCAACAGATCAGGTCTAGTTCAGGGAGCTCATTGGCATGATTCCTGAGCAAGACCAGACATGGGTTACTCTTAGTTCCTTTACTAAGGAACAACAAACCGAGTGGAGATTGCAGAGTCTCCATATTTGTGGTTTGTTGTTCCTAAGAATTGCACACTTGTTATTTGTTGGCTCTTACACATGCCGACCCAGTGACATCTGGCTCTCTTGGCGAAAGGCCTGGCCCTTGGGACACTGTTATGAGCAAACAATGCCTGAGGAGCAGGCCGGCTGTGTTTAATCCAGCCCAGGGCCCACAACAGTGACCTGGCGGGGTGAGTGGAGAATTTAGCCTTATCTTGTGTAACACACCTCGAACCTGGGTTTCATCACGCGGCCTGGCTGCCTGGAAGGCATGGCGACAGCCTTGTAAGACATTGAGATCCCTGCTGTGTCTTCTTGTTGGGAGGTTTGTGAGCTGTCCCTAAAACATAAGAGAAAATAATAAACAGGTCAAGGCGCTCAGCTTCAGTAGTCATCAGGGAAGCACAGATTGAAAACCACAAGGCACTGCCGCTGAGGAGCCACCGAAATGGCTAAAAGTTTGAAAAAGAGAACATCAGGTATTGGCAAAATACTCTGCTGGCAGGAGTGTAAAGTGGTACAGTCATTCTGGAAAACTGTTTGGCTTTATCTACCAAGTGGGTATGTGTAACCATACAACCCGGAAATTCCACTGCCAGGTAACGCACCCGTAAGAAATGTGTACCTGTGCTAATGTTCATAGCGACACTCTCTGTAATAGTCCCAACCTGGACCCTAGTCATAAATACCTATCAACAGTAAAATAGAAAATAAATTGTAACGTGCCATTCAGTGGAGTGCCATACAAGAATGAGTGTGAACAACCCACAGCTACGTGCAACAGTTGGCTGAACCTCACAGACATCGTGCTGAGTAATAAAAGCCGGATACACACTATACGATTCCACTTATGCAAAGTGCACAAACAGGCGAAGCTAATGCATGCTGTTGGAAGTCAGGGTGTTGGTCACCCTGTGGCGGGGATGGGTGCTACAGGAAGGGCCATCTGAGGAGGGCAGTAGTGTCCTGGTTCTTGATCTGGGTGCTATTACGTGGATGTGTTCAGTTTGGGAAAATTCCATGAACAGTACACTTACCTGAGCAGTTTTCTGACAAATATTATACGTCAAGAACAAGTTTAGAAGTAACTGACAGGATATATACCCAAAAGAATTGAAAGCAGGGACTTGAATAGATATTTGTGCACCCATGTTCATAGCAGCATTACTGACATTAGCCGAAAAGTGGAAGCAGCCCAAGGGTCCAGTGATGGATGAGTGGATAAACAAAATGTAGTGAGTGTGTGTGGGTGTGTGTATATATATACACACACACATATATTTCTGCACATATGTATGTATATATACACACACACACACACACATATATATGTATAAACACACATGCATACAATGGGATATTATTCAGCCCTAAAAAGGAAAGAAATTCTGCCACATGCTATACATGGAGGAGCCTCGAAGACATTATGATAAGTGAAGTAAGCCAGACACAAGATGACGAATACTGTATGATTCCTCTTATATGAGGTTCATAGAGTAGTCCAGTTCATAGAGACAGAAAGTAGTAGATGGTGGTTATCAGGGCCTGGGGGAGAGGGAGGGATGGGGGTTGGTGTTTAATGGGGACAGAGTTCCAGTTTGGGAAGGGGAAAGGGTTCTAGAGATGATGGTGGTGATGGTTGCACAGCAGTGTGGACATTCTTAATGCCACCGAGTTGTGGCATTAAAAAATGATTAAGATAGTAGATTCTGTTATGTGTATTTTGCCACACACAAAAAAGTAGATGATTGTAAATGATTATTGACAGCACAAGGCCGAGAGGCCAGTGAGAAGCTCTGGCAGGAGGTGCTGCTGCTGAGCCCAGGAGGGGACCTCTGGGGGCAGAGGGTCTCTGGAAACCACCCGAGGGGTGGAGAAGGCCCCGTGTGACCTTAGAGGTAACAATAGGGTCAGAACCACTGGGCAAACAGGTTGACATGTCGAAACTGGCACATTTGCAAGTGCTCGTGCCAGCCGGAATGAACTCTGTCTTGCTGGCACGTCGGGCTGAGTGTTTGCCCCCACAACACCCTGGGCTGGCTGGTTTCTGCACTCAGCACAGCATTCCCGGCAGGTCCAGGAGACAGGAGGCTTCAGAGGAGGTCATTCGGCCTGTGGAAGGCAGGATTTCCCATGTGGGCTCTATTCTGTGGAGTGAGACGTTGGAACCACAGTCCTGACGTGACAGCCAGGGCCCACTGCCCACAGGACATTTCAGAGTCAGAGTAGAATTCCCCCGCACTGCGGGGCCAGGCCCGGGTCACAGTGAGTGCCTCCAAGTGGGACGGGTAGAAGACCTGTGGCCAAGTCTCACTGTGGCAGTAGAGGCCCTGCTGACCATGTGGGGCCCTGGGGAAGCACCTTGTACCCCGGGGCCCTTTGGGGGCAGAGCTCAAGCCTTCCATCTGGGACAGAACCCTGGGGAACTGTGCAGGCGGGTGCTTTGTCCTGAGTGTCCACTTGGAAATGGGAAGGCATGGTGTTCATTCTTTTACCAATAGGGACAGGGTCCCCAGAAAAGGTTCCTCCTGACACCTGGACTGCTGGGCCAGCCCTGGCTGGTCAGCTCAGGCCACTCTGTCTGCTAGGGCCTAGGAAACTGGCTCTTCCCCACCCCACCCCACCCCACCCCACCCCACCCCACCCCACCCCACCCCACCCCACCCCACCCCAGGCCTGTCTCTAGGGCAGCCAGCGCCTCTGTGAGCCTTCCCTGGAGGATCTGGAGCCTGGTATGTGTGAATGGTGGCCCAGAAAGGCTTAAGAACATTTTTGGGCTGAGGAAAGAATGTTCTCAGCCGGCAGGTGGATGTAGGAGGCATTAACCCAGAATAATTTTTCCTGCCCTGACAGCTTTGTTAGAAATCTATGGAGACATGGGAGTTCCTTGGTGTTTGTGATTTTATCCCTGGCTTCCGTGTGGAGAGAGTGGTGGGGGCAAGGACTCCATGCTAAGGAGAAACAGGGTTTGCCCCTAAAAGGTTTCTTATTTTGGTTGCTTGGGATCTCTCTCTTTCCCTCCCTTGTCCCTCCCTCCCTGCCTTTCTCTCTCCCTCTCCCCACTGTCCTCCATGACGTTGATGGAGAACAGCCAGTTCTTTAGGAGCTGTGGGAATCCCCCACCCCAGCCCATGGGTGGGATAGGAAAGGAGGCTTCACAAAGATAGAGGGGAGAGGGCTGAAGAGAAGGAACAGAAATGAAGAATGGTGAGCTTACATGTTCTGGGGTTCTGATTAGAGTATGCTTGCTGGGGGGCAGGGGAACCAGCAGACCTAGGTCAGGGGTTCCTGAAGTGTGACCTCAGGATGCATCAGCATCCCCTGGGAAATTGTCAGCAATGCAAATTATGCAGCCTACCTCAGGAGCACTGAACCAGAGCCTGCATTTTAACAAGGTTCTCCAGGTGATTCATGAGAAGGGCTGAATGGGCCACACTCGCAGGCCCGGAGATGTGAGGTGGCGCGTCTGTGATCCCACGGGTGGTTAATTGCAGAAGTGAAACTTTCTACCTGCTGTGTGGGTGAGATGGGGCAGAGTTAGTACCTGACTCTTAGGACTAGGGATTTGTGCCTGGGTAAACCCATTTGCGTTTCGTATCTTGGGGACAGAAGTTTTACATGAGCTATGATCGTGGAAGGATGGTAGAGCTGGGAAGACGGAGACCTGCCTCAGAATTCACGCACACAGCTGATTACCTGAAATGCTGTGGGCCTAGATCTCACCACCAGTTTGCCATCTGGTTGCTGACATTTCAAAACATACTTTGTTCGGTCAGCAGCAGCATCATCGTCATCACAGCACTGACCCTTTTTCAGGCGTTACTGGGATCTGTGCCCTGTGCTTAACGTGCGGGTTATCTCACTTGTCACACCAACCACACAGTCACTTAAAATTGAGGAAACTGAGGCTCATGTAGATGATGGAAGAGATGGAATTTGGATCAAGGCCCAGGTGACTCTCCCGTCACACTTACTTACACTGGGTAGGTTACATATGGCTATAGTACCTTTTGTATTTGTGATATTGTACGGATTTTATGGTTCTGGGGCAGAAGTTATCCTGAAAAGTGCCAAATCTGTTTAGTTATTATTACCATATGTTGAAGTAGATCAGACATTTTATAGTATAAATTCTAATGTCTGTATCAGTTTAAGTTTCCATACGCACTTTAATTGTTTTTTAATTATAAAGACTGAAATGGAAATTCTGTATCTCAGCCAGTTGAGAGAAAAGAATCCTAAATGCTCAAATAAGTGTGATTTATGCTGTTGCCAAAAAACACACAAAGTGAAGGACATGTGGGCACTGTCTCCTTAGTTATGATTGCTTGCAGATTATACATTTGAAGTGAAAGAGAAAGTTGGGAGTGGGGAGGCGCCCTGTAAACAGGGAGACATTGGATTACATTTAGGCTCATTCAGCTGGGAATGGGACGTAGATGGCCAGGGAGGGGATGGCCAGCTTCTCCCAACTTTCCCCATAGGTTGGGGCCGTTTTGGTGATTGGTTTATTGGTTTTTTAGCTTTTGGTGGGGGGTGGTTGGCAAACTATGGTTCATGGGCAAAATCCAGCCGGCCAGCCAGCTGTGTTTGTAAATAAAATTCTGTGGGAACGTAGCCACACTCGTTTGCATACTGCCCATGGCTGCTATCACACTACAAGGGCAGAGATGAGTTACTGAGACAGAAACTGTATATGGTCTGCAAAACCAAGTGTTTACTGTCTGCTCCTTTACATTAAAAAGTTTGCCAAACCCTGACGTAATATTACCTTTTGGATGTTTTCTAAGTTTTCTTTCTGCTGTGTGTCATAAATGCTTGAAGCTCGTTCATTCATTGGTTAATTTATTTGTCAAATATGGTTTAATCATACTGGTAAGAAATCTTAGCTAAGGGGCTGTGGGCTATGAGGGGAAAGGTATAATCAAAGGCCATGGGCTTGGCCCAGCTGGCATGGCTCGGGTTGAGCATCAACCTAGGATCCAGATCGCGGTTTGATTTCTGGTCAGGCCACATGACTCAGGTTTTGGGCTTGATCCCTGTTGTAGGGCATGCAGAAGGCAGCCGATCAATGACTCTCTCTCATCATTCATGTTTCTCTCTCTCTCCCCCTCTTCCTTTCTCTCTCTCTCTCTCAAATCAATAAAGATATATTAAAAAAAAAAAAAAAGACCATGGGCTTGATAAGAAGACACATTTGGTGAACTTGCCATGATCAGGGTTCTTAGCTACAAATAACAGAATTCACTAACTCAAGCAGAAAGGGATTCATTGGTTAATAATTTGGATAACTCTCAGAACTGTTGAGAGGGCTGAAGAAAATACAGGAGCAAAATCCCCAAACCACCCCCAGAACAAGCCACCAAGGGAGCTGCTGCGTCTTCCAGTCAGGAAGTTGCAGAACCAGGTAGCGGAGCTCCAGAACCACACCCCGCATGGCCTGTCCCTTGAGACGACGCCCCACCCTGGCTCTGCCCTGGCTGTGTCCCTGCTGACTCACATGAAGCCCTAGTCACACACAGAACCTAGCTTCAGGGGAGTCTGAGAAGGGTTTCAAGCTCTCCAGCCCCTGGATGTTGATAAAACAGTCTGCAGCCACGAAGCCACTACCTCTGTAGTTTTGCCTTGAAAGATAAATATAGAGTGTTCAACTCCTTTACCTCTGTATTAAATTTTGAGAACTTAAGACATTATTCAGTAAACATAGCAAATGAGACTGACCCCGAATACCCAAGAGAGCAGGAGTAGGTACTATGGATGTCATTCCCAGACCCATCTCCCAATCCCACCTACTTACTTTTTTGTTTTGTTTTGTCCCATCAGTTCTATTTGTCATATAACCAGAATTTATTATGTAAATATTTCAAAATAATTAGATTTTACAAGAATAGTTTACAGTTTAGCTATGATTGCACAAATACTTGAAACAGGAAACAATTTTTACAAATACATGTTTTCTTATAAGAATACTTTAATAAAGAAAATAAGTCTCTCTACTTCTTACAGGAAAATTTAGGCAGTTTTCCCCTCATTCAACCATCCTTTTAGGTTTTCTATCACAGCATGTCCACCACATCCAATAAACCAGATTATTATTTGCTGCTGCTGCTCATTTTCGACAGCTGTTGAGATTCACACTGTTAGGAGTTTTTAGGCTTCTTTTTCTAATTTTTCTTGAAAGAATTCACATATTTAGGCTAGAAGAGGTCATTCAAACAACACTCCTTCCAAATATAACTTGTATCAAGTTAATCACTGTGCTTGGTGAATGACCTTTTCACTTCTCACTTGGGCTACAGCAGCTAGCAGTTTTACCCCTGCTGTATCAAGCAGAAGGGATAAATCCTTTCATTCCCAAGTTTCTAAACTGCAGAAATGAAACCCTAGAAACCAGAGTTAAATAGAAATATTAAGAAAGCTAAAACATTTGCTGTTGATTAGAGGACACTTTTAAATCCAAGGTCTCTCCCAGGTTGAAGAAGACATAAAATAAAGTATAAGGATATGGGAGTAGTTTTATAAAATTTTGAACTGAAAAAAGGTTAAGCACTTAGGTCAGTGATATATCATATCCAAAGTGCCAGAAGGTACGGACTCTGGCTAGCTGAACTCAGTGTTTGACGCTCGTGTTATGCTGTGGCTTTGAAATAGCTTAATCGATACGTGCCCAAGGCAAGTAAGCGTTTAGCCAGGGGAACTTTACAGTTTCCTGACCACGTTTACCTGAAGAGACGGGACCCTCAAGGGGAAACATTTGGCATTCATTCCATTCCTTCACTGTTACTGAAAAGTGTGTCCTCTTGGCAAAGCTCATCTTACTTTTCAGCCAGCATGAATTAAAACCGAGAGAACACCGCCGTTCAACAGTCACGTTCCTGAGCACTCAGCTCCAGTTATCCACCAGTCTTCACAAAATTCTTCAATCAAGCCCTTGCCCAGCAGGAGATTTAACAGTACTTGGGGACTACAACATGTCCCGTGTCTCTTCTCTTTTATTTCTCTTGATTTCTCTTTCTCATTTCAGTGTAACAGCTGCTACAGGTTTTTACCAAAACACTTCAGCGGTAGTTGGAAAGGAGTCCTTTTGCATTGCCGAAAGTGTTCAATCACGTTATATCGGGCCATGTTTGCATAATAACTAGGAGATGGTCAAAAAGTGCCTACTGTCGTGATTTTGCAAACTCAGGGTTGTCGAGGTACCCATCACTGTTCTTGTCATCCCCTCTTAAAACACCATCTATTAAGCAGCTCTTCCCTCCTTGGTGGTGCCTGTTCATTCCCCTCTTTCTCATGGACATCGGTGATGGCTGTGGATAGTTCTAGGCCGTCAAGCAAATTACTACCATCATAATCATGCATGTTGCAGTAATGGAGCTGCAGTTCTTGTGGGGCCATCTCCTCCTCTGGTTTGTTGATGACACCTAGATGTTCCATGATACGCTCTTGGTCGTGCACTGTGTTCTTGTCCAGGTCCATGCTGCCCAGATGGGAGGAGCCAGCCCCCGGACTCCGGGGCCCTGGCACCTGGGGCACAAAGGGCCCAGGGCAGGCTGTACAGGAAAGGGGGTCTGAGCAGCTGCAGAGACCTCATAGTCACTGATACCCTCGCTCCCCTGCCCGCCCCATTTATCTTTCAGAGCTCCGGAGCCAGCACCTTCAGGTGGAAGGGTGGAAGGTCTGCATTCTCAGAACGCTTTATCTCACCACTTTCCAGGAAGTAGTAGTGATGTGCTCAGTGTGTGTTTCTTCTATGTCTTTCTTTTTACTTACTATTATTTTTTTAAATAAGAGAACATTGTTGCCACAGTACTTTTGAAGGACCTTTCATTCTCCTGTTCGGTTCCATTAAACTCTCTTCTTCCCGGAGACAAATAGTATCGTCCACTTATCTTTCCATATTTTCAACTTTTACTCCATGTGTGTGTCTGTGCACAATACAGAGGGTTGTTTATGAGTTAATAGGTTTATCTAAAGGCTGTCACACCAGATGTATCATTTTGCAGTTTGCTCTGTTTTTGAGATGGATCCATGTGGCTTCATCGGGTCATATGATGTGACGTTGTATAAACAAGCTACAGTTCATTTGTTCATTTCCTATTGATGGCCATGCAGCCTGTCCCCAGTTTTTGTTATTATAAACATTGCTGCAATCAGCAGCTCTGTCTGTCCATCCCGGGGTTGTGTTCAGATTTCTCTAGGATAGACACCGGGAACCAGAATTGTTCGGCTGTTTCTAGCACTACTGGGTCCTGTCAGGTTGCTGTCTAAGATGACTGCTCAAATTCCCACCAGCGCTACATGGAGGTTTTCATTTCCCTGTTTTAGCTAACACTTGATATTATCAGAGTTGTATGTTTTTGCCAGTCCAGTGGGTGTGTTGTTTAAATTTGCATTTGCATTGTTTTAATTTGGGTATGACTGATTATTAGTGAGGTTGAGCATCTTTTCAAATATATATTGGCTATTCAAGTTTCCTGTCTATAACGTGAATACTCATAGCGTGTGTGTGTGCGTGCCTGTGTGTGTTCTGTTGGGTTGTCTTTTTCTTGTTTATTTGTCGGACCTCTTTATATATTCTGGTTACAATCCTTTGTTATATGTGGTACCATTATTTGCCCCTAACCTGTCATTGTCATTTTTCCCTCTGTCCTTTGTATCCTCTGACCTGGTTTTGCTTCATGCACATGCCTGAATGAGGGCAGAAAGATGCTTCTCCACCAGATGCCGCCTGACTCAGAATGTCAGCTTCTGTATCAGTGAGAAAACCCGAAACCCTTTTAGCTGCTGCCCCTTGGGGGTGGGAAGAACAGAATCTTTTTCCTTCTTTCCACCTCCTACCTCTTTCTGAATCTAGGCGTGTTAGTTTTCTAGGACTGCTGTAAGAGATTACCATGATCTGGTGACTTACAACAACAGAAATTTATTTTTCCATAGTCAGGAGGCCAGAAGTCCGAAATTAAAGTGTTTACAGGGATGATTTCTTTTGGAGGCTCATCCCTCTCTCTTAGTGTCTGATGGCTGCTGCCAACCCTTGGAGACACACGACTCCAGTCTCTGCTTCCATCTTCACGTGGTCTTCCCTTCTGTGGGTCTCAGTGTCATCTTCTTTTCTGTTTCTTATAAGAACACCCATCATTGGATTTAGGGCCCAGCCTAAACTCAATTTAATTACATCTGTAAGGACCCTGTTTCTAAATAAGGTCACTGGGAATTAGGACATGAACATACATGTTGGGGACTATTCAACCCACTATGTTAGGCAAACTCCACAGATCCCAGAGAACAACTAGGCTAAACGCAGGGTGTCTATGTGTGTGTATGGGGTGTGTGGTGCTTGGGAGGGTATAGGGGAGGAAAAGTACATCCTGAGAGAGGTACTGTGTTCTGTGAGGTGCCATTTCCCCAGATAGGAAGAGCTGTATGTGTTGGACTTGTAGTTTATTAGAGCCACAGTCCCAGAAAACAGGCTGTGGGAGTAAAGGAAGGTGCCCCTTAGGTGAGCAGGCACAAGCCAGGCAGAACCTTGGAAATGGCCACCAACCTGTACCCCTGCCATGGAGCTGAGCAGGTGACTGTACCCCTGCAAAAGTGGGCTGAGAGGGGACCAAGGGTGGGCTACTCTGTCCCTTAACAGATATTAAACTTTATAGGAAAACAAATAAGGCCCATAGAGAAAATAGAGCAGAACCAAGAAAAAAGAGCACCGCTGACCCTCCTTATTTGTGGAGTCCATATTTGCGAATTTACCCACTCACTCTAATTTATTTGCATTCCTCAAAACAAGACTCGAGGTCCTTTCACAGATATTGTGGCCTGAGCAGAGCAGTTAGGAATCCATCTGAGTCACCTGCTGTGCATGAACCCAGCCAAGGGAGAGCAAAGCCAGGCTCTGCTTTCCTGTTTCAGCTCATGCTGTGAACAAGTATTTTTTATAGTCTAGTTGGTGCATTTTTTGAATTTTTGTGCTTGTCAATTTCATTATTTCAAGTGGCCCCCAAGTATATGCTGAAGTTCAGCCTAGTGTCCCTAAGCCCCAGGGGCTATGATATGCCTTATGGAGAAAAAGTGTGTAGATAAGCTGCCTTCAGGCATGAATTATGCTGCTGTTGGCCATGAGTTCCATGCTAATGGTCAACAATGAATCTAAAATGAGGTGTCTTTAAATAGGAACACACATAAACAAGGGTCATTATTGATCCATTTGTGAAAATGTGGCCAGAAGCTTGCAGGAACCCAGCTCTGTATTTCCCTTAGGAGCAATGGTTCAGAATTCACTAATCGAGGGTTGCCAGCAGTTTGATAGACTATGACTACCAGGAATAATGAGAACCAACTGAATCTGAAAGAGCCCACCTCTGAAGATGATTATACCATGAGATCCGGGAGCAGATGTCAGGAAATCGGCACCCTCTAATTGCAAGGAGAGGTGCGCTCTCTGTGCAACCGGAGCCAGCGTTCCCCAGCAGAGAACAGTCCGAGATTAGAAGGCATCAGGATAAGATGGAGGTGGAGATGGAATATAGGGAAAGATTACAAGAAAACTAAAAAGTTAATTGCAGAGTCAAAATCCATACAGCACAGAGTGAGGAGTAGAAAATGTGTCCAACAATAGATTCGTTCAATAAACACTAATATAGCTGTAAAGTGAACTAGCTGTGATTGAGCTACTAAGGTACTGTGCCTTACTTATTGACTTAAAAGGAGTACGGAAAAAGGAGAATTTAAACTGGCAAAAAGGTCTGGGTGACTATATTTAAGGTGGGGTACACATTACCTTTAGTATACAACATGCTTATGTTTCTGTAGTGTTTGATTTTTTTTTGCAAAAAAATATATTGATGCATTAACTTGAGTTAAATTAAAGTGGAGGTAAGGGGGAAAAAGGCATTGTCAATGTGAACTGCTGGGAAACACTTCCTCCGGTTGTCTCGTAGCTCCGGGTCCTCCCTGACTGCCTCACCACACCTGTGTCTGTGAGCATCTCCCTCTTCAGACTGTGGACCACCTGAGGGCAGCTTTCGTGTTTCTAAAGCCCCACACCGTGGGCGGCTTGTGTGAGATGCTCAGGGCCTTCTTCTTGTGGGGAGGAGTGGTGGAGGTGCGTCACATGGGAGCGTCCAGTGACGGTGGGAGAGTGAAGGACTGAGGAGCTTGAGCTTGTTCAGTTGGGTGGACCAGAAGGTGTGCAAGACTGATTCAGGAAGTTCAAGGCTTTTGAGAGACCTTTTAAGAGGTGGTTGTGAGGGGCTCTGCAAAGATCCACTATGTCCGTGTCGGCTGAGCACATCTCCCCAGGGTGGGCTGGGGTATATAGGCGTCCTGCTGAGCAGTTGACCTGTTGGTTTCCTTCTGAGAGCTTAAGTCAGGGACAGAAAGCAGTGTCTCTGCTAAAACTGTCCTTGTCCACAGAAGTTCCTGGAGCTGGACAGATCCCGGCTGAGATGGAGAGAAGGATTTGATAAATGCTGTAAATGCTCCCACTTGTAGGCCAGAGTTCATTTAGACACAGCTTCGCAGACACAATAGGAGGCCTCAGAAGGAAAGGAGGCAGGCAGGAGCGAGCTCTTTGCACTGACTCATCTTTCCCCGGGGCTGGTGACACATGGCTCTGACATTTTCTGAGGCTGCAGCTCCCAGAGACCCCTGGAGGCTCTGGGGCAGCCTTGGATGACCACTGCTCTTGACTGCCCCATGTGTGGAGGAGAGCCCGGGAGGTGGATAGGAGAGAGGTCCTTGCCGTCTCCGAGGCCTCAGAGGAAGGGATCCACGTCTCCCTCCCTGTGAACAGTTGGAGAATTTTCCTCTCATAAACAAAACAAACATGAGCTGATAGGGTGGAGGCCCCAGAGAGTCTGGGTGGCCCTTTCTTCAGCCTCTCTGCAGTTGTTTCTCCAGGGGGCAGAGTGTGGAAGCTTCTTAGAGGCCCAGAAAGCCGCCTGTGGGTCTCAGCGTCGTATCTGGTTAACCGGTGCTGGCCAGGGCTCTGTTGCTCTTGGAGAAGAGGCTGTGAGCTTTTCAGATCCTGTCCACACAGGCAAGTGGCTCAGCAGAACCCAGAGCGATGGAGCAGGTGCTCCCTGGCCAGGGCAGGCCATGTGGTGTCGTGGGCAGAGCCCCCCTGGGGCCAGGCGGCAGCACCCCGTTTTGGCCCACCCACCCTCCAACTAGCTGGGTGGCCTTCGCCAGCCCTCACTTCACGGGGCCTCAGCCGCCCCATCTTTTGCTCCAGAGGGTCACGCTGGATGGTGTCTGCCAGCTGTTTGCCTCTCTGAACCACTGAGATGGTGTGGGCTTCCTCCTGACGCCCCTCCTCCCCTGTCCCCCGTCTCTTCCACAGTCTCACAGACTTACCCCGTTTTGTTTCTGAAGCTGAAACCCCAGGCCTTTCTGTGGAGCTGAGGAAGATGGTGCTTCCCTCAGCCTGAAAACTGGGGCCAGAGAACATGCCATCCATCACGTCCTCATTGTCACTGTGGAAGGTCCCGGAAGGTCAGCTTCCAACTGCCTCCCCGTACAGAGTCCTGTCTGTATTGCTCGGGGGCTGCCCTTTCACAGAGCCAGTGGGAAAGTATCCCTTGTCGTCCCCAGAAGAGGTGATAAGAGACATTATTTTGAAGGTTGACAAGTAGAAGTTCGGAGAATGCGATGCTCTATTAAAGTACAAGGGCAGATAGAACTATTTTGAAGCGTTGAGCACATCCTATTTATTTTATTGCTGATTGAGTATATTTTGTCTGCTTTTGGGAAGGGTTTGTGGCCGAGGTACAAGGGGTGGCTTTTGATATGAAAATGTGCATTGTGACAACCTGAATGGGGTGTGGGAGGGGGGCAGAGAGGGCCCCCGCTTGGCAGAGGAGGGGCCCCGATGCGGGTCCAGCCCAGCCGGGGCGACACCAGGGAAGCGTCGAGGCGTGAAAGGGTGCTTTTAGGAAAGTCTGGATCAGACATGATGTTATAGGAAAAAATGCAGCGTCTAAGGAAACAGCGCGTGAATGGAGAGAAAGCCGAGAGACGGGGCAGGGAGGCAGGGAGGTCATAAAACAGATTGTCATCGGGAGCCAGGCAAAGGGGCCGTGCTGCTGGCTGGAGAGAAGATGGCAGAGACTCCCTGCTTCCCAAGGGAAGGCCGAGCCTCGGGGTGGAACAGCTGCGGGGTGGCCGGTGAGGCCACGGGCAGGCCTGTGCATTTCTGAAGCATGAGGACAGCAGCAGCCTCGGACAGAGCCACTGCCCCTTGGCCTGTGCCAGCGGGAGAAGCTGTGCCTGTGCAGGGCTGTGCCCTCTCACCTTGACCCCCAAACCTCTGGGGTGGGCAACAGGGTCTGCAGTGGGGGAAAGGACTCACCTTGTCCGAGACACTCTTTGGAGATGAGTGAGAGGCATGGAATCTGGCCCCCTTTGTCCACTCTGCGACAGGCACCTTGTCACATCCAGGTGCTGCCACTATCCAAGTGACCTGGGGCAGGTTATTCTTTGTGCCTCAGTTTCCTCACCTGTAAAAGGGGGTTAATGTCAGTGCCTACCTCAGAGGGATGGAAGGATTAAATTAATTCTTTTTTTTAATGTCAATATTTTATTTATAGCCAAAATGGAACTTTTTTTCTTTTAACACCTTGCTGACCGGTCACGAGTATACACGTTTCCATGTCCGAACGTTGCTGATTGGTCGCAAGATAACTCATGTCTGCACTTGAATTAATTTAAGTAATTTTAAACACCTTGCTGACCGGTCACGACAGAAAAGTGTAGCCGGCCTCATGGGCAAGTTCTGGCTCGAAATAGCTGGTCAGCAAGGCTTAACTTCCCCAGCGTTAAAGAAGCTAACTTATCAGTGATAGTTTCATGTGCCCTTCTGAGTTTACCTCTTTTTCAAATCAGAGTGTTATGGGGTGTGACATTTTCTCATGAACCAGTGATGCATACGTAAGTTTAAAATTACTTTGATTACTGAAATGTTGTTTGCTAGAACATTTCTGTGAGTTGATTTAAAAAATAAAATAGCCCTGGCCAGGGTGTCTCAATTGGTTGAATGTTGTCCCGTATACTGAAAGGTCGCTGGTTCAATTCCTGGTCAGGGCACATACCCAGGTTGTGGGTTTGATCCCCCGTTGGGGTGTGTGTGGGAGGTAACTAATTGATATTTCTCTCTCGCATCAGTGTTTCTCTCTCCTCCCTCTCCCTCTTTCTCTAAAATCAATAAAAAAATATAAAATCAAATCAAATCAAGGGAACTTTCTAATTTTTTGTGGGATATTAGTAAACGAAATGCATGAATCCGGTTTGGAGGAGCAGGACAGCTCCCTGGGCTTCCAGGAGGCTGGTGGAGGCCCGAGCTGGCTTACTGAGCCTTGTTTCTAATAGGGGCTCCACAGGCCCTGGGGACAGTGGAAAGTGACATCCTGCTGGCATTGGTGGAGGGATGGGGTATTAGCAGCCTTTACAGGGCCACTGGTAAAGGGGTTCATTCAACAGCAAGCATTAGTTTTGTTTTTTTAATCCTCACTTGAGGATGGAGGGTGTGTGTGTGTGTGTCTGTGTGTCTGTGTGTGTATACACACACACACACACACACACACACACACATATATGTATTTTCCATTGCTTTTCAGAGAGTGGGAGAGAGAGAGATAGAAACATCAATGTGAAAGAGACACATCAATTGGCTGCCTCCTGCATGCACCTTGGACTGGGGCCAGGGGTCGAGCCTGCAACCAAGGTACGTGCCCTTGACCGGAATCAGACCCAAGGCCCTTCAGCCTGCGGGCTGACACTCTAACCACTGGGCCAAACTGGCCAGGGCACAAGGCGGTTCTGAGCCTGGAGTGACTTGTGAGGACTCGGCATGCAGTAGCAGGTACTCCGTGAGTGCCAGGCTCCTCCTGGAACTTCCACTCGTTTGTAGGTTCGTAGCTCCACCTCCTCCCCATTTTCACCTCAGGCCGGACCAAGGGGCACTCGATGTTTCACTTCTTGAGGAACTGCCGGACTGGTTCCCAAAGTGGCGGCACCATTTGACGTTCCCACAGGAATGCGTGAGGGCTCCACTTCCTCCACATCCTCACCAGCACTGCTGAGTATTTGCCTGTTGATTCTAGACATTGCAGTAGGTACGCATTGGTATCTCGCGGTAGCTTTGGGTTGCATTTCCCTGATGGCTAGGGCTGTTAAGCCTCTTTTCTTGTGCTTATTATAAGGCCATTGTGTATCTTCTTTGGAGAAATGTCCGTTCAGATCCTCTGCCAATTTAAACTGGTCAGTCAGTTGTTAGGAATGCTTGGAGGAAGGCCTTGCACATGGGAAGTGCTGGCGAGTTACTCTTAGGGAGAGTCCCCAGGACTTGGCTGCCCAACTACTCACCTACCCATGCTAAGGATTTAGGGGTGCTGCATAAATGACCAGGCATGCAGAGCTGGTGGCTCTATGTTCCCTTCAGATATTTCCTGGCTTGGGGAGAGGCTGGAACATTTGCCATCCCATCACAGGCCAAACACCCACCAGACTTTTTTTTTTTTTTAATATATCTTTATTGATTTCAGAGAGAGGAAAAGAGAGGGAGAGACAGAGAGAGAAACATCAATGATGAGAGAGTCATTGATTGAGCCCGCAACCCGGGCATGTGCCCTGACCGGGAATCGAACCCCGATCGCCTGGATCCTAGGTCGACGCTCAACTGCTGAGTCACGCCCGGCCGGGCTCCACCAGACTTTTTGGATGGGGGGTTTCCTCAAGTCCCTATGGTGGGGCACGGGCCTGCACATACCTGACTGCCTTTGGTGATGACTTCAGTGCCGCTCAGGATCTGGATTCACCCATGCGCCCCTGAGCAGCTGCTGGCGGAGGTTGTCACACACACAGTGTCATGGGGGCCACATGAAGACCTCCTGAGTCCTGCCCACCCCTCCTTACAGCACCTTCCTCCTGTGCTTTGTCACTGCACTTACTCAGCCCGCCTTGTTTGTACCAGCAGCTTGCTGCTCAGGTGGTACAAGCTTTGGCTCAGTATAAGCTTTCCTTTTCATTTTGTTTTTGCTTAAAAATACTCCGGTTTTTCCAAGAGGTGATCAGTCCTTGGTGACGATTGATCTTGGTTTGACCTCAGCATTTCAAGTACAGCAGGTCCTCAAATAACAAATGTTGTTTTGCTCAACCTTGTTGTAACGTTGATGAGAAAAAAAATTGATGCCGGGGCCACTGTGTGGAGTTTGCACTTCCATCCCATGTCCACGTGGTTTTCTCCGGGGACTCTGGTTTCCTCCCACATCCCAAAGCTGTGCCTGTGAAGTGACTTGGCAAGTCTCAGTTGTCCCAGTAAGAGTGAGTATGAGGGTGTATGTGTGAGGGATGGATTCCGCCTTGTGCCCTGAGCTGCTGGGGTAGGCTCCGGGCACCCGTGACTCTCAGTTGGAATAAGCCGGTTGGAAAAATAATGATCTGACTTGTTTTTATTAATCTTTCTTATATGTATGTATATAGCTCATGTTTTATTTCAGTGTTTAATAGTAGAAGTGTTTTAAGTCTTTATTTGGAAGTTTGGTGATATCTTTGACCAGAACTATGCTCTAGAAACTTAACTCTTGTTTATGTCAGTTAACCTGTGGTGAAATGGGTTTTATTATACATTCATTGTTTTGCTTAAACTTGAGGTTTCCAAGAACCTATCGATGTTGGGTGAGGACCTCTTTGGCGCTCCCTGGAGACCTGTTGTGAGCCCCAAGAGAAGCGACAGCCAAGGACCTGGAGGATTAAGCGACCAAGCTATCTGTCATCCTGCCTGGTGGAACAAGGGGGGAGTCACCCTGTTTCCGTACAGGGCCATGAAGGGCAAGGAAAATTAGGGTGCACGGGTCTGGATGGACACATTGGGCGGATAGCTGATGTCATAATTTGAATGAGCCAGTCATACGGTGAACTAGGTCTGGGCAGCCAGCTTGTTAGTGACCCCACTGGTGATAAAACTCCTGTTGTCTCCCAAAGGACAGTTTTCCCCTTTTCCTAGAGGCCATTTATATCCAACTTCTCGTTCCCATGGCCTCCTTCACTCCTTTCTCCTCGAGCGCCTCTGGCTGCCCCCTCTCCTCGCTGTGCGGGGGGGGGGGGGGGGTGCTTAATTTTCCCTCCCGCAGTATAATATCTGGCAATCGCGCCTCATCCTACTTTGATTTCCTCCCCACCTTCTCCGTTAATCCGTGCCTGCTGAAAGCGTGCTTCCTGCGATTTTCCCTGCTCAGCTCAGGCGCTGCTTTCCTCCCTGGGACCTCTCGGCATTTCTGTGCATACCTATGATTATTACGATTCTGGCTCTGGGATAACGTGTGCTTGCTCACATGCTCTCCGCGGAGGCTCCGCTACCTTCCCACACCTTCCGTGCCCGTGAGGATCGTGATCTGCAGCGTCCCGCACCTGGTCAGCCGAACCAAGGCTCAGCCCAGGGTTGGCAGCTCCGGTCAGCAACACGTGTTTCCCTGGACACAGAGCAGCTGCCCATCCACTTCCACAAAACACCCGCCCCTCCGCCGCCCCGGTCTTTTCCTCTCCCTGTGATCGCACCTACTTCCTTAAACCAGTCCTCCTGTTACCATTTCCAGACCTCTCAATGTCTCCGTCACCTCCCCTGAAACCCTTCAGTTGGTCAGTGACCCTCTTCTTGATGTGGGAAAGGTGGACTGTGACCCGGTCAGTGCCACAGGGGTGTTACCTTTCTCAGTCGTAGACATTTGGGGGTCTACAGAGTTAGTTTCAGAATTACACTTTTTTTTTTTTTTTTTTTAGCAGCAACACTCCCCCCAATACCCACGAGTCCCCTCCAGTGTGATTCATAACTAACAGATGGTGACTTGGAAGGGAGGCGCTGGAGTTCGGGGCAGTGGCCTTAATGTCCCAGTGGTACTCCTGTCCAGGTGACAGGGCTGCTGTAAAGAGAAAGAGTGGGTCGTGGGAGTGTAACGTACCCAGGAAACGGGCAGGCTGTCAAGGCGTAACCCCAGCTCCTCATCTCCTGCTTTTGTTTCTGATTAAGTTTTTTTTATTGTTTTTTGCTCATGTTGCAAAGGCGATGCCTGTCAGTTGTAGAAAACTTAGAAGATAATGCTAGGAACAGTGAATCCCACCAGCCTGAGTGACTGTTAATGCCTAGAGTATCTCTCGCCTCATAGACCTTTTCCCACGTGTGTGTTTCTGCTGTGCCTGCAGCCACACTACTTTTTACTTAATGTATTTTTGTCATCTTTCTGTGTCATTGAATAGTGTTCTAACCTGTGGTTTTGTGTGGCTGTGTAGTATTGCATCTTTGGATGTACATGATTCAGTTAATCAGGCATTTCAACGTGCGTGTTTGGGCTGTTTTCGCATCTTTTGCATTCCAAGCTTTGCTGTGTGGAATTGTCCTTCTGAGCTTATCCTCCTGCTGTTCGTTCTCAGCGTTCCCTACGGATAAATCCCTAGATGAGGGGCTGCTAGCTCAAAGAGCAAGCACATGTTTAAGACTTTTGATATGCGTTTTATTATTGCTTTCCCTAAAATGCTCGTCCCTGTTTCTTTATACGTATCCTGCATTAGTTACTCTAAAAAAATATTGGCCAACTTGGAAGACAGAAAGTGGTATTTGGTTGTTTTAATTTGTACACCTTCGAAAACTAACCAGGAAGATTAAATAGTTTTGTAAGTTTATATTTTGTGTATTACCTTTTGGGGTATTTATATATTTTTCTACTAAGAGTTCATTTTTTTTCTTAATGAATTCTTTATATGTTAAGATTGTAACTTCTTTTTTTATTATTCTTACCTGAGGACATTATTTCCATTGCTTTCCAGAGAGAGTGGGAGGGAGAGAGAAAGAGAAACATTGATGTGGGAGAGACACATCGATTGGTTGCCTCTTGCAGGTGCCCAGGCCAGCGATCGAGCCTGCAACTGAGGTTTGTGCCCTTGACCAGAATTGAACCAAAGACCCTTCAGTCTAAGGGCCAGTGCTCTAACCACTGAGCCAAACCAGCCAAAGCAAAGATTTTTGTAACTTTTTGTCCATCTTTTATCTTAAGAGTTATTTCTTTCAGGTTGCTATTGATTTTATTATTTAAATTTTAACATGTGTGTGCTTTTTGACATAGTTTAAAATTGTCATATACCCAGATATATGTTTTATGATTTTTTTACTTCTGATGTTATCCTCTGGAAAGCTCTTCTGACCTCCAAGATTATATGAGTATTTACTTACATTTCCATCTAGTAATTTTTGTTTTACATGTAAACTTCTGATCTGTCTGAAACGTCTTGGTAGACGGCACATAAGTAGAGTATAACCACTATGCTTTTTGAGTCTAGACCAGCTGCCTTAGCACCGCTTATTACTCAACCTGTCCTTTTTCCAGTTTTCCCCTCATTTTATGAAGTAAACAGGTCTCACTTTAGACTTTCTGTTTGATTAAATTCTCTCTCTATTCTCATGCCAGTTCACGCTGTTTTGATTCTTGTGGCTGACGACACACTTTGAGGCTCTGGGAAGCCTTGGGAACGGCACAACACCATGCAAATGCAAAGGACTGTTCAGGTCGCCGTTCCCAGTCTTTGTGTATGTTACGGTCGCTGTCCTCCCCGGTGACAGTAAATAATCTGTGTTTATTAAAGCTCTTCTTTAGGGATCCTCAGTAGAGTAACTTTGCCGTTTGAACCAGCCGGTGCTCAGGTCTGTTAATAAATGTTTGGCTTGTCCCCTGCCCTGAGCTGTGCACAGAGCCCGGTACCCAGGAGAGAGAGGCAGGGCGGTGTCAGCCCAGGCCCCTCGGTTTCACTGCCATGTCATAATCACATCCGTTTTTCTTAAAAATCAGCAACCCCACTCTGCTGACTCATGTCCTTGACTCCTGGACGCTTTCTTCCCTAGCCGGGCACAATCCTTGCTTTCCGCTTCCTGATGGGGGGATTCAGGGTGGGAATGTGGCGTGGGACCCGGAGCTCGAGCAGGGTGGGGACGCCGCTTCCTCATGCCCTCGCTGGGCTGTTGCCATGACAGTCGGCCGGACAGACACGTTGTCCCTGTGCTCTCCTCCCTCCAGCTCTCTCTCACTCTCCTTCCTGAACTCAGAGGGAGTGTGTGGGTGGGAAGCTGCTGGGTGGTCTGCCCAGACTTCCAAGGGATCCTCGACCACACCCAGGGCCTAAGAGGGGCCTGGGCCTCCCTCAGACCACACTCAGCCGTGCTTTCTTTTCCAGCGATGCCTTCAGTGATAGTGACGGTGAGGAAGAGCCGGTGATGACCAGGCAGTAGCCAGTGATGGGGTGGACACCCCGCAGAGGTCTCCTGTGCACAGATGCATAGTTGCGTTACTGAGCACCTACCTGCTTTGTGCCCGAAATGATGGTGGATACTGTGGGCAGTTAAAAGAAAGCTGCGTTTCAGCGCTTGCTCTCACTCTGTTAGCCAAGGCTGCAGTCAAGCAGTTGAGCTCCCAGCTTCCAGACCCTGGGACCTGACGGTCCGGTTTGAAACCCTGACTGCCACTACTGTGATACTTGGACAAATGACTGAAGTTTCTGTGCCGCAGGTTCCTCATCTGTGGAATGGGAGTGATGCTTCCCAGGGTCATTGTGAGGATTAAAGAGTTAGTATATAGGAACGTCACAGTGCCTGGAACATGCCGTGTTTGCAGTTATTCTTGTTGCTGTTGTTGCACGTGTGTAACACGTGTCTTTCCTATACTCCCGCGAGCCGAGAGCCTGCTGTCCTTTCTGTGTTCACCGCTGCACAGCCTTCCACAGGCTGGACACCCAGTAAATACGTTACTGATAATACGAATGTGAATTATTACTGATCCCTCCCTCTGCAGGCTCTTTGTTACATTACCTGATCTAAGTTTCAAACAGCTTTTAAATGAGGGTTTATGTGTGTTTTACAGATGACGAACCCAGGGAGCCTAAGGAACTCCCCGGAGGCTGCCCAGCCAACAAGTGGCTGGGCCATGAGTCACCCCCAGTCAGCCTGACCCCAAAGCAGAGTCAGGATGAATGGGCGAGTGACGAATGGGGTGGGGACATTTGAAAGAAGAAGAAGAAGACAATACAGCATTTAAGGAATTTAATAGATCTATTGGTGTGGGCGACGTAGAGAGGAAGGGCCGATGGGCAGTCAGGAGGGAGACGAGTGGACTTCACGACATTTGGTTTGTGAAGGAAATGAAAACACTCTTGGAGCTGAGGCGTGCTGTGATCCTGCTTGCATTTTCGTAAGATCAGCCTCATAAGGCTGCTCTGTTGGAGGCCGGGGGAGGACTTGGGAGTTTCCAGCTCAGAGATGATGGAGGCTTGGGTGTGGTGGGATGACGGGGAAAGTGGGCACATTCGGGATCCTTGTGGGAGGTGGTGCCACCAGAACTTGGTGGGTTACTTGTGGAAACAGAGTAAAGAAATGGACCCGAGTTCTTCTCAAGTGATTGTGCAACTCTGAAGTTAGGAGCCACTCGGAGGGCACGTGCTGTGGTGACGGGTGAGAGCAGTGGCTTCTGTGTCCCCAGTTTGTGACCTGAGGAGCATGGTGTAGGCTGAGAGTGGGACGTTCAGAGGGGGCGGCAGGTGCAGAGGAGGAGGGACCAGGCTCTGTGGCCTGATTTCCCTGGATGCACTGTGCCTCTGCTGGGCACACTTGGCCTTAAAAACCACTTTGGGCTCAGGGAGCCGGAGAGGCAAGTACCATGTACCTGCACCATCCCCCCCCCGGAATGGTAGAAGGTCTCCTGAGAATGTGCTTTTTTATTAATGAGACACAAGTGGCTCAGGGAGAGTTAATCTTCCTAGGAATCAAAGAAATGTCAAGTTCATCTAAGGGTATCCTAAGTGACCATGGCCTCTGTGGTCTGGGAGTGGGAGCTTCTGATTCAATCCACTCCCTCCAGAACCTTCCTGTGGTTTACCAGGAGGGTGGGAGGGTGTTGAAGGATGGGCCACAAAGAACACGATGCTTCTGGCAGTCAGCCCTGGACCCAGGGGACCAGCGGGAGGGCAGTGGAGGTGGCTCTCTAGCCTGACATCTGTGCATGACCCCCAGTGCACAGCCGAGGGAACACCCTCATCCACCCCCTCCCCCACCTCAGACCCCCGTTTCTAGACTGATGTTCTTCATCTGAGCCTAATGCTGTCCCTGGATGTCTTCCTTGGATTCAGTTCCTGGGAGGAGGAAGAACCCGGAGTCCTTGACGTGGCTGTCCCTTTGGTAGATTACCAGGGCGTCCCCTCACCCATCCCTCAAGGCCTCTAGCGTGTTTCATCTCTGCCCCGTGTGAAGGGCTGCCTGGAGCCAGTTCACCTACACCGAGTGCAGAGTGGTGACCAAAGTCAGAACCTTCCTGGAATTTCCAGGCACTGAGCGAACAGAAAGAAATGGTCCCTAGAGCTGGGGAAAAAAAATCCCATTTGACGTTTATCCGAGGTGCTATGGAACAGAAGAAAGAGAATTTAAAAATGAACCAAGGGGCCTGCAGCCCCATCTTGGACGCTACCCCGAGTGACCGGGCCAGGGCCTCCTTTCTTCGCTTGCAAAACCGGGGGCTGGCTCTCATCTCCAGGCCCCTTTCGGCAGTAACACTATCCCGTGCAGCACTCGCTTTCATTACCTAGCCCGGCAAAAGAGCGAGGGCTGAGATTAACACCCTCAGTTACGTCTTTGCAGAGCTCAGACCTGAGGAAATTGAAAAACACTCCAGCCAGCATGGAATTGGGTTTACAGTGCATTCACTGGAGACGCCAGTGGGCCTCATTAAAAGGCACTTTATCTGCAAGGCCCCAGAGAGCGGCCCGAGCCGAGGAAGAGCAGAGACAGAAATGGAGGGGGACTCGCGGGCCGCCTGCTGCAGTGGAAAGAATGCGGGACTGTGGGTTTCAGCTGCGCCTCCTGCTCCGACTGCTGCACTCACCGGGTACTTTCATTCCCTGATGGCTTTTCCTCTCTGGGAGGAAACAGTCCCTTCAAGCGCCAGCATTCTGAGTGACCTAGTGAATTTCATCACGGCCGAGGTTTGTTCGCGTCTAAGGTGTGTGCATATGTTAAAAGGAAAAACAAAAACAAAAATGAAAATGGGAATGCCCCCAGAGCACGTCCTACTCGGCATCTGCCCCAAATCTCTTGACTCCGAGTCGCCCGGCATCTGCCCCGAATCTCCTGACTCCGAGTCGCCGTCGCTGGTGCCTGTTTTCTACCGGTCCTCTCCCACGCTGCGGGTTAGAGGCTCATTTGTAGCCACTGACTCGTGAGCCGCCCCGACGGCCTGGCTGACATCTGTTCCAGAAATGGCAAAATGTAGAAAAATGTGTGTTCTCAGGATTGATCAACTCTCATTCAACAAAGAGTTTGAAAACTGTGAGCTCATGGGGCCAGCAGTTGTGTCTATACCTCCTCCAGGAACCCGGCCGCTTGGGTGTTGGTTCTAGGAGAAGGTGCCTTATTGGGGAGCAGGGTCTTGGTGTGCCGGTGCTCATGCTCTAGAAGTTACGTCTGTCCCTAAAGCCATCAAGGGCTCGCTCTGACACCCGTGATGGAAGCCTGGTGACGCCCGGGTCAGGCTGGTCGGTAGCTGTCTCTCCTGCTCTCTCTCCGTGATGTGCGTTAGCGAGCAAGTTTAGATTTCTCACCTGTGGGAGGCAGGTGATGGGGTGGGGAGGGCAGGGCCTTTGGGGTGGGTCAGACAGGTTTCCTCCCAGCTCTTTCATTCCTGCAGGTCAGGCAGGTTGTCATGTGCTTGTCCCTTAGCCATGAGATGGAGGTAACCCTGAGGACTAAGGGAGGTGGCAGGGAGGCCCCTCCTCCCCTTACCTAGGTGCCGGGGGAGTTGCTCAAAGACTCAGAGCCTGTCCTCCAGGGGTTCGGGGGAGTTGCTCAAAGACTCAGAGCCTGTCCTCCAGGGGTTTCCGACCTTGTTTGGCAGTCTCTTTCCCCAAAGCCCAGGAGGGGGCAGCTCCCACTGGCTGCCCCTCAAACTTAACCACCGAGGGCCAAAGACATCTGCTCCCCAGACCTGCTCCCACCCTGGGTTTCCCCCTTTGGCCCCTGACATCTCTTGGACCCTAAATACCTCAGGGCATTCCCCTTCTTAACATGCTGGTGTACAACCTACAGGTCTGCCTGAGCCCCCCTCCAGTGGGTTTCCCCTTCTTTCCCCCCAGTCCACACCTGCAAGCTCCATAGTGTCCGTCCCAAGTGTGCAAGGCCTTGCAGCACAGTGGTGGTTCTTACCTGCCGTGAGCATTGTATCCCTGTTATCTTAGTGTCTTGGACTCTTGATTCTCTCACTGATACTGAGGCTAGGTGTGCTTATATCCACCGCGGAGCTCTCTGTCCCCCCTCTGCCTGGGGCTGGGGCAGGTGCCTCTCCTCTGTCCGGGCCCTAATTTCCTGTGTGTGTTGCAATTATGGTCTCCTGGCTCTTCCTCCAGACTGGCAGGCATACTCAGGGCCTTTGCACTGCCTGTCTCTTCTCCTGAAGTGTCCTCCTGCATCTCTGCATCGCTCACATGTCACCTACTTGATGAGGCCTCCATAGCCCCCTATTTAAAACCCCAACCCTTCTCTCTGACATCCGGTACCCCTGTCCTGCGCCCCCCCCCCCCCCCCCCCGCCTTATTTCCCTTCATGACACTATCACCCTCTTATACGCCACACGATTTCTTCGGCGCCTTGTTGATTGTCTGGCTGCAGTCACTGGCGACAGGGAATTTTGCCTATTTGTTCCCTGCTGAATCCCCTGTGCCTGGCACAGTGCCTGGTGTGTAGCTTTCAATAGATACTTGCTGGATGAATGAGTGAATGAATGAAGTGCATTTTCCCCATTTTAAATGGTCCATTTTGGCCTGCCCTCCCCTCGATTCTGGCCTCCTGGAGGGCAGGGCCACGTTCTGTTTGTCTTTGTTTTGGCCGTAGTATTTCCTGGGTGCCTTTTTGATGAATGGATGGTGTCCCAGCCTCTGTCTGAATTCTGCCTGTAAATGGAAATCAGAGCATGCACTTTGGTCTTTGAAAGGCGAGCTTTTTGGGTGGTTTCTCTTCAGCACTCACCCCTTGATCACCTACCCATGTACCCGCTCTTTTCCTCTCCCCCAGCCCCTCATGCGCACATTTTGGGCTCATTATTTTCTCATTTTGTCCACTAACAAGCCATGTGCTTTCAGGAACATTATACACGCCCACCTCCAAGCCTTTGCTCCTGCTGTCCCCCCTGCCAGGAATGCCCTCGCCCTTGGCCTCCTGGAAAACTCCTACGTATCCCTCACTTGCTTTGTACCCTTCTTCCCTGTGCACACCCTGAATGTCCCTCCCCTCTAGCAGGGGCCCACTCCTAGGTCATGCCTACCTTCTGCACTAGTATATGAACTTTCAAGCCAGCTACCACATCCTGTGCCCCTTTGTGCTCCTTGGCATGAGGCTGACCTATACGTTTATCAGGCGAACCAGCAAGAAAATGAATATTTCCACCAGGCTAATACAAAGCTCCATCCACACTTGGGATGAGTGTGGTCCCGCCTGACTCCTGGAGCATTTTAAATGCCACTGGTTAGAGTTGTGGCCAGATCCCTGTGCCGATTGTAAATGCTCACAGCCTGATACGAGTTCTTTCTCCCCTGTAACTGCTGACCACATGGTCACTACTCAGAGCCATGCCAACTTCCCCCAAGCCCTGGGCAACTGATTAGTCTCCTTCCTGACCCCTCCCGGGGCCCTGAGAGTGCACCTCTCCAGTGGGGAGGCCTGCTGCTACCCCTGGGGGAGTCTGAGGGCTGGGAAGGAGGCAAGTGTAGAGCACTGAGCTGCAGCTGCAGGTGTATCTCCTCGCCCCACTTGTCCTTCCGGGAGGAAGTCTGGCTGCAGAGCCGTGGTCAGGAGGTCAGGTGTCTGCCCGAGGACGTGCTGCTGGAGGAGCTGGGCAGCCCAGCGTGGGCAGAGCCACCTCTCCTCCCTGTGTCCTGGCATTTGGCTGTGTCTGAACCTGGGCCGTAGGTCTACTCAGCAGGTTTGGTCTAGACCTCTAGTGACCATGGGGTGTGTGAACTGGGACCCCCCCTCCCTTCATTCTTGTTGGAGTTGAAAAGCAAGTGGGCCGCCGTGGCCTTCTGTTCTGTGAAGGGACCTTCCCAGCGAGTGTGTGAAAGCCCCACTAGTCACAGAAATGGGGATCTCCCGAAATACGGACCCCTTTGTTCTGGGGCTGATAATAGCTCTCCTCTTGCCCTCAGATGACTGGTTTCTTGCCAGTTCCTCCTTAGTGATAACTGGGTGTACCCCCTGCACCCCACTTCTTGGAACTTCTAGGGTTGCAGCCACCTCGACCTCAGAGCAGTCTGACTGGATCTTACGTCAATAATAAAGGTTGGCTTTATCGGGGAGTCTTACTCCTTGTATGTTAACACCACCTGAGGAGCTTTAAAAAACTGCCCAGCCAGGACCTCACTTGGACTAATTAATTAATCAGATTAATCAGTTTCCTACCCATACGTTTTTCTTTTTAAAGCTTTCCAAGTGAGTCCACTGTGCAGCAGGAGGAGAGAACCGTCAGGACAGACGATCACTGCACTGCTCAAACCAGTTGGTCCCTTTGTACAGCCCTGTGCTTTCAGGGGCCCCCTCGGTGCACAGATGCCCACGCTCGGCCCGGGGGCAGAGTGAGTGCAGACTCAGCCCCTGCTTTGCAGGAGGCAGGGTTTAAGCCTGAGGCCGGTGCTCTTTCTCATGGTGGCTGCTTGTTAGGTATTTGCAGACCTGAAATGAACCTCACCAGGACCACTCAATATTGGATTCTGGGAGAGGTGAGCAAACTTGTTCTAGGACTCGACGGTCCAGTTTGGGATGCCTGTCCCTGAGCCCCACGCCCCTAGGGTGCCACCTTCTGAATGAACACCCCATCCACGTGCCCGCAGCCCCGTAACCCCGTTACTTGAACCAAACCCTCTGAGCTCTCTACCTGGAAACTGGCATCCCCATCCGCTCCAGGGACCCAGTGAGACACGGTGTCCCCCAGCTCCTGACTCTCCCAGGTCCCCCCTCTTTTCTCCATCCCCACTCCTCCAGCTGAGGTCTTCATCTTCACCCACCTTTTCCAGGTCTTTGCATCTCCACCCTCATCACCCCCTGATCTGGTCTTTCCTCACCATCAGAGGGTCCCTGTCCTGTGGAAAGTGTGTGAGACCAGCTGCCATCTGGGTCTGAAAGTGCCCCCACCCCCAGCACACCTTTGCCTACCTCTGTGCCTGTCTCCGGCTGCGACCCCCTCGCAGCCTTCCCACCAGCCTCCCACCGGCCAGACCGTGCTGAGGCCAGTCTCGTGCAAGGTTGCTTCTTGCCTCTGAGCCTTTGCACGTCCTGCTCCCTGCCCTTGGAAGACTCAGGTTTCTCCTGCTCCCAGCAGTGTTAGTTCATTAGCCACTCTCAGGGGTCAACTACGTAGTCGTTTGTGACCTTCAGACTCTTGCCTGACCCCTGGAGCAGAGGATTGGTTAAGTCCCATGTTCCTTGGAGCCCATCGAATTCTGCCGCAATTGTGAAGACCACTGGCACTGGTGGGTGCTGATGGTGCTCACAGGGCCCGTTCCTTCTGGAGAGACTGGCCTCTGACTTCTGGCACCATCGTGTCACCTACAGATTGAGGCTCTGGAGTGGCTGCAGTGGAGTCCTTGCCCTAAGGTCACCCGGGCTTCCAGAGCTTGTAGGGCATTGGACTGGCTTTGCTTTGGGAGACTAGAGTTGCAGCCCTGGGCCCACCGGTGCCCGATGGGGGATAACTGAGTACTGGCTGCACCCGGACCACACTCAGTGCACTCCCCACCCAAACGCATTCCGTGTCACAGCCCCGGCAGATACGTGTGCACTCGCACACAACACCTGTCCTCACGTCCTGCTGAAATCTCTGAGCCCACTTCCTCCCATTTTGCCGGTACACCAAACCAGGCTGCTTTCTGGAATCTTTCTAGAGTCAGTCCCCGCTGAGGAGGAGCTGTCCCGGGCCGTGGAAGGGACCGCTTTCCCTGGATGGAGTGGGCGGGAACTTCTCCACCAGCCGGCCAGCGGCCAGGGTCAGGGAATGAGCGCTGGCCTCCGTCCTCCTCCCTGTCCCAAACCAACTGAAATGTATTTTATTCTGAAATAGTTACAAGGGGAGTCACAGTTAAGAGGATAGATAGTGTAGCGAATGCCTGTGTGTCCACCTTCAGCGGCACCAAATGGCAAATTCTGCTTTCTTTCTTTTGCTTTATTCTTTTTTTTTTTTAAGAAATTGATCTTTAGGAAGCCCCACCCTCATCCCCACCTCAGTCCTGCAGAGTGGGAACGTGCAGTGTGGAGACGGGGAAAGGCCCCAGGAACCAGTGCTCAAGCCCTTCCCTCTGGCCCCGCCACACGCTCCTCACGGACGGAGGCTCTTCCGCAGTGGGGCCCCTGCCCTCCGACCTTTCCTTCCCTGATGCCACTGCCCTGCTTCTCACTCGTGGGCAGAAAGTGGATGGAGGGAGGGCAAAGGGAGGCCTCCATCTCTTCAGTATCCAAAAAGGAACATACATGGATGGTAAGAAAAAATAAAGTTACTCTCCCTCAGGGGTCAGGAGAGAGAGGCTGATGACCCAAACTCCCATGCTGTTCTGTAGCTTTCCTCTGCTTGGAATGCCTTTCCCCTCCCCCATATACAATCTTCTATCTGTTCCTCAAGGCCTAGCTCAGGTGACACCTCCTCTGTAAAGGTTCCTGTCAGCCAGTCAGAAATGTTCTCTGCATTTGCTAAACCCTCCTTGCATATTATCAGTGCCTGGAATTGAGTTGTGTCCATGCTTTGTCCCTCCCTCCCTCCCACCAGGCAGTAACTTCGAGGAGGCCAGTGACTGAGTCTCCTGTTTATTTTTGTATCCCCCCACCCACTGGCCCAGGTGGGTGGGCATGAAGATTTGATGAGTGAATGAATGAATGAATGAATGCAGAGTGCCCCATTGCTGGGGCAGGCATGTCTCTACTAGTAAGAGTTGGCAAGCATACTGGGTGTCCGGGGCTGGACCTGGAGCTTCCTCCGCGTCTGGTTCCGGGAAGGAGACAGGTGTTTCGGGATGCCCAGGCCAGAGGCTGTGTCTCTGCAGTTTGCTCTGGGCCGGCCCCACTGAAGTCCCGCTAGTCCCATCGTAGAGAATCATGAGCAACAGGACGGGATCCAGGTCCCCGCCCCAGCCAGCCTTCCTTGCTCCCCACAGTGAGGCCTGCAGCCTCCAGAAGCCACAAGGCCTGCCGGTTTGCAGGAATCCCGGTGTGTTTTTTCCCGTCGAGTGACTCTAAATCGTCTTTAAAATGATTGCTCAACTTGAAAACCCCTGCCGGCGGTGTCTGTGGTGGTTTGGATCCTGCTCCACATTTCATTCCTTTCCCCAAATTGTTCATTATTTCATTTGCATAAATTTCAGTGGTGAGATATTGCCCCAGGCCTAGGAAGCTCAAATAGACCTCGTAATGGGGCAGCAGAGATGAGGGGCAGACTCAGTCTGGCCGAGGCGTGTGTGCCTGATTTTCTCGGCTCTGTCTTCTGCAAGAGCTCCTGCAAGGGCAACTGCCCAGGAAGGCAAGAATGCGCTGCTTCCAGGAGGCGCAGGACCGTGGCCCTGCCTGTCCCTGGCCTTGACCCGTCCCCTTCTCTCTGCATGTTGTCACCAAAGTTCCTTGTCCAGGCGGGAGACAGAGCCAGACAAACCCTCGCTCCCACCTGGGCTCTGGCATCCCCTCCCCATCAGTCAATCCATCCACGCCGACTTATTGAGCGCCATGCAGGGTACTGACAGCCAGGCGCTCGGTGCTGCCACGGGCAGACTCAGAAGCGAAAGACACAAGGAGATAAGACTCTTGTGCGCGGGCCAGTGTGGACAAGACAAGGCAGCTGGGTTAGGTGCCAGGCCAGGGTTGCAGGCAGTCAGAGCTTTGGGGGGGATGGGTGGGATGTGGGGGAGAGAACTTGACCTGAGGGCTGAAGACGGTAGTGAAAGTCGGCCAGCTCTCTGGCGCTGAGCTCCCCACCAGGTCTGCCCGAGGCCGGCCTCCAGCTATAAGCAGCCCGCCCAGGGCTGCAGCCCCTCGGTGTACCTGAGGGTGCTGTTTCTTGACGTGGCATGTGGTGGAGGAGGTTAGGATGGCTGCTCTGGCTCAAGTCGATGGATGCCACGGAGGAGGGGGTTTAACAGAGGGGTCTTTGAGGAGAGTGAGTAGGGGGGTGGGGCTGGAGCACAGCGGAGGGGAGTCGTGGTGATGGGGTTGGGAAGATGCGAGGAGCCTCGAATGTCAGGCTCTGGAATCTAGATGTGTCTGTTAGGCTCAGTGGAGCCAGGGCAGGTTTCTGATCAGACAAAGGGCCTGATAAAAAACACTTTAGACCTGTTGGTTGAGCAGTGGTGTGGGTATAGAAGGAGTTGGGGGCGGGAGCTCAGACCTGACACCCACGTGGGCGGGAAGTGGGCACAGAGAGGGCAGAGGGGCCACCAGCCGGCAGCCTGGATTTCTTAGATGTGGCACCTGCCACCCACACTTCTCAGCCTCCCTTGAGGTAGCGCAGAGGAAACCCAGTTTCTACCAAACACTGGCTTCAGGGTTGAAGGTGAGGCTGTTGCAAGGACAGACTTGGCCTTCACCTGGCCAGGCCCAGGCAGGGAGCTTGCTGGGACCTAACAGATTTCAGTTCCAAGAGGAATGATTTCCTCACTCTCTCCAGAAAATCAGTCCATCCCACGTCTCTCAGCGTTTGCCAAGAACTTCTGTGAGCCCGCATGCTTCTGTGTCTGGTGAGATAACAGGGGAGAAATAGTGCATGGCCATGTCCTCAAGGACCAACCAGAACCACATTCCGTGGAATTTAAATGAAACATTTTTGGACCATGACACACAGTAAAAATATATTTACCATTATGAATCATGACCTAGTAATCTATCTATCCATCCGTCCAAAATAAAATTGTAACGAACCCTTACAGTGTGTGGTTCACCTGATATTTTCTGTTTGCTTCTATTTTTTTAAATGCTGCCTCACAATCCACTGAACGATCTCATGACCCGCTCAAGGGTTGTACCTTCCCTTTGCTAAGGCTGGAGAGTTGAAGCCAGCACACTCACACCAGGTGGAGTCGGGGGGAGCGGCATGCTGCTTAAAGGGCCGTCTGGCGGTGGCATGGCTGTGCGCGCTCTGGGTCACAGGAAAGGGAGGTTGGCGCTGTGGACCGTTGTAGAGAGCCGGCGCTCGGCAGTGATGATGGCCTCGCTTCCAGCTGACTCTACTCCCACCTTGGGCAGTGCAGTAGGGATGGCTACCCTGCCTCTGAAACAACAGAAACAAAACTGTAGGATGGCATTTTAAAAATAAAAACACAAACTTAAAAACAGTGTACCACTGAGCTGACAAGAGAATAAAGGCATCTGTTGAAGCCCACAAAGTGCAAGTGGAATTATAGGGGTGAGCAAGTACAGGACTGACCGTGGGCAGGAGGTTATATGCCCGACCCTTGTGACCTGGAGCCTTAGCTCTGTGGGACTCGGGACCACAGGTAAAGGCAGGAAGTCTAATGGGGGATGGCCACAGAAAGCTTAGACCCTAAAGGGCCATACTCCCAGTGTAAAGGCCCACAAGAAAGAGACCTGCTGTGCAGAGGGGAGGGTGAGGAGACCAGCCTGTTTTGACCTTCTCACTGGACAGAGGTGGGAAGGCTGACTCCAAAGAAGTCATAACCACGAGCCAGCTCTTGGGTGGGTTTAAACCCAAATTCAAGACCCCTGAGAGGTCACGGGTGATTGTGACTTGGACTAGGGACAGAAGTAGAAGAATGTGGGAGAGATTTAGGATTTAAGAGTAAATAGGACTTGGTGATGGATTAGATAACAGGATTGAGGGAGTGGGGGGTGACAGAGGTGACTCCTGTATTTCCAGCTTGCACTGTGGGCAGATGAGAGCATCCTGCCCTGGAAGACAACTGCGTTTGGGAGAGACTATCATGACTTTGATCTTGGATCACGTTAAGTTTGAAGTGCCCCTCTGAGATCCAAGATGCAGGGCAGGTAGTTGGATACAGGTGTCAGGAGCTCCAAGCAAATTTCTGGACTGGGGACATCAATCTGGGAGTCATTTTTTCCCCAGGAAGGTAATTGAATTGGGTTAGATTATCAAGGGAGATAGTCCAGTGAAAGGAGAGCAGGCCCATGTTCTCCTGGGAGAACTGCAGCTTTGATTAAGGACAAGCATGGAAGGGAGACAGGCCCATAGGAGGCAAACCAGGTGTGTGTGCTACTATTGAACACCGGAGGAAGCGAGGGCTGCCCAGGGGATGTGGTGAATGGTCTTAAAACTGCTGAGCGGTCTAATAGGGCAGATGGAAACAGCAATTGGATTTGCAACATTGTGGTTGTGGGTGACCTTAGCATGGTATCAGCCTGCTCACCGAAGAGTCGCAGGTTTGATTCCTGGTCAAGGGCACGTACCTGGGTTGCAGGTTCCATCCCTGGCTCCAGTCGGGGCCCATGCAGGAGGCAACCAATCGACATGTCTCTCTGCATTGACGTTTCTCTCTGTCTCTGTCTCTGTCTCTGTCTCTGTCTCTGTCTCTGTCTCTGTCTGTCTCTCCCACACCATACCCTTCCACTCTCTAAAAATCAATGGAAAACTATCCTCAGGTGAGGATTAACACGCAAAGAAGTATTCTGGTGCAACAATGGCACAAAGAAGGCAGAGCAGGGCAGAGTGAGCCTGAGGGGAGGCGATGGCCAAGCTGAGCTGGGAAGGCCAGGAGAGAGGGTGGCTGGGGGAGATGTGGGCTGGAGGGAGGACTTTTAAACAGGAGCGATCCAGAGCACAGCTGTCAGTAGAATGAGGGGACGAAGGGAGCCAAAAGCAAGAGACTGAGTACCTGAGCGAGAAGGGACGGTTTATTCTTCCTGCAGGAGCCGAGCGCATAAGTACAGGAGCCAGTGTGGGGGCTGGTTCTGCACAGAGAGGGTGAGGGTGCTGGCCCTCCTGACTGGGGCTTCAGGGTGGGAGCAGCAGGTCGGAGGAGCTCTTGTTTAACGACCTCCATTTGCTCTGAGGAACAGAAGGTGAGGCCACAAACTGCCCCTGTGGAGATGAGGTGGGAGACGGTAGGGCTGGAGGTTTCAAGAGGGTGGGGAGTACTTGAAACAGGGAATCGTTCTAAGGAGTGGGAGAGAGCTGACAAGTCTCAGGACCCATTCATTCATGCACTCACTGACTCCCCAGTATCACTGTGTATCTACTCTGCACCAGCCACTGTGGTCTAGGCCACGGGGGTGTATCAGTGAACAAAACAGACAAAAAACCCCAAATCCTGCCCTCACGGAGCTTAGATTAGGGAAGCATAGTAAATAAACAAACATGTAAAGTGTGTACATGCTATGATATAATGAACAGAATCACTGTGAAATATGTGTGTGCTCTTGGGTGATACGTGCTGTGGCGGAAACTGGCAGAGGAGACGGGTGTGGGAGGGCTCGGTGGCGCGTGTCCGGAGCAGGCCTCACCGAGAAGGGACAGGGGCTAAGACCTGAAGGCGATGAGGGAGTGGAGTGTGACTGGAGAGACCCTTTGTGGTCATGGATTTATGGAAGTGACCATCTTTCCTGTGGTGTGACTTCCCCAGAAGGGCTGGCCGTTTGGCTGGGAGTACAGAAGAAAGAAGTTCATGGTGATAAAGGGGCCACACGCCCAAGGATCCCGGGCCTTGACTGACTTGTTCAGATGGATGCTGGTGTGGCCCGTGAGGGTGGCAGGGTGAAGGGTGGAGAGAAGGCAGAGGTGTGGCCAGGGGGTGTGGGGGGAGATGGACGAACCTGAGCCTTAGATGGGAAAGGAGATCCCCTGGAAGCTCTTGTCTTCAGCTGGAATGTGAGGGGTGTAGGGATTGCCTCTGAGGCCCCACCGGCGAGCTTCACCACCGGGCGCGCACCAGTTCCTTCCGTTCCCTGCAGCGGAGGCCTCTGGAGGTGCGCGGTGGGCCAGGGTGCGCGGTGGGTGGGCCTGCGTTTCTGCTGCCTTGTGCCTCGTGTGCGCGGTTCTCCTCACCCTGCCTCTTGTCTGTCTGCCTCACTGCCAGAGTTCAGCTCCTCCTTCTCCCTGGGTTCAAATTCTCCGTAAGTGAAAAGTAAGGACAATTTGGAGATGGCTCCTTCCGGGGCTAAATAGCATTGATCTGAGTGGGGAAAGCTGGTCACCACCATTTTGGCTGATCAGAGAGACTTTTCCCTCCTGTACTGTTCTGGACTCTGTTCTGGATGGTTTGGGTTCTGCGAAGGAAAGACCGTCACCGTGAGAGTCCCTTAGAACTCTGGGTGCAGACCCTGGCGGGTGACTGCGGGAGCAGTGGCGTGTGAAACTGCCGGGGCCCTCTGAGGTAGGCTGGTCTTGCTCTCCCAGGGACAGAGAGGCCTGTGGGGTAACCTCTATTCCTAGTGTTCCCCTCGCAGGGCATCCTGAGTGGATTGCTCTCTGCTTTTGGGTCTGTCTCCCGTGAGGAGCCCCTCCAGGGCACAGACCTTCTCAGCCAGTGTCACCAGCATCCAGTAGGCAGACCTCCCTCAGGCTCCTGAAACTGTTGTCAGAATGATAACAGGGACTGGTCCCCTGTGCTAGCTGCTGTTAACAGGGGAGCACCATTATTGTCCTCATTCCCAGATAAGGAAACTGAGGCACAGAGGTCAACTGACCTGCCCGAGGTCAAGTTCACTGTGCTGGCGTGTGACAGGCCGGATTGAACTGGTGCATCCAGCGCCAGGCTTACCTTCTGCACAGTGTTTTACAAGCCTTATCTCATCTGATAAAGGGGTGTTTGTAATTACTACTTCTTTAGGGACTGGTAGAGGTCAGGTGACCTGGCCCAGGTGGCGTAGGTAGGAGATTGGAACAGGCTCGGATCCCCCTCTTGGCACCTCCTGCTCCTGCCTCAGTGGCATTTGCTGAGGAAACAGACCAGCAAATGGATGAAACCAAGTTCCCACTGGGCCTAATGAATCCTGCTGTTACAGCTTGTTTGCATTTGTTAAGTTAATTCGTTTTCCAGACAGAACCACAGACCAGTGTCCCTGCCTCCTTCCCAGTGTACCCCGCCCCCGGGGGCCCTAACATCCGCCCTAGGCCATGTCAGTCTCCTAGCTCTGGGCCAGGGACAAGAAGGGGCTCGCTGGCCAGGACAAGAGGCTGACCATGAGGATAGTGGTGTCTGGCTGGGCTCCTTGCTCCCTGGCTGGGGCTGGCGCATGTAATCTGAACTGTGGAGGGAAGTTTACTGCACAATAAAGGGAGAATGGCCCGCTTTGGGGACAATTAAAGCCATATTACTGTGGAATTACAGAGGACGCCCGGGGAATTAGCCAAATCCAAAGCAGCCAGAAGTACCAGGGCCAAGAAATGTGGGGCGTTCACATGTGGGTTCCCCCACACACACTTGTACAAGGAACCTGTCTGGTTCCCAAACCCCCTAATTTTAGGGCAAGGAAAGACATTTCCAAAGACTTTACCTGAGGGGAACTATTGTCATAAAACAACCCCCGCCTGGCCCAGCTTGTGCCTTCAATAGTTCTATTCTGGTTCCAAAGCCAACCGAGTCACCAGCGGAGGTCCAGCGGAAAGGGCTAACTAACCCCACCATATGCAGCTGGGAAGGGAGGGACGGGCCAGGATTCTGAGCTGGAGCCGAGCAGGGTTCCATTCCAGTTCCCCCCGTGAGCTGCGTGAGCTCAGCCATAGCCTCGCTGTCCTCACCTGTGAAATGGGTGTGAACGCGCCTTCCTCACCCACTGTTTGGGAGAATGTTGGGTGGATAAAGTCTATAAAAGTCAGCCCCCAGTGCCTCCACTTTTTTATTTTATAGCTTCCCTTGGTGAGAATAATTATAAAGTTGTACAGTGTCGGGGGTTTAGAAGAGCAAATGTGTTTGCACTAGTTTTCCATCTGGCCCCCCCCATGGAGAGGAGGAAGAGGGGTAGGATTTTGTGTTTCTGAGGTCACTGGTTGGGTGGCTTCAGCTGTCTAAGGTCGGGAGCCCCCCTCGGGAGGCCTCCGCATATTCCTCACTCGTCTCCGTGGCTTATTACCTTGAGAGTGGTGAATGCTTCATGATGGGGAAACTGAGGAAGTTTGGAAAGGGGCAAAGTGGGACACTGGTGATCCCTGCTTCAGGAGGTCGTGAAGGGGAAATGTAATTGTGGGTATCTGGTGCTTCCCTCGGTGCACAGAGACGACTCCAGGTGGCTCACCTGTCACTGCTGTGGGGTGGCTAGGATGGGTTGCGATGGGCAGGTGTAAGCTGTTTTCACTTTCAGCCCTGCCCTCTGCTCCCCACCGCTTGCCTCCCTCACCCTTCAGGCCATGGCTGGGCACTGCTCTCTGCCTTCCCTTTCTTAGGGCCCCCCGAGGTGCCTCAGCGTACAGCTGTGTGGGTGCATTTCTGCAAAAGATTGGTCTGCCTGAAGCCCTTGAAACCTTGGAAGACTGGCTAGCTTTTTAACTAAGCCACTGCTGTTGGTGCTGTTGTGCACCGACTCTTCGCTGTGAGGAAGTGGTGGCAAGTCCCCAGGCGGTGTTCTCTAGCTGTAGCTGATAACTTAGGACATCGCCCCAGAAGAGACATTTAGCTTGCTTTCTGCAAATAAATCCCCCATGTTTGCCCACGGGTAAGTTCTTCCGTTGTCTTCTTTCTGCATGCACAGTCCCTACCCCAAGGACGGAGGGTCATTATAGACTGGGAGACTTCTCAGGACGCTTCCACCAGCTCAACTAAGACGATTGACAAGGCTGCCCTGGCTGGCTGGCGCAGTTGGTTACAGCATCGTCCCGATACGCCAAGGTTGCGGGGTTGATCCCTGGTCAGGGCGCATACAAGAATCAACCAGTGAGTGCATCAATAAGTGGAATGACTAATTGATCTTTTTCTCTCTCTCAATCATTTTTTTCTTTTTATTGTTTTTTAAGAGTATTAACAAGGCCAGTCCTAGCCTCAAATCTGGAAGGTTCTCGCAGCCCAGAGGTGGAACAGTGTCTCCTCTAAGGCCCTTTGAGATGGAAGGAACTTTGTCAGTCTAGTTTGATCCCCTCCTCAGAGCTGGACTCTCCTACTGTGTCCCTGGACTCGAACGCCTCCAGGAGCAGCAAGATATCTCTCTCTCTCTTTCTCTCTCTCTCAGGGTGCCCCATTCTGTTCTTGGTCAGCTGGAATCTGCCTTTCTCTGTCACTTTCTCAATTCTGTGGCAGGCCACCGACATGCTTCAGTGATATGATGATGTTTAATTAAAGTCTTTCGTTGTAATCTCATGAATACTTCGCTGATATCTAAGTACATTTTACCTACTGGTTTGATTAAAATAACTGGATTAATAATTTGGGTTCAGAGTTTGATCAGTTTCACCGCGAAGCATGTTCTGATGAAAATGGCCTTTTTTGGGTAAAGATTTTGGGCCATTCTGGTCATAATTGCCTTCCTCCTCCAGTTTCTCCCTGAACAGCCGTATGAGTCCACATGGGGATCTTTGCATGTGGAATTGAGGCATTCTAGGGAACATCAGGGCCCTGCGAGAGCCTGGTGTGGAGTTCGCAGCCAGGAGAACACTTCTTGGGTCATCAGATGAGCAGGGTCGTTCCCTTCTCTCACATTTCCATGTAGTCTCGGGCAGGATTTCTGTTCTCATTTAGCAGATGGAGAAAGGAAAGTTATTAAGGAAGGTCAAGGTGACACCAAAGAGGAACCTAAGAATCAGACAACCCTTGGGGCTCAGAAAAGCCCCAACGGGCCTCTTTCCTGTGGGTCCTGTTGAATCGAGGGTCCTCTTAACCTCCTTTGGGGCTTGCAGGTGTGAGAAGATCAGAGGTTCCTCTGATTAAAAATTGTGTAAAATCACACATGTTAGGTGAAGCCCATGTTTGATTGGGGTCTGCAGGGTGTTGGAGGTAGGATCACCAGGCAACACGTGGGCATACTTTTACTAAAAAGTATTTGTTGAAATTCTGATTTAACTGGGCATCCTGTATTTTTATTTGCTAAGCCTGGCAGCCCTCGGCAGGTAAATTAGGAAAACTAGAAGGCATGTTGTTGGTGACCTGGAGTGGCCCAGGGGATCCTCGTTTCAGCCTGTCTCCATTCACGAGCAAGAACCTCGACCTGTTGGGCTCACCTGGCTCTGTGCGTGGGGTCGCATTGCTGGAGCAGTTTCGGCGGCAGGTTAGGTTGGTGTCTGAGCTTAAAAACTCAAGTCAAAGTTAACTGAAGAGTTGAACTAAATAGCTGAGAGGGATGCTGCCTGTGTGACAGTGCAGGGAGTGATGGTGTCCTGGGAACTGCACGCTTTCCTGCCTGGTGTCACGGGTGTGGAACTGACTGCAAGTCGTTAAACCTCCCTCGCCGCCAGCCTCTCCCACTCCCGCTGGAGCCGGGCCTAGCATCTCCAGGCTGGCATGGCATCTCCAGGCTGGCATGCGCCAGACTCGGTGATGGGACCCATTACAGATGGGAAATGACTCCGGGAAGCCAGGGGCCAGGCCTGGCCAGCGTGGCTGGCAAATCAGCGCTCATCTGACCGTTTAATAAAGCGCAGGGAGTTTGCACCACCTCTGGGAAAAGGGCTGGAAGGGAGCCCTGTGCTGCCAGACAGGCATGTGGGCAGGGTGACGGGCCACAGGCAAAGAGGGTTTCATGGCAGCCCAACCGCGGGCGCAGCTTTCCTCAGACAGCTCTTCTAGTTGGAAAATTCTCAGCCTTCAGAAGTGGATTCCAGCAGCCATGGGGGTTTATCAAGTTCTTTCTGCACCGGCTGGCCGGCCGTGCCACCCTCACCTCCTTGCTGGAGGTCTGGAAAGAGCCCCGAGTTAGGAGTGCTCCCTAACTAGTTCCAGGTCCCTGGCAAGGTCGCTCTGCCCATTGGGGCCTCATTTCTCTCATCTCTCCATGACAAGAAGGGAGACTGGGAAACCTCGGAGCCTGCACCAGCCCCAGGAGCCCATGTCTACCCTTGGAGGACGCCATCCCTTCCCCCTGTGGCTGAAGATCTTGGGTGTGGATGGGAGTGGGCCGAGTGTTCATCAGGGTCCTGTCATAAGAAAGAAGCAAGACCCCCTGTCTCTGGGCCTCTATTTTGAAACCAGGACCCTTGAGGGCAAGAGAATTTGCATCTGGTAGCCAGTAGCCACCAAAAGTTGTGGAAGAGCGTAGTGACGAGGCAAGAGGAGTGTTTGGAGAGGGGCTGGGGTGGAGGGTGGATTGGAGTTGGGAATGCCACATGGTGGGCCAGGGCTGAAGTCACCCAGGGAGGTGACAGGGCAGGGCCTGCTCTGGCCTGGCCGCCTGGGGAGGGCCCTGCAAAGGGAGCATCTGAGGAAGGTTGCAGACAAAGGGCTGAGGACTGCCCAGGGCCGAGCAAAGCCTCCTCGGCATTTCCTCCGCGGAGAGGGGCCTGCCCGGCCGAGAGGAGGATGTTTGTGCAGCAGGAGCCCAGTTATTCCTTCGCAGTGGAAGGCCTGGGAGACGTTAGGAGGGGATTGTTTCAAAGCCTTAGGGGGAGGTGCAGCAGCCAGAAAAGGGCAGGGGAAAGAAAAGGCTAAGATGTTTACAGAGAAAAAAGTCAGTGGAAAATATGATGGTGAGGTCAAGCCGATTCGGGGGATGGCCCTGCGCAGTCAGCTGGGGAGGGGCTGGTGGCCCCGCACAGCGGGAGAGAATGCCACTAGGCTGTGCTTTGGGGAGAGCTGTCACTCCCTGCTACCCCTAATCTTCCCTGTGGCCCCATCCCAGCCCCACGAATGCCCCCTCTCTCTCTCCCCCCCCCTCCCAATCTGTTCACGGCCCATCTCCCAGCCCAGATGGAGTCCACATACCTGTGTGCTTGCAGGAGGCAGGACTCACAGACCTCAGATGTATCCCCTGCCCAGTCCTTTCTCCAGAAGCCCCCAGAGGGTCTGGCTGGGTTTGGGCTCCCAACAGCTCTTTTGTCTGACATCTTGACAAAGGGGCCAGGCCTTTCCCAAGCCCCACAGGTGTGAAGAGCTTGTTACCCTAGTGTTTGTTCAGCCCTATTAGTGGCCTGAAGGACTGTTGACAGAGGGCCCCTTTGTGTGGGACTCGACTAAAGCTCTCTAAGCCCTCGACAAACACAGGCCACTTATCTCCCAGGACTTTATCAGAAGCCATCTAAAGCCCGCCTTGGCAGGGAGCTCCGGCCTCCTGACTGCCGCCTGCACTGGGTTCCTGAAGCGTTGCCCAGTTCCCTTTTGTTTTCCACCTTCCCTACCACCTCGATCCACCTCTTGTCGATTATGTTTCTGATATCAGAGATGAAGCCCCGGGCCAGGGTCAGAGATTCTGTGCTCAAGTTGGAGTTTTTAAAACAATGTGTGGCTTTGCAGGCCTGTCTCTGAGGCGGAGGTGCTGTCCAAGAGGTCGGGGGCTCCCCACGCTGAGACGCAGCTTCAGGAGCTCCAGGCCCACCAGGGAAGTTCCCTGTTGCTAACTGCCCTTGTGGAAAACTCTCAGCAAGGCCTCCCCAGCAGACCCCCACATGCCTAAAAAGGGGACTACTTTTTCCTCCTCAGAATGCTTTTCTCTGCCCAGTACCTAGAGGTATCCTTGCCTCACCCTCTCCTTCTGGAAGACCCAGGTGGCCACTGGTGCTGTCAGCGACTCCCCTTCTGAGGGTGTTCCTGTGCTGAAGGCACCTTCACCTTCACCTTGAGTGACTGGAAGCCTACACGACGCCCCTTCAGGGCCATGGTATCACTGTGCCCCATCTGATCTACCTGCGCTGGTGGCGCTCTCACTGCTCGGCCTGTCACCTGCCTGCGTAGTCCCACCCCTGTGGCGGGTTCACACCTGCAGCACTCCCCTCATGAACTCCCAGGTACCCTCCCGGAGCTTCCCTGCTGGCGTGAATCTGCCCCTTACCTCCTAGGAGTTTTGGTTCCTGCAGCTATAGACTTTTAGGCCAGAAAGAACTCAGAGATCATCAGACCCAATGTCTTCATTTTATTTAAAAAATTGATTTTAGAGAAGAAGGTGGGGGGTGGAGAGAGACATCGATGTGAGAGAGGAACATCGATTGGTTGCCTCCCCTCCCGCACGGGCCCCAACCGGGATTCAAACCTGCAAACTTTTGGTGTGTGGGATGATGCTCTAACCAACTGAGCCACCCCACCAGGGCCCAGTGTCTTCATTTTTCAGATGACAACGTGGAGGCTCAGGGAGGCCATGTGGGCTTTCCAGGGTCACACACCTGGGTGAGGTACGGGGCCAGGACTAGAGCCCAGGTACCATGTCTCCTGGATCAGGTCTAGCTCTCTCTCCCTCATCCTTGCTGCCTTGTGTGCTGTTTGGTTTTTACTTAATAATAATTACATCACATGTGGGCTCCGAGATCCGTGTCTTTAGACATCTCCTTTCTCTTCTGCATTGTCAGTGGTTATTATTATCACTGGTCCTCAAAGTGTGGCCCGCAAACAGGCAGCTCAGCCTCACCTGGGAATTGTTAGTGCACATGCCCATGCTCCACCCACAGCCTACTGATCAGAGACTCCTGGGGGGGGGGGGGCTCAGCTGTCTGTGTGCTGATGGGCAATCCTGGTGATTCTATGGGCCCGAGTTTGAGAACCGTCACGTGTTGGGGGTTTTGGGAAGGAGTTAATGGCTAGTCGAACTGAAACAAGAGCTGGAGAGTAGAAAGATGGGAACAGTTTTGAGACAGAGAAATGCAGGGGTGTTGACCCCAGAGCAGCTGTGCTCCTCAGAAGCTGACACGTTGGGCTCCATGTATATTTGTTGGCTTAGATGTGGGTCCTGCTGGGGATGTCGTTGGTAACCCCATCTCATGTTTTGAGGTGCCATATCTTTCCTATGTGTTCTCTGGCACCCCCAAGAGTCCCATAGAACATCCTTACCTCACCTAGGCCCTGTCTCGCTCAGCATGGACTATTGACTCTCTTCTTACAGCAAAACAAGTCCCGTTCTCCTGGCCGTTTCTGTGATGCTTTTTTAACAGTTTATTTAAAAATAAAATTGACACAAGCACACCTGAAATGATTGCAAACCCTAGAGCCGTGACTGGAACCAAACTGCACCTGTGTGATGTTCTCTCTTAGCGGTTGCCCAGCCTCTTTGGCTTACCTGCCTGTTCGCCACTGCATTGTCCTGGCTGGTTGATGTCTCCGCTGACAAGCGTTAAACCCTGTGTTGGGCAGTGGAGGTGGGCCTTGGAGTGAGGTGGCAGTGACACTAGCATTAGCCAAGCTTTTATCATACCTTTGGAGGTATCTCCAAAGACTCTGTGAGGGCAGAGATGACATCTTTCTGGCTCAGAGTGTGCCCAGGTGCTGTCAGGAGCCAAGTGTGGGGAGTGGTGACTGCTCGGCTTGGTCATTTCAGGAAAAGCTGAAAACTGAGCTCAGAGTAGACACCACTGGGGGCAGAATACTTAACATTTATAAACAAGGGTCAAACAATTTCTAAATAAATAGTGTACCAAATAGAGTAAATAATAAATAGAAGGAAATACAAACTACCCCAAACCCTTAAATATAACTCTCAAATATTTTTATTATCCTGAAACAGTCATTTAAGGAGGCGTTTCTTTTGAAACCATGCCTCTGCCCACTGCTCCAATGCAGAGCCCCCCCCTCCCCCCCCCCCCGTCATAAACTCTCCCCTTTACCTTCCTGGGAACTGTCTCCCAGAGATTTTTTTCTGTTTAGTTTCAGTTCTGCCCACCAGCAGGAGTAACATCACTCACCTGGGTGCTTGTTGGATTTGAAGGCTCCCAGGCCCAGCCCAGATCTCCCGAGTCAGAATCTGATTTGAACTGGGTGCCAGGGTGACCCTTGTGCCCAATGCAGCTGGAGCAGGGCTGGCAAGACTCTTCGTCTGGGCTCTGATTCTCTTCTCTTCTCCGGCCCTGTCCTCTGCACCTCATGCCGTTCTCTCCCTCACCCCAGTAGAGCACATGGCCTCTCCACTGTCGGTGCTGATAGCACTCAGCCCGGGTGGAAACTCCAGACCTGTTAAGTGGCTACTAAAGCACTGCCCACTTGAGAACCACTGCTCTAATCCTCACGGCCCCCAGGAAGTTGTGGACACTGTATGTGGTGAATAGGTCTCATGGTCCTTACCCAGCAGCCACAGGTGAAATTAGCAAAAGAACTGGTGAGAAGCAACACGCGCCCCACCCTGCAAGTGCCCATCGTGCCCCAGCCTGCCCCGGGGGCCTAGACACATGGAAGTGGGCAGGTGTGAGAGCTGTGCTAACGGGTACACAGGAAGCCCAGGGCTGGGGACCAATGTCCTGCAGATGGTGCGTATGGCCAGTTATCTTGGACAGTGAGCTACAGATATTTCAATCCAAAATTCCCTGTTACGCAGAAATAACATGGGGCAACCTTCTCAAAAGAACTGCCCTGGGAAGGAGGGAAGAGCGTTGGTGGGGATCCTGTGTGCTGGAAGGGCAGAGGAGGGTCCTGGGTCCAGCACAGAGCCTTGGAGGAGGCCCATCACCTGTGACCTTCCTGCTCCATTGAAAGCCCCTGAGCCGCATGAAATCTGGGGGAGCCAGGCCCAGACATCCTGAGAGACAGGACTGGGATATGGCTTAACTATATCCGCTGGATTCTTTCTGGGCCTGGGATAGCCCTGGTGGAATTGGGGGTTAGTTCATCAGGGCCTTTCGGGAGGGGGCCAGCACCTGTGTCTGGTAAACTCAGACCAGCGGATGCAGAGTCAGTAACTGTGTGCAAGGCCCTACTTGGGGTCTTCAGAGGAGTCCAGGGCATCCTAGATGTGATCTCTTCTCCTAAAGTTCTGCAGTCTACTTGGATGGACAGAAGCTGTATCGCTGAGTTAAAGCAATAATACAAGTTTTAAA
Source organism: Miniopterus natalensis (assembly GCF_054644295.1). Lineage (NCBI taxonomy): Eukaryota > Metazoa > Chordata > Mammalia > Chiroptera > Miniopteridae > Miniopterus > Miniopterus natalensis. Next base: position 8,899,995 of record NC_142097.1, on the reverse strand, counting down.
TACTTCAAAGCAACAATAAAAGAAATGTCACAAGGCCATGCCTTGTCAGGGTGTAGTCTAGGCAGGCTGCACAATCTTCCGTTCATCTACCTATCTACTTTCTGCCCACCCACCCACCTGCCCATCCATCCACTGACCTATCCACCTGTTCACCCACCTATCTATCCACACTCATCTACCCACCCACCATCCACTCATCCATACATTCACCCACTCATCCGTCCATCATCTATCCATCCATCATCCATCCATCCATTATCTATCCATCCATCATCCATCCATCATCCATCCATCCATCCATCCATCCATCCATCCATCCATCCATCCATCCATCCATCCACCCACCCATTCATATTCTGACTGACTTACTCACTTTGCTCTCTCTCATTTGTGCAACAAAAACACTGAGGTCTGCTCTGGGCTGGAGGGTGTAAGGACAGACACTGTTCCTGTCCTCCAGGAGCCAACACAGCTGAGGAGAGCATTTGTCTCACTTTATCTAAGAACTTGTTGCTGAGAGTGCTCGTCTGTCCCTCCCCCTCCCCCAGAAGGGGAGCCCTCACAGCTGAGAGTGCATTGCCCATCCGTGTCTCCCTCCTGGCTCGTGGCACAGGGCCTGGCAGGTAGCTGGAGTGCCTGGCCGTGTCTTGGATTGAACTGGCCTGAGGGTGGTGAAGGGTTGCACAGTCCAGATGGGTGGGAGAGGCTTGGAAAAGTTAAAGGAGTGGTGGTGAGAACTTTTCATAGGAGAAAAAAGTAGAACCCCATCTCCTGGGCCCCATTTCCTGTCAGGTTTCTGGTTAGGGAGTGGGGGGCGGGGGGCTTCTGCTGCCTCCCTCCTGCTCCATGTTATCCCCCTGGGTCTGAAATGCAGCCACATATGATGTATCCTTGGTGATCCCCACATGACAGTTGAGGGGGGCATAGAGCTTGGGGTCTAGACCAGGCCAGTTCTCTCTGGGTATCTGGGGGACCCCCGACAGGACGTGGTGCCTTGCAGGCTCCTTGGAAGTTGTGCTCCCCTATCCCCCACCCTTCTCCCCAGGGCTGACCTCTCTGTTCTCACAAAGCTGCCCTTTCCTTTCCGCCTTGAAATCTGATAATGAAACTAATACCCAATATTTTTGCCTGCAAGAGAGGCAGGAGATAAACAGGAAGGCGCAAGGGATTAAGGTGTCTCTCTGAGAAAGGGGCTGGGGACAGGTTGGGAGTTGGATGACATCTCTGTGTGGAGCCCGGGAATCCAGATGTGAGCTTCTTTGCCTGATGCATTTTTCCATTTGTGCAGAGAAAATAAAACAAAGAGAAAAGAAAACAAGTTGTAAAATACTTTGCAAAAGGTTGAGCGTGGGCAATTGCCACTTGATGTCCCCTGACAGCTCCAAGAACAGGGGGAGGGAGGGGAGCCCTGCTTTTTGATGTTCAGCCTCCAAGTTTTCTTTTGTGTGACCAATTGTTTGAAGAACCTTTTGTTGGTGTAAGGTGCATATGGGAGAGAGGTACCAGGACAAGGTTTTCCTTGGGGTGGGGGTAGGGTGGGCCCCCTCAGCAGGGGCTCAGGCTGGGGTGGCCCCGTTTAGGGAATGGGGGACAGTTGAGTCATCCTTACAGAGGAGAACACAGGATTAGCATCTGCCTCCAAGAAGGACCAAGAAGACATTGCTACTGAGGCCTTTTCTAGGACAGGGGGCCTGAGGAAGTAAGGCCTGGGTGATCTTTCCAGATCCCTGGTCCTGGGCAGGTGTGCAGGCCCTGCGACTTCTATGCTAGTAGGAGAGACCCCGTTCCAGGCTGTAGTCTAGACCCAGCTGTTGTTCCTTCCAGTGATGCGGGTCCTTTCTCCTGGGGCCAGAATACCTGGGTTCTAGTCCTGGGCCCCCCATTTACTGGCTTGGTGGTGCCAGGCTGCTGGTAGGTCACCTAACCACTCTGAGCAGCCCCCTGTCATCCTGGACTGGTTGAGTGAATCCAGAGGGACAGTGAACTTGTGTATGCATGACGATCCCCTGTACTGGTGGGCTGTAGCTTCTATCTGTACTTAGTTGAGCTCAGCCCCAGGGCTGGAGGTGCTGAGGGATGCTTGGAAAGCTCTCAGGAGTCTGTCTCTGGCTTATGGTGTCCAGCTGCTTCCAGACCTGAGGCATGAGCTGCATCTTCTGTCTCCCCACTGAGCCTCCTCTAAGGCATTTGTCCATCTCCACTTGTAAATCAAGTGACTAATGGGTGCGTGATTTGGAGGGTGACTCTGGGAAGGACATTTAAAGAAGCTTATTTTAACATCACAGAGAAAAATTAAAGGGGCAAATATTTTGTTAAAACCACAAACGTAATACATGAATAAGAAACTGGTAAAAACATTTGCAGCTTTTATATTAGAAAAGACAAATGGTCTTTTGTGGTTTTTTTAAATCCTCACCAAGGATATTTTTTCCATTGCTTTTCAGAGAGAGTAAAAGGGAGCGAGTGAGAGAGAGAGAAACACTGATGTGAGAGAGACACATCGACTGGTTGCCTGCCACACAAGCCCTGGTCTGGGGCCAGGGATGGAGCCTGCAACCGAGGGTACCTGCCCTTGACTGGAATCGAACTCGAGACCCTTCAGTCTGCAGGCTGATGCTCTAACCACTGAGACAAACCGGCCAGGGCAACAAATGGTTTTTAATCCATCATATTTAAGAGCGCTAGACATCGTGGAAAAAAACACCTTATTTGAAAACTAGGCAAATGGCATGAACAGGCAATGCACAAAAAATGAAATATAAATAGAAAAACAAACATAGAGAAATGTCCAACCTCACTGGTAATCAAAGACATGCAAATGAAAATCATGTGTGTGTGTGTGTGTTTTCCAGACGAATTGGCAACGATTGAAAAAAAAGAATGCTGATACCAAATGCATATTGTTATTCTTTTCAAGGGTGTGTCGAAATAAGAGCTCTCATATCCTGCTGACGGGAGTGGAAGGCTTTCGTGAGGGGAATTTGGCAATTTGGATCCCAAGTTAAAACATGTAGACCCAGCCCTGGCCAGTGTTGTTCAGTGGTTAGAGCGTAGGCCCGCAAACCAAAGGGTTGTAGGTTCGATTCCTGGTTGAGGGCACGTAACTGGGTTGCAGGTTCCAACCCTGCCCCAGACACCGATGTGTCTGTCTCTCTCTCTCCCCTTCCATTTCTCCCTTCCATGTTCTCTAAAATCCAATGGAAAAAATATCCTTGGGTGAGGTATTAACAAAAAATGTAGACCCAAAATTTAACTACCAATTCTGTCTTGAGACTGTTGTACAACAGTCACCAGAGCAGAGTATAAATTGGCGAATTCAAAGGTAGTTATCAATGTGTTGTTTATAATAGTCAAAAACTGGAAACAACCTAAACCTAACTACCCAGCCCAGGGAGGCCCTGCTTTTAAATGCACCCACTGCAGATCCAGGCAGCCCCGTTACACAAATCCGAACAGTGGTGGACCAGACAAGCTTTCAAAATTATGAAGAACATTATCTGACACTAAAAAATGTTCACTATTATGAGGAAATGGGCTGTGAACCTGAGAGGTACAAGTGTGATCCATGTCTGTAGGACAGAATTAAACAGCTCCACGGCTGAGCAGATGCTAATTAAAGCCTGCAAGGACGGACCCCCGTGTTAACAGCAGTTGGTGGAACTTTGCAGTTTTTTCCTTTCTGCTTTTGTTTTTCAAGGGTCTGGCATTAAACATGTATTTCCTTAAAAATTACATAAAATGCAATTTAAAACATGCTTAGCACGAAAGCAGGGCAAATTATGCTACTGGGGGGAACAAGGTTGGGCCGGATCTAAGCTGGAGTTATCTTGGTTAGAGACCTAAGGAAGCAGACCGTAGGCTTCCCAGGGTGCTATGAGGGGGGCGGTGTGGGGGCCATGCTGGGTGCCTGGGGAGCCCATAGCCCTCTTGCCAAAGCCAGGCTGGTGGGAGGTGGAAGTGACCTGGAGACCAGGACACGGAAGATGAGAGGGATGCAGCCATATGAGGAGGGGGCTTGGGAGAAGAGGGTCCTAGGAGGCATTTGCAGCGTCATAGAGGGGCCAGGCAGGGGGTCCTCACACGGGGCATGCTGTAGAGACTGAAAAGAGTTTGCTCACTATTGAAAGCTTTAAAGTGAGAAGAGGAAGCAGAATCAATGTGTTCAGAGCCCTGGAGGCCGTGGAAATGATTTAGATTTTATACAGAGGTACTGGGAGCACGGAATGATCTTCAGGAGGTAAAGGACATCCTGGGCTTGGTGCTGAGAGCCCCTGCTCTGGTGACAGTGTTGAGAACAGCCTAGAGGGCTCATCTCAGGAGACCCGCTGAGGCCTGGCAGCCTGCAGAGCAGTGGATGGATTTGGAGGACTCGCCTCTGGGGAGTGCAGACCCCAAAGCGGAAGCTGGAAATACGGGTTTGGGAGTCAGGAGCCCAGAGGCGGTCCTGCGACCAGCCGTGAGGGGTGAACGAGGCCGGCCTGGAGAGCAGCAGTGCAGGGGGAAAGGGTGCCGAGCCCCACGGAGCAGGAAGGCAAGAGGCAGAGGGGAGGAGGAGTGGGCAGAGGGAAGCCTGAGATCCAGGCGCTGGACCTCTCCTTGGCTTGCAGATGGCTGCCTTCTCCCTGTGCCCTCGCTTGGTATTTCTCTGTGCGAGCATGTGTGTCTGGTGTGTTCCTGCGTGTCCAGATTTCCTCTTCTGAGGACACCAGTCAGATTGGAAGAAGGCCCACCCTTCACAGCCTCATTTTAACTTAATCACCTCTTTCCAGGCCCAATCTCCAAACCCAGTCCCAGCCGCCGTCCGGGGGTTAGGGCAGCATAGGAATGGGGGTGGGCGCAGGAGGATGCCAGCTGCCCTCCCCACTGCGAGGTGTGTACCTGGGCCGGGTGCTGAGGGAACTGGAATCTGCCCCCGGGAGGGAGCAGGAGCCTCGGCCGGTTCGGGGACTGCGAGGTGGTGAGAAGCGCGCCTGGATGAACGGGCGCGAAAGGACTGCCTTCGGGCGGGGGCGGGGGCGGGGGCCTGGCGCCCAGGTGCCCTGGCTGACGGCTCTCCTGCCTCCTCCACAGCCTGCAGCTGCAACCTGCACGCGCGGCGCTGCCGCTTCAACATGGAGCTGTACAAGCTGTCGGGGCGCAAGAGCGGGGGCGTCTGCCTCAACTGCCGCCACAACACGGCCGGCCGCCACTGCCACTACTGCAAGGAGGGTTACTACCGCGACATGGGCAAGCCCATCACCCACCGGAAGGCCTGCAAAGGTAGGTGCAGGGGCGGGGCCCGGGCGCCAGCCGCCCCGTCTGCTCGGCGCGCTCCCGTTGTGTCTCCTTTCCATAGCCACGCGCGCACGGGGGCCTCGCAGGTGCCCGGAGGTGTGCAGCGAAACAAAGGGGCGATGCAGAAGGGACTCCACGGAGAGGAAAGGAGAAGGTGTGATCTCTGCGAGGGTGCAGGGCTCCGGGCCCCGCGCCCCGCCCCCTCCCAGCTGCCGTCCCTGCGCACAGGTGTGCCGCATACCACAGGGCGGGGGTCACGGTCACCGGGCTTACCCTGCGCACAAAGGACTCTCTTTTACCAAAACTGGGCAGACGGATTTCTTTGGATGTTTTGGGCACCTCCTGCCCCCACCCCCAGCACTGCACAGACAGACACTGCACAGGGGCAGGGTCTCAGAAGGAACATTTAATCCACCTGCAAATAGTTTTACTTCTCAGGACAAAAAAAAAAAATTAAAGAGAGACTCTATTTTCGTTCACTGAAGCAAACGCTAATGTTTTTAACTTTGTGCTGTTTCTTTTCTCCCATGGACACAGATGAAGCAATGGTGGGGTGACTCAAAAGAGCTGATGAAATGCCAGGGAACTTCATGATGTGGGGCCCCCACCCCACATTAGTGTTTGGGAATTGCAGGAATCGGGGCTCTTTGGGTCCAGAATTTGGGGCCTGGAGCCAGGGCTTGCTGTGAGCATGGCTGCCTAAGATGATGTCTCTGAGGGCTCTTGGGCGACACTTGAGAGACCCAGGCCATGGCAGACTCAGGCCTGGATGATGAATTACAGCAGAGAAATCCTTCTGGCCTTTGGATGAAGCCAGAGTAGCATCATCTTAACAGGAAATCCACCAGATGTTGGGCACTTGTACGCAGGACCAATTACATGACTTGCGGCCTAAGTGCAAAATGAAAATACAGGACTTCTTGTTCAGGAATTACTAAGAGTATCAAAATGGCAACAGTGGAGCTTCAACCAAGCCCGTGCCCTTGTGAGCACAGGGCCCATGAAGCTGGCCTGGCTTGGAAGGGGACACTTTTCTCCAAAAAACCAGGTTCCCAGTCTGCATCTTCCAGGAGAAATCTGCTCCATTCCAAGTGAACAGGTGGCTCCAAGTAAGCTCTCCTTTCAGATGTGTGGACTTAAGGCTGCCTCTGGTGGTTGTCAAGAGAAATTTAAGCATAAAGGTAGTTAGGCTACTTCCACATCAAAAAAACACCTCATCCAGGTGAGAATCTCCCAGGAAACTTTGAGCAGGGACTGAGAAGGTGGCCTGGGCAGAGGGACCCAAGAAACGCCTACAGTGGCAGGAAGGCACAAGCAGGGACATGACCAGAGAGAGGGGGCTTTGGGTTTTCAGAGAACATAATTGGAAGGTAATCCAACTCCTTCACCTATGCCTGAGTGTTCATTGTATTTCACGTACAGAAGAAATTGAAGCCAAGGTCTGTAAACAACTGCTTGCACATAGAGTTCTTGGAGATTTGGCCAAGAAACTTTTTAATCAAAAGTGGCCACTCAGCTGGATAAATGGAGAAATCTGCCAGTGGGTGAGAAGGTCCGGCTCTGCCTGTCAGTGTTTGCTGTCAGAGCAGGAAAGGTATGTCCCCTGGAGAGACAGGAAGGAGCAGGGTCTTGGCTGTCTTGCCACTTGCCTCCCCTCCCTCTCCTCCTCTGTTGCAGTGGGAGGGATAAGGCCACGTGTGACCTCTTGCCACTCTGAGTGAGATGTCACGAAGCCACAGGATTCTGGGACCCTGCAGATCTTCCTCTGGGGCTCTACCACCTGGTAAATGGTGTGTAGACACCCAGCTGGATTCCAGGAGGAACAGATGAAGGCAGGTGCGGGTGCGGTCCCGTCTTACTGCTTCAAATGCTGTGGTCAGCCTTAGTGGCTGTGCCTTCTCTCTGGGCCCTGGACAGCAGCTGCCTGTAGGCTTGGGGGGAACACTGAGAGAAGAACCCACAGGAGAGAAATGTATAGATGGATACTGCTCAGAAGGGTACCTGCATATCCTGCTGGGGAACTGTGACAGGAAAGGGTGGGACTCTGTGTGTCCTGACTGGTGAGGAAAGACAGTGCTTCCAGGATCCTGCCACCTGATTGGTGAGGGAAAAGCATTCCTTGAAGGGCTTCATAATTGGTGAAAAGAGACGCTGCCTAAAAGAACCGCTCTCTGAGTAGTAAGGAAGGTGAATGTGGCCCGAAACCTCCTGCCGTTTCATTGGCGAGGAGAGGCGTCTCTTGGACGTTCCGGGTTTCCCCCTCTGCCCCTCTTTTCCTGATGTCACCCCCTCAGGGGATGTGGGAACTTTGAATCCTCAGTTCCCTCGCAGGACACTTCTCACCAAAGAGAGACCCTGCAGTCTTGTCAGGAACCAGCTGCAGATGCTGGCTGGGGGATGTGTACCCTTGGGATCTGCTAATGGGAGTCTCTTCACCTCCACGGAGTCCACTGTCCCGTCTTCCCAGGGCTGGATGGTTTAAGGAAGTGAGTCCTTTGCTGGAAGCATTTGGCCCAGTATTTTGACCTCTAGTGGTTTGCTCTCAGAGACTTCCAAAATCTTGTAGCTGAGGAGCTGCCCCCAGGCCCTGGCCTCCTGGGGTTGACCTCCGGGAGCCCACAGCCCTCAGGTGAAGGCTGCATTCCTACTCCTTTGGTCTGTTTCAGATGCTTTTCACAGGGGAACTGGGACAACTGCAGTGGCTCTTGACTCAGGTTGGCAGTTGACTTGAGGAAGGTTAGGAATGGAATCGGGGCCCTCTTTACCCCCTGACTTCCCCGGGCCTGGGAGGAGCCCGGCAGGGGGCTGAGGCCACCCATACACTCCTGGCGATTGGCTGACTCCCAGCCTTGTTCAGTTTAGAGCAGGGGTGGACCCAGACAAGAACGGTTTGGAGCAAGGGCATTAGATTCCAAACGTGATTATGCAGTCCCCCATTTGGGAAGTTTCGTAGCAACAAATTTGTTGGGTTCTTTCTCCTGTCCTGTGGTTTAGAAGCAAGCCTGGCTGGCGGGGCTGGTGCATACAAAGGGCTGTAATAAACATGCCCAGGGAACAGGCGGCTGCACTCTCCGGCCATTCAGCGCAATTTCACAGCACTGGGAAGGCCTCATTATGGCGCGGGCTGTTGTCCTATACAAAGTCAGATGAGATGAATTTCTCTCTTTTCTCTGCAGAATGGTTTGTGAATGATACTCGTCCTGGAATCTGTCAAAAGATAGGCGTTTTGTTTACCATTTGTCTTCTTTATGGACTGGGGGGGGCACTTTCTCTTTGGAGCGAGCAAAGAAAATGTTGCCATTTAACCATTTCAGCCATGCCTTCATTTAAATGATATTAATTTATCATCTTCCCAAACCATCTGTGATGGATAAAGACATTCCAGGGGCCTCCCGTGAACCGAATTGCGATGAGAATTAAGAAATTAGCCACCGCATCTAGCATCCCTGCACAAAGGGCTTTCGTTCCATCTCACTGAGCAGCCTGTTCCTTTCACTCATTGCCCTGCCCCCTTCGAGTCCACAGTCAACGGGCTGAATGCAGGCTGCAGGGAAGGTGCAGAGACCTCAGAAGACGCAGGCAGTGGCGGAGCAGCGGTCCTCACTCGCTGGGCCCGTGCGCACGAGCTGCTCCCATCCACCTGTTTCTTCGGGCGGCTCTGCCAGGGGTCGGGGAAGAAGCCAGCACCTCGGGCCACCCCCTGTGGCTCCCTCCCCACTGTGCATCTTTCCATTTCTTTCTCACTCTAGATTCTTTTCCTTCACATCAGGGCATCCTCAGTACAGCAGGTTCTTGAATAACATCATTTCACTGAACGTTGTTTTGTTATGATGTTAATGAGATGTGTAGGAACTTGACTGGTTTATATCAGCCAGTCTATGGTAAAATTGGTTTTGTGGTATATTATTTCACTTAGAGTCACAGAAGCTGCCTGTGTCTTTGTCTCTAACTTGTGTGGAGGTTCTCATACTTGGCTGTACTTTGGAATCACCTGGAAATTAGAAAATACTGATGCCTGAGTCCTGCCCTTAGAGATTGTGGTTTAATGCATGGGTCCAGGTGAGACCTGGGTCCTGGGAACCTGAAAAGCTTCCCAAGGTGGGTCAAATGTGTAGCCAAGGCTGAGAACCAGGGCAGTGGGAGAATAAGAAATGAGGACAGTGAACTTGCTCTTGGGTTGAGAAAGGTGGCCTAGGCCCCAGGGTTTATTTTTTTAACGGGAGAGACTTACTATCAGTGTATTTAAATTTTTTTTTTTTTTTTTATGCCTCTTGATGAAAACTGGGTGGAGGGGGTGTGTAATTAAAAAATTTAAATCTTTCCAGGAGAAGCTGGGAGCTTAGCTAGTGCAGCCTGGTGTTCTAGTGTCCAGGTGAGAGCCTGGGATCGGGTGGACATCACTGCTAGGTTGTGTGCGTGTGCACGTGTGTGTACGTCAAGATGTGATCATTTGAGTGTTTAGTCAGAACAGACCTAGGAATCTGGGACCCCACCCCTTCCTGACTCTAAGGTAGTGTCCATGCAGCCCACAAAAGCGTGAAAGCATCGAGTGCCCCTTCACTTTGTGGGTCCCTTGTCACATTTCCATTTCCTATCACTTCAGGGGCTGTGGGGAAAAGGGTTGGTCATCGTAGGCAGGAAAGGTACTCAGTGCCTGGAGCAGCTCCCAGCTTAGAGGGCAGAGGCTTCAACCCAAGGAGTGGACTCTATTAGGGTGCAATTAACACCAGTACCCCTGGGGAGAGAGGAAGTCAGAAGAAGAGAAAGTTCCCATAGAAGCTCAAGGCTCAACTCCAACTGTGGCCTCTGTGGGTGCATCCTATCCTGTTCTTGGGGGGATTTGGGGAAGGGGGTCGGAAATCCTGATCTCCAGATTTTGGCTCTAAGTTTAAAGCCTATAGAGCAGGGGTGGGGAACCTTTTTTCTGCCAAGGGGCCATTTGGATATTTATAACATCATTCGTGAGCCATACAAGACTATCAACTTAAAAATTAGCCTGCTATATTTGGTCAAACATTTAATTAACTCACCCCTAATGTGATGACTGGAACTGCTTCTCTTTGGTAAGGCCCTGGCAGGGCCGGACCAAATGATTTCTCAGGCCATACACAGCCCGCTGGCTGGACATTCCCCACCCCTGCTATAGAGGCAAGTCGAGTGACCTCCCTAGACCGAAGTGTCCACATCTATGACTCAGACTCAGATCTGTGGTCCTGAGCCCCATCCAGCTTTGATACTCCACATCCCGTGTGCTTTTTTAAAATAATCAACATTTTATCAGTCCCTGATATAACAGCACATTGTCTTATGTCAGTGAAGCTTGTGATCTGAGAAACTGGACAAGCTGCAGAAATCAGGCGGAGGTGGTTTTGTTCCAAGGTCTTTACAAATGAAGAGTCCTCACTCTTGTGTCTCGGCCCACACAGTGCCCTGCTCTAAACTTGCATCTAAACCAGCCCTGTGTCTCATTCCCCTGGGCATCTTTAGCTACTTTCTTTGCCTTTCTGGGTGCCAGTGCCCTGTCTCTGAAGCCCGCTCTCATCCCAATTCTCTGGTCTTGAGCAGAAAAGCCCCCTGACCTTGAGCTCCTCTGTTAATGGAGGACATTGCATTTGGGAAATAGCTTAAATAGCTTTTGCCACCAGGAGAGCAGCAGGTGGGCCCCAGACAGCAGCCGTGGGATGAATAGCTGTTAAAAGCATGGACCTTGGATTATCGAGACCAGGGTTCAAGTGCCAGGTATGGACTCCTTGGTGCCTCAGTGCCTCAGTTTTCTCACCTGAAAATGGGTTAATAACAGTCTCCTTCCTCCTAAAGTTATGGTGTAGATTAAAAGAAGTGATGTATAGGAGGTTCCTCGCACGTGGCATCACCCCATACCGGTTAGCTCGTAGGGTTATTTGTGCAGTTAGAGGGAACTAGAACAACCAGAAGGCCCTGGGGATTTGTCCGAATGCCATTGCACACTCTGGATAAAGGATTTGCACACTTTGGGAGCAAAAATGACAAATGAATTGAACTGCAGAGATGAGCATCTGGCAGCTGCTCGCGGAGGCCCTGTGTCTCCGGAGAAGTGGGGACAGGCTGTGTGTGTATAAACATGGTTGTGAAAGTGCCCCTAAGAGAGGCAGCCCCTGCCCGCCTGCGTGCAGACTCGCCCGCCCCCGCCCCCCATGGGGAACCATCTGTAGGAGCTGAGCCTTTCCCCTCAGCTGTAAATCAGGTGCAGGAAGACTCTAGTTAACTAGATCAGGAGGGTCAAATAACCCAGTTTGGGATTACGGGGCGCCCCTCCCCTTCCACTTCCTGCTGTCTGCACCTTGATCCGAGAGTGGCAGGGGAAAGGAGAGGTCGAGCAACTTGAAACATTTATTCTTTTGTGCCTCGTTAGCGACTGCTGGGAGGAAGAAAAGCATAGCTGCGGAGGAGGTTGAGGCAGACAGCTGAGGTGAAGTTTGTGGATTATCTGCGGATTTAAATGCTCCTCCCTCCCTCATTAGCAGGGAGGGTCTAGGGGCAGGGAGTGCTCTGTGGCCAGGTGGGATCTGAGGGGGTGGTCCTCCCTGCTCGACCCCCTCGTTTCCTCCAGATTCACAGGGTAAGCCAAATTGGCCCCCTCCCCAGGGGGAGGGCGGCAAATTTGCCCCCAGTTTGGTCTTTGATTCCGCAAGTATTTATTGAGCACCTGCTATTTGCAGGAACTGAGGTTACAGTGGTGCCCAAAACAGACCCGTTTCCTCGGAGCCTGCTCTCTGGGGGGAGGTTGACAATGAACAAAGAAGAAAAAAAAAGCATAAGATGATTATAAATTGTGATGAGTTACACGAAGGAAGTAAAGAGAGTAGAAGCAGAGTGTAAGTGGGGGGAGCCGCTCCCCACGGTGGCCAGGCCGGACCCCTCTCTCTGAGGACTGGACCTTTGAGAGGAGGCCTGGGGAGCGAGGAGTGAGCAGCTGTGGGGAAGCTGAGGACAGAGCAGCACCCGTGTCTGTGTCCGGAAGCAGGAAAGGGCTGGCAGGCTGGGGGCAGAAGGGAGGCGAGGGAGGGCAGGGTCCGCTGCCGCAGGATTTGCCCTGACTCAGCCGCACACTCCCCCTTCTTTTGTGGCTGGCGTGCAGATGCACAGGCCGGTCTTACCCAGAGCAGGGAAGGATGGCTCACCCTCCGCGGTGCCACAGGTCGGTGGGCACCTTTGCGATGACCTGCAGGCCTTGGAGTCCCAGGCGGCCTCAGGGTTGGCTCTAGGGAGCAGCCCTGTCCACATCCACGGATAGCTGTGTCCTGGGATTCGGGGCAAGGCAGGGTCTCTGCCTACCACCTCTACACCTCGGAGGCCCTGTGAGTGCGAGGAAGGACATTTCCCTTTGGACCATGGTTGGGGAGGGACTGCCTTCAGCACCTGGTGGTGGGGCACTTTCTTTGTAAAGGACAGGAAAGACACTGATGATACTGGATTAGGGCCCACCCTAATGACTGCGTCTTAATTAGCTCTTTGAAGACCTTACCTTAAGATATAGTCATGTTCTGAAGTATTGGGGCAAGGACTTGAAATGTTTGAATTGGGGGGGGGGGGGGCATAATTCAGTCCATAACGTAAGTTCAGGCCCAAAGCTGTCCTTCACGCCTGGCTGGTGGCCTGGCTGGCGGCTGTTGGTAACATCTGAAGTGAGGATCGGTGCTGTGGTTGGCCTGTCTCCCACCCTCATATGTCCTGGGATCAGTGCCATTTGAAGGTCCTCTCTGACCCCAAAGACCCCTAGAGCCGGGTCTCAGGAAAAACAGCCAGACCTCCTGATAGGAGCCCAGGATGGACTCCCAAAGGCCATGGTGTGAGCCTCAGTGAGAGGGGGTCAGGAGGCTGTGGGCCCTTAGGGATCCAGGACAGCTCTGGAAACCCTGGTGTACTGCTCTTAGCTGACAGAAACTGGGTCTCAACGAGGACACCCGGGCACTACTCGGTGGACAGTGGTGTCAGACAGGCCACCGGTGGGTGTGGATGGAAGGCCTGATGTGTCCAGCAGTATAAGTGAGCACTTTCCCTGAACCTTCGGTCAGGACACTGCAATGAGCTGCAGCAGTGGGGTGATGGTCCCCGGGTCAGGCCGCCGCCCTGGGTCCTTGGACTGTTAAGTCCAAGGCTTGAGCTGTTAAGTTGGAAGTGGCTTTAGTGGGAGTGTGGACCTCTCTCCTTACAGGTGAGCAAGCAAGGCACTAACCCAGGGTCACACTGGCAGGACTGGCTCAGATCTGGGTCTTCTGATGTCCACCTGGAACCACCTGTGTGCCCTGAGCATCTGTCCCTGTCTGGTGGCCCAGAGCAAGCACAGCCGGGCTTCTCCTCTGTACCTGGAGGCCCTCCAGCCCGCCTCGCTCGTGAGAAACCTAATCCTGCTGCCTTCTCAGGGCCCCGAGCTTCCGTCTGCTCTCACCTTCCTCTTGATGGAAAAGCCCTGGGGTAGATTGTTTCCCATGACCAGGTGCTGCCTGCTCTGTGCAAACGAGGTGACCTGCCTTGGAAGAGATTGACCTCTGCTGAAAAAAGTGGCTGACTTCCAGGGAAATGGGAGTCATGAAATGGGCTTCCTGTGGTGGAACACGTCCTGAGCCAGACCGAGTTCTCAGAATCACGGAGGCTCTCTTCATCCCCTCAGCAGACCCCCTGCAAAGGAGACGACCTCCACTCAACTGAACTCTAGTTCTCTCCAGCTCAGCCCCGCCCCTCCCCACTGTGTGTCTGTGTGCTCACTTGTGTTCCTCTGTTTGTGTGTGTCTGTGTGTCAGGGTTGAAGAAATACAGCAGGATCCCTTTGGCTTTCTCCCTCTGAGGGTCAGGGCCTGGGGCCTCCCTGGTATCTGGTGGGATGGCTCAGCCCCCCCTTCCTTTGACACTGCTCGCTTGATTCCCTTGTCCCAGGCTGCAGAAGAACTCACTGTGGGTGCTGTCCCACTCCTCTTTGCACAGAGGGGTCATTTGGACTTTTCCTTATAAAAGGGATTTTGGGAGAAGTCCTTGCTTTGAATGCAGTGCAAGTCTGCCTGTTAGGATTGTATTTGACCTTGTGTAATGAAACCCATCTAGCCTTGGTTTCAACAGGTTTGAGCATGACTTTTCTCCTTTCAATGAGAAGAGGGGTGTGAGGACCAGAGCTGATGACTATGAGAATGTGGACACCCTAAGGTGTTCACAGGTGTCTGGGTGGTGGCTCTATGTTGGAGGCATTCCTCTCTTGATGATCCCACTGCCTTGGAGGAGACCAGACTAACTTTCTGAGCACCCCCACCCCAGCTCTGTGGGACCCTGGTGGCTTCTCTCCCTGGAACACTGACTTAAGTGGAAGCACAGTTAGCTTCCTTTAGACAAGGCTAAGGGCCAGTTGGTCAGAGTCTGCAGAATCTTGGGAGAAAGATTTGAAACCAAGATAAAGCATCCCCTCCTTTAATCATAGGATGGGTCCTTAGGAAATACCTGCTCCACCCAGCAGGCAGCTGCCCCAGCGTCACAGAGGATGGCCCTCAGCTCCACCTGACCTCAGCTGGCCAGCTGAGAGGTCACCACAGACCTCCTGCTGCTCCCCCTATTTCTTCTCTGCCACCTTCTGCCACGGTAGAGATGACCTAGACTGATGCGTGGTGCCTGCAGGTGACTTAGCTCTGACCCTTCAGTGACTGTGCAGCCTTTGGTGACTCTGCTCAACCAAGTCCGAGGGTCCTGCAGTCAAGCGTGCACAGCAGTGTTCTGTCAGCACTGAGGGGCGGTGTCTTGGCGTGCATCTTAGCCTTACCAGCAAGCTTTGCAAGCAGGCCAGGGACGTCGGCTGGCAGGAGCCTCTGGTCCACATCCGACTGGTACTGTGTCAGGAGCTCGGGACAGTAGGATCCTGTGCTGTGACCCTCTGCTTTCATGAGGCCAACTGAGAGACACTGCCCATGTGTGAAGGCCCTTCCCATCACGGGTGGGTTTAGGAGGCTGGAGGGAAAGGTCAGTGGGTTCTCCAACCATCCCCTCCCTCACATAATCCACAGCTTGCGTGGAGGCGGAGTCTTTTCTTACTGAGTAAACAAGCAAACAAACAAAAAGAAGAAAAGAAAAAACAATAAGGAATGAACTTGAATCTAGGGTAGATTTAAGAAGATGAGTTTCTAGCCGAAGGACTTACTGCTGTCTACAGGGGCAAGACGGGGACAGTCCATCCCCTCCTGTGGGTCCAGCACTGCAAGAGCCCCGCAGACCGTCCACCAGGCCGCCTGCTTGGCACCCAGGGCCTTTTGCCCCAGGCCTGTGTCTCCCCTGCCCTCCTCTAACCAGGCGCGGAGCACCCACCATCAGGACCCCCACTCCTCCAAGAGTTTCAGGAAGCTCACACACGTCCAGACAGAACTTCAACAAACAATTCCTCACATTCCTCTCCTCTCTGCTCTCCCCTCCTCCTTCCTTCCTCTTGCTAATTCTCAGCAGCCACTCTGGGCCCGCGGCTGGCTGGAAGAGGCTGCTTCTTCATTCTCAGACTCGAGCCTTCACCGCTAGTAGTGCTGGCTGGAGAAGCCCTAGTTTAGCTCTTTTAGGAGCTCTGCTCTTGGATCCCCCCCCCCCCCCCCCCCCCCCAATTTAGAGCAGAAGTACATAGCAGCTTGTGGCACCAGTTGAAATTGCTGCAGGATGCCTCCCCGAAGACCCTCCCATTCCCTTGGGAGTTGGGGAGGGAAAGGGGGAGAGGGAGGGGGAGACGGAACACTTGCTTCCTTCATCCCGGCTTCCCTTCCCTCTCCCACTCTGAGCCCATTGCCTGGACTCAGGGTGCAGCAGGGGATTCGGGGTCCTGTTGCTGGTGCGGCACCTTCTGCCCAGGCATCAGGTGTTGGTGGGTGTCTCAGTCAGCTCCGGCTGCTGTAACAAAACACCATAGACTTAGACAACAGATACCTATTTCTCATGGTCTGGAGGCTGCGAAGTCCAGGATGAAGGTGCCTGCAGATCCAGTGTCCGGTGAGGGCCCGCTGCCTGGTTTGCAGCGGCTGCCTCCTTGCTGAGTGTGCATGGAGATCTCTCTTGTCTTACAAAGGCGTCGTTCCACCGGGAGGTCCCACCCTCATGACCTCATCTAAACCTAATTACCTCCCAGGGGCCCCACCTCCTAATACCATTACAGTGGTGGTTAAGTCTTGAACATAGGAATTTGGGGGATACAAACATTCAGTTCATAGCAGTGGGATGTCCCCCCAGTGTCCCCTGGCCACTGCATTGCTGGAATTGGGTCCTTAGAACACGGAGGAAGCATCAGGACACAGTGTGACAGAATGGGCGGCCCTAGCTCTCCGGCCTTTTACAAACCAGGAGGGTGGGTGTGGGGTGTGCTCTTCTGAGCAGTGGCCACTGGCCTGAAAATGGGGGCCTCACTTCACTGCCCAGCTTAACCATTTCCTCTCTGTGAGACCCTTGGGGGAGGGTTCCTTCACCTCCCAGTTTTGCACATTTATTAAATGATTACTGTGACTCTTCCCAATGCTACGGTTCCTAGGCTTTGTGATCCAGAAGCCTCAGAGCCCTCGCCCAGCTGCAAATAAGGGCAGGTGGGCAGAGCAGAGGGGGGGCAGCAGTCTGGAGGGTCCCACCTCCCTGGTGACTCCCTCTGACCTGGCAAACCCCAGGGCTCCATCAGGCTTCGAACCCTGTCCCTCCCATCCAGAGGGTCAGCAAGGAAGTTTGTGGGGGCCAGCTGCGGGTGGGGTGGAGGAATGAGAACGCACGACCTCACCCCATCGAGAGGTGTACCTCTTAGTTCTGGCTCCTCCGCTCATGATCGGACTGCATTCCTGAAAACATACTTGAATGTTGGCCATCCTCACTGGCCCTTGGAAGGGCTCCCCAACTTCACTCTCCAGCTGCCAAAACAGCCCTTTTGAGTCAGTGCATTCTGATTTTTATTCCCCATTTCCAGGTAGGCAGGTGGCCAGTTATCAGAGCTTTGGAATGTGTGTGGGCTTGGCTGGGCCCACTCCCCTATTCCTGCTCTTCCCCTGGGGTGGGGTCCGTGGGGTGCCCCTGAGTGGGGAAGGACCCCAGGAGAGGGTGTGCACTGGTCCCTTCCCGCTGACCTTCCTGTTGTGTGTCCTCCACAGCCTGTGATTGCCACCCCGTGGGCGCTGCTGGCAAAACCTGCAACCAGACCACTGGTCAGTGTCCCTGCAAGGATGGCGTGACCGGCATCACCTGCAACCGCTGCGCCAAAGGCTACCAGCAGAGCCGCTCTCCCATCGCCCCCTGCATAAGTACGTGCTGGGTACCCTGCTCCTCAAGGCTCTGGCTGGGGTGCGGGGCGGAGGGCCCTTTCCGGAGGTTGGTCCTGACATCCAGTGAGTGCAGCCTCAAGGATGTGCATCTCTGTGCTTGGTGGGACCCCGTGTGGGACCCCCAAGCCCCTAGCGCTCTTGCAGAAGCAGCTAGAGCTCAGCAGAGCCAGCCTGTCTGTGACTGTCCTGACAAACAGTGAGTCAGGGTGGAGACGAGCCTCCCTCCTAAGCCCAGGTTCTGTTTCCATGTGCCACCTTGACCTTGGACCTGGGGTGGGCCTGTTCCTGGGGCCACCATTGCTGCTGTGGGAATTCCATCACCCCTTTCCCCTGGCAGATTCTGAGCAGAAAGGACTGACCTCACAGGGCCTTGGAGGGATGCTGGGCAGGGCTCCTGTGGCCCTTGTGAAGGATGGGAGCACCCCCGAGGGTCCTGGAGGCCCCATCCGGCCAGCCATTACCCCTTAGGTGCTGGAACTTGGAGACAGGGTGAGCAAGGTGGCAGGGGCTGCTCAGGGGCCTTGGCTCAGCTGGTCTTAATATTTTACAACTGGTAGAATCGCACAGGTGTCATTAGCAGAGAACTAGCCCTGGTGGAAGTCAAGCCTGGTTGAGTGCAGGACGGGCCTAAACCCAGAAAGGAGGGCAGAGGAAGGACCGGAGCCCAGCCTGCCTGGGAGGTTGGCCCAGCACCTGGTTTTATAGGCTTAAAGTTGTGCGTGTGTGTGTTCACCTTTTAAAAATGATTGAAACAGAAACCAAAAGAATACTGTTTCAGGACGTGTGAAAATGATATGAAAGTTTAGTATCTGTGAGTAAAGTTTAGTATCTGTGCCCGCTGTTCATAAGCACCTGTGGCGGTCTTTGAACCATGTGCACAGAATAGAGCAGTTACAACAGGACCGTGTAACTGGGCAGCTGAAATACCCTGTAGCTGGCCCTCTACAGGAAAGGTTGGCCCTCCTGCTTTAGGGTTTCAGCGGCCCTTAGGTCTGGAGGGCACTGGCTTTTCTCGTCTGTCACAAGGTACTTGGAACAAGAGACTGGGGTTCCTCACCCCAGCAGTCCCCGTGGATCTTGCAGGGAACCCCTTCACACACACATCCCACCCTGTCTGCCTGACCTGCCTCCTCCCCGCTCCCGTCCGTCCTCAACAATGAGGAGTGTCAGCGTCCTGCGGGGTGGAGGGCCAGCTGCCACAGAACAGGCATGTGCCTGGGCGCCCGCGCCTGCTTGGTCCGCTCCCCGACCATCCTTTCCTGGAGCTGAGGCGTGGTGGTGGTGGGGGTGCTGGGAGGCCGGGAGGGGTCTGTGCTGTGCTTTTTTCTCTAAGGTCAAAAATAACATCATCTCACCTGCTTTCTCTTCCTCCCGTCCTGAACTACGCAGAGATCCCTGTGGCACCACCAACCACCGCAGCCAGCAGCGTGGAGGAGCCGGAAGGTAGGCCTTCCCCTTCCTGATCATTTCTTGCTTTGGTTGTGGGGCAGGGTGGGAAGGGGAGGGGGGTTAGAGGGGCCAGAACCCTCCAAACCACCATCAGGACACTACTTGGCGTGAGTGGTACCCCTGGGCGTGAGTGGTACCCCTGGGCGTGAGTGGTACCCCTGGGCGTGAATGGTACCCTGGGCTGGACTGAGGAAGATGGAGCCACAGGGCATTTTTCTGTGAGGCCCCCCCCCAAGAATAAAAGAAAGGGGGTTCAATTCAGAGAAAGATAAGAATCACATCATCTTACTCATAAGTGTAATCTAGTGAACAAAATAAACCGATAACCAAAATAGATCCGGAGACCTAGGAGCATGGAGCAGACTGAGGGATCTCAGGGGGAAGGTGGGGGTGGTGGGTGGGTGGGAAGAGATTAACCTAAGAACTTATGTGCGTCTATGCATAACCCATGGACACGGACAATAGTGTGGGGAAGGCCTGGGGCGGGGTGCAGGTTGGAGGGGATTGATGGGGGGAAAGGGGGACATTTGTAATGCTTTCAATGGTAACGATAAATTTAAAAAAAATAAATAAAAGAAGGGGGGTTATTAGTGCCTGCGGGCTAGCCTTTCCCCAAGCCCGGGATTCCCAGAGCTGCTCCTCTTGCTCATCCATGTTAAACTGCCCGCCAGCCCAACACCATTCGAGTGGGCGCCGTGTAACCCCTTCCCGGGGCTGCCGAGAAAGATCTGGGATGGAGGTGACAAAGGCGTTCTGAGCACAGGAACAGAACATGCGTCCACAAACAGAAATTGGAGTTGGGGACAGGAGGAAAATCACACCTCCATTGTCCCTCCCCTCTCACTGAAACTGAGCATTTCCTCTGTGGCAAAGTTGGGCCACAAGCCACAGCAGGGTCAGCAGCACCGGTGGCGGGGCCCCAGCAGAAATCACAGCTCTCGTCACATCCGTTGGAGTTGGTGCAGATGTCATGAAGTACCATTCCACTCACCATGGCTTTAAAATTACGGGAGTCACTGACCTGCTGCTCCATCCTGATTTATAATCATTGATAAAGGAGCGCGTGCATTACGTAACAACCGTAAATCTGGGGTTTTGAAAATATTTGGATAAGTGTGTTTTAGTAGATTAGTTTCCTTTGTGATGTTGACGAAAACGTCCAGCCT
Organism: Miniopterus natalensis; assembly: GCF_054644295.1. Lineage (NCBI taxonomy): Eukaryota > Metazoa > Chordata > Mammalia > Chiroptera > Miniopteridae > Miniopterus > Miniopterus natalensis. Next base: position 8,879,819 of record NC_142097.1, on the reverse strand, counting down.
TAAGGAAAAGCCTTACAAGAGTTTATTTGAGCCAAACTGACCATAATTGCAGGGAAGCAAAATCTCAGCGGATTGAGAAAATGCCCTGGGGAATGGCCGTTTTGCAGCTTATTTTATACATTAGAACCAAAGGAGGAGATTTTAGGAGGGTCCCAGGAAGTCCATTGGTGGTAGATTAAGGGGATGGGAGAAACAAAGCAGGGAAATCTCTGGGACTGGGTAAAAAGCAAAATGGGAGAGACACTTCTTTTATACATTGGTGAGTACAGGATAGTTAATAGGTATCATTTACAGCACATGGAGATGATATTGGGGACAGGTCACAACGAGGGGCTCTGTGGTCTCTGGTGTGGAAGTTGTGCCCTGAGGGGTCTGGAAAAGGAGATCACTCTGACGTTTCAAAGGCATGTTACCGTAAATGCAAAAAGACACCAGACAGGCTCACTTAAGGTAAAAATTGACCTTTGTCAAGGAAGCTACAGGCCTAGGACGTAACCACCTGCCATGACCCACTTTTAGTTGGGAGTTGTATGTTCAGACCATCCTGTGTGGTTATTTTCAGTCTCTTGAGTTTGTAAGGCCACCATGCCGGCCTCCCCTGAGCTTGTCAGTTTAGCCTGTGGCCCCTTTTCCATCCACAGCAGTCCTATGTATTTTATTTTTGGATTTAAGACATTACTGTGAGAAAGGGTCTCTGGGTGTCACCAGTCCTTGGCACAAGAAAGATCACACGGATCTCAGAGCATGGCTGGATGGGGTGCCACGGGGCGAGCAGGCCAGGCTTGTACCCAGCATCCTGGTCTGGGGTCACACAGGCCTCTTGTGTACTGGCACTTGGAGTAGAAGTGGGAATGGGGGCCAGGAAGAGTGACAGTGGGGCCCCACGTGGACCTCAGTGCCAGCTCTAGGGACCCTTTCCCTCTCTCCAGGTAGTACTGTAGGGAGATGTGGGGAAGGCTTGCACACCGATGTGAGTGCCTGAGTATTTTAGAGTAAAGACAAACCTTTTTGAGTGTTGTCAGGTCACTGGGAACTTGAGAGAAAACAGATTTTAAACTTGCATGTGTGCAGTCAACACACAGCCCTCAATTAGGAAAGGACAGAAAACTTCAGGGAGCCCTGAGGCCACACCCAGGAGACCAGAGATACTCTGGCCTTAGGTCATGGGTAGAGCCTTCAGTCACCTTCGGCTGAGCTGTGAGGGACCCTTGCAGGAGAACTAGTGCTGGGTCCAGAGGCAGCACCCCGGGCACCCGGGAAGTGCAATGGCAGAAGCCAGCATAGGGGTGGGGGAGCTCTTTCTGTAAACATACGACTCAAAGGCACATCCCAACCCAGCCCTAGGGCAGCACGGCTCTGAAGCGAGAAGACACTTCCATTTAACAGAGTCTTGACTCTTGCTTCCTTGATGTGACATCAGCTGCCTCCGAACTCACCTGGACAAGCTCTTTGGGCTGTGCACCCAGCTCACCTGAGGCCGAGGCAGGTCTTCCTCTCTCTTTCGCCTCCTGTTTTTCCAGTCCCTGCTGCAGTTTTGGCTTTTCCCCTTGCAAATCAGAAATGGGCAAATGGAAAAAAATAGAGGGGAAAAGACGGCACCTCATGAGATTTCTGTGGGGGCCACAGAAGCTGGTGGCAAGCACCCACGATCGTCTTTCAACCAGACAGAAGATTCCTGAGCAAGTCTTTACAAACACTTGTAGCGTCCTCCTTTGAAAAGTCTTTTTAAGCGCTTGGTTAGTTAATTAACTTTCTGGCTCCTTTTGGTTTTGTTACTGTTTATTTCCTTTCTTCCTTCTGAACCTTTAAAAGCATGACCTAAATGGGAGCAAGCAGTAAATAAACACTTACAAAGCGCTTTTCTCACAGACGGGCTGGGCGAGCAGGTGTGATGCCTATAGCTTTGACCAGACCCTTTCGGACCTTCTCCGGTGGTCTGTGGCTGCCCAGGATCTCTGGTGCCCACACCAAAGAAACTAGGGCCAGGCCTGGGCCTCAGGCGCTGGACTCTGGGCCTGCCACCGCACGGCCAGCCTCGTCTCGGTAGGCGGGACGATGTGGGCAGGAGGCCAGGGGGCCCCCCCGGGAAGCTGGGCCTGGGAGCACAGAACTTCCAAGCCTGTCAATTCTTGCAGTGTTTGAATAGGGAAGGCCTCCGTGCCAGGCTGCCTGAGAAAAGCTTATTTACTTTTGCCTGCGTAGCAGAGGAGAATTAATAAACTGAGAATTTGTCCTGAAAGCTGACGGACATAACCTCACCCTGAACCCATCCCCTTGCAGGGCCAGCTCCCTTAGGGAATGCTGTCCACCTGCTGTCTGAACTGGCTGGAACCCCATCACGGCGCGGGGAGGCCAGGAACGCCATGCCCGTGGGAGGTCTGGAGCCAGAAGGCAGATAGGGACCACCCACTCCAAACCCACCTACTTCTGGTTGTAGAGACCTCCACCCCCTGGGCTAAAAGAGGCCCAGCCCCCTGCCTTCCTTCGGCCTCCATTGGCTGCCTGCACGTTTGTTGGGGTTTGTGGAGGCCACTTGGTTCAGCAGGATGAGTCCCAGTTTGGACCAGGGGATCTGGGGTGATTCTCTACTGGCTGTGAGGCCTTGGACATGCAAAGACTTATTTCTGCCTCCCTCCCTGGGGGAAAAACGGGGGGCTTTCCTGCCTTGCTTCTCAGGGTAGGAGTGACCTTCTTTCTCCTGGTAAGTTTTCTTCCACTTCAAAAATGCCTGCTTGCTCTGATGATTAGTTTCCTCTATAGTCCCCTGCAAAGGTCTCTGTGGACAGAGGCACCAGTAAATAGTTAACTATCTGACTGGGGTAGGGCCTGACGCCTGGCGTTTGCCATTTTCCCTGGTGTAATCACTCCCTCCTGGCTGGTTTCAGACACGCCATCTGATGTCATTGAACATATAGTTGGGAAGAGATGCATATGATTGGCTCTCAGAGCCCGTGTGAGCGGCCTCCGCCCAGCACTGCTGTGGGCTGTAGGCATCGGAACACGGAAATGCAGACGCAGGAAGGGCCGCCTCTCCGCAGGCCGCGAGGCTGTGGTCTCTCATTGGCTTCCTTGGTGCCAAGGGGCACAACTGTCTTGTGAGTGGAGGCTGGACTCGGGATGGAGGTGCAAGAGCAAGGAGCCAACTCCTGGGCTCCCCACCTCCCAACAGGGTCTTGGGCCCTCCCTCTGGGCCCTACGTGGTGCCTTCTGCAACCTGCTTCAGTGGCCCCAGCCTTGGGGGGCTCGCCTTAGCGATATCACACCTGGTGGCCTCTCAGTGCTTCCATTTTTTCATGGAAGAAAATTAGGTTTACGTAGACCTGCAACCTGGAGAAGCTTGGATTGCCCTCGTTTTAGACTTTTTGTTTTCTAGGACAGGAAATAGGTGGTGCGAACGGAAAACGAGCCGACCAGACATGGGTGCGATACTGGCCAGGTGCTGGGGGGGCGGAGGGTGGAGGAGAGGACGCTGAGTTGGGAGCCCGAGACCTGAACTCTGCCTCATCTTGTTTCCTCCTCTGGAAAGCAGGGTATTGATGACACCCCTCCCCCGTGGAGGTGGTTGTGGGCACTAAATGAATGATCCAGATAAAGCACTGGAGTCAGTGGTGGGCTCACCACGAATGCCCAGTGGGAACCCAGTGGAGCAGAATGGGAATCGCAGACACCGCAGTGCATCGAGGTTTGAGCCGAGCTCAGGTCTCTGTCGGCTCCTCATTGGGAAGGTGGGGTTGGCAGTGGGAGGTGTGGCCTGAGGACTAGTGTGCAGGGTCAGCTAAATGGAAAGCTCTTGAGGAGACCTTGGAGGGGGGAACAGGGCTGCCCAGCACCAAGGTGGCTGAAGGAACTGCAGGCGGCCTCGTCACATCCTTTCCAGCAGCTGATGTTAGACCCTGAACCCAGCAGAGAGCTGGAGACTAGAAATCAATTACAGGTCAAATGCTTGCCTTCACAACAGCCAAAAGGTGGGAATAGCCTGAATGTCCACCTGTGGGTGTCCATCGGTGCAAGAATGGATAAACAGTGTGGCGTGTTCACACAGCAGAATAGTACTCGGTCATAAAAAGGAATGAAGTAGTGACACAGGCCACAACTCAGATGAACCTCAGAAACATCGTGCTAAGTGAAAGAAGCCGGATGCAAGCGGCCATACAGTGTATGATTCCAGTTATATGAAATGCCCCAAATTAGCAAACCCTGAGACAGAAATTAGATTAGTAGTTGCCAGGGACTGGGAGGAAGGAAGAGTGGAGAGTGACTGATGGGCGCAGGCTTTCCTTTGGGGTGGTGGGAAGTTCTGGAACTAGGCAGTGGTGATGGGCTGTGCAACATTGTGAATGTGCTTAATGCCACTGGGCTGAACTCTTTAAAAATGGCTAAAATGTCAAGTGCTTGAGGTCAGGGTCCCAGGGTGAAGTGGATCTGGCTTGTTGGGTTGGAGCGAGTGGAGGGCAGGAGCCACAGGGCCAGGGCGCTGGGGCATGAGTGTGCCTTCCTGTCCACTTGCTCACTGAGAGACTTTTGCGGGCAGGGGGTGTCTCTTAGCACCTCCCCACCCCACCTCCAAGCAGGAATAGCTCAGCCAGCACAAGAAATGGCAGGTGCCCTCTGGTGCCTCCCCGGCACATGGCCTTGTGTTAAGTGGAAGAGGCCTGGCTGCACAGCCTACAGCCTTTCTCCTTTTGGGGTCATATCAGCCCTAGGTAAGGGGGCCTTCAGCACTCCTGGATTAGGAGAAAGGGACCTGAGGGTCCGTGGGGGGATGGCTGGCTGGAGCCAGGGTGGCTGACATGCAGTTAGCCCAGGCCACATAGAAGGAGGTCTGTGCATAGACGGAGGCCTGGCTTTCAAAGCGCAGCGTGAAACAGGATGTGAGGCTGCCCAGGATCAGCTGTTTAGGAAATGACCATCAGCTAATTATTACCCTGAAAAGGGACTGACCCAGACTCATGGGAAAAGAGAAATCGATTCTGGCTAATGAAGGAGAAGCGACAGTGTTTACACAGCGCTTACGCTGTGCTAGGCTCTCTTCTCGGCGATTAACCGTTGAGTCATCTCTTCGCCCGTATGAGGGCGGTGCGCCTGGTTAGCCCCCGTTACCCGGGAGGAAGCTGGCAGGGAGGTCTCCTGGCCTCAGCGCCTGTGAATGGCATTGACCTCTGTCGTTCGGCCTCTCTGTGGTTATGCTAGTTACTTAATTTAGGATAATTTTTTTAATATTTCTGAAAGGGTGGTAACATCCTACCAAGACAAACTCACATGTCCACGGGGGACCTGAAACCAAGGAAGAGACAGAGGGGCAGCCACTTAACAGCCTACGTGTTCTGCCAGTGCCACTTAAAGTGGCCCTTGAGAGAGTGGTTGGTTAGTGTGTGGGGCTGGTGGGGCTGAGGCCGCAGGATCTGGGCATGGGAGAACCCGTTAGCAGAGCTCTGTCCCTTTGTCACAAAGCAGCCCAAGTGAGACAGGGCAGATGAATCCGCTTATACCAGAAAACCAGCTGGGCGCGGGGGGCGGGGGAGGGTTCAGGGCCTTCCTCACACGCAGGACAGCCCTTGCATGGCAAGTGCCTGTAGAGAATCAGCTGGAAATTGCTCAGAATTCTGCAGGGAGGCCATTACAAACTTAACACACAGAGGTCAGTAACTTTTCTTGTGTATCGACAACTAGTTACAAAGCAGTGTCCTAGCGACTGAAGAGCATGTAATGGGATATCCAGCCTATAGAAAGTGCTCCACGAATGCACATCATTTTTATGATAATGGAAACAAAATCGCAGTGAGAATAGCAACATATCAAACACAGAGAAATAAATGTAGCGATAAGAGTACAGAATGTACATTAAAAGAAAGGGTAAAGCTTTCCCAAGGGACACTAAAGAAGACCAGAAAAAGAAAGCGAAAGGTCTTGCCATGTTCGGGGAGAGCAAAACTTAAAATTGTAAAATATCAATTCTCCTTGAAATAATCTGTAAGGTTAGCATAATTCTAGTCAAAGCCCTAATTGGATAGGACAAGATTCTAAAATTCAGCTAGAGAAATAAATGAGTGAGGACAGCCAAGAATTTTTTTTAAAGCCAGAGGGATAAAGGGTGACTTGCCCTACCAGATTTTTTAAATATTGTAAACAGGATATTTAAATTAGTGTAATACTGACATAGGAATCAAGAAACCACCAAAGCTGAGTGGAAAGTCCAGAAATAGACTCAAATATAAACCCAAGAACTTGGTATGGTAAAGCTGTGATTATAAATTGATGAGGAAAGGATGATCAGTAAATAGTGTAGGGAAAACTGGCTATTTATTTTAAAATAATAAAATTATGTTTCTACTGGATGCTGTAAACCAACATAAATCCCAGTGGATTAAATATTTATATATATATTTTAATGAATCCTTAAAAGTTCTAGAATAAAACATCAGTATCAATGCAATAATGAGATGTGGGAGGCTTTCTGGATGTGATACAAAGGTCAGAAAGTATAAAGGGAAAGATTTTAAGTAGATAAAAATAGAAAACTTCTGTATTTCAAAAATCTCTATAAGCAACATACAAGGCAAGCTAAAAGCTGGGCAAAATATATGTGACACGAATGACCAAAGATTAATAGCTTCATTAAATAAAGAGCATTTACAATTCAATAAGAAACGGAGAGCTCCTAATGAAAAATTGGGCTGAAAAAATGGACTAGAAGGTTAGAGAATTTGTACAAATGGCAATAAGCATCTGAAGTATTACACTCACGAGTAATAAAGAAATAACATGAACAAGAATACTATTTTTGAAAGAAACACAAAACATTAAAATGACACCATTTAGAAAATAAAAATTAATCCCCAGCGTTGGAAGGGTTGGGGAAATAGGCACTCACTACGCTGGTGATGGAGGGGTAATTTGGTACCACTTTTATGAAAGGTGATTTGGCCTCATGTATCAAAATGTATCTCTGATCCCATCCTTTCATTTCTAGAAATTTAGGCTAAGGAAATAGTGATGTGTGCCAAGATTTAGCTACAAGCTCACTTATTGCAGCGTCATTTATAATAACAAAAGAGGGAGACAACTTAGTATCTTTCATAGAGTTTTGGCTACTCAATTATGGGACATCCCTAGAATTACGTTGTAAGAAAACATTTAAATAGGAAACGGGAAGGTGCAATATATTGCCAAAGCAGATTACACAACAGATTACAAGTGGAGGATCAGCTTTAATTGGTGGAAAGTCTGGTTTACAGAGTATTTCAAATAAATTATTTTATTGTGCTCATATATTTCTGTGGTTCTCGGCCAGTGGCTGTTTTGCCCCCCAGAGACATGTGGCCATTTCTAGAGACATTTTTGATGATCACAGCTTGGGGAAGGGTGCTGCTGGCATCCAGTGGGGAGAGGCCAGTGGTGCTGCTCAACATCCTGGGTCGCCCGGGACCACCCACCCACAACAGAGAACTGTCTGACCCCAAAGGCTAATAGTGCTGAGGTTGGGAAGCCCTGGGTGTTATGCAGCATAAAGCCTATGTGTTCTCTCTGACGGTACTGAGGAGAGATGCCACTGTATTCAGAGATAACCGGCTCGTTTTTGAGTTACACATCACACCGACACGATGTCGCCGAGGGTTTAGAAAGCTGTCTTTTCTCAAATCAGCAAAGCAGTGTCTGTGGGGCCACAGGAATGCTACGTTCTTCACGTAGGAAGTGTTTTGTCAGGTCCTTTTTCCATGGTGAAATTTAGCCCAACCTAAAATGAAATTTATCCCAAATTCTGAGTTTTACTACAAATGACCGTATTTTGAATTAATTTGATTTAATTAATTGTTAAACTTTTTATTATGAAAAAAATCTCAGAAAAGCAGAGAATAGTGGTGGGTACCCATGCCTGTCGCCTAGAAGTAACAATTGACATTTGGTCCCATTTGCCTCAACAGCTTTTTTGCTGAAATATTTTAAAGAAAAGCTGATGTGTGACATTTCACCCCTGAATCTTTCAGAATGCCATCTCTGGAAATAACATTCTCCCACATCTCAGGAGCATCATTACACCTAACAAAATGAACAGTTCTTCACTATCATCTGATAACAGTCCATCGTCAGACATTCTTGGTTATCCCCCCGATGTCTTTTATAGCTAGTTTGCTAAGTAGTTTAATTATTAAAGCATTTTGCAATAACGTGCTTCACAAAGCACTCTATTTAGAAGAACATCTGGGTCCCCAGGCGTGGGCTGCTCTCGGGGATGTGAGGCACATGGAGTGGCGTGGCAAACGAAACGTGCTAGCCACATGTTCCATGTCGGCATCATTCATCTCATGCGCTTAAAGAAGAGGCAGGGCCACATCCAGCCCAGACTTCAGCCCACCCTCTGGTTTTAGGGGTGGAGGGTTGCAAGTTCTGCGCTTCCTTCAGGGAACTGTCCCTAAGGAAGGGGCACCTCCACAGCGGAGGGGACAGAGAAGTTAGATCGCACAGTAAGTCCTTGCCACACTTCATGGTGGCAGCAGAGGGTTCAGAAGCTAAAAGACATTCAGCAGCGATTTAAGGTGCCCATCAAGGGCCTGAAGCCGGGCTTCTCAGTCCCTGGCACTGCCAACAGCAGGGCTGGAGAGCTCTTAGTTTTTTGGGGGGAGGGCTGTCCTGTGCATTTGGGATGGTGCTCAGCATCTCTGGCCTCCGCCCTCAGATTTCCTGGCATCGGCCCAGTCCCCCAGAATGCTCCAGGAAAGGAAGCCAGAGACGGAGCCAGGGGACCCAGGGACCTGTGGGTGGGACCCGCTCACTCGCCCTGGCTGGAGACCAGACTGATCCCATATGTATTAGGTTGGACTGAAAGGGATTGCCATTTTATTTGACTATTTGTGACCCACAAAAATGGCAAGTTCATGTGGTCCAATGTACTGTTTACTTCCCCTTGGCCAGGAGACCCCTCTCCGGGCAGCCTGCATGAAGCAGTTTCTCACTCTCTGTCTCTGTCTCTGACTCTCTTTCTCTCTGAGTTTCTCCCTGGGTCCTTCTGTCCTTCTGTCTTTCTTTTCCACCCCTCTCCACCACCTTCCGGATCCCTCCCTTTCCCTGGTCTCCTCCCCACCCCCTTTCTCTCCCCTCTATGGGGGCTGCACAAAGGGCTGGGGCAGAGGTCAGGCTGGGGGTGAGCAGGGCTGGGAGAGCTCAGCTGCCCCCAGCCGGCACCCCAGGGAGCACAAAGGAGTCATTTGCATTGTGTGTTCCAGGCCCCCCATTGTTTCCCTGTGGCGGGGGCGTTGCAGGTGGAGCAGCCACCACCCAAGAGCAGGGTAAAGGGATGAGCTGGGAGGCCAGAGGGGCAAGGGGGCGTGGAATACTTAGCCCCTTTCCCACTGGGGACTCAAGGGGTATGGCTGATGGGAATGGGACAAGTGACAGGTGCCAGTGAGGGAGAGGATTGGAATCCCCAGGTCCCGCCCCATGTCACACACATGTCACAGGGTCCTTGTTGGCAGAGGAGGGGGCGGGGATGCCGACTGCAGAACTGGGCTGAGGCAGGGTGGATGCGGAGACTCCCTCCCTCCATCCCCAGGGTGGCCCCGAGGCCCTCAGCACACAGACGGTCCTCTTTCTTGTCTGGCTTGCTGTCAGGCTTGGGCAGGGGAGAACGTCAACAGCCACTGAACTGGGGTGAGTCAAGTCCCCAATCTTGGAAGGGGGCAGTACCCACAGTGGTCCCTTTGATTTCCTAAATATCCTGCCAGACTTTAAACATACTAGTGTGCTCTGTCTGCCATAACAAAACACCATAGACTGTGTGGCTTAAACAACAGAAACTTATTTTCTCACAGTTCTAGAGACTGAAAGTCGAGTTCAGGGTGCAGCATGGCCGGGTTCTACTGAGCACCTCCTCCTGTTTGCAGACGGCTCACTTCTTGCTGTGTCCCCACAGGGCAGGGAGAGAGCTCTCTGGTGCCTCTTCTTATAAGGGCCCTAATTCCATCTCTTGGGCCCCACCCTCTTGACCTCATCTAACTCTACTTACCTTCCAAAGGCCCTACCTCCAAACACCATCACATTGGGGGTTAGGGCTTCAACGTAGGCATTTTGATGGGACACAATTCAGTCCGTAGCAAGTAGTAATAGCAGCAATCTTAAATATAATCATTTACTTAAGAGCATGGATTTTGAGTATTTCATGACCTTCCCCCCTCCCTAAGTAAAGTGTCCTGCAGGCCACTTGATAGTTTTGGGCTCAGCCTTCTCAATGAAATGAGGGAATTGGGCTAAATAATCAATTTGGTCCCCTCCCAGCTCAGAATTCCCTGGGTCTAAGCTGGTTGGGAGACCGACTGTTCGCAGGGCCTGGCAGCCACAGAGCCCTTGCCTTAGAGACTCTTTCAGGGCTGTGTTGAGGGGACTATGGGTCATTTGGACCAAGGAGGGTACTCAGACCCAAGGTAGGGAAGGAGAAGAGGAGAATGGCCTGGGGACACCACCTGTCTCCTGCCACATCTGGTATGAGGCTCAGCCTGTCCCCAACCCTAACCCCAACCCCCACCTCCTGCTGAACAAGGACTCTGCTCCCTGCTGCACTGTCCCTGTGCTCCTAAAGCTATAAGCATGGACACATGAAACAAGTCCCTGCTCTGCCCCAAGATGTGACCACACAGATTGTGGACCTTGTGTCTTTGCCCCCCAGGTGGAGTACAGAGCAGTAAGAGCAGTGGCTCTGCATCTCAGGGGGCAGTGTCCCCTTCCTGTCCCTTCCACTGGGGAGGTCAGCCTCTCCCTAGGAGAGATGGTGGCAAGAGTCATTTGCACTGTTTTGTGGTCTCTGTTCAAGAGTAAAGTGTATTGTAGGATTGAGGAAAGGAAAAAGCCCTTTTGTTTGTAGAGAGTCTGAAATGAATTTATTTTGTGCAGTGAGATACCTGAAAACCAGGGTGTTCTGGACCAGCTTGCATCTGCTCACGTGGGCTCATGAGAATTGACTGTGGGCATCTCTTTCCAGCTTTGCGTTCAGGGCACCACGCTGGTACTTTGATATTGGCCATGATGGGAATATTTACACCTTGGAAATAGGCACATGCTACAGCTCAAGGCTTTTCTTCTCGGAGAGCTGGTTGTTAAATATTTCTCAGCATTTCTCCGAGAAGGTTTCCTGGGAGTGGAATTTTAGATCTCGATACCTGTAGGAAACCTAGAGATAGATCATACAATCTGGCCGCCAGATTTGACAGATGGGGAGACTAGGCCCAGAGGAGAACAGTGAATTGCCCTAGGGTTGATGGCAGCATCCATGAGGACACAGTCTTCCACTTTTGTTAACAATAGTGCCTCAAGCAAGCCTCCTTTCAAGTGGTAAGCTGTGGAGAGAAATCAGACCTGGGGACTTGGAAAAGATTGCTACTGCTGCAGAGGTTAGAAATTCATGATAGTTTGGAGTAGCAGCTTTAGTGAAACTGCTTTAAAATTTTCTTCAAGCCAAACTGGGTTAGGCTTCCACCTGCTGCCATCCTTGCTTGCCACCCCCACTGCCCCCAACGAGCAGGTTGGGATACTTCCCTGGTTTCCTGGCCAAGCATTCCTTCTGTCCCATGAGGTCACCTCCTTCAGCCCCAGGATGGGAAGATGTACTTTAGCGAATAGATGTCCCTGCAGGCCCTGACGTCTTTACAGTAGGGCCCATCTTCACCAGCTGGAGAGACCTTGGAGAAGATGCTGATCTTTTAGGCCTGATAGTCTAGAATCATCCAGACTCTGGACTTCACCTGTCCTTCATCTTTATGGCAGATGTACTGCTGTGGATAGGACAGGAGGCGGAATTCCAGCCGTTCATTTGGGTAACCAGGGGCCTTGATGCCTAAGGGTCCCCAGGGAACCCAGACAAGAATTCTTGTGCCGATGATTTGACGAGGAGGTGTTCTCAGGAGAAACTAGTAAGGGAATGAGGGAGGCCAGGCAGGGCAGGGGAAAAAGCTAGGGAAACACATGGGTTCAAGAGAAGTCAGGTGTCAGTGTGATCCCATGGGAGCTCTGGAGAGTGAATTGTGCTGAAGTTGTCCTGCTTAAAGCAAGAGGGCTGGGAAGTCATACCTGTCCACATAGCTGGCCATTGGCCAGAGCTTCCCCCTGGGGAGGGGTATGTGTAACCTCTCCCAGGTATTTCCAAGCAGAGCAGTTTTTATAACGCAAGGATGAGCCTTCAGAGAAAGCGCATGTGGGAGCTGTTAGCTGCAAGCACCACAGCAGCTGGAGGTAGGGGTTCTGGCCCAGAGGTAGGCGTACTGGCCCAGTGGAGAGGCTCTGGGCAGGGCACCAGCCACAGCTGCTCTGCTTGGTAAGTTATTTGGGGGAAAGGGGAGTTTTATTGGGGGAAGGAGAGTTTTATTGGGACTTAGGGGCCATCTGTGGATTTCTGTTTTGTCCACTCTCCAGCAGCCCTGTACCATAGAAAGACCCGCTGGAGGTCCTCTGGGGTTGCATGTCCTCCCTCTGATGTCTAACCAGTCACTCAGTTGTGGCAGTTTTGTATCTCTTGTCCCTCTCTTCTCTACTGTGTGTACGGCTGCTGCTGGTGTCCTAAATCAAGCTCTCTTTTTACCGCCCTTGTGTTGGCCAGGGCAGACTACATGCTGTAACAAGCAGCCCCAATGGTCCGGTGCAACATCACAGGTGTCCTGGTTGGGAGGCTACCTCCCAACCGTGAGTCGGGTCCAGGTATCTCCCACCATGTGGTTCTGCCATCCCCTAGGGCCTCAGACTTATTGCTGGTCTGGAGAGAGAAAGAGCATAGGGGAGTACATCAGAGACTTTTCTGGGCTGTGCCTGAAAGTATCATGCATCGCTTCTACCCGTGACATTGGCCAGAGCTTCATCACATGACCACAGCTAACTGCAAGGGGTGCTGGATAATGTAGTCCAGAGGCCCAGGAGGGAAATGAAATGGTGTTTGGTAACTACATGCAGCCTTCGCCGTAGACCTTTTTGTTCACTCTGCTGACTGTGGGCATTTGCGGCCACCTCTCATTGTGGAGCAGCAGTTATTGGCATCAGAGAGTGGTGGTGAACGTCAAGGGTCTTTTCTCTGTGTAGGAAGCAGTCCTGGCCGAGGGGTGTGCCTCCTGCAGGACAGCTGCCTGGGTCTGGGGTGTAGCGCCCCCCCTAGGGAACTAAGCAAAGGCGACACTGGGTTCCAAGGCATGACCTCATTGGCACTGGCTTAACCAGCTGGGTTAACTGGCCAGCCAAGCAGCCGGGTGGACGCTACGGGGCTGCAGGCAGCCCTGTCTTTCATGACCTTCCCAGGGAGCCCAGCTTAGTCTCCCCTCCTCGGGTCTGCTGAATTGCCCTTTAGTGGTGACAGCAGCTCTAGTCTGTGTCTACCATTGGCTCTCGCTGGAAAAGCGTATCGACAGCCAACTGGATCCCCATTGGGACAGCTTTGTTTTCCCTGCTGAACACAAAATCCCCTGTTCACTCGGAGAGCCAACAAGGAGACCCCGTGGGGCTGGCCCTGTAGGAGCAGATAGCAGTGAATGCAGCGCCCGGATGGCTTCAGCTTGTTAAAGGCGGGTACACAGGATAGCTGTGCCCTCCGAGGGAGGCAGAATGGGGGGCATGGAGCTGCTACAGTGGATTAGCAGCGCAGACGGCCGGCGGCAGGTGCAGCCTTCCTGCAGTTTGGAAGGGTTTAGGAAATGCCTATCTTGTGCTCCGTGATCCTGCCTGTGGCCTCATCTGGGCTGCAGGCTGAAAGGGGGGCTTCTTGCCCAGCTAGGCTTGGCAGTGGTTTTGAGTACCCCTGCCTTCCCCCAACTCCCAGAATTCCCTGGGAATTCCGATCCGAGGATTTGTGCACTTGTCTGTTTATTTTCCTTTCGTTTGTTCATCGGCTGCGCATTTACTGAGGGCCCGCCCGGGTTAGTGCTGGGGTTACAGAGATGGTTGTAGAACACGGAGCCCTGGGTTCAAGGGCCCCTGGCTTACTGTGCAAGAAAGACACATAAATAGGTGGTTCTGCTTCAGGCTGTTACCTGTTAGAGTGGACACATATTGGCAGATGCCCACGTGGCCCTGTATGGGCCTCCCAGTGTCAGGCTGGGCTGAGAGCCTGCTGTGTCTATTCTGCCCTCATTCAGAGGGTTAAGTCCAAGGGGGCATCACACCTCCAAACAAGCTGCTGTTTGCTAATGGCACTGATGGCAGGTAAGGAGAACCAATGGCATAGCTAGGAATAATCTGGGCTCCACAAGCAAAACCCCTACAAAGTCTGTCTTACATGGCAGAGTTTGCATCTTAAAGAAAGTTTGGAGGCTGTATGCCTTGGCTTTGCTGTAGGCTCGGTCTCTATGTCTTTCCCTGGTAGAGCTGGGGGCGTCCCGTCTGCCCAGCCAGACACCCTTCTTCCAGCCTGGCAGCTCGTTCCAGGGAGCAGGAGCCTCCATCTGTACTCTCTGCTGAGGTGTGCAGGGCTCATGTCTGGTGCAAGAGTTTTCATTTTCACTCTGACAGGAGATGTTTGAATCTGTTCCTTTGCTCCAGATTTCGATGAGCACGTTATAGTGGGGAGGGGTGAAGGGGCTGGTTTGGACCTCAGGGTACCCTAAAGCCTGACCTCCTAAGGGCAGAGGCCTGTGAAGTCCAAAGGCTCTGAGTAGTTTGTCCCAGGGGCCCAGATAATTACTTCCCAGTTTCTAACAGGAGTTGGTGCCAAGAATGGAGCTAGATGGCGTTGCCCACACATGTGGCCTCCTTTGTGGGGGAAAGTGGTTAGTCCTTTGTCCACTACGTTGTCTCGGAAGCCTCTCCAGGAGGCCTGCGTGTGAGCTCGCCGCAGGCCAGGTACAGCACTTGGGGGGAGTCTGTGGACTCACAGCCACGCCCTAGCTCCCGAGGTGCATCCTTCATTCCAGCTCCCTTTGGTCTGTGGGTGGTGGGGGGAGTTAGGGAGTGAACCTTGAGGGTGCCCTCTGAGACTGGGAGACATATGTGGAGCACCCACTGGAAATCCTGTGTTTGGGGAGTTCCTGGAGACAGAAGAGATGGTTCAGAAGCGGAAGACAGGTGTAGAAGATGAACTAGGCCATCGTGCTAAAGCCTAGATGCATCCAGGTGGGGAGTGCAGGGCAGGGGTGAAGTTCAGAGTGTCCACGGGCCTCTTGGTGACCTTCAGCCTCTAGGCCTTCAGCGGCTTTCGGGGAAGACAGCAGGCCTCTTCCCGGAATGTGAGGAGGACTCTCTGCAGGGGGCTTAAGCCTGTGATTACCTGGAGTATAGGGAATTCTTTACTTAAACATAGTACTTTACCCCCAGCCTCCCCCCGCCCCTGCTCGTGGGAAGGCAGCACAGTCTGGTCTCGATGGGGAGGGTTTCAGTATCTGCCTGTTGTTGTGGAATGGCAGCCCCCGTAAATACGGTTTTCAGACACCTGAGGCGAATTCATTGAACTACCATGCACTTTTAAAAAATTTCAACCATTTTGGATGGAAATCCTTCCCAAAGGAAACCCCAGCTCTCCTGCCTTATTAAGCCATGCACATGGAACAGGATTTCACCTGTTGGATGGTACAGCCGTTGCAAAAGCGGACTGGGCTGTGATCCAGTCCTAATCTCGAGTCTATCTCGGCTGTTTGAGGACTGTTTGCTTCTGTTCAAAATGGCCCTTAGGTATTATTCTGTGTCTGCATTTCGTGGTTTCATAGTTTTTCGCCCCTTCTCAGCCCTCTGTTTGCTAGCTGTTCCTTCTTCCTGCTGATGGGTCAATCTGTAGAGTCCCCACCCTTTAAATATGTAGATCCCAAGGTACTACGTTCTAGGAATGGCTGTAACATTTATTATCGGTGTTTGGGAGGAAAGGACAGCTAACTATGAATGAAGACCTGAGGGACTTCCTTTGTGCTGGCAATTGGCTGCTTAGACTTACTCCTTCCTGGCTCTCACCTGTATTCCAGAGACAGGTGAGCAGGTAAGTGGCCTGCAGTTAAGTAGGATTCTGTCCGTACTCAACACAGCTGTCTGGAAAGTAAAACGGAGACAGGCTTAGTCTCTTCAGTTCTCATGCCAGAGAACTGAGGACCAGAGAGGAGAAGAGGGACCAGCTTGGTGGGGGTTCTAAGAGCCGTGCCCTTGGGTTTGAGGAACCAGGAAGGCTTGAGGGGGAGGGGTGCTTTCTCTGAAAGTCCTGAGAGCTGATCTGTTGGTTAAACAGGCCTGTGCCAGGCTGATCCAGAAGGTGGAACTTAGGCCGTCTGGGAGGAGTTATAGAATCAGGTGAGCTCAGCCGGAGGAAGTCTGTTGAGGCAGCAGGATGGTGCCAGCAGGTGCCAGGGTGGACCCACCTTCAAGCGCCCTTTTAGCTCCGAGAAGGCAGGCTCCGAGGCTGGTGTCCAGTCTGTCAGTAGTTGGCAAGTGACAGAGTAAACAGGGATGGCAGGAATGTGTCAGCCCTGCCCAAGGAGCCAGGAGCACTGTATTGAGTTCTGGGCTCCCGTGGGCTGAGGTCGATTGGTAAAGTCTGTCGTGAGCCTGGGGGGGTGGGGGGGGTGGGGAGCTGGTGGCCTGTGAGCTGCCTGTTTGCTTCTCTTGTGTCCACACTTGCTCCCAATCAGGGCTCCTTTGGCAACCCTCTTTTTTCCCCCTAGAGATAAGTTGGTCATCATCAAGCCTTTCAGAGTAGGGACCCTGAGTTCCATGCCTGCACCTTCCTTCCCCTGGCAGCCTGTGGGCACAGCCGCATATCCTAAGGGCTGGCTGGTGGGAGGGGCGGGGCACCGGGGTGGCGGCTGAGTGTGGGAAGGGGCATGGCAGGAGGGTGGATTGGGGGGAGGGGCAGGCACACAGAGGTTCTTCCTGAGGACAGGCCGCTGAGGGGAGATCCCTTAAGAGGGGGCAGCCACTGCATTGGGGTGGGCGGAGGTTAGGGTCATTGCCTAATGGTCATCAGGTTGCCCATGGCTTTCGGAACAACGCTCTGGGTGGCCCTGACCTGGAATGAAGGGCAGCTAGTGTTAGTGAAACTGCCCCCACTGGCAGGTGACCTTGGACACTGAATACTCTGGGCCTCAGTTTTCTCTCACGTGTAATGGGAGCGACAGTCCTCATACCACCTGCCTGGCCTCCCTACAGGTCCTGTGCTGCTCAGATCCAGTTGTGGGTGGAAGGTGCTAGTGAGGGCTTCCAGGTGTGGACTCATCACTGTCCCCTAGGGGTGGGCTGAGCTCCATCTGGGCCACAGGGGTTGGACGTGGTCTCCCTCTGGGGAGGAGGCAGTAGCTGCAGGCAGGAAACAGGGTGAGCCCACCACCTGTGGGGCTGGTGCAGCCCTCTTCATGGTAGAATTGACCCTCTCAGCATAGTTCCCACTGGCTGGGGAGGACTGGGGTGGGCAGCCGAGGGCCAGGAGAAAATTCTAGATGTCCAGGAGCTGGTTCAGCCCACTGAGTCTCCTGCCTCCAGTCAGGAGGGCTTTTTGCAGCCCTGAAGGCTCTGGGCAAGAGGCTTTAATCTAATTACATGCTTTATTTGAGCCAATTTGTTTTCCAATCCATCTTGTTCAGCAAGAAGAAAGAACATGCTGGGGACTCACGGCACCCTCTGGTTCCAAGTGG
Source organism: Miniopterus natalensis (assembly GCF_054644295.1). NCBI lineage: Eukaryota > Metazoa > Chordata > Mammalia > Chiroptera > Miniopteridae > Miniopterus > Miniopterus natalensis. The sequence goes on along the minus strand of NC_142097.1, from coordinate 8,862,252 downwards.
AGAAGGGGCTGCTCTCCTGCCTCACATGGCCAGGGCAGCCCTGACCTCTCCCAGCCTGGCCACCCCACCCCCAAACCGGCTGCAGGCTGCCTTGCCCCCCAGGGAGGGAGCTGGAGCCACTCAGCCGCTTACATCTGCTCCGGGAGAGAAAGCTTGGCTTGCTGGTCCCCCCTTCAGAAAGCCCAGCCCAGTGCGCCTGTTCCCTTTTCTTCCGGAGTCCCAGTGCACCAGGCAGGACTGAAACAGGATGGGCTCCAAGGCAGGTGACCTGGCAGGGACTCTCAGTCCCCGAGGTCACCCCAGCTCCGAGCCATTCTGGCTCCTCCTGTGAGAGCTGCCCTCAGAATTCCAGGCCCAGTATTTTAAATCTGCAAATCTATTTTCATAATAAGGCAGGGGATTTAGAATCTGTGTTATTGAAGTCCAAACAAAACACCAGAGCCCTTCAAACCTCCCTGGAGAGGGGAGATTTATCGGCTCCTGCTGCACTCCCCAAGTGTCAGCTTTTTGTTTTGTGGCATTTTCCAGGATTGTCTTTTTCCGCCCTCCCTTCAGAATCCTGCTTAGGGCCTTTGCTTTCCTGCTGTTTACACAGGCTCCTCTGGGCAGGCTCCCTTGCCAGGCGCTGTCTTCTGCCCGGGGACTAGGGAGTGAAGGGATCTGTAGGGCCACAGGTCTCGTTGTTGGCCACAGGTGTGGTCGCCAAGGTCCGTTTTATTTAACTCATTCAACAAATACTTATTGAGAACTTGTACCTGTCCTGGGCCCCAGGGCCTCTGTCTTCAGGGAGGGAGGCGGAAAATTAACCAAACTGAAAAATTCATACTTGCACCTGGGACAAGTGCTGGGAGGGAACCAAGTCCCTAAAGACGACTTAGCTTTTCTGGACAGCAAAAGGTCAGTGCATGCTTGAGTGAGAAATTTTAAAAAATTTTAATTGGCAATACGAGAATGATTTTCTTTTAATGGCTGTTAAATTATAGTAAAAAATAGTGATAGATAACCATTTTTAGAGCTTACCATGTCAGGCTTCATCTCACTAAAACTTCAAAGAATTACACACTCTCACCCCATTTAATAAATGAGGAATCTGAGTTCAGAGAGGTGCAGTCACATGCTCACGAACACACAGCTTGAAAGTCACAGACCCGACATTTTGAGATTGTTTGTAGCCTAGCTGATAACTGCTGCCCAGCATCCTGCAGCCCTAAGTTCATCACTATCCTGAGACACACCTTTCCCACCAGTGCAATGGGACGTATCCCGGGTCCAGGGAGAGGCAAGCTGTCTAATGTACACTCCAGATCCCCAAAACATCAGGCCAGGACCTGCAGAAAGCTCTATTGCCCAGAGCTCGAGGCTGTTGCTTCTCAGATGTCAGCTGCTCATTCTGACATAGGTGTCCAGGCCTTCTGATTTCTAGTGCTACTAAATCATGCCCTTTGTTGTCAGAAAGCTTAGCAGGTTAAAAAGACGCCTAAGCCCATCACTCAGTCTTTCTCCCGAGGTCACCAGAATAATTGCAAAGGGAGCTAGCTGACTGTGTCTTTCATCCGGGGCGCCTGTATTTGTGGTTTGTGGTCCAAGCAGTCTTGTATCTCACAGGAGCAACTGCATGCAGCTGATTTTACACCACCGTGTTCATGGTCACATGCCAGTGGGTCAACGAGCATGCAGTGGTGACGGGCACTGCAGGAGAGGAGGCAGGCAGACACTGCCACAGCCTGAGAAGGGTGCTAGAACATAGAGAGGTGCCCAGCTGTGCCTGGGAGCAGAAAGGAAGGCTGCACCGGGAAATGACACAGGAATGGGTTGCAAGAAGGTCTCCGAGGGGAAAGGCATTGATGGCTGAGCTGTGAACGGCCCACCTCGGTCTTGGGCTTTCCCAGTGTCCATGGGGTGTGGTTCCCTTCTTGCCAGATAGTGTGCAGACAATAGGGTGCAGGCCCCACTAGCTGGAATGGAGGAGATGTGTGAACAGAGCAGATGTCCCAAGGCCCTGGACCTTGGGCACAGGCAAGGTCTTCCTGTGGATCTGATGTCCGCTTCATTTGGACACCTCTCTCTGGCTTGCTGCCTGGCTCTGGGTCCACAGCGTAACCCGGAGAGGGTCTTGGGGGCAGATGTGCTCCTCTTGGGAGCTCCTTTGCTCAGACCCACACCAGCTGGCTTCCTGGTTTGGGTTGGTTGTAAAGTTTCAGCTGAGGCCTGGGGCCAGCTCACTCCATCTCAGATCTGAGCTCCCCTCCTTGCCTCATGAGGCCCACTGCTGGGGCCCCACCTGCCCACTGCTCTGCCATTCACCATCATTCAGCTGGGGCCCCCTGAGGCCGCCTTGAGCCCATCACTCCCAGTTAGCAGCAGCTTCTCATCCTTCAGGTCCCAGCTGAAAGGTCATCTCCTTGAGAGACCATCTCTGACATCCCTTGTCACTCTCACTGCACCATAGTTATTTCCTCCTAAACTCTATGAGTAGGCAGGATGGTTATTATTACTACCCCCATTTCACTGATGGGGAGACTGAGGCTGGTGGCAGTCAGATAATGGGGCTGGTGATGCGATCCCTTTATATAAAGAAACAACCACTTTCTTGGGAGCCCTTTTCAGTCCGTTAACACTTCCAGCCACAGAGGAGACACGGCCTTGGTGAGCTGCTGAGGGCATTTGGAGTGGAAACATCAAGGTCTGCTTTTTGGGGAGAAAGGGGAATGGGATTTGAGGTGACAGACCCGGGCCTGATGTTTGAAGCTGTCACCGCGGGTGGCTTTCTGGGGAAGGTATGAGAAAGGGGAGCGCCCGCCCCTGCTCTAACCAGCTGAGCCCCGGGACCCCAGCTGGGTGGGGGAGAGCACCCAGTGCTTGGTTCACCAGCATAAAGCCCACACATCCTACTTGTCCACCGGAATGTTTATTTGCGGCCCTTGAGAAAGAACAAGACTCCTCTGGCAGAACGGCTGGCTGCTTAGGCTTCTAAGAGCTTGGAAGCTGGTTCTTTGTAACTGCACAGAGTGGATATGGTGTTCCCCTAACCTCAGGTGGGAGGTGGGCCTGGGCGGCCCAGGGCCGATCACTGACAGTGAGAGAGTGAAGGCCTCCCTCAGCCCATGCCACAGAAGACCCTACACCCAGCACCCCCCATGACCCAGGCCTGGCTAGAACTCTCGGTGGCTTTGCATCACATTTCAGATAGAATCCAGACCGTCTCCAGCCCCACTCTGCGCTCAGGCTATGTGGCTCATCTTCTGTGCCTCTCTTCTCTCACTCTGGCAAGGCACCCAGCCTTTATCCAGTCCCTGGCCCGATCCTGCCTCGGGCTTTGCACAGGCTGTCCTTCCTGCTTGGAACGCCCTTGCCTCAGCTCTTAGCCCCACATCCTTCACACTGTTCCGGTCTCGGTCCTGTGTTACCTCCTCGGGAACTTCCCCTAACACCCTGGCTACGGCCATGTCCTCACTCCCAGGCACTTCCCTGTGCACACAGTTGGCTGGCAGCTCACTTTTCCTTTGTCTCTTGGATTTAACATTTGTGGCATTGGGAGAGGGCGAAGCCACGCGCACACGCAGCACGTCTCAACAGGGAAACCCCATGGGTTAGGAATACAAGTGTGGCCTTGTTAAATACAGATGTCATCTCACTATAGGGTTCACCCCCACCACCTGTAAGTATGTGGTTCCCACCCTCACTGGAGAAGAGACTCACCTCAGAGTTTTAAACACAACATTGCGTACCCGTGGCAGTAAAACTAAAAATATAGACACGACAAACCAGACATAGTCCCACCTCCCAGCGTTTCAGTGCGTGGTATGTTCTAGAATAAAAGCCATACCCCTGCCATGGTTGACAAGCTCCCGCAAACCACTGAGCCTCATCTCTGGCTGGCCCCCCTCACCAGCTCCAGGCTCCTCCTTTTGGTCCCTCACACCTGCCTGGCCTGGGTGTTTCACAGGACTGACTCCTTGCTGTCTAAATATCGCCACCTCACACTGGCCTTCGTATCTAGGTAATTCTCCAGACCCCTCCTCTCCCTGCTTGCTCCCCATTGTCTACCTGCTTAGCGTCTTCTTTGTTGCATTTCCCTGTTGGTTTAAGTTGCATTTCTCTGGTTATTTGAGATGGAACATTTTTATTTCTCTTTATTCCCTTTTTTCCTCTTTTGTGAGTTGCTTGTTCCTCTCCTTTGAATTTTAGGTCGCTTGTCCTTTTTATTGATTCAAGAAAGCTCTTTATATATTAAAGACACTTGTCCTTTGCCATCTATGTTGCAAACACTTTGGTGTATTTTTCCAGTTATTTGCCCCCATAGGTTGCAAGGCAGCTCATGCCCAGCTGCTCTGATAGTGTATTGCTAGAGGCTGCCTTGTTTGGGGGGAGGGGGCCTTGGCCTTTCTATGCCAGAGCCCAAAGTTAAATGGGCATTATGCTGTGGAGGCAAGTAGGGCTTGGAGGTGATACAGTAGGTGGGTGAGACCAGCACAAGTTTGGAGAGGTGTGTCGCTGCTCAAGAGTTGCCTTGGACCCCAGCTCTCCCAGAGGTAGCTGTTCCCTGGGCAAAGTATTTGTAGGTGAGGGTGCTAACAAGGTGGTCTTACCAGGGGAGAGTCATTTAGTCACCTGTTTTAGGACCAAGAGGTGAGAGTTGGCTTCACAGGGAGTGCCTCCTCCATCTGCACCCCACGATGGCTGTTATGAAACCTGTGGAGGGCTGAGGCATCTGGAAAATCGCACACACATCTGGAAAATCACACACACTGAAAACTGGACTCTGGCCTGAGGAGTTCCAGGCAGCTCAGTGGCTCCAGGTCCAGTGGAGCCGAGACACACTCTCTGGGCAGACTGGCCTAACCTGTCTTTTGTCACCTGCTGGTGGGCAGAGTAGCTTAGCCAAAGTGGATGGAGCCAGCTGGGCACCACTCCTAGCCCCAGTGCCTGGAACTCTTGTACCCCGGGGGGGAGGGCAGGAGCTCGTCCCCTGCACCCAGCCCGTGGAGTCTGAAACTCACCCAGCCCTCCAGGTCTGTGTCCTGGGATGGACCCTGATAGCTGGGTGTTCATTACTCATTACCCGCACAGCCCCACTTTCCTGAGTCCCACAGCCCAGAAGCAGAGGGGCAGGGGTACTGCTGAGAGTGAGACCTTGGCCAGCTCCCGCCCTGCTCCAAGGGAGGCGCCAGATGCAGCGCCCCTGGCTCCAACCAGGGATCTCTGGGCCCCGCCTGCCATATGCTCGGAGATGAGCTTCGATCTGCCGAGCAGGCCTGCCCAGCAGGATTTTTGGCACCTGGGCACAGGAGGCAGACCCAAGGGGCCAGCTACTCAAGGTGGAGGAAGAGGAGGGAGGGGCTTGGCCACTGGGATTGGGCCTGCGAGGCCCCTTCTTGGTTCTTGGCTGTGGGTTGGTCAGCAGGGCAGGTGGGAGGAATAAAAGGGAGGGTTGGCTGCTCCCAGGAGGAGCCAGGACGCCAGCCAGCCAGCCAGGATGGGCCTGCTGCGAGCTGCAGATGGTGGCCTCCAGGTCTCAGCAGCTCTCCCCGGGACAGAGCCATCCTAGTGGGGAGCCAGGCGGTCCCCGAGTTTTTCCCTGGCAGCTCCCATCTTATTGGGGACGAAGGAAGGTGACACTGGTGCAGGGGCCCTTGCAGATCTTCCAGTATTTACCTGCACCCTTTTGTAGCCCCAGATGGTCCTCTAAGAGTGTAGGGGCAGGGCGCTTTTTGCTCACCCCTTACTCGCTACTTCTGTGTGTAGCCAGGGCTGGTGGGGGCCCAGCCACTGGGTCCAGCAAGGATGGGAACCTGCTGGGCATAAAATATTGGGGCCCGTTTGGTAAATGAGGTCAATCAGCTGATCGGCAGGGGCTGTGTGTGTGTAAGCGTATGCTGGCTTTTATATTAGGGCTGAACCATATGAACCTGCTTTTTTTTTAAAGCTGAAAAATGATTGATTTTGGGCACTTTCATGTGGTTCATCCTAATAGCTTTCCATTTTTCTCTGTGTTTCTGACCACATCACATTGCATGAAAAAGACACATCCTTTACATGTCCAAGTGGACTCAGTCTTTGAAACTGTCTGGATCCAGTGATTTCTTAAGATTATTTCTCTGTTCAGATTTGATATCTCTTCTTTACTTCAACTTGGTCATTTATGTGATGTGTTTCATTCAGATGTCCAAGATTTCAGCCTGAAGCTATATGCAGTAGCCTTAGAATTTATAAAATCTTTCGTTTGTGGCTATGCCTCCTCCCTACTTCCTAATGTGCATGCTTTCTCTCTCTCTCTCATAATTAGACATGACAGTGTATTGTTTGTTTGGGGTTTTTTGTTCTTGTTTTTAGTTTGTTGGTTTTGGGGCTTTATTGAGAATCAATTCTTGGATGTATTTATAACTCTGAGATTTTCAGTATCTACTTTATCAATATCTACATCTGTTGTTATTAATTCTTTCCCCCTGCATCAGGTTTTGTTTTTCTTGTTTCTAACTTCTAGACTAGAATACACTTTATTTATTCATTCTTTTTTGCTTAAAATAAATACTATTTGTTACATCGTGGTCAGGAAATGTGGCCTGTACAGTTTCAGCTCCTTGGAATTAATTTAGCATTCTTTTATACTTATGTGTTTCTGTCTGTTCCTTTTTGTATTTCTAACAGTATTTGTTTAATATACTTCAGTAAGATGTTATTCCACACAAAACCACATTCTTTTAGAAGCCTACAACTTCTTCTTTAAAGTTGTAAACTTAAACATTTTCCTTTATTTAGTTGTGTCCCTCTAGAAAAGTTATTTAATATACTTGATCCGTTTTTCAATAGAGTTGCATCCATTCTACAGTCATTGTTTTGTTTTTAGATAGCTGCTCTTCTGTGGTCTTAATTTATCACAATTGCTTTTTGTGTATTCTACTTTTCCTGTTTTTATTTTCTTTTGGTATATTACCTATAATTTATTTGCTATCTTCTCTTGTGTTTTGTGGGTTTTTCAAAAAGCACTATTTGATCTAATAGCTCTAAATTGTCAGAGTAAAGCTCGTAATAGCATCTTTTGCATTCTGCCTACTTAAGACAGAGTGGTACTTCCTACCTCATTTGATTTCTCAGTTTTTGTTAATATGATCTAAAAGTTTCAGATCATATTTAAATCACATTAACATAAAGTTAGTATGATCTAAATTTCTATAGTCCTTTATACATACTTATGCATTTTCTGGTGTTCCCTTTGAAACATTTTAAAGTCACTTTGACATATGCCTTCAGTTTTAGAACCAAATTTGAAATCTCTATGTTCCCTGGTTTCGGTGCTCACCACTGGTATGTTCATACTGTGACTTTTCCCTCTTAAACTCCCCTTTTGATTCATTTCATGGTGGGAAAATATCCTCAAGTATTTCTCTCAAAAAGGATATATGATTGGAGAATTTTCAGAACCCTGTACCCTTGAGAATGCCTTTTGTTTATCATGGGCTGCACACATATGAGACAGTCTAGCTAGGTATAAAATTCTTGGGTCACAAACGTTTCACTCCTCAAGACCTATAGACACTGCCCCATGGTCTGCAGGCCAGCTGCTTCTTCTTGATCTTTCATCTGTATGTGGTTTTTGCTCATCTTGGTGTTTCATAGGTTTTGCAAAGATATATGTCTAGGTGTTGGTGTCTTTTCCTTGATTAAAAAGTAAATAAAATCAGTGAGCCCTTTCTCTGTGCACATGTAGGTCTTTCTTTAGCTTAGGAATACTGTCGTGGGTTATTGTTTCTATTCCATTTGGCCTCTGCTGTAGTTCTCTCCCAATTATATGTCACCTCACTACTCTTCCACTGTATCCTTATCATTTTCCCTTTCATGGTTTCCGTGTCTCTACCTTTTTCCTCTAAATTTTGGGAGGACTTCTTCAATTTATTCTCTACATTCCTGAATCAGCGTTCTACAGTATCATTTTTTTTTTTACTGTTTCCAGAGTGGAGTTTAACTGTGCCACTGGGTTTTTAGGTTTTGTTTTTCCAGCTCTTCTTTCTCTCCTACGCCACCCTTTTTATGTCATCATATATGGCCATTTCAGATTAGCCTAGTCTCCCCTTATGGCTTTCTTCTCTTATTTCACAGAGGATATCTTGTTAGATTTTTTTTTTTAAGTCTGCCATACTCATTTGGTTACATATTGTCTATGACTGTTTTCGAGCTATGGCAACAGAATTTTGAATAGTTGTGATCAAGACCGTATGGCCTGCAAAACCTAAAATATTTACTTTTGGCACTTTGCAAAAAAAATTGCAGCTCCCTGTACGAGCATGACAGCTGGATTCCTGTTTGGCCCCAAGTGGGATGGTGGGGGGATGTATGCAGCTCCACCTCCAAGCCCTGGTTCTACCAGACTTTTCCTGGATTCAGTCTCTCCACAGAGGTGGTCTTCTGTCTCCTCTGCCTGATTTTCCCGCTCTCTCCATCAGTAACTTAGAAATGCAGGTTCAGATATCCACTGCAAACACTGTCCTTCCAGTCCCTATCCTTCCGGAAGCTTCCCCACAAGAAGGAGGCCACTGCCACCAGTGCCCCACCCACTTCCTGCCCACTTGTTTTCTGGTTGTCGTCTCTCTGCCATTTTCCCTTCTTTTAGGATCTTTCTGTTCATCAGACAAAGAACTGTGTCCGGAGGTAAAACCTGGACAGGTTTAGCTTGTTCTACCACCATCTGCCTTTAATTAATAGAGATTGCTCCCAGATTCCAGCATTGGGTCATCTATCAGTTTCGTTTTTGGCATCAGTGTGAATTTTCATTTTTTTCATTGTCTTTATAGCTATTTTGGAACAAAGCAAGGAGGGGCTACATGGGCGACTGCCAAGTAGATGCCATTTTGAAGAAGTCGAAGCTGCGCTTTAAAGCTGCGGCTTGTCCATCTTGAAGCAGTCTCTCTAGCTTTGTGTGTATTTGATAAAAGAAGAAAATACAGGAACATTTCCCTTATCCAGGGACCACTCGTCCAGTGACCTCAGTTCTCTGGCATACAACCAAAACAAAGAGTCCACAGCAGCCAGAGAGCTGCCGGTGTCCGCGTCCCGGGGGTTGTTCACTTTACCCAGAGGAGAGCATCGCAGCCTCTTACTCCAGGCCGTTTACCCGTGTTTTACGTACAGGCCAACACGCCCGGTCTTTCTGTTTCCTTTCAACTAAATTGGAAGCAGCAAATCTGAAGAGAGTAGGGGACATTTTACAGCAAGAAGCACACTGCCCTGACAAGAGTTTCTGGCTGACCCAAAGGAAAGGCAGGACCCCCACACAAAAAATACACCTACACCTGCTCAGCGGCTGGCTCCATTTCCCGTAGGGGCAGCCAGCCCGCGTTTCTCTGTGTGAGCCCACTCCCCTCTTCCCACACTCACCTGTCCAGCCTTCCCCTGCCGAGCTGGGTGCTCTGTGCAAGTCATGGGTGCAGAGACTCTGTCTCCTTCTGCCACAGCTGTAGTTGATCCAGACAGTGGTTTCTAACCCTGGCTGCACATTAGAATCACCTGGGGAACTTTATAAACCTGGACACTCGGGCTGTCCCTTAACCAATAACCAGAATGTCTTGGTGGGACTCAGGCATGGGTGTTTTTTACAGCTTCTGGCTAATTCCATTGCATGGTGCAGATTGGGAACAAGGGGATTAGGAGCTCAGACTCTGCAGCCAGACCACCTCATCTGTAAATGGGGCTGATGGGCAGGGTAGAGAGCCGCGCAGCGGGCCCCATTAGTGCCTTGAGTGGCTGCCCCCCCAGAGGTGCAGACTGGATATTATGGGGATGGCTATGATTCACAAGCAGGGTCTTGAGCCGAGCTAACTAGGCAGTGATGGGTGCCACACGTTCTAGTAGGATTCCTGTCTCAGGTGGATGCTCGGCTCTGAAAAGAAGAGCTGTAGATGTTACTGGGAGGGAGAGTGGAGAGAGGGAAGGGAGGAGGGGAGAGCTGGAGGTGCAGGGGTGGGTTGTCCCAGGACTCGGCTACCTTCCCTTCCGGCAGTGCAGAGTTTACTTGGGGTGGGCACCGGGAACCTTTCTGATCTCCCGTTTCCTGGTCTTTAAGGGGTATTTGGTCCCTGCCTGATGGGGTTGCTGTGAGGCGCTAAGAGCTGACGTGCTTCGAGGCTCTCTCTCCCTGGCTGTCAACCTCAGGGCTGAGATGCAGGATGTGGCTGGACCCACGCAGAGGGGGCAGGGTGCAGATTTCCTCCTGACCAGAATGCAATACTGACGGGGCCAGTGACTTTCCTAAAAAATAACCAGAAGTGACGAGAGTGGATTGAAGGCTGTCCCTGGAATAACGTCACCCAGCACCACTCACATTCCAATTCGCTTCCCTAAGTGGAGACAGCAGGGTGGGGCGCCAGCCAGTGTACCCAGGACCACAGGACTTACGCACAACCTGGTGTAGCCACAGCCGTGGCTTTGCTGTGAGCGTCATCTGTCCCTGAGCTGGCAGAGATGTGGCTGAGAGCAGCGGTTCCCGACAGTGAAGTGCAGTGTGACGATGGTGGTGACTGCCATTTATCTGTGTGCTCAGGCGACCTCCCCTCAGCTTAACCTCTCGGACTTGGCCATGGTAGAGTGCAGGCCACTCTCTCTGGATAACCAGTCCCTGCATTCCACGAGCTGCTTCCTCCAGTGACCAGCCAGCCAGCCAGCCGGCTGGCAGGAGGGACTGGCTCTATAGCCTCTGGTGCCCGGAGCAGGGCATCCTGGGTTTGGGGGGACCAAGGGCTCAGACCCCAGGGGAGCAGGCAGGGGACTGTTTTTTTCCTCAATTCCTGAGACTGGTTTCTAACTAGGTGCCCCAGGAAGCTGGCTCAGGAGGCATTAGGGAGCTGCCAGTCTGTGATCCCAGGGCAGTGGGGTGGAGCTGTTTCGACTTTAATTGAGGCACCGTCAATGTATCTCAGGCCCTTGAAGGAGGCAGCAACCTCCTATGGGGTGAGATGCTGACTTGGAGGTGATCTCTGACTATTTCCTGAGACCTCAGCCATGGGTTGCAGGGGGAGGGCACTGCGAGGCCTGACTTCATGCTCTAGCTTTGTCCTGTGCTCCCATGCATATTGCTCCTTACCCCTAACTTGGCCTTGGTTTTCCACTCTGCAGAACGAGAGGCTGGCAGCTGCTCCTAGCCAGTCACTTATGTCTCTGTATGTGTGTCCCCTTCACCTTTTTAGTCTCCCGTCCCCACTCCTCACCGGGACATATACCCAGCCCGCAGTCCACGAGTTGCTGGGATGCAGGGTGCTCCTTATTCCCAGCTCTGAGCTTAACACCCTGCTCCCACCAAGGGGAATGTTGGTATTTACTGAGACACAGCATGAGCCCAGTGATTCTGACATCCCAGGCCTGCCTTCAAGACCCAGTCTCGGTGTTTGCTGTCTGGGATGCATTGGGCAGGTGGCCTCAGTTTTCGTAGCTGCAGAATGGGAATAGCACCCACACATCACAGCATGGTTGTGAGAATTGAGCGCGAACCAGCATGTCAAGTAGTGGTGCAGGGCAGGCTGGAGTGGTTAATTGGGCCTCTGTGGACCTCAGGAGGGTATTATACCCCGTCCAGAGAGCAGCAGGAGCTTGCAGGGAAAGAGTGTGATGGGCTGGGGTTTGGAGGTGTGCTTTTGGTGGGCTGCCACAGGCCACCCTCAGGAGAAGCAGGCCCGATTTCTGGCAGGCCCAAGATCCTCCACTCCCTGCCTGGCTCATACTCGGCCTGTGGGAAGCCCCGCAGTGATACCTGGCAGCCACAGGCCAGCCGCCCTGTCTCAGCAGTAGGGCCCATTAGAACTGAACTCGTCTGCGGGGGCATTTTACTTGCACACTCCAGTAGAGTGGACACCAAAGGGGTTTTCTAATACTTCATGGGCTGCTAATTTCCTCCGTGACCTCTTTTGTTGGGGCCTGACCCCAGCCAGAGGCTCCGCACCGTGAAAGCCAGCGCCTGACACAGACCCGGGGCGCGGGGTGACAATGAGGCCTCTATCGGCTTTAATCAGACTCCACTTGCGTCTTAAGAACGGGGGGAATTTGTGTGGTGCTCAGAAGCCCTGGGTGGCACAAAACGGGAGCCCCCAGAGTCCCTCACAGAGGCCAAGCGGGCTCTGTGTGGCAGCTAAAGGATTCATCAGACTGGAGGGGGTGGGTCCGGCAGGGGCCCTTTGTCCCAAGCGCCTCTTTAGAAGCCAGACCTGTCCTGAATGGCCGCCTGCTCAGCCTGGCCCATGGGTATCACAGGCCTCTGGGTATTTAGGGAGGCGGCCTCCCCACTTGCCCGCCAGCCTATTCAGCACCAGCCTAATTAGGTTTTGTCTGTGCTCTCCCCTCCCCTGCAGACTGCGATTCCTACTGCAAGGCCTCCAAAGGGAAGCTGAAGATTAACATGAAAAAGTACTGCAAGAAGGACTATGGTGAGTGAGGTGGGGCGGGGCCCCGTGGCCAGCGAGCAGCTGGGGTTGCGGTGCAAGTGGCCCTGTGTGGGTGATGAAGTCCTTGTGACCGAACAGGATCCGAGCTGGACAGATCCCACGCCCAGGATTTCTCATCTCTTCCATCCCAGTCCTTGGAGGCGAGGGGCATAAGGGCCACAGGGACTGGGTTTACACCCCAACCCTGCAGGGCAGCACCCAGGCCGGGGTGGGAGGTGGGGGGGTGTCCATTCTGCAAACGTTCAACCTGAGACTCTGTTGCTCGAAGTGAGGTCCATGGTATGTTTAAAATGCAGATTCCTGAAGCTAGAGGGGCTGAGGTGGGTCAGGGAATCTGCCTTTTAAACAGCTCCCCGGTCATTCTGATACACCTGACGTTTCAACACAACCAATGGCAGCTGCCGGGCTGCCAGCCCTGGGAGCCACCTGCAGAGAAATCCTGTCACCTGAGCCCTCAAGCTCCCTAAACTGGGAAGGGCTGTCCTGTCCCCCTACACTCTGTGCACTGTTCTCCCTTCCCTGCGGACAGCGAGCCCTCTGCACCCGTCCTCTGTTGAGCTCCCCTTTCCCACCTCCTTGTGCTCTTGTTGAGAATCTCCTGAGCCAGCCCCCCACAGTGGGAGGTGAGGTCCCTAAGGGTGTTCTCACTGGCCAGACACCATGTGACACAGGGTCACAGCCTGGTTTGGTCCTGGGTCCTGGTGGATAGGAGACAGTTGGGGAGCCTGCAGGAGGAGGGGAAGCATTACTGGCCCATGGGCAGTTGTGTGCAAACAGCTGAGGGGCGCTTCAGAGCAGGACAAGCAAACAAGTCCCAGAGAATCATGCAGCCGTCCACTGGCAGAGCCAGAAGGCCCCTGTGTAGAGACTGAGGCATCTGCGTGGGCAGCCAAGGTCCGGGTCACCCAGCCAGGAAGTAATAACACAGCCTCGGGCTGGCCTTCCCACCGTGGGCCCTCTTCCTGACCTGCTAGGTCTGGCTGATTTGGGCTGGCATTGGTCTTCCGTCTTCCAGACCTGGCTCCAGCTGGATATGACCAGGTCTCACCTGTCCGCTCTCCAACTGGCCCCTCCAGGGCCTTGGTGGCCCTGCCCACTCCAGCCTCACTCTGGCTCCCTCTTCTGCCCAGTTTTCCAGGTCTGCCCTGGTCATGCTCCTCCCGTGGGACCTGGGGCAAGTCCAGCTACTTTCCTGAGCCCCAGTGTCCTTGTCTGTGACACAGAGGTGTCGCACCTACTGTGCATGCATGGAAAGCACCCAGCCCAGCCCCAATGTCTAACAGGCTCCCAGTACAGTGACCTTTACCAGTTCACAGCGAGCTGGGTGGGCAGGGAGGAAGGAAGGACCAGAGATGGAAGACGGGGTGAGAGGTAAGGCCCCGGGATGAGGGGGCCTCACGGCACAGACCCTGCACTCCACCCCTTTTCACCCTGGGCCTCTGGGAGCCTGGCCCTGGAAGGCAGGCCCCATGGGGTCCTAACTAGGCCGGCTATCTGAACGGAATGTGAGGGTTTTTTTCTTTAATAAGGACAATGGTTGGGACCTTTTAGCAGAATGAAGTGAGTGATGAGGCCCAAAGGAACCCGAAGGAATCTTGAGAACTTCCGAAATGTTCTCATTTTACTGCGTGTGCACATACACGTGTGCTCACACACACACCCCCCACTCTGCCACCCTGGCACACCCCCGCCGTGGCCCCGGCCTCCCACAGGATGAGGCAGAGTCAATTCAGAAGGGGCCAGGCCATGCACATCCCTGTTCAGACCCCTCAGCCGTTCCACAGTAGGTTCCTGAAAGCCCTTAAAGTGTTTGCATCCTGTGGCAATGCAGAAACTTCCAGCTCCCTCTGGAAGGCAAAACTTTGGTTTTGAAAACAAACTTTGAAGTGGTTTCAAGGTAAAGGATGCCCTGTCTGTGAGCCAGGGTGGCAGCCACAAGGAGAGGCCCCAGGTGGGGCCCTGGACCCCTGAAAGAAGTGCAAGTAGGGGTGTCCCTCCCACACCAGGAGCAGGCCTGGGCCGGCCCAGGGGGAGATGAGCGGGAGGAGGGTGAGAGGAGGGTGCTGGCCTGGGGTTCGGCGAGTAGGTGAGGCCCCAGAACAGGCCAGGCAGGGAGGCCGGGGCCACATAACCTCTACTCCGACACCTGGCAGGGAGCCAATTAAGAAGTAGGGTTCCTTCACCTACAGATAGCACGGGGATGGTCCAGAAGCTGCTAATTAGAACTTGGGTTTGCACCCCTGCTGGGTGATGAGCGGGCTCCTCCTCCAAGGCCAGCTGTTGCATAGCGAGGATTTGGGTCTCCATGGACCAGAGCAGTGGCTGGGGGAGGCGGGGCAAGAGGAGTGCCTAGGGGCTGGCTGGGGGTGTGCGTGTCCTGCCCTGTGTCCTCGCGTGGCGTGCATGTTTGCCAGTGAGAGAGGGCCCAGCCTGGGTAGGGTTGGGGTGGGCACCAAGCAAGGCAAGAAGGCATTGGGGTGAGGGAGGGACTCAGGACCACACCCCTCCATGCTTCTCACATTTATCCGGAGAGAGCTCAGGAACAGGGAAGGGTGGTTGGTCCATTTCTCTTGTAGGGAAGGGAGCCCCAGAATCTGGACACAGATTCCTGATTTGCTCAGTGACTTTGGACAGGGATCCTCACCAGCCTGGGCCTCAGGGTCCTCATCTGTCAATGGAGGTGTGACCAAGGAGCCCTGACATCCTTCTAGATCCAGATCATGGCTCCACCATGCCAGGTGCCATCTCCAAGGGCAGGGGTCCACAGTGACACTGTCATTGCAGTACCCCCCCCCCCCCCAGGGCCACCTCAGTCCTCTGTTGCCCTCTAGGGGAATCCAGCTCACCTTGCAAATGCTTGACAGCGCCTGCGAGAAGGCTAGTGTGGGCCAGTTGTTCACGGAGGACAGTTTTTATTATTTTCAAGTGTATTAGCAGTTCTGCCAGCTTCTCAGGAAACCCAGCCTTGGAGGCCCATCCTTTCCGTAAATGCTCTAAGTGAGTGTGTGACTGCGAGTGGGTGTGTGTTCACAGGGTCTGCATCCTCTGTTCTGATACAGGGCACAGTCAGAGCGTCTCTGCTGGAGTCGCCCTCTCTGATGCTTGTTCTGGGAGCCGGGCTCCCCAGCCTCTGCCAGTAGCATGCAGGGGATCAGGATGACTGATGACACCTTGTTCCCAAGCATCTGTTGTGTGAAGGTGTCGGGCCAGCCCTGCCCAAGGGCTGGGTACCTCGGCTGATGTGGGAAACACCCCTGGAGCCTCCCCACTGGCATGGCGTGGAAGAGGCAGAGGAGGGCCTCACTCGCCCACTTCCCTGACCCGCCCTCACCCCACCCAGGCTGGGCCTTAGCTCAGCCGACCCCAGGCCCTGGCTCTCAGCCTCCCGACTTTCTCCCCTTCTCCCTTCCTTCCTCTTTACTCATCCTGGCCCTGTTCCTTCGGAGGAGCCGGTGCTCACTCACCTCATGTTTGCACAATCTCCCGTCATCTCACACAGCTGCTGTGCACAGTCACTCCCATGCACATGTACATACATGCACACACATGCACACGAGCACACAGAGCACACATGCACACACAAAGCCCAACGGTGCATAGCCAAAGGAGTCCTGCTTATTTACGCACCTGTCCCTACCCCAAGTGCTTCCCTCCTTGTAAACTCGGTTGAGTGCCTGCTGGGTGGCCCATCCTGCTCTGGGTGCTGAGCTTACAGATATGGAGGAGACAGAAGCTTAGCCCCCAAGGAGCTTCCAGTCTAGGAGAGGTACAGACACAGATGAGGGCATAGGAGGCGGATGTGTGGCTGGGGTCCAGCCTGAGGTGGGCATAAGCAAGACAGCCTGCCCTCTGAACAGGGCGGGGAGGGAGGGCTTCCTGGAGGAGGGAGCCCCAGTAGCCAGTGTTCACTGGGCAAACCAGGGCTCTCAGGCAGAGGGAGAAATTCTCCAAGCACAGAAGTACAAACAGCTGGGGAAATGGAAGAAGAGTGTGGGGTGCTGGGTGCAGGTGGGGGCCAGGGAGAGGCTAGTGTGGGCCTCAGCAACCATATCCACAATCATGTCCAGAAATACTCTGACCCCACTGGGAGCCAGTTCAGCTCCTGCTGGCCCCAGGGGCTCCTGCCCACTCCCCGAGCCACTGCCTCGGGTGGCCCGTGTGTCGCTGCAGGCCTCTTCCTTCCCCCTGAGATTCAGACAGAGGGGAGACAGACAGTCACACTCTGGAAGGTGAGGTAATCTCACTTTTGCCAGTTCTTGGAAAAATTATCCATTCCCAGAAATGTTTATTAGTCACCCCTTTGTTGAAAGATGTTTTGGCACCACCAGATGGAAAAATCAAACGCCTTTCACAGGATGATTTGTCTCGAGTATTCCTCCTGAGATCCCACAGGGCCACTGCTGAGGAGACAGCTCAAGGGGGATTCTGTTGGCACCTGTGGGGAGAAGCTGGGTTTGTGGGGCTGTGTAAGTTCACATGTGCTTTCTTGGGGCCCCATGGCAGAGGTGGGCCTGGGGACCTAAGCGGAACCCCAATTTGTAGCAACACACCCGGGTGTGCCCTGGTACCTCCCAGGGCAGTGGACACCCAGGGAAGAGCCTCGGCAGGCCAGTGACTGTTGGTCCCCGGCAGGCCCTGGCCCGGGCAGCCCACAGCCTCGTTCTCACTCCTAGTGAGCTCTCCAAGGCTCCTGCGACGCAGGAATTAGTTTCGGTCGATGGGATCTCGAGGCTCAAGATGATGAAATAACATGCCCAAGATCAGGAGCCCCAAGGCCGAGGTCTCTCTACTCCCCCGTGCCAGGGCCTGTGGGCACACAATCCCTGAGGGCGCTCAAGAGCTGGTTCCTTCACAGGACCCTTGACTCTGAGCTCCTGATAAGCGTCAGGGGAGGCCACAGAGATCTCTTCATTGGAGTCACCATGCTGTTGTGATTGTTACAGCGGTGGGGCTGTGGGAGGTGATGGAGCCGAGGTGACGGGTATCATAGTGGGGATGTCAGTGATGGTGGCACAGCCATTCTGGTGAGGGGCCTGGCCTTGTAGAGGAGGATCATGGGCAGAACCACGATGGAGGACAGGGACACCAGCCGCGGGGGGGTGCGAGGGCGCGGGCGGTGGGAATGCCTGCAGGGGCTGTGGCGCTGCGGAGGTTAGCGGTGTGATGCCGGTGGAGACGGGAGATGATGCCGGGCCCTTGTTCAGCTGCTCACGCTGGGAATCAGATGCGCAGGGTGGGCAGGAAAGTCACACACTTGGGCCTTTCTTTCTCCAACTCGCCCTGGGCATATGGGGCCTCCCAACACATGGTGGCCTTTCCCCCTCTCTCTACCCCTTCCCCTTCCTCTTCTTGACCTCGGGGTCAGTAGCTATTCTGACCAAGACCAATCCCTTCAAGTGCGGAGAACCAGGCGGTTACTAGCCGTGTCCTGAAGACGAAGTTGCTGCGTCTGCAGGCTGCTGTGACTCCGGGCTTGGGCGAGGGTGCAGATGTTAGAGGAGCACTCTGGGCGCTGTCCCCCAACACGGAAGGCTGCCTGGGGAGCCGGGCAATTGGCAGAACCCTTGCTGAGGCCAGAGGCAGCTGGCGATAGTGAGGCCAGCCCCCTACCGGCAGGCATTGCCCAGAGCTCCGGGGAGCAGGAGCAGCCCAGCCAGCAGCACGTGGCGTGGTGTTTCAGAGGCTCACTGACCCTTCCCTGGGGGTCACCGGCCCCCTGGGGTCCTCCGATTTCCCCACCAGATGTGACCTTCCCCCCCGCCCCCAGGGAGTACCGGCCCCATATGGAGGCCAGATGTGGAGCTGGGTCCGCATGAGTCAGCCTGGGGTCCTGGAATGCGGGTGACCACCAGGTTGGGCAGGGAGGGCTGGTGGGCCTGTGTGACAGCTCAACATAAAAGCCCAGAGGGTGCTGCATTGATGGGGATCTCTTGCCACGGGTTGGTGGGTGGGGGGCACTGCAGTCCTTCCTAACACCGTGACTTCCATCCCCTCAGACGGGAGCTGAGTCAGGCCCTGCACCTCTATCCCTCCCAGCGAGCTCCAGGGCGGTGGCTCCAGTGAGGCCTGCCCTGGGGTCTGGCAGCTCCCAGCCCTCATCTGTCCCCTCTCTGGAGCTTTCTTCTGTCTTTGCTCCTCACATTATTTTCCCTCCTCTGGACATCCTGTTTTTTGGGAAGGAGGGGTGGTTAGGGAAGGCTTTAAGAAGCCACAAAAACCATATAATGAAAGATATACCTCCTCCCATTTTCCAGATGTGGACACTGAGGCTCAGAGTGGGGCTGGGGGAGACAGGGATCTGTGTAAGGTGCCTTGAGAGCTGGTGCAGTCGGGGCTGGGGACACAGGTCGTGCTTCTTGGACAGCCAAACAACACTTGTCCTCTCCCCTCTCAGCAGGGACCTGTCTCTGGAGTCACAGAGCACTTCTCCCACCCATGCTGGACTCAGATGGGCATTTTCCCTAGTGGGGTCAATCTGGTGGGTCTAGATGCTCCCCTTCCCCTGAGGCTAGTGCCTTTGGCACCAAGCACCTCAGTCACTGTTCCTGGGGCTTCCTCCCTGAGACCTGCCTGGATCTGGGAGGTAGTCTTCACATACCTACCAGCTCCGCCGGCCTGTGCAAGACCTGAGATGGGAGATTGGGGCAGGCTCATCACCACACTTGAGGTCACCACACCCTCCCCTGCAGCCAGGAGCTGTCACAGATCAGGAATACCTTTTCAAGTGCCCTTGACAACCAAATTGATCCCCCAGGTGAATGTGCCAGGCTAAGGGTCACACCCATCCTGGGGCTTTGGCCTCCCTAGCAGGGCTCTGGTGTCCAGTCTGGGTCTTGCTTTGTTCCAGGTCTGAGCCCCTTTTTTGGGTCTCCCTGGAGAAGCAAGTTTCATCCTTGGGGGGTGGTTTGACTTTTAGGAGCTGGAGCAACTGTGGTATTCAGAGGGGACAGGAGGGGACAAAAGTAGCTGTTGGGTGCCCACTCCCCTAGGACAGGGCTGTACACATGTGTCCTGGGGAGGAGGGGCTGCTTTCCTGCAAAGGGGCTCCCTGGAGGCTGGGGGCTTACTGGGGAAGTGGTTGTGGTCAGGACTGTTGCTGGGGGGCTCTTAGATGGGCCATGCTTCCCCGTGGAGTAGGATTAATTTGCAGCCAGAGCCCCCTCTGCACCAGGCGTTCTATGAACTCTGGAGGCTGAGGAGCCCCGAGGGACTTGGCAGTGATGAGGGCCTGGGCTGATGCCATGTGGGGGAAAGCCAACCCTCTCGCCTTCTTTTCCAAAGGCTGGGACCCCACTGATGCTGAGGGGGTGGGGAACCCTCATTGCCTGACCTCTCCAGCCAGGTGGTCCCCAGCGGCACAGCCAGCAGGCCTTGCCCTCCGTCTGTGGGCTGGTGGGGGGAGCAGGCTAGGTGCTCCAGCCAGCCTGGGAGCAGGTGTGGGTAGTGGAGCATCTCATGAGGCTTTGTGAGGCCCTCAGAGAGGGGAGTCTCACCCCTCCTCCAGGGTGACACTCTGGCAGCCCTGGCCATGCACCGGGGGGGGGGGGGGGGGGGGGAAGCACTGCATTAGGAGCCCCTCAGGCTCTCTCAGTTCCTCCTGACTGGGAGAGGGGGACATCCTGGGGTGTCCTCCCTGGTGGCGGGCTCTATCTCTCTTGGGATCCTTGTCTAGAGGGACCAGCCGCAGTGATGAGAGCACCTAGCCTGGGGCAGGATATGGCCCACCCAGGTCCACTCTCTTACCTGATGTCTTTTTAAAGAGTTTGGCCCTCTCATTCCCAGATGTCCTGAGGTCCCTTCCTCTGGGGATCCCTGTGCAGTCAGATGGTCTCAGGCACCTAACCCCTGTCCCCTCCCAAAAACACAGCCTGAGCACTGCGCCCTGGCAGGGGAAACTGAGGCAGCCTCCACATTGCTGTTGGTTCTCATGGGCGTAACATTCCTCCTTTGGCTGAGGGGAGGAAAGGGGAACCTTTAGCCAGCTCTCAGTTGGGTGATCCTACTTCACTCAAGCTCTGAGGCAGGGCCTTTGGGGGGCTGGGGGTGGGGCAGCCCCTGGATTCCTGAGGATTCCTGGAGGTGGGTATGTGGAGCTGGTGGCTGGATCTGGCCACAGTGAGCCTCCAGCCCCACCTCATTTAATGAAAACTGGGCAGAGGCTGCTGTAACTCCCGTCTCGGGTGTGTGGGCCCTGCCGGCCGCCCTGCAAGCCCCATGTGCTCCATGTGCTCCCCAGCCCATGGCAGGTTAGCTGCCCCGAGAGCAAGAGTTGGCCCTGCTCAGCGGTTCCTTACCTTCACAGGGGACTGGGAAACATGTGGTCAGAGCTGCATTTTATGAAAGCAGCTGCAACTCATGACATGCTTTCTATGCTGGGAGATTTATGGGGCTGCATGGTTTTAATGGTTTCTGTGGGGTTAGTGTCCTCCCCCCATTCATCCTGGCTGCTGTCTCAGAGGCAGATGGGTGACAAGCCTTCCCTAGCTGTACTGGCCTAACAGGAAGGTATGGCTGGGCTGGGGGGAGGCCAGGGGCTGACCACCCAAGTCTCCTTGGGAGGGGCAGCTGCTGGGAAGCCCCTGGGGGCCTGCTGCAAGCAGCCCGTAAATCTAGGAGACCTCCAGGAGGCAGGAAGCCTCCCTACAGAGGTGTCCAGCGCTCAGGGCTTGTGGGGAGAGGAACGCAGCCGGCAGCCCCAGGGGCCTGGGCCAGGGCCACTCCCCCGGGCCGCCCCAGCAGGTTGTCTGTCTCAGGTGGGCTGGGCCCGCAGAGGGATGAGTAACAACTGTATACTCCCTGACCTAGCAGCTTTCCTAGAACCTGGCCAGGGCCTGGAGCTTTGATCCCAGCCCTGGGGGTGGCGCGGTATTGTCTCCAAAATCTGTGGGGTGGGAGCATCAGTCAGCTGGAAGCTGCCTTCTGCCACTGACTGTCCGAGGTGGTGGCAATGCCAGGTCCTCAGAGGGCCCAGTGCTGATGGCTCCAGGTCTCCTGGGCCAGGGCTGGCGCTGGGAGGGAGAGCGGCAGGCTTTGAATGAACGGGGTGGAGGACGGGGAGTGCGCCCCACTCCGGAGGAATCCGCGCACAGCAGGGGACCTGGAGCTTCCCACTTCTCAGATCGCCTTTGATGGCCTGAAAATTTCCCAGCGTGGGAGTCTGTAGAGGTTGAGGCACCCTGGGCAAGATAGCCAGAGGTCTGCTCCTCTGGAAGGACACACAGGTGCCTGGCACTGGGCCGGGGACAGCAGCTGAGAGGACCCCAGGGCTGGGCCAGGCCCCCGGTCTGCCCGGTGCCTGCCTCCTAGTCCCCTGCCCCTCGGCCAGAACCAGCCCAGCTCCGGCACAAGCTCTTCTTACTGATTGGCCTCCATGGGCCTGGCCCTCAGTCCCCTCCTTGTTCCCTTGGGGTCACAGCATCCCTCCAGAGCCAAGCGCAGGCTTCTGCTGAGGGACAGAGGCATGTGCCTCTGCCAGTCCAAGTGGCAGGCTTGAGCAGAGCAGGGCAGTCAGTCCTCACAGCCTTGCCCAGTGGCCAAGAAGGGTCACTTGCATGAAAGGCCTTCCTGTGAGCCCCGGAATTACTGGGGGGTGGCTGCTGCTCTGGCTGCCTGCGGTCTTGCTAACAGCTCCGCGCTGGCCAGCTGCAGGAAAGGGGTGTTGGCTACACAGGTACAGGCAGCTCAGGGCCTCCAAGGCCAAGAGGCAAGTGCAGCCTGGCCCCTGGGACCTGCAGGCCTTGCTCCCTGGGGCCTGCTCCCTTCCACCTCACTTTTCCATGGATGTCTGTTCCCTCCTGCAGACCCGCTTCCTCCACAGCTTGTTGGGGGCACCCCTAGGTGCCACGGCTGCGTGGGGTTTTCTGGAGCCAGCCTCATCCATCCCACTTTGTGGGCTCCGGTTCGCACCCCAGTGTCCGCTTTTGTCTGCGCTGAGAGCAGAGCTCCATGGGGCATTTGCAGCAGTCGCCCAGCCCGAGCCCTCGTTTTCTGTGCGGGGCATTCGAGGTGTGGACCCTGAGATGGGACCACTTATCTCTGAGGCTGGGTCCAGGCTACCTTTCTGGCCAGCGTCTGCCTCAGCCACTCCCTTGTCCCTGCTTCAGGGAAGGGCTCCTCTGCCTTCCAGCTGCGTCCTTTTTCCTGCAGACCAGTCTCTGGTTTAAGGGGTCTCAGTGCACCTCTTACTATCCTCTTCTAGTCTCACCGCCGGCCTTCGTGAGGGTCATCTCACCTCCCTCAATTCTGAATACAGGGTGGGGGGGTTCTCTCCATGTCCCATGCTCTGGTCTCATTGGGGTCAATTTAAGACCTCAGTTCAAGGGGGCTGAGGCGTCCTAAGGTCTGAGACTAATTGGCCTGGAGTGACTGTTGTGTGGGTGTAAGGGGCCCGCCCTCGGAGCCATGGTCCTGGGATGGGCAGAGCTGCCGAGGTCACTGTGCCCAGCCCCGGTCGGGTGATGCACAGCCCCCAGGAGACCGTGGTCATTCCCAGCTCCCAGCAGCAGGGCTGTC
This sequence comes from Miniopterus natalensis, assembly GCF_054644295.1. Classification (NCBI taxonomy): domain Eukaryota; kingdom Metazoa; phylum Chordata; class Mammalia; order Chiroptera; family Miniopteridae; genus Miniopterus; species Miniopterus natalensis. The sequence continues at coordinate 8,839,315 of NC_142097.1, read as the reverse complement.
GGAGGTGGCAGCAGCCTTGGTGCTGTGCCGGGCAGTGCCATGCTGTGCCGGGCTGAGTGCGCCGGGAGCGTGCTGAGCAGCTCTGCCTGAGGTCACCGCTTCAGTGTGTATTTTGAATATTTTCAGCTGTATGTGCACTGCGGGGACTTGGCCCGTGCACTGCGTGTGCAGCTCATACTTGGTGGGCTGTGTAATGTGCGGAGGCGTTGCCAAGGGCAGCGGAAATGTGGATTTTTTCCAGTATAATCACACGAATCCTACCACCACCCTCCCCAGCCCCTGCCCTGGGTCTGTGCTGTCTCACCCCATGGTGAGGGAGCTGCCAGGAGCTGCTAGGGTGGGAGGGGCACAAGGGCCAGCGCTTTGTCCCAGTTGACCGGTGTCCCCTGCTTTGACGCCTGGATTCTCTAGAATAGCGAGGTTTCCAGGGAAGGGTACCCCTCAGGCTGTGTCCTCAGCGTTAAGTGGAGGCCCTTCAGGCCCATGCTGGTGGCTCCTGGGGCAGTGTGTGTGGGGATGCTCTGGAAGCCCTGCCTGGTGATCAGGGCTTTCCCAGGGTGGGGGATTCAGATCAGGGAAGGTGGGGCCAGCTTCAGGCCCTCCTGTGAAGGGCCATGTTCTTTGGAGTCCAGGGAATAGGACTGTCCAGCCAGTCCTCAGAACGGATGGGGACCCTCAGGCCTGCTTCCCACCTGGCCCGCAGCTGAGGCCCAGCATCTTGGAGAGTCACTGATTCTAGTTGCTGGGGCTGCCAGGACGAGGCACCACAGGCGGGGGCTTAAACAACAGACATTTATTTTCTCACAGTTCCAGAGGTTGGAAGCACTAGATCAAGGTGTCAGCAGGGTTGGTTTCTTCTGAGGCCTCTCTCCTGAGCTTGCAGGTGGCTCTGTGTGTGTCTGTGCCCCAGTTTCCTCTTATGAGGGCAGCAGTCATATTGGATTGGGGCCCACTCCAGTAACTTCATTGTAACTTAATCGCCCCTTTAAAGACCCCATTTCCAAATATGGCCACCTTCTGAGGTCCTGGGAGTTAGGACTTCAACATACGAATCTGGGCATCAGTTCAGCGTGTAACACCAATAGATGCTCCGGGCCTAGGATCGATGCAAAATTCTCCAGCGGCCCCAGCCTGAGCTGCCTTCTGTAGCATCCTTATCAGACCCCCCGGCCCTCCCTGGCTGGGGAGACTGGCTGGCGGGGCATCTGTGGTCCCATCCAGGGGAACCGCCACGTCCTGAGGGAGGCTCATTCAGTATTCAGCTCAGTCCCGAGGAGAGGAAACCAGGGCTCTCAGGGAAGGAGGGGGGGGCGCTCCCCGTTGCTTAGCTAAGGGGCACTCAGTTGCCACGGTGACCTCTCTCTGCACAGTTAAACACACACAACCCAGCCACTTCTCTTGGGCTGGAGGGTTCCCTGCCCCCCATTAGAGTTCACACTGAGTGTTGAGTCCCTTGGTGACAAAAACATGGAAACGGTTGCCATGGCAGCCATTCTTTGGAGCCCTCAGACTGGAGTGCAAAGTTCAGGATGCCCAGGAACAGCTGAACTGAAAATATGGGAAAATCTGCAACTTCCCTCATCCAGAAGGATGAGCTGGATGGTGTTTGATGCTTTCCTGGGCCCAGCCATCCCTGCCCCTCCCTACCACCCCGGGCACAGGAAGGGCCCTGGGAGTGAAGGTGGCAGAGTGGCCCACAGAATCCTTGAGAGAAGTCAGCCAGCAAGGGAGCCAGGCTGAACTGTGGGTGGGCCCAGTGCCTGGAGCTGTAAGTGGGCAGGTGGTGACCCCTAGGCATTCCCCAGGGACACATCCTCCTGGTTGCTGAAGCCCCTGAGCCTGCTGTGACTCAGTTTCTTTACCTTTAATATGGAGGGACAAACTGCTGCTCCTTTCTCAGGAGGGCTCAAGTCCACTCAGCTGCCAGGGTAGTCTTCAACCTGGTCCAGGGGTGAAGGGTACAGGGCATTCTGGGTGGGCTCAGCAAGGGGAAGGTGCCCCGTTCTGACCAAGGGGATGGGGAATATGGCCCTGGGCAGTTGGACCTGGCCCAGAGAGCTGGGGTATGGTCAGTTCCTATAGACTTCCTCTAGTCTCCCTGGGCCCTCTAGACTGGGATCTGAGTCCATGAATGGAGGTCATTGTGGCAGAGGCCTCTCCATTTATCCCTTGGACTGGGGGGAGTGAATATGTATCCCTCCATCAGCAGTTCTCCAAGTAGGCCCTATGGGGCTCTGGTGGCTGAAATGCACCAAGCAAGAGGCTCTGCAGTCAGGGTTGTTTGGGAAATCAACACATGCATGTGCGCATGTGCACGTGTAAACACACACAATTTTTAGATTAAAGGCTCTGAAAAGTCCTGCAGTAAGGAAATCTCTTGACTTTAAGCTAGTATTTGAAAAATATATTTGAGCAACATTTTCCCTCTTTTTGTTTTAAAGTATTTTCTCCTATTTTTAAAAAACCTCTTAATCTGCAAAAATAACATTTGGTGACATTGGCTAGGGCACTGATTTTCAGTGTGTTCTCTGGATCAGCAGCTTCAGCAGCACTTGGGAATTTGTGAGAAATGCTGCTTCTCCCCCCTACCCCAGATCTGCTGAATTAGATACTCATGTTTTGACAAGTCCTTTGATTCGAGGACTCCTACAGTAGGGGAAAGAGCAGAGAATTGGAAGAGGAGTGACCTGGCGAATTTGAGAGGTGAGGGTGGTAGGGAGGGCAGCCTGGCAGGGATGTGAAGTGGGCACTACAGGAACCGTGGACTCTGGAAGAGGTGCTGTGGGCACCTTGAAGGGCAGGTTCGGGGTGCACCGCACCTGGGCTCTGAGATCCCATTATGATTTTCTCAGGGTCAAGGGCAAAGTTGTGTGTCTGGAGGTGTCAGGAGGCTTGGTGTTAAGTGGTTGGGGCCTTTGAAAATGCCTAGGGGCGCCCACCTGAGGAAGTCCTGTGTCCTGTCCATCCAGCACTGCTCTGAAGGCACCTGCCCTGGGCAGATGGACTCTACCCAGAGTGCTGGGCGCCGGGTCAATTCCCGTAGGTTTCTTCTTGCCTTCCTGGACCCTAAGAACCTAAGAGGGGGCTTGTCCCCAAAGGCAGTGCTGGGTGCACTTCAAAATAGGCATGAGGTAAGGCTTCTGAAGCGGTGACCCAGGTGTCAGGAGGTGGGGTTCCTCCTCCTGGCCACCATTCACCCATCCCGTGGGACACCCTGTGCAGTCACTTCCCAGCTCCGTCAGCTAGGCTGCCCCACTGTCAGCCTCGGAGAGGAACAGGCAGACAGGGCCGACCTGGCCAAGGAGCTGGGGACACCGGCGGCACCCGGGTCCTGTGGCCCACCGCCTGCCTGTGCTTCCTTGCAGCCGTCCAGATCCACATCCTGAAGGCAGACAAGGCGGGGGACTGGTGGAAGTTCACGGTGAACATCATCTCCGTGTACAAGCAGGGCACCAGCCGCATTCGGCGCGGTGACCAGAGCCTGTGGATCCGCTCGCGGGACATCGCTTGCAAGTGCCCGAAAATCAAGCCCCTCAAGAAGTACCTGCTGCTGGGCAACGCGGAGGACTCGCCGGACCAGAGCGGCATCGTGGCGGACAAGAGCAGCCTGGTGATCCAGTGGCGGGACACGTGGGCGCGGCGGCTGCGCAAGTTCCAGCAGCGCGAGAAGAAGGGCAAGTGCAAGAAGGCCTAGCGGAGCGGGGCGGGCGGGCCTCCCGCAGGGCTTCCGGGCGGGCGGGCTCGCGGCCTCTCCCGGCGGCCCCGCCCCTCGCCCCGAGCGCCGGGCGGAGCCGCAGCGGGGAGGGGGCGCAGCGGGCGGCCTGGGACCCGCGGCCGAGACTTAGCTACCTCACGGGCCCTTCCAGAGCAGGGACGCGCCTAGGGCCGGGCGGGTCGCGTGGCGGGGGCACGGGCGCAGCGCCGGGCGTGGTTCGGGAGAAGGGGACGTGAGGAGAACTGTGAATTCTCAGGCCCCCAGGTGGGCCGGGGTCCCGAGCGAGCCCGGCCAAACCACCCCCCAAACACAAAAGACCGAAAATCCCCACCTTTCCCCGACCCTTCCTTGTCACAGGACCCCCTGGTTGGGATCATTTGGGCCCCTCTAAAAGGGGCTAGGCAGGCATTTGGGGGCGGCTGAAGCAGCCTGTGCCACCAGGATTCCCCATGCGGGCTGTGGCCTCCTTTGCCACCTGCTGAGCTGGTCCTCCTGGGTGGGGTGAGGCAGAAGCCCCTGCTGGCGCCGCCCCTGCCCAGCTGGGGTTTGGGTGCAGGCCCAGGATTCTGGCCCATGCAGAGGGCCGTGGACCTAAAGACACCCCTGAGGAGCTCAAGCCGGGTGGTCACTGCCTCACACTGGAGCTGCCTGTTGGAGGAGGCACTGGGAAGGCACTACCTCCCAGAGAGTTTCCTTTCTGGAAACTTGGAACCAGCCCCTTTATGACATTTTCCAGGGGAGGGGGGAGGGGCACTGGCTGGGTTTATGGCAGTGACACTATTTGTGTAATGACATCAGCTCCCACAAGGCCCCTCAGCAGTGTCTACAGCTGGGAAGGGCCTGGATGGGCATGGAATGCAGGCTGCAAAGGAGGTTAGGCCCGGCTGGGGGAAGGGGCTGGCGGGAGCTGGGACTGGGTCTGCTGGCTCAGCAAGGTGCCAGCCTGCCTGAGCCATGGGCAGGCAGGGCCAGGAATGACCAGGTTCCTGGCTACCAAGGAGACCACGACCACTTCTTGTTGCTGCCCTCACTCCTGGCTCCCCAAGGGAAGGGACAGAGGCTGCTAGGCCAAGAGAGCCTATTGCAGCCGCCCCCGCCCTGGGCCCGCCCCTGCACCTGTCTTGGTCTAGCCTGGGCAGTACCTGGCCTACACCTTCCCAGCTTCCCCCTTTGTGGAGGCCTCCCATGCCCCCAGGTGTGGCCAGACCCCCTTTCCAGAGCTGCCTAGAGACACTGTCTTCCAGCAGGCAGCCCAGACCCTCAGGTCCTAGTGTCTCGCCCAGGGCCTGTTCCTGTGCTGGGGCCTGCTGCCTCCTGCCCCTGAGCTCTGCACTGCCCAGAGGCCACCCCCGCACACTGACTTAGAGGCCTGGCTCCCTTCTCAGTCAGGAAACCAGTTCCATTTTCCTGCTGGAGTGTGCCTGCTCAGAGGGTGACACTAAGTATGAGGCGTGGTCGCCGTGGTCAGGCTCCCACCCTCCCCCGCCTCCTCGGCCTCGGCCCATACCCTGGCTGCCATTGAGGGAGCACCTGCTCTGTGCCTGGCACTTTACCCCCACACCCTCCTGTTGTCCTGACGACAACCCCGTGAGACAGGGATTCTCACCCCCACACTCACCAGCAAGGAAACTGAAGCACCTGTGCCCAAGGTAACCAGAAAAATAAGGGGCCGTGCTGCCCCTGCTCACTGCACACTGGCTTTGTGGCCTGCCCACCCGGTTCCCGTAGCAGGCTGCCAGGGTGCTCCTGGGGCGCCACCACTGAGACACCAGGCCTGGTGACTGCTCTAGAGAATAGAAGTGTGTGTGTGGAAATGGGCACAATAACATCTTCAGAGGGGTGCAAGAGAGGTGGGTGAAGCTGGTTGTAAGTTCACCGTAGTGCACCCCTGGAAGGCCCAGGTTCTGGACGGCAGGCCTTAGCTAACCTAAGATGAAGTAGAAAGGACATTTGGCTGCCCGGGGGTGTTTGGAGGGATTCCAGGAGACTGGCAGAGATGCCCCTGGGGGCAGGGAGAGGACAGAATGGCCTTGGGAAGGGATACTTGTCTCTCTGAATCCAGGCCCAAGACGGAGCGTAGGGACCTCTCTCCTAGCAGTGAGCCCTCTGACGCCAGCGTCGTTCGCTGAGTGCCATTAGCACCTAGGAGTTCTTGGCATTTTGCTGCCCATAGTCCTTTATTGGCATTTACTGTTTGGGCTGTTGTCCTGTTTCTATTTACACCCATCTGTCTTCTCTGCCCTGCCCAGAAGGGCCGTGGCAGCCCCACCACCTCCCACCCTGGGTCTGAGTCACCCCAGGTCCATCAAAGGGCCACCTCTGATGGTCTCCGAGGCCCCAGCTCTGGAGACAGAAGCCTGCCAAGCAATAATGCATCTTGCTTTAAATTCAACCAGCCTCTAGGCTCACCCTCCTGCTCAGCACCCTGAGGGCAAAGGCCATCCAGCCTACCTGGTGGCCTGGCCCCTGGGGAATATGTCAGAGTGGCCAGGTGGGGGTGAAGACACTGTTGGGATTTCAGTCATCATAGGCCTTCCGCATCTCACTGGCCCAGCCCGAACCCAGCCCACCGCTCCTGAATCCAGGTACCCAACTCCAGCAGTGGGGACCCCTCCTTGGGAAAGCACCCTCTTCCACCCCCGCCCGTCCCAGGGAGGAGATGGGAATAGGAATTGAGGTGCCCATCTGTACAGTTAGGAAGGGATGTAAAATGGAACTAGATTTTGATTTTGAAGAGTGTATTAACCAGAATTGTGATATGTAGATGTTTAAAGAAAAACCTACCAGATTAGTCTTTTTTTTTTTTAAAAAAAACAGATTCCCCAGTTGCCCTTTTTCTGGAGCCCCTGACAGTGGAGTGACCCTCTTTATTGACACGCAGTAACGCTGAAGATTGGGGTGTAGGGAAGGGGGAGGATATGGGGTTGCCCCAGACTCACCTGCAGGCCGTGGCTTCTGTCCTGAGTGCAGGGTGGGAGGCAGCCTCCGCAGGTCCTGGGAAATGGGAGGAAGTGACACCTCTAGTCCAACCAAGGAGGCTGTGAGCTGCCCCAAGGCCCCTAGTGACCTCCTGGAATTCTGCCTCCATAGTAGCGTGCAGGAAATGGGTACAGACTTTCTTGGGTTTACTCCAGGTTGGAATGAAATCAAGGAGACTCGGAGGGATCAGGAAATAGTCCCTCCAGGAAACTGAAAAACGTTGGGGTCTCAGTGCTCAGAGGAAGCCCCCTCCCCATCACATCCCACCAGAGAGACAGAGTAGGCAAACTATACTCACTGATGTGGTTCCTGGGCTGAGGTTCACGGCGCAGCCATGCCATACCCTAGGGGTATCAGTGTGTGTGCTCTGGGGCCTTGCCCTCTGCCCAAACCAAGCCGCCCCACTCCTTGTGTGATTGGACATCCTTCCCACCCCCATTCCTGAGTGCACTACCCACGCTCCCTCCACTCCCTGCTGGGTTCTGGAATTCTGATCATTCAGAATGGTAAATGTTTAGTTGTGACCATGACATATTGTTTGGGTCAGTGTTCCTTTCCAATGCATACTAATATATTATGGTTATTATATATGAATATATTTAATGACATGGAAAAAGTTGTGGATTTTTTTAAGTTTTTTGTTTTGTTTAGAGTTGTAATGGACCCAGATGGAACTTGTAACTTGGGCCCCACATGATAGAACTAAATTCAGATATCAATTAAATAAACTCTTGTACACTGTTCTCTGTCTTCCAGTCTTTACTGGTGGTCTGAGCTGTGGGTGGTGGGCATGCAGGGAGAGAGAAGCATGGCAGGCCTTTATGCCACTTAAGGAATATCGATTCTGGTCTGAGAACTCCCAGCAAGCCAGAGCGCCACTGATTTTTCACAAAGCCTGAGACAGAACGCCACCTACCAAAAAAAAAAAAGGGCAGCTTTGCTTGTGAAGTCCTAGGGCCTTGCAGTCTCCAAGTGTGATTTTAAGCTAAAAGTCTCTCAAATGGGTCAAGCTGTATTTAAGTCCCTGAGAACCATCCCTGGGATCCATCCTTGCCACTCCTTGGAGTTCCAGGTCCGGGGCACCGCAGGGGAGGGCAGAGGTCTCCCCACCTGCCCTAAATTCAGCACCCAGGCAGAGTATACCTTGGAATATCCCCACCTGATTCAGAACCTGCAAGTGTCTTGCCTTTCACAGATCTAGTTTCCTCTATTAAAGCCAACAGGAGACTCACGAGAGACGACAGCAGGATTAGTAAAACTCAAGAGTTTTTTTTCCAAGCCATTGCTAAAGGCTTTGTGCGGTGCAGGGATGGGGCCACTGCCAGCGCCACGCAGCCACCAGGAGCTGAGCTCACTGGGTTTCTGAGAAACTATATTTAAATCTCCAAATGGTTGTGATTTCTTTATTAAACAAACAATTCAGTCATTAGGAACATGTTGTGTTGCTATGCGAAGCGGAGCCGATCGTCACCAGGAAGTTGTAATTTCTGCACCCAGCTGTTTTGAAGACAAGTCTCCGCGATGGGCCTGGTCGGCCCCTCAGCAACACAGATCCCGCTGGCACCTGGGAGGCATGGGCGGCCTTTCCCTGCAGCATGGGGAGCTGGCTGAAGTGCCATTAGCCTCTCCTCAGGAAGAAACAGGCCAGCCCAGCCTCCTCAGAGGGTCTGGCTCTAGGGAACAGGAGCTGTGTTCTCAGACCAGGGGTCAAAGCCAGGGCAGCTAGATACAGCGGTGGCTGGTCTTATGTCAAGGTCAGTCTCAGGTGTAAGTCTCTGCTGGCATGGCAGTTCCTGACACTGGGTGGTCAGGGGCAGGAAGCAAGTCTTAGGTAGCTGGACAGGCCAGGAATAAAACTAGCCTTTTCTGCGATCTCAGGCTCTTCCCAAGGCCAGTTCAGACCCAGCTGGGCCAGCTGCAGGATTGAGTGCCTGCCCAGAGACCAGGGTTCAGGGTTTATGCTACACTTGGAAATGTGACTCTTGGCTTTGGTCATTCTTTTTTCTTTTTTTAAATATATTTTTACTGATTTTAGAGAGAGAGGAAGGGAGAAAGAGAAACATGGATCAGCTGCCTCCTGCACACCCCCTACTGGGGATGGAGCCAGAAACCCAGGCATGTGCATGACCTGGTATTGAACTGGCGACCTCTTGGTGCATGGGACGATGCCCAGCCAACTGAGCCACACTGGCCAGGGCTGGTCATTCTGTTCAAGGGTCCAGTTCTCAAAGACTTTCACAATGTGGCTTTTTCCTGTCCTTCTTAAAACAGTTGTCTGTGACTGAGTGTCTTCTCCTTCGGAACTTCACCAGTGCTGGGCGTGCTGGCAGTTGCAGCCTGTCCCAGGCTGGAAGGAAACACTGTTGATCAGAGACACTAGAGGCCATCCCAGAGCCTGCTTAACTCTCTAGCCTGAGAGAGGTGGCACTGACAGCCGCCAGGCTCGACGCAGGAAATAAGCTGGGTCTCTGCTAAGTCCCAAGGTGGTTGGAAAAGTCCATTTCAGAGGCTGGGATGGTTAGGCACAGGGAAGCTGAGCGATCCCTATTAGGACTCAGGGCCCAGCGCAGTCAAAAGCCCAGAGCCAGCTGAGTGAGAGGGCTTCCCAGGGTCAGCCGACTTTCAGAGGGGCGCACTCATTCGCAAAGCCCACCCGGCCCTTCCCAGAGACAGCGCCCTGGGACGGGACTGCCTACTCATGGCAGAGACACCCCTGGGTTTCAGACTTCGTTGCACAGACACCTCTTTCTATGCTCTTTTAAGACTAAATAAAGATGTAAGAAATATGCCAAGAAAAACTGGGAGTGAATGACGAACAGAGCCAGTGAGAAATAGAGCAACGGATGGATGAACTCATTGCTTTATCAGACTGGAGTCTCAACAGGGCAGCAGCTCATTTCTGGACAGAGCTGAACTGGGAAGTCTGAAGACGTACAAAGCAACTGGAGGAAAGATGAATCTTGGCCCAGTTTTTTAAATAAAGGGGGAAAACCCCACTTAATCAGAGGGGCTGTTAGCTAGGCAAGAGGTGATCTTTAGTCTTTACCAATAGTTCTCCTGCAGCCCGAAGCTGAAGCAGGGATGAGGGTTCTCAGAAGGCTAGGCCCCTTTACTGACAGGAGGAAAGAGCAGCTGGGCTGGCCGCGGGTCTGACTAGTCAGGAGCCGTCCTGCAGTCTGGAGGAGGAGGAGGAGGAGGAGGAGGGTCCCAAGCTCGGCCGGGCCCAGGAGGTCTTTCGGGGAACAGATTGTCCTGGGGCTAATGCAGACTAAGGTCTGTTACCGTTTCTACTAATGATGAAGTTTCAACGGAGCAAGAAGACCAGTTGTAACCAGGTATCTGGATTTCTTTATATGGTATCCAGACTCAAAATGCTTATAATTAATAATCAGTTAAGTTAAACAATACTTATACTGTTATTTTAATTAAGTCTATTTTCATTAAAAAACATCCAAGGTATGGGTGCTAAATCCCAGTCTTGCCTCTTTTCTTTGTGCTTAGCTTAAGGTCTTACTGCTCACACGACAGGCTCAGAGCCTGGGCCGCGGCAGCTGCGCTCCTGATACCTTTGAAGGGGACGTGTAGGCCTGACCCACCCAGCCAGAGAATGTTACTCTAGAGTGGGTCTTGATGCAACAGACTCCCCAAGGTGGCTCGGGAATTCCTTTCCACTTCTGGTCTGCCCTGCGGCTCCAAGTGGGGTGGGTGTCTCATGGGAGAAGCCCCCAAGAAAGCTAAGGAGCGGGGAGCCTTCATGCCCAGCACTGCCCGAGGCCTGGACAGCAGGTCCTTGCAGTCTAAGCCGGCCAGCCTTTCACCCCCTCCCCTGCCTGCAGGTCCAGAGAAGTGAAGTCACTTGTCCAGGTCGCCCAGCTAGCGGTGCTGGCCGGGCCTGGAGCCCACTCATCTAGAGAACAGAAGCTGTTGTGTGCAGACATCAGCTCAGTGTTTGGCTTGAAAAGGCCTTTCCGTGCGGCTGAGCCAGAACGCCGTGGCTCTGGTTCAAGACGCCCACGAGTTGCCGGGGCTCCGTGCTGAGCAAGTCAAGAGGAGGTGAGAAAGTCAAACAAACCTTCAATGCTGCCTCCCATGAGCCCCAAAGTGGGGGGCTCCAAGGAGACACTGTTTATATAGATTTGGGGGTTTGCACGACAACACTGAGAGACGTGGCTCTCCAGATTCTTGATCTTCTGTTGGGTGAGCCATTAGCAACCACTTCGCTCCCACCCCACAAGCAAAATGCGTCCCAGGATGCCTTCCCGTCCGAAAACCCTTTGGCTCCCTGTCCAGCAAGGTTCCTCTCCTTTGGGAACATACCCATCTTGAGACAAGCCTGCTTCCACTTCCTCCCCTTCGTTCTGCAATCCAGTTCCCCAGCACCAGGGCTCATGCTCATGCCGGTCTCCACTCCCTGCCCTCTCATCCCCTTGGCACTTGCCATCTAAACACAGCCCGGCTGTTATGCTGAATCTGCGCCCAGGGCCTCACCATCTGAGGCCAGCCTGGGTCTGCGTGTTGGCAGCCCTGGAGGCTGGTGGGTGTCAGGGTCCACAGAGACAGGGGGGCTCTGCTCTGCCCCACCGCACGCCCTCAGGAGTTTGCTTGGTTGCGGTAGGTGGTGAGTAGGACAGAATCCGTGAGTGTGGATCTGGAGACCACCTGGCCCAGCGGGTTTAGATTTGGGCTAGAAGAGTCCTATTTCCGCTGAGCCGAGCAGTGGCTCTGTGCTTATGCGCCCACCTACCCACAGCCGCCCTGAGGCGGGGGATGCTCTCCACTTTCTGGGGGGAGGACATGGAGGCCCCCGGCCACACCGCTGGGAAGAGGTGTGGTCACCGCTGGGGCCATTCACCACCTAGCTCAGGCCCTCTGCCTTCAGGGCACTTTTGGTCCCGACCAGTGAACTGTGAACCCAGGAGATGGCTTACTTCTGAGTGAAACGCCGCTGCTAGTGTCGCGTGCCTCCGCCAGAGCCCACAGTGGCTCTTCCACTGGCTCAGGTTCTGGATGAGATGTCGTCAGAGACCCTCACTGACCTGTGAGGGAGGGACTTAGAGCTGGAGCAAGACACCTAGGTCTGGGGCAGGTCTGGGGTGGGTCCAGGCCGCTCCCACTTGGGTGGGTGTCCTGACTGTTCTGCTGACCGGGAGACAGGGCTGGCTGCTGCTCACAGGAGAGGAGTGTGTCATCACCACATGCACCCCAGGTGGGAGGATTGCTCAGCTGGAGCAGGGCCAGGTGGAGCCTTGAGGTGACCCAGCCCCTCTAGGGAACCGCTGCCAGGAACAGGGTCACAACACTTTGCAGTGATTTACACTTCACCACCCAGGAAGTCACAGCTCCCCTCCCCCGCAGGCTGGGTGTCTGGCCCAGATCTTCACACTACACCAGAGTCTCAGGCCTCAGGGTCCAAGGAAAAATCACTGTGCCAGAAGCACCTTGCTCTTCCTCCAGCCTGTCCCTGTCCACAGGGGGTCAAGTCACCCCCCCTAGGATTCCCCCACCACAGGCCTGTTCCCTGCTTTTATTCAGTGACATCTTGTACTTTGGAACTTGCCCTGTCACCAACCTAATTTCTTTCCCCTTTTGCCAAGGAGGGCAAAGCAAGGTGAGCTGGCCCAGCCTGCTCTCTATTCAGATAGGAGAGAGGGCACGAAGCTGGGCCCACCACCCTCTAACCTGGAACTTGCCGATGCTCCCAGGGGCCGGGGATCCCCTGCAGGCCTGCCCCGTCTGCCCTTTCCCATGCACGCGCACACGGACGCACTGTGTACATCACACGCTGGGTTGTCAGAGCCAGTCTAGGAGCCAAGTAAGGCACTGTTCTCCTGACTTCATAACCACACCTTTCTCTGAACCCTAAGCAGTACTTCTCAGACTGATCACTTCCCACCCCACCCACCGCATGCAATAGACTTCACCCTGGCTGCCTGGACAGATGTTCAGCCTTGGAAATGGTTAACTCTTACAAAGAAATGAAAGAGAACATGCTTCTAGGTCTAGAAGGCGATTCCAGTAGAGCCCAGAAAAGTTCTCAGCAATGGCAGCACCACCGGGAGCAGTGAGCCTGGCGGGAGAGGGCAGGATGGTCACACAGGAACAGGTGTCTGTGGCACTGCCTGTGTCACAGCCTCACGTCGCTCCCTCCTCCTTGCCTGAACTGTTCACTGTTTCCTACATGGACATGTGACTTCCCTAGCAGACCAGGCGCTCAGGGTTACTAATTGCCCATTTGTTCAGTACGCCCCAGGTGCCAGTGCACTTTGGGGTGGGTGGAATCACTAGTAGCCATGGGCAGTGACCACTGAGAAACCTTGGGTTAGCACCGAAATGACAAAGGCAGGACCCAGAGGGGCCACACTGAGCCTGAGGCTCCATTGGCTCCAGAGCCGCCGCACAATTTGCTTTTACTGAGGCAACACATCGAGAGTTCAGAGCTTTGAGGGAATTTATTGAGAGCAGCTTTCATGTATCAAAAGGGTGCTGGGCTTTTCTCCATCACTGGCAGGTGTCAGAGCTGGTGGTCCTTTTATTGCCACTATTTGGTAGGCCAGACTGCAACGACCACAATAGCCACGAGCAGCAATAAAATCACCATTATCATTCCTGAAAAACAAGCACAGAAGACGCCTTTCAGTGACTCGCTCCGACGAACATCACGATCCCAAGTATCTTCAGGGAGACGCTGTGCGCAGTTCTCCCGGCCGCCTGCTCCCCGGGAGCCTTTCCTTTGTGCTTCGATGTGTGACGGTATCAGCAGCCCCAGGGCGTGGGCGCTGCACAGCTCTGGCTTCGTGGGTAGTGGGGTGCAAAAGGGAGGGCTTGGGGGACGCTGCTGAGGTTGCACCCCACCACCTCAAGTTGTGCCAGCAAAGTGTAGGAGCTCCTGACAGGGCTGGGGGGACCTGGGTGAGCTCCCCCCTCATTCAGCACTCGAGCATGCTCAGCCCCCAGGTGTGCAGCCTGGCCCTGCTTTCTGTTTGTTCTGATGAGACACCAATAAAGCAACGGGCTTTCGAGTTCACGAGGAAATTCATTCTGGAATCCATTATCTCCACTATCCACATGGCTTTCCCTTTTCTTCTGGAGCCCAAAATACTATGTCATCCATTTGTAAAAATATCCACTAGAGGGGCTTTTTCTTCACATACACATTTTTATGTTAGTATTTTTTCTGTTTTATTTCCTAAAATTTTTGGCTGGGGAAGACAAAGGAGAGCACCAGCCCGCCTGGCCAGTCTGCTCCCTGGGCTCAGCTCTCCAGCTCCTGCATCGGGACTCTTGATCGCCCATTCCTGCAGCGCTGATGGAGGCGGCCCCTTCACTCACTCAGCTCACGTCTCCCACACTTCCCAGCATGTAGTGAGCGCTCGCCATGGCCAGGCACCCGAGGCCAGCATGGTCGTGGCATGTGGCATATGCCAGGGACAGGTGTGGCTACTACAAAGGAAGCACTCAATCACTGTTTGCCCACTGAAGCATCCCTGAGCTACTGAGGCCCCAAGAGGCAAGTGAGGAGCAGATGGTTAAAGCACCTGAAAATGCTCCATAAAGTAACAGGTGAGTCGACCCCACAGGATCACGTGGTTGTTGGCCACCAGGGCTGCCACCTCAGACGGAGCTGTTTCTGGAAAGGTCAGGGTCCTGAGAGTTCAATGACGTGCTCTCACAGGAAGCCATTAACATGTTATTGATCTCATTAACTAGATAACCGCTGGTTACATTTGGCTATTTCAATTTCAATTAATTAAAGGGAAATAAAGTTAAAAATCCAATGTCTCAGTTGCACTAACCATATTTCAAGTGCTTCAGAGCCACACATGGCCAGTGGGTAGCATGATGCACAGAGACAATGAAGAGCATTTCCACCATCCTAGAAAGTTCTTTTGGACAGAACAGAGAGCGTGGAGCTTTGATTACTTCATTCACTGCTGCACCCGAGCTGCCATGATGGTGCCTGGAGTGGGGCTCATTGAATGAATGAATGAATGGCTGCTCGATGAACTTTCAACACTCACTCTGCACTTGGGTAGCTTCCCACACTGGGAATTCTGGTTTTCCCTCTTCTTGAGTCAGTTTTGCTAAATTATATTTTTCTGGGAAATTGCCCATTTTTTTCTGAGTATTTAAAAGTGCTGGCGTAAAACTGTTCATTATCTTCTTATGATTTGGATACTACACTCAATCTGTAGCCCTGACTGGGATCAGTTGATGAGTGTGTCGTCCCGATAGGCCAAGGATTCGGGTTTGATCCCTGGTCAGGGCACATGCAAGAATCAACCAGTGAGTGCATCAATAAGTGAAACAAGTCGATGTTCCCCCCCCCACCCCATCTCTCCCTTTCTCTCTAAAATCAATAAATAAAAATTTAAAAAAATTTCAACAATTTCTTCTTTGGCCCAATTATTTAGAACTGTGTTTTGAAATTTCCAATGATATTGGAACATAATTATCAATATATATATATATACTTTTAAATGCTGAGATAATAATGCATGTGCTATATTTTGATGTGAAAATATCTGTGATTTCTATTGGTGACAAAGTCACAAGTTCTACTAACATTACTGTGGCCTGTTAACTATCTTCTTAATTGAAGAAAATGCTAAATCTCAATTAGAGGTTAGTGAAAATAAGAATGCAATTAGCTTTCTCCTCCGCATCCACAGGCTCCTGAATTCCATCCGCAGATTGCAGGGTTCACTGTAGTTCAGTGTGAATTTAAAACAGCATGTCCACAGTTTTAAATACTGAGAAGTGACTTAAAAATATATGCAAGCTTCCCTGTCATCTGGGAATTCCCTGTGACAAGGGATACATGCTTTTCTAGTGCACACCCTTTCTCTGATGATCTGATCCTTTGAGAATACTCCCTTTGGGGAATTGAGACCCCCCCGCCCCACCCCCACCCCCTACCTATCTTCATGTGGACATAAACCTAGGCCTCTACATCAGGGTTCAGCAAACTGTGGCCCATGGCCAAATCTGGCTTGTGGGCCGTTTCATACAGCCCATAAGCTAAGAATGGTTTATATATATTTAAAAGGTTGTCAGAAAAGAAAAAGAAGATGTCCCACTGTCCACGGTCTGCAGAGCCTAACCTATTTACTATCTGGCCTCTGCAGAGCTGCGCTGGGCCTGCTCTGTGTCACTGTGGCTGATAATGATCCAGCTGCACATCAGTTCACTCATTCAGGTTCCGGTTTCCAGTTCTCTCTCCATTTATTTCATCTGGGGATTTCCTTTCTTCCTTGTAAATTCAGCTATACCTGAACATTATAGGGGGTGTTGTAATATTTTATCTAGCATTTCAAGATGCTTGTAGTGAGGTGTGTGCGTGTTTGAAGATTATATCTATCGATCTTCTTGCCAGACCAGAAGAAAAAATCTTCTTTTCATTCATTTCTGCCTCCACAAATATCTTTAGTTTGATCAAGAGCTCCACCTGGGTAGGAATCCCACTACTGGACTGGGGTGAAAGGTTTATACTGCACAACATAAAAAATGGAAATGGGGAAAGCAGACAGAGTGGGGTGGAGCTTCAGGGGCAATGGCTGGCCCCCAGAGCCTAGGCTTGGCCTGAGACGAAGGGGAGGAGTGAGTTTTTGAGGAAGGGAGAGACAGCATGAGTGGGGTTTCAGGAAGCGGCACTGTCACGTGCTCAGGCAGGATCAGAGTTGGGGAACACTTGAGTCCAAGAAGCTCCTTGTGCAGCAAGGGTTCTGGCCTGAGGCTGTGACGGCCCAAAGGAGAGGCTGACACAAGTGGCCTTGAATTTTCAAATTGGTGATTAGGAGAAAGCAGAATGAGCGATGGGAACAAAGAAACCAAGAACAGTAACTGGTTAGGAAGCAGCAGCCACGCATCCGGTTTTAGTCCAAACACACGAAGCTTGCAGGGCAAGGGAAGAACCTCAAGGCATCAGTGGCTCCACCATCTCCTACTTGGGATGGGCCACTGCAGTGGACTGACCTGCCCTGCAGCTCCTTTTACCCAATCCACTCTCCACAACTTCGCTGGAATGGAAATCGGGTCAGGTGACTCCCGGGCTTAAACCTCTTCGATGGCTTAAACTCAAATCCAAACTCTTCGCCATGGCTGAAGACCCTGCAGCCTGGACCTTGCCGCCCCTGAAGCCACACTCCGCACCTGTGCTCTAGCCATCCCAGCCTTTGGTCCCTGCAGCAGGCCATGCTCCTTGTCTCCCAGCCTTACTCATGCACCCTTTCCACCCAGACGGCGCCGCCCACTCATGGCCCAGTTAATCCCTATGCATCCTCCAACCTCACATCAGTGTCCCTGAAGGACTCCGTCTAGACCTCCAGGTGACTGTACTCTTGTTGTCCCTTTACATCTCTCTAGTGGCCCTTCTTCAACCACAACTTAGGTCCTCAGTGATCCTCTGTCTCCATCACTGGCCCACGGGTATCTATGGCAGACACTGCCTGTCAAGTCAATGCTGTATCCTCACTCCTGGAACAGAGCCTGGCTCCAAAACGGGCCCGACACACCCTTTCTATATAAGCAAATAACGTCTGAATATCTGGATGGCACCAGAGAGCCAGTAACAAAGACACACAAGCAATATAGTTGGTAGTGAGAGAGTAGCTGAGCCAAGGGGTCAAGAAAAGAGACAATTCAAAAAATGGTCAGTGCTGGTCCCCAAACGCTGCAGACACACTAGAGGACGAAGAAACAGGTCTGGGCTCCCGAGGCCTTCAAAGCGCAGTGTTAGCAGAAGGGCAGCGGGTCTGTCGAATGACTATTAATACAGAGACTTCTCTTTAAGCTGCTAATTGCTCTGTCACAGAAACTGAACTGTACAAACGTGCCACAGTAAAGGTGTGACAGGGCACACAATACCTGTGAAAAGTGGAAATGCACTTCAGCTATGGACACCAGAGATAGTGTCACTGATAGTGTGTGATAAACTAGTCTTGTCCCAAGATGAAAAGGGGACCCTGAGAGCAATGGCTACTAAGACTTACGTTTCAAACCCTTTCAGAACAAACAGAGCCTTCGGGGCAGGAGATTTTCAACAGGTTTAAGTAAACTGGTGTGCCCCGAGGGTCAACGGAGGAAGTCATTCTAAGATGGCAAGTGACAGTGATAAGCAAAAGCCAGTTTTGAATTCTTTTGGACAAAGAATAGGTGTTGACACACCTTATCACCGCAGTCCCCCTCTTTAAGAGTGTGGCTCTCCCGGAATGTGACCGCGGCCCTGGCATCTTTCTTGAACGGAGGCTCTCTCCTCTAAGGGACGTTTCAGAAAGAGGAACCCAGGGCCTGCGGGAGAGCTCAGCCAGGCTGCAGGTGGGACAGTCACACACGTGGGTCTGTACTGACTCCATGGGGGGGGGTGTCCCCTCACTGAGTTCTCAGCAGCAGACAGTTACAGACCACAGCACTGAGGTTCTGGGAGGCTCGCTCTCCTAAGGCCCTAGAGCTGCTAAGAGGAAGAGCTGGAACTGGAATGGAGGTGGGGCTGACCCTTGGGCCATGCTCGTCCCCTTTCTCTGCACTGGGGGGGGGGGGGGGGCGGCGTTCAGGGGAACCCTGTCTCCCCACAGTGTGGGGCTGATCAGGGAGAGAGGCCCAGGCTTCTTTGGGCTGCAAAACTGGTGTAAAAAGTTTCTTCTTCCTTTTCTCCCTCCTTCTCTTTCCTTTCTCCTCCCTTCCTTCTTACGACGCTTAAGGGAGGAAAACTTCCACTACAAAAGGAGACAGAGTAGGATGAGCAGCGATGACCTCCTCCCTCAGCCTGAACAAAGGTCGCTCACGGCCAGTCTGGCGGCCACCTCACCTGCTCCCTGCCCCGCGTGTCACTCGCAGCGAATCCCAGATAGGCCTCATTAGCAAATACTTCAGTAAGTAACACTAAGAAGAAAAAGCTGCCATCACCACACTGCGAGGGTTTACAGGTGCCTTCCTTCTTTCTTTTCTGAAAATAGTTTATTGATTTTTTGAGAGAGGGAGGGAAACATCGATATGAGCATGCAACATGGCTCGGCTGCCTCCTGGGGACCGAGCCCGCAGCCCGGGCATGTGCCTGACGGGGCATCGAGCCAGTGACCTCCTGGTGCACGGGTGACCAACCAGCTGAGCCACACTGGCCAG
This sequence comes from Miniopterus natalensis, assembly GCF_054644295.1. Taxonomy (NCBI): domain Eukaryota; kingdom Metazoa; phylum Chordata; class Mammalia; order Chiroptera; family Miniopteridae; genus Miniopterus; species Miniopterus natalensis. Next base: position 8,820,504 of record NC_142097.1, on the reverse strand, counting down.
GGAAGTTTACAATTTCTTAAAGACAGAGGCGGGAAGACTCTCCGACTCGGCAGAGGAGGAATACGGTTCCAGCTAGAGGACAGGAGAGCGCCCACGGGGGCCAGGAGAAGAGCTTGAACAGCGTCCAGTCAGACGCGAGAGAACTTCTTTCTCTTGCCTCAGAGCAGTGCTTAACCCTCAGGGGTCCAGTCATCCATCCCCCAGCCAAGGAAATATTTGACATTTCAGGACGAGGAAAGACAGCGGAACTTCTGGGAACCTGCCAGCTTCGGGAACAATGAGCGCTCTCTGCCCCCACCCAGCACAGAAACACCTGGCGAGCTCCTGCCGCGGGTCACTTCCTGGCGCTTCGCTAGGCCCGCGCGGGCACCTGGAGGCAGGCTTCCCTTCCGACACCGGTGCCCCTTCCAGGCGGGCATGGGGTGCCAGTTACAGGAGCAGAAAAAATGTCCCTTTCCTTTGGTCAGTTTACCAGATGAGTATTACTCAACCACTTATAATATTTACAAGTCCAGCTCATAGCAATTAAAAAAAGATGTAAGAAAACAAACTCCTTTTCAGACTGGGAAAGGATATGAAACAGTCTCTCAGGAACAGTGTTGTTTTCTGAAGATTGTTCATCTGGATTAATGGTCCATATTTCTTTTCCAGTGAAACGCTGGAAACCTGCAAATTATGGAGGCTGTGCTGCCAACACCTCTGCCGCAGCTGAGCTAGGTAACAGCTCATGCTCACTAATGAGGGCTGGGGGGAGCCTGGCTTTTCCCCAGAGCAGATCTCCACTTCTCCCTTCAGCTGTGGGAAATGCAGGAGATAAGAACGGTGGGAGAGGAGGGGGGATGGAGGGGTGAGGGGGTGGGAGGCAGGGGATTTGAAGGGCAAGTTTATCTGGGAGTCTTTTTATCTGGTTCTGTTTATCACAAGGAAAGCCATACTGGTTACCTGCTGTTGGTTGCTTTGAACCAAAATATATCTCCTATTGTCTGCCCGGTTCCCCACGCTGGAGACGTCAGGGCGGACAGACAACTCCCGTGCAGCTAATGACCTCGAGAGATCCGCAGAGAACATTTCTGCAAGGATCCTGCAGGTGTGTTTTCCCCAGCTGTGCCCACCACCAGGTGACATTTGCTTAAGTATCAGCCAGTCGGTTCTCACTGGTTCGATTTTGGGCAGCAGGCTCCTGGTTAAGGTGGGGGAATAAGCAGGAGAGACGACCAAACTGGAACATTTGTTTTCAAAAGTTCATGTAAATGTTCCCTCTAATCCCATTACTGGGCAAATAAGCTAAGAAAAGAGGAGACGCAGCGCAGAGGTGAACACGTTTACATTCCGATTTTCAGACTGAATGGCTGGAGGCCTGCAGTTACCCTTGGGATCACCCAGGGCTGGGCTTGCTGGTTCCTGAGCTGTTTGCCTCGCTAGTCAGCCACAGGCCTGGGCCCCTCCACCTGCCTCCAGTCGCCCACAAGCTTCAGCCGCACCAGGAACCCCCTTGGGACTCGGGTTTGCCCAGACACGGGTGGTGGGTGACAGGCACCTAGGGGCTCCGCTGACTATACTTCACGCCTCGGTTCTCCACTTTCATCTCCCCCAGTAGCACTCTCATTAAAACACTGTGCACAAGTCCCTGATTTGCTGAGTTTGGTTTTGTTCTTACCTGGCCTTCGCCCCACCCCTCCAGGCTCTCCTTCCTCTGTTGGTGGGTAAAGCTTCCCGTCTCCTCGGGTGACCTCACACCCTCTTCTCCTCGACTTCCTCCCCTCCCCCCGGGCCAAGGTGCTGAGCTCAGCCCAGATCCCACCTCCTCCGGGGAGACTGCTCGGCCCCGACTGAAGCGTGGCTGCCCTGGAGTCAGAGGCACACTTAACAGCCAGGCCTCTACTCTTACCTGCTGCCCTCCGTCTTTAAACTCTCACATTATCTAATATCTCTTTCCTGAGGTCAAGATCTCTGAGGACAGGGCCATGCGGTAGAAGGGACACTGGTTTTGGGAGTCTGGGAGACCTGGCTTCAAGCCTGTCACTTTCTGGCTATGAGACGCTGGGGAAGTTCCTTAACTCTGGGTTCCAGCATCTGGAAAGCAAGCCTAAAAAGACCGATTTCTAGGCTTGTTGTGAGGGTTCAATAAGATGAAGGACACGAAACTTCTAGACCCGACGAACTGGCACGCCGTAAATGGAAGCACGATGACAGTTATCACTGCTCCTATAACCCACTGCCCGAGAATGGTGCCTTGTGTGCCCCTGATGCTCCCTAAACGGCCTGGGAGAGAGCTGGCCTCAGTCTAACAACAGAAATAAAATGTCGTTCAGAGGAGAGCAGCAAACACAGCGCACCTGGGAGGCATCTGGGTGGAAACGGCCCGATTCTAGCCGGGGCGGGCGGGGGCGGGCGTTGGAGAGGCTGGGAGTTCAGGGTGGAATATCTGGCAGCGACCACGTCGGTCATCGGCCACAGGAAGGGCAGCTGTGCTGGGCGAGCACTGGCTGGGGTCCCGCAAGCGGAGCGCGGCCAAGCGGACGCCAGGTGAGTGGAGCTGAGCGGCCGTGTGAGGCCTTTGGCGGGGGGGGGCAGGGGCACCCAGGCGCCGAGGACGGTGGCAGGCTTCGCTTGAGGGGGTGAGAGCGAACCCAAGGGGGGCTGGAGGGTCTGCAGGAAGTCGGGGGAAGTGCTGAGGTTGTGCCCGGCTCTGTAGCCTGCTCAGCTACGTGGGAGGACGGGCGGAGAGGGGCTCAGGGCCAGGGAGCTGGGCCCTTCAGCTACGATGGCGCAAATGATGATGATAATGACAACAAAACAACGACGGCAAGACCAGAAGTGGAAACTACAGGCGGTCCCCCCGCGCCGTGAGGCACGTGCGCACACCGCTCCGTGCTTAGTCTTGCTCTCGCCAGGCAGTGGGCGGAACAAAGTCCCCGCTTCACAGGTGAGGGCGGCGGCGGCCACCTGCCACGGGCCCTGGGCAGAGCCGGGCTCGGCTGAGGGCAGGGCGGGCTTGGGCGACTGGCCACGTTCTCTGGAGGGAGGGAAGTGGGGCTGAACCGGCCTGGGGCCAGGGCTCAGAGGAAGGAGGCGACCTGGAGGACTCGGGAGTCCTGCAGGTGAGGTGGAAACCCACGGTTTGTGACACAAAAGCGAGAGTGTAACTGTAGAAGGGACAGTGTCACTCCTCACAGAAATGCACCAGGAGGCGACGGTGGCCTAGAGTCCGCCCGTGGCGGTCCTGACTGCAGACAAAGCACCAGAACGAAACGTGACTTACCCGTCCCGCACTGAGCGACTGTGCTGCGTCTCTGCGGTGCGTGTTCCCCGAGCCCAGAGGGGGAAGCGGAGGGCCCGGGACCGCAGCCTGGCTCCGGACGCCATCTCTGCACCCGCTTCCTGGGGGCTCAGGAGGGAAAACACGTTTCTCAAGGCTGCGGGGGTCACGTGCACGTGGGCTCGTCAAGGCCAAGGGCCTGCACGTGGGCAGTGCTGACTAAACACTGGCTCCATTCCGCAAAGTGCAAGCTTCCTGAAGGCAAACCCCGCGGTCCTCTCTGAGGTGACTGTGGAGTGGCAAGCCCGGGGCCCCAGGCGTGTCTAGGACAGATCTGTGCTGAGGTGACATGGGGAGGGCAGGGGCGCCTTCCTTCCGCTGGCACTCGGCCCTGCGCTCTGCCAGCCCGGGCCCACCTGGGGCAAATCATCCTCCCAGCCCCTGGGCTGGCGCCACCTCGATGCAGACAAGAGGCAGCGCTCTGCGTGAAGAGAAAACCATGCGAGAATCAACTCTAAGGAGAAGGCAACTCTGGGGGAAGAGAGCAGTGAGGGGGAGGCTGGGAGGGGACCGCTCTGGGCAGGAAGCTGAGAGGGGCGGGGCTGGGACGAGGGAAAAAGGGACTTGCCCAGAAACAGGAAATTAAAAGGAATTAAGACTGCACGAGCCGGGCAGAGGAGCTGGACGGAGGCCTGGTGAGCGGAGGTTCCCGGGTCCAGGCGTCAGGTGGCTGCCACTGCCACAGGTGGTGAGGCGAACACCCAGTAGTCAATGGAGACCCATGTGAGAGCTCGTCTCGCTGGCCCAGGGACAGTCAGGCTGCAGGAAGGGGTCAGACGTGTTGGTCAAGCTGTCCCAAGGGACAGCTGACCAAGGGCACTGTACCGGGTAAGGCCTGCCAGAGATAGATTGGTCTGCGCCAACAAATGTTCCCTGAGTGCCCACTGTGGGTCATGCCCAGTGGGTGCAAAGATACACTGGCTCATTGAGGGTCTCCAAGTCTCGTGAGGCAGAAAAACCAACCCAAGCTGCCTTCCCCTAAACGAAACACAGATGCTCTGCAGGTGGCACCGTCCTTAGAGAGTCTAAAAACTCAGCCACTATTGTTGCTTCCTGCGCGCAGAAAGTGCTGACTAGTTTCTAGGCCGCATCCCGTCCTTAAAGTGCGATTCATTTCCCTTCCCTGAAACAGGTTCAGCCCAGCAATCACCACAATTCAACAGCAGAATCCAATTGTAAATAGATAATCCGTCATATCGGCAGTCAAAAGCAGCCTAGGATGAGTTGTCAAGTCAACAATTTACTGCCGATTCTCTGGCGCTATCAGTGTTTGCTAAGAAACATCCCCTTGTTGTGCCGCGTGTTGCTCCTGGGAATGGGAATCTGTCTGGAGTCTGGCAGAAGTTCAAGTGTCTTTGAAAAGACAGTCAGGAACTCTGTTATGGATATCTTGTTTTGACAATTCCCTCTTGACTAAGTGTCAAAAGATTTCTGGATGGCTCCAGTCAGGCTGTGGATTCACCATTCCAGCCCTTCCTCTGGGCTGTACAGACCAGCAGCCGTCACCTGGCATCAATCAGGGACGTGGGCGAGGCGGCGGGAGGGCGCTGCTGCCCCAGTTCTAACTCAGGTACGAGTGGGGCAGCCATCAACACAATCCTTTCTCAATACATCAAATGCTGATCCATCTGAGTTTTTAAAAAGCAAATCATTTGACCAAGATGCAAAAGGCTACTGGGTGGTAGATCTGAACTGAGTCTCTGAATTCCAAATCTCAAAACAGCACTTTATTGGTGGGGGGCTGTCGCCATGCCTGTCCAACTTGACCCTGCCGCTATGATACACAGCTGATGGGTCCGTGGTGGAGCCCAACTGAGGCCAGCCAGGCTCTTCTCAAGGAATTTTGGCTTTTGGACTGAGCAGTGTGGGGACCAGTCACAGTAGCTGTGACAGTCTGGTGGGGTGGTCCACAAACTCAGGCGGAAGGTCCCAGGACATGCCTGTGTTCCGACTCCTCCTGAGACGTGGCTGGCCCAATTATCCCTCAGATTCTCGCAAGTAACCCAACATCATTCCAATAAATTACATGTTGTTTAACCTAAATGAGCCAGTCATTTCCTCTTACTTGTAACCAAGACCTTTCAGGAAAGACACCATCAGCAAAAGTAACTGTTTGTTTCTAATTATTTGGAAAAATATGAATAACATAAGAACAGTTACGCTTTACCAATTTACTGCTGAAAGGACAGCTTGAAGGCACTGCTTCTCTGAGGGTACAGCCTTGGGCACCCAGCATCTAACTGTGAACAGGCTGAGGTATGGACTGAAATATCTGTCTCCATAAAGAGGCCTTCTCAGACGCCAAGATCTTCTCTCTCACAGTCACATGTCCTATTTTACAAGTACCCTTTGATTAATGCATAGCTGTCCTGAGGAGTCAACGTGAGTAGGAGATGCATTCAAACAGTATTCGGAGCAAAGCTCAGGGCAGGAAGAGTGCCTTCTGTGTAAACAAAGCTGACAAGACCTCCCCCCTTGGGATCCCTCCTCCCCTAGGGCCCACCATGCAGCGCCCAGCAGGTGTCTGGCTTAGGCAGGTTCCAGGTGAACCCACGTTCCTGCCACCACAGGGCTCTTCCTAAGAGCCACTTCTACCACCATCAGCGGTGCGAGGCCCCTTATACGTTATATACACTCACACACTGAGTTGCTCAGTAAACGTTAAGTCAACAAACGAAACAGAAGGTCCCACTTCTGATGTTTAGGAAAGCAAAAACTATTGGTAACCTCTGGATTTGCACCTCTATTGGCTTTCGATTTATCTAACACATATTGATTGAGCCTGCACAGGGTTCTGGGCACTGTTCTTAGCACTGGGGACACAGCAATGAACATAACAGACAAGGATCCCTGCCTTCAACCTCACTGAGTTGCTGTTCATGTGTGTGCGTGTGTACGCGTGTGCTAAGGGGTGCAAGTGGGTGAAGACAGACAAAAACCTAAATGAGTAAATTGTGTAATGTGCCTGCTAAGTGCTGAAAAGAAAAATACAGCTTATCTCTCTCCTATTGTGAATGCTAGGCGGTAGCTCAAAACATGTATCCCCTTTCCCTCAGGTTCCAGGAGAACGTGGAGGAAGGGGTGCTAACACTTGCCAGAAACTGGCCATCCACAGTGGGATTTGGAAACATTGCAGGGAAGATTAGGGTGCCTTCCTACAGGGCATCAGGAGCCTGCCATCCCTGAATGTTAATAATATGTAAGCTTAGAAATAACACATTACGAAGGTTTGCTGGAATGAAGGGTGATGTAATGACAACTGGAAACAGAAAAGGGACTTATTGTGGAGTGTAGAGAAGGCGAGCTGGAGAGGAAGAACTTGTCAGCGGGTGCCCAGCACTTTGCAGGGCAGGGACCCCTGGTCAGTGACCTCTGCGCCTGCCTGGCCTGTGGGGACATGGGTCTAACACGAAGCAGCGGCACCCCAATTCCTCCTTGACAGTCTTCTGCTCAAGTGAAAAGTATGCTTCTTAAACTGACACTGTGGCCTGCACTGAGGGGTTCACTTTATAACAGCTCTGGCTGAGAGTCACCCGGTACCGGTCACCAGCTGGCTGCTGGAATCGAATGGAAGCCAGGTTGTGGTGGGAGAAGTAGGATGAAATAACAGACGCGAGATGTCACCAAAAGTTTGCAAGAATCCTGGTAAGTGCATTTCAACTGATGTGGGGACTGCTTAGCACGGTTTCTGGTGCTTTAGGTGGAGAGCTACTCTGTCATCTTGGAGGCCACATCTGCCCCCACCTAATCTCAGCATTCCTTTGGCCTCCAAGGTGACATGGATTATATATAACCAACAGCAGAAGAAAGATGGCTGTTAAGAGCTGTGGGAGCAAAGAAAAATAAGGGCTGGAGAGAGCAGCCAGATGCAGTCCTTTCCCTTTAAGAGCAGAGTCTTTTCCCAAATAACCAGAGCATATGTCATGATCACTCAGTTTGGCTGTGAAGCCTGCCCTCATCGCTGCAGCAGAAAAATTAGCTCTACTGTGTTCAAAAGGTCACCTGCTTTTAGTGGTCCCCATTCAGCAACTGTAGGCTCTTTGTCCCATTAACTTCTGCACGGTGTGTGCCACTTCCCAACTGTGTGGCAGAACAGTGGAGGATGGGAACGTGTGTGCACAAATACAAGCATAACAACTAGAGTTGCAACACGGGCTGGGAAGCCAGGTGTTTTGCATTCAAGTCACGGCGCTGCCATTGGGTAAGGGATCCAGTCCTCTGAGCCTAAAGTCAGGCGGACACCACTAACGGTGAGCTCCCTGACATGTCCTGGAGAAGAGACGAGGTCAGATGCCTAGTGCCGAGCATACTACCTGGCACATGGCATGTCCTCAAGTGCCACTAGCTGCTATTACTACCTACTGGAAACTGTTCTTGCTACAAAAGGGGTGTTCACAACTGTCAATGTTCAGACAGAAGACACTCTGATCTGCCCCCTCTCGTGATCACCTTGGCCACCCCCATCTTCTCCGTTGCGAGACAAGAGCACAGGAGAAAGGGACCTCTGAGGAGAAGCAGCCAGCCTCCTGCCCTCAGGCATGACAAGTGCCAGTGTGACCAATGTGGCTGCCACACTCTGCTTGGAAACCTCGACCTTGTTCTTCAGAGGCTCCATCATGAAAAGAGATTTTGAAATTTATGCTCATGCAAAATCTTCCAATGAGCTTTATGTGCAAATGTATAAAAACTCCTAAACAAAGCACTGCAATTTCTATTTGCTCTATCAGAAGGGAAGCGGGTCTCCTACTCAGAGATGCCTGGTGGCAGGGATGGAGTGGAACGAACAGGCACACAGGTCGGCTGCTAGCCTTTCCTTAGTAGCAGGAAGGGAGCCATCAGAGTTGTGAGCCCATGGGCAGCACTGACACTCGTAGAGCGAGAACCAAAGAGACTTGGAAGCTGCTCTGTACCGGGCCATGGAAAAAGGGCCTCCTACCAAAAGTAGCAGCAGGCTTGAAGTTCGATCTGGGAAACATGCAGGCGCAAGAGGGACATGTAGGCTACAGAGCTGGGACGCCCAGTGCATGGAAACACTACAGGCACAGGCACACCGTGGAGGGAAGGGTCTCTCCCTATATTGTAGGGAAGGCTGTGACGACATCATCTCCATTCAGCACTATCCTCACACACTTTTCACCCCAAGGACATCCTTCTGTGAATAGCACACCGTCCAAACCATAACCTGACCATGGCAGAGAGGGCGCTGCTGGTAGTGGTGACTCACGGTGGCAGCAAACGGTGGGCGCTGCTAAGTAAAAACTTGGCGTGGAAACTGGGTGCCCTCCAGAACCCTCTGACACTGTGCCCAGCTTTAGTGATGTCACCAGTGAAACCACTGAAAAGAAATGGACAGATCCCTGGCTATACATTCCAGAATGTGACTGGCCTAGGAACTGCTGGGCAAGGGTTCTGTTGGCAAGAAGATGAACAAGGGCATCTGAGGCCCAGGGACGCACGTAGCGTAGCCGAAAGCCTGGGAACAGCTGCTGTGAGGGAAGCAGACGGGACTCTCATGCCACTGTTCAAGGATAAGGCGACTGAGGTAGAAGGCCACCTCCTCCCCCTTCCTCCGCAGGTGGTCCAGGTGGAAGGGGCTGCAGTGGACCAGAAACAGAATCACGGGAAGGGACACCGATGCTACAATGGAGCGCCACGGGTTGCACGTGAGCCGGTTCCATCCAGTACCAGGTGTTTGCCTGTCACATCCCAGGCACAAAACCACCAAATATCTGCCCTTCCATGGGTATTGCTAGTGCAAATAACAAAGATGTTTGAAGACAATATTAAAATGACATCAACGTTTCCTTATCCATTCTTCAGAAAAAAGTAGGACAGACAATTCCAAATGTCATATTTGACTTTAAAATATTTGTTGGCTTACATGGTCTGTCAGATATTCCAGAAATCATTTCAAAGGAAAAGTAAAAAGTTGAGTTATGACCCATTCCCAGTGAAAGGACCCGGCTTCCCCCGGCCTCTCCTCCCCGCCGCCTCCTCGCGCCTCGGCGCCTGCAGGGACTGTGCGCGCGGCTTCGAGCACTGGCGGCTTCCACGGGCTTCCACCAACCCGGCGCCTGGCACCCGCCACCAGCTTTAGGCTTCAGCTCAGAAATGCTCCCTCCCTCCCCAGTGCCATGTGGCTCTCAAGCCCCAGGCAGTCTTAGGATTGTTTTTGCTAGGCTTTTTCTAAATAGTGAACCACAGGTTACAGAAATAAATTCGTTATTTGGGTAAATTAAAGATTGGTTCATGGTTTAAGTCTGTAAGTTCTTTCAGAGGACAGACCATGCATTTCCATGTCTGTGTCCCAGCATGTTGCACACCGGTGACCAGCACAGACATCATTTAATACACACTCAACATGCTTTTGTGTTCTGGCTGATTGGACTCAATTGTTTAGATTGTTTAGGCTCAAAGAGTCAGTAGTGTGGATTTCAAATGACATTTTTACTTGGTGGTAGTTAACGTGGAGATATTCTAGCAGCTAGAACAGTACTTCTTCATACATAGTAAGTGTTCAATAAATGTGTGTTGAAAAATGAATGAGTGAGTGAATGAATAAATGAAAGGGTATAAACTATCAATGAAGTAGGTTACTAAGGAGTATTGGTTCTAAAGAACTATAAAAGAATGCAAGTAAAGTAAGTACAGTTGGTATTGCCAAACTCAAAATATACTGCCCATTAGTAATTTGAATATAAAATTCTAGGAGAATATATTGTATATGTATCTTTCAAATAAATAAATAAACAGAGTTACATTTTAGTGAAATGTTGGGATTTTACCAGACACTCATGGGTTTCTTTCTAATACAGATGATTCAGGCTCAGAATTCTCAGCCAAGTGGGCTCTTTTTGTATTGAATCCAAAAGTTCCAATTTAGATTTCATTCATTCCCTGTAACTTTTTATCACCCTCTATTTGCAGATATTCCTGGAAAGGTTATTACCAAAAAATCACCTAAAGCTAGAAATGCCACGCTTATGTTTAGAGCAGCGCTACTCACTGCATGACCTCAGGTGCATCAGCATCGCCTGAGAGCTGGTCAGAAATGTAACTTCAAGGGCCCCACCTCACACCTGAGTCTGAGGCACTGGGGTCAGGGAGCTGGGTGTTAACAAGCCCTCCATGTAATTCTTCTGGCACTGAAGTTTGAGAACCACTGGTTTAGAAGTTAGGATCAAAAGTTCACTAGAAGTTCTCTGCAGTATATAATAAAATATCACCTGTTAATGTGATAGGAAGAGATGTGGCTTTCTCTGGGGACATGAAGACAATGAGTTGGGGGTCCCCCGCTAGTGGGAAGGCCACTGTCCTGGGGGCAAAAGGGGCACCCACTGACTGTCCTTGCTGGAGACATACAGTCTCATGAAGAAGTAGAGCTAGAGCAGTTGGGGTTGTGTTTGACACACAAACTCATTTGTTGTCACAATTCACCCCGTCCCACACCAACATTACCTTGGCCTCATTTCTTCTTGACAGGAGAGTTCTGTTCTGCGTAGGTCTGCAGGACCATAGCAGCTGCTGGAGTGGCCAAAAGACTGCTCACCCTTAAATATAGTCAATGAATCATCTCCGCTGGATCGACAGACTTTTCTATTTAGCATCAGGTTGAGCCAGATGGCCTTCCCTGCTAGGGAACTCTGACCCTCTTCTTGGTCACAGAAGCCCAAGGACAGGCCCAAGAGAGGAAGAAGAACCTGAGATGAGAACTACATGGCAGAAGAAGCTGGTATGATTTCAGTGTCATATGTAATCGCTGGATGCAAACGGGCCACGGTGACATTTGTTTCCCCCCATCAGGGGTCCTGGTCTTGGATACCATTTGTATTTCTGGTGTGCCTGAAGAATGAGGATTGGGATGCTGGAGCACTGGGTGCAAACTAAGTCACGAGGACCAGCTGCAGCTGCCTGCCATCGCAGAGGGCCCCCAAGCCCGCGTGCTGGAGCTGGCTTTACAGCAGGGCAGACTCGCTGCTCACTGCCTCCTCTGAGCACTGGGTGAGGAAATGAGAGCGGGAATGTCCAATGATTAGTTCCTTATGGTCCTGACATTCTTGAAGTACACTCTTTACACCCCCTGGAACACTTCTGCATTCTTGATGGCAGGGCTGCAGTGTAAGTTTTTCCTTTTAGAGCACTCACTGTCTTTTATTGACTCTCAATATCCTAGGAGCAAGACTTGCCCCCCCTTCATGCCCCTCCTTCACCACTGCCACGCTCTCCACGCCATTCCTTGTTCTCTTTCTAAGAATGCAATAAACATTTCAGCACAATCTTTTCAATCCACATTATTTATAATATTCTGAACATCCATCGAGCCTGGCTAGAATGCTTGGTAATAAATCAAACTTAACAACAACAAAAGAGGAAGGGGGAAAAAAAAATCACCCTTTGGCTGGGCTAAAGCCTGAGACATTTCATTCCCCAAAGGGTTTAGTTATGTTAGGAAAAGTGAGATGGGGATGAGACTCGGGGTTTAGAATGACAGAGCCAGGAACTCAAATCTATAGGCATAATCATAACTTTGTAGAAATCTCAAACAAACTTACCTCTGAGGGGTGTCAGGAGGGTAAATGAGATACGTGGGAAGCACTCTGAGTGCCGAACAAAAGCAACTGGAGCCCAGTTCTCCTTTCTGGGTCCAAAAGGTCATCTTCTTGGAACGAAGAGGCTAAGAGCCCTCCTCCTCGCCTAGAGCCCACTCTTTGCTAATTAACATCCCTCTGCAGGCCCGAATGTGGGTGGGGGTGAGCCCTGAAATGGGGCCTGCAACAGAGCCCAGCAGGCAGTGTGATTATGGCAGCCTGGCCATGAGGTCCCGGCTCCAGTAGCCACCCTCGCAGCGGTGACCCTGCCCTCCCCTTCCCCCGCCAGGGAGGACCACGCCAGGCCACACACAGCCAGAGGTCCCTCTACAGAACGATTCGGCTCCTGCCTGGGGTGGGAAGCGGAACCTGTCCCACACCCATACTGGGTGGCGCTGTGCAGGTTTATATAGTCTGACTTTCTCCTCACAAAGAGAGGATCTGGCTCAAGAGCTTGCTGATGATTTCAAAATTTATCTAAACAAATGTGGAGGCCAGCACAGGCGATTGGCTAATTGCATAATTGGCCTGAGGCCTTCCTGCTTTGGCGATGTCCCCACTCATTCCGAATCTCGCCCTGGAAATCCAAGCTGCTCAGCCTGGCCACGGAGCAGGCGTGTTTACGGGGCTAGACCTCAGCTGAGCGGCTCTGCTGGTGTATAGTCTGCCTGCTCGGCCGCCGGCTCGTGAGTGGCCCCTGACAGCTTCCTGGCTATGAGGTGCCGCTGCTTTTCCATTCTTGCTGAAGGCATTGAATATACGGTTAGAGTAACTGAATCACAACCATCTTTTTATCGTTGGTCTCAGGCTGGGGTGGGGAAATGGCCCTAACTGGCTGGTTATGAGACTTTTCCTTATGAAAGTCAGGCAAGAAAGTAACTTTTCTTATTAAAATTGTCAAGGTTGCCAACTAATCTTGTGCTTCACCACTCTACCACTTTACATTTCAACCTAATTTGCTCTTTTTATAGGTCAGATTTTGTCACCTGCTCGCTGGATTGGCTGGCAGTTAGGTCTCAACCAACGTCCTAGAAGGGATTCGGCACCAGCTTTGTTTGTTCATCACTTCCACCAATGTCCAAAAAAAACAAGCCAAATTTATGGATGGTACATTTGTTTAAGTCTTCTAAACCTGACAGTCTCTTTCTAATGTCTGTACATGACAGGAACCACAGCATCTCACTGCTTGACTATTACAGTTAATGGTCTGTTTACAGCCTCCACTTCTGCTCTCATGACACAGATGTCCTCTTCGCCCAGACTCTCAGGGCTGAGTGGTTTACCCAGACCTCTTGGGTTTCTTCCTCAGTATATTTCCACTCTCACTCCCAGCATCCACGTGGACTTCCTCCCACAGCTCCCACCTCCTAGGCTGAACTCTTCTACCCTTGGGGCTCCCCCCATCGCTCCTAAATAGAGGGCGGGTGCGCCTGACGCTGGGACACCACGGCTGCTCCCTCTGCTTCCTCCCTGAGTGCCCTCTCCCTGGTCATTCCACCTTTCCGACCTGACCACCTGTATACGCTACCTTCCTGTCTTTACTCATGTAGTGACACTGACATGTCAGGAATGGTTCAGCCCATGACTTTACAGCCACACAGCTTTGGTTCTAATCCTGGCTACCCCACTGCCATCGGTGTGATTACAGGCAAGGTACTTCACCTGTCTGGGCGGCACCCGTAAAATGGGGGTAACAGTAGTATGTATAATGTACTGGGCATGGTATCTGTAACACAGTAAATACTCAATAAACACTCACTTTTCTTATTATGTATTAAGGCTTAGCAGACATGCTTTCTGGCGTGCCCAAAGCCCCTTCAAATGGGATCTGTTTTGACCAAAGCTCTGACTGGGGGATGAGCCAAGGCATCTGTGGTTTACACCTCATGATCCCACCCATCGAGCCACGGTGACGTGGGCACACAGAGGGGTCAGCCAGTCCACAGGCTGGCCTGCTGCCTCATGAAGCTGAACTGGGTAAACAGGTTTCCTCCAGAGTTGGACTGGGAGGTAAGGAGCAGTGCAGGCTTGCCAGGGCTGCCTTGGTTCCTAACAATGGCAACATGTGTCCTTATAATAAACCCACCTTTACTGGGCAATGTGAGTGATTCTAACTCCCCACCCCCACCCAAAAGATCTCCCAAAGAACAAAATTTTAATAAATACATAGCTCATGCAACAGATACATGCATTTTAAACAAAGGAAAGAATTTGACTAAATGGATAAATTGTGGGTCATCAGCAAGAAGGCTGAAAGGCCTTCACTTTTATTGTTGTTGTTAATCTCACCTAAGGATATTTTTTTCCAGTGATTTTTAGAGAGAGTGGAAGGGAGAGGGAAGGAGGGAGAGTGAAACATCAATGTGAGAGAGAGACATGCCCCAACCGGGGCTGGGGATCCAACCTGCAGCCCAGGTATGTGCCCTTGACTGGGAATCGAACCTGCCTACTATACCTCAGATGAAAACTTCCGAAGCTTTCTGGGCACAGGCTGTGGGCGGAGCTATGAGAAGGAACGGCTGGAAATGACAGCTGGCGAAGGTTAGTGAGGGCGGGGCTTAAAAGGTTCATGATGGGGTCCAGGCTGCGTAGACAGAAGAGAAGCAAGTCACTCTCCATCTATCACTAACTTACTCTGCGCTGGGTACTGTGTTAGGTGCTGGGAACAGATAGTGGTCAAGAGGGACTGACACCTGGGCCCAAGGCATTTACATGCTAATGGGTGAGGCAGACATCCAGATAACCACACAGTGAAATAATTACAGATCACTGGTAAGTGTTTAGGAAACAAACGAGGTGCTATGATTAGAGCTACTGTAAGGGAGTGGTCAGATAGGGGGTGATAAGTTGGGACCGGAAAGTAACGGATTCTGTCACAAAAAAGCTGGGCGAAGACCATTCCAGTTGGAGGGAGTAGTAACCACAGGATACTTGGGGATTTCTCAGACTGGGAAGTGAGCCACTGTGGCCAGAACTGCCCTATGAGAAAGAGAGAAATCAAGATGGGTTTGGTGATACAGTAAGAGAGGAGACTAAGTTCTATGGGGCCTTGGAGGCCATGGTAAGGAGATGGATTTTATTCAAGAACAAGGGAAGCCACCAATGGGTTTAAGCAGGGAGCTGCAATATCTCATTTGCATTGTCCAGACACTGTGCCACAGGGTGGAGCCTGGACAGTCTTCGGGGACGTGTAAAGTTGACAAGGCCTTCTTGAGTGAACTCTCACAGCATCGAGGCAAGAGGGTAGGGGGTGGGGGATGGCAGTGGAGATGGAGGCATTTGAAATATATTTTAAGGTAGAATTCCCAGAGCTTCCTTTTGTATACAAAAGAAGGCTGTGATGCTAGAAGGAGAGGAAACAAGATTTCAACTTGGAATAACTAGGTCAGTGGTGCCATTTACTGAGGTGGCGAGAGCAAGAGGGTTCTGGCTATACTGCTCAGGGCTCGGATGAAGACAGCGTATTTGCAGCTGGGGGAGCGTACACATCTAAAGCTCAGAAGGCGGATCTTGCTCAGCACGAAACAGTAGCTCCCTGACGCCTGCTGCAGAGCTGTGTGCGGGCAGGAGGCGAGGAGAGATCACAGAGGGCCCTAAGAGTTGTCACAAAAGGAATCTGGGCAATGGGAAGTCCCTGAAATGCTTCATTTAGGGGGGGAGTGGTGGTGGAGGGAAGGGTTGACACGAGCAAATCCACATTTTCCAATGTTCGCACTGGCTGCGGAGTGGAGATTGGCAAGGAGGAGAACTGGAGATGGGGAGATGGGTCAGGAAACAAGCGGAGTAATCCTGAAGGGGACGGGCAACTGAAGGAAAGGAGCACGGAAGGGCACGCCTTCCACAGATACAAGGAGGGCAGATCAACAAGAAGAGACATCAGTTTGGAAGTGGGGCCTGAGCGAGAAGGCGCGCCAGGAACAACTCCTGAGAACCTGGCTTGAGAAACCGAGTGGTTGGTGGTCTTGCTCATCAAAACAGAAAACAGAAGAGCAGGGCTGGAGAAGATCACGAGTCCAGTTCTGGACCTCTTGGGTATTATTTCGAGCAAGTTTTGACAGCACGATAATTTGTTTTTCTTCCACTGGGATTACATAGAACTTGTCTGTTGGGCCAGCAAGCCATTGAGGAAAGTTTCCTGTTCTGGGGGGCTTGGGGGCAGACCTGCATCTACTGTATGTATCCTACATGTGAAGCAGATACAGCTCCTTGGAGTGACTATAAAAGTGGTAAAAAGGCTCAGGTGTGGGTCCAGCACCAATGGCTGGTAGAGGCCTCCCTGGCAAGGCCCACTTTAGGGCCTTCTGCCCCCACTCCCCTCAGAGGCTATGTGCGAGGCCACTTCCCCATTTCCCCCTCTACCCCAAGACCCCCAGGTAGCCATTCTGTTTTGAACATTTGCTATTATTTGGGTTAGTAGTTGATGATATCTTCTTACTAAATCCCTCCTCTTTGACATCCTAGGATGCATTCCTTCATTCATTATATTCCTTCAGGCATTCTATTGTTCTAAAGATGGCGAGAGAGTTTTCAATGGAAAGGCATGTATTCAGAAGCCATGCTTTTATTAATGAAGCATTAGTGCCTCTGGGTATCTGTTTTCTTACAACGATTGCCATCACCTTGGTCCTTAGACTCGGCTTTTTGTCTGTGTAAAGATGGGTCAGCCAAAGGGAAGCTGGCTCCTCTCTCTACTTGACACTCGCTGGAAATCTATTTGGCCAAGAGCAGAGCTGAGGCTCTCTGCTCACCTGTGGCAGCACACCCAACAAAGGAGAGATCCTGGCAGCAAATATCCAGGGGAGAGCTAAACCTGCACATCTGAGTACATAGAATGAGCATATAGCTTTATGGGGATGAATGTTTTTCTTTACCCAAATAGGAGCTGTGTGCATCAGTCGTCTAGCAAACAGATACCCAAGACCCCAGCACAGGATGAAGCAGGAGTGCTGATGTGCTTGTTGTGGAACCCAGGTGAGGGCACCAGGGGGTAGGAGAGTGCAGGACATCAGACAGGTGTCCCCAACAGGAAAAATGGGGCTCACAGTGACAGACCCCAAAAGTGAATGTGAACCCGGGCGATCAGCACCTGAGAGAAGGAGCTTTCCAGAGCTCACACGGCTGCCTGGAGGAATTTCTGAGCCCCCTGCCACCAAATGATCCCCTTTCCTCCGACAACCAGTGGTGGGGAATTAGAAATTACTTTTCTAAAATGAAGGAGGTTTTTCCTTTCTCAGAGTGTTCACTGCATGGGGGTAAAGTCTAAACTCAAGAAAAGGACTCGCTTTGCCAACTTGGAATGCAGAGCTTTTGCGATGGATGGAAAGACACCCTTTTCATTTCATAAGTTTAAACATCTCTTTATATGAAAAACAATTTTCTTAAGCAACTAAATGTTTCCAACAATTTCTGTCTACAGGGATTAAATTATAGTTCTGGAATTATTTTCTTAATCAAACACAAAATTATTATTGTCTATTCCAAGAAGCCTGATGGAAAGTGTAACCTGAATAATATTCAGGGATTTTCTTTTGAAGCCGAGAGCCAGCAATTACTGTTCTGGAAAAGGCGGTTTCACTGCAGCGCGTTTCCTCGGGAGAGGAAATGATTTTTGAGAATACTGAAGCCTTTTTTATTCTAAAGCAGGCTCGCAACACCTGTACACAATCTTTCTAGACAACAATAAGACTTTTCTGAGGTTTCATGTCATGACCATTTAATTTAATAGCTCTGAGAGTTTAAACAGGACACTAATACCTCAGTTAACTGGCACGATTGGAGAACTGGGGATTCCAGTTAACTTAATTTTCCATCCACTAATAGTAACCCATTTATGCAATGAAATTTCCTCGGCAGGATATAGGGGATCTGGACATCTCTTTCCAGGTATGTACAATTGTATGTTTTGTCTCTCATTTTACATTTTTAAAAAGAAAAATCAGCATTTTGCCCTCCATAAATCTTCAAATTAGTAAACCATAAGCAACCACATATAAGAGGCCTCATAGGGGTGGGGGTGGGGAGGTCAGGGGAGTAACTTTAACTCTGATAGTCTTCGCTAAAGAAAACAAACCTAGCGAGGAAAATAAAATCTATTTCTCTCATCCACGAAGCATTCGCTCAGCATGCTGGGCATTGACCTGCACCCAGGGGATAGAGATAAACAATCCATGGTTTTTTTTGGACCTTAGAAGCTCACAGTTTACATATAGATAAAATCGAAAACTTCAGAAGATATGAGAAATGACAAGTGTTTAAAATTTTTTTCTTAAAAGCATAAAAATCTACTCTTGCTTTTGAAAAGTCAAAGCAAATGAAACTTATTTTTTGAAATTAGTGAAATGAAAATAAATTTAAAGTTGTCTCTAATCTTTTAACCAGCAGAATAAGGACTTGTTTTATATCTTGACTTCAATTTAGCAGAAGTAGAAAGCTTCAAAAGTTCTTAGAAATGTAACAGGTAAATGGCTAAAAATAACCACCAAAGTTTCTAATTTGACTTCCGTGGGACCCAAAGACCCTAGGTCCTCCTGAGTCTCTTGCTAGATTTATGTTTTAATTAACACATGTAAAGTCTTGTAAAGTCATGGGTGGGGCTCGGTTTCCTTCCTCTGATGGCTTCCAGCAGTCAACCTTGGCCTTAAGATTTTAAGTTTTCTGTGACGCTGGGTTCCATTCTCCCTGGTTCCCATGCCCCAACCCTCTGGAGATCTTGATTCAGTGGTTCTGTGATGAAGCACAAGAATTTGGATTTTTAGTAAGAATATCATGTGATCCTTATCATCAAGGAAATTTGGAAAATATGAACGTGGATAATATGATTTGCCTAAGGCTGGTGGTGGGAGGAAAGAGCAGATTCCCAGGCCCCAGGATCTGGAGTCAGGTTCAGTAAACCTGGGGTTGGGCTCAGGAATCCTCATTTTTAATGAGCACCTCAGGTAACATCTGGTCAACAGAAAATTGCCCTTGTTGCTGATGAGCCGCCAAATTCTATTCTGCAAGTGTTGGACATAAAACAACCCGAATCGGGAGGAATCAATGTTGAGATCCAAAGTAGTGACACAAAGGGGGAGGGGGCATCCAGGACATCTTGGTGCACCTGGGCCCAGCTGCTTCCAGCAGTTCCAGATCTAGCCCACATGGACCATTTCTCGAAGAACTGCCTCCAGAAGCCAGGGCAAGCCCAAAGCACTTGGAAAGGTGCCCGTCTGCCCCTTCCCTACATGGGGGAGATCTAGGGTGCTTTTCGGTACAACTGTGGTAAGTCTCACACAGCCATCACTTGAGGAAAAGACACACGAAGTGCCAAAATGTCTTTTGGACTAGTCATGGCCGGGTTATATCACGCTTGGAAATCGCAACAAAACTATTACACGTACCATCACCCGGTCATAAGTGAACACGCTGTTTACTACAAATTCTGCTGAAATAAACCTGTCTTCACACACAGTTGCTAAGGCACTCGTGCTGGGCAAAACAAATACTTTAAAGACAAACAATACCTTCACATTTTCCCTTCAGAAGTGACTAATTTACTCAATACCTCGGACCAGCTGTAATGAACCGCTTCTGGAATCCCCATAGAACTTGCACTTCACACTTGCTCATAACTACACCAACCGCGCCGGGAATGCCAAGGGAAATAGCAGACTTGGTCAAGCTCGAAAAGAGAAAAAAACAGGGCGGATCATAAATGGGATAAGACTCCACTTGAACGCTTCCCCATGAAGTCAGCCCAAGGTTCGTCCAAATGGTTGAACTCCAAAAGCACCTCTGCAGCCCAGCTGCCTTGATTTCACTCTGCCCACACGGCTCGAATTTGCAACTTAAATATTCAGTACGGAAACAGTTACTGAGCTGTTAGCACAGGACTGCTCTCCAAAGGGAGACACAAAGGCCCACGTTTCAGGCCACACACACCGATCCCTACCTTCTACATGTCCGTGTGCAACACAAGTGTTTGGGCTCTGGGAGACTATTCTGCCGGCTGGGTTGGGTGGGAACTTAAAACAAAGCTTGTCTTGAAGGCCACCAGGGCTGAAGAGTTTTATGCGTGTGTAGCACACACGGTTCTTTTTCATTTTGGAGAGCAAAGGCGCTTTTTTAGAAACAGGTTGCGGGGAGGCTTTGCGGCGGTATTTCACCTCCGTACATCTTTCAAGTTTGATAGCTCATAAGCGCAGGGCTTTGGGGCTCGTCTTGAGCCTCAGACAGCTCTAAGCTGTCCGCAGCAGCTGCGGAGGCCGGTCTTTATGTGAAATGAGGAAATAATTGCTTTGGGGAACAAAGGGAAGGAAAAAAGCCCTGTGAGCTGAACGACACAGCCCCTGGGATTGTGTGCGGTATGTAGTCCCGATTAATACTGTTTAGTGTGGTAAAAAGGAATCCCAGAGCAGTCCCAGGGAGCCAAAGTGTGACGCGGCCGCGGGCGGAGGGTCCGAGGCATAGCTGGGATCAAACTGCAGCTATGCCCTGCTTCGCCCCGCGACCTTGACAAAGGGCCTTCGCCTCGCAGGGTCCTTTCCTTATTTTCAAGGTGGGGACAGCACTGCCTGCCTCGCGGGGCTGTGATGAAGATTGGGGGGGATGGCGCCTGTAATGTGCTGATTCTGTGCAACACAGCAAATCGAACCCCCACGCTGCCCCCCCCCCCAACTCCACCTGGAGGGGGGAAATGATACAAATCTATAAACCAAAAGTAAGGGCAGAAAATAGTATCCAATCAGAATCGCGGGTAAAATGTGGGGAGCCAATGGACAAGTGATAAGTGACTTAGAGTAAAAGAGGAAACTGATTGGGGGTGGGGTGGGGGCCCAAAGTAGGTCTTTGATTGGTGTGCTGGGTCCCTGGGAAGGCTCGGAGGTGGGAGGTATTTCTGAAGGAAGAGCTAACAACAGGGGGCTGGGTAAGACTACATGGGGCCCAGTTACACCCCAGGCCCCTCCTCCGCCCCACACAACTAGGCAAACTGCTCAATGGAGAAACTGGGCTGAAGGAGTGACAGGTGCAGAAGGAAGGGACAAGACAAGGGGGTGAAAATAGGGAGATTAAATACCAGTTTTCATATGAAATGGTGAGCTTGCTGCGCTCATCCACCATGAGGCTCCCAGGCGCTAGCAATGAAGCTTGTACTCACCAGGCAGGAGATGACAGCAGAAGGGAAGGAGAAAAGAGAAGAGACCTAACAGATAGAGGTGTTTGGGGTCCCCAATAAAATGACTAGGTCCTTCTCTGTCTGATAACCCTTTTAGGAAACCCACAACTCAACACGCCCACTCACGCATGTGGAGCTTTTAGATGTCTTTATAGTGCTTCGTTCCCAAACATCAGTGGGTAGCCAAGCGTTGGTAGACATTTGATGAAAAAGTAGACATCCCCTCAACAACAACAACAACAACAACAACACAGAAAAAAAGAATTCGGCGAAAAGATACAATGCAAACTACAGAAGAGAACTTTAGAGAAACACTAAGATCCTCAGAAACGTATTTTACATCTATGAAACAAAACAGAATAGTATTTTAAAATCAGAAAACTTAAGAGTTACAAAAATAAGACAACAGTGAAGACATCTGGTAGAAGAATTTGAAGGTGTTGTCAAAGAGGTGCTCCAGAAATGAGCAAAAAGATGGAGAAATGGAAAACAGGAAACAAAACGGTAAGGAAATGGGAGGGTTTGCCAGGAAGGCCCATGTCATTCCTCCCGTGTCCTCTGCTGGAAAGGGCACTCTCTGGGGCCTTCCCCACTTGACCTAAGGCCAGCTTCAGGAGGCAGGTACCGCAGGGCAGTGGTGAGCGAGTTCTGGGAAGCAAGGTGTCTGTCAGTTCCAACAGTATCAACTCCAAAAGATGTCGCTACCCACCAAACTCAGGGAGTTTCTGTGTGCTCTATAAAGTCGCTGTTAAATTAGACGCTTTAATTACCGTGATGCACATTCAGTACTAGGGAAAGGCTTGACTTCCTTGAAAAAGGGTATTTCTTTTCTAGTAGATATTATCTTTGTGAAATACACCCCAGTTCCCCATTTTGCTTTGGTTCTTCAGGATCCTGTTCTTGGTGCTAAACTGGACACTCAGACATGGCATCAGTTTATGTTCTATGTTATGGTATGTTCTATTTAGGTTTTCATATTACAACACATTTAAACATTTCCTATTTCAGATTTAGCAACTTTGAGATCTTACACACACACACACGATGTTGTAAGCTGCTCCCCCCCCCCTTTGGAACACAGAGGTTACAACTTACAAATAAACCTATCGCGGGACAGAGCCTGGACTATCTTCGTTCGAGTTTGCTCTACCAGGTTCTTTATTTCAAGGTGGGGGAAGAGACCAGGCTTTGAACTGCCTGCAAGCCTTGCTAGCCTGTCTTCCTTACCCGCCGTTGTATCCTTAAGTCCTGGTCTGCAGGCCAGACGCCGCGCGTTTACCCATCTGTTTATGATGTTGTGTATATTCTGCTGTTGTTTCCAAGGAATGGTTCTTTGTGAAATCCTCCAGTCTTGCCTAGCTGAACGAAGGGGAGCGGGACTGTTTTCCTCACATGTCTGTGCTCCTGAGTGTTGGGTCCTGCCAGCTCACCAGACCAGAACCGGAATTCGGGACTGAGCCATTAGAGCTGGGGGCAGATGCTGTGAATCCAGGGGGTATGGGACCAGGCCAGAGGTGGATGGGCGCTGTGCCCGCCCACTGGGCAATTCCCTTCCATGGCCAATGGACAACTTCAGATGAATAAATAGATACTAAGTTTATGAATCTTATAAGGGTGAGAGCAAACGCGTCTTAAAAGTCAGTGGCGTAATCTCAGTCTTGGTGCCAGTTGGTGGGCTTCGGCATAGCTGGCTTTGGAGACCTGCCAGTGCGGGTTAGGTGTGTCACCACCACGGGGTGGAGGAGAGAGTGACAGGCACACAAGATCAAGAGGGTTCCTGGTTCCTGGTTCGGGAATTCAGAATGCTCAGCTGAACGATAGTTTGGGACTAAAATAGAATCTGTTTACTAAACTTGTCTCCTTCATAATACAACACAGACTTCAGAAAGATAATCATACAGCAAAGTAAAGAGAAAGCACCCAACTATTTCTCTAGCTACCTGCGAAGGCTAACCTCCATCATGCTTTATTCCAAGGCCTATAGGAGAAGCTTCCTCTTCCCACCTCCAATGAGAAGAACCCCCTTTGACATGTCGCCACCAAACCCCTCCACGGCGCAGCTCCATGCCTGGCTTCAGCTGGCAGGGCTTGCAAAGCCTCCCACTTAACCACCCTCAGCTGGTCTGGAAAAGCAGAGCCAACAAGTCTTCCCTCTTCCCTTCACTGGCTGTCCTCCGGCTCTTTTTCAGAATTTTCTCCTCAGTCCCTGGGCCCCAAATCCTCAGATACCACTGGGTATTCAAATGCCATGTCCTCTACCC
The DNA here is from genome assembly GCF_054644295.1 of Miniopterus natalensis. Taxonomy (NCBI): domain Eukaryota; kingdom Metazoa; phylum Chordata; class Mammalia; order Chiroptera; family Miniopteridae; genus Miniopterus; species Miniopterus natalensis. The sequence goes on along the minus strand of NC_142097.1, from coordinate 8,797,185 downwards.
TTCTCCCCAAACACGGAGCTGCACACCTGGCCAGCAAGCTGACTCTTTGAAGACGATTTTCGGTCCAGATTAGAGTAATCTGACAGAAGATGGAAGAACACATGAAGGCTTGACGGCTTTCATGATGGGTATTGGTTGGTTAAGCACATTTCAATTCAATTCACCAACATTATCAAATTGAGTAGAATCCCTGGGTAACTGCTGGGCGACTGTAGCCATATACCTCCATGTCTGTTGGATAAATGAGGAAAAATAGCAACAAATACAACACTGACTTTGCGCCAAGCATGCTTTCACTCACTCAGTCCGCCCAAATTTCCTATTAGAGAGACTTCTCTACCTCTTGTTTCTTGTGTTATGCCACCCTTCTCACTAATAGTTCTCTGCTGGCCCTGTGGTCAAGTTAGCAAGATATAGTGGCAAACGGCATAGCAACAGGTGTCAGCAAACCCGGACCCTCCGTTTCCAGGTAAGGAAATGGAAACAAGGTCACACGGCCAGTAGGTAATGGAGCTGGATTCAAGTCCAGAAAGTCAGCTGCAGAACTTCACCCGCGGCCACTGCATGGCAGCCTCCTAGAGGCCAGTCACTGAGCGCTGACCAGTGCAGGGGGCGCCACAGGTCTGGAACTCCCACTATTTTTTAAAATGAGAGCATTATCATTTGGGGAGAGGGATGCTGTACATTTGTGAGGCAGCTTGGAGAATTCTCAAATACTTGCTTAAGGGCCTTTTGAGTTGGTAACTACACTGACATAGAAGATGTGATCAAGTCCAGTGACCCACCCAAGAAAACATTATCATGGGAAAGGACTCTTAAAAAAGCATGGGCGGAGGGAATGTGGTACCTCAGCGATGAGACATCAGGAAGTGGGGAGCCATGCGGGGGCCTAACCTAATAGTGCCAGTGTCCTCATAAAGAAGAGACACCAGAGCCCCCCCCCCCCCCCCCGTGCATCCATGGAGGAAAGGCCATGTGAGGGTGCAGCAAGAAGGCAGCCACCTGCAACTCAAGGAGAGGCCTCACCAGAGATCAACTCTGCTGGCACCTTGATCTTGAACCTCCTGTCTCCAGAACTGGGAGAAAATAAATTTCTGTTGTCTAAGCCACCCAGACTGTGGTATTTTGTTATGACAGCCCAAGCAGACTAATACTGTGAGCCTTGGCCTGCCACCCCCCGGCCCTTGGCCAGCACGGATTCATCTTTCAAAACGTGGCGTTCTCTCTCCCATGCCGCCTTTCCCATCTACCCCACCCACCTTCTCCTCGATGCGCTCACCACATAGAGAGATCTTATCTTAGGACGCAGAACACTTCACTGACTTAATTAAAGAAACGTCTGTCTGCCCCTGTTAGACTCTGAGCCCTTTGAAAGAAGAGACTGTCTTATTCAACTATATATTCCTAGTCCCTGGCACATAGCAGGCATTTGATCATGGTTTATGGGCTACATGAAGAAATGAGTGGATTTAGGACATTGTCTTAAAAAATGTACATTAGTATAAATGTTATGACATGATTTATTCACGCACTCATTTATTCAACAATCGAGAAGTAAGTGGATAGGAGAAAAAAGCAGTAAGTGGTTAAAAGAGAAGACTAAAAAATGGGGACCCTTCTAGATAATAAAGAAATGACAAGATGAAGAATTAGCTGTGCAAGAGAATAAAATATCAGTTATTTGTATGAACTGCTCGCCCTGTGGCATGATGATAGTCTGTAATTAAATGCGCAGGATGGCAGGATGGAGGGTGGGCTAAGTGAGCTCCAAAGTGGGGCGTGTGCTGGCTGACTCCTGCTTCCGCTCACACCAGTTCGGTGGCTCTGGGCAGGCTACTGAACTTCTCTGGGCTTCAGTGGCCTCATCTTTGTTTTAGAACAGTAAATTTTACTGAAGTATAACACATATACAGAAAAGCACACACGTTGTTAAGGTAAGCGCTCGGTGAGTTTTCTAGTTGCCACATCTCATCAACGGGGATGACAGTACGTGTCACACAGGGTGAGTCTGGGTTCAATGATACTACGTTCGTTGAGTACTCAGGATAGTGCCCAAAACACAGGGCGCCCCCATAAATATTAGCTCTTATCAACTTATGTTTGCCTAATGGAACTGCAGGTCTAAGCCTGATTCAGAGATGCTCAAGGCTTCTATCATTATTCACGTAGCCTGGAAGCACATCTCCAGGCCCAAGGAACACATTGTGGGCACCACTCCCACTCCACTGTGGATACAGAGCTTTACCACCAGAACCAAGCATGAGAACCTCATTACTGCCACCTCTCCTGCCACTCCGGCTGGATGCCATCACTCTCCATCTGCTTAAAATGCCAAGTAAGCTTGGAGTTGTAAATAGGGCTAAAGGAGGCAAGAGAACAGATTTGGAAATGCTGCCTTGGTTGGTACCCGAGAGAGAGAAAATGAAAACCTTCAATTTCAACATGGGACCAGCTGAGTGAGGTTCCAGTGCCAGGCAGTGGCAGATACCCAGTAAAGTGTATTAGCCAAGGGCACAGTCCAAGGGCACATTCCTGAAAGGACACTCTGGGGCCCCCGTGGATGCTAAGCAGCATTCCTAACACAAGCTGTCTCCATGCACCTAACAGGCCAGACCACGTGGCCGCCTAGTTGGGGGTAACCTGGTAAGTAAAAGCAAGTCCTTTCTGCTCCCAATGTCCTCCCAGCACAGGTTCTGGGTGCCCGAAATTCTACCAAAGGGAGATTACAGTTGATGTCACGGTCATTCTCGTACTCTGCTCCCATGGGAAGTAGAAGTATCACTGGAGGAGACAACACTTTCTATCCCCAACATCCGAGCATGAATGCACTTAGGGGAGTCCCTTGCTCTTAAGCAGAAGCAGGTGGAAAAGTGAGGCACGCAGGATGGAGGAAGGTGTGTGAGGAAGTGAGAAGCAGGGAGGGAACTGGGAGAAGAGGAACTGCCTGACCTCGGTGCTTCTGCCCAGGGCCAGCCAAGGCACCTGCAGGCATGGAAGAGGGCCTGGCAGTGAAAGGCGGATGGGGCAAAGAGTCCAGGTTTTCCTAAGTGACCTTCCAACATCTTCCTCACCCTGTCCCACGGCTGCCTTGTTTTTCCCCTCTTCCAAGTAACAGATGTACCTCTGTTGTTCACCTTTATAAAAAAACCGAAAACGTAACCAGAACCTGAATGGCATTCATCTTTGCAAACACTCCTGGGCAGCTCCTCAGAAGATCCAGGTTCTCCTAAGTAGTGAGGCCAGATGTGGCTCAGAAGAAAGATGCTGGAGGGGATTTACAGCCTGTGACCAATTAGCCAGATGGGCCACCCTTCGCACCTGGCTTTCCTCTCGGTGCTCTGCGAGCCCTCTCACTTTCATTGGCTCTCCATTAGTTGAAGAAGGTCATTCCCTTTGGCCTAAGGGTTCATTGTCTGAGGGCCATCTTGGGTTCACATCTGCTCTTGGACTTCGGATGGCACTGGCGACCAGGATAAGCTTTCCCCAACGTGCATTTTAGCACAGGCGCCATGACCTTTGCTCCTAGATTCATATCTCACCATCATTTTCCATGCGTTTGGGAGCTCCAGCTTCAGCTGGTGCAAATGTGCTTACATGATTAATTCCAAACATATGCTGCACAGAATGCAAGGTCTTACCGTATCTGCATACCATTTACAAAGCAAACTTTTAGCTATGAAACCAATGGTGTGGAGAAGGGGACTGGCTGCCTTTCTGCATTCACTCCTGCGCTACTTAACCTAACACTGGTTACACTATTTCTTGCTTCCAGTCAGTGGCGCAGGGCTACTTCTCTTTCTAGAAGCAATCCTTTCAAGTTCTTTGTTGCTCTGAATGCAATGTAAACTCCTTGGGTTTGCCTCAATCAATGGACTTTACCAGCTCTTGGAGGTGAAGAGAACTTTAAATGGTTATCTAATCTAGATCTTTGAACTTAGGCCTGGTACAAACATAAATCACACAAGATAAACATTTATCTCACCCATTTTTACAAATTTCCAGAGCTGAAAATTCCCCAACTGTTTCAAAAGCCAAAGAAATGAGACATGACACATATTTACAAAGGCATTAGCATGCCTTACACATGCACTTTCCCTCCCAGACGTGGGTTTACTTTCCCAAGAAGAGCGCCATTTGCAAGCACAAAACAAAATGACAAATGTCAGTTCTTCGGACCAGCATTTACTTCCCATGCACTTTCTGACTGACATTTCCTCTCCACCTTCCTTCTTCCTTTGGCTAGGGGAGGCAGCACATGCCATCTTGCTTACACCATCTCAGGCATCATCGAAAACTTTGTACAAGGTCAGGTTCTTACTCCTATTCCATAAATATCCTTACATTTAAACCCATGTCGACCACCCCCACCCCCAACAATTCTTCACCAACCAACCCCAAAATTCTTTTGTATTCTTATCATTTCAAGTCAGATCTTGGCATTTTCTTTCTGTTCTTTTTATTTTGGCAAACTTATTCCCTGTGTACGAGTGACAAACTTACAGTGTCTAATATCCATCTTTGGTTGTAAAAGCCCTAATATAATAAACAGGATGGGAAGGGAGTATGCCTTTTATGTCTAAAGAAAACCCATAGCATGTAGTACTAGGAAACACTGAAAATTTGAGTGATGGAAGAGTGTCAGATATCAGGTCTCTGAATACCTAATTCAGAGTTCCCTGGGTTATGTAAAAATTATACAGGGAGGAAAGCTTTAAAAATTAGATGTCAACACTGGATCATATTTTAAGCCTAGGATAGAAGGTAAAATACTAAGATGAAGATACAGAAATTAAGCTGGTCCCCTTCCATTGGGCAGAATTTTCCTAGCCCACTGCGTATGTCAGTTGCTGCAGAAGAACTTTAGAATCATGATGCCAAGTAGCCCCCAAGCTCCCTTTGGAATTCTAAATTAGATGGCATGAAATTTATATATTAACTTAGAGGAAACCTACATCTCCACAATGTGAGCCAGCCTCTCTTGGAATATAGCATATTCCTACATGTATTAAAATCTTCTCTAGCTTTTCCTGCCTATCAACTGTCACCCCAACCAACCTGCACACCATTTTGATAAAACAGCCTGTCTTCACCCTTGACCAAAGGCTAAGCCAAACACAATAACCCACCTTTCAGGGGCAGATGCAAGACCCCAGCCAGCCCACAGAGAACCCTTCCCCATGACCCTCCTAACTGCTGTAAGGAAGGAACCTTTCCGCGGAGGAAGGATGCGAATGTGGGGCTGCAGGGGCCATGCCCTCTGCCGCGATGAGCAAGCCGGTCTGTGGCGGGAGGGAGTGAGGCCAAAGCAGAAACAGGGACCAGATGGGATGCAGCTCCACCACTAACCCAAATGGTGTGTCGGTGTCTTAGAAACAAGTGCTCCTCGCCCACATGCCACACAACTGCTGTCCTTGCTACATAAATCGATGCCGCCGCTGCCCACGGTGGGAAGCCCTTGGATTCAGGGCTGTTCAGAGCCCTGCGATCCTAATGGGCAGAGTCCTGGGGGCTTTGAGAGTCATGTTCCACTTCCTGAGGCCTCAGAGCGGCCCCGATTCCTGCGGCTCTCCCTTTGAGCTGTGACAGCCTCAATTACAGTTATGATTAACTGCGTCCACTCCCCCCCTTACTTTGCCTCACCCAGGGTTGGGCTTTGAACCTTAGAGGCATTTTATAGCTTTATTCATAGGTCCTACTTCTTGTTGAGTTTTTTGGTAGCTATTGTTAACATGATCTTTTCTCTGCTCCCTGTGACATTTTCTAACTGTTATGGGTGCTACATGAGAAAACAACTTTGTATATTTGTATATTTATTTTATAATTGGCAAAGGATTTGGCTTTCTTTTTAGTTCTTCCACTGATTCTTTTGAAATTTCCAGGTAGAAGGTTGTAAGTATTTACAAACATGATGATAATTTTAATTCCTCTTTATGAACTAATTGGTATATTGTAGAGGTTAGATTTTTAAGTTAGCGATACATATCAATGGTGCGAAGGGACATTCTAATTTTCTCCCTGAGCTGATCTTCTCATTTTATACCATCAAGCAAGATGGTAGCATTTAGCTCGTGAGCTTTTATGCAGCATGACAATAAAGTGCCCTTTAATGTCTACTCTAAACATTTCATTCCTTTTTTTAAAACTAAGAACAGATACTCAATTTTATTAAATGCCTTCTTAGTGTCTATTAAGGTGATCATATGGCTTTTCTCCATTTATTAATGTGGAGAATAATATTAGGCCCCGGCCCACGCTGCTCAGTGTTACAGAGTCAGCCTGCGCACTAAGGGCAGCAGGTTCTGGTCAAGTGCAGTAGCTGGGCTGCAGGCTCATCCCACCCCGGCAGGGGTGTGTTTGGGAGGCAGGCAACCAATCGATATGTCTCTCTCTCACCAGTGTTTCTCTCTCTCTGTCTCTCTCTCCCCCCCCCCCCCTTCTACTCTCTCTAAAAAGCAATGGAAAAAATATCCTTGGGTGAGGACTGATAAAAAAAAAAGAAAAAAAAAGAATTATGCTAATATATTTCCTAACACTGGCCCCTCTTTGCATTCTTGAGATGATTTGACTTGGGCGCAGTGCTTCATTCTTTTAAAAGAGTACTGAATTGCTAGTGTTTTATTTATGATTTTTCTTTTTAGGACAATCATATTCATAAGTGAGACTGGACTACAGATTTGTGTGTATATGTTGTCTTTGTTGGGTTTTGATATCAGAATTACTCAAACTTTATAAAATGAAACGGGAAGCTCTCCTTTCCCTCTATACTCTGAAAGCAGTTTACATAACATGGAAATTATTTTTTCAGGGATGTTTGAAAGAATTTGCCTATAAAAGTGCTTCGCACCAGAGCAGTTTTGGGAAGATGTGAGCTTTTGTTTTTTCTTTTTGCCATTGCACTTGACATACATTTACCTATTTGATTAGCCTTTTCAAGTAGACAACTTTGATGTTATTAGTAAGTCTAATATTTGTATGTATTCAAGTACGCTAGTTACCCTCCTCTCAAAGCTATCGATAACCTTTTCTGACTATGGGTCATTACATTTGCATTCTCCATGTTTTAATATCTCATTGGACCTATTTCAATAGTAATCTCTATACAAGACGACTTGGTAAGAGCCAAATCCTCCCGGTCCTCACCCAATTCTACAGGGTGCTGACACTGCCTTGTAAATACCCTGTACCCCTCTGCCCACACCAACAGTGCTGGCAGTACTGTTTTTTGTGCTATTAATGACATTTCTTTATATGCTTGATTTTATAGGCCTGCTTTTTAAGGAATTTATTCACACTCAAACAACTTAATCCTAAAAATTAGGTGGCAGGAGATTGCTTAACAGATTTCTATTAAAATAACTGTAATAACATAATTAAATATATTTAGAGATAATGCACATGTGGTAGTTAAAGAAATGAATGCTTCTACATAATTTGTTAACTTTAAGCAAGCCATTACAAGAAAGCGATGAGCTCATGCAAGAATTGGCCGGTTTATGAGAGGAGATGGAAGAAAAAAGTCTAGAAAAACGGGGCCTTCCGGAGTTGGAAAGGCCACGCTTTGTAGGACCTCGAACAGCAGGGGATGGGACTGTGGGTGGACCCAGCCCTTCTAATGGCCTCCATGAAGCCAAAGAAAGAGGTTCAGCCCAGTGGCAGAGGTCAGGTTTACTGTTGCCCCTCCCAAATCTATCATTTCAGGTAACCCCAAAGTAGCTGCTTTTAAAATGGGGAAGACAGCATTAATCCAGCCGGAAGTCAGAAAACCAAGCATAACTATGTACAGAAATGGTGTACAACTGCTGTACTCGAAGGTGATGCCTGGCACAATGAATGAAAGTTCTATATAACTTCTGAAAGAAACCCTACACCTGGGGAGGAGATGGGAAGGAGAGATACACATAGCTTGTGTTTTAGTTTTTGAGGTCCCTAGACCATGGGGAACCACCTCAGAACCAGCTGGAGGCCTTCCATCAACTCAGCAGTCCTGGCCTTTGAGCAGGACTCAGGAAATGGATAGGGTTTGGGGTTGTCTCCCTTGGGAAGAGGGTGTGTTCTCTGTGTGAGTTGACTGGTGGCCAGGCCGCAGGGAAGATCGCTGGATTAGTCCATCGGGGTTCCCGTTCCGTTCCCTTTCTTCAACAGTAATAGATACGCTCCCATCTAGGTGAGCATGTGCCTAACTTCGCACTAATGGGCAGTGAGCAGAGGCGATGTGCCCCACTCCCAGGTCGGAGGACATCAGCGATGCATGTTAACACTCTCCTCTTCCTGAAGTGTGGCATGATGCCCCTAAGCCTGGCTTTGACCCTGGGGATGGGGGTCCATACAGCACAGGGAGACACAAGGCAAAGAGAGAGAGAGCGCGCCAAGAATGACCCCAGGAAAAGGCAAAACCAGCAGGAACAGGCTTCAGATCAGGGATCATCAGGGACTGGAAGGGGAGGTGGGGAAGGAAGGAACTGACCACTGAGGAGCATGAGGGAACTATTTGGGGCAGTGGGAATATTCAATATTTTGCCTGTGCTGGTGGTTACTCAACTATATTTGCTTGTCAATATTCCTGAAACTGGTCACATAAAAATGTTGAATTTTACTGTATGTAAGTTAAACCTCAATATATTTGACTTCAGCAAAAAGGAAAGAATAACCCACTGGAGAAGTGACCTCCCTTTTTCTAAAATATTTTAAATTTTTATACAGTTGTAATTATCAATCTTTTTTTAAAAAAGTGTTTTTAGAATTGATTTTTAGAGAAAGAGCGAGAGAGAGGGAGAGGAAGAGAAAGAAACATCGATGTGAGAAAGATCAATCAGTTGCCTCTCCTATGTACCCCGACCTGGATCGAGCCCACAACCTGGGCATGTGCCCTGATTGAGAATTGAACCAGCAACCTTTCGGTGCATGGGGTGATGCTCAACCAACTGAGCCACACCAGCCAGGGCTCGGTCTTTTATGATACTAAGATTTTGAGTCATGGCAAGGTCATCTCCACTCCAAGGACAAAAAGGAATTCTATGGATTTTTCCTAGAATTTTAATGGTTTTGTTTGTTGCATTTAAAACTTTGACCCATTAGGAGTTTATCCTGGATGGGGTATAGACCCACCTTTTTCTTTTTAAAAATAGCTATCAGTTGTTCTAATACCATTCATTTAATTTAATAAGTCCACCCTTATTCCTACTGATTATGGTCATAACCATGATTATATACTAATTTGGAAGATTAATTTTAAGTCCTAGCAATTTATTTAAACCTTTTGGCTTGAAATATATATAAGTTATGTGATATTCCTTAAAATATCTTCTTTTACATGTTGTAGAATTAATATATGTTTAAAAGAATTAACACATTTACTGAATAAAATATAAACAAAACTTGAAAAATGAAATAGCCCTAATTCTGCCATTTACCAACATTAATAATTTTATGTGTATATGATACACACACACACACACACACGGTGTTGAATAAGCTACTATAATAATCATATTGGAATCACATACATTTAACCCTTGAACAACATGGGTTTGAACTGCATGGGTCCACTTACATGTGGATTATATGCAAAAAATCATAAGCAAATAAGGAAAAATTATTTGAAACTCATTATCACCAAAGAGTCTTTTTCCTAATGTATAAAGGTCTCCATAAAACTGGTAAGACTAGCAGTAGAAAAATGCACTAAGAACATCAACATGCTGTTCAGAACAAAGAGAAATACAAACAGTCATTAAAACATATTAAAAGGTATTCTGTTTCACTCTTAAGAAAAACATAAAACAAAGCTATTAGGCTGAACCATATGAAATCACTGAGGGCCTACCATTTCTGACCTACATAAATTGCAATTTCATGTGGTTCAACCTAATACAATGAAATAATATTTTTCATCAGATTGGCAAAATTCCAGAAGCTGAGCAACGCACTCTGAGCTCGGCCGTGGGGAAAGCTCTCACACAACACTGCTGGGGACACCCGGGCAGTTTCCGCAAACGGCGGCCTGGCAAAACTCATCAAAATTTCCGTGTCTGTGAATTTATCCTATAGATATACCTATGCGCACATACAATACGAATGTGCAAGATGCAGAAGATACATATATAACATATATTATACATATGTAATATGCTACCTTTCATAAGGGGGAAGGAATATAACACACACACATACATATATTTTTCCTATTTGCTTGTATCTGCAAAAGGAACACTAGGAGGAGACCTGAGAAACTGTTAGAAGGGGTTACCTATATGGGGAAGAGAAAGAGGCAAGAAGACAGGAGAAAACTTCTCAGGGTTTACCTTGTTCATTGTATCGGGGGTAAATCAAAATCAAAAGTAAATAGAAAAGTTAAAAAGTTAAATTACAGGCATTTGGGAAAATTGACCACTAAAACAATTCACTGGCCACAGTTGTAAGTAATCAAGGTAATTACAATATATAATTTATGTACTTCCAAAGATTTTTCTCACTACCAACAAAATAAACAAAGCCCCATGAATCTAAACTCCCTCACCAGGCGGATTATTTTCCATTTGCCTCTCTGGATCCTTTCTCCATTCCTCTCTGCACTCTGGATCTGGGGTGGGGATGACCCCCACATACTGCATCACCTGGATCTCCTGCCTTTGGCTTCCTCTTGGGTTTGGCGAATGGAGGCACTGCCTGGAGGTCAGAGATCAGGAGAGAGCCAGGCTGGAGTATTCTGGTCTCTCCTTGCGTCAGCACGGCCCCCACGCCACCCCCCTCGCTGTCTGCTGGCCACTTCTCCAGCTCCAGCTCCAGCTCTCACTAAGCTTCAGCAACACTGTCTTCTCTCCTTGCTCCCTTGGGATGGGGGATGGGTACGAGCAATGATTTCCCACTGTTGCTAGTCCCCATGTACCCCACTATCTCTTGCTGGCTCCCTCATCCCTGCTAACACCTCTGTAAGTTACCCAGCTGAGAATGCCATCTATTTTACGCTGGAAACCAGGCTGATACATTCAGTCACCTGTTTCTTAGAAAAACCACTCAGAATTCATTCTTTTCTCATATTTATATACCAAGGCCAGTTTATTTATAGAATATTTCACACACACACATTTTGTGAACCTATGCTTTCTAGGCTCACAATTTTTCTTCCCCTGTCTTCCTTTTAACAAGGGTCTTAAATTCTTTCTGGGGAGCCATCAGTTAAGCCACGAACTCGCCCCAATATCCTTCGCCAGAAATACTTTTAACAACTGAACTCTCATCTATCCACCCACTCATTCAGCAAATACTGTTTGAGAACTTAGGAGCTGAGATTATAATGGCGTGAAAAAAACAGACAAGGTCCTGTGCAGGTGCTAGGAAGCAAGACGTGGGCGTGCACAAGAGTCTCTGGTATGGGGACGAAAGGGGCTTCCTGGAGGAAGTGAGGGCTGAGCTGGGATCTGGACAGGAGCGCACTGACCAAGCAGAGAGGGCAAGCGGGCAGAGGGGAGAGCAGGCGCTCCTGGTTCCTGTTCCCACAGCCTTCTTCCCACAGGAACCTGCTCCCCTCCCTCTAACCTTTCTGAGCTTCCCCTAGGAGTCAGGTGATGTGGGAAACAGCATCTTTGTTCCGACCCAATTTCCATCCAACCTCCGCCCGCTTCCAGACCTTCAATTCTACGTAACCCTCTCTACCTCTAAGGACATGGTGCAGAAGAGCCGCATCTCCTTTCAGAGTAAACTGTATTCCAGTGACTGTTTTCCTACATAGAAAATCCATTTTGACTTGCTAAGTTGATGGGTTTAGTACTAAACATTTCAAGAATATGAAATGAATCTAAAAAAAAATACAATCAGAAAATTATAGGAAGAGTATTTTATTTTTTCCTAAGTGATTTTTCTGCTTGTGTGCTTGCATATGGGCAGCTTATCCTCAATTCTGACAACTAAGGAAAAGGGGTTAGGGGTGGGGGCAAATGAGAGAGATCCGCTGGAAAAAACAGAAACAAAAACCTCCCCAACTTCCCCAAGTCGCTGACATCTAGAGCTATTTGCAAAGCTGCTAGTCCCATCTCCAGAAGGCGTTTTTCTCACCCGTTTACACTGCAAGGGATGAAGCAAACATTTTTAAGATTTCAGCTTTTCGGATGCGAGGTCCTCGTGATAAAGGGTGTTTTCAAGACCTCTTCTTCACGGAACCTGCCAGCTAACATGGGAAACCATTAGCCCGGGCCGCTACAATTAACTCGGGGCTGCTTGGTGAAAGGCTCACACAATTCCCAGCTACTTATCATGCAAACAACCTGGGGGACTCATTTTCCTCACAGTGCAGTAGGAGGGGTCAATTACTGAGATAAGTAGATTATTGGGGAAAAAGTCACCCTCAGAGGCCTTATGGAATGATTAAGCCCTGGGAAATTCATCCCCTGAAGTCCCTGGCCCGACAGTGTACACTCTTTCCTGACTCCTAGAGAATCGACAATGAAGAACCTTCTCTGGAAGCAATAAGTACTCCCACTGCTGAATTTTCATGTAACTTTCCAGACCAGTGGGCTCTTTAGTTTTGATGGGTGAGATTCACTAAACATGAAGCAAATTAAAGAAAAGGGGAGAGGTTATCAGACTTGTAAGATTTTAAAAAATTTCTAAAGTAGAAGTACAAATGCTAAAGCTAATAAAATGATTAGAAAATATAGTCTTACTGACCTCTTTGCATTAGCTTCAAAAACTCCATATAGCCCCATCTGGTGTGGCTCAGCTGGCTGCAGTGTTGTACTGTGCACCAAAGGTGGCGGGTTCTATACCCGGTCAGGGCACATATCTAGGCTGCGGGTTCGATCCCCAGTTGGAAAGCATGCGGGAGGCAGCCGATCGATGTTTCTCTCTCACATAGATCTCTCTCTCTCCCCCTCTCCCCCTTCCTCTCTCTATCGATGGAAACCATTTCATATTTGATTAAGAGTCATGCTCAAGTCTATTGTGACAAACTTATCTTCTCTGTAAGAAGTACTTCCTTATACATTAGTCAATAATCAAGTTGACTATTATTAAAGTTGATGAACAGCCTGAAATAATGTTTCAGAAAAAATAGATACAGAAAAGTAACGGAAATAAATGTAACCATGATCCGGAGACAGAAAATGAACGCTTATTTTTTTCACAAGAGGGAAAAACCAACCAACCGACCAGGAGCTCTGATAACCAAGATCTAAATAAGAGGACTTCATGGAGGAGGCTGCTGGCATCAACGTGGACTTCGCGCCCGGCGACTGCCCTGGGAGCGGCTGGCAGGAGCACGCACGCCGTTCCCTGGGAGGGCCCTCCGCGGCCACCGGAGACATCCCCAAGCAGGGCAGTGCACACTCTCACCATTCTTGGAAACACTCAAGGAATCACCAACTCTTTAAGTCAGGCTCAGATGGAAACACTTGATTTAACGGAGTGAAATTCCTCTGCTTGCTCTCCTACAGGCGGAGCAGTCACTGACTCCAGGAACTTAGGCTTCCTCCCACCTGCCGGATAAAGCCGAAGAGCTCGAGAGCATTCGCCTGAGCCAAGGCCGGGGGCGAGGACCAAGGCGGCTGAGGGGGCTTCTGGGGGAAGAGCAGGGAAGACAAAGCAGCGACTCTTCTTTTTTTGAAGGGAAGACTGGCTTTGTGGGGTACAATGTAACCTGTTCCTCTGTCTCAACATGAAACCTTCAGTAAACTGTACTTCATTAAAATTCTTAAAGCTGTTTTGTATGTGCACCATGGGTACACGCTTGTTTGGGGAGGAAAGTGTGACATGATGTACTGGGGTTAACCTTTTGGGGTGGGGTGTTTGGGGGTAGCGGTGGGAGTGGTCCACGGTGATCTGTTCCCATTCAGTTTATAATATGGCTGCCCCATTGCTACAGGTGGAACACCTGAAGCTTAAGAGGTTAAGGAACTTGGCCAAGGTCTCAGTGCTTGAGCTGGGGTGCAAACCTACACTGTCTGATTTTGGAACTCAAGTCTAACACCACGCTGGACTCAGAAGACAGGGGAGGGAAAAAGTAGCAGTTGACGTCCCAAACTGCTATGCTTCATTTATGAAAGTAAGCAAAACGGGAGATAACAGAACTGGTATTTGTAGGGTAATACAGAAATCCATATTCAATAGTTGCCTGAACACATTTATCAACAATAGCATAACACTATATCAAAAGAACTGAGATTCAAATCAGAAGGCACAGCAAGGAAATAATATGGAAGCTAAAAGGGAAACTTTTTCATTAAAAGATGGCAGGTATATTAATGGAGTGCTGCTTTTTGAAACCACAATATGAGATAGTAACAGTGAGATATTAATCATATTTATGATTAAACAGAAAACATTTTTAATATCCACATAAAGATGCACAGATATCTTAGCATCTTTTTTTTTTGTTAATCCTTGCCCGAGGATATTTTTTCCATTGAATTTTAGAGAGAGTGGAAGGGAGGGAGGGGGAGAGAGAGAGAAACATTGATGTGAGAGAGACACTGACTGGTTGCCTCCCACACTGGGCCTGGGATTGACCTGCAACCCAGGTATGTGTCCTTGATGGGGAATCAGACCTGTGACCCTTGGGTGCACAGGCCGATGCTCTACCACTGAGCAACACTGGCCAGGGCTCTTGGCATCTTTTAAAACAGACAAAGGGAATGTAAACAGAGTCCAGTTATTATCAACACTGACAGTTTGAATCCCAGCTCAACCATTTACTAGCTGTGTGGCCTTGGGCAAATTGCTCAACCTCTCTGTGCTTCAGTTTCTTCATCTGTAGAATGTGAACATTAAATGCCCCTATCTCATTGGATAGTTGTGAGGATTCAATGAGTTAATCTATCGAAGTGCTTGGAACAATGCCTGGTACATGGTAAGCACTTTATAAGCATTAGCTAATATTACATTCTTATTACTAACCATGTGGGAGCAGGGGCTATGTTAATTAGCACAGCACATTAAGGGTTATCATAAGATATCATAAGAGACAGTGAACGTGCAGGTAGGTTGAAAGTGAGGAAACTGCATGCTGGTGGGTGTGTAGTTGAAATGAACACCTGCTGGGTTGAGACTTACAGGGAAAGAAAGCTGGACTAATATGTCAGCAGGATAGAGGCGACTGTGAGACAGAAGGTCCCTTGGATTAAGAGCAGGCCTGAGCGGAGTAAGAAAGTGGACTGATACATGGTTGGGGTCAGAGAGGGACTTCAGAAGTGATGCAGTTCCAGGTATGCGAGCTCCAGGATGCAGCCGTGCAGGTGGAGAAACGATGAAACTACAGAGTTGGATACGTCATTCCCTAGCATAGCAGCCCAAAGGTGGGCCAAATGGGTAACTGTGAACTGAGTGTCAAAATCCTCAAGAAACCTGGTGGATGAGTGGAATGTCAAAACATGGTATCGGTGGGGGTTTTGTTGTCAATGACAACATCCACTCTTGTTAGTTTAAGCAAAGGGGATTTTTTTTATTTTTAAAGGGTACTGAGCGCTTAATAAAATCTTCAGGATGACCAGAAAACCAGATGTGGAGGCTACGTGACCAGGACCTGTAGAGCCAACCGCACAGGACAATCCCGAGCCACTGCTGCAGCTGCCCGCCACATGCCAGCAGGACCACAGGAACCAGGGGCTGGACTCTGCTGAGCTCCCCACAAGGAGGTGAACACCCCAAGCACCACGCCCGCCTGAACATCCCATCTCCCTGCGCATCGCTAACACCTCACAGCGGTCACTTCTATCTCAAGTCCTCTTAGGTAGAAGCCAAGCCACATGTGGATTCCTTGTGGCAAGGAGTCTGCGAAACCAGTTTTTAACTCTCCAACCTCTGTAATTCAGTGAGGAAAGGGAGGGCAGGGCTGAAGCGGGTGGTGCGGATGCCAATCACAACTGTCTGCCAGCACCAGCCAGGAGAATGGACAGAGGCTGATACTGCAGGGCACGGGCTTCCCCATGGGATTACAGAAGATCAGGGTGCTGAGAGGGGGGCGCTGGGGAGCTGTCCTTTCATGGTGCTCAGACATTCAAGTCATGAACAGTCAAGACCCTCAACTGAACGAGGTGCTGTCAGAGGAAATCTATGCTTTAATTAAGCCAGCGCTAGAAGCAATGTTCCAGGAAGAGGGAATTCCTCAGGACGACATATTGTGAGCAGCTTTGAAATTCTGGGTCCAGCTGAGATGAATTTCTCCTTGTAATCTGGACTCACCCTGCACTACGCTCTCCTCACCATTTTCACTTGTCCACTTGTCTTTCAATGGGCCATTTTCCAATGAGCCTGTTTTAATTTCCCTCCCTCCTCACACACTTGCAGGAAGTAATTTCTCCCTTTACTTTAAACTCTCAGAACACTTTACCTGCACTGTTCTCATACCATTTCTCTCATTTTGCCTGGTCTTTAAGAGTAATTTATCTTGTTCAGTATTTATCTTGTTTAGTCTAGTAAGAAAGAAATACTAAACAAGATAAACGAATATTCTATAGCTGAGCACTGAGGGTGAGGCTGAGAAAATTCTGAAGGTGGGACTTGCTTACTGAAGATGTGCCAGTTTCCTAAGTCACTTAGAGTTTCGGTACTCTACATGGCAGTTTTTGCAAAGTGTAACAATTCCATGACAATCAAGCTTTCCTGCATGCCAAAAAAAGAAGAAAAAAGTGTTTTAGATTCATCTCTCCTTAAGCCCAGGCATATATCTGATGGACTTCTGTGTTCTTCTCGGCTCACAGCACAGTTCATTGTATTCTAAAAATCTTTGATGAATGAAGAATGAATGAGTTGTCATATGCCCTTCACTGTATTATTTGCCAAGTTCCCATTTCTGTGAGGAAAAGGATTGCCAGGGAGCCAGCTAAACTGTCTGAGGTTCATTCTAACAAAAAAGCTAAACCTATAAAAATGCACGTAATTCTGGGCCTTGCTCTACCCACCTATGTTATGGGCTTCTCACTAGACTATGAGACTGGAGATATATCTTTCACATCTTTATATATCCTGTAATGCCTACTGTAGTACATGCTTGAAGAATATTTGTTGGCTTGTCTAAGCCCCAGATGTGGAGAGGCCCTGAACTCTGTCTTAATGAGGATGTCTACTAAGATTTCTATATGACACATCTGGATAGATGAATAGCAGTATCAGGTATCAGATCAGATTTACTCTGGAAAAGATATGGTTTCAGGGGAGATAAAGAGGGCGAGAGGCGTAAAGGAGGTATAGCTCTGCAACGAAGAGAACTGGAAAGGAATCATCAGTGAAAGAGAGGTTTCCACAAAGTTCTGGAAGACAGAAGACAAATGGGATAGGGCTGACTGCTCAAGCTAAGGAGGAAGCTGTGGCCTGGAAAACACACGATGCGCCATAACTGAAGGGGGCGCCAACTTGCCAAGCACAATTTCTGAGAGGCTCCAGACAGAGAGAGAGCAAGCAGAGTGAGAAATGGAAATAAAAACAGGATTCAGCCCACTGGCATGGCTCAGCCACTGAGCATCGACCTAGGATCCAGGAGATCTCAGTTCAATTCTGCGTCAGGGCACATGGCCGGCTTGCGGCCTCGATCCCCAGTCGGGGGTGTGCAGGAGGCAGCCGATCAATGACGACTCTCTCATCATTGATGTTTCTATCTCTCTCTCCCTTTCTGTCTCTGAAATCAATGAAAAAATATATTTTTTAAAAAAACAGGATTCATTTTAAATTTTTTTATATGGCTCCTCCCACCTACCAGGTGGCAAAACCACCAGGCACCCGAGAGTTTATACCTATATAAATGCTCGAGTTACTAGAGCTGCTAGTGTGGGTCCAGCTGCCCCAGAATAGTCTTCTGCTTTTTGGCAAAAGGTGGGGAAGATGCTCCCCAGCAACCAGGCTTTGAGGCCTATTGGTCAACCATACACATAAAAAAGCTCCACTTACATAGAGCTTCCCATCAGCCTTTCTACTTCCAGATCTGCGCATATGAACTCATTCCCAAGGCTCATCAAGCATTTAAAGCAAAGCCCATAGCATGACAAAGCACAGAGGAACCAACAGGAAAACTGACCCTGGAGGATACAGAGATAATTCTGTTAACAGAAGAGAACTTAGAACAAAACACAACATGACCAAAATCTCTAGAGAGTATTCTTGAAGAGACTTGGGAAAAATACTACCCATAAAACAAAGGCAGGCTCCAGTAAAAAAGGCACAATCAAGACTAAGAAAGAGCTTTTACGAATTAAAAGACCAACGACCAGATGTGTTGTTCTGACATTTGGAAACCACAACAATAAAATAAAGACCCTGGAGGGAGCAGGACATCTGGCTTTCGAGGGGGAACCTCTATGCCACGCATGACGAGTGAGGAACTGAAAGATGGGTGATGTTAAGAGCAAGAGGCTTTTTGTTTAAAAGTATGCTGAGCGCCATACTGTGGCAGGGGAGGCAAGCACAAGGCTGGGCCAAAGCTCCATAGACTATTTGGGCAAAAGACAGGCCAGGCCCTGGATTTTCTTACATGGATGTCAACAAGAACAGAGGCATCACCCAGGGAGAGGCTACACTGATGGAGCATTTGGAGAGTCCCAAGAGGTACATCCCTGGAACAAAAATGATCTCTGCTGGCATTACGAAGAGTGCAGAAAGGGCAGGCCTGTAGCTTATATCAGAAAAGCTACTAGTGAGTAATAGTTGGCCACTACCTTATTAATTACAAAGATCTCCTGGCTTTTTTTTTTTTTATGTGTGCCATATTTAAATTGATCTCTTACATCAGAATTCAGATCGTGAGTGGCTGACAGAATATTTCTTTAGGGCAGTCCAATTTAAGTAAGATTGGCTTGTGGTTAAATGAATATGATCAGCGAGCGCTACCACTGATGGCCCTCCTGAAGATATGACTGGACCTGAGTCGTAACATTCAACGTTCCACAGGGGTGGTGAGTGCCATCTCAGAACTGGTAGGACACTGGTTTATATTTAGAGTACGCGACTGCTTGCATTAGTATGTTTAAACACTGAGGAAATCCCTTCACTGCCTCTTAGACCAGCAAGCTCGCTGTGTTTTGGGTTGTGTTCATCAGCCTGTTAAAGGCAAGGGCTGGAGATAAGCTGGCTGTGTCCACTTTATCTTTTTGGTCACAACTGTGTCAATTGAACTAAAATTCCCTATATCTAAACTGCTGCCTTTTACTGAATGAAAGGCATTTTAGTGTGGTTTATGTATAATATCAAATACAGAATATTGAACACTTCTCACATTTTATAGATGCTCTATAAGGTGAGATGCTTTTAAAATTCAGCATGACAGCCCTGTCGGGCGTGGCTCATCAGTTGAGCATCGACCTAGGAACCAGGAGATCACGGTTCGGTTCCCCGTCAGGGCACATGCCCGGGTTGCGGGCTTGATCCCCAGTGCAGGGCATGCAGGAGGCAGCCGATCAATGACTCTCTCATCATTGATGTTTCTATCTCTCTCTCCCTCTCCCTTCCTCTCTCTGAAATCAATAAAGATATATTTAAAAAAACAAAATTCAGCATGACAAGATATAGACGCAAACTCTGCTTATGAATTCTTTAAGTCAGACTAAGTTATAATTCAGGACTGTCTTGAAGAGCTAGCTATTCAAAAACACAACTGCAAGCATGACCGTATACACATGATCGGCAGTGGCGCTTTTGCCAGCTCACGGGGAGGAGTAAAGTACAGGAGACTAGATCATTATCACAGAATTGTAAATTATGTGACCATAATGCTTAAGATAATTAGAAACAAAATCACAGATCAAAAGAAGAAGAAAAAAGAAGAAAGACCCTAAAAGCTTCCAAAGTGAAAAATAAACAATATGACGGTGACAGGATAAATAAGAACAGATCACAAACAAAGGACCAAGAATCAGACTGGCACGGACTTCTCCTCAGCAACACTGGACCTTATTAGACGTTAAAGCAAGTTCTGAGTAATTTACTAGTTAGAATTCTGCACCCAGTCAAGCCATTGGTGGAGCATGAGGCTAGAATAAAACATTTCTATGTGTGAGAATTCGTAAAGCATACCGACTACTTTTGCCCCCTTATTCAGGAAATTGAGGGTACTGTTCAGCAAAATAAGGGTTAAAATGCTGAGAAGAAGGACGACATGAGATCAGAGACATGGTGTAAGTACACAGGACAGTAACAAATAGAAATACCAGGGTGACAAACGTGCAAAAAGCCCAGAAAGAAACAAAAACAACCTAGTTCAGGTCAGAGTAGGAAGGGGGTCTGGAAGGGAAAACCTCCAGGAAAACACACAAACCAGCAAAAGGTAAACAACAAACAAATGAAAAGATAAACAAATAAAATCCTTGAGAGATGATGTGATAAATATTCCCATGTGGAAATTACTGTGAGGCACTTCAAAGAGATGTTGACACATTGGGAAGACTTACTCACAAACGCGTTGAAAACTGAACAAAAGGAAAAAGGAATTACTGAGATCTGGAAAATCAAAAAGTCACATAAAACAGAAAATATAACAGCATTATTCCACTTGATTCAGCAGTAAACATATTTACAGAGTCATAATTCCAGCCAGATCAGAACAGGAAACTGAGGGTTTGGGGATTTAGGTTTCCAGGGAAAGCAGGGGATTCAGGTTAGAAAAACTTCAAAACAAAACAAAGGCAAGGAACGTAAGAGGAAAAGAAAGGCAACTGTAAACTCCAAGCAATATAAAAGGCAGTATAATTTTTCTGGTATAAGAAGCTGTTTAGAACAAGAGAATTAGAACAGAAAGCTGGTAGGCTTTTAGAAGAATGAAATGGATTTAAAAGGGTAGAGTTAGAAGCTGGAAGGCACCAGGGGTGCAGTGAAAAAGACACATGCTGCTCCTCCCAACAAGTGAAGAGGAAAAGCCACCAGAGGAATTACAAAACCAACAACAAAATCGGAAAATAATTTTAGCAAACTGAAATGTGGCGCGGTTTTAAACCGATGATGGAATGTAAGAAAAGAGAATAGACTCAGCATTCTCCTTTGACTTAGAATTTATAGGGAAGGAAATATAATCAACCACAGCGCACGCCCTGGTTCTTCAGTGCATGGTATTCACACAGGTGTGATAATATAAAAGCCATCTGCTGGCATTTAACTTGGAATGTACAGAAATCTTAATTGTGGTCGAAATGGGATGCTGGTTGTCAACAAGTGGGCAGAAGTGAAGGGTAAGAGAGATGAGAAGAGGTGGAAGTGAGGTGAGGCAAGCACACTGTCCAAAATCAGCTGAGGTTTAAGGGCTACTAATTAAAGGCACAAAAGTAATAGACAGAGGAGTACAGACAATGATGCTGGAAAGAGGAGCGGTATGCATGGAGTGGGAGTGAAACCCTATATACCGGACCAGGAAAGTAATAGGTAATGTCTAAAGTTGAGAAATAAAAAACGGTGTATAGTCCGGCCAGCATGGTTCAGCGGTTGAGCATCAACCTAGGATCCAGGAGATCTCGGTTCGATTCCAGGGCAGGGCACATGCCTGGGTTGTGTATTTGATCCCCAGCAGGGGGCACGCAGGAGGCAGCCGATCAATGACTCTCATCATTGATGTTTCTCTCTCTCTCTCTCTCTCCTTCCTCTCTCTGAAATCAATAAAGATATATATATTTAAAAAGATGTATAAATACATTATTAATTAATATTCAAGCAATCACCAGAAGGAAAAGCCAAAACGGTTGCAAGTGATGGACTCTAGGGATCAGGAAGGGAATAGGAGGGATGAGGCCAGGGACTGGTTGATTTTTAAAACCCACGTACATGCATTAATTCTTTAAAAGTAAATATCTAGTGAATATTTCGGCTCATGACTGCTAAGAAGTTAACCTTTGACGTGTACTACTGGATACACTTACTTTTCCTAGTGTGCCCTCTCTCTGGTTATCGAGCACTACACCCAGATGGCATCCCACAGGGCACGAAGTAAAGGATGTAGGAGGTATAAATGGTGGGTTACCAGTCATCCTAGGGAATTTCTACTACACGTCATGAAAGAGGAAGATCTCCCCCGGGCTTACTGCCGGATAACCCTGGGTCTCACCAGGCTTCCATGCTCCTGCTGGACAGAATAAGTGAAATGTCTTATACTTTCCCTTTGAAAGCACCAGGAGCAGCTCGAGGATTTGCACAGCAGAATGAAAGAGGAGCTGTCACTTAGTTCCTTAGGACTCACAGCTTGAAAGGAAAGGGGAGGCCCACAGGGGGCCTGAGGACCAAGCCCAGCAGGGGAGGCTGAGCACTTCCACAGCCCAGGGGGTGGGACCACAGCTCTTAAAGCCACAGATCTCCTCTGTAGGCACAGAGACCCTCTCAGCAGGAATCCATTCACACCAGTCACCCTTGGAGACTGCTATTTATGCTAAAGAAATTTATCCCATTCCATTGTATGTTTCTTGTCCAGAGTTCTCTTGGATCCCTTGTTTAAGGCCTTAGTCCTATATTGTGAGCAGTGGAATGGACAGGCCATTTAAGAGGGCAGAGATGGCTAATGATGGGTCTGTTAGCTTTGCAGTCAGTCTTTCCTTTGTGAACCAAACCCAATTTGGGTGCATTTGCTTAAAAAAAAAAAAAAAGAAAGAAAAAAGAAAAAAGCAACCCTCCATTCGTGGTTGAAGAAATGTTAGCTGTGTTCCATTTCTTTTACCAGGAAAAAACATCCAACGCTAATAAAAGCTTTATAATATTTATAATCCATCCTTTTGGTTGGAATACATATGCAATTATTTCAAGTGTAGGTGTAAACACTGCAGCTGTAGCTCCTTAAGATTGGAAGGATATTAAAAAATAGAAGGCCTTTTCATCACGACAAAGATGCTAATTTTTATCTCGCAAAAAGTAAGGGGAAGCCCCTTCTGAAATGTTCTCTTTTGAGGCAGAATTTAAACGTATGCTACTGCTTTCATGAATTCTGTGAGCCAAATCCTTATAAATCCTGTGAGCTGACAGATCAATTATTCCTTTTAACAGTTAATGAACTAATAACCCTTGGAAATAGAAAAAAATACTTCAGGGGAAAAATCAATTAAAGGCTACATAGCAATAAAAAACAATTAAATTCATTATAGCTTTTTAAAGAGAGCTATGTTTTGTTTGAAAGCTATGATTTTTAAATTAAAAACATGTCAAATAACCTTGTATTTTATAAACATCATAAATATTCCTAAAATATGCCTTAATCTCCTGTCAGGGGAAGGGAACTGGGAAAGGGCAGGAAAAAAGAAAGGGAGAGAGACAGGCCCTGGAGAAGACATCAGTGAGATGGGGTTACCAAGCCTGCTCCGGGCAAGGCTTTGTGGTAGGCTCCCGGGGAACCAGAGAGGGCAGGGGCACCCGCGCACAGTGCTGGGGAAAAGGGAGAGACCGGAGAGAGGAGGGAGACACTGTGTTACTCCAGGATCCACTGGGCTAGGAGTGTGAGCACAGGAAGCTTGTACTAAGTAAATATTTTGCTAACAGAGGGGTCTGGGGGTGGCAGTGGTAGGAGCTGGCATATAGTAGAGGTTGGGCATTCAAGGGTTAGATTCAGAGGACACGGAGGGCTGGAATAGGTGACAGAAAGTGAGCAGGAAGAAGGGAGTGCGCGAGGGCAGCGGAGTGAGCTCTGACCCCAAGAATGAAACGGTGTCTTCTGGGCGAGCATCGGTCCTACGTTGTGGGAGAAGGTCAAGGACTTGAACGGTTCAAAAACTGAAGCAGTGGGAAGGTGAGTAAATTACTCGTCCAAGGTCATGTGGCATCACACACACCACTGTGCTTGTATGTAAAAGAGAGTCTGTATGCCTGTTGGTTTTTAATTGAGGAACTAGAGAGTGGTGATTGTCCAGCTCCTGGCTGGCGAGCACTGCTCTCCTTCCTTCCTGCAATGCAATTCTTGAAAGGGAAAAGCAAAGTCTTATTTTAAATTGAGTGAGTCGTCTTTTTTCTACATTAAAATCTCTGGAGGATGATGCCCCAGAGCATCGTATGCCTTAGAGGCAGGCTCCAGAGCTCTCCACTCGGGAAGCTCCTCTGCAGGGTGGCACGGGGCATAGAAAGGGGAACTTGGAGTCAGAAGACCTGGGGTGGAACCAGAGCTCCTGTGTTATGTGGCCTCATTTGCTCAAACTGTAAAATGGGGATAATTAAATCACACCTCAAGATGTGAGTAGGAAATAAAATGAAATAACACTGATAAATCAGAATCCACCTGTGTAGCCTTATAAAGGACCCAGACCCAACTGTGGACCCATGGCCCTGTCAAGGTAAAGCCAGAAGGGCCCCAGGCTTGGTCTACTGCTCTGCTGTCGCCATCTGGATGTTCTTACTAACTTCTGCACAAGGGACACTCATTTTCATTTTTCACAGGGCCCCACAAATTACGTAGCTCATCTTGGGTAAAGCTACAGGGTTGAATGGGAGGAGTTCAGGAAGATGTGCACCTTTGACAAATCACTCCCAGTGGAGCTGGAGGTTTGCAGTGGACACAGTTCTTTTAGTTGCTCAGTGCCTGAACCCATTTCTTACTTCTGAGGAATTCTCAGCTATGTGAACTTTGGTAGGAGGCAGAGTCGAAAGGGCCAAATGTTGGCATTCCTCTGTATCCCTGCCAGCTAGTCTGCAGCCAGCGAGGTGCTACGACTTTGGAGCACAGAGACTTCATTTTGATGGTGGTGGCAGCAACATCAGTTCTCCAGGGACATCAGAGGCAACCTCTCTAGCTATAGCCTCTGGTGTCTCCCGGTGAGTGCAAGGTAATGAGGGTGTCTAGCAGCTGTGGCAATGAGACCCTCCACTAGTAGGTTTTGGTTCTGTGGTGGGTTGTGATTATGGTTCCCGCCACCTTTGGTTTCTCTCCATGTTCCAGCCTGGCTCTCCAGCCTTCTCAATGATTTATTTTCAAACTACTCAAATCCTTTTAATAAATTCTTTTTATACTTAAGTAATCAGAGATGGTTTCGGTTGTTTATAGCCATAACTTTTTCTGGTTCACAGTCGGACTCCGTTATGGAGTCACTACCCTGATGCACACGCAGCTGATAGAAAGCGGGTGAGTCCCATGTCCTGAGGCAGAACTTGGAGGGTCACGCCCCTGGTGATGACATGAGTGCTGGTACATGCCCGCACGGGGGGACCTAGGAGGTCATTGGGTCCACACTCCTTCTGAAAGTAGGAATCCTTCCAAAAAAATTCAGTGTCTAAGTGAGATTCAAATAAAGTTGCTCATGACAGCCAGAGGTATGCTAGGTACAAAGCCTTACTGTGGGAGACAAGCCTAAGGCCTGGCAGCTCCCCGTTCTGCCTTTCCAGGCCATGGTCCTCTTAGCACTTGTGAGGATATCCCTACCTGTCATCAAACTGTCAAGGATGAAGTTCAGGGACATTTTCCATCCCTCATGGCCAGGAGACTGAATGCCATTCCTTCAGAGGATGTAATTAAGATGGTAGGAGAGTCGCTAGTGGATTTCCAGCGCATGACAGGTTACAGTGCTCTGGGACCCTGGAAACCAGGGACCACCCAGTAAAGATCCCACACAAATATTACTGCCACATAGACAACCGCAAAGTGGGACATGGTGATGCTGCTGCTGGCACCTGGGCCATGGACGTCCCAGGAAATTATGTTTTATTCCCCATTTTGCCAAGGGTTGGGAAGGAGGCGAAATGAGAGTTCTGACAAGTTCTTTTCTAACACTGGAACTGAACTCCTGGCTGAAACAAAATCACCTGATCGCTGGCATTATAGCTGTCTCTACAGAACCACTTGGCTGGCTGGGTGGTTTCCCAGCCACTGACGAGTGACACCGGTTCCAAAATAGGGCCATTAGCCTGTTCCAGCAGAAAAACCCACTTACGTATGAGGGGCCTCCCTGGGAAGCAACTACCCAACTCTGCCTGATTAGCAGAGCAGGGACAGAAGGGCTGCAGTGACAGAGATGTAGTGGGTAAGATGCAGAGTCACTTCAGGTCCCGTCAGACCACTCAGGTCTGCAAAGTGGTTCTCAGGGCAGGACACTTAATGCCAAAGCAATGAGTAGGGTTCCTCCCCTCACTGCCAAGCGAATGGCAAGTGGAGAGGGTTGGCCAAGGGCTGCCAGGTATCACAGGTCAGGAGAGGCAGAGATGAAGGAATAAGGTAATTATCATTTATTTGGGATCTGAAACTGGATCTCATAAAGTCAGGCAAACAAGGGCCAGGGCTGGGTTACTAAGAGCAGCAGATCCTGAAGGGCACCTGCTCAGAGGGAGCAGCTCATCAGGCCAAGAGGAATGTAGGGTTGCAGGGCTGCAGGGCCCTGCCCTGGGGGGCGGGGGAGGGAGTAGAGGTACCCTGGGGGGTCAGGGCAGCTTCAAAGGGAAAGGGAGAGAGGTGGGCAGGGAGAGAGATGGAAAGGGAGAGCCTCTGGCTCTTGGGCTTTCCAGAGAGTAAAGTGCTCATACCAGGGCTTTATTTGAATTTATCACCTCTTATTAGTGTCTTTTGAAATGCGAATTAGCTGATTAGCCGCCGCTCACAGCCTCCCAACTGCTCTTTATTCTCCAGCTTCAGCAACTTTGTTCTAAATCCGGTGGGCCACAGTAGCCCACCAGGGGGAAAGTATTCTCAAGGTTACAGAAGTGACCAGGCAAACTTCCCTGGCCCGCGGAAGGAGGCTGCAGGGAGACTGTGCCTGACGCCGGCTCCAGCCACCCCTGGCTGACATACAAGCCCTGGGAGGACACCGCTGGCCTCTCCCGTTAGCCCTCAGCCCATCGGGGCGGCTTACTGCGCCCAGGACCGGTGAAAGCACATGCCCGGACTCCTCTACCCCAGCGCTTCTTTGTTTCCTATATTCATTTTATAAAAAGTTCATTAGTTCTAGGTCCCTCAGGAATGTCCTTGCACTTGCTTAGCTTTCTGTTGGGGCTCTGGGCTCACATTTATGAACAAGGGATGACCCCTGGCAGAGCCTCGTCCGCACTTGCTCCTGCCTCCAGTTTGGCAACACGACACAAAGGGGGAGCGGCGTGTATACACTTTCCAGGCTGCGCCCCTATTCAGAGGGGGCTGCAGCTTCTGCGTAATGGGCCCCCTACAGACAAAGCCAGCAAGTTTCTTAATTAAGTCTAAGTGAAAGACAGATCCCGCTTACAGCTTCAGAGAACCTTCCTTCAGAACTTCAAACACCCCCGAGACTGCCTATCAACTCCAGGCACCAATAACCAGCGAGCAATTTTTTCTCTTTTTTAAATATAGAATGCCAAGCCTCGGGCGCCAACTCTTCAGCCCCCTCTCACTTTCCCTGAGTTTTAGACATGCCTCTGGTTTATAAAACAGGAAACAAAGGGACTTCTTGTGTGTCGGGGGAGCCCTCGGAGGGGCTACATTTCACTAGGGCCTTCCCCAAAGCGCAGTGCTGTCTAAAGGGCTCTTTAACTGGTTTCGTCTCATTAACATTTCCATAAGGTATCAAAGGGTGCGCTGAGAACCAGCGTGTGTCCGTGTGTCACGGAGGGACAAATCCTAGCATGGAATTATATGAAAAATTAATTATTAGCTAATTGCCTTTTCAAAGATGGGATTTCTCACCAGTCCCCACCCCCTGCCCCACTTTCTACCCCAGGCCCAGGAACCCTCTCTCAGACAGACCTTTCTGTTTCCTGGGCTTTGCTGTGATAATGTTCTGTGCAAACAGAAACCAATTATTGTGCAGCAGTAAGTCACCAGGAGTATGAATTGCTTTAATTTCCCCCCTTTTACCAGCTGCCCAGGGTGGGCTGTGAGGTGGCTGCAATCCTGACTCCGGAGTGAATTCTAAAGCAGCACTGAGGCCGGTGTCCCGCAGGGGAAATGATGGTCAAAAATAAAAACTAGCTTTTGTTGTGAGAAGCTAATCAGTGACAGACGGTTCCAAAAGCGCACTTTCCACTCTGGGTTTGCATCCCCGACGCTGCTTTTCCCAGTGACTCCTGTGCACCTGACTAGCTTGTAAAAATGTCACCTTACTGTTCAAGTGCTAAACGCCCAGTCTTTCCTCGCTGTTCTCTTCTGCCTGCCCCTTTTTGCCTTTTTCCTTCTGCAATTCTTTGCTTTCTCATTAGAAATGCCCAGCAACGTCTGGCAGACAAAGACACTACAAACAAAGTGCATGGAAAGGGGAAAAAAATTAAAAAGGAGAAAAGTGCAGAGGAATCCTTCATTCACTGATGTCCAGAATACATTAATATCTGAAGCTGCTGGCACAGCGCGGAGGGCTCGGCGGCTAACAATGTGCGCAATGATTCCGAGGCTGGGATCTTTAAACAAACGCCGCGCTGTCATGGCCACCAGGACGGGGGATAATGGCAATATTAGCTGACCTTCGTTTTGTTGTTTCTTCAGACCTGACTGCTGGACCTCTGTTTGCTTGTTACTAGGATTTCTTGGCTAAAAAATTTTTAGCATTTCCCAGGCAATACAAGAGCCAGTTTATTAGGCAAATAAACTCAGCCTGAAGCAGTCTTTTCTGTTCCGCTGCCTAAAGGGAGCCGGGGGAACTGGAATGAGGGTGGAGCTGGCGTCGCGTCGGGAGAAGACCAAGAATCGGGATCTCATCATGTCCCTTCATCCGAAGCACCAACGGCCAACGGGGACGGATCTGACGGATTCTGCAAATCATCAAGCCACCATGCTGGCTTTGGGTAAATTAACCACCACCATCCACGGCGTTAGGAAGGCAAGGCTCACAAGAGACAAGGACAATATAGCAGCCTTCTTCCTCCAGGCGGCCAGCTCTTCGGTGGCATTTCACTTATCCCAAGTGTACGAGCCATTGGAGACTATGTTATAACACATTCAAGTGGAGCTGACAGTATTGCATGTCATTCATCTGTCATAATTACCTAAACACACTTATGTTACCTAAACCACTCCCTGGTGACAATCTAAATGATGTTAATAAAGTAGGTGCTACGGAGCTGCACCCTCTTTCAGAGCCTTTAGGATGCAGAGGGTGGGCCTTCTGGCCGCCCAGACTATCACAACTGGCAATCACTACATTTATGTGTCTGTTTCCTGCCTCTCTTCCCTCCCTCCCCTGCAATATTAGCCCGTTAGGGCAAAGACCACCATTGTACCCTACCTCACCCAGCACAGCACCCAGCACCCTATATACCCTCGCCTCGCCAAAGGAGATGACAGGATTTTTTGCCTGTCTTTGGAAAAATGCACCATATCTTCGAAAGCTTTCAGCTGCCACACCCAAAAGGTACGAGATGCAATACTGCCTACAGTGTGGTATTTCTCCTCTGAAAATGAACAGGAGAGTTCAAGTTTCCTGTGGTTCTCGACTTTCAAATGAAAATATATCTGATAATAAATGCAAGACATGTTTACTCTTGCTTAAAGAGGAGGTCACGTGAAAAGATATGATATACACACTTTTTCAATAAGGTATATGGTCACTGGAGTTGGAAACTATATAAAGACAGAGAAAATTTCAGACTCTAGGAAGTAAGAAAAGCAAGTTACATGGCACGTGAGATATGATCCCAAAATGGTTTTAAGAAGGTAGCACATGTAGACATAGGTATGCACCCCCGCACACGCAAAGACTGGAAACATACACCCCAAACGGTAAGGGTGGTTGTAGGTGGTGAGTTTTTATTGTGTTTACTATTCTCTAGTTTGCCATTTTCCGCAGTAAACCAATTATATGTAAAATCAGGAAAAACCTTCAATAAGCTTTTTGTAATAAGGAAATACCTATTAAATGAGCTACATCTCTGCCTCAAGAGTTTCGAGAAATAAATTATAGTTAAATTAAAACAACAGGCACCCAAATGGTGTCTTATACACATGTGTGCGTATCTGTGCGCGCGCACACACACACACACACGTGCTCCCCGGGTGTACATGCCCAAGGCTACAGAGAAACACGAGGTGGGGTTCTGTGGCTATTTATTTATGCATTTATTTTTGAGTTTATTGAGACAAAGTTGCTATGAGTCCAGAGGAAGTTCTCTCTTAGCTTAAAGCAACCGGGTTTCCCAGGTCTGGGTTTAAAAGATTATAGGCAAGGACGCTCACATACTCTGAAGAGGTGTGACAGTCCAGGCTGAGGGGTATTTAGAGCTGTCAAGAGCTGTGAATTAGCATTTCAGATCCTTCTACAAACGTCTCCAGCGTGAGGCCTCAGCACCTTGTATAAGGCAAAGGCTGCGTGCAAAGCAGGTGAACACCCTTTTCCATAAGGAGTGGAAGACAAAGGAATGTTAGAGACCCAGGGACCAAACACAACCTCACAGACACAGTCCACAGTGACCGTGTCAGCAGTTAGCAATGAGAACACTGCTTTAGATGTTTAATTGGGCACTTAGAGGGGTAGTAACAAGGCCTGAGGGAAAAGGGTCAGGGTGATGTGGGATATCTGATAGTATTTACTCATCAAGGTTCTCCTGTTAGCATCACTCTCTGTTCATTTCTACTCTAGTTCCTGCAAGGCAGCAGCAAGAAATGGGAGGGGGAAATGAAGTTCAGAACAATTAAATGCCTATTTCAACTTAAAACGTTCCCTTGAGAATGTAATTTTAATGTAAAATGGCCCAACTGCTCAGGACACATTAGAAGGAAACAGAGAGCTTCACACATCAGAAAGACTCCCAGACGATGCCTAGGAAGGCTGGAAATACATTCCTGAAACATGTCATCCCTTCACGTGCATGTGAAAAATGCCTGGAAAATTCCCTGGGAAAAACACATGAAGGGGACCAAAAGTTTTATCACCCTGAAGCAGCTTTTTGGGATATGGATTTGGTTATTAAGAAACAAGACTCAGAAACTCTGACCCTCCTCCCTTTCCTACTCAAGAGATTCAGACAGAAAAACCTGCTTCAGGATGTTAGGATGTTCGTCTTAGCCTGACCTGAATTAAGTATGGGAAATAGGAGGGCTTCAGGCAGCAGCCTGTGAGCTAGAATCCCCCTATCCCGCATGTGTCCCATTGTTTCTGAGCTGCCTGGAGAATGTGCCTGCCAAGTGTGTTCCTCTCTTCCTCAACCACCCGCACACTGCCCACTCACTTCTGAAATCTAAGACCCAGTCCCCATCCTTGTCTCCTAGTCCAAAATGTTGTATATGCCCAACGTGGCCACACTCTTTAGAATTTTCATGCCTTCATGAATTGTCCATGGAGGAGGGAGGGAGGGAGGGAGGGAGAAGTGGGAGGAGGGAGAATATGAGCATGGGCTTGCGTGTGTGTTGGGGGCCAGTGTGGTTGGGGGCCTGGGGCCACATCCTGCTTGGCTACAGAAACCATGTTATGGAGGCTGGGCTTTATCCTGAGGGCCCTGGGGTGCCACTAAGCTGGGAAAGACTTGATCAGATCCCCTGCAGACACACGGCTCTGGCTCACTCCAGGGCTTCAGTTCATCCCACACCCTCAGCCTGAAGTTTCTCACTCATTTCAAACTTTCAAAATCTCACTCATCTTTTCTGCACCAATTCAAATGCCTTCCAGTCACCATGGCTGGAAATCAGCTCTCTCTCGACCTCGAGCTTCTATAGCACTGTGGATGGACCACTTGAATGGCCCTCTCCAAGCCACTCTATTTCTGCAGTCACATCTTTTTTTTAAAATATATATATATATTTCAGAGAGAGGAAGGGAGAGGGAGAGAGAGAGAAACATCAATGATGAGAGTCATTGATCGGCTGCAGCCCACAACCCAGACATGTGCCCAGCCCGGTAATCGAACCCTGCTCTCCCAGATCCTAGGTCGATGCTCAACCACTGAGCCACGCCTGGCTGGGCTGCAGTCACATCTTATCTACCATCTCACCTCTAATACTAGGCTGAAGCTTTTCAAAGAATAGTTTCCAAGGATCGCCTATCTCAGGATCACCTGAGGTTGCTAGTTAGACAAAGAGGCCCAAGACCCCCTGAATGGGTTCCTCTGCATGTGGGGCTCAGATGTTTGCATTTTAAGAAGCACTCCAGGCGATGCTCATGAATACCAGGGCTGGAAAATGAGGGTACGGCCTCCTTGAGAGCCGGGCATCTCATAAATCCCACAGTCTGACACTATGCCTCTGCGTACAACCTTGGCCCACCATTTCTCAGGTACACAAGCAAATGAGGTGTTTTAACTCCCTCTCTACCTATCCACGATTAAATAACAAATCGTGGTGCTTCCAAAACAAACCGAGAACACTTGAGGAAGTTCTCTAAATACAGAAAAGGGCTCCCTCATCAGCAACCTGTACTCAATCTACTGGGCTACACTCCGAGAGGGCTTTTCCTCTAAGAGCGGGAATGTGTCTGGCTTCTCTCCTCATGGATATAAGACAACCCTGGAATCAAGCTTTCCCACAGAGGCGACGTGGGGATCAAAAGAGATGTGTATCTTTGAAAGCACCGTGGACACTACTTCCTCTTATTACCATTACCTTTTAAGCAGGTCATAGAGGAGCCAGGAAACCCTGATCGCATTCTCCCTGTGTTACTGTGGTTGTGAGGTTTCTCTCTCTCTCCCACTAGACTTTAAGCACCTTATAGGCATGACCATGGCCGGTGCACCTCGGGACCCTCCCTGCAGCTCATCACTGCTGAAGGGACTCAATAAACATGTGATGAGTGGATGACAGATGACTA
Organism: Miniopterus natalensis; assembly: GCF_054644295.1. Taxonomy (NCBI): domain Eukaryota; kingdom Metazoa; phylum Chordata; class Mammalia; order Chiroptera; family Miniopteridae; genus Miniopterus; species Miniopterus natalensis. The sequence goes on along the minus strand of NC_142097.1, from coordinate 8,764,636 downwards.
TGTCACAGAGGCCCAAATGTAATAAATAATAGCTCATTTGGAATCTGCACCTGTGGGAGAATTCTCTGAACACCTGCTGAAGCCAGTACTCCTGTTTTCTCAGCCTATCAAAGAGGGCAGCTGTTCCATTTCCTCTGTGACTGTCCCCCACTCATCTAACCTGGAAAGGGCTGTGACCTTCCCCAGCATCCCAGCTCTCCCAGCATTCAACAGGCCCACTAAGTAGACTTGCCTTTAACATCAACTTAGGAAAATGCCTTTTAGAAACTGATTTCATTGAACATTTTCGTAAAATGAAAATAACAAGGAGATAGTAAAGGTATCTGGCTACATTAATTAATGGAGATGTTATAGCACTAATTTCACCTGCAGAAGGAAAGAGTGATAAACACGATAGTATTTCTCTCCCATCATTTAAATCCCATCTTCATAGGATGACATTCAATTCCTGGTTTTCCAGAGGAATGACTTTTACAGATCCCATCCTAGGAAGCAGTGTCCCTTTAGTTTGTGTCTGTCACTGAATGCATTCCTGTTTCATATCCATGCAGCATGTGAGGTCGTCTTTACATTGTCACTTTAAGGGCCTGTGTTCCTTTGGTAGGCCCCACCTTTAAAGTAGGATGGGAAAATGTTAAATTAAGCAATTTCCCAGGGAAATTGAGACTTCTGACCTTCCTTGAAAAATGAAGGGGGCCCGAAAGGCTACCTTGCTGCAATTGCCAGGGGCTGACGCCTTTGAGGGAGGGAGCTGGGTCAATGGCCCACCCCAGGCTCACCTGTTTCTGCACCAGCCTGACTGCGCTGCCCCACGGTGACCACACAGGGGGAGGCCCGGCTCCTTTCCAGAAGATACTTATGTTCATGGATTGCTAATAAATACACACCCACCACAGAGTATTAGCCATGACCAAAACCAACTCTTAAGTGTAGCTGAAGGAAGACTGGAAGTAGAACAACAATGGAGGGAAGGCCCCAAGGTGAACAAATGCTCAGAAGCAGAAATGGACAGGCTAGGTTTCGAGTGGAGATAACTGGTTTGGTTGGAGTGGAAGGCCACCACAGGGGTCCAGGAGGAAGGTGGTGGCTGAAGCAGAGGGGAGAGAGGCTGCAGAGGGCGTCAGATCCAGAGCCAGGGACCTGGGCTATGTTCTAGGGGCAAGCTGGAGCTCTGGATGGTTTGCCACTAGCAGCATGGCAAAATGGGAGTGCTGATCACAATGGTCACCGGGGCCATATCGCAGATGCACAGGAGAAAAGTGAGACCAGAGACGGGAACACTGGTGAGCCCACGCACAAAGGTGCAGTAACAACAACCCAGCTCATGAGAGTGGGGACAGGGTGAAGCAGAGGGAAGAGACCGAGTGAGCAATACTGTGCCTGGGGAGCAGAGGGCACTGCAGGAAGAGGGGCAGAATGTGAAAAAGTGGTCCGGCTGGAGCTGCTGCAGAACAGTGCTGCCACGCACAAACACCGGAGGGAGGCTGGCTGGCCGCTCTGGCTTCAAGTGTGTACAGGGATGCGTGTTTGTGGTAGCAGGGTGGGAGGCTGTCAGTGACGAATTGGGTCTGAGACATGTTGAGGACCAGGGAGTGACAGGGCAGTGAGAAGACAGACGTGCAGACGGGAGCACACGCAGGGAGAGTGAGTGGTGAGGACGGCTGGAACCAGAGGGTGGAGGAGATTCCTGAGAAAGCAGAGCAGAGGACGGCCGGAGCCGCCAAACAGCAACACTTCTGCTCTGGTTCAAGAAACAGTGGAGATTTAAGTCTTCCATATGCAGCCTTAGAAACCAAACCCAACTGTTGTCCTGGATACGCCCAGCCTCTCCAAGTTTTTCCGAGCCTTTGGCATGATGGATGGGGCTCAGTTTACCCGGAGACAGTAAAATCAGATGAAGGGGGGTAATTACAGCTGTTCTCTCCACTGCTGGTGCAAAGCAGCCAAGACGAGGCCACAAAAAAACTACGTCTATTTAAACAACCAAACTGATCATTGTAACTGTTTCTTTTTTCCTCTTAAAAACCCCCCACACCTTTAGAGCTATATTCCTGCTTTCCAAAGCCTCTCATATAAAGAACCCTAAAGTGAAAGATGCCAAAATAATCCTAGACCTTAAAGAGGCCTTGATTTATCATTTCACAACTGGTTCCCATGCATCCCCCCTTCCATGCCCTTTCCACTTTTTCAGAACTTAACTATAAATTCTGCCACCAGATCAGGAAGGCAGGCAGGGTGGTGATGGATGTGAGACCGGGGTGGGGAGGGTGAAGTGCAGGTCCCGACTGGGAACAGATAAGCACGCACAGTGGCAGGGCTGGAGGCTGCTTGCAGGTTTCTCACAGGCTGTTCCAGTGATGACTCAACCGGCGACCCTCCCCCCGCCCGCTCCCCCCCCCCCCCCCCCCCCCCCGCCCTCCCCATCTGCCCTTCCAGGCCTCCCTTCTGCTACTGACTCTAGCTCTGTGCACTGCTGAGCTGGGGAAATGAGGCTTCCACTCCTGGTTTAGGTTCTTTTTTGAAAAATATCAGGTTAATGAATTCTAATTAAAAAATAAAGTTAATTTTCTTTTTTTTCTTTTAATTTATCTTTACTGTTGAAAGTATTACAGATGTTCCCTTTTTCCTTCCCCCATTAACCCCCTCCACACTGCCCCCACCCCTCCTCAGGCCCTCCCTGCACCTGGGCTGGGGTTCCTTACCCTAAAAAAAAATTTTCCTTTTAGAATAGATAATGAAAAAATGAGGCCCAAGCACAAGAACTGACTATGGTACAATGAGATAAGTTACAAAACATAAAAATAGCCACTTACAGCAAAGTTAATCTACCTTGCTCATGTCCCAGGACTTTAGCTGCACAGGTATAGGGGTCTTCTTTGCATTTACTTGATTTCACCTTTTAAACAAAGAGGAGCACTTCCCATTTCATAGGGGGATGGGGGACTGGGACAAGTAGGGTCCAGATAACTGAGGAGACTCCAGGTAAAATGTGGAAGTCGGGGAGCCTGTCTTTTTTCTTTTTTTTTAATTACAGGAGAGAGAGAGGGAGATTAAGAAATATCAATGTGAAAGAGAGACATCGATCGGTTGTCTCCTGCACATACTCTGAACAGGGCTTGAACCCACAGCCTAGGTATGTGCCCTGACTAGGAATTGAACCTGCAACCGCGTGCATGGGATGGCGCTCCAACCAACGGAGCCACCGGCCAGGGCGGACAGTCTGTCTTTGACATCAAACTTTTCTCTCTTTCTGTGCTCCCCTCCTACCACCTGGTCCTCATCTGCCCAGCACCCAGGGACCCTGAAATCTCACTCACAATGCTGTCCCTGGCTTGCCAAGATGGCATTCTCCCGTCGCAGGGCTGTCCCTGGCCCACAGTGCCACCTCATCCAGGCCTCCCCCCCCCCCCCCCCCCCCCGGTACTTATTTCCCCATGCAAGTTCCAACTTCCGTAATATGATTTCCTGGTGATATATATATTTTAAATCAAATTAAGTTACTGTAAAGGTAAAGAACAAACTCTCTGAACCCTTGGCCCCATGCACATCACACCAGCTTTTGCATCTACATTAGTAATTTGTTAACGTAAATCACTGGTCATAACCTGGCAGCGAGGGAGCCAGGTCCAGTCTGCAGCTATGTTCTGACCTGGGCACTGTTTTAAAAACTGGCAAGTTTCACATACAATCAGGATTTTCTCTTTCACCCTTTGCACCCCACCCCCCCAAGCCTCTCTCTTCTTTTTAAAGAAGGCAGCTGCTCCTCTGGCAGCCCAGGGCCCACTCTCTGGAGACTGAAACGCAAGTACCTGCTCAGGGCATGTGCTCCAGTTTGGAGGGTTCACTGCTCCCAACTGTTAGGGCCTGGTCCGTGGCTCCAATTTTCTTTATCGGACTGGCTTTGAATTTGTGACCTGGACCTAACTAACTCTCTAGATCAAGGGTGGGGAACGTCTGGCCTGAGGGCCATATACGGCCTGTGAAATCATTTGGTCTGGTCCTGCCAAGGCAACTGCAGGCGGGACTTGAAATTCAATAAGTCTAGGAGCTTTTTTCATAGCTAATTTTTAAGTTGATAATTTTGCATGGCCTTCGAACGATGTTATAAATATCCAAATGGCCCTTGGCAGAAAAAAGGTTCCCCACCCCGCTCTAGGTGAGGGCACAATTAAAGAACTTCGCAGCAGTGGGGAGAAGAAATCTTTTGAGGTATGGGCCTTTCTGTTACAAAACCAGACATCTGTAATGCTAATCCAGACATCCATGATCTTCACATTTATAATCCAACCAGGAAATCTGGAGACAAGTCACTGTACGTTCCTCACTACTGAGACCAAGAGAAGGCATCATGTGCAGGAGCGGATTCCACAGGGCACACAGGAGGCTTCTCTACTTTCCCTTCTTTCCTTTCAGTACCACTCAGCGCCCCTTCTCCCCCCCTCTCATCTTTGAAATCTCTCTTTCCACTTCTTCTACCTGCCCCCCCCCCCCAGCTCTCCTCCACTCAGCCATGTATTACCCCAGGAGTGCTCATCTTGCCACACTTGGCCTGTCTGTCCCACTAACCTCAATCCTCAACACTCTGATGTGCCATGAAAAATTAAGAACGTTTGAGAGGCACCAGGGAAAGAAAAAGTTTAGCAAATGATGACCACAAACCACTAACATTGGCTGCATCTGGTCACTTCCTGTACAAAACTCAAAAACTTTATCAAACACTCGATGGGGGGTCTTCTTGATTGCACAGGTCTGGGGGGAAATTTCACACGCATCCAAATCAAGTATTTTAGGAAACAGAAAACAAACTCAGCAAGCAGGCGGCCAGGAAGTGCACAGGCTCCAGGAGCTTCTGACTTGCTGACTGGTGACAGTGACCCCACTGCACAGTTTGCTGAATCAGATCCAGTGCTCCATCCTGGCCAGTCTTTATCACAGTGACAAAAAGGGACATACTCAGAGAGCAAGCTGCAAAAGTTAGATGTATCCTCAACTTATCCCCTGCTCACTTTAATAGCCTATTGTCATTCTACAGAAAACTGTTTTCCATTTCTAAGCCAGGAAACCCCAGTCCTCCCAAACCGCCTGTGCTGCCTGAAATCATAGGGTCCTAGAGAAGTAACTTTTAATACGAATTGGTCCTTGCTTTTAATGGCTTTTTTCTTTTTATCATTTTAACGTATACATTCATTGGTATTAATTACATTCACCGCGTGTACAACCATCGCTACTATCTTTATCCAGAACTTTTTCATCATTGGAGAGGGAACCTCATACCCATTAAGCAATGTCGCCCCATTCCCTCCCGTTCTCTAGCGCCTGACAACCACTGATCTGCTGGCTGTCTCTGTAAACTTCGCTCTTCTAGACATTTTGTATGAATGGAATCATTCCATATGTGGCCTTTTGGGTCTGGCTTCTTTCAGTTAACATAATGTTTCAAAGTGCATCCACACTGTAGCATGTATCGGTACTTCATTTTTTTTCTGGCTGAGTAACATTCCATTGCATGGTGTGTGTGTAAGCTTCGCAAAATGAATGTTGGTGGCTCGGTAGTGTGTGGCTGCAAGCAAAAAAACTTAAGGGATTTACCCATATGACAGGTGGCATTTCTTTTTAGCAGTGTTAGACATCTGAGTATGGTAGACTACGAGGACAAAATCCAAGTGCACCTGACCCATACCATTCATACGTGGTAACTTTCTATCTGCATTCAAATTCCATCTTTCCAGACTGCTGAGTTGCTAGGTTGCCACACGGCTGCAGACTGCTAAATTTGATTACTCTGTTCATGTATCTTGCCTCCTCTGTAATTAATAAGGAATCCGTGATGATTTGAGACTAAGAATACCCTAGTTCCCACAATCTTTTACCCAATGGCTTAGCATTCATTGATGATTCTGAAACAATTATCCTGGTGGTTGCAAAATGGTGATTTTAGAATTTTATCCTACATTTATTAGCTTGCAAGAAAACCCTCTCCCTGCCCTCACCTCTGCCTTTTTTGACTATCATTGTGGACTCATGGATGCATTTTTAAAATTCAGTGTTTACGACCATCATTCCTATCATTTTCATTTTTATTGCTCTAATTGCCAAAAATTTGACCAGTGGGAGTCCCTGTACGCCAGCTCCTGTGTTCTTGTCATATGTCCTCCTCATTGTATGTCCATTTCTTTGATTTCTGACAAAATACACTGTAAGCTTGACTTATATTTCTCTGCCCCAGACCTGGAATTAGCAGTTTCTACAAGGAGCCTTGGTTCCTTTTTGTGGCAAATAGTATTTAGAACTCAAAATCTGGGTGCTAATTGTGCTCACTGCTACTGAAGTATCCTTGCTTCTAGGCTCTTTCGGTGGTTAAAAGTAGAAAATTAAAAATAAATAAACAAAGTAGAACATTTATTATTTTTTAATCATGAATCCACAATGATACTGCTAATTCAAATCTAACACCATAAAGTTTGTTCTTACTTTTCCCATTTGCTCATTGCATCTCCCTGGTTCCTGGTTGCTACACAGATGATGAACAGAGAAGAGCAGTGGAGAGAGAAAGACTGGGAAGGAGAAAGAAGGGAAAAAAGACTAGAAAGAGAGAAGGTGGGAGGAGGCGAGAGGGAGAGCACAGGCATACAGGGAGCACCCAGCACCCCAGACTAGAGATGCAGCTTCAAGGTGGGTGTGTTAGGTTCCACGTGATTGGCTGTCAGAGTCCAGGGCCCATCCAAGTGAGCCCCTCGGGGGCAGCTAGTGCCACAGGGCTGGTTGCCCAGAGAAAGCTACTTAGGATTATCTGCAGCCTCCTCTCACTGAAGTGAAGGACAGGGACACCGACTTGCAGCATTACTAGGGAGGAAAGAGAAATTACTACCTGTGGGAGTTACTACCCTCAAAATGAACACATCAGCCCTGGGAGGAAAGGCTGAACAGAGAGCCTCAAGTCCCGACACAGAAATTCTCGAAAGGGCTCCTTATAGTCTTTCGTCACCTACAAACCGAACAGCTCTCCAGGTATCAGGTGAAGCCAGAGACACTCGCTTGGCTAACTGAACTGAGCAGTGTAGACAAGCAGAGTTTGTCTGCCACTTTGGACAGAAAGACTTAGATAATAAAACTCCAGGGTTCATGTTGAGGGTTACTATTGGTATAATCAGTAGTAATTTTATTTCTATTTTTCCAAAGAACCCACTTATGTCCTTAAATAGCTAAATCTTCTAATTTGCCAAATCAAGTTATATTGTGTTCAGCTTGGAGAGGGTTAGAAGAGGCAGTCATAGGACAAAACTCCTTCCCGGGCGGTCTCCTTTACCCCGTCCTTACAGCAAGCGAGATCGCAGTCACAGTCTCCACCTTGCAGTGTTACAAACATGCTTTCTCAGCACTTACGGGCTAACAGGGCTTCTTTCCTGAAAAACTTGCCTAAGGTCCAGCATTTATTTATGCAACTGGCAAATGAAGCTATTTTTGTCGGGGAAGGAGGGATATTTAAACTTAATCACATTATAACTGTTAAATTGATCGGAGCCATCACATGCCACCAAAAATGTAAGCCGCAGCTTAAGGAATACTTATGTCAGGAGACAACCCCCAGGAAGCAGTTCCAGATCTCATTTTTTTAAAAAGAAAGAGAACCAGAGTTAAAAAAGAGACAAAAGAGATGTAAAATTAGATCACAAAGAATAGCCGGTTTTTTTTGGAAGGGCTGGAAGTTTAACCTTTCTCGGGAACAGAAACATAAAACAAATTCAGTGTCACAGTAAGACGTGTCTGCTGCCTAACAAAAAAAGATGTTACTGAAATTACTTAAGAAGTATAATCTCAGAGGACTGAGAACAGGAATAGAGAAGTCTCTGCAAATCAGGCATTCCAGGCAGAAAACTTCCTTCCAGGTTCCAAAAATAAACTGCCAATATTTTAGATGTATGGGTACAGTATATCATTAATCAGTTAACTATGCTTTACTAATATTAATAGGATTGCAAGAATATAGTAACAATAATCCTTCATTCAGTTATACTTATCTTTAAAACATCCTCTAGTTTTTAAAGCCATTTTTGTTCCTATTTCTATTTTATTTAGGCAAATCAAATAGATAATTATTAAGATTCTGTTACCACACCTTGTAAAAAGTGGCTGCGTGGACCAGTGTGGCACATTATTTTAGAGATGCCAAAGAATTTTAGAAATTATATTATCCTAACTCTGCTATAATTTTGTGGAATAGAGAGCACCAAGTATTTATTCAGTTTTTAATTAGAAAAAAAAGTTATTGTAATAAAATACACATAACATAAAACCTACCCCCTTAACCACTTTCAAGTGAACAGCTCAGTGGCATTAAGCATATTTACACTGTTGTGCTATTTCTGAAAGTGACCACTTTCACCCGGGCAGGTGGCTCAGTGGCTGCAGCATCGTCCCAAACACTGAAAGGCTGCAGGTTTGATTCCTGGTCAGGGCACATACCTAGGTTGTGGGTTCGGTCCCTGGTCAGGGCAAGTATGGGAAGCAACTGATGGATGTTTTCTTTCTTTTTTTCTTTCTTTCTCTCTCTCTCTCTCTCTTTTCCTCCCTCCCCTCCCCTACCTTCTCCTCCCCTGCCCTTCTGTCTCCCCCCACCCCTCTCTAAATCAATAAACATATCCTCAGGTGAAGATATAAAAAAAGGTAAAGTATTTTAAAAATAAAGTGACCATTTTTAGTTTTCTTTCCAATTCTCTGTGTATTTACAGGTATGAGGTTATACCAGACAAATGGCAACACGGTGATGAAAACCTTAGCTCTATTTCTGCAATCAATTTTTAAAAATAAGACTTTTCAGAAATCCAAGTCATTTTGAAAGGAATTGCTGCTTAAGGTCCAAAAAGGGGAGAAGAGCTCTAAGGAGTACAAATCAGGTGAGCAAAGGGGCCGTTCAGGGCACGTGCTCTGCCAGGGCCACCGAGATGCACGCCTGCTGCCGTCAGCTCCCAGCGCAGGTCCGTGCGATACAGCAGCCCTGAGGTGCTGCCACGGGGGGAGGCCTGTGTCACGGACCACTGATACTCAGTCCAATACAAAGGTCATTTTGCTGCTAATCCGGAGAAATTGAACTCAGTGTTCACAATCATGGACAGAGAAGACCCAACAGTGATAGAAAACGAGCCCCAAATCAATTATTCTAAGGAATTTAACGCTGGTTCAGTGACTGAAAATTGTCATCATTGCCTGGCTCTGAAATACAAAGGAAATGTGAGTAAAAAAATAAATACCGAGTCCCCAGAGAGGCTCTGTGGGAGCTGATTAATGGATCCCTGGAGCTGATAAAAACTTTAATGAATGCAACAACGCAGAGAGTCAAGTTCTTTAAAAGTTAATATTAGGACTCGTAATATTGCATTTCCAAAGGGTTTAGTAAAGGAGACTTCTTTGTTTTCTGACCACAAATTCCCTTAAACTACCCAACCCCTCCTGCTTCACTCTAACACGTGCAGTTCGAAGTGGGCATCTGTGTTGTTAGGACCAAAAAGAAGTCACAGGGCAGGTCCTCTGCACTGTCAGCTCTGCTTTGCAACTGAGCCACTGTTCACATGGGCACCACCCTGAGGTGTGCGGCCTGGTGCCCTGCAGCAGCAGCAGCAGGGATTCACTCATGGACAGAGCAGCGTGGCCAACAGAGAGGCTTTGTAGAGAGTTAGAAATGACTGCTGCCAGTATGAATTGCTATAATTTCTAAAAATGTTATAAGGTCCTTCTTTAATTTTGCTTGTTTCTATGTGTACCCTGAGAAAGTAGATACCTACTAAGACGGGCTTTTTAAAAACCAGAGCCTAGCAGCTACTTCTACACAGGGGCCTCTCAAGCAAACTGCACTTCGGGAGAAGCCTGCACTGAGTCCCTGCCATTGAGCAGCCCTTACAAAGGAGCCCCTGGAGTCCTGTTTCAACCAACAGGACTGAGGCTTTCCCCACCCAGTAGGAGCTGTGTGGCTCCACACAACCAGAACACCTCTATTCTGACCAATCAGGACAGTGCCTTTTGGGCCAATCAAACTTCAAGGATTTGGAGTCCTCATTTGCATGATAACAGACCAATCAGGGACTAGGGGCAGGGACTTCTGTCCACATAAACCAGCTCCCTTCTGGCTCAGGGAGCACACTTGCCCTTCCCACTAAGACTGCATTTCCATCTGCCAGAGGAGGCCAGCACTGTCCAGCCAGAGGGCCTGGCCTGGGGGCTGCCTCACAGTGGTGCTGTTTTCACAGCTTTGCTGTATCATGGTTGAGCTGTTTGCATTGAGTAAAGTTTCCTTCTTCATCACTCCCCAAATTGGGGATTCCTGTTGGGGTTGAACTGGGCCACTGGTTGACACGATTCAAGTCTATCAATCAATGGTGATTGTTTCTCCTTGGCAATGTGGGGTATCACGGCTAATAGTGAGGTCAAGCAAGCTCATTCTCTGAGTGCATACTAGTAACCGGCTGGGCTGGAGGACCTCAAACAGAATGACAAGCACTAGAAAGTCAGGAAAGCAATCTGACATTAAAATTTTTGTTTTGATAATACACAAAGAAGAGAATCCACTTGACAGTAATTGTGAGTTTAATAACCTGAATCCAGCTACATGTCCACTGAATCCATTTTATTGTTATAATTCTTAAGGGGGGAGAGGCAGGAAACTCTCAACCAAAACTTAAATTTTAGGGAAATTTCTCAAAAAATAAAAAAATGCCTACCAGCTCACTTTAAAAAATATAACTACAAATAGCCCCAGAGCTATAATACCAACTTGAGAGAAAAGCATAAGGAATCTCTCTATTCACCAATTTAGGACTGAAGACTTATTCTCAATAACCCATTCCTTAATTTTCCTATCCAAATACATACCACCAAACTTTCTCATACCTTCCATTGCAACATTTCCCTTTCTTTCTTGTTTTGTTTTGATGAGAAAAATTATATTTCTTAAAAAATTTTTTCAACCAACACAGCAATACATAACACTTAAGGTAAAAGTCTGTTGAGGTATGATTTACCTCTGCAAGTATCCCACCTGGTGCTCACCTCCCTTGTGAAAGGAAGAAATTGACAAAGGTCTGACCAAGGTCTGATTCACTGGGGTGTGTGTGTGTGTGTGTGTGTGTGTGTGTGTGTGTATAGAGGGTGGAGGGGAGTGTCTAGTTATCGTCAAAGGGGTATGGAAGGAGGATGAGAGAGTTGGATGGAATCTCAAAGACCATCTAGTCTAAGCCATTGATTTTATATGTAAAAAGACATCAAGTGACTTCCCTCCCAGGCTTACCCAGCTTGCGTGATTATAGTCACAGCAGAATCCAATTCTTCATTTCACTTCAATTTACAAATATCAAATCAAATCAATATATGAATGAGAAGCACTTAAGTGTAAAGGTGAACCCCTGAAGAATTAGGTTGGGCTGGCAAAATATCCTGAGCCACGACAGGGGCTCTTCCCCCACAGGCAAATAACAGAGGCAACATATACTTTGAGTACACAAAGCATACTTTGTCCCAAGCCTACTGATAGTCTTTCTAAATGCAGCCAGTGCTTGCTGGTCCCATAGGGCTGGGGGAAAGCTGATGAATTCATTGGTGGGTAAACATGACCAGAAAACACGCACAAACACGTACATCAGCAGTAGCGTGAGCCGAGGCCCGTACGGTGTAATTATTATTCCATAACAACATAAGCCACTCTTGGAAATCACACCTTATCTTTCCAAACCACAGCAAGCAAAAACAGTAATCAAAAAATGATTCTACTTTGTGATCACTTCTGACCCCCTTGATGATAGCAGAAGCCACTACCTCGGAACAGATTACAGGAGCGTGGAGGCCTCTGAGGTGGTCACGGTGATAGCACTGAGGCTGTCAGCCCCTATCAATCACCTCCCATTAAATAAAGGTTTTCCAATTTTGTGCTTCTCTCAAAAGCTTTGTTTTGCCTGGATTAAGCTGAAGCATCAACATTTGAACTTACTGTTCTTATTACTACTCACTAAATAAATGCTATGAGCAGAAAAACTAGCATTTCCATAGTAGGAGCTTGAAATCAAAGCTGACAACAGTGATGTGGCCACATATAAAAGATACCTGGCCACAAACACTTCATAGATGCGCATCATACAAACTTCACGAGCAACCCCAGGGCCCAGGAGGGAGGAAGCATTTAACGAGCCAAGAGAAGGAGAGGCCTGCAAGTTGTACATTTTAGCTCCTGCAATGAATACTGAGCAACTCCAGTGTATCTACCTGTGTGCCACGGCACTCTCAGATTTCAGAAGCAGGTCTCCTAAGAGTTTTACTACCTGGCACCTGTTACCTTCATAAAGGAGAAAAGTCATTTTTCTAAAATTCAACAGATATTTTAGATATACAGCAGTTTATATATCTAAAATAAACAGATTTATTAGTTTTTAAACTTCCCCCATTTAAAATAAACAGGGGGGCAGTTTATATCAACTGAAAAAGGCATGTCTAAAAATAAGAGCACCTAAGAAGGGACTCATTTATCTTTGTAATCCTGAGAGCCGAGTAGATGTTTGCTGCATTAAGACACCAGGCCCATAAGAGGAGGGTCCGCTCATGTAAATATAACCAAGGTTACAATCATGCACGTTCTTCTGTACCAACAGACAGACTTTTCATCCTGATCTTTAATGGCTACATAAACGGGACAAGAGCCAGGAATAGAGCGGTAAGAACAGAAAGTGATGAAGAGGCAAGAGACATATTTCAGAGTTAGTCTCAAACAGGCCTAGGGACTAACTAGTTAGATGTGAAAGAAAGAGGTCCCAAAGTACTACATTGTAACATGTGTTATTTGGCCCACACAGAATTTTTTTAAATGTTAATTTATTGTCAACATTAAAATATTGGGAGATTTCACTTAAAGATCTAGATTTCAGGCTTCTCTTAAAAAAATAAACAAACAGATGATCTGGTGATTCTAGGCCTGCACCCCCACTGGCAGGAATCTGCTGTTCATTCTTTCCTTTGCCACTGGAGATCATCTCAGTGGCCTACTTCATGAATGAAGGTTTCCTGTCTGGCCTCTGAAAGCATTTGAAGTGATTTTGGAAGGTTTGAGCCTGAAAAAATAGGAAGCATGGAAGAGGAAGCCTATTTGGGGATAAAGTTAATGAGTCTACAAAGAACATATACAGATTGAGAGGGTGCTGGGGACAGTCAAGAGACAGTGATTGTAAGCGGATGAAAACACAGGCCTTGAGGTTCAGGTGCAGTTCGGATCTGAGATGCAGAACGGTTAGCTGCCCATGACGTCACCCAAGAGTCAATGAAGTAGCTTAAAGAAAAATTGTTAAGAGGAAAAGAGCAGAGGACTGAACCCTAGGTACTGTCCTCAACAGAAGAAGAAAGAAAAGAATGAAAGAGACAAAGGGAGACTGAATTAGCACCAGAGACTCTCCAAGACCAGGTCCTACCTGTCCAGCTTCATTTTCTAGCCTCTCCAGCAGGCCCCCTCGATCCCAGCCAGCCAGTCCTATTTGTTGTTTGAGAAACCGAGTACTGGTGCCTGCCTTAGTGCCTCCTTCAGACCTGTTTCTCCTACCGCCTGAAATGCTGTTTTCTCCCCCTGCCTTTGTTACATTTCTATTCGACTTTCTACAACGAGCTTGAGTGGCCCCAGTGAGGTGGCTTCCACAGTGCCCTGTGTACAACCAGCAGGGCCCTCCTGGCGCTGCCCTCAGCTCACTGCCTTCCTGTTAGGCTGAGTGCCAGGCACCAGGCCTTCTCCAGCTTCTGACCCTCAGTGCCTGGCGTGGCATCCAGCAAAGAGCAGGAGCAGGAGCAGGGAAAGAAAGGAGTAAGCAGCTGGAGCAGTAGATAGATCTCGGGTAGTGCTGTCACCGAAATCAAGGAAGAGCCATTTCTAATAGAACAATCTCAAATACGAGGAGTCATTCCAGGAGGCTGAGTGGAGGGAGGCACTGTATTTTAGCAAGAACCCGTCACTAGTAAGTTTAGGTGGGGGATGGTTTCTGATACATTATTGGCAAGTAATTTGGTAATATGTATCAAAAGGCTTACCACGGCTCACACCCCGGGTCTAAATAAATTTCTTTGGGAAATCTATCCAAAATGGACAACATGTTTTGTTTGTTTGGCTTTTCAGATTTAACTTCCATGTCCATTTTGAGGGAGCTCCCATCACGTGTCCTGGCAGGAGCCAATGCGCTGCTTCCCACTTGGGATGCCAACGAGGCCAGATTCTTCCTCTGCCCACCCCTGGCAGCCTAGCCTGGCCATCCCGGCACTCCTCTGAGCAGGGGAGGTGGAGAAGCTCAGAAACAGTGGCCTCACTCAGCAGCTCTGGCTGCACAGTCCAACCTGGCGCTCCCTGCGCAGGGACCACTGCTCTGACCCCCAGCCCTCTGGCTTCCTGTCACTTCTCTGAACCTCAAACAACCTTCTAATCAGGGCCCCATTTTTATAAGACAGCCAGAGCCAGTCTCTGATTCTGGCCCTGGAAACATCCTGATACCCTAACTTATAGGGAAAAAACACACACACCCTAAATACGGGGAAAAGCATGATGAATGCAATGCAACATTATCTATACAGCAAAATGTGGACATAATCTAAACTCCCCCAAACAGGAGTACTTAAGTAAGTGAGAGTACAGCCAGGTGAAAGACTAGCACTAATGGTATTAAAAGGAAAACAGGTTTACAATAAAATGTTACAAATAGAAGTTTCAAAAATACAGTATTACTGTACTCTTACAAAATTATTATTTGTAGAAAAAAAATGACTGGAAATACCAACATATTGAATAGAAGTATCTTTTCCTTAAAATTTTAATTAATTTTTAAATTACAAAAGTAATACAGGTTTACTGCAAACAATTCTAAAGATACCTTAAGAACACACTGACAATTTCCTGTCACCTAGCTCCAAGCCTGGCCTCCCCGCAGCACCAGTGTCAATTAGATCTGTTGCCCACATCTTCTCCAAGGGCTACCGGCCTCTACACAGCACTTACTGGATCCTTCCGTCTTCCCTCTTTCCCTCTATCCTCAAGCGTCCCTCCCTCCTTCTCTTAAAGGGGATTATAGATCCTGTTTATTGTGGTTTTGCGCTTTACCAAAAGAAGCTTCTCCTTTTCATCCCTCAGGACTCTGCTCAGTGTTGTGCCCTCTTGGAAACCTCTGCACCCCCTTGGCTGACTTAGACCCTTTTCTTCTGAGGCACATATTAGTGATTTACGAGTGTGTCCCTCCAATACGCTCTAAGTTCCCGGGGGCAGGAGCTGTGCCCTGTGTACCTTTCAGCTCCAGTACCTCGCCTGGTGCCTGACCTTAGGTGACGCCCAGGACGGTGCTGGCATGGAAGAAGAAAGGGCAATACAGCTTTGAAGGCGCACAGGCATTAGTAGGGGACCGGGTATTTCTCCACAGAGACCGAACGAGCGATGACACGAGGAAATACACACACATACACGTAAAGAAAAGGGGAGCTGAGGGATTTAACTAGACTATCTCAACAAAGGAGGGCAAAGGAAAGAAGAAAAGTCAGGAAACAATAGCCAAGAAGAATATTCTGGTAAACAGTCAGGCAAATAAAAGAACCTGCACAGTTATTCTTTGGCTTCAGGTTGTTTGAGTTTGCAGAAGGTTTTAAAAGTAATCCCTTGAGAGATTAAACTGTCTCTAAGGTCAGTTAAGTAAACCAGACTGCCTGGAATTCACTTTCCTACCTGTGTTGTATTGGGCTCCAAAGAGCTAACGTAAGAGAAAGTGTGTCCAGTGCGATGTAAAGATCAGGTGGCACCATCCCAGCCCATGCATGCACCTGAGCGCGGTGCCGTTCACTAACTTCCTGGTGGGTAATGGGTGTCAGCAACAAAATTCCAAATTGCAGTAGTATTTTTAAAAAACCAACTCTGTTTCTAATCGTGGCTGACTTCATAGCTCCTGAGTGTCCCTGCATAACTTACTCAGGGTGGCACCACTGTCCCTAAAGGCCCCTGCGTGCTAGCTTCAAACAGAGCCTCTGAGTCTTATCTACTGACTCAGCTTTTGACAATCAACTTAAACTTACATTTTTAACATAGCTGGCCTTTATTAAGGACCCTCTAGAACCAGTCATGATGTCACCCAACTTGCTCTCATTAGTTTGCAGAATAACCACGGGTTCTAGTAATTGTTACCCTCATTTTATAGAGAAGGGAGCTGAGACTGAGGGCAAACGGCTCAACCCAAGTTGTAAGTGGCAGAGCCTGCACTGTGGCCCAGGTCTGTCTGGCTCCACACCCACGCTGTCCTGCGCTCATCTTAACCACTGAGCCGCTCCCCCCCCCAAGACGACCACCTTCCGAGGAGCCGAAGGCAAACCAGTGGTTTCAGGTTGAGAAAGTGTTCATGCAAATGTCAGTTAGGCTGATGTCTAACCACATTGCTGAAACCTTGCAAAAATCACAATAAATGTGCTTAGACAACATTACGTAATAGTCAATATGCTGAGAAGCAAGACTGTCCCTCACCCCGAGTCATTCAGGCTGCTTCGTCTGGCCCTTCACAATTGGCCCCGTCCCTCAGACTCAGACGAGCTCTATTTTGAATTCTAATGGGACCGAGGCGCGCTGAATATTTAAACTGCAGCTACACAGATCCTGCTTCTGCACAGATGTCCTCAGTACAAGTATCAGACCTGAAAATGCACGTAGGTACCGATGGAAAAGATCAGACTATTTTGCATTTAGAAGCTGGAAAAAGACAATATTGTTTTCTACTTGATGCTATAATTGAGGTGCGGATAGGTGAAGAAAAGAGAGAAAAAAACCCCTGCAAAGATCTCAGTTAAAATTTTAAAGCCCAGGCTCCGAGAAGAAGGTTCACAAAGAGGTGCCTGAATCCTTTGTTAACAACTGAACAAACAAATTCATCACCAGGCCCTTCTGTGTGGCCCCCTCAAAATCTGTCTGTACTTATAACCGGGAATTTCCTCCCTGTGAAGGCATTTATGACTGATGATCAGACCGGCCGGGAAGATCTGCCGAGGACACGGAAACAAAAGACCATTTCACGGTTCACAGCCTATTTCGCACTCGCGCTCCCTAAAGTAAATGACGTGCCGGCTGCCCTCCCGGCCAGAGTGCCACTGACCAGCAACCCACTTACACATGAGTGAGCCACTACTCTCCACCCCAAATAGTTAAAACATACCTCGCTTGCAGTTTCATGTACGTATGTGTGTGTGTACATATGAAACGACCAATCTGGGCTCACATTTGGGAGAAGCAGGTGATTAACTCCGGGCTCTGTCTTGAGTCTCCTGGACCAAGGCCCTGCCCCCCAAACGCCTTTCTTATTAAGATCAGAAGTTAACTTCCATGGCCTTTGGCTATCCTCTTATAAATGCCAACACTTCGAGGAAGGGGATATGGTTTATTCTTTCCTGAGCTGTCTCTCTGGGTGATGCTCGCTTCCACTGGTATCAAATATGTCCACCGAGTTTTGAATTTCAGGGTTTTTAAAAAATTTCTAGAAGTTCTACTTGGTCCCTTTTCACATTTTCTATGGCACTCTTTATAGTCTCCTGTTCTCTGAAGATACTTTCTTGCTTGTCATTTCTTTCTTTAAATGTGATAAGCATAACTGATTTTATAACCCATGTCTTATCATTCTAATGCTGCAGGTCTGTGTAGATGGGTTCCCGTGGGAGTTGCTGGTCCTGGCTCGTGTTCTGTTTCTATATATCCTAGGTTATCTTGACTGTGTGCTGGTCATTGCCCTGAAAAATTTATTTTGGGTTGAATCCTAGCGACTTAGTATAAATATGCTTTTCTCCAGAGAGGCATTTCCTTGTGTTTGCCAGGTACCTGGAGCTGTAACAGGTGAGTCCGCCTCAAACCAAACTCAGGGTATGAGGTTTCCTGGCCCACCCTGAGTGTGGATACCCAGGGTGTGAACCACACGAGGGCCTTTTTGTGACCACACCTGTCAGGAAATGTAATTTTTCCTTTCTTTTACTTCTCCTATTGTGTTCAGTGCCAAGGCTGCCTTCTCCACAATTCTCAAAGGCAAGTTTGCTTCTGGTTCACTTTTATCCTAAGGGTGCAGCTCTTTGGGGCCCCAGTTTAATAATAATAATAGTAATTATTATTAATAATAATAATATCAGTAATAATAGGAAGGATCTCCTATTACATTTCCCATTTGGAGCGGGCTCAGGGCTTGACGTTTGCTTGGCTTGCCTGCCCTTCTCAGGCTGTGGAAGTCCCTGGCTTCTGTCTGCAAAAGGGCTCTATCAGATAAAAAAAGAAACTACTAGAAAGTACCTGAGTTTAGAGGCTAGAGACAAGACAACGGGTCAGGTTAGTATGGTGGTTCCTCAAAAAAATGAAGCACCATTTGATACAGCAACTCCACTTCTGGGTATATGGACAGAACATCACGGACTTGAACCAATGCTTGTGTACACCTGTTCATAGTGGAATCCTTCACAATAGTCAAGAGTCCACTGACAGAAATGGACAAACAAAACGTAGTACATACACTCAATGGAACAGTATTTAGCTAAAAAAAAGGGAAGGAAATTCTGACACATGCTACAACGTAGAGGAATATTGGACACATTATGTGAAATAAGCCAGACACAAAAGGATGACTACTGTGTGATTCCACTTATATGAGGTTCCTAGAGTAGAGACAGAAAGTAGGATGGTAACTGGCAGGGGTGGGGGAGGGTATGGGGAGTCAGTGTTTAATGGAGGGACAGAGTCTCAGTTTGGGAAGGTGAGTTCTGGAGGTGATGGCGGTGATGGCGGCACAACCATGTCAATGTGCTTAGCACTGAAAAATAGTTGCAATGGTAAATTTTAGGGTATATATATTTTACCACAATAAAACACATTTTTAAAATAAAAGGTCTGGCTAATTTTGCCAAGGGCTGCTAGACCCACTCAGCAAAATTCCACAACATGCCTTGTGTTCAAAGGCTTAATACTGACCAATGAAAGTCTTAGAAGTTAATTGCTGGGTGTCATAAATACAAGTCTGACCTCCCTAGAGCTTCGGAGGCCACATGCTGAACCTGCATCAATGTGGGAAAACTAGCACCGCTTGTCAACAAACACATATATAATTACACATTTCCCTTAAAAATGTAAGTGCAACACGTGTTCCTTCAGAGGTATCAGGCATCAGAAATGGTATCAGGATTGTCATTCAGGTGTTGATCTACAATATTAATGGAACTGCTAAGTAAATATTAGGGAAAAATGGAAGGGATAAGAGATACAAATCTCTAAAGTATTTCCATTGGAAGAGTAAAGAAATTTCTTCTTTTTGTACTTAACATGGTTGTACTGTCGCATGTCTCCCTCCTGATCACTACGTATAATTCTGCTACAGATAATATATGTTAAATACAATGTATACCTGCTATGCAGCCACTATGTAACAAACAACTAAACATAAATGAGGCATGAGATAAATGTACAGTTGAAATATTTTAAGATACAAAGTTTTGAAAACATGCATTTCAGTAATTCTGGGAGTCTCTGAACTTCTTCTATTAAAAAAGAAAGAAAAAGTTCAGCTCAGAAGGTTTTATGGAAATTTCTGGGTATAAAACCAACACTAGGTAATACCATAAAATAAAAAACTGGCAAAACAGTAGAAGTCATATCCTCTCTCTTTTTTGTTTGTTAATCCTCACCAGAGGATATTTTTTTCTATTGATTTTTTTTTTTTTTTTAGAGAGACTGTAAAGGAGGGAGGGAGGGGGAGCGAGAGAGAAACATCAATGTGACAGAAACACATCGATTGGTTGCCTCCCACACTCGCCTCAACTGGGGCCGGGGATCAAACCTGCAACTTAAGTATGTGCCCTTGTGCCCTTGACCAGGAATGAAACCCGAGACCCTTTGGTGTGCGGGCCGACACTGACCACTGAGCCACACTGGCCAGGGCAGAAGCAGCATCCTTCATTGTGACCCCATGAATGGCCCACGCTGAGGCCACTACACTGCAAACACAAAATTTACCGACATGCCTATGAATATGTTCATTTCCAAATAACAGCAGCACGAGTGCTTATCACGTGAAAAAGACCTCAGGAAAGGTACCAGCGAATCGGAGGAGCCTTCCTCCTTCGGACATATAGTGATAACAGCTAAGACTTGCTCGTTGCTTACTAAGCGCCACTGTTCTAGTGCTGTGTACCTACATCTCTGCATCTGTATCCTCTTTATCAATATCATCTAAAACTTCATCTGTATCCGTATCAATCCATTTACTCCCTACAACACCCTCTCGTTCCCATCTCAAGGATGAGAAACCCGAGGCGAAGGGGAGCGTGGGCTTCCCCAGGGTCATACAACTGGTGAGTGGGGAAGCTGGGGGTGAGTTCTGGTTCTAGAGCCCACTACCCACTATGCTCTAGGGCCTCTCCACATAAACACGGAAATTCGGGGAAGACGGGTAGCATTAGGCTCTTTCCACATTCTATACAGTTTAATTTTGATAACCAGGTCATTCACTTTTTTACAGCTGAAGAAACTAAGGCTCACCAAGATTAAGTTTATACAGAAATCAACAATAATAAGAGAGGGGGTGGGAGTGAACCCACGTTGCTCTGTCTCCAAAGTTTCAGGGTCAAGTGCAAAGAACAAAGGACCCTGTGGGACCAAGTTATATGAGAAGGTTGGGAAGGCACAATCGAGGAGGCTGGCTTTTGGCAGGAGGAAGCAAGCACATGCCTCCAGGAACAGAAGCACAGAGTGGGTGGGTAACTGATGGATGAGAACTGGGGTGGGGGGAGCAGAACAGGTGATAAAAGGGAAGCAGGTAGGCCCCTCAGAGTTTCACCTCCCCTGAGGCTCTGGAGTCCCCAGCTGCCTGGTTCTCTCGCCTGTTATTCTAGATTTCTGTTTAACCAGTAAACACAGGCGAGGAAGGCAGTGCTTCTCAGGGTGCACGGCTCAGGTGACCCTCGCACAGAGATCTTTATTCTAAAAGATCAGAGGGATCCATTATATTTTTCATACTGGAAGGGCTACAAGTTGAGCAAAGCATGTGCTCCGATCGATAGGTTTTCATCATGTTGTATTTTTATTTACAGTAAAAGCATTAGCTTGATAAACGGTGCACCTTTGTGGGATAAGGCACCATGACAATCACTGTGATTACTCCTAAGGTCCCCAGCACTTACCATCACTGGCCTCAGGGCAAGGCACTGGACTCAGGCTGTGTGTAATTTAAATCACGCAAACTCGGCATCAAACTTCACAGAACAGCAAGTACCTGCATCAGCACTGCTTGGTGTGCTTGTTACATGGTGAACACTCTTGAACTCCGACCTGGCCCTACTCACTCAGAACCTCTGTGGTGGGGAGGGGCTGGGAATCAGCCTTTTAAATCACTCTGAGTGATCCTTATCTTGGCATGTGAATGCCCATTTTACTTACAAGGTACTAAGAAGTAAAATGATTGCCAAAGATAACATCGCCAAATACAGGATTTGGACTCACTTGAGCTTCAGAACCTGGGCTCTTAACTGCTCTGGAGTTCTATCTTCAACAATTAAGCTTGTGATTCAATTAAAACCAGGCACAACAGTGAAAGAGATTGCCTTTAAAACCAGATCTGGCACCATCAATCTGCACACTGTCATCCAATTTCCCAAACTATCATTCTCTATAAGCACACAGAAAGGTTTCTTATTTTAAATTTTAAAAAATTAATGCATTATACTTCCCCTGAGCTCCTAACAATTCATTTCAGTTTAACAGACTTAGGCTATCTGTGAGCAGTTTCAGTGCTTCATCAGATGGGACTGGCTGCGTCAGAAGCGCAGCCAAACCCCTGCAGTAATTAGCAAACGTGGGAAAGTCAAAGCAGAGCGGACCGCAAGCGGGCAGAGGCGGCACCCTAACTACGGCCTGGCTCACCACAGGATGCCGACTTTCTGTCCACCAGAGTCACACGCCGGGTTTCAGTGCGGAGCCTCTCGTCTGTGTTCTCCACCAGGTTGGCAAGGTCATCAATTATCTCTAGAAAGGAAAACAAAGATGCATGGTTAACCCTCCAAAATACCCTGGCTCACAGCAGGCTAGCAGAGCTGCGGTGGTCCTTCCCAGGAAAAACTGTCCCAGGCAGCCAGCGGAGGCAAAGCACTCCTGTGTGTTCCTCGAAAACTGCCATTCTCATTCAGAAAAGGGGGAAACGGTAGTGGTAAAGAAAAAACCTGGCTCAACACAATTTCCAGAGACGGGAGAAACGTCAAAAGTTCAGGGGAAAGAAAGCACGCCCAACGAGTGTATGGGCAGCCAAGTGTCACTCAGGTGATAAAGGTGACAGGCCGACTTCAGGGACAGCTGGGGTCCTTCTTGAGAAAACTACTGGATGCTGAAATCTAGTCGCCAAGAATGGAGAGGCCAGAGACCATAGAGAGCATGGTGAGCGCTGCACCCATTTAAGTGCTGAGCAGAGAAGAAACAGATAATGGGTTCGGTTATGGGAAGGTGAAGGCGGAACTACAGCTGGAAGCCAGGACGCCGGGGCGGGTGGAGGAAACTGAAGGGGAATCTCTTCATCACTCACAGCAGAGCCGCGTTAAGCTGTTAAAAAGTAAAACAGGGTAACTTAGAGCTTTATAAAATCACCAAAGCTTCAATGTTTTATGAAATGTTTTTTGTTAACCTCAGATGGATTTTTTTAGTAATTACTCTCTTGTAAAGAATCCTTTATGTGGTTTGTCTTTTCATTTTTAACTCTAATCTTTTAAAAGCGAACTTAAGCACTAAATATTTAAGGTAGCATATATAGTATGACCCTAATTATGTAAAAATATTTCCACCTATCCTTTTATATGTGTAAACCTAGAAGGACATATCTGGATGATGTTAACCTATCGTCAGCAATGACTATTTCTAGGTGGTGGGATCCTGGGTGACCCTCCTCATATTTTCTTCAGTGTCTGAATTTTTTTTATGATGAAAATGTTATTTTTTCCATTTTGACTCTCTTTTCCTCCCTCCTTTTCCCTCTTCCTCTCTTGCTCACTGATTGCTTTAGAGGTACGTTGTCCTACACACATCACCACTTTTCTTACCAATAAAACAAACAAGGGCATCAGGGGGCTCCTGGAGCGAGGCTGAGCTGAGCTCCGAAGGCCCCGCGGGCGCGCCCTGCAAGGAGGGCGGCCTGCGGAGGCGGAGAGTGGCGCTCCCCCTCCAGCCTCCTGCGGCCATTCCTGCAACTTCTTTTTACTCACAGGCCCTGAGACTTTTGTATTCTAATTATTTGTTTGCATGCCTTCCTTTCCCAGAGAGACTAGGGCAGAAACTAACTTGTATTCAGTTCTATACCTCCCACCCCAGGAGAGTACCTGGTACACGGCAAGATAACATAAATACTGAAAGATAAAGGTGATGAATGAATGGAGACTCCCAGATGAAAGCACTGAACAATTCCTAAGCACTTTGATGCTTCTTTAAAAAGTGAATCTAAGCCAAGTTTGTCAAGTACTCATATAACACCTGTCCCGAAAATCCACTATTCATTCACAAGTCTCTATGCCCTTGTCCACAATGACATCCTCTCTCCTGTCTGTCCTTTCACCTACCTAAAAGCTCTACCGAGGTCCCCTCTTCCTTTGAAATACTGGCGACCCCAAGAGTTGTTTATTTTTACTCTATAGTACTATCAGGGTGATTTTATATACCTTTTAGTTCATCGATATTTAAATTAAAAATGTGAGAGTTTTCTGCTCTATAAAGCTCTCCAAAATTCTTGACCCATACAGCCAACTGCCTACTACTTATCTCTACCTTGAAATTCCTACAAACTTCTGACTCTCAAGGTCTCTAAAACTGAACTCTTCATGTTTCCCCGAATCTCAAGTCCCTCCAATAATGGCACCGCCGCTCCTCTGCTTGCCCAAGACAGAAATCTTAGGAGTTACTTGACCTTCTCCCTTCCCCTTCTCTTACACTGGACGCTCCATTTTTTGGCCACTCTCAATCCTAACATTTCTCTTAAACTCTACTATTACTAATATCTAGCAAAAATTTTCCAGTGTTGCTGAGACAATGTCCTAACTTACCTTCCTGTTTCTACTCCTGAGTCCTTTTGATCCATTCTCCATACTATAGCCAGGGACATGTTTTTTTCATATTTCAATTAATTAAAATTTAAATAGCCATGTGTGGCTAGTGACTATTATATTGAGTTACAAAGCTCTAAGTATTTTTTTCAAAAAAAGAAAACCCAAACACATACCCACTACCACTATCACCACCACAACTAAGTTATTGCTTTTAAAAAAAATCAACAGAGGGAATAAAAATAAATATTAAAAGTGCATGATTCACTCAAGAGGCGGCAAAGAGGAACAAAGAAGAGACAGAACAAAAAGAATCTAGGTACCCAGAAGGCAGACTAAACCCCACTGTATTAGTTGTCAGTTAAACATAAACGGAAAAACTGCTCAATTAAAAAACAAAGAATGTCAGGCAAGATTTAAAACAAAGACAACACAACTATATGCTTTCACAAAAAACTCATTTTAAATATAAAACACAGAAAGTGTTTGCATGAGAAAGCTGGCTGGTTTTATTAACATCAGACCAGGCAGACTTCAAGCCAAGAAGCGTGATCAGAGATAATAAGGGCGTTTTCTCGTGAAAGAACACACGTGACAAAAATGGGAAAATCCCGGGTATCTGAATATTAGGAAACTGCCTGTAAATAACCCCCGGGATAATGACCATGACAGTCCAAAATAAGAGTTTGTGGGATGCAACTAAAGCAGTGCTGAGGGGGAAGTTTATTGCTTAAAACACATATATCAGAAAAGAAGAAAGGTATAAAAATCAATGATCAGACTACAGGCAATAGTCATCCGATCATTTCAATGAGTGCATGAAACGGATTAGGCAGAATTCAATGGTCAATCAGGATACAGGTTCTCAACAAAATGGGAAAGAAAGGGAGGGCCTTCCCCCTGATGAAGGGCAGGTACAAAAACCTTACTTGAACAGCACCCTTAATGGGGGGCACAGAACACTTTCCCTAGGATCAGGAGCAAGGCGAGGGTGTCTGCTCTGATGACCTCTGGTGAACGCTTTGTTAGAAGTCCTACACTGTTTAACAGGAAGAAAAAGGCAGAGAGATTTAAAGAGAGGGTGCAAACGTGTATATCTGACGTGACTGTGTACATAGAACATTCTATGGAATCCATTTAAAAAATAACAGATTAAGTGAATTTAACAAGTCCACAGATACAAAATCAATTGTAAAGAGCAATGTATTTCTATATACTAGTGACAAGTGAAAAAATGAAAGTAAAAAACAATATCATCTAAAATAGCATCAAAAACTACATCAAATGCTAGAAATAAATCTAACAAAAAATGTGCAAGACCTCTATGCTGAAAACTATAAAACACTATGGGAGAAATCAAAGACCTAAACAAATGGAGAGCTATACCATACATTCATGGATTACAAGACGCAATGTCTTAAAGTTATCTGTGCATTCTCCTCAACTGATCTATAGGTTCAGTGCAATTCCAATCAAATTCCTAGCAGGCTTTAAAAATGAAATTGGCAAGCCAATTCTAAAATGTGCATGGAATGCAAGCGATTTAGAATTGCCAAAATAATCTTGACAAAGAAAAAAATTCAAGATTTATTATAAATATGTAATAACCAAGAGACTGTGGTGTTGGAATAAGTATAGACAAACAGATCAATAGAACAAAACAGAATCCAGAGATAGACCTTGTCTGTGTGTGTGTGTGTGTGTGTGTGTGTGTGTGTGTGTGTCCGTTAATTCTCAACAAAGCTGTCAATAGCAAAATCAGTCAAACAGGGAAAGAAAAGCCTTTTTAACAAATGATGTCGGGACAAGTGGATGCCTGTATGGGGAAATAAAAAAGAATCTTGACCTTTCCTCCCACCATACACAAAAAATTAACTTGAGATGGCTCATAGATCTAACTGTAAAACCTAGAATTGTACATCTCCTAGAAGGAAAACTAGAAAACACTCATGAACTGGGTGGGCAAAAATTCTTGGACAGAACATAAAAAGTCTATCCACCAAAGACAAAAAACACTGGTCAATTGGACTTCATAAAAAAATTTTTTTCTGCTCATCCAAAGATACCACTAACAAAATTAACATACAGACTGGTAAATATTTACAGGCCATATATCTAAGTATTTGTATCTAGAATATATAAAAAGAACTCCTACCTATTAACATTAAACATAACAAACAGACTTAATTTTAAAACAGGCAAAAGATCTGAACAGGTGTTTTGTTAAAGGAAATGTACAAATGGCCAATATGCACATGAAGAGGGGCATTAGTCATTAGGGAAATGCAAATTTCAACCACAGCAAGTACTACTCCATGCCCGTTAGAATGCTAAAATTAATGCTAATTACTGGGGAAGGTTTGGCACAAAATTAATTGGCGAAGTGTTTGTCAGTTTAATCAAGTTAACCATACGTCTACCCTATGACCAGAAATTTCACCCCTAAGTATTTAACAAACAAAAGTAAAAACATATTACCCAAAAAGACCTTGTACAAAGCAGTCTTATTTGTTAAAACCTAAAACTAGAAACGGCACCAATACCCATCCACAGGAGAATGAATAAGGAAGTTGGGGTTTGTCTGTACGATGGAATACTATTCAGCAATACAAACAAAGAGCTACTTATCAATACAGCAACTGTGTAAACCTCAAAAGCACTTTGTTGGCTAAACTAAGAAAATGAAATCAATATACACGTGATGATTCCATTTATATGAAGTATAAAGATAAACCTAATCTGGATAGAAATCAGAAAGTACTTGCTCCTGGGGATGGAGGGACTCACTAGAAAGGGAAATGGAATTTTCCAGAGGATGGAAATGTTCTAAATAGTCACACAAATGTACATAGTTGTCAAAACACACAGAACTGAACATTAAAGATCTGTGCATTTTGTTGTATGCAAATTATACCTCAATTAAAAAACGTAAATCTGAAAAATATAAAGTTTACAATATTATACTATTCCTAAGATTTTCCAGGAAGGGAGGAAGGGAAGAAGGAAGGAAGGAAGACATGCAGACAGGTCTACATGCATAGATGCTGGAAAGACAAAGCGAATGATTCTAACAAAATTTTAGAGCTGAGAGCCGTCATGGGATCATCTCGTTGCTCCCTGCCTTTTAAGATACCCTGGCAGTGGAGCGGTTAATCTTTTGCTGAACACTCCCAATGACTGGTAACATGGAAACTCATGAGAAAGCCAGCTCCATGGCTGAGCTGGAGGATGACTAGTTATTGTAAGGCTCTGTGTATTGAGCTGAAAATCTGCCTGCTGTCAACTTCTACCTTAGTTATTGCTAGAGCAACACAATTCCAGTGTTCTTCCACAGGACAGTTCCCCTCATATCTCTTCTAGGCTAAAGACATTTGCTCCAAACTTTAGCAGATCCTCAGAGGGAGAGATTTTTAGATCTGGTGACACCTTGATGCTTTGGGCACAGTATTCACCCTGAAATACATGCAAGGACTTGGATACATCATTTCAATTTTGTCTAGTCAGCAAAGAGCACAGCTGAGTTTATTTTAGTAGCATATATACAAGTGGATTTTTACCATCCATTCCTCATGTCCTCTCAGGATATTCCACAGTAACACTTATGCATCCTATAGTTGCTTGGTACACTGTTTTTATGCAACCAATAAAGGCCAGAATTTCATGACATGCTTTAAGGTCGCAATATGTGATAGAACACTCAGGCTTAGTAAGCCTCTGTCACTATGAGCAAGTCAAGCACAAAATATTCCTTGTCTGACACTAAATATGTTAGCTGTCACATATTAACTGGGTTTCTTGATAGATTTCTTCTTGAATTAGTAAGTATTCAAAACTTTGAGGTAAATAAAAATTTTGTAACAGATAAGCTCAGCAAAAATCAGTAGTAAACACTGAAGGAGTTAATAGTTTAATATTAGACCAAATGCAAAGTTTTTCATTTTGGTTGGTAACTCTCTTCTGATTACTAGCCTGTTGTTTTTGTTTGTTTAAAACAACTCTATTTTTGAGTTATGAAAGTTATTTAATTGAAGTTTATAAATGAGGGCAAAACAGTAAAAAAAATATCCAAATGCCCCAGTCATCACATCTGTGTTCCATTCTAAGATTTGCCAAAAACATATATTTTTATATAATTGCGATATATAAGCCTTTGCCCCCCTTTAACGTGATATCATTTTTACTCTTTCATGTTGCTACACCACCTTCACAGTTATAATTTTTAATGGTTACAAAATATTCATTCATTAAATAAGCACTCATTAAAAATAACCCAGTGTGAAATACTTAGAATGCGTCTCTATTTCTACATGAGTCAATGAATTCTTCCCTCTATTATCATCTACCTTCTTTTGTATCATTTCCCGAAGTTAACCAAGTGTGATTATGGTGTCTACAGGACTTTGAAACACATGCCAGATCAGTTTCTAAAGGTTTATACTGCCACTGTTGGTTGGTTTGATAGGATTACTCCCCTTGCCAGTTACTATGACCTCAGGAGATTTCCCAGGGCAGGGAGGCCAGGGGATTCCCACCCTGCACCCGCCTCTAAGGTGGGAATTCCCCCAACCAGAGTCTATTACGAGCAAACTAAACACAGGTTTCAGGGCGCAGGTTGAGAAACAACCAGCTGACGCTTTCAGATTCCTGACAGTACTGCTTCCAAAGAGAAACTGATATTTGGCTTCCTGGTAAGTATTTGCATTCGGTTTCCAGAAGGAGCCTATATTTCTACCGTGCTAATTTGAGACACCAAGTGCCATTCCGACACTGAATGTTAAAAATGGGCAATGTAAAGTACGATGCAAAATTAACAGGATCTAAAGCAGTAACAAATATTATATGGCATCAAAATACCTGACTCCAATTATATTTCATGTTTTCTACTCCCAATTACTGTCTCAATAAATTCTATGTAAAGGCAGACAGTGTGCTGTACATTTTCAGATGATTCTGGTGCCTTTTTGTACCCATAATGGATGCTGGCAGTTGTAAAGTCATTACACTATTATGCCTCTCATTTATACTGCTAGTAACACTGGAAGACAAATATCAAAAAACAAACAGTGAATAAAGAGATTTTCTTGAGTGTATTAGTTTAACTCCCTCTATTTCCAATAATGGAAACAGAAGGGGGAAGTGACCTCTAATAACACCCAGTACTAGGAAAAATCATCGAATATATTACAGAAGTCAGGACAAGAAAGACCAGTGGGTGCCTCAGCAAGGAAAAGCCCTAACCCTCTGGCACCCGAGGGCAGGGCAATGGGCAGGAAACTCCAGCGCCCCAGCAGAGCCTCTGGGGAGCGCCCAGGCTTCGGGGGGCCAGGAGAAATGGCCTTGGCCACCCCTGCTCCAGCATCCGAGTGGGAACAGGCGGCCGGGCCGGCAGAAAGCACAGGCGCCTTCTTTCCTCCTCTCCACTCCCAGCCACGGCCTCTCACTCCTGCATCTGGGCCTGGAAGCACGGGCCTAGGCTAAGCTGGTGCCCCCCCGCCCCCCAACAGCAGACAGGCTCTGATCTCGGACAGAAGAGGAGCCAGCAGCCAGCAGGTGCGAATACAGAGCTGGAAATGAGGGGCACCTGAGGGGTGTTCGGGGCACCGTCCTCTCCCCATCCCTCGTCCCTGCTGCCCTAGAAAACACGATTCCTTCCAGGTATGAGAAACCTTGAATCGCAGGCTTCTTCGTTTTAAAACCAGACTCGAGAGGACACTAAATCAACGCGAGCAGAACAGAGAGCCTCCACTTAGATGGCTAGAAACGCTGCGTCCAGGCAGAAACACAACTGTCAAATTAAACGCCACAACAAAGGAGGTTAGACAGATTGTAATCTAAAGAAGAGATTTAGAAAACAAGCTTCAACCGTCTCCCAGAAGCCACAGAAAAAGGGCAGAGAGGGCAAAGTATGGGAGGAAAAACTAAGAGACAGGGATAAAGATCTAGGAAAAGTGAAGGAGGAACAATCAGCGAATAAATAATAAGTTTTCTTTGAGCTGAAAAAACATTTGAGTTTTAATATTTTTAAAAAAACCACACCAAACTCTGAACATTAATGAAAGAGGTCTTGAAATATCTCATGAAGTTTCTGAATTTCAGAATAAAAGAAAAAAAATAATTAATTAATTAAAAATTAATTAATTTAAAGAATTAAAGAGAATTAATTAAACTGGCATCAGACTACTCCTGTGAAACATTGAATATGAGAAGCCAATGGGAAAAGGGTCCGAGGGGCAAAGGCCGTAACCTAAGGATTGGAAACCCAGCCGCGTGCGGTGGACGCTCATGGGAAGGAGGGAGGCGCCCCGCAAGGTCTAGGGCACCGTTCGCTGCCTAACGCCGAGTGAGGCAGGAAACAGGAGCACGGCCTGAAGCGAAACTGCACAGGCGTGTGACAGTCAAGTTCCTGGACCAAGAAAGGCTGCCACTCCCCTCTGCTTGGGCTCCTGAAGCCAGCCCGTGCCTTTGGCCGGAGCCTCACCTGGGGGTCGCTCGGTCGTGTTTTTTTCACTCTTCCCACGCTGCAGTGAAGCCCGTGATGCCCTCCACGGCATCACAGGGCTGCCCCAACCCACCACCGCCTGCCCACCTTTAACCCTGGTGTCTGAGAGAGCACCTGGCGCTGCCACAAAACAGGTTTCACGATCCAGCAAGATCATCTTCCTACCTTTCTTCATGACAAACAGCAATATCACTCGGACACGCTATTCTGCCAAACAGCTCCGAACCGACAGAACACAAAATAAGTGGCAGAAAGACAGACCGAGTGCGGCAAATAACACAGGCCAGACGTTCAATGTAGGGGGCTGAGTGGCCGAGAGCTCTGCCCCAGGCTGCACTAAGCGTCACTGCCCGAGGGTGTGATCTGCTGGCCTAGCTCCCGTTCCCTGGAAGCGTGCAGAGGTACTCAGAGCCAGAGAAAGACATAAATGATCAGTGTGCCATAATGAACTGTTCCATGTGTGTTCTGTACGCATACATGTATACAGATACATTTATGTGTAAATAGATACATTTATGTTCATATATACATTTATGTTTATATACATATATGCATGTGAGTATATATATCTCAGAAGATAAGATATTTTATATTATATATTATTTTTCTGAGAGATACATATATCTTAGAAAAATATTTCAGAGACAAATATCATTATGAAAGCACCCCACACTATTGTGTATACCACTCAGATACCATTCCTAGGGGGAAAAAATTAAAGTATTTTCAGATGATGAAGAAATAAGTGGAAAAAAGGGAAATCAAGATTGATTAAGTCAGGATATAATAATATAAAATGTAAAATAAATCATAGTACGTAATCAATCTATTAAATATGAACTATAATCCACATACAGGAGAGTACATGTACAGTTCAATGAATTATTACAAAGTGAATACTCATTTAATTATCACTGAGGTCAAGAAAAAGGTGGCGGCAGGAACCTCAACACCCTTCTCCCTCCTCATCTCCCTGCCCCCTTATCATCACTACCTCCTCCCTCTTCCCGCAAAGCAACTACCATTCTGAATTTTATGGAATCACTTCCATGCCTTTTTGTATTGTTTTATCACCCATAAGAAGTCAAAGATTCACACCACTTTGCAACCACTTATGTACTAATTGATTCAGGGAAGGATCATCAATTAATGGTAAACCAATGGGTGAAGGGTTGTTGGGAAGCAGCATATTCATTGTCTCAAAGTATCATCTCATGGGTTCCTTCTTAGTTAGAGAGTGGAAAGGGTACCTTTACAATGATGAAATATGGCAGATATTACCTTAACCAAGTGAGCGAACTTAACCTCAGCAATGATGGGACAAACTATCATTTTACATCTCCTTAGGTAATGCAATGAAAACTATATAACTATACTTCTGTGGTCTTTTACCAAAAATGTTTAACTGAAGTCTAGTAATAAGGAAACACTCAGACAAATCCAGATTGTGGGAAATCCTACAAGACAATTAGCACGATTCTCTAAAAATGAACATGGCAAAAACGGGGGAAGGGGGAGGTGTTCTAAATTAAAGGGCATTAGAGAGACAAGACAAATAAACGCGATCTTTAATCTGTGAATACTGGAGTGACCCCTCAAAAAAAATAAGTAAAGAGATTGAATAACATTATTGGGGCAATTGGAGAAGTTTAAATATGAACTCCACATTAAACAATATTACCATATCTAAGTTAAGTTTCTTGAGTATGCTAATGATATTGTAGTTCCAACTTAGAAAGTTAGTTGGAACTTGTGGCCTCAAGTCAATCAAGTCAAATGCCTGCTAAAACACAAAAATACCAACATCCCTGTAGGATTTAAACAAGAGTCAGAGTCTCATAACATAATCATCAAAATGTCCAAGATACAACCCAAAATTACTTAGCACATGAAGAACCAGAAAATCTCAAGATGTGTGAGAAAAGACAATCAACAGATGCCAATGCTGAGATGGCACAGTTGTTAGTTACCTGACAAAGACTTTAAAGCAGATATAATAAAAATGCCCAACATTCAAGGTGAACACTCTTGAATCAAATGAAAAAGTAGTTTCAGCAAAGAAACAGAAAATATAGAGAAGAACCAAATGCAAATTTTGAAACTGAAAAATGCAATAATCAAATTAGAAAAAACCTCACTGGATGGGCTCAATATCAGTATGGAGACGACAGAGGAAAGAGGCAGTGAACTGGAAGATAGGAAAATAGAAATTATTCAATCCGAACAAAAGGGAGAAAACAGTGGGGTGAGGGGAATTACCACAGCCTCAGGGACCTGGGGACAATCACAAAAGGTCAAACATGTCGTCAAAGTCCCCGAAAGAGAGCAAAAGAGTGTGGAGCAACAAAAATATTTGAAGAAACAATGGCTGACATTTTCTTAAATCGGGCTGAAAACATAAACTTACATACATACTCAAGAAGCTCAGCAAACCCCAAACAAGATAAACACAAAGAAATCCATGCCCAGACACCTCATATCCAAACTGTTGAACACTAAAGACAAAGAAAAAAAATCTTGAAAACAACCAAAGAAAAATTTGACACACTACTTACAGGTGAAGACACATTACTTCCAGGTGAACAAAGAGTTGAAAGAAAAAAGAAAGTGTAATATTTTAAAAGTTCAACTGAAAAGACTGTCAACACAGAATTCTATATCCAGTGAAAATATCCTTCAGGAATGAAGGTGGAAGAAACATTGTCAGATGACTACGTACTAAGAAAATTTGTGTCAGCAGACCAAAAAACAAACAACAAAACCAAGCCAACAACAACAAAAACTGCTAAAGAAAGTTTTTCAGACAGAAGGGAAATCATACGGGTAGGAAATCTGGAACATCAGAAACAATAAAGGCAGAGCAACATAAATGGGAAGCATCTGGGTAAATATAACAGTGTTCTCCAAGTGAGTTCTTTAATATTTGTTTGACAGTTGGAAGCAAAACCTATAAGGTCTGGTTTCCAATACACATAGTATTGGAAAGGTAGGGTAAAGGAACCCATACAGTGGTAAGTTTCTACACCCCAATGAAGTGGTAAAAATATTGATTCTAAGCTGACTATAAAATGTAAGTATATATATTGTCTTCCCTAATAACAACTAACATAATCTATACGAAGAGACATAGTAAAGGACCTGGCTGGGTAATTCAGTTGGTTGGAAGATCGTCCCAATAGGACGGGGTTGCAGGTTCAATCTCTGGTCAGGGCACATAGAGGAAGCAACTAATGAATGCATAAATGGGTGGAACAATAAATAGATGTTTCCCTCTCTCTCTTCCCTCCCCCCTTTTCTTACTCTCTCTCTTTAAAAATCCATAAAGAAAAAAAGGAGATATAGTAAAAACACAACAGGAAAATTTTAATGGAATACTAAAGACATTCATATAGATTATCCAATTTATATGATATTCTCCAAAAGACAAAACTACAGTGCTGAAGTACGGATCAGTGGCTGTGGCCAAAGGTCAGGGATGGGGGAAGGTACAACCGCAGAAGAATAGCACAGGGGAGTTTTGGGGAATGATGGAGCTGTTCTGTGTCCTGACTGTGGCAGCAGTTACACAAATCTATATATGTGTTAAAATCCACAGTACTTGCCCTAGCCAGTTTGACTCAGTGGCTAGAGCATCGGCCTGCGGACTGAAGGGTCCTGGGTTCGATTTTGGCCTAAGGGCATGTACCTTAGTTGCAGGCTCAATCCCTGGCCCTGGTCAGGAGGCAACCAATCAATGTGTCTCTCTCACATTGGTGTTTCTCTCTCTCTCCCTTCCACTCTCTCTGCAAAGCAATGGAAAAAATACCCTCAGGTGAGGATTAAAAAAAATAATAATGATAAAAAATCCACAGTACTATACACACACACACACACACACACACACACACACACACACACACAGAGTCAATTTTGCTGTGTGTAAATTTAAAATTTATAATGAACAAAGAGTGGTATGGGTAAAGGTGGAATCTCAGAAAACACTGTATATAAACAATAAGAAGAGTAAAACAGAAGAGGAGTAAAAATAGAAGCAATGAAGGAGGCAAACAGCCCTGAAGAAAACGCTGTGAGGGGAGTAGCACTGCAGGAAGGGTGCGGCACACGCCACGTCGGGCAGCCGGCGCGAGCCTGCCGACAGCTGCTTTGGGTGTGGGAGGTCAGGGGAAGAGGAGGGCAATTCTCCCGAGCTGCAGAAGCGAACGCATGCCAAATGTGGGAAAGAGGAGGCGGCCAGGCTGGACTAGAGAAGTATAGAAAGCTCACACTACATAAAACCATAACAACTACTAATATTTACGAAACACTTGCTATGTGCTAAGCCACTGTTTTCCAATCCTGAGTTGTATATGCCTAGTTATAGTTAAAGTTAAAAAAGTTCTTCCACACCCGTGTTAATACGTGATTCTATTTAAGTTATTTAATTAAATAAAAAATAAATGTAAGTAAACGTTCTTTATGCTTACAGCTCTTTATGCTTACAGCTCTTTATTTCATAGTTCTAAGAATATTCATATTAAAAATAAAAACCACAAAATTAAAATTCTAATAATAACTTAATCTTAACAGATAAAGCTTGTTTTGTGACTACTAAATGGCTGCTGAAAACATGGACATGATACTGACTAAGACATTGGTCCTTTGGACTGTCCTGCTATTCATTCCAACTGTGGAGACATCCTTTACACAGTGCACAGGGACAGCCTTGGCCTTCTCCTGGAAGCAAATACATCGTTACGCATTAGGTGTATCTTTGTTTCTCATCAGTCAAGAACCACTGGGATCCAAGACAATTACACACACAGATACAAACGTAGGCAAGAACTGCATGGCAAGACACAATACAGTGGTCACCCTGATGACACAGAATATTCTTTTAATTGCTAAATATTTTTCTTAAATGTTACCATCAGTAGAAAAATACAAAATTTAAAAACAGTCATTAAAAACAACCCAGAGCCCAGAGGAGACACCATCAGCCCTAATTTGAAGACACAATGCTAAAAGCATAACACACGTCATGTGAAGTCAGGCTATTAAACAACCCTATGATAGGTACAATAAATAAAGACCTCACTAGTTCTCCTAGCCCTCAACAAAAGCTTTACTTTAAAAAATGTAAGCCACATCAGAATTCTTGCTAAATAAGGTAAGAAAAATATCCTTCCCATTATTTGAGAAGACTGGAATCCTGGCGATAATGTGCTCAGCTCTGACTGAAATGATTTATGGATAATCAACATGTGTTTTCTAGCACCCTGCATGCATAAAAAGGTTACATACTGTATGAATCCAATTATATGACATTCTGGAAAAGGCTGAACTACAGAGAGAATAAAATAATCAGTGGTTGCCAGGAGTTTGGAAGAAAGAGAGAAGGAATAAATAAGTGGGGCACAGGGGATTTTTAGGGAAGTAAAAATATTCTACACAATACTGTAATGGTAGATATGTGACGTTAGGCATTTGTCAAAACCTACAGAACTTTACGGCACAAAGAGTGAACCTTATGAATGTAAATTTTTAAGAAATCACTTAGGAGGCTGTGGGTTCCAGGAAAGAATGCAGACTGTGATAAGAGCATCTAAATGTTCTACAAATGTAGAAAAAAACACCCCTGAAAGGGGTGGAAAGGAAAGGTGATGACTTAAGTTACTATGGAAATGAGTGGCGGCTGTAAGACTAAAGGCAAAAGGCACTGCGCATAAATCAGCTCTGTACTCTGGGTGATAAAGTAGTTTTCTACAGGGGTATGAGCTAATTCAGGTACTGCTCAACATATATATTGAAACTGAATAATTAAGGAAATAGATGATGGATGGTGGGAGCCAAATTCTCACTGCTGGAGTGGGAGTTTAAAGAGAAGCAAGGGGATGAGGCTAGAATAATCCCTGCCATAATGAATTAGTTAGAGACATCAGTATGAACTCATGTTTAACTTAATATAAAAATGGTTACACATCGATATGTGTATATATATAGGTCAGTAAACATACATGTATTTCTGGGCTTTGTCAATTGACAAAGAATTAAAAAAAGCAACACTCCAGTAGCAATGAACACACCCAGTGCCCAGATCTTGGCTTCTAACACCCATCACTAATTTTAAAAAATGGCTAATTCTAGGGCTGGGGCAGAAAATACTCAAGAGGAGTCTGAAACATCTGATAGTACCAGAAACAAAGGAAATGCTTTAAAAAACAAACACATCCGTGGGGGTATGCAAAGGAGCACAGGAGCCAACCAACAAAATAAAGTAGAAACAAAATAAAGTAGCTTTAGATTATAGCCAAAAGTGTAAAGTACATTTTCATGAGTCCATGCTGATAAAAACACATGACTGAGTCAATTTATAAATGGGAAGGACGAGACAAATCCCCTGTGCAGAATTCCAAATAGTTTATGCAGATACTCATCTTCAGAGAGAGGGGAGAGTAACTCCGGGGTCCTTGGGTGTGGGCTGCAGGTAGTGACTTCTTTCCAAGACGTCAAGCATGGAAATGAGGGAAGGGGCAGGTGTAACTTCATGGTGAAGCCTGGCAAACAAGACCTCAGGCAGGCTATCGAGGTCAACAATCAATCACAAAGCACGCTGACAGTATGTACCCTTGACATGGTCCGATGAAAATGGCACTTTACCTCTGTGGGCTTCCTCCTAATAACTTATAACTCGAGTCTTCTCATGAGAAAAACATTGGACAAAGTCTAGCTGTGTAGTATCCTACAAAATACCTGCCCACGATCCCTCAGAACTGTAAACATCATCAAACACAGTGTCTGAGGAATGGCCCCAGATGAGCTGCCTAGAGACAGGGCAGCGAAATATAACATGGTGTCCTGATGGGATCCTGGGACTGAAAAAGGACACCCGGTAAAAACTAAGGAAATCGGAACAAACTAGGGACTTTAGTTAATAATTATATATTGATACTGGTTCATTAAATGTAAAAAAATATACCATGCTAATAATGTAAGATGTTAATAATAGGGGAAACTACTTACGAGATATATGGGAAGCCTCCTGTACTACTCAAATTTTCTGTAAATCTAAAACTGTTATAACGAATAAAGTTTATTATTTTCAAAAAAAACACCTACAGCTAACATACTTAAAGATGACACATTAAACATTTTCCCCAAGATCAAAAACAAGGCAAATATGTCTATTAGTCTTATTGTATCTTATCAATGTTTTAGAAAACAAAAAAACCCAGAGTTGGAAAAGTTATACCATCTGATGTCAAGGATTCCTATAAAGCTGCGGCGATCAGGACAGCCAAGACAGCGCGGTACGGACCGATGTCAAGGATTCCTATAAAGCTGCGGCGATCAGGACAGCCAAGACAGCGCAGTACGGACCGATGTCAAGGATTCCTATAAAGCTGCGGCGATCAGGACAGCCAAGACAGCGCGGTACGGACAGATGTCAAGGAACAGGAAAGGGCCCAAAACAGATTCACACGTGGGGCCTCACGAGTTTCCACTGATATCCACACGACCTCAGGTTCCATGAGAAATGTCAGCAGGCCTATTTCTTCAGTTTTCTTAGGAACCCTGCTTATGTGCAAGAGTGAGAACACAGTGAGGGAATGTACGAATTCTTGAGAGGCTCCGGAGAGCAGTATACTGTTTCTGCTAATCCTTAGGAGAAGCCCGTGAGGCAAGTGTTACCAGAGGCGAAGTTCAAAGGGGTTAAGTGATTTGCAGCTACGGAGCTGGTAAGTGGCGAAGTTGGTCTAAACTGCAGTCTGATTCCAGAGGCTTTTTAGTCACATTCAGAAGAAAAAGGAAGACACCAGATCAAACATCCCAAGGCTGCCTTGTTTGTTCTGTTCTGTTTTGCATTGTTTGAAAGATGACATCATTCAAGTTTCCCCTATGAAATATCTTCTAAACTGCTGTTAAGTAAATGTTTAATTGCACTTTATTACAATGAACAAATTAGTTTATTAAGCCAAATTTATGATCCAGTTGGGTGCTTCTGCATGCTGTGTATATACTTCGTAGTAACTCAGGGCTAATTTTTGCATAGTCAGTGGAATTGTGGAAATGCTATGAAACTAAAAAATAATCTTACTGCTATAAAAATGCACAGTTGTTGCTTGTTATGCTTTATCTTGTTGGTCATTATCATGATTGTCTAATACCATGGCTGTGGTCAAGAATTTAACTTCCAATGGAGCCAAGGTCATTTGCTAGCATTATTTTCCCTCTCACAATTGATTAAAGGGACCCAAACTATTAGATCTCCGCTCCCTCTGAAAAACAGCACATATCTCCAGTCCAACAGGATATGTGTCTCTGAGTAATTTCCTTTCCTCCGGGACTCAAAAATGCTAAGAGGAGATCACAGCCTTTTATTTCCATATCTGGCCCTACAACTGAATATTTAGAGCATATTTATGATACTGAATATTTAGAGCATGTTCAAATTCTTATAACATAGGAAGTAAAACACATAAATCCAAAAAGAGACCATTAGGAATGGAGAAAGTCTCAAACATTATTTCTGGGTTCTTCCTCTTAGATCTCAACAAAACAGACTAGCTTTTAATGAAGTTCAAAAAATGGTGTTATTTCTAAGTTAGGGATTACGCTCCCTGTTTCAACTGGATTTCACATAAATGAAGAATTTTAAATATACTTATGATGATGGTAACACAATTTTAATGCACCGTAGCTATGTATTATTGCATCTGATACACCTTACAATCTTGAAAGGTAGATAGGGAAACTGTTACTGCATTTCATAGATGTCAAACAGGCCCACACAGATTATGTAACTTGTCCAAGTTACCCCACGAGTAAGTGGTAACGCACATGAATACGGGTCTCTGGATTTCAATTCAAAAGATTTGCTCAGTAGCTTATGCCTCTCATGTCTCAAATTTCAGGTCCATGTCTAACTCCAGACTAAACATAGTCTGCGTTTTTCCCATTCCACAGGAGCATCGCCTAGATTTCTCCTCATTTCCCTTTCTTACAGAAGGTCCCTGATAAAGGTCGGATAGTGGGCAAGACTTAGGTTCTGGGAGATTGAGTACCATGGCACCTACCAGTCAGGAGGTTGAAATGAACTGTGTACTTTTGTTTTCTTTAAAAAAACAAACAACTTGAAGAAGAAACATTTTTTCCATTCAAGAAGAAAACATTCCTCCTTTGCAGAGGTTACCTACCTTTTCCCCAACTAGTTTCCATACTCTGGACGTACTTTAGGTGTGTTTCTCCACTCGAAAAAGGGGGTGTAAAGGAAAGAAATCTACGCCAACATTTTCCTGAGGCCAGAATTTACAGGCAGGTCTCTTAGAGCCACAGTCCACCCACATATCTTTGACTTTCTGGTTACATACACAGTTTTAATAATCATAGTGTTTTACTTTATATGTATTTTTAAAACACTCGCAGCATAGAAAAAAAATCCAAACGCAAAGTACTATATGAAGTGTAGTAGAACAAAAAATGGTGGACGGGGGTCCACTGATTAAAGAACTGTTGGCCTGAAAATGTCCCAATTTTATAAGATGTATCAATAGACTGATACTTTGCATTACATTTTATTCCTCTATGCCAGTAACCAAATCTACTGCCTCTCGGCTCCAAATTCACCATTCTTCACTGCTGACTCTGCCACTAATGATGCTCTGAACTCAAAGCATCTCTCCTTTGCAGTGAGCACAATGTTACACCTTATCAGTAGGGGGCGCTGGAGGGCCAATGCAAGAGGTCAGGGCCACTCCAGGGTCTGGTGTGCTAATGTTTTTCCTGCTGCTGTGCCTGTACCAGTGACTATGGGTACAAACAACATCCAGTAGTGCTGGGCCCAGTTGTGAGCCCAGAGTAACAACCCTTCAGTGCACTCAGAGCCTCAGCCTGGTGACCACCTTGTCATGGTCCTTCCGACAAGCACACCATGCACCATCCTGCCAGTGGGTCAGCTCCCAGTGCCAGGACTCCCGCCATGTGCCCGCCTACCAGCTTCCACCTGCCTTCAACCCCAAGAAGTGTTTCCTGCTCGCCAGTCCTGTCTGTGGCTTCTCACTAGCTGGCCTCAGTTCACCTTCAACTCCAGAGCAGAGTTTTCTGTGGACCAGCTCTGGCCTGGACACCCCAACGAACTCCTCTGCCATCAACTGGGCTGTGAAGTCCGCACCTTCTCCAGTGAGGTCTGGATCCCTGTTGGGAGCTCTGTGTCTGGGATACTGGACACTGCTGAGGAAGTGGGTCTGGTGTAATAAAAGGGGGATTACTAAATAAAAGTGTGCCTACTAAAATATATGAGCCCCAGTTCACTACCCCTCCTCCCTG
Organism: Miniopterus natalensis; assembly: GCF_054644295.1. Lineage (NCBI taxonomy): Eukaryota > Metazoa > Chordata > Mammalia > Chiroptera > Miniopteridae > Miniopterus > Miniopterus natalensis. The sequence continues at coordinate 8,723,766 of NC_142097.1, read as the reverse complement.
AATCTCTTTCCCCAATCAGCACCTAGAACACTAGGGGCAGACACCCCCTCAGAGGAGACTGGAGGGTTATGGTCCAGAAACAGACTAGCCCAAGAGAAAAGATGTATATATTCTGATATTTCAAACTCCTATAATGAAATGGATGGGCCCCCCCTCTGCTGCCCTGAAGTGAGGCCCACCAGTTAAACTCCAGCCAACACAAGTCCTTCCGATAAATTTTTGGTTCCTCGCTTTAAAATACGAGCATTTAGAATCAACAGACATTTGAAAAAAGGTTCCAAAACAAGGGGGCGGGCAACACACACACACGCACGCACGCACGCACACACCCCTCAGAGAGAAAAGAAAACAATGTATCCACAAAATTATTACCAAAGGGTAAAGAGGAACTCTCAGAGGACAAGAAAGCGTTCTTAGAAATTAGGATAGCAATAGCTGAGTCTTCATTGTGGTGATGGTTACATGAATCTACCCATGACAGAATGACATTGAACTACAAGCACACACTGTCCCAATGTCAAATTCCTGGTTTGGATACTGTGCTATAATAATAGAAGATGTAGCCACTGAGAGAAGTGGGTGAAGGGAATATGGGGCCACTGTATTACCTTTATAACTTTCTGTGAATCTGTAATGATTTCAGAATAAAAAGCTTTTTTAAGAGGCTAGTGAAAGAGGGAGACAGAAAGAATTAGAAGGAAGCTAGAGCTGACATCATTTAAGAAATAAAGCAGTAACAAAGGACTGATATGCATATCTGCATAGCCAGTGGACACAGACAATAGTGTGGTGAAGGCCTGGGGGTGAGGGGCTGGAAGGAGGGGGCTAAGGGGGCGATGGGGGGACATCTGGAATACTGTCAACCATTAAAAAAAGAGGTAAAGCAGTACGACAAAGCAATGACAAACAAGAGAAAAAGGTTTTAATTAAATGTAGGATCAATTCTTGAGGCCTACACTGACAAACAGGAACTACAGAGAGAGAGAGAAAAGAGAAAAATCCTATGGAGGAAATTAACAATAAAATAAGAAAGTTCCCCCAAATTTAAGAACATGAGCGCCCTGCTGAAAAGTGAGGAAGAAGTGTTGAGAACAATGAATGAAAAAAGTCACACCCGTCACACTGGGAAAGCTCAGAATGCTGGAGATGAAAAGGCTCTGAAAGCTTCCAGAAGGCGAGGGATGGAAGGAAGCTAGCTTGCGTGCAATGGGAGCCGGAGCGAGCCTATCCACCCTCAGCCCTGGAAGCGGAGCTCGTGGAGGGAAGTCTTCAAGCTTCCCAGACTCACCCCCCTCCCCAGGGCAGTCACTCTTAGAGAAGGTAGAATAAAATGATTTTCAAACGTGTGAGGACTTAACATTTTTTACCTCCCATACACCTTTTTTTTGGGAAGTTCCTGGAGGATGTGCTTCACCAAAAAGGGGGGAAGGAAGAAAAGGGAAGACCTGAGATCCAGAAAACAGAGGAATACACATAAGAGAGACAAAGACACCCCCCCATTTCCAGGGCGGAGGTGCAGGGACATCCCTCGGGCTGGGAGGCAGCTGCCTGAGAGCAGTTGGTTCAGGTTGGACCAGCGAGGTACAGGCTCCAGTCACACGATGAAACTGGCAGACTACTGATCTGGCCTAAATTGTGGGCCCCCTCCCCTTGCCCCCAATTCATATGATGAAGTCCTAGCCCTCAAGGCAACTGTATTAGGAGGTGGGGCCTTTGGGAGGTACTTTAGCCCTGAGGGTGGAGCCCTCATAAATGGGATTAGTACCCTATAAAGGAGACCCCAAGGTGCTGCCTAGCCCCTTCGGCCACTTGAGGACACAGGAGAAGCCTGCAGCTGGAGGAGGGCCCTCACCTGGCCATGCTGGCTCCTGATTTCAGACTCCCGCTTCCAGAACTGTGAGAAATAAATTTCTATTGTTTATAAGCCTCTCAGTCTGCGCTGTTTTGTCACAGCAGCCAGAATGGACTAAGGAAGCTACCCACAGTGTTTGTCTACATTGAAAGGAATTTTACAATTCTATCAGAGGTTTGTTTTTGTGTTTTTCAAGGGAGGTGGGATAAAAAAAGTAGCAATAAAGACAACTAAGCAAATTAAAAAATAAGAAGGGCAATTACTGACTTTAAAGGGAAAATGGTATAAGGAAATAACATCTAATTCTCGTACACACCGTGGCTCGGGCATGAGCAATACTAACACAGTCATAACTTTGTAAATACTAATTTAACTAAAATGTGTGAGCAACGGGAGGGGGAAGTATGTACATATAGGGTGACTGTAGGTTAATTAACATCTACTTTTGGAGGAAGTCAAAAGAGTCTAAGATTGAAAACATTAAGAAATAGCAGCACATTATTTTGAAACATAAATATTGTACTATGGATGTGGACATATAAACTGCTAGAAAATACGAAGTTACTACTTCTTGGGGGAAGGACTTTGAGGAGGGGAGGGCTAATGGGGAGATCTGCTTCTCCTAAGCCCTCTAAGTCTCTCTGATTTTTCAAACTATGTAGAGGTATTATTCTGATAAAAAAATAAAATTTAATTAAAAAAAAAAAAAAAAGTCCAAAGAAGAACTTTAAATGAAAAACACTACATGTTTTTTACACGACAAAAATCATGAAGGTCTTGGAAACAGTGCTTAGGTAATGAAGAGCCATTGGAGGGTTTTAGCAAGAAAGTGACGAGATCAGAACTGTATTTTACAAAGAAATTATTGAGACAGAAAAAACAAAGGATGGAGTGAAAGAGGGAGAGTTTGAAGATGAAATTTCTAGTGGACACACTGGTGTGAGGAAAGAGCACCCAGGGCTCCGTTTGTGGTAGGAATATCAGAAGAGCATAAATGCTGGCTACCACGAGAATGTTGCAATATCCATTTATCTGGTAGTTCTCTGACCATAAGTTAGTATTCAATACAAGGAAGGGGAAAGCCAGTCCGAATTACCGTAGTCTTCTTGTAGGACATCTTCTCATATATGGACAAAGAACTACCCTGAGTTATGAGTCAGTCTTTCAAGAGGTTTCACCTAGTGTGGATTTCACCACGTCCCCATGAGACCACCCTTGAGAAAGCTGACCGGCCAAGTCCTGGACCTCTGGGCCGGAAGGCCACACCTTGAAAGCAATGGCGCTGGGTGAAAACCGCAAAGCTACACTTAGTCACACACCCTTTCACTTGTCAGGCTCTGCCTACACGTTTAGGAACAGAGATGAAAAAAACATCAGGTTATCTCTTATTTTCTTTAATAATGTGGCCACAAAAAGATGGATCAGAGAAAACGAGGTAGACAGTGTATCTGGATTTCAGGAAGACATGTGATGAAAGAACTGAAGCTATTATATCCTGCTATTAATCAATTAGAAATGAGTCCTAGTTTGCAAAACAGTGGGGAGGGAGTGCCCTGTGAATGTCCATGAGAACCGGGGATTCTGAGAAATAAGTACAGATACACCAGAAAGAAAAGTAAGAGTCATACCTACCCAAATGCACTGAGGGCCAAGCCACAAACTGGAAGTCAAAGTTAGGTCCAGGTCTGCCCCCAATATCCCCCTCCTTTATTGCTTAGATCCTCACTCCTCCAAGTGTGGTCCTCAGGCCAGCAGCAGGGGCTTCCCCGGGGGCCTGTTAGACAAGCAGGCCCCACCTCAGAACTAATGAATCAAAATCTACATTTTAACAAGGTCCCTTGTGATACTGATGCCCATTAAAGTTTGAGAAGCACTGACTCAGAAGAGGGAGAGAGGAATCCTTCTAGCCTTCCCCTCCCTGGTGCTTCTTCAGATGGTGTCGGAACCACCCTGGTGCCCAAAACTGCCAAGGCAGCCATGTGATGTTCACAGTGTGAAAGTGGGAAGGGGGATCTGGCACCTCAGCCTCTTCTAGAAATGGACTTCGGGACAATCAATTGTTTCTTAGGAGCTTGGTTTTACACTAAAATTAGAGCACAAGTATGAAGCACAGATTTTCCTTCTAGCTGCCTATTTTATTTAAACAAAAAATACTAAACATTAATTTTAGTTGTACTTAATTGAATAATTTCTCAGGGGAATAGTTCAGGGAGAGTTTAAAACTGCCTGTTTCCAAAAGCCATTACAAATTGGCATATACTCTAATGTCACTGTGCCAACCCAAACAGCGTGCTTCAGTGTCCCTGGGGCCGCCTTCTCTCCAGATGTGTTCTGAACTCCTAGTAATAGAATGCAGGCAAAAACCATATTTACACGAAGTAGTATTTTGAATACCCTTTTCCAATTATCTGGAATGAGATAATAGATCCCTAATTGGAAGCACTGGGTGGGGGGAAGATCAGGTCTGTGGTTTCTCCCTGTGAATGCTTTTTATTAGTACAAACTAAGAGCGTCTGAGCAAGAGTAAAAGAACTCTTCTTTGCCACACTTAATCATCTGAGCATCTATAAAGTTAGAAACTAGCCCATGGTCACCTCTAATTAACTGGCTGATTTTTAAAAGATTGATCTTTTCCTACGAATCGTAAATACGAAAGGACTGGGGTTGGAGGAGGGAGAAATGAAACTCGAGTGAAAGAAATCCAAAAACCACTCTGGCAAGAGAACAGACCAAGGCGGGTGGTGTGCAGGTGTTGCTGCCCCCCCCGCCCCCCGACCCCATCCCACCCAAATGCCCTGGACTCTGCTCCAGGCTCACATGAATGGCACGGTCCTGCACTCCTCTCAGTTCCGACTTGTGATGCTGAGGACAGGCCTGCGAGGGAAGCCATCCTGTTCCTGACTGATTTGGTACCTCACATCCCAAATTAAATCTGCCGATAAGGAATCATCTTTTTAATCTCTAACTTAAGCATGTATAGACAAAAATTAAGTAACGGATTTTACATTTTTTGCTAAATTGAAGTTTCCATCTTTACCATTTCTCTAATAAGCATCCATTTAAAATTGAGGTGTAAATCAAGTGTTTCTGTACAAATTGGCCCAGGGTTCCGTCCCGGCGGGACTGGCCCCCACACCACACGCGCTGTAACGTGCCACGCAGTCACGGCGTGCGCGGTGACTGAAGTTGCCTGCTTCCACAGATGTCACAGGGAAGCCATCTGAAACACTGCGCATAAATGCAGCTGTTCCTGGCTGTTAGCAAGATACACTTGGAAATCTTGTTCCCTAAAGTGTTCAAAACTGGAAAGGGTTTTCTAAATAAAAGTTAATTATCGAATTCCATGTGTTGACAAGCAAACACTCTAATGTTTATGCTTCAACTTGACAAAGGAAATTTAAGCATATTACCCAGAAACCTCTAAAGAAAACAAAGTCCATGTATGGTATTTACTTCATTACATTTTTTTCCTAAAATGTTTAAAAACACTTTTATCATGGAATGTAACATGCAAAGAGAAAAAAGACTTACATGTACAGTTTAACAGATAGCAGCAAAGCGAAAACTGTATAACCATCACATGTTTGCCCAGCTGGCACTGCAACGCTATACCTACCAATCTACTTAGTGAAAACCTAAACTCATTCACGCAACCATGCAATCCACAAACTGCGTGCCATACTGTTATGTGCAAACTTAAACACTTTCCCAAATACTACTTGCTAGCATATTTGCTCAAATAACTACCGCAAGTCCTTAATTGTCACCTACCTGAGATTCAAAGAAAATAACACCTAACTCTATCATAAGGACAGGGGGCATTTTCCTCCAATAAATCTACACTAGAGGCTTGTGCTCTTGGGATGCTTAACAATATATCACTTCTGAAAGGACCACGAGAAAGGGCTTGGTGGTCAGTAACACCCAGATGTGAACTTTTCTCTCTGACCTGCACCAGCCGTAAGTGATGTTCCCACCGTCCCTCTGATTAACCCCTGAAGTTAGGCCTCTTCCCACAGAACAAAGGGCTCCCCCCTTGGGAGCTACTGAGAGCTTTCCCAAGCACCTTGCTAACTGGCTTCAACTTCACATCTGAAACAAGCATTTGTTCCAGTATAAAGACACTAAAATCCCTGGTTACAAGATTAATGTTCTTTTAGCTCTAAGAGAAGCTTAATCCATGGCTTTGCTTTAAGAGAAACAGTTTTCAAGTAAACTCACTTTGTGAGATTCTCAGAAGCAGCTCAGCTGTTTCCAAATCGCACATCGGAAAATTCCTATGTTACATAGTCCAGGATAATCAATGTTAAAACAATATACAAAACAGCATCATTTCCTTACTAGGCGCCATTTCTTTCAGGAAAGGAGGGAGACATTTAAACCAAGATGGTAATTTAAGCCAATAATCTACAAACTCGGGTGTGCAAGATGATTCATTGGAATGTGGAAAGAAAAAATGGAAACTTCTATTAATGCGCTGTATTTTAAAAAATCTCAGCCTTTTCTAATTTTAGGAGCCACATAATATAGGTAACAGTAGTACATATAACCTTATAAATGTAATTATAAAAGAATATTTTAGAGAGTTGCCCATAATTTTTACCCATAATGCAATGCACGATCTAAAAATGTTGGAGGCTATCATATTAAGAGTGGTGTAGAGTATCTATAGAAAAATACAAGAAGATGTGAACCAAGAGTCTAAAAGTTAAATATCTTTGTCATTATTCAAGAAAACATTAAATACGCCCTCATAGATAATTGAGCATTTGGTCACCTTGAGTTGTGAGAAGGGTAAAAACCACACAAACACATCGTCCAAAGAATATAGGAGTGAAAAGTTCACATTTGGGAAAGTGGAATGAGGGACATAAGGGGATTCTCTGTATTAGTTTGGCAACTTCCCTACAAATCTAAAATCAGTTCAAAACAAAACACTTAAAAGCACTTTGTAACTAATCATAGCACCAAAATTTGCAAATTATTTTCAATAAAGCACAGTGCAGGTTAACCCTAACTTCTCCCTGCATTTCCTAACACCCAGGCTCTGCCGCGCCCCCCTCACCGTCGCTGCTCCACCCGTAACAGGGGCAATTAGGGGTCAACTCACCGCTCCACTTCCCGGCAGCATTTTGAGAGCTTTTGTCAAAATGTTTGTTCATGGAGTGTTCTTCAACTATAAAAATGATTTGTCTTGGGTTCTGACTAATGACGAAAATAGCTGAGAACTGGGGAGCCATAAAGGAAGTGAGAGGAAGGAGAGAATGGCCATAATCAAAGGGAAAGATAAGGGAAGAGTTTCAGGATCTGATTAGATGTTCGCTTTAGTAGAAAAATGGTAACGGGACAAAGATCCTTGACAGTCAATAGGTATTGAACCAACCATGTGTCAGACACTGGACAGAGCACTGGGGCCACGAGAGTGCCTGGGGCAGACACACCCGATCCCCAGGATGCTTACAGTCCAGTCTACACTAGAGCAGACCCGGGAGGAGACTGGCAGTGTGAGAAGTCACGGAGCAAGCTAGGCCAGTGGCAGGCGCAAAAGGAGAGGCCGGGAGGAGGGACAATGAGGAACAGAACTCCCTGACTTGTCACCATGAGAAGAAAGCCTCTGCTCACAGGCAAACTGGTTAGTGCTCAGTGGGTCTTTTCCCTTGAGACACAGGATGGCGGGCAAACCCGACACTGTTATTGGACATAAGTCAGCGCTGGCCTAGCTCCGCTCCCGTGACTTCTCACACTGCCAGTCTCCTCCCGGGTCTGCTCTGGTGTAGACTGGACTGTAAGCGTCCTGGGGGCCGGGGTGTGTCTGCCCCAGGCACTCTCGTGGCCCCAGTGGCCCCAGAGGCCAATGGCAGTGGGATGAGGAGCTATGAGGTCAGGGGTACAGCTGTGACTGTCATAAGGAGACCTGCTTCCAGAAGTCTGGGGTTAGTCACAGCTGAGCACCCTGGAAGGAAGGGGCTTCCTGAAGGTCACACAGGAAGTCCTCAGGCCCAAGCTGAGGGCTGTGAAGGGTCGCCTTTATCTCTCCACTGCTTTCTCTTCTTTTCTTATCTACCCCAGCCAGGGCGCTGTCCAGGCCTGAAGGAACAAGCCACAGTCCTACAGGAACAACCACTGAGTTCCAGGCTTTCAAACTAACCCATCACATCTGTCCTTGGAATAGCTGCTGAGTGAATCAATGAATCCTGGATCCTGGGTCAGGAGCACCTGAGCAAAGGTGGTGAAGCAGCCATGAATGTGTCCCTCCCCTCTCCTCCCCCCCCCCCTTTCCTCTCCTCTCCCCTTCTCCTCCCCTCCACTCCCCTCCTTTCCTTTCTTTTCTTTCTTTCTTTCATCCATCCATCCATCCATCCATCCATCCATCCATCCATCCATGAAAGCAAATGCCAACATCCAAGAAGTGGTGACTCCCCAGCACAGAATCCTGGAGACGGAAGCTACAGAGCTTCCATAGAGGGGCAGAAGAGCATCAGTCAGATTGGAGGGGAGGGGACAGGACACTGTGGAGGGGAGGGAACAGCATACTGTAGTTCCCTGTGGTATAGGATTTAACAAAATTTCCAGCCTGTCATAGGCCAGTGCTTCTGCACAATGCAGCAAAAGTAAATTACTAGGAAAGTGAAATTGAAAAAATCCACAACATGCAGACCCACTAACAGTACATCTGGATGGATGTCACGGCAATGCCAAAATGCCATCTAAAGGTCTGAATTCTTCCTCTTGATTTGTGTACTTAGCTCAATGTGCACCTCTAACAAATAGTGGAGGGCAGGCTCCGGTCCAGTGACCACAGTTTGGGCCAGGGGACTTGCCTGAGCTGAGTTCACACAGCGAGCACACTATTGGTACTTCTGAAGTGCTCACCAAAACTACAGCTGCTGCCCAGCGTGTCCCAGGACCAGACAGCTCTAACCAGGGTCAACCACGAGAACCAGTCATGCACAACTCTGCTCATGTCTTTTTACCTTGCCTAGTCATAACACACAGCTTTAGGAGCTTGTTTTGACTTGATACCTGAAGCCTGAGTTCTGCATATCACACTTCCCCACAGCATGAGGAAGAACAGTAGGTCTCCAGGGAGACTTGTGGCCAGGGCAGTGGATGGCCTCTTCTTCTGGCACCTTCAGGCTTCTTTTCCTTTCTACAGACTCCTCTCCTTCTGCCTTTCAACACTCACCTCAGTCTGGGTTCCTCTCCTTGTGCCTTAAGCTTATTATAAAAAACCCTCAAGCCATCCAGTTGGGGATGTGCAGGAGGCAGCCAATCAATGACTCTCTCATCATTGATGTTTCTAACTCCTTCCCTTCCTCTCTGAAATCAATAAGGATATATTTTTTAAAAACAACAAAAAACCCTCAAGATCCCTCACTTGACCTTGATGCCCTCACAAGTTCTCTCCTGTCCTGGTTTGCACCTTCCTATCACTGACAGGTTCCTGGCACCTGGGGTCTACTCCTGTGGGTCTGTAACCTCTTCAGATAAGGTCCTAGAACCTGGCTTCCACCCCTAATTCACTCAAGTGAAACTGGTCCCATATCAATCACCTCAAGATACAACTATTGCAAAAGCAATGGCTTTTCTTCTTGGCCACCTTACATCAGCTCCCCATGACTTTCCAAACAGGCTGGCCCCCTCACCTTTGAAAATGTCCTCTGTGAATCCCACAAAAGCACTCCCCTGTGTCTGCTGGCTCACACCCCTCTTCTACGCTGGCCTTTTCTTCCTCTGGGGTGTTCCCAAGTCTTTGTCCTGGGCCCCTCTTGCTTGTAATGGTAGTGACTCCTAGATTTATTACAACTTGACCACGACCCCCAAGGGAACAACTCCGGGTAGTCAATTCCCTTGCACTCTAGCTCCCTATGTCCAAGTATCTCTGGAGCCACATCAATGTGAAGGTCCCACCTTACCTTACACAAGCTTCCCAGGTCTGGGGGCACATAAGAGCGCCTGGGGCTCTCTTAAGTAATACCACCCCTGGGCTCCACACCCAGAGATTCTGACCTGATTGGACCGGAAGTGGGGCTAAGTCTTTTTTCTTTAACATGAAGTATTTAAAGGATTGCCAGAGAACAATGCTTTCTGAACATGGCTGCACACACTGGAAGCATCTGGGGGCTTTAAAAAGGCAGATGCCTGGTTCCTTCTCCCATAAATTCTGATTGAATTAGTTGTAGCCTAATAAACAATGCCCTTGGTCTATGACCCTGGGACTTCCTTAGTGACATGAGTATCTTTTGTTTTTCATAACAAGCCCCTTTCACCATACCCGAGTTTATACTAAGGGGGTGACTCTTGGTGACACCCCCCCCCCACCATAGCTTCAGGATGGGGGCTGGTCACAAGAAGGAACCACATGACTAGAGAGGACTGAAACATTCAGTCCCACCCCTGGGACTCTGGGAAGAGGAACGGGGCTGAAGGTTGAGTTCAGTCACCAAGGGTCAATGATTTAATCAATCTTGCTTGAGTAATGGAACTTCCATAAAAACCCTAAACAATGGGATTCTGAGAGCTTCTGGACTGGTGAAAGCATCTGCCTCTTGGTATTGGGTGTAGGCTGGACACTGGGATTTTAAAAACTCCCCAGATGATTCTAATATGTAGCAAAAGCCGAGAACCACTGCCGGGACAACGTGTGTACATGTGAATCTGCCTTTCACCCCAAGTAAGATCTTCCTTCTGATCCCAATACACCTTAGCTTCACAGCCACAGTGCGCCTGTTTCTTAAATCGATATACCAGTGTGACTCAGTGCTTCGTAACAGTCCGGTACACTCACTGCTGTTTTGTGTGCATGTGGCTTTCCCTCCCTGGGGCAATGCAGTTCTGAAGATTCACTGTTTTCTAGTTCCCTCCCCACACGCCCAGTGTCAGCCACACTGCCAGGCCTACAGCAGGTACGCAGCACACTGCTGGCTAAAAATTACTCTTCAGGCAGGAATGCTGAATCTAAGCCCAAATTCCTTGCCACATTAAGGCTTCTTGAGGGAAATCAGGGAGTCGTACACTTCTTTGTAATCTCCTGTGACAGCTATCATGGTTCTTTGCATTTTTTATACTAACTCAAGATTTATTAGTTTGTGGCCGCAGAATCTGAAACAGCAATCTTAATGTACTCTTTTTTTCCCCAGAGAGAAATTTTACATTGTAAAAGTGTTTATTTTGAGGGGGGGAAAAAAGTTTTCACATCATAATTGATTAAATTGACCATTCCCTCCACTAAGTAGCAAAAACTTTTCCAGAGAGTTTTAAGAATTGAGTCAATCCTACAAACATTATTCTAAAGAAAAATGAGGCACTAAAAGGAAGTATAGAATAAATCCCCATTAGGAGATGGTTCTAGAGCTAAACCAGAAAAGACCAAGAAACCCAAATAAAATACAGTGAACTAGGTTCTCCTCAGAGCTTGCCCTTTGCCATGCTCTTTCCAGTTTTCTGGAAAATAGGAAAATGTCTTAATTGAGAATTGTCTTAATTGAATACCAACAGTCTCTAACTTACTTTACAAAAGCCGGTTAACAATCAATGACCTTTTAAAACAAGGGGGGTGCACTATGGATTCCAAACCCATGTGGCATCAGCCGGGATCAAGCACAGAAGGTGGGAGGTGGAAGCTGGACTGCAGCCGCAAGGTCAACAGATGGGGTAGATATTCAGCATCTGGTGATCGTTTCATAATGTATATAAATATCGAATCACTATGATGAACACCTGAAACTAACAAGATATTGTATGCCAATCATTCAATAAAAAGAAAAAAGAACTCTGTACCCAAGAATGCCCAGGGCTGCTCACAGTGGGCGCTGAACACCTTCGTTACCAGAGCCAGTCACTGGGCCGTAGACAGGCAATGGCCTCAGGATCACCCCAGACTGCAGGGGCCACTCACACCTCCACTGGGAGGACTGTGTTTTCTGAGCTTGCAGTCCTCTCTCTTGCTCTTACAGAACCCGATTTTGCTAAAACAAACAAAATGAAGGAGGGAGAGAGGCCGGAGGAACACATGTCCCGTCTAGCTACTAAGCCTCAGAGGATTCACAGGAACTCTGGATGAATTAGGAATTATCTGAGTGTGAATTAGGAATTAACTTCTATTTTAGGATACTTAGGATAACTTTTCAACGACTGTGTGAAGGTCGCCCTGTTGTGCACTGACTATCGTAGAATAACCTGTGCCATGGAATTAAACTACAATGGATCGACTTGCTGAACCCCTGCCATAGTCACCCTTCTGAATTAGTGTTGGGCTGTGCGGATGAAGAATTAGTAACACTTCTCATGCTCTCTCTCACAACACTCATTCTGAAAACTTAGAAAAGCATGATCTCCTCAAGTATTCTTAGATGGGTAACCCCAGGGCATATGAAACACGCTCAATAAACATTCACTGACTGAATGAGTCCTAGGAACTCATCAATTGTACTGAACATCCGCCGCTGGGGACCCTTAGAAGTCCCTGTCCGCAGCAGCTGCCCCAAACCTCTGCAAGTCTCTAAGCCCTTGACCCCACACCCACCTCCTCTCTCCTTCTCAGCAGGTGCTCCTGCCAATTATCTCACAGAGAAAAAGGGGCCCTTTAGGAAAAGACACTGCCAAGTTCTCTCCCCTCTCTCTTGCTCTTACAGAACCCGATTTTGCTAAAACAAACAAAACGGAGGAGGGAGAGGGGCAGGAGGAACTCATGTCCTGTCTAGCTGCTCTACCTCTAAACTCGCCTGCAGGCGCCCGTGGGCTCTGTCTCTGTGGCCTTTTCTCTTCCTCCAAGGAGGACCTGCCACCTGCCTGCTGGATCCCAATATGCGCCCCCGCTCTCTGGACCCTGCTCCACCTACAGCTCTCTTGTATCTACAAGGAGATGAAGATGGCTCCCTCCTCAGCCTGCAAACAGGCTCACATCTTTCCCTTCCTATTAAAAACCAGCCCTGAAGCTCATGCTTTTAGAGCTGCCTTCTTCCCTTTAACGCCAACCCTCTCGAGAAGCTAGTGTACACTTCTGCCTCCGCAACTGGACCCGCACTCACTCTTGTCCCATTACAGCTGGCCCTGTGCATTGTTCTGGGGACACTGCTCCTGCCGAGGTAAGTCCATGAGCTCCCTGAGAATCCCAATGGCTTCTTTTTAGTTTCCACCCTACTGACCTTTCTATGGAACCTGATACTTCTCAGGAGCCTGGACTCCTTAATTCCTCACTGCCCTTCTTCATGGATCTGAATTCCCATCTTCTCCCACCACAACAGGGTCTCTCAGCATAGGATTGTGAACCGGCATTTATGGGCAAATGTATGGCCATGTTCATAAAAAAGCACCAGCTTTTCAGAGGGCTCTATGATCTCCCCCAAAGTGAAGAAACATGGTTGGACTATTGTAATAGCCTCCTTACTCACTTCTCTGCCTCCATCCTTACATCTATCTAATCCTTACGCCTACCCAACTCCTAGCTAACCCAGCCTTCACATCACTATCAAAACTATTTTTCAGGTTATCCCAGGTGGTGGCCAATCTGACCTGCCTTCTCCTACTATATTATAAAGTTTACAATACAATATACCGGAATACAGCCATGCTGACTCACTTACATACTGACCATGGGCTACCTTTTTCCTCCTGAGGTGTGAATGGCTTTTTCTTTTATTGAGGTGAAATTCACATAACACAAACTAACAATTTTAAAGTGAACAATTCAGTGGCATCGAGTATACTCACAATGTTGGGCAATCACCACCTCCATCTAGTTCCAAGCCTTTTCATCTCCTCAAAAGAATACCCTGCACCCATTAAACAGTTGCTTTCCAAAGTCCCCTCTCCCCAGTCCCTGGCAACCACTTACCTACTTTGTGTCTATGGATTTGCCTATTCTAGGCATTTCATATAAATGAAATCATACAATATATGACCTTTTGTGTCTGACTTCTCTCACTTAGCATAACATTTCTGAGGTTCATCTACATTATAGCATGTTTCAGAACTTCATTCCTTTTCATGACTGCATAATATTCCATCGTACATATCACATTCTGTTTACCGAACTATAGCTGTTTTTGTACTACAACTGTAGAGGTCAGAGAAGAATAGGTGGGGCAGAGGCTGTATGGCCTGTTGCAAAGCTGAAAATATTTATTATCTGGCTCTTTATAAAAAAAAAAAAATTGACAACCACTGGATTATGCATGTTTTGACGTTCAGACGTAGTGATTTTGAAAATCAGCATGTTAATAATCACTGAAGCACTATATGGAACAGAAAAATACTGGAAACGAAATGTCTATCACTAGAGAACTGGTTAATTATGATCAATCCACACTGTGTAATACCATGCACTCCTCAGAGGATTCAGGTAAATGTGTACATGCTGACAGGGAAAGATTTCTTGGTTGGATTAGGTTTAAAAAGCAAAGGATTACAATACATATACTATCTATGTATAGTATATATTCCCTTTTTCTTAAAAAAATGAAAAGCCATAAATAAGTACATATGTACATATCTGCATAAAAATTCCCTGACAATCACAGGAAACTTTCACTGACTACATTGTACCTTTCTGTACTGTCTGAAATTTCTAACTTTGCATGTGCATTTGTTAGCACTGTTAAAAGATATTAACGAAATGAGGAAATTATGGTCTATTTATTTTTATTCTTTACAAATCTCTGTATTTACATGTAAACATGAAAAAGCAATCTCATAAATATGTTTTTAAAGAGGAAAATAAAAGAGAATTCAAAACCTGTCAAAACCTGATGTGAGTTATGTTTTGTTTTTAAAATGAACTTTTTTTTTCAATTATAGATCAGTGGTCCTCCAAAGAAAAAAGAAAAGTTTCTACCACAGCTAGACACCGCACCAGATGACCTTTCCAGATGCCACCCACGTCAGTCCTGAACTAGGTTTCGATCCTGGGTCCACTGATTATTATTGAAAAGCATACCATACCTGTCAGCCACGTGACACTGCAAATCTCCTACTGCCAGAGCTCAGGACGCGGTGACTTGGCCTTCCACACGCCAGTCAGCCATGGCAGGTTGGTTTGCATGGTTTATCTATATGTGCTGATGGTCCTTAAACATTTTCCAGATGTGGTGACCTCATAAAACTGCCACTACCACAGGCTGTGAAAGAATTGCACCAAGACTGTATTCTTCCGATCCCCCAACTATTACAACGCGCTGGGCTCCTGGCTGGGCAGCCTCCTAAGTTCTGCAGGTAGGTTGGGCACCAGTCTTGAGCCTTGAGAAGACAACGACTGCCAAGCGGCTGGGCAGCAGGGCAACTCTGCAGCTGCCATGCCTTCCCTGTTTGTGCCCCAGGGCCAGGAACTTGCCCATTCCTTGTTCCTTGGGATAAGCTTCTGCTTTGTTCTGGGTTCCTGCAGGATTGGGGTCTGCCTTATTTTCCCAACCAGTCTATCCTTGAACCCTACCCCTTTGGTCAGGTCCCCATAACTTGCTGCTGAAATTCCCTGTCAAGTATCAACCCACTCCAGATGCCCAAACAGCCTAATGCTATTCTGCCCTTGCTTCCCAGGATCTCTGTGTGCCCGTGGCCTCCTCTTAGACCTGCCTCAGGTAGCAGGGCTGACCTTCCTCCCTAGATCCTTTCTTCTCCCACCGTGAAACTCTGGTTGCTAGATCCTTTCCCCTCCACTCTTGCCTACTACTGATCGAACCCTACTTACAGTATCAGCTTTCTCATCGAAGCTTTCTGAGCAGGTCACTGGAGCAAGATAGATACTTGTAGTGTATTTTCTTCCAGGTTACAAAATAAAATTAACTGAGGAACCGACCCCGAGTTGAAAATAGTATCTTCTTGATGCTGCCAATATACAAGGCACTTTCCTTCCAAGGAGGCAAGGATACGGCAGCCCTCTTCCCTCCCTTAGGGAGTTTGAAATTCAGTGGAGAAAAAACAAATTGAGAAGTAACTATAAATAATCCAGCACAGAGAACACTCCAAGACATGAGAGGCACAAAGTGCTCCGGGGTGTAAAGGCTGATCACCCCCAACGGCGAGCACAGGGACAAGGGGTGAATGAGGGGCGTCTGCAGTGGATACTGACGAACGACCGGGGTTTCTACAGGGTGGGATGTGGGCCACAGTTCCTGACTAGGAGAAAGTCTATTTATCATCTCCTGTATGAGTAGTGAGCAAATCTGGCCTCCTGTCAATACTGCTCCCTAATCAGCTGGCTTTCCATCTGAAACACTATATATTATATCATCCAAAGCTGGTCGGGGAAAACACTTCTTTTAGGGAGTCATCATTCACCCCTTTGTGAAACTGCAAAAACTTTTAATTTATCACATTCCCCCATCCAGCTTCTTTCTTTTCAATAGCCTCATATATTTACTGTATGTTTAAATTATGTATACTATTAGCATCTGTATGATAAATGTCATGCTTCCTGACTATCATTAAAACAAAGACATGGGCCTGAAGTGAGGGGCACTCTACTTGATCACCCCACTTAATGATACAGGTGCCAGCCATCGAGCACAGCACGGACCTTAACCTCTGCCACCTAAAGGGGTTCACAGCGAAGCGTGAACCATTTCAAAAAATTTCATTACAATCCATTGTGATGAAAATTGTTATTTATTAAGATGTTACCTTCAGTAATACTTGCAGAATAATTGCAGTGCAGGATCTAATGCTTCTTTCTAGTTAAGTGACAGGTAAACTGTACAGCTTCGCCGGCTGTGCTAAGCCTGGAAGGCTCCCTGAGGTAGTTTGCTAATGTCCTGCTCAGCTCAGATCCCCGTGGTTCCTGGAGTTATGAATGTCAGCCCTGCAAAAAAGACTCAGCACACACATCGAAAGGCCTGCACATCTGCAGATGAGTCAGTCTCCGTCTCTGCCCTTCTCTCTTACACATACGCGCACACACATACACGCACACATGCACACACACACACACATGCACTACATATAGCTGAAACATGGCTTCAAGGTTACATCCTTTCTGCTGTAATACTTGCCCCTCTTTTCTCCAGCAGGATCAGCCCACCACTAAAAGGCACCTTGCTAATTAGAACCCAGACAATGTCTTTTAATTTGATACAGTGCCAAAGTAGCCCCCAAACCCTGAATTTTGACATACTGAAGGATTTCTCCTATGTTAATAAAGAACTGGGGTGGAAAAATCTATTCTCTAAAGATTTTCAGAGGTGCTGGCCTGAGAAAACAAAATAACTCAATGTAAGTTATGTCTAGATGTATTTATTAGTTAAGAGGTGGAAAGGTAGTCTAAAATTCATATTTTACCACTAATTACCTTCTAATTTCTACAATTTTTCACCACTACCTTCAGCTTCCCAAAGTTCATGTTTCCTAGTTTCGCCTCACTAAATGGGGGTGGAGGCTAAAGTTGATTTCTAGAGGCGTACAGGCATTTGCCAATTTGCAAAAAGAATGAATTCTAAAAGCATATTAGTGAGTTGGTTGTTTATAATTTAAGAACGCCAGAAGACATTTTCTCATAGAAATAATGTATCCATGGCAGACTGGTACCCTGGCAGCCCATAAAACCTACATACGCCTTATCTTAGGACTAATAGTATTATTCCAGTCATACCTGACCACCATATACAACAGTCTCAACCTGAGTCTACTGTGAAATGCCAGGAACACACCTTCCCGGTGTGGCAGTGGCTGTCACCTTGGCATCCTGAGACTTGTCTACTAAAGGAGCAGGACAAAGTTCACGTGGGTGACCTACACGTTCCTGAAAAACCTTACATCCTGCAAAATCACACTCTCAAAATAACAGAGTTTATGGTGGAAAACACCGTTAGGGGCAGACCACTTGAAACCTATGTAACTTTGTAACCAGAGAACTAGCCAAAAGAGTAATTAATACCCAGGGAGATGAGTTGGACAGCCCAGGCAAGCAGTTCAGCTGAGGCTGCGGCTGCCTCAGGGGGTATTAAATATGCACGTGACAAAGTGGCAGGGTTGCCCTGCACATGCGGTAAGGCTGTGAGCCCGAGGGCTGCTGTTAAGCTGGACATGGAGGGAGTGCTCTTGCCAAGGGCCCAGACTCCTTTGAGGCTGGGGTGCCTTCTCTGGGGATGGGGCCCTGGGTGCAGCTGCTCATTTTTAATTTTCTTAAAATAGAGTTGAAAGGGTGTCTGCTGCCTGTGAGGGGACTTTTCTTTCTTGCCCAAGGCTGTAATTCTACTCCTGCAATTCCTGCTCCTCTTGCCAAAGAAAAAACAGCCTCTGAACCAATCCAACCTCCAGGATCTACTGATGTCATTTCTCTACTTTTCAGCTGAGCTATGGAACAGGGTCCTGTAGCAGATCAACAGTGCTCCTAGGGTCAGGGCTTGTTGACTCCTCAGGGTCTCCACCTGGTTAGAGGAAGGCCTTTCCTAGGTCTCTCATCTCCAAAAACTCTGAATTAGAGAAGAAGGGGCAGCCATCCGACAGGAGGTAACTTCTCTGGACATCACGGCAATTCAGGGAATTCTTTTGTATTCTACCTCGTCATCAGAAGTGATTCTTAATCTCTCTCAAAGTATGTGAATCCTGGGTAGGTCAGGCTGATTGCGAGATCAGCCCTGTCCAAGAGAAATGGAATATGAGCCACAAATGAAATAAAAAAATTTTAGTAGCTACATTAAAAAGTAAAAAGAAACAAATATACCTAATATTGTATTTTATACAACCTAGTATATCCAAAGTATGCTTGTTAAGTTTTAAACTTAACAAGATTTTTGCATTCTTTTTCCCCAGTATTATTTTGCCTACATAGCACATCTCGATCTGGATTAATCATATTTCAAGTGCTCAAAAGCCAGGAGTGGCCAGTGACTCCTGCATTAGACAGCACAGTTCTATTCAGATCTTCTGTGGAGAGCGAAGTATCGTATTTCTAAAGGTTCATAATTAAAATAATATACAACCCAATGAAGCACAAAAAACATTTAAGTTCATATTCCTATTCCCACAAAGGGTACCTTTCACACGTTAGTTTCAATGCAAATTTATTAGTTCTTAACTTCCTAGAACATTCGTTAACCAGAACATCCCACTCCCTAACTACACTCAGTGCTTGAATTTTTAACAGCTTTATTAAGATATGATTCACATACCATAAATTCACCCATTTAAAGTATATAATTTAATGTTTTTTGATATATTTCATTAATTTTAAAAAATTGTGGTGAAGTGCCCAGCCCGAGAGGCTCAGTTGGCTGAGTGTCGTCCGGCGCACTGGAAGGTTGTGGGTTAGATCCCAGGTCAGGGCACGTGCCTGGGTTGTGGGTTCAATCCCCAGTCAGGGAGCCAGGGTGCGTACAGGAGGCAACCAATCGATGTTTCTCTTTCTCTCCCTCTCTCCCTCTCTCCTTTCCCCTCTAAAATCAATGAGCAAGTTCTTGGGTGAGGATTTAAAAAATTAAAAATGGTATTAACTGTAATAGATTGAAGACACACAACTCTACCATAATTTTAAGTTAAAAACAAATATTTGAAGAAATAAAATTCTAATTCTAATGCTTTGCTTCAACATTTGCTTCAAACAGGAAAACACTGCATTACGGATTTTTTTTTTAACCTGTTTTTTGTTTTGTTTTTTGTTTAAGTTCTCAAGATAAAATAAAGACGTTCTAATCGATTTTATATATTTTATTCTGGTAAAACAAGATGTGGAGAAAAGACTTCAGAGTACCAAACAGTTCATTAACTCGGCACGGCCCCTCACATGGGCAGCGCCCGCGGGTAGGTGCGCCGGTTGGCGGCTCGGGTCACTCTCGGCGTGTCGCTGGGAGCGACTCCCACTCCTGGGAAGAGGCCGGCACGCAGCTCGAGTCTGCGGCAAGCGCTGGGACACGTGCATGGAAAAGTGGGATTTAATATCTCTTGATTTGCATTCGCCATTTATTTCCAAACCTTTGCATCTACATAACAAAAAAAAAAGCCCCGTACTCAGACATATACTATACTAAGTATTAGCTCCTGAAATAAAAAGCTAGGAAGCAATTTTAGGCACAGTTACCACAAATGTGTTTGGGGAACTTTCACCTTGTTTCTCATAAACTAGAAAGTGTACTTCATGTTTCTTTTGATTTCTAATGACCAATGCGTTTAAACTATTAACATTTCATTTGCAACACGTGTCTGTTTCAGAACTAGCAGCTGGACTATTTATTTTGCTAGCTGGTGATAGAATTAAATACAGAGTCTTTGAAAACATTTACCAGCTTTCCCTCTGACCTTCTGTGTACTTTCCAAATCAGGCGGCTTTGATTTTTATTAGCTAAAGGTTTACATACTGCAATGCTAACACTGTTACCTTCAGAATAAATTGTTTATAGCTCAGGTGCGGTTTGAAATATTTTCCTCCACGCAATGCTCTTGAGACTGAGGAGAAGAAAGTTGAACTCGGTCACTCCAGAGCAACAATTTTCCTTTGTGAGTCAAACAATATTCAGGCCGCACAGATATAGATGCAGTCAGGGAAACCAGTTGTGAAAACAGCCCTAGTCCTCTGCAAAACCACAGGCTTCCTCTGTGAGTTCCCAAGTGCTTCATAATCACAAAATCACTATCCTCACAGAGGGCCCCGTCATGCGTTCTTAAGATTTATTCCTTGACACTAGCGTTTTGACATGGTAGACAAGACATGAGCTTGGAACCCAGACCAATTGGACTTAAAATCACGACTCTTGCCTATTAGCCATAGAGTCTTAACCAAATACCTTAACCTGAGTCATAGTTTCTAGCTCTGCAAAGTGGAAATAACTATTCCTGCCTCATAACTTGACTGTGAGCACTTGCATTGAACAGATGCTCGATTCAGTGGTTTCTGATGGAGTCAAAACTCCCCCTTCACAAAGCCTTTCCCAATATCTCCAGCCCACAACATCGCTCATTACACATTCATTCATTCACTCAGTCAGAAACGACCTATTGGCTCCACTGGAGATGAAAAGACAAGTCAGATGGGGCCCTTCTCTTGAGGAACACACACAGTATGTCTGGGGGTCCCAGATATTAAGTGGGGGAAATCCAGACTAGTGAATACTTTAGTCACTTCAGCAAGTCCTGCACGGGCCACAGAAGGCGTCACCTCTTCCTAGGGAAGTGGGGAAGGGTTTAAGGAGATAAAATTTGAACTATGACTATTGTTTAGATAAGGAAGGCGGGAAGAGCATCATGAGTAGAGGGAACGGCAAGTGTGAAGGCAGAGGTATAGAATGGACTGTTGTATTCAGTGTGGCTACTCAAGAGATGAGGCTGCCTAGGGCCCGAGATGGGCTATGGTATGCCAACCTCCACAAGTGGATATTTTACTCTCAATGTGACAGGAGCCACTAGAAGTTTTCAGCACGAAAACAACACAATCAGATTTGCTTTTAAGAAGCTAATTCTGTCTGTAGAGGGGACAACTGGCTGGAGCACAGAAAAGCCCAGTGACAGAAAACCTGCTGGGCTGCAGCCGCAGCCCCCAAAGGGGAAGATGGAGTCTTCCATGAAAACAGAGGTGGTACACTGTGAGAAGCTGTGAGACGGTTTCAGAGGTGAAGTCAATGGAATTTAGTGTCTGGTGGCAGATGTCTAACCTGGAAGATAAGCTGGATAGTGACACCGATAACCTGAAAGAATTGCAAGGAGCGGAACAGGTTTGTGGGGGGAGATGATGAATTAAGTTTTTAGACATAGGGCACTGGAAGTACTTAGGTGAAGATGCTGAGTGAAGTTGGAAATACAGATCCAGGATTGTGGAAAATTACAGATTGAAACATGATCAGCATTTATATAAGGGTGAAGCCACAGGCACAGATTAGGGTGTGGATTAGCCCTGAGGAACAGAAAAGGACCCCAATAACAGCATGCAGAGTAAGAGGAATCAAAGAACAGGCTCAGATTTAAGTGATGCTTACCTGTATGACTCAGTATGTACTTAATTATATGTTGCCTTTTATCATTATTATTATCTTATATTTAAATTTTTTAATTTATTGATTTTAGAAAGAGAGGAAAGGAGAGAGAGAGAGAGAGACATCGATTTGTTGTCCCTCTTATTAATGCATTCATTGGTTGAATCTTGTATGCGCCCTGACTGGGGATTGAACCCGCAACCTTGGTGCATCGGGATGACACTCCAACCAACTGAGCTATCCGGCCAGGAAGCCTTTTATCATTATTTATCTGCACTGTGAGAACATACAGTCTCCCCAAATAGATTAAAAAGATAGTGCTTATACCCATTGCTTAAGGAGCACCCGGAACAGTAACAGGCGTGTAAAAGACACAGAATTGATATAGAAGAAACTTACATGGAGTACAAGAAAATTAGAGTTGCATTTTAAAAGGGCCTTAAGTATTGGCCTAAGGAATTTTAACATCAACCAACAGATAAGAAAACAACCAAAGTGTTTTGAGCATTGAAGTTATGAGACAAAAATAGTATTTTTAAAAGATTTATGGAGGGTGGAAGAAAAATAGAGCTTCTGCAGCAAAGGAACCCGTTAGGAATGAACTGTGGAAGGGAGCCACTGGTCCTCGGGGAATGCTGGAGCCCAAGGGGATATAATCCACCCCACTGACAAATGGAACAACATGCATGGGCCCCAATTTTTTAAAAATTGGACCCCGCCTCTGACTTGCCAAAAAAGAGACCAAGGATTGCATGAAAGGTGATTAAGAAGAGGGCAGGGAGAATGGGAAAAGTAGGCAAGGGTATCTATTTACTTAAAAAAGTGGTAAGAGCCCTGGTATACTTGAGATAACAGGAAGAAGGGGGCTAGGCACCTAAAATGGTTACAATTTTGAAAAACATCAATATAGTTGTCCCCCCTTATTTGTGGTTTCACTTTCCGAGGTTTCAGTTACCCATGACCAACCACGGTCTGAAAATAT
The DNA here is from genome assembly GCF_054644295.1 of Miniopterus natalensis. NCBI lineage: Eukaryota > Metazoa > Chordata > Mammalia > Chiroptera > Miniopteridae > Miniopterus > Miniopterus natalensis. The sequence continues at coordinate 8,701,040 of NC_142097.1, read as the reverse complement.
TAGACGAACAATTCCAGAAATAAACAATTCATAAGTTTCACGCTGCACGCCGGTCTGAGCAGCGTGATGAAATCTTGTGCCGTCCTGCTTGATCCCAACCGTTTCCCTCTGTCCAGCATCTCCACGCGGTATCCACTCCCCGCCCATAAGTCACTTAAGAGTCACCTTGGTCAACAGATCAACTGTCACAGTATTGTGGTGCTTGTGCTCAAGTCACCTGTATTTCACTTAATTACGGCCTCAAAGAACAAGAGTAGTTAAAACTTTATCATAGGGGTGTGTGTGCAGGAAAAAACAGTATAGGGTTCGGTACTATCTGCGGCTTCAGTCATCCACTGGGGGACTTGCAACGTCTCCCCTGCAGATGGGGGGACTGCTGTACAGACACACACATAGACACACGCAAATCTGTGGAGGGTCAGATCACCATGCTTAGGACAGAATCTTCTCTTTATGCTACTCGGGGTTTAATCATCAGAATAACAATTATGATGGCGATGAACATAATATAGTGGATGACGGAGAACTCCCTGAAAAGTCTGAAAGATATTTGGCCTATATCACCATAGCCGAGCTCTGGGATCAGGGATATAGGTGGATTTACCAAAGAAAAGGCAGCATTGTGTGTATGCTGCCCCCACCATCTGTTCTTCCCCCGGGTTAGCAGAATGAGACAAACTCTCTGGGCAAGATATTGATTCACATTTTTCAAGTGCTGACTCCTGGTTTGGATACAGAGCTGAGGTCAGAATTCTCGTGTCTTTTTCCAACCAAACCGATTTTAAGACAGGCAAGCAATCACAGAATGCTCCTCCATGCAATAAATATGAAAATACTTAACCTCCCGAGGGTATTACGAAGCATAAATCATGTCTTTAAAGGCCCCGTGACAAGTTGAAATGAAAAGCATTCAAAGTAGAAAAACACAATGAGAGCACTACCAGAGCCATTCACTGAATTTTGTGTAGATAGTTGTCCCATTAACTCAATGAGTTTTATGGTTTTGAAAGTGTTCATCAATAGCTAAACATTAGGTTGCTAAAATAGTCCAGGACTCACTCATCTGCCTAAATATGCTACAGACTCCACATTTATCAACTTGCTCAAATGGCTACTTTCTGTGCTTTCCTTCCTTCCTTCCTCCCCTTCCTCTCTCCCCTCTTCCCTCTCCCCCCTCTTTCTCTCTCTCTCTCTCTCTCTGTCTCTGTCTCTCTCTCTTGTACTTCTTAAAGGAGCCATTAACAAGAGGATTCACTCATCAGGGCGGAAAATGACTTGCAGCTGGAAGATCTGACTACAGGCATGGATCCATCTAAGGCTGATAACAGATTTCAGGGAAAGGATGTGGGAGCCATGCACTCAATGGAGAGTAAGAAGGGCAGGGATTACCTTTGAACTGCCCCACGAGTGAACAAATAAAATCCCATGAGCGTGACAACTGTAGCCTTTTCAGTCACGAAAGGGCTGACTCGAGTAATATGAACTACAGATTAAACTATAAAAATCGCAGCTACACATGTACTCCATGAGCTTATTGAATGTTAAGCCTCGAAAGTTTGCTACTCCTCTTACAAAAGCAAACTAGTTGTTGTGCCATTTAAAAGAGATTAATCCAATTAATATTATACCTACCAGACTAGGCCTTGTATCTATGAGCAGTTTGGTTCTCTCTTCGCTTTATCATGTCAGCCAAAGAAACTAAGTTGGAGGAGATCACAACCACCACTTTCCTTTTTGGGAAAGCCCAACCACTCATCCAACTTAGGAATCTCCTCATGCTCCCAGCCTCACGTTTACTTGCAGCCACTGCAGTGATTCTATGATTGTATTTAATCATCAGAAAGTGCTTCCTAAGGTAAAAACCAGAGTTCTATCCATTGGTCCTAGTTCTGGCCTCCAGAGTAAAGTGAAACAAGCCTATTTCTACTTTAAACTTTGATAATCTCTCCTTTAAAACACATCTCTCTTTCCCCCTCTTAAATACCTGGGCCCTAGCAAATCCAAGGGTGATGCGAGGCCCGGTAGTTTGGGCCTTGTCTGGGAGCTTGTTGGAAATGCAGAGTCCCAGACCCCCCAGGCCTCCTGACTCAGAATCTGTAGTGTATGTAACAAGAGTCCCAGGTAATTCACTTGCACATGAAAGTCCGGGAAACGTTGCTTTAGACCAGTGGTTGGTAAACATTTTCTGCAATGGGCCAGATGGTAAACATTTTAGGCTTCGCAGGCCATATGTCTTTGTCACAACTGCTCAGCTCTGCTGTTACAGTGCAAGAGCAGCCACAGATAAAATGTAGCTGAGCAAGCAGAGCTGCATAAAGAAACTTTAGGGACGCTGAAGTTTGAATTTTAACTTTCACTTTGTGAAATCATTTACTGCTTTTGGGTTTTTCCACCATTTAAAAATATAAAAATGTAAACTCTTCCTTGTGTACTGTATAAAAGCAGGCAGTGGGCTGTAGCTTGCTGGGCCCACTCTCTACCCTGGTATTTCAATGGGAACATGACAATACTGCTAGTTCTACCTGGACCTGGCCCCAACTCTAGGCCATGTATCCCAGTTCCTCAAGGTGGCCTGGGCTGAACCAAACACAACAGGTGATGTTTAACATTATCAAGCAGAGCAAGACCATTATTTCTTTTTCTTTTTACACAGTATTTCTGTTAATGTAGACTGATGCTTAACACCACACTTACTTTAACATAGCAGTACACCACACAGTTGGATAATGCATTTGTGAACAATTAAAAGGCATTTAACCTTTTGCAAAGTGGACTTTTAACTTCAATTGTCATATCTTCTCAAACTATAATTAATGGTTACTACTAACACTACCATACTTTCCTCTATATGAATTTTGCCGTTTTTATCAAGAAAGCACCATTGATATTCCTTCCTGATTGGGGGGGGGGGGGTTGGAGCTGGAACACACACCACACACTACCATTTTTAAAATCCTCACCAGAATGTCCCCTGTGCACATGAAAAGTAAAAAGGTATGTGGCAAAGGGCATTCTGTTAGTAGGTTCCTCTCCATGGAGGATTTTTCAAATTTGCTAAGGACAGAGAAGGGAAAGATGAAGGCCAAGTATGGTGGTGGCATAAAGTCACCCATTTCCAGAACCCTGGAAAATGTCACGAGTAAAGGGACAGGAAGAAGGAGCTCAGAAAGGAGCTGAGAGTTATATCTGCAACCTAATGGCTCCCAACCTGAGCTGCTCTACTACATCTTACACGGGAAAACACTGCATGAGATGACTTTAAAGACACTAACTCTAAAGTGTGGAGATTTGTCATTGGTGCCATTACTTATCTAGTTATCTCTTATACGTCCCCCTAGACCTCCCTTCAGACCCACCACCAAAGCTTGCGGATGCCTCCTTTTTCTCTCTCAAACGTACCCCTCTTTCCATCCTTATGGTCACCATCCTGGTTAATGCTTCACCCCAAAATTACTGCAGCTGTCTCCATTGGCCAGACATCCAGAGTAGTTCACACCACTGCCCGATTAAATCCACATGAATCACTTTGTGTTTTTGGTACCGTCCCTGTCCTTCTAAACGATCTTCAGTAGTTTCCCAATACCTAAAACATGAGCCCCATACCCTTGGTACACTTCGGTCTTCCCAAAGCTCCTACCCACGCCTCCTCCACATCACTATGACCGGCCTCCTCTCGGTCCCCAGCACCTGGGGGCTGATTTCACTTGTTTGCCTCAACCCTTCTCACGTGCTTCCCTCACCTCTAAGCTGGGCTCCACATTCCCACCTCAGGCCAAGTGGGAGGCATAAAAATATATTCAGATAACTGACAATCCTGACTGTAGGAAGGCAAATGCTAAGATGGGCACGGGCACGTTAGAAGAGAACAGATTAAAATGAGAAGGGACCTTGGAGATTGTCCTCACTTTCCCCAAGCTCTCTGGCTGCCACTACACACACCCTTCCAGGTAACAGTAGTACCCGCAGACCCCAGCCCTAGGCCCTCAGCTCTTTCCTGTGCTCAGCAGCCCGGCTTTGCTCACCTGCATACACGCTGACTCTCAGATCTAAAGTTCAGGTTCCTAGTTCTCCACTGAGCTCCACTCAAAAGCTAACCCTCTCTGACATGCCTAACTTAAGAGTATCTCAGGCACCTCTGAACAAAATCTGCCCACTTCCCTCCACTGTCTCCCCCAAACCCAATTGTTCCGGTCTAGCCCAACATTATCTCATGACTGAACTATTTTGAGCCACCTCTTAACTGGTTCCCCATCTTTAATCCCGATCCCCTCCTGTCCATGATCCACATTACCAAAAAGTCACCCTTCCTTTATGCAAATTTAATTGGCCATCGTGGAGCCACGGGGGTAAGTCGTGGCAGAGGGAGGCAGGCACCGCCTCTAAGTGGAAGAGGTGAGCAGCAGCAGCGCTGTATTAAGCAGCTCAGGATGTAGAGGACACGTGAGGCATCCTATTGGGACTCACCAAAATATTCAAAGAGGGGAGTCAGTGAGAACTTGAAATTAATGTTAATACACCCTCAGTGGGTATTAATATTAATATAAATTCATATATACTCAAAAGCTGGTGAAATCGGGAGTTGTTCTGGCTATAGATTGGTAACTATTTGGATCATTCCATAGACAGAAGAGCCAAGGGGGCTATGGAGAGTTTGCTGAGATATTTGAGAAGATCCTAGTAAACCATGGCAGTTCATATCTGAGAAGATAATCACACCCTTCTATAACATGTCCTCCTGGCACATAACCTTCAAAGAAAGGCTTGGGGCCTAGAGGATCCTTATCCAACCCAGGAGGGCAATACCACTATTCTTATGAGTCTGGAATATTCATGTTTGGGGCTGAATAGTTAAATCAACTATTAAAAGCAGCTACAGGGTCTTCAATCTTTTCCTCTTTGCTAAAACACAACTAAGAATTGAGTCACTCATTCATCAAACATCTATTGTGTGCCTATTATGTATAAGTGGAGAGCACAGAGATGACGCACACACACCCTCTGTCCTATAGGAACTTGAAATCCAGCAACGTGGTGCAGTCTGCTACAGCTTCATGTGGAATATACCGGAAGGTGCCATTAAGCTCATCTAATATAAGTGCTTACTAAACCAGAAATTGCTTCTATGGCTCAAGAAGAATGGCCCAGCTGAGCAGCAATTCGCAAAGTGATTTCCACTCTCTCCAGAGGTCCCTCCTTTCTGTTTCATCTACTTTACTTTCATTGGCTCCTCCACGGGGCTGGAGATCCCACTCTCTATGGAGAAATGAGTATTCCACCCACCCGACCAGGGAGTGAAGAACCCCATTGCTCCTTTATACCTCTGTACTGAATGACCATGGAATCTGTTTACCCAGCTAACATGATCATAGACAAGAAAGGACAATAATTTGTGTCACTAAGTCTCCACCAGATGATACACAACTTTTCCTTCTGACCTTTCTTCAAAGTTTCCCACTTTGCCTTCCCCTATCCATGAATGGCTTCCTCATCCGCCACTCATTCATTCACACACACCAAAAATACACCACAGCACTGTATTGGAGTCGGTTCAGTACAAAAAGACCTTCCTGGCACTCCAGCTTCCATCGCAGGTCCTCGCTCCATTCCTCATTCGCATAACCTTTCATGCATCCTTCTTAGTTATATCGTCAGCTCTACCAACTCAAATCCCTCTGCTAGGCCATGGCTTCGGGCCTACTCAGGCACCCCTCTGCCCTAGTGAACTTTAAGAAAGGTCTCTTAAAAGTTCACAAGTAATAAGACAACATTGTGTGTTACGATTAGCACTGATTCAATGGAATTATTTCCAGCCCAGCTGGTGATCAATCTGTGTTGGACGGCAACGTGTCTGCCGGTACAAATGAGCTGGTGCCCTCTGCCACATATCTACCTTAATTACTAATAATAATAAACTTAAATTAAAGCTTTATAGCATATTTCATATCAGTATCAAAATGTTGGCTTCACCTTGAGCTTGGAGAAATCAACTAAAATTCCAAACCCCAGGATCTTTTCATATTGCAGTGAGAAGTCTCCAGAGATGGTACAGCAGGCATGGGCACACAATCTTTACCAAAGAAAAACAAAAGATATTTATCATGTGAGGGGGATGTGGATGTGTGTGTGTGTGTGTGTGTGTGTGTGCACGTGACTATATACATACATCTAGTTTTTCTTTTTTTAGTGCTACTTCCTGACCCCTCAGAACAATTTTCTTAGGACATTAGCTGTGGACATTTGCATGGATTTTTCAATAGCTGGCTGTGTAAAGGGAGACAGACTTTTTGTCTTTACCCCCGAAAAGAATGGAAACAGACTCTTCCTTTCAAAAGTTGGCAGAGCTAAGTGGCAGAGGGGTCCAGCTCATTTGTACAGGCAAACACGTTGCCGTCTAACACAGATTGATCACCAGCTGGGAAGCAAGTCATTCCGCTGTAGGCTCACAATAACATTGGCTCTCCGCTGCTCTGCTGACCATCAGCGGCAGATTGATGTGCAGCTCTCGGAGCGAAGGAGCTGGCTGCAGAGGAGCACTTGGAGAAGCTAAGCAGGTTGCGAGTGTATTAGTCATGGACTCCCTGCCTAGAAAAACAAAAGTTTCCCACCTTTCTGACCTGAGTTTGGAGAACTATTAGGGGCCGAGTTTGCTTTGTGACTTGGGAGGCTGCGTACAGCTTTCCAGAGCAACATAAAAAATGAATACCTATTGGCACTTCCCGGTGAAATGCCAAAATCCACAAAGAGAAATGACCAAGGGCCATTTTTTTTCCTCTTTTCCCACTGCGAGTGAGAAAGAAGAGACATGATATTTCATGTCACTGCCAGAGAGTTTGTTTTGTAAAAACAAATGAAGATGTACAGCTTGTTACACCATTTGGAGAAGAGTCTAGGGTCTCAGAAAAAGAAGAACATTTTGCTGCGTTTCTTCTAGGATGATGAGACCGAAACCCCCGAAACAAAGAGCTTTAAAATGCCATGCCAGCAGGCGAGGCATGCTTGCTGCTTAGGCAAATGGGCACCTAAGTGACAGATTTGAAAAACAGGTCAACCTGCTGATGTGTTTTATTTTGTGTAAGCTTGAGTTATTAAATTTTCCAAAATTTTTGCACTTTTTAAAAACTATTAACGTGACACTTGCAACCTATTCCTTTTTAAAGCATTTTGAAACTTTAGGTACATTAACGTTTCAATAGTGGTTTTCTGCGCTGGTTTTCATCGTCTTCTAATAACAGACATTTTAACCAAAGACAGTTAGCACAAGAAAGTGGAGTAATTACACGGGGGGGGGGCAGCAGGGACTACCGTATGGCTAAAGCCGATAAGAATGCCTGGCACATAGCAGGTCCTCACTAAGGATTTGCTGACTGACTGCCTATTTGAGGGAAGCCGGCTCAGCAGCACCATTACTTATTTTGCTGGCCTAATAGAAGGTTTAACGGCAAATTTTCCTGAGCAATCTTCCCACAACTTTCACATCACATCTTAATGAAGAGACACAATCGTGATTATACCATTTCTGCCATGACCACTTGGTCCACCGTGAACACTACTAAATTAAAGCTGAATATAAAGAAGACAGCTAGCCCAGGGGATTAATTTCTGCAGAGCTAGTGAGGACACAAACTACTGTTTTCCTTCTCACGGGGGTGCTGTATGGGTTCCTCTCCACAAAGATAGGAAGAAATAAATATGTAGTAGTTAATGGCGGGGAGAAGCAACAGTTTTCTGGCAGTAGTTCAAAGCCAGGAAACGTCGCCATTTCCAGAGAGTTGCATGTACTTTTCAGCAAAAAGGTTTGTGATAGCACTTCCTAATGAAATGCCAAAATCCACACCGAGAATGACTGAGTAGCGGGGTTTTTTCTGTTTTCCCACTGAGAGTGAGATAGAAGATACATGATGTTTCATGTCACCGCCAAAATGGTTTGTTTTGTAACAATATATGGAGAGAGACAGATTATTACACCACCTGTACTATACTATGTGCTAGTATGTTAATAGGTAATTAATCTTGATTTGATAGGGTTTAAGATTTTTATTTTTTGGCACATATGCTCAAGCTATTATGTTATAAATCTCAAACATTTCAGCAAATGTCATCCTGATCGTTCCCTACTGCACAGAACACTACTAGTGAAATATTCAAGGTCAGGAACTTGGATTCTTTACCCACTGTATTCAGGAAAACCAATTTATTGTTCTGTCTTAGTAAAGAGGGGTGATTTCTTTGGGGCCTATATCATATTGGCAGCCAATCTAGAAAACTTAGAATTACTTTTAGGCAATGGAGGTTTGTTAAGTACATTAAGCTGTCTCTGTGAATTTAAACGCATACCCTGTCGCTATTACTATGATAAAACTTGAAGTTCAACATTTTATACTACTTTTTAAGAATTAATTGTGTGCTTGATATGTTTGAATGGTGCACAAGATCTAACATAAATCAAGAGTATGTTTTTGCAAAGGGGTAAAAAAATCTTAGGAAGGTTTTGAGGTGTTTTAAAAGAAACTGTAATATTGAATGGTAGTGGTTTAGCACGCTAATTTTCTCATCAATTTATTGGAATAAACATAATTAACTATGTTTGTCATTAAACCAAATTACTATGTAACATTATTTAAATTGAACAAAAGTTAAGCACTTTCTAAAATATAAAATGTAGGTGAATTTGCCTACTCATTGATATTTAGTTGTAACCCCCAAATATAGTACTTGGGGCATTTTGACAGCCATTACTGAACGTGTCAAAGTGGTGAAAACCTGTCATCTGACCGACACAACGTTCCAGCAGAGGTGAAGCTAGACGGTGTCCCCACTTCTTGTTTTCACGTCTCATACCCGAAACAAGGGTCTCTTTCCTGGTCTATGTAGTGCCATATTTTTCATAGTTTTGTGCTTTTTGTTAGTGATTTTGCTTGTTTAGAGTAACCCACAAGTACCGGACGTGACGTGCCTTACAGGGAAAGTGCATGTCTTAGGTAAGCTTTGCTCAGGTTGTTGACCATGAGCTCAATGCTAATGAATCAGCAAAATTTATGAAATGATGTGTCTTTAAGTAGAAACACACTTAAAACAAGGCCACATATTGGTCAGCTGTGAAAATGCTGAGGCAAAAGGCTCGTGGGAACCTAACCCTGTGTCTCCCTTGGGAGCGGTGGCTCAGTAGCCACTAATTCGGTGTTCACGGTGACTTAATAGAACATAAGAACTGCAAATAATGAGAATCCACTCTAATTATTTTTTAAAATGACCTTAATACAAAACTTTCACTATTCAGAGAGTGTTCTCTACACTTAAAATGTATTAAAGAAACCAATTTTTAAAGAGATACTAAAAATGGCTAAATTTTTTTTAATGACAATACTAAGAGCTGACAAGAATAAGGTGCAGCTGAAGTTTTCATACACTGCTGGTGGGACTGCAACCAGTGCAGACACTCTGGGAAACAGTTTGTCACTGTCATAGGGAACTAAACAGATGCTTACCACGTAAACCAGCAACCCCACTCCGAGGTATTTACCCAGGAGAAATAAAAGCATCTGTTCACGCAAAAATTTAAACATAAATGTTTGTAGCAGCTTTACTCAACAGCGTCAAGAGCTGGAAACAACTCCAACTTGGTGAGTGAATAAAGGAATTACTGTACAGAGATACAATGGGATACTCTTCAGCAAGAAAAAGAAAAAAACTACTGATACACACGACAATATGAGTGAGTCTCAAATGCATTTCTTCTTGATGATAGTCAGAAGAGCTATATACTGCATGATTCCATTTTATTCCATTTTGAAAAAGGCAAAACTGTAGGGACAGAAAATAAATCTGTGATGCTCAGAGGCTGGGGGTGGAAGCAGGAGCTGACTGCAATGGGGAATGAGAGAACTTTTGGGGGTAATGGACCTGTTCCATATCATGATTGTCTATGTTTATTAAAATTCAGAACTGTTCACAAAAAGGACAAAATTTACTACTATACGTAAATAATAACTCAATAAACCTAACACACACACACACACAAAGGTAACACAGGACAGTACTGCTTTAATTACAGACATCCCTTCAAATTCTCCTCTGATGTTTACCGATGTTCACAGGCACAGTTTTATCTAGCTATGATATAAAGTGATGATTTCTTCTGCTTTTTAAAAATGATTAATTTTGCCAGTCCAGCAAAGACCAGCATGATGATCTGGCCAGGTAAGACCCCTTAATCAGCTTCAAGTCAGCACCTTTTCTGTGCTCATGCAGAAGCATTTCTCATGACCTGGTTTTAGTTCTTGGTGGTCTTCTCAGGACTTCGTGCATATATATATGCTCTTAAGTACCAATGAAAGAAGTCAACAGACATTCTGAAACAAGGCCTCTTTGTGGCCTTCCTCCCTGAGAGGTGCCACCTTCTCCTGCCCTCTAACAACAGAACAATCATTCACAGAGCATAGCCTGGGTACCATGCCCCAAGCTTAGCCCCGGGAATAAAAAAATGGATCAACAGCTTGCCTTATATCACGTCCTCGCTCTAGCTTCAAATAATGGTGTCTCCATGAACTTTACCCCTCAAAACTTCTGGCATGAGTTCTATTTTAGAATTCTCTCCTTTGTTTATACTCTCTCCTTTCCAGCATTTATCTTCTGAATTATTCACTTCTCCCAGATTTAATCCTCACCATAATTCCATTAACTTCTTAAAGTCTGGCTCAAAGAGTAGTCTGAGCTGATTCTGCTTAAATCCATCTTCTTGTGGAGAAAAAAACAGGATCACACAAGTCAATGTCATTTCATCTCATCTCATCTTTTCATCTCACACTTTGTTACTAAGTGTGCTCTCTATGACGAGAAACAATCCCAGTTTGAGAACTTATACAAGGCACCATTTCGATGTTTAATGTAATCCTCCAAAGTAAGCACTAATTCCCTTTGGGTACAATGGTTTTCATAATTTTTCTAAATGAAATGGTGTCTCTGACATAGATATGGCCCCTGCTAGAGTTCACGGTTTCTAATGACTTACAGAACTTAAAATATTATAGACTTTGTGGCAGGTAAAAGTAACTAGAATCCCTACTCCAAGAGTTATAATTTAGCTCCCACAATACACACGTCCAAATTATTTGTATAATTTTATAAATAAACCCGTCTCTAAGTTTTCCTTTCAAGAAAAAATGAGCACTTATGAAAGAATGAAAAAATACTCAAGGTGCTGGTTTTTCCCCAAATCATAGCAAACAAATGTGCAATTTAAATATACACATATATACATATATACACATTCGCACACACTTGCACATAGTTCCCGAATTCTTAGAAAACTGAATAAAAGTTTCACGGCTTAGAAAATCTGAGTTGCACAGTTTGCTTGTTTTCTCTTATTTGGTTTAATTCAAGCTGTATCTGATGTATGCTTCTCTCTTAATCCAATTAAGTTATCTTGATAATTTACATTTAAAATGTAGAGGCACTTACTGTAATTTTTCTAAATATAAGGTGCATGAATTGTTCTATTCGCATCAAATAATAACGAGCAACTGTAAGATATGTCCCAACAGCAATTTCACTATCATTATGATAGTGCTGTTATGAGACTCAAATTCTAGTTACTCAGCAGTAACTATAACGTAATCTGGTTTCTTCTTTGATGTTTCATTCTAAGTATCTTAACTTATTTTCACCCCAGACATTCCCAGTACCTGAATGCTTCTTGGTGGAGCCTTTGTCTTGCCTAGAAATACCTGAAACGATTAGCTCTACTTTCCCTTCTTTCAAACACAAGGGTGCTTGTGGGGAAGAAAACTGATGCTGGAGAAAGGTGGGATAAGAGGGAAAGAAAATTCTCTTCAATCTTTAACGGAATTTAGCTAGCAAATTAAAAAAAAAAAATCTTTGTTCAACTAGAAGCTTAATATAAATGTGTTCCTATTTCTAAACAATAGTTCTTAGTTATGCAATTATAATGCTTCCTAGGAGGGGGAATCAGTGCTTTCAAACACACTATCGCTCTGAGAGATTCAGGTGGGAGGTAAGTACCCAACTTTGGGGGTTGATGCTGAGCCTGAAGAAGTGCAGCCAAGAATAAGCACAGCGCATATGGCCACACTGACAGGGACTTCTGGCCCTGGGTGACAGCAGAACAACTCAGGCTCTTGTATACACGTGAGCACCTGAAAGGCCAGCACTGCAGGGTCAAGTTACGTGAAGAGGCTTCCCCATGAGTGGACTTCCAAGTCCCCCCACAGCTGTCGATGACTTCGATGCTGAAGTTCACTTGGGAACTCAGACAGCCAAGCGTCTCAGCAGGACGGGCTGGACCTCCACTTTTTTAATCCCTTCTTGTTTCTAGAGCCCAACTTGGTGAGAAATTGGTGTGGGGAGCCAAAAGGTCAATTTCCTAGGCCCCAAAACTCACTGATACTGGTTCATGGTGTAGGTTCATCCAACCCATTGTAAAAGTCCAGGAAAACCAGGACAGATAAGTATAAATCAGCTTAGTTGCTACAGCTCCAGTAAAAACACGCTTACCTGTGAAGAAAATACTATTGTTATTAACACTGACTTTACCCTAATAGGAGATACAAAGTACTGTTTGAAGGCTCTATCCGTGCCTATGTTGAGCCTTCAAACAGCACTTTATAACTCCTATTATCCATCCTTCTTGTAAAACAGTGTAATTCTCTGTTCACAATGCTGCCTTTGCCACCAGAGTGCATAATCTTTGGGGAGGGGAACATATTTCCATTTCTCTTTGTATCTAGTACCTCGCACAGTGCAACTGGTGGATGTTGAATAAATGTTTGCTGAGTTAATAAGTAAACGGTGCCATGAGTCTTGCTCTACTGGGAGGGCGTATTGTTAAGACCCTCTGAACCCTTCTATAAAGTCTCTGTCCCTGACTAGGGGGATGACAGAGAAGCATGGCTTATAAATGAAGAAGAGGGAAGGGTAGGGTGTGGGATGTTGCTCTATCCAAATGGTTTTCAGTGACAAAACACACCAATGCCAAAGATGCAAAGGAGGAGTCCAAAAAAAATCATTTCATAAGATTAAATAGGAAAAGTCTATATTTATAAATATGTTTTCTGAGTTTTAAAATATGCATAATTAAATAATAAACTGAATAGCATAAGTAGATGATTATTTCAAGTATAGACTTAAAAGTATATATTTATTCCAAGTCGAGCAAGAAATTGGTAGGGGAGTAAGGTCTTCCTTTTGGAAAAATAAGGAATTATATTCACGAGTGCATTTTTACGAGAGAAGATAAATAGTTGTGAAGGCTTTTGGGGATACCAAGGAAGGCATAGCAAGGGAAATATTTTGGCATGTTAGTGTGAAAAAAAGAGCAAATGAAAAAATTACAGTATAGTAAGTAATTAAAACAATAGTTGAGTAAAAACCAGTAAGATTTTGACTATGGCGGCAGGAAGGGAAGGATAGGAAAGGAGGCGCCCCAGATACGGACGACAATACAGAAACCAGCACACAGTCAATGTGCTGTGCAGGTGGCACATTTCATTACTAACAAAGTAGGCAGCTATACTCGCACAGCTCTCCGTCCAGGGTGCTCTCAAAATTATTTATAAAGCCTTATGACTCACCTACTGTAAGGGAAAGTCTGCAACCAATAAGCTGAACTAAGGTTCTGACCATTTCTCATATGAAAAACCACGCTCATGAACTCCTCTGTGGTATACAGCTCGTCCCCATCTGGGATTTAGGCATGTGATTTACTATGCCCGGCACACACACCCTCCCCCCACTGCCCTAACAATACAACTGTGGTTTACACAGAAGCCAGATCCTGAGAGGGACCATCATGACCAAAAATGTTAAGTATATTAAATATGCAATCAGTAGAGGAGGCCCTCACTAGATGGGCAGAGAGAGGCTGGGTGCCATGATAAGCGAAGTCCTGGTTTCCCAGGGACATGATCTTCGTCTACTTTGGAAACAGACTGTGCTGGTGAAGGGGAGGGGGAGAAGGCAGTAAGGCTGAGCAACTGTATTTGGGGCGTGGGGGTGAAGCAAATGCAGAGGTGGGTGAGGGTCTCAGGATGGTCTGTGGGGAAGAAATTACAAAAACTAATTTGAAACCCAGAGGTGGTAGAGAAAAGGCCTGGAAACCAACCGAAATAGCAGTTGATCTTTGGCCTCTCAGATCTTAAACTGGGCCGAGCCTCTGGCTGAGTTCACCGGGGCCATTGAGCAGCTGTCCGATGATAACCGCTTTCATAGTTGTCAGCAACATGTGGTCAGAGCCAGTCCTGGGGCTGTTCCCACTCTGTGGAGGTGGAGAAGGGGGTCTATGTTTCCCTTCATTTCTACCTCTGCTTGAGCTATCCTAAATTAGGAAATCATCTGGATTTGTAAAAATAATCACTTCTTGGCATGTTCACAGAGTCGGCTGAAATGTTATTTTGGAAAGGAGAATTTGAATGCCCCGAGGTCACAATAGGAAATGAATCTGGCAATTTGAAAGAGCACCTGCTGAAGTTCCAGGCCATCTCAGTATTCAAATAATTTATCCATCCTCCCAAATAGCTTTTGTGTGTTTTCTTTCTTTCTTTTTTTTTTTTTTTTTTTAAGAGTTTTAAGTTATTACACTTAGTATCAGAAAACAGCCCTGCTTCTTTATATGTGCATTCTGGAGCTTTTCTCCAACACTTTTTCACAATTCAACAAATACTCATTTAGAGTCGACTTTATACACAGTACTCTGCTAAGCACATATGTATCAATCAGAAAGCTTAGGCTGCAAGCAGCAGAAAATCATTCTCAAACTAGACTAAACAAACAACTTAGAAACTTGTCTCATGGGCTGAGGAATTCAGGGGTAGCTCCAGGGTCAGCTGATTCAGAATTTGAGCAAAGTCATTAAGTATCCAGGTTCTCTTCATCTTTGTATTCCTTTCCTGTTGCTGTTGTAACAAATTACCATAGACTAAGTGGCTTAAAACAACACAAACTTCTTACCTTACAGTTCTGGAGGTTGGAAGTCTGATGCGGGCCTCACTGGGTTAAAATCAGTGTGTCAGTAGGACTGCGTTCCTTTCTGCAGGCTCAAGGGAAGAGCCTGTTTCCTTGCCTTTGCCAGGTTCTAGAGGCTGCCTGCATTCCTTGGTTCATGGCCCCTTCCAGCTTCAAAGCCAGCGATGACTGGTTGAGTCTTTCTCACACTGCATCCCTCTGACACTGACTTTCCTGCCTCCCTTTTCCACTTTTAAGGACCCTTGTGATTATATTGGGCCCAATGATTATCCAGATGGGCCCAATATAATACAAAATAATCTCTCCATCTCAAGGCCCATACTCTTAATCACATCTGCAAGTCCCTTCTGCAGTGTAAAGTAATACAGTCACAGGTTCCAGGGACTAGGAACTGAATCTTTTAGGGCTATTTGGCCTACCGTAATCTCTACCCCTCCAGACTCAGTGTGGGCTTTGCCTTCAGGTTTGTTCCTGTCAGAGTTCATAAATGGTAATTAGAGTAGCTCCAAGTCTCATATCCAGACTAACCTTCCAGAGGAAGGAAAGGGTGAGCCGCATCTTTCTTGCATCTCTTTCTTAGAAGGAAAAGGAAACCTTTGCTATAGGTATGACTGAAATGGGTCACCCGCCCTTTATCAATCCAAGTTTTGACAAGGAGAATAGGTTCACTGTAATTTCAGAGACTAATAATTTGGGATGGTTGTAGGAGAGTCAGCCACCATATTCACTAGAATGTAGCAAATGCCAAGAAGGGAAGAGAATTACTATTTATAGGATACTCATAACTAAAGGTGCACTCCAGTGCTGGATGTTTTACATGTCATCTTGCTTAATCTCATATCAATCCCATGAGGTAGGTATTAAACCAATTTTACCAAAACAACTGAGGCTCAGTCTGAATTTTTCTATTTATTCTAGTTATATATACTTCGTATATACCATTTCATCTACAAATGGAGATGCAGACATACTGGTTATTAAGGACAGGAGAGCAGATGAAATCCAGTGTTCTTTACCAAAAGAAGATCCTTTGATACTATGACAGTGTTGTCAAAAGTAATCACGACTCTGAGCAGCCTACCTATCGCTTGCTAGTAAACAGGCCAGGGGTCCTAACTTCAAGTCTATGGTTCTCCAAAGGTCAGAAATCTGAATTCCCAGTGCAGTGTGCACACACCTGAGGCTGCTTAGGCTGCTGCTCCCCGATAAAGACAATGACACGTGATGAAATGACGTGGAGGCTAAGCACCAAGAGTCTGAATTTTACAGGTGTATCAGTCAGGGGCCAATCGAAAGAGAAATACCAGTTATTTTAACAGAGAAAATTTAATATAGAGAATTGTGAACAAGATATGAGGTTGTTAGCTAGGTAACCCTTTGAAAGGGTAAAAACACAACTCTAAGGTATTGTGGGGCAGTACAAGTACAAAAAGGAAAAAAAAATTACTAAAATTAGGGAGCCTGGAGGTGCGCTCTAAGGAAATGATACCCAAGTTTTAGAGGAGGAGGTGATATTTAGCGGGTGTCAGGGTCCGGGGACAGCCCAGGGAGCTGATCCTACGAGTGCTGAAGAGCTAGCTGGAAACTGTGCGTTGGGCGGGTGCTTCCAAAGGAGCTGTGCGAGGCGAGCAGCGGAGCAAACCAGGGCTCGGCCTGTCTCCCCCGCCCTCTAGCGCGCCCTACAGGCCGAGCTGATTGGGAAGCCAGCTGGCTGGCCAGAAGGAGGGCGCAGGGTGCCAGCCTCCACCCCAAGGAGAGCAAGGAGGGTGTCTGGGCTGAAAGACGACGGCTTAATACAGAGGACAATGAGCGACTATCCTGTGGTGCCAGCGGCAAAGCCTCATTTCAGGTCCTGTCCACTTCTGTGAATGATACAGGAGAGGCACGGGCTGATTTAAAGAACAGCCGTCACAGCTGTCACACTCTGGAACTGCTTTGTTAGCTTTCGGGACAGCGCTTTCCCCCCTCTACAGAACCATCACAACACCACTAATTCCTGAATGTGGCTATCACTCCCATTCCTTTCTGGGGGTGGAGGGTGGACAAGAATCTAGTCATGTTTGTATTATAAACAGCTCTTAAAAAGTGACTACATTCACAACTTATTTTTGTCATGCAGGGAGACAGTGGTTAAAAGAATCTACTTTGTCATCCGACGGCTCTGGGTTCAAATCCTGATTTTGACCTTAGTAGCCGTATGACTTCAGACAAGTACCTTCACTGCCTCAGCCTCACTCTCCTAGCTGTTCCAGGGGGACAGACAGAAATAGTACTTACCCCATGTTTGCTGTGAAGATGAACTTAATTAATTACCACCATAAAACTTATTAAGTTGGCCGTCAACTGGTTTTTCCCCCAAGTCTGGGAAAGAAAAATGCTGCCCATCCCACTTTTGAGAAAACTGCTTTGTAGCCTTCCCACAGCATGCTCACCTCGACAGCTCCAATCTCATTGTACTGTGATTATTTTTAATAATCATCTTTCCAAATAAAATGAGAGTTTCTTAAAAGTAGAACTGCATATTTTTTACCATGTACACGGTTCGGGAAAACAACTGTGGTTTTGCCTGACAGATCTGAACAATGGATCAACTCAAATACGAGCTGACCCCCAGAATGGCGCACTGGGAGGGGTGGAGCTGATGTGGATCACCGTGGAGAGGGGGGATTTTCAGAGGCAGGAGGATGGTGATGGGGGTGTCAGAATCACCTGGAACTTTCCAAAGGCACATCTCCTAACCTACCACCCCCCTAGATTCTGGCACATCCCCCTAAGGAAATTAAGAATACAGAGCTCCTTTGGGAGTCAGAGAGAAGACGCTGCAGTGTCTGTTCCTCCAGGTTTCCCCACCCACTTCCCACAGGTGCTGGCTGCAAATTCACACTCTCCCTGGGTTTGGGTCTGGATAACTGGCTATCCTCTGGGCTTACTGTGAATCCACTCTTACTGAGAAGGCAAGACTGTCTCTTCTTTCCTCTCTATTGGCCTCTGTCTCTATAAGCACCAGAAGATGGGGACCCACTATCCAGGTCACAGCCTTATAAAGTTCAAGGGAGAAATATCCATTTGGCCTGGGCCCCGAAGGCAGTGAAGAAAGACCTCTCTAGTCTCCTACGAAGAAGGGAACGGAGTCTCACCGAGGAATCATGTAAGAGAACCCGATTCCAGAACAGGGCCCTATGCTTAATGGGCCTGACAGCACACAGCCTCAGCAGTCTCCACCGCTTCACTGCTTTGTGATCTCAGGCAAGTATTCAAGTCTCTGAGTGTCAGTTTCCTCACAGGGTTGCTGCGAGGATTAAATACACTACACACAAGCCAGGAAGAACAGTTCCTAGAACAGAGCAGGCACCCAATATGCACTGCCAATTGTATGGATTTTTTTCCCTACTACAGAATTACTGATGATAAAAAGTATCACTGGAATCTGTTTCATCAAGAGACCTTTTTTTTAGTATTAAGCACTTCCCTCCAAATAAAAATAACTCTCCAATTCAAAGTCAATATTTATCAAAGAACTGAAATATTCTGCTTTTCGATAGTTATCGTATATGCTCTATACCTTTCTTAAATCTGATTCTTAAAAATCAGCAGCTGCAAGAGGCAATTATCAAAAAGACCAGTTGCTTTAGAAAAAGATGTCCTAAGGTATTCCTATAAGTAGAAAGGTATGCTGAAGGGTTTAAGTTATGATCTGCAAGTCTGACTATTTTAGGAATACACTACGGCACGGCCACACGTTTACACCTCTATTACCGTCCACCGCCAGCTACAACCCTGAGATCAGGTCTCAGACTTAGACGCGCCGTGGGCTGAGTGAGTGACGGCTGAACAACTGAACGCTTTTTCCTTTAGATTCACAAAGCAGCACAAGAAGGAAAGAAAGGCATTGAAATAGGAAATCAAACCACGATTTCTGGTCTCCGGTTTTTACTAAGTACAATTCTAAGATCCCTGGAGGGCTCTATGCGCTGAAAAAGTTCAAGTCTGTGTCTCTAGTGAGGAGTGTCAGGAGTGGGCACATGATAAAGGTTCCAAACAAGCGCAGCAGCCAGACGCAGGGACCAGCCACAGGACGGAAGTGCCCTCTGGTGCCCTTCTCAGCCTCTTAAGACACAGACCGTTGGTCAGGCCTTCGAGCTTGTAGGTTTAATATATTCCCCACCACGAAGTGATTCCGATTATTCCTCTGCCCCGGGTCATGCAATTTTCTCTCCTTTCTCCCAAAACACTTCCTCAGTAATAGGCAGAGGGTTATTACTTCAGGTTGTTGTTTTTTTAAAACTGGAGAAACGTCAGGCATGTTATTTTCAGAGTGATTTAAACAGCTCCAGTGTCATAACTAAACAGAAAGAATAAAGATGCTAAAATATTAATCATCCCGCCCAGTTGTCCACCCGGAATAGCTGAGCATGGCAACACACTGCTGTGTCCTGGCTCCGTGTCCACACTGCAGCTCACAAACACTCCCTTTCCTGAACATATGGAGCGATCTCAGCAAAGAATTCGCCTCAGTGAACCCTGACTAGCCAATCAAAACCAGAAGGTTCCAAGTTCAGTGACTAATATCAGGAATGAATTGTGCGTGGTGAAAAGGAAATTTTGTGCAGTGGAGAAATTTATACCCTGAGATCAGCCATATCACAGGTGTGCAGGATCACCTGGAGAAACTGAACTTTCAAAAAGGCGAGTTCAAACATTTCTTCAAGCAGCACGCCTGTCATCACCGGCGATGAAAAACTAAATAGCGCTCTGCGGTGTCTGAGCACCGTGACCACAGCAGGGCCGCCTGGCACTGCGAACTTCCATCCAGGGCTCGCCGGGGCAGTCACTGTGCTAAGTCCTGCAGAGGCCTGATGCTCTTTAGTTTAATCCTCACAGCCTGAAAGGTAGGTGCTATCGACCCTGGCCTGTGGGGAGAGAAGCCTGGAAAGATTAAGTCAGTTGCTCTTGGTCACACAGCTAGAGAATGAGGGGAAGGGAGGGAAGGGGCCTGTCTCTCCAATTCCAAGGCCTTTGTTCTTCGCCACCATACTACTCAGTATTCTTTAACCTCTTTCTTATGCCCTGAAGTTCACAGAAAAGGATTTTTTTAAAACCTGGGAAAATTAGAGGGAAGAAATATTCAAACATGAATAGGCACAGGTTGAGCAGGATGGTCTTGGGAAGGATGGGGGTGGGGGCACCCATGTCCAAAGTGGACTACGTTCATTAATCACCATGGGAGATAAATTAAGTACTACTTCCAAGACGAAAGACATTTTGGCTGCTGAGAGGGACCAACATTTTGACATTTCAACATAGAGTGTGTGAATAAGCATTGGAGAGACATTTACCAGCTCTTCAAATTCTATATAAAACCATAAAAACTCAAGAACGTATTACAGATTCTTAGCCAGTCTCAGCCTAAAAGATGTATGATATTAAACCCCCACACTGGTTTCCAACAACAAAGTGCTTTCGTCCCCTCTTCCCTGGCCCAACAGGGTGAACAAGGGCAGCGGTGTGGCCAGTGGTCCGCAAGAACCAGTAGAGCCTCAACTCAACAGGAACCACCTGCAAAGCACAAGGCACCGTGATGACAATCGCTTCGCATGTACCCAGCAGTGTGCTCTTTGTATGTTTTATAGCATTTAACTCTCACCAACCCTGTGAGATGAGCACTACTATTTGCCCACTTTAAAAATGAAACAACTGAGGCATAGAAAAGAGTTAAGCAATTTGCCTGAGTCTCATACTTAATCGCTGAGGCTACGCTGCAGGCCCCACAGAGTGAAACACGGTGCCGACCATCCAGATTTTACAATAATGTGAAGATAAGGAGAGGTTTCCCTAGCTCCAGGGTTAAGGAGCAGGGGAGTGGCCACCCACTTATGACACCTCGAGGAGTGGGAAGTGTGCTCAGTTAATTGGGGGAGGAGATCTTCCTGGAGGAGGGGGCTCACTTTGGAAAAGGAAGAGGGAAAAGGGAAGAAAAAAAAAACAGCACCCAAGTGTCCCAAATCCAACTTCTACACTCTCCCGCTTCCCTGAAGGCAGACACCTTCTCCCTGGAGAACCTGGCAAGCTGTGGTGCTCACACCACCCTGCAGAGTGGCTCAGGGCTGGGGAAGACTCCAGGAAGCGACTCCAGATTGCAGAGTCCAGGGGTCACCCGCTCTGACCCTCCCGCTTGTTCCAGTCTCGTCCAGGGCCTTTTGTCCAACACAGCAATTTCCATCCCCCGCTATTTTATCAAATTTTAATTAGAAAGGCTCTTGAGTTGATGTTAGATACACGAAAATACTCCTTGGGAAGGAAATACTTTGTTCTATTTTAAAAGGTAGAGAAAGCATAAAAGCTAAATCCTAAGGAAAACCATCTTATTTTCAACTGAATTGGAAGGTTGGTTCTTTCAGTAGTTTCTTGTGGGGAAGTTCACTGGTCTCCAATTAAAAATCTGCTCATTTCATCTTTCCTTTAATTAATTAGTTAGTTAGTAGTAAGAATTACCAACATGTGAAATTTTTAAAGGAATAAAACTATAAATACAACTGGTGTTCTTTTTTAAAGTAAAAGGGGTGGGATGCTGAAAATGCAGTTAGGAGAACATTGGTGGGTATAAAATAAAGCAAATGATCATTTCTGCTGGGCGTGGGTTTTTTATTCTTATTTCCCAGTTCCTGAAGAGAAAGAACCTTTTACACCTGCTGACAGATTCCAGTTGTTTTTGAACCAGCTCCAACTGAGTAACAACTTTAAAACACAGAAGGCCTGAAATATAAAAGTCCCATAACAATACATGTTGAACTATAAAAGGTAAGGAAAGATATAATGGTCCACATTTTCACCCAATTACTAACAAAGCTATGGTTAGAAATAGGGAGATGCAGTATACTGATTTATTTTCAACGATTTATAAACATCTTTTGAAAAGGTTGGATAGGGGGTCAATCATTTCCAGAGACACACATTCTAGTTTACTCACATCCTATCTGACCTGTTGATTTCTTACTCTACAGACCTAGCAATTTTGAAAAGCTTAAAACTGATCCAATATGTGGTGGACCCAAAGGAGAGGCACCACCCGGTTCCGTTCCCCCTTTATGGAAGGACGTTTTGGCCCTGCTGCTGCGAATGGTGTCAGCAGATGGCCTTAGGCCCTCGGCCTCCTTAGGACTGTCTCAAGGGCACAGAGCTGTCTTGCCCAAGGACATACTCTTCCCAAGGTATTCCATATTCACGACTGATCAAGATGGAGGTACAAAGGCTCAGACATGTGAATTCAACATGGGCCAACTCTGACAGACCGTTTTGGCTCTAGAACTGACTTCCCATGGGGTTGGCAGAGGCTGTGTCCGAGCTCAGCTTCTCCTGCCCATCCTGCTTGCATGGCCTCCCTCTCACAGGTGTTGACCTCACAGATACCCCTAATAAACATCCTGCACACTGAACTCCCTCCTGTGTCTGCTCCCAAGAGAATCCAACCTGTGATTCAATGCCTCTATGACTAAAAACAGATATTCCATTTCCAAGGTAAGTGGCACAAGTTAAATGAAGGGATGTGAAAAAATCTCGCATAATTATCTTGGTACTTTTCCTCCTCTATTGGACCTACACTCCATGGGGCTTTAAAATTTGACCTAGCCTGGCCGGGTGTGGCTCAGCGGTTGAGCATCGACCTAGGATCCAGGCGATCGGGGTTTGATTCCTGGTCAGGGCACATGCCCGGGTTGCGGGCTCGATCAATAACTTTCTCATCATTGATGTTTCTATCTCTCTCTCCTTCTCCTTTCCTCTCTCTGAAATCAAGAAAGATATATTTTAAAAATAATAATAAAAAAATAAAATAAAATTCGACCTAGAAGACCGAGCAGCTCAGCCTGCTTTGGTCTTCTGAATTATTCCATGTAAAGGAGCACAAGGGAATTCTCAGTAAGGCAAGGTGAGATACCTGGTCAGCCCACAAAGTCCCTGAGAAGCGTAAGTAGTACTGCTACCTGGTCCTTCAGTGAACTCCTAGGCCATCAGGTGTGTTCCTGTTCAAACCTAAGTCTAAGCCCACCTCTGTCTCTCTCCCGCTATCCCTCTCATTCACACACACATGCTCCATGTCTCTTTCTCTCCCTCCGTATGGAAACCCGAGGTCTAGCTATAGTGGTGCTAGTCAGATTACATGTGCACAAGTGATAGAAGATGGAAATTGAATATGATCATCTCATTAATTTACATCCCAAACTACCACTTTGAGTCCAATCTCTGCATGAGCCCAGGGAAACATGCCCATAAGCGCAGCTACTAACTTCTTCCTAGCCTCCCTGCCCATTTCTGGCAAGAAAAAGTACAAGAGAAAGTATTATTTTTAAAACAAAGCAAAGGAAAAATGGATACTCTTACACTCTTTGATTGGATGACAAAATAAAATAGTAAAGGTGTATTCACCCTACTCCCATCCCCAGGGGCTGGCCAAGCTTAGGATGAGCTGAGTAGCACAGACCCTACGTGAGTTAAGAGGGAATCCAGAAACAGAAGTGTGGGTCACTTCTGTACACACAGCCTCAAGTGATGCCCCCCGAATGACTGCAGGGGGTACAGGAACACACTGGGGTCTCCCGAAGTTCACTTAGTCATAGGTGTACAACACTCACCATGTACAGGGGTAAGGAAAGCAGGTTTACAAGGAACCCTGTGCCCAAGTGCACTTCAGTCCAGCAAGTGGACCACAAGAATGTGTCAATAATGGAGGCCGGCAACGTGAGCGCTTAAGAGATTGTACCTAACTGCCCTATGCCATTGTGACATTCTTTCAAGTGAATAAAGCTATTACAATTATCATAACTTGCTTGCCTTTTTCCATACAAACAATTGTAAACCTGCTTCTGCCAACCCCTGTAAACATGTTGTAATTGACTAGTTGTTAATTCTTTAGTATACAGTGAATTTTTTTTAACATTGTGTTTATAAATGTCAAATGAACCAAATTGACTGACAGAACCCTTTACCTTTGATCTCAACCCAGTTCCTAAAGTGGATGGGTTTAAAATAGTGACAACAATTGTATTAATAATAAAAATAAAATAAAAGATCTTTATCACAGCATTCAAAACATTTTCTCTAAGATTTCTCTCTCCTGGCAGCACCATCCAGACTGAAAGAGAACATGGTGTCCGTACCCAAAACAAACTGTCAAGACTGCGTTACCTGCCCGCTGCAGCTCCTTTAAGGATCTTAAATCAATTGAAACTACTGCTCAGCAACTTCCGTCCCTCTCTTACGCTGTCTTTCCCTGCAAAGCACTTGGTTCTAATCAGACCACTTCCTTCCTGCTGCTTTGGTTTTTATTACCAAAGTTCTTCAGTCCTTTTCACCACCCCATATGCTAAACAACTTCCACTCTTAGAAGCACATTCTCTGAGACCCCTAAGGAGAAGCCAGGCTCAGCTAAAGGTCTTCAGTAATGGAACCGGCCTTCAAATATTCTAGATGAAGCTGAGAAGAGACGGAGTTTGTCTTCAGTGGCTGTCACTGTTTTTCTGCACCCCTTTCCTTATGAAGAGCGCACTCCTGCTTTTCTCAGGAGTCAAGCGTTCTATCCCTCCCCACACCCTGCAATCCCAGGGAAATGGAGGAGCCCGATGAATAAATCACAGCTCATGTAGGCCTCTGTCCAGAAAAGAATGGTGCAGCAGGCCCAACCGCTTTGCTTAGAAAGGCCTGCTTACAAAGATGGCTCCCGGCTCGGCGTCTGGGAACTTGAATCTGGGGAGGGTTCCCCAATTGGTAAGAGCGGTCACTGCTCCTAATCTGTATGAACAATATGGTTTATGCCGAACACCTGCTTTCCTTCCGGGGATCTGGAATCTGGGGAGTGGACAGGCAGAGGGGGCCTTCGTGACTGATACCCTCAAAACACCCTGGACCCCGAGTCTTCAATGAGCTTCTGGGCTGGTGACATTTCACAGGTGTTGTCACCCAGGTTGTTGAGGGACTTAAGCACATCCTATGTGACTCCACTGAAAGAGGCCCTCAGAGGCTGGTGCCTGGTTTTCCCTGGACTTCACCCTATGCCCCTTTTCTCTTTGCTGATTTTGCTTTGTATCCTTTCACTGTAACAACCATAACCAGGAGTATAACTAGAATCGATTTCCATTATTCGTGGTAGTTATGTTCTAGAAATCACCATGAATGCTGAACTGACAAACACTGAACCACTGCTCCTAAAGGAAGTAGGAATATATGTGTATGTACACATTTTATTTCTCTATATATCTACATACAGACATCTACATATATATATGTTGCACATGGACTATATCGTAAATCCTAGAAATAACTCATGGTGGTAGATTCTATTTTCTTTATTTTTTTAAAGCGAAAACAAGTTCAGAAGTGTTAGCTGACCTGCCTGAGGCGCCCCCCTAACAGGAGCCAGAATTGGGATTCAAACCCATCCAAATGGCCCCAGAGCCAGAGCCTCCATCCTTTGGTCATCTCGGCATGAGAGCAGAAATAAAAAGGCAGAGCATTGCCTTATTTGACCTTGGCTGAGAATGTACGCAATAGATCACTCGAATTTTTCAACTCTTTACACGTGTCTGTGAATAACTGCAAAAGCACTGCTGGTATTGGTTTGGGGGTTAGCAATTTTAGTGAGTAGGCAAGTATATACTGAGTTCTATGAGTGCTTCTGGCAAATCACCAAACGGGAGGGTGGTCTTGGGCACCCCTGACATAGGCTCCAAGAAGAGCCCCAGGTTTCCCCTTCCTGCAAAGGCACCGAGGAGAGGAGCAATATTATCATTGGGCCAAGTGGCAGGAGGGTGAGCCTCCAGTGTGGCCTGCTCTTTGCAGCTGTGATCACTTTGGCCTTTTCTCTGAGATTCTCTTTGGTCTCTCATTTTGGCTTGCTTTTCTGCCCTCCATTCTCCAATTCAGTTGCTATAGTTGGCATGACAGCCTCCCTCTTGGAAGTCTAATAGGAACTGTGGTGAGCCCCAGGGGAAAGGAGGCCTGATGAATCACGAGGCCAGCTGTCCTGGGACCTGAGGATAAATGCCCTTTTCCTTGACAACTGTTTCCACAGCTTGTCCTTTGGAAAATCCTTGCCTCTCTCTCATTAGATGCCCTCTCAGCCTGACCAGGGTGAAGAAAAATATATGGGCCTAAAAAGAAAGGAGTAAAGGAGGCACTAGACAGAAGGGAGAAATAAGTCCTTGTGACCCAAAATGGGCCCAACCCAGCTCATCATCAGAGTTACAGCTAGTGGCAAAGTCAGATGATAAACACGGTGTATGTGTCTGAATATTGTTTTTGCAGACAGCAATTTCAAAGACTCTGGGTTCCTCATGTGGCCAAAGATTTAGTCAACCATGCCTCTGTAATGAAGCCTCGGGAAAACTTTTGAACACTGAGGTTCGGGGAGCTCCTAGGTTGGTGAACACATTGATGTGCTTTGGGAGGACGACATACCTGGGGTGGGCCTTATGGGCGCACGTACCCTAACACCTTGTCCTAACTACTCTTCCATTTGGCTTTCCTGAGATGTATCCTTTATAACAAAACAGTAGGATAAGTATAGCATTTTCCTGAGTGCTGTGAGTCTTTCTAGCAAATTACTAAACCCTGAAGGGAAATGATGGGAACCCTGTGTTTAGAGTCATCGGGCAGAAGTGATCAGGGACAGCTGGGACTTGCAGCTGGCATCTGAAGCAACAAGTCTTTTGGGATTGAGCCCTTAAACCTGTGGAATCTGACATTAACTCCAGGTAAATAGTGTCAAGATTGAATTAAATTATTGGATACCCAGTTGGTGTCAGACAATTGTTGGAATGACACAATTGCCCTTGCTACCTTTCTCTCTCTCTCTCTCTCTCTCTCTCTCTCTCTCTCCCAGCAGCCCCCATTCCTATAAACTAGTCCCTTCCTAGAGATGAAAAATGAATGTTCAGATAAAAAACCAATTTTACACTTACCAAGCATTTAGTACTATAAGTGCATGGAAAATAATCACCTTGCATATCTCTGTCTTATCTTTAGGCAAATTCATCTATAAACACATTAGATGATAGCTTGGAGGTATCACTCAAATCACAAAAGCCCTAAAAAACAAGACTATATTACAAACTTGTTTAATTGAAGCTTCCAGAACACTAGCTGTTTCAGCAAAACAATTTCTATAGGTAGCATGACCTCATAAAAAATATAAAGATATACTGAGCTTGAGACAGTAAGCACACATAGCTGCCCATTTCCTTCCCAAGACACAATGAAATGTCAGTAAATATATTTTTGAAAGAATGAATCTACGGTGGCACTGAAAACACGAAGGAGTGCTAACAGTAAATAAGTGATTTTAAAGTCTTTCTTTAAAAAATGAAGATAATTGGGACTGTATTGACAAATGAACAAAAACTGAAAAAAATGCAACATTAAATACATGATCAGAGACACAGACCAGAGTTCTTTCTTCCCGATAGAACCCTGGAGAGGCTCCGAGCTTAGAGTCCATTTCTACTGGGGGCTAAAAAATGGCCTACAAAGAAGGGGCTGTCAGGCAGCAATCAGGGCATCTGAGCGGAGAGTCCTCTACAGAGCAGCTGAGCCAGTGTCCCTCACCCCGGTCCTCTGTAGACTGCAGTCTGCAGTCTTGGGTCCGAGCTAGGACCACTGGAGTAGCGCTCTCTAAAGAGGAAGGTTTGCCTGCGCAGTACCCAGGGTGTTGGGGTTCAGGTGAGCGAATGAATCAAAAGAAGAGCCTCTAGGATGGACACAGCAGAGTAAAGAAAGAAAATACATAAGTCACCCCAAGATTAAGGTTCTCCTTACCTGTGTAATTTTGGGGGAAGGGTTACAGCAAAGGGTCTTGAACCTGCTGTGTCTTCTTTTACTAACCACACACCCGAAAGGGAAACCTGCCTCCTGGTCTATCCTGCCCACTTATACTGAGTACACAACCAATCCTCCCATTCAAGAACGAAGGTTTGGGCCCTGCTGGGCATGGCTCAGCGGTTCAGCATCGACCTAGGATCCAGGAGGCTGGGGTT
The DNA here is from genome assembly GCF_054644295.1 of Miniopterus natalensis. NCBI lineage: Eukaryota > Metazoa > Chordata > Mammalia > Chiroptera > Miniopteridae > Miniopterus > Miniopterus natalensis. The sequence continues at coordinate 8,673,039 of NC_142097.1, read as the reverse complement.
TGATTCCCGGTCTGTGCACATCGCTGGGTTGCAGGCTCGATCCCCAGCAGGGGGTGTGCAGGAGGCAGCCATCAATATTCTCTCATTGATGTTTCTCTCTCTCTTTCTCTCTCCCTTCCTCTCTCTGAAATCAAAAAAGATGTATTTTTTGAAGGAGGGGAGGGGAGGGGAGGGGAGGGGAGGGGAGGGGAGGGGAGGGGAGGGGAGGGGAGGGAGGGAGGGGAGGGGAGGGGAGGGAGGGAGGGGAGGGGAGGGGAGGGGAGGGGAGGGGAGGGGAGGGGAGGGGAGGGGAGGGGAGGGGAGGGGAGGGGAGGGGAGGGGAGGGGAGGGGAGGGGAGGGGAGGGGAGGGGAGGGGAGGGGAGGGGAGGGGAGGGGAGGGGAGGGGAGGGGAGGGGAGGGGAGGAAGAAAGAAGGAAAGAAGGAAGGTTTGGGGTAAATAAACCCACCTAAACACAAAGAACGCCTATGTCAGCTGCCTCTACTCATCAACATGGGTCTTTAATTCATAAATATGAAGTCAATGAAGAATTAGCAGCTATGGAAGGAAAAGCCCATAGCATGTATATGAGTTTGCTAGGGCTGCCATAACAAAGTACCAAGACCAGGTGGCTGAAACCACAGAAACTTATTTTCTCACAAGTCTAGAGGCTCGATGTATGAGATCAAGGGGCCAGCAAGATTGGTTTCTCCTGAGGCCCCTCCCTTTAGTTTGCAGATGGCCATCTTCTCCCTGTATCTTCCCATGGTATTCTCTCTTCTTATAAGGATGTCAGTCATACTGGATTGGACCCACCCTAATGATCATATTTTTACTTAATTATCTCTTTAAAGACACTATTTCCAAATACTGTCACATTCTGCAGTTTGGGGAGTTAGGACTTCACATACGGATCTTTTAAAAAAATATATCTTTATTGATTTTTAGAGAGAGGAAAGGAGAGGGAGAGAGAGAGATAGAAACATCAATGATGAGAGAGTCATTGATTGGCTGCAGCCCACAACCCAGGCATGTGCCCTGACCGGGAATCGAACCCCAATTGCCTGGATCCTAGGTCGACGCTCAACTGCTGAGCCACGCCCAGGGCAGGCCACATACGGATTTTGAGGGGACGTAATTCAGCCCATAAGAGAATTAAAGAGAAAGACTGAGATGAACAAACCGAAATTTTATCAAGAGGAAACAGAAATAATGCGAGGAGCAGACGGAAAATTTTAAAGTTCTACCTAGTACCATTCAAAGGTTTAAAAGATTCTACAAGGTGAAAAGCATACTTCTGTAAATAAATAAAAAAAAGGTAACATGAGCATTAAAGCTTCTTGGTATTTAAAAGTACAGTTCTCAAAATTTAAAAAAAAATCAATTAGAAGAGCTAAGTAGTAGAATGGCTACAACAAACTTAATAGAAATCAGTAAAGCATGTTGGTAAATCTAAACAAATACTATAAAAAGGGGGGGAGAGCCTTCCGTTTAAAACCACATGAAAGCTGTCAGGAGAAAAGTTTAAGAATCCCACATGTGATGTATTTAGTGACACTCATTTGCTCTAGACTTTGTTAGAAAAATGTAACTTAGGTGTGCATGTCAAAAATATAAGAGTAACCGTGGCCCAAGGTGGGTGGCCTAACTGAGCATCTCCCTCTTAGACGGGGATGGGGACAAGTTTTATGAGTCTTCCCATAAAACTGCCATCTCCCAGCTCCTGGCTTTATGTGGGGAGCCCACTCTCAGCCCCTCCCAATGCACAGCGACAACAGCCTCAATTTCCATCTCTGCATGAGTGTTAGAATGCTAGGCCCCGAGGTCTGTATCTGGTCCGGTTTTCTGAGGGCCATGAGACTTCAACTCCACTCGCCATTAGAGGGTGTGCCTTCATTTCCAACACCTGAGAACCCCCTTTCTTGCTTCCAAACTCAGCTAAGAATTGGAAGCCAATCTTTAAAAATACAGGAGCAGGCAAAAGGAGGTTTACAGTTGTGAGCACATAAAAGAGTTTATTCTTGTTATTATTTATCGATTATTATATTATTTTCCATATGGACAACTGTAAACCTACTGTGCCCACCCCTGTATTTTATCTAATATTTCCAAGTGTTTGGAAAAAGGGAGTGGTGGGACTCCCCCTTCAGCCCAGCCTACCATTTTGATCAAAAGTCTATACTGTGAATAAATAGAGTTAATGATAAAAAATACATTTAGAGTGTTTACAATGTGTGAGGCGCTATCCTAAGAGCTTCACATATCAACTCATTTCGTCTTCATAATAATGCTGTAAAATAGGCACAAAAATCCCCATTTTAGAGACAAGAAAGCTGGGCAGAGGAAGAGTAAGTAACTTGCTCGAGGTCACGTAGCTAATATGTATCACAGGCAGTGTGGCCCCTACCCGCTCAATACTGCCCTTGTGATAGTCACTTGTGCCATTCGACCAGCATTTTTGGCTCTCCTCCCTTCTCAGCAAGATACATTCGTATGATCAGACCTCCTGGTGGTTGGGTGGGGGCACATGATTACCTGTGACCAGAGTCGTGAATGAAACTGACACATCACTTCTGGGCCAGCGCATTTAACTGCAGGAACAGGGCCCTCTGGAGCTCTTGTAACTCTCTGGCACAGTGACCAGTAACATTTGAAATTGTGGCGATTCTGTCAGCCAGGGATCTTAAATAACTATGCCCACCACTGACCCAACCAGAGTTGGTTTTCTACTGTTGCTGTAACAAATAACTACAAACTTAGTGGCTTAAAACACAAACATATTATCTTACAGTTCTGGAGGTTAGAAGTCTGACATGAGTGGCACAGGGCTAAAACCTGGTGAGAGCAGGGCTGGATTCCTTTTGGGAGGCTCTAGGGGAGAATTAAACTTCCTTGCCTTTCCCAGCTTCTGGAGCTGTGGCGTTCCTTGGCTTGTGGCCCCTCTTCCATCCTGCAAGCCAGCAACAAGAGATGGAGCCCCTCTCACATTACATCACTCTGAACTCTAACTTCCACCTCTGCCTTCCACTTTCAAGGGCCTCTGTGGTTACACTGGGCCCACCCAGATAATCCAGAATAATTTTCCTAAGGTCAGCTGATTTAGCAACCTTAATTCCACCTGCAACCTGATGCCCCTTGGCCATGTAACCTAACAGAGTCACAGGTTCCAGTATGTAGGCATCTTTTTTTTTTTGGCAGGGGGGCGGGGGGGATGTTCTTCTGCCTACTGCAATACTCTATACCAATCACACCAGCATCTCAGGGATGAGGCCCCCAGATGATTTCAGTGTGCTGACAAATTTGAGAACCAGTGCCCTTGTTGAATATGTGGAGAGAATATATTTAGTCTTCTACTTTAATATTGCCTCTCATACTTTCACATTAGATATAAATCCCACACAGGCACAGGAGACCATCACACAGGTACGTATCTACCCATCTGCCATTCCAGCCACAGACACTCTTATCATATTTTTCGTTGCTGTTGTTTTTTGTTAATCCTTACCCGAAGATATTTTTTCCACTGATTTTTCAGAGAGAGTGGAAGGGAGGGAGGGGAGAGAAAGAGAGAGGGAAACATCGATGTGAGACACATCAATTGGTTGCCTCCCAGATGCCCCCCCCCCCCCAACAGGCACAGGGATCGAAAAGGCAACCCAGGAATCAAACCTTCGACCCTTCAGTGGGTGTCACTCCAACCACTGAGCCACACCAGCCAGGGCTCTTCCCATCACATTTTAACCCCAACCTTTTCACTTCTTCCTCCACGCCTCCCCAATCCTCATCGTCACTCTAGCCCCAGCTGTGTACATGGATACAGAGACGAACGAGGTAGTTTTCCATTAGTTGCCAAAATAAGCTGGTTTCTCGGTGGTGGCCTCCCCGAGAGACTGAGTTACGCTGGTGGTTTGCTAACATGCACATTTGCTCCTCAGAAATAGGGCAGAGTCAGCCATTTTCTTTCACAGGAGCCGAGAGGCTCTGAGGATAAAAATGATATCCCTTCTAGGACTATAATCAGCCTCCATTCCTTTTGTAAAAATCAAAAAGGCCATTATATCTGTAGGTGCTGAGAACAGGGCCGCAGCCCCATCTGGGTTTTGCTTGTGACCTGAGTGTGCAATGGGGAATCTGGGACAGTGCAGAAGGACAGTGCTTTTGCTGTAACTTTTCTGCTTGACTTACTGACCTACTGAACTCTTCCCTTGGTTTTCGTTAAATGAGAGAACAATAGGCTAAGATAAAGGCCAAGCAGGCCACTTGGGAATGAAGCATCAAAACCCTCTTGACAAAACACAACATAACCACAGAGCCGAAGGGCCAAATAACCATCCACTTAGAAATTCCATTTCCAGCTTTCTCGTGTAGAGCTGAAAAGGGCCTGACCAATACCAGTAATTATTCCGTTCATATGCCAGGGGCCACGCCTGATGAGGAAAAGGGGTGGCATGCGAGTGGCCGGCAACCTAAGTGTGTAGTGGGCATGGGGCTGGGAGCTGCTGAAGGTGCGGGTGGGCAGAAGAGAGCAGTGCAGGCCTGACCAAGCCCAGCCCCTGGAGCCAGAGCTTAGTGCTTCGGTTCATGGTGAACGGTATGGAAGGCTGGGCACAAAGGGCTCCCGTGAGACTACCCAGACGCAGTCCCGAGCGAAGAGCTGTGTGCTGGTTTACTGGAAAATTCCTTAAAGTTCATACTCAAGAGGACAGGGCCTTTTGAAAAGAACACAAACGAGAAAGTGAACAGGACTGAGCTGACTGAAGCAATGTCGCTGAGGCCTAATTTTGGCATTGGCCAAACCTTAAAGTTGGCACCAAGAAGAGCCAGATGCACGGCTCTGGTGGATAAAACGGCTGCTCTACACATCACTGCTCGTGTGCCAGTCCCCATCATTCCTCTCGATGCTCAAATACCCCCAAGTTGGCCAATCCTCTTTCTGTCTGTCAATCTTTGCCTTTCCTTGCTTTCTGAAAGAAACCCAGGGGATAAGGAAGACCACTTGTCTCAGCAGCAGCAATGCTGCCATTGAGGAGACCGGTGTGTCCTTTGAAAGAGCTAGAAAATAACGGCTATGCTCCCTGAAGGACACACAGTGATTAGAGCTTTCATCTACTTTCCAGTGAACTGCCATTATAAAGGTACACTAGAGCCCTTCAGGAAAGTATGCGGGAGGCTGAATAACATATACCCACATCCTGGCCCCTGGAATCTGTGGGTGTTACCTTATATGGCTAAGGGACTTTGCAGGTGTGCTAATAAATTAAGAATAAAAAAGGGGAAGGGATTAAGACGTAAAATTGCCAATATAAAGACAGTCACAAGGATGTAAAGTACAGCATAGGGAATATAGTCAATAACATTGTAATAACTGTGTACGGTGTCAGATGGGTACTAAACTTATTGAGGTGATCACTTCATAAGTTACATAAATAACTAATCACTATGTTGTACACCTGACACTAATAGAATATTATGTTAACTGTAATTGAAAAAATTTTAATTATAAATTAATTAATTAAAGATGAGATGGAGAGATTATCCTGGGTTATGTGGTTGGGGCCTAAATGTAATCACAAATGTCCTTATAAAAGGGAGGCAGAGAAATCTGACACAGAAGGCAATGTGACAACTGAAGCAAGATGCTATGGTGCTGGCTTCAAAGATGAAGGAAGGGGCCATGAGCAGAGAGATGCAGGGAAGATAATTCTAGAAGCTAGAAAAGGCCAAGAAATGACTTCTCCCCAGGGCCTTGGAAAGGACACCTTCATTTCAGTCCAGTGACACTGATTTCAGACTTCTGAGCTTCAAAACTATAAAGGAGTATTGTGTGTGTTGTTTTAAGCCACTAAGTTTGTGATGATAACTTATTAGAATAGCAACTAACTCAGGTTTGGCCTGGGCTTTGGGAGCTTTAAAAGCTCCACAGGTGATTCTAACATGCAGCAAAAGTATGATAACTACTGAACTAGAGAAAAGACAAGATAAGAACATGCTGGCATGATTGCTTATGTGGGAAAAATGTATGGTGATTTCCTCTGGGAAGTCAGCAAGTCACTTCACCAAAGAATGAACCATCAATTCTTGACCATCTACCCACAGTGGCATGCTTCACCAGTGTGGTACAGACAGGGGTGCTTCACCAGTGCAGTATTAGATGAGCATGCTTCACCGCTGTGGTCATAGACAGGCAAGCTTCACCAGTGGGTAATAGATGGGCATGATTCACCAGTGGGTAATAGATAGGCATGCTTCACCAGTATGGTATAGATGGGCATGCTTCACCAGTGGGTCATAGATGAGCATGCTTCACCACTGTGGTCATAGACAGGCATGCTTCGCCAATGGGTAACAGACGGGCATGATTCACCAGTGGGTAATAGGTGGGCATGCTTCACCAGTGTGGTCATAGACACGTATGTTCACCAGTATGGTATAGATGGGCATGCCTCACCAGTGTGGTCATAGGCATGCTTCACTGGTGTGGTCCAGATGGTCATGCTTCACTGGTGTGGTCCAGATGGGCATGCTTCACTGGTGTGGTACAGATGGGCATGCTTTACCGGTGTGGTACAGATGGGCATGCTTCACCGGTGTGGTACAGATGGGCATGCTTCACTGGTGTGGTACAGATGGGCATGCTTTACCGGTGTGGTCATAGAAAGGCATGCTTCACCGGTATGGTGTCCTTTCTAGTCTGACCCACTGCATAGGCTAAATTTCCTTGGGATAACAAACATTATACATATGATAGGCAGATTTTCTACAGAGCTAACTTTCTTACTAATACTGTCATTCACGGAAGGAATGAGCCAATGACTAAATTATATGCAAATACATGAATCAGCACATTCACAGGAGCACCATCAGGAAAGGGCTAAACTGTCTTTCCGTCTGTGCTTAAATGACGAAAAACCACTATTAGGATTATAAAGATGCAGAGTTTCTCCATTTGCTTTAACAATCTATTTGCCTATGATGAATTTATTTATTTATTGATGACACATAAATGGAATAGTGCTATGGGAACAAATGAACTCATTTTTCATGGAGATCAAGAAAAGTACCACTTGTACAATTTTGACAGGGGCAGCCCTCCCTCCGGAGCCAGCATTCGCCTGCTCCTGGGGCTTCCATGCTTGCTCATACATGATAACTTTACTTGGAAGCCATTCCATCATGAGCCTCCATAGTACTATCACGAAATGCTAAAACTTACACCCTCTCACTTTTTACTTTTCTCTCCCTACTTTGTCTTCTCTGGAGAGGAAGCTGGTGAGGTAGAAAAGGCAGTCACATTACATAATCTGAAGGCCTGAGTTGGAATTTCAGTTCCGTCACGTATAAATGATGTGATAGTAGGAGGTCCCTCTGCCAGTCTGAGCTTCATCTCTAACAAACAGAGATACCACTGCCTTCATGGTGTTGATAAAATGACACATATGAAAGTGCTTAGCACGTAGTAGGAGCTTCACTGAAGCTCAGCTTCCACACATCACCCCTATACTGAAGCTTCTCATGCCTCTTGTCTTTGGTTGTCCTCTCATGAGCTCTGGCACCGTATCTCCCACTGTCTACTCAGATCTCTCACCGGCATCTCCAACTGGACACATCTGAACTGGATTTATGATCTCCACTCACAAACCAGTGGCTTCCCAATTGCCCTGAACAAGCCCATCACAGTTAAAGCGCCACCGGTCCTCAGCCTCCACCCTCTCCTCTGCATTCCTACTCTCAACTCTCATGCAGGCTCCAGGACTGTCGCAACTCACACCTCACACGTCAAGCCCAAGAGCCTGGCCTGCAGGCACTTAAGTTAAAGCTCTGTCTCTTCCAAGCCAGCTAGCCTGTGGATTGCAAATGCATCTTCCTTCAAACAGATTCACCACATCAAGCCCTGAATAAAGATCCTCAAGCACTTTCTTGCCCTGCAGCTGGTATTTGTGATGGTTTGTGATGGAAGAGGAACCGCTCCACCAGGCTTGCAGATGACAGTCCCCGCAGCTTTCGAGTGCCTCGCATCAGCGTACAATGCACTGAGCAACTTCACCGCATTACACATGAAGGAAAGCTCTTGGAATAAATGGATCGTAAAACAAGGTATTTTTAAAAGTAGCTCCAGAGAACTGGAAATTTTTTACCAAATTTCTTTATAGAGCATTTAGTAACTACAATCTAGATCTGCACAAACCACCCTCAATTGCATTAAATATAATCATCCATTGATATTAAACCATGATACATGCTTTGTAATATTAAAATCATTTAACAAATATTCGAGCCTTCAGTATTTATACTAAATGGCAAATCTGGTCAATCTCAGAAATGTTCTTACCATTTTGTTCCTCCAGCTCATTCCCAATCTCTTGCCCCATTTGTTTTTGGCGACTTATGATAGAGGAAAGGGCATCAAGGCCTGCATCCTGTTCTGAAAGAAAAAGTAAAGCAATTATCTAAAAACCAAAGGAAAACAATTTCATACCCAGGTCTGTAACACAACTCAATACATGACAAAAGTAACATTTTAAATCAGTCAGAAAAAGAGAGAGAAAACAGTTAACATTAAATTTAAAAAATTAAATACCTACCTCCTACCTTAAACTAAAATGATTTCCAGATGAATTAAAATTTTAAATATTAAAAATGAACGTAAGATTTGACTACATAAGCATTTAAACTTTTGAATATTTAATACATAAAGAGCATGTACAGATCAGTAAGAAAGACTTACTCTTCCAGTTTTTAAAATGGGCAAAGATAGACAAGAAATGAAAATGAAAAAAAAAAAAAAGCTAATGCCCAGGGTTGACTAAAGTGTGAAGAACTAAAAGCTCCTAGGTACTGGGTCATGCGAGGACAGTTCACAGTCCTTTCTAGAGAGGAAACTGAGCCTAGCGTTTCATCTATCAATTCCACGGCTAGGAATGTATGGAAGAAACATTCGGGCCGCATGCAAGACGTCCACACAATGGCTTTCCTGGAAACTTCGCCTCCTGTGCTGGTTATCAATGTATTGCCTCTCAGCTCCAAATGGACCCCTTTTTGGCTGCTCTGTGAAAATAGACCTGGGCCCCTTAAATATTTTCTTCTTTGCCAACTCTGTCAGTAGAGGGGACTGCAGAGACATCTCAGGGGGCCAGGGTGGCTTCCGGCCTCCAGCCTGCTCTCTGGCCAGGCTCCCGCGGTGCACAGGGGCCAGCAGGACCCCAAGGCCAGCAGCTTCTGCCAATGCACCCTCTCCTTGGGCTGCTTTGTAGGAGAGTGCCTGCCTCCAGTTAGACACTCTCATGAAGAGCAGCCCCGGCACCCTAGAGGGCAGATTCTAGCAAGTTCTACCAGCTTGGCTGCGCACCACAGTGACTTCTCTGAAGTGGTTACTCTAATTTCCTGTTATAGTTAATAATTCTGCATATTAAACTTTCCCTGTTCAACTCTCTTTCTCCTAATTGGACCCATACCGATACATTTATAACAGTGAAAAACTGGAAACTATCCAAATACCCAAATACTGTGATTTGTTTAAAAACGTATAATATAGCCATATAATAAAACACTGCATAGCAATTCGAAGACATATTGCCCATGTATATTTTGATGTTGTAAAAGAAGTCCATGATATGTTACTAAGTAAAAAAGCAGGACACAAAACAATAAATAGTAAAATAGAATTTTTGTTTTAAAAAATGTATTGCTTTTCTAGATTTTGAAAATTTAAAGAGAAAAGAACTCAAGTTACAAAAGGTTCTTTCTTTAAAATTTGATATTGGTTTGTTCTTTGGAGTCTCAGTGATCTCTTTGTAAGGACTTTTTCCTTTGATTTCAGGTGTGTATGAAAGAACATTCTGAGGCTGAATCTGAGGGTTCTTTCTACCCCAGCAATAAGCCAGATGAGGGTAACATGCCAACTGTGGCTTCATTTGTTGATGGGGTTTTTTAAATGGCTCGTTCACATGAAGGCATATCTACAAAAGCAGAAATCTCAAAGGTCTTCTTATCCAAGACCACGTTAACATTTACTTATATTTTTTCCCAGTCTTTTTATGGAATTAAGCCATTACACTTAACTCGTTAATTCATCTGGAATTTATTTAAACTAATGGTGTGAGGTAAGGACCCCTTAGTGACATTTCTTGACACAACGTATTTTTTAAACTATACAAATGACCTGCTTTCTCCAGGGATCATTCTAAGGGACCATTTTATAGCAAAATCTCTTTATAATGAGGTCCTTTTGGTCTTTAGTAACAACCTCTTGGATGGCCTCCAAGAAAAATCTATCATCAACCCAGTGCAGCTATAGGATGACCGATATTATAGCAAAATTCCAAATGCATCCCCAAAATAATCTATATATAGGACTGAGGGTCAAGTATCAACATGAATTAAAAGGTAAAACAATTTAAAAAGAGGAAAGGAGATTCCTCTACAGCTTCCAAATAGAAAAAGAATCATTAAGGTTATGAAGTTGCTTTATCTAGTAGAGACATATATTATCTACTGTGAAAAATAGATATTCTGTACTCTTTTCTCTCAACTTCGACTCACTTCATGGCTTAACTACTTAAAGGTTCTCTCTCTAATGCAAAACAGAAAAAGGGCTAAAAATTCTGCTCCACTCACATCATTTCTGTAAGAACTTAGCACTTCGTCACTACGGTTAAGTGCTATAACAAATCTTCATTCCACAGCCCAAAGACACAGACAGTCCACGGAACTGAGATACTGAATATGTAATAATGACATTGACGACCTGAGCTTCTTCCAAGTCCTAAAGTGAAATTTCCAAGGGGAGGTGGTATGGTCATCTTAGAGACAATGAACAAAATAAAATGCTGCTACTTACAAAAATATAAACAGTGAAGAATCTTGCAGACAGTCATGTAGAACCATGCAAAACTATGATGTCATACTGAACAGCGCAATACTGTCAGCTGCCCTACCCTACACATATCCCAAGTCATTACATCACAATAGGTCATCTGAAACACACCACACTCTATCACTCATTCTTCAGTTTTATAATGATGTTAATTTTAAAAAATGGATGACTACTGTGATACATAGAATAATGGCCCCCTAAAGATGTCCACTTCCTAGTCCCTGCAACCTGGGAATACATGACCTTACTCAGCATAAAGAACTTTGTAGTTGTGATTAAGATTAAGTCATTTGAAATCAGAGATTATTCTGAATTATCCAGGTGGACCCAGTGTAATCATGAGTCCTTAAAACAGAGAACATTTTCTAACTGCAGTCACAGGGAGACATGAAGAAGGATCTGAGAGATTCAACTTGCTGGCTTTGAAGGTTGGAGAAGGTAACAATAAGCCCTGCGATGCTGGCGGCCTCTAGAAGCTGGAAAAGGCAAGGACATGCATTCTCTTCTGGTGCCTCCATCAAGGAACCCAGCCCTGCCAACACCTTGATCCTAGCCCAGTGAGACCTACAGTGAACTTCTGACCTAAGGAACTGTAAAATAATAAATTTGTATTTTAAGTCACTAAATTTGCACTGATTTATTATGATAGACTAGAAAACTAATAAAATCATCTTTGGAAATCTCTTTGGAATAATGAGGTGTTTGGAGATTTTCTATCTTTAGATATTTAGAAAAACCATCTTCTAACTAAATATGTAATTGTGGGAGGACTATCTGGTGGCTGTAGATTAAAAATAAAGAGACAGTCACCATACTGTATTCTTACCAAAAATAACAAGCTTGATTCTGATCAAGCCACTAAATCTAACTACCAATTTACAGAAAATATGTGGGACAGGGAAATATTTTAATATATGGGCATACAAACAGCAAGATCTAGATGATGGGAAACTACATGGGAAATGACCATTTCTTCAACCAAAAAACTGGAAAGAAAAAAAGAGAGAGAGTTGGCAAAGTAACCTATCTATTAAAGAAACTGAGGGACATCAATTAGTTGTAATGTACAGACTACATTCAGATCCTCAATTGAACCACCTAAAAATAACAAAACCAAACATCATGGGACAATCGGGGAAATCTGAGCGCTGGATGTTTGGTTATATTATGGAATTATTGTTAACTTGTTAAGGGTGATAATGGCATTATAATTATATTTCTGAAAAACAGTCCTTGTCTGTTAAAAACAGTTTTGAGATATATTCTGGAATATTCACCAATGAAATAATATAATACGTGAGATTTTCTTCAAAAATAATCCATGGGCTAGGTAGCTGGGTGGAGGGAGATACGGATAAAACAGGATGGACTAAGAGTTGGTAATTGCTGAAACAACTGATGGGTAAAGTGGAATCATTTTCTTATTCGCTCTACTTTTATATGTTTGAAATTTTCCACAGCAAAAAATTATCAACATTTTAATAAGTAAATAAAACAGAGGAACAGTTCTAAGAGCTGCAACCTCAGGCCCCTGAGCACATGACAAGGGCCCCAAGGGCCGGGCTGGGTCTTCTTTCCCTAAGTCTTGGCCCCAGTTCAGAGCCCAACCGGTGGCACAGAGCAAGTACTTAATAAATAATGTTTAAATCAAGGAATAACCAAAGGGTTTGTAGAAGAAGGAAATATAGTCTCTACTAGACTGGTCAATACAATATAGTCTTCTGAGCTCAGGTGGTAGAACAGTAATTGAGGTTATATTGTCCAGTGCCCAGGGAGAAGCAATGGAAACCCTCACATTTCACATACAGAAGCTCTCCCTGGGTAAGAAGAAACAAACGAGGAAAAGGTTAGGTCCAGCTGGGTAAGGTTAGTCACTTTATCCACACTGCAAAGAGTCTTAGAGCAAGATCTGAGAATGGATGCTTTTTTTTGAGATTTCAGTGAAGGGCTCCTGGTCTAGGTGACAGTCACAAGAAAGGATATCTTCAAAGGAAGCTGTCTGTGAAGGAAGGACTGCAGGGGTTCAAGTTCAGTACTAAGACTTGCCGGTGCACAATCGAGTCTGGCTAGCCACCTTCCCCACCATTGCTTCACATGAAAATATTTAGAGACCCAAGAACACAGAAATCGAGACCTGCCGTGCAACTTTCTGTGAGAATCTAGAAAGAACACCTATAAAATAACAGTTAAGAATAGATGGGACTAATTAAGAAACCCCAACAACAAAGACCTCCTGAGTGAACGCAGAACAATACCTCGTACCGTCTCCAAGGTTTGTCATCGACTCAGACACATGGGTCTGTACTAATCAAAAAGTTAGCTTCCTTAGCTCTATCTCAGGAATTTTTGAGGCGACCTAGTTACTGTCATCGCCTCACCCATCTTATGCCTAAGGTCCATTTGCGCCTCAAATTACAGCGCAAGTAACACAGAAGCCAAGATTGGCTAACTGGTAATAATGAGGTCTAGCTTCTAAGTTAGGAAAGGAAGGCATTCATTGGCTTAAGTCCAAGTTCTGCCAATAAACTGTTACTTTAGGATGACTTTCAAAGTGTTTCAAAGGGTCAACTAAAGTACAAGAAGGCTAAGAGAGTCCATGGGCAAAAGGTAGTTAGAAATGACCCTTCATGGTTCTGTATTTTTATTTAGTGCAGGACCTGGCGATGGAGCAAAGCCATAGTAACCTCAGAACATCACCACGACTCTTGAGGCAGAGAAAAGGCTAAGAATGGCTTTATGTAAAGATTTACTTCCATTTTTGTGTTTATTCTTGAAAATCAACTTGCTAGGAAAGCAAAGAGGGATATAGCATTTCAAAACACAAAGGTAAACGTAGATAAACAAAGTGACCTACAATATGTGCTGCTACTCTCCTCCATTCCTTCACTCCCCACCCTCCAACAAGCCCCACAGGCTTTCCGAGGGTGGGCATCTCAGGAAGGATGCTCTGTCTTGGAAACTCACTGACAGAAACTTGCAGGTGGCATCCTGTCATATCCAACCTACGGCAATCTCTGAATGCAGCACCTTCCCAGTGAGACGATGCTTTTCCCAACTGAACAGCTTTTCCTGGCAAAAAGCTACAATGCCAGAAAATTCCTGAGCATGATCTAGCAAGACCCACTTTTCAGGAACCGTGAATCCTTAAGAATGAAGCACTGCTAATGAGGGTCTGATTTTTCTACTTTGCTTCAAACATGACAATGGTGAGGTATATACAATTGAAGATATGAGGGTGTCATAGTGGGTATTTTCACGATAGAATTATACTTCTGCTTCTGGCCAAATGAGTGGACACGGACCAGATTTACTTCTGCCCTGAAACTTGGAGGACAAAAACACACAAAACCAAAAGCAAAATATACAAAACAATAGTTTCAATACACAGACATCAGGAATTGCAGGGCAGTGATCCCTGAGATGGGAAACAAATGAGATGAGATCTTAAGCTGCCCCAGATTAGTGCCTTGAGAGAGTTGCCAGCCTGTGATGTTGGGACAGAGGAATCCAGGTAGACCCTGGCCATCTCCCTGAGTTGAAAAGAATCCAAATAGGTCAAGCTGGCTAGAGTATATAGGGCACAGGACCAGAGAGGACAGAACACTGGAGGTTTGCACAGGGTCCACCTTGAGGCTTCAGCTGAGTGTTGATCAGGGCATTTCTGTGAGGAAACTAACCAAGGCTGGGGAAAGAACCACCTGAAAGGGACCTCTGGGCTCAAACAAGATTGGACAAAGTTCTTATTCCCACTGACCAGGTCACCCCATAATTCACAAGGCAGAGTACAGGCAGACATACCTCGTTTTATCACACTTCGCTTTACTGCACTTCGCAGATGTTATATTTTTTACAAATTTAAGGCAAGACCCTCCACTAGCAATAAGATTACAACTCACTTTATTGTGATACTCACATTGTTGCACTGATCTGGAACCAAACCTGCAATATCCCCAAGGTATGTCTGTACTCAGAATGGTTTTGGCTCAGTAGCTGGGTAAATTACCGCTAGACTGGTGCCAGCAAACATTTTCTATAAAGGGCTAGATATTACATATTTTAGACTTTGTGGTTCATACAGTCTTGAGACCAACTGCTAAACTCTGCTGCTGTATCAGAAAAGCATCCATCGATAAAATGGATGAGCATGGCTGTGTTCCCATAAAACTTTATTTATGGACAATAAACTTCGAATTTCATATAATTTTTACAGTCACAAAATATTCTTCTTTTGACTTTTTTTGAACATTTTTAGTTTGTAAAAACATTTTTAGTTTGCAGACCATACAAAAACAGGTAGCAGGCCAGATATAGCAGAGAGGTTATGGTCTGCTAAACCCTGCTCTAAAGTAAACATTGATCTGGTACACATTGTAAAGCAAGACCCAAATAACTGTATCCCAGAAAAAAATCTCAATAATATTCCTAGAAATACAAAAATATCCAGTACCAAACAAAGAAAAATTCATAATACCTGGTTTTCAAATGAATGCTTCAACTCTAAGATTAGAAACAAGGCTAAGATGTTTGCTCTCACCATTTCTATTCAACTCAACACTGTATTGGAGGTCGTAGCAAGGGCAATAAGGCAAGAAAAAAATAAAGCCATCCAGATTGAAATGAAGAAGTAAAACTATACCAATTGAAAAATAGAGACCATCAGAGTGGATCAAAACACAAGAGCCAACTATGTGTTGTCTACAAGAACCCCACTTTAAGTCTAAAACTATATATAGATTCAAAGTAAATGTATAGAGAAAGATATACCATGCTAACACTAATCAAAAGAAAGCAGGAGTAGCTATATTAATTTCGGACAGAGCTGACTTCAAAGCAAATAAAGTTATCGGGCATAAAGAGGGGCATTATGCAATTACAAGGGGAAGGTGAATTCTCTAAAAAGGCAATCCTTAATGTGTATGTGCCTAATAACAGAGCATCAAACTAAATGAGGCAACAAGTGATTGAAGTGCAAGGAGAAATAGATGAATCCACTACCATCATTGGAGACCTCAACATCTATCTTTTAGGAATGGACAGATCCAGCAGGTAGAAAATCAGTAAAAACATAAACTTAACACCATCAATCAACTGCATATAATGGACATCTATAGACTTCATTAAACAACAGCAGAATAAACATTGTTCTCAAGCTTACATGGGACAGTCACCAAGACAGACCACATTCTGAGCCCTAAAACACACTTACACAAATTTAAAGTAGAAATCATATGATGTTTGCCCTCAGACTATAATGGAATTAAACTAGAAATCAATAACAGGAAGATAAATGGAAAATACCAAAATATACAGCGATTAAACAACATACTTTTAAATAACACATGCATCAAAGAAGAAATCTCAAGGGAAATTTTAAAATATTTTGAACTAATGAAAATGAAAACACAACTTATCAAAATTTATGGGATGCAGCAAAAGCTGTATATAGAGAAAAATTGATAGCACTGATGGCATGTATTAGAAAAGATCTAAGAGCAATAATCTAAGCTTCCATCTAAGAAACTAGAAAAAGAGCAAATTAAAAAAAAAAATAAGCAAAAGAAAAGAAATAAGAATTAGAACAGCAATCAATAAAACTGCAAACAGGAAATCAAAAAACCAATGCCAGTTCTTTGAAAAGATAAAAAAAAATCAGTAAGCTTCTAACCATGTTAAATAAGAAAAAAAAAAAGACACAAATTAGTAATAGAAATGAAAGAGGAAACATCAGTACAGATCTCATGGACATTAAAAGGATAATAAAAAATATTAAAATAGAACAACTCTATGACACCAAATTTGATAACCTAGATGAAATGGACCAACTTCTTGAAACTCACACAAGAAGAAAGACAATCTGAATAGGCTTATAGCTAAAGAAATTGAATTAACAATTAATAACCACCCCAAAAGAAAGCACCAGGCCCAGAAGGGTTCATTGTTGAAGTCTACCAAACATTTAAGGAAGAAATTAGAAACAAAAAAATACTTCCTAATTCATTCTACGAGGCCACCATAGACATGGCAACTTCCTAGGTCCTTAACATGCAGAACAGGAAACTGGAAATCTGGCAAAGACTTTTTAGATACGACGCCAAAGGCACTGAAGCAAATAATTGATAAGCTGGACTTCATTAAAATGTAAAACTTATGCTCTGTGAAAGACACTGTCAAGAAAATGAAAGGACAAGCCATAGAGTGGGAGAAAATATTTGCAAAAGACATATCTGATAAAGGTCAGTTTTCCAAAATACACAAAAATTCTTAATGGGCCAAAGACCTTAATAGACACCTCACCAAAGAAGATATATATGGATGGCAAATAAGGATATGAAAAAATGTTCCACATATGTCATCAGAGACATGTAAATTAAAACAATGAGATACCACCACATACCTATTAGAATGGCAAAATCTGAAACTGACAACATTAAATACTGGAGAGGATGCAGAGCAACAGGAACTCTCATTCATTGCTGGTGGGAATGCAAAATGGTATGGCCGCTTTGGAAGACAGTTTGGTGACTTTTTGTAAAACTAAATATACTCTTACCATACAATCCAGCGATCACACACCTTGGTATTTACCCAAAAAGTTGGAAACTTACATGCCCACAATACCCTGCATGCAGGTATTTATAGCAGCTTTGTTCATAATTGCCAAAACTGGGAGAACTGGCAGGTCCTTCAGTAGATGAATGAATAAACTTGGTACATCCAGAATATGGAATATTATTCAGTGCTAAAAAGAAATCAAAATTGGACAGATACATGCAAAAGAATGAAACTAGACCACCAACTTTCACCATACACACAAAAAAACCTCAAAATGGATAAAAGACTTAACTGTAAGTCATGAAACCATAAAAATCCTGGAAGAAAACATAGGCAGTAAAGTCACAAACATCCCACGTAGTGGACTTTTCACTGATACATCCCCTAGGGCAAGAGAAACAAAGGAAAAAATAAACATATGGGACTACATCAAACTAAAAAGCCTCTGCACAGCAAAAGAAAACAGCCTCAAAATACAAAGGAACCCCACGGTCTGGGAAAACATATTTGCCAAGGATGAATCTGATAAGGGGCTAATTTCCAAAGTGTACAAAGAACTCATAGCACTCAGCAAGAGAAAGACAAATAACCCAATTAAGAAATGGGCAAAGGACTTAAATAGACACTTCTCCAAAGAGGACATACAGATGGCCAAGGGACACATGAGAAAATGCTGGACGTCGCTAATCATCAGAGAGATGCAAATTAAAACCACAATGAGGTATCACTTCACACCTGTCAGAATGGCTGCCATCAATAAATCAACAAACGACATGTGCTGATGAGGGTGTGAAGAAAGGGGAACCCTAGTACACTGCTGGTAGGAATGCAGACTGGTGCAACCACTATGGAAAACAGTATGGAGGTTCCTCAAAAAATTAAAAATGGAGCTGCTGTTCAACCCAGTGATTCCACTCCTAGGAATGTATCCTAAGAATCCTGAAACATTCATCAGAAAGGATATATGTACCCCGATGTTCATAGCAGCAGTTTACAATAGCTAAGATCTGGAAACAGCCCAAGTGCCCATCAGTAGATGAGTGGATAAAAAAGCTGTGGGGCATTCACACCATGGAGTACTACGCAGCTGTAAAGAAGAATCTCGTACCCTTTGGGACAGTATGGATGGACCTTGAGAATATTATGCTAAGTGAAATAAGCCAGGCAGCGAAAGACAAATATCACATGATCTTGCTTATACATGGAATCTAAAGAACTTAATAAACTGATGAACAGAATAGATTCAATGACATGGAAGCATAGATGAGACTGATGAATGTCAGAGAGATGGAGGAGGGTGGGTGGGTGGAGGGGGAGAGAGTAACCAAAGAATTTATGTGCATATATACACAACCCAAGGACATGGACAATGGTGGGGAGAGGGACTGGGGAGGGGGAAGGAACAGGGTGGAACGGGTCATTGGGGAGAAAAAGGGACATCTGTAAAAAAAAGAAATCAGGTATCCTATTACCAAATGAAAGACGTCAATCTAAAAAAGCTACATACTGTATAATTCCAACTATATGACATTCTGGAAAAGGCAAAACATGGAGACAGTAAAAAGATCAGAGGTTACAAAGGATTGAGGGGAGAGGGAAGGATAAGTAGGCAGGGCACAGAGGATTTTTAGGGCACTAGAAATACTCTGTATGTTACTCTGATGATGGATACTTGTCATTATATATTTATCAAAACACACTGAATGTACAACACCAAGAGTGAACCTTAAGATAAACTTATAGACTTTGGGTGATTATGATAAGTCAATGTAGGTTCACTAAGTGTAACAAATGTACCATTCTGGTGGGGATGTTAATGGGGGAGGACTATGCATGTGTAGGGGCAGGGGTTATATGGGAACTCCATATCTTCCTCTAAGTTTTGCTGTGTACCTAAGACTGTTCTAAAAAAATTGTCTTAGAAGAAGTAAAACTGTCTTTGTTTACAGACAACATAATTACTGTATTTAAAAAGTCCTACCTAGTCTACAAAAAATAACCTATTAGAACCAGTCATTAGGTTTTAAAAAGTTGCACGATCCAAGATAAATATATAAAAATCAATTGTAATTTTATATACTAGCAACAATCAGAAATAAAAATGTTAAAATGTCACTGAGAATAAAATATGAAATACTAAGAGATAAATATGATAAAACATGTATAATATATGCATAGTAAAAATTTCAAAAACAATGCTGAGAAAATTTTTTAAAAACTAAATAAATGGAGAGAGATACTGTATTCATGGATCAGAAGTTTAATATTGTTAAAGTGTCAATTCTCCCCCATTTAATTTTAAGATTAAATATAATCCCAATCAAAATTTCAAGGTTTTTTTCTTGTAGAAATTGAAAGCAGATTCTAAAATTCACATGAAAATGCAAAAGACCCAGCATATCCAATAAATATTTTTTAAAATGTTTTCATTGATTTTAGAGAGAGAAGAAGGGAGAGGGAGAGAGATACAAACACTGATGAGAGAGAAACATCCATCAGCTGCCTCTTGCACACCCCCTATGGGGATCGAGCCTGCAAGCTGGGCACATGCCCTGACCAGGAATCAAACTGACGACCTTCTGGTGCATGGGTTGACACCCAACCAACTGAGTGAGCCATACTGGCCGGGTTCCAAAAAATTTTTAAAATAAGGTTGGAAGACTTACACGACCTGACTTAAAGACTTACAAAGACTCTTATCTGAGACAGTATGACATTGATGTAAAGATAAACAAACAGACCAATGGGACAGAATGAAGAGTCCAGAAATAGGCCCACACATATATGGTCCATTGATTTTTGATACAGGTAGACTAATTCAGCAGAGAAAGGATAGTCTTTTTTTTAAAAAAAGGTGCTGGGACAGGTAGATATACAAATGCAAAACAAACGAATAAAAACCTACCCCCAAACCAGAATTTCTACTTATACCCCTCTACATAAAAAGTTAACTCAAAGTAGATCACAGACCTAATGTAAAACTTAAAACTGTAAAGTTTCTAGAAAAAACACACAAATCTTTGTGGCTATAGATAGTCAAAGATTTCTAATTGGATTCATCAAAATTAAGAACTTCCGCTCTTTAAAAGATTATCGTTAAAGTATGAAAAATGCATAGATGGAGAGAAAATATTTGTAAAACTATATGTGACAAATAACAGATAAAAGGGTATATAAGAAAATTCTTACAACTCAATAGCAGAAGACAAACAACCCAATTAAAAACAGGTAAACAATTTGAACAGACACTTCACCAGAGAAGACAAACTGATAGCAAAGAAGTACATACAAAGATTCATTACAGTAAACCCTCGATTTTGTGGACCTTGGTTTAACAGACTTCGGATTTTTAAAAAAATATGTTTTTATTGATTTCAGAGAGAGGAAGGGAGAGGGAGAGAGAGAAACATCAATGATGAGAGAGAGCCATTGACTGGCTACCTCCCGCATGCCCCCTAATGGGGATCAAGCCTGAAGCCCCGGCATGTGCCCTGACCAAGAACTGTGACCTCCTGGTTCATGGGTCAATGCTCAACCACTGAGCCATGCCGGCCAGGCTTGGATTTAACAAACAAAATTTCCAGTCAGTACGTCATATGTGAAAATTAACACCCTGGTAATTTTAAAATGTTTTCAACCAAGATTTAATTATAATTAAATTAACAGGTTATTTTTTTTGTTTTAATTCACTTATTTTTAACGAATTTTAGCAAATAGGCCATATGTTGGAAAAACCACTGTCCTAATTTCACCAACGTAAATAAATATTACACATCTACAACTATAGTCTACATATTTAAATCCAAGAGTCACTACTCGTAAACAACGTTCGGCAAATGATTAGCACGTGATCATCACACACTGGGCACAGTAATCGGTTCTGTTGTCACATGGTATGACTTTCTGCAACAGTTTTAACGCACCGGCCCATGTTCCAACTTGTGTTGAGCCACACCCTAGCTGTGTGTATTTGTTTACTCTCGGTGCCTGTGAATGCACACATTTACTAGATCTATTCAGTATAAATTTAAAATTACTATAATACATATAGAAAACTTTTCTGTGAAATTATTTTCATACATACTTAAGTTACACAAAAGTGTCTATATAAGTCAAAACAGGAAAACTAACTGATTTGTCAATTTTTTAACATATGCGTTTGGAAAACCTATTTATTATATAATGGACTTTGGGCTTTAACAAACATCCTCTCACCCGAATCAGTCTGTTATATGGAGGTTTTACTGTAGTCATTAGGGAGATACATATTAGAACCACAATGACATGCAACACACACCGATTAAAATATCTAAAATTAGAAAGACCAGCTATACCAAGTTTGGTGAGAAACTGAAACAAACAGAAGACATTTTTTGATGGTGGTGTAATGTAGTACAACCACTTTCAAAACTAGTATAGCAATTTCTTTTACAATTAAACATACACCTACATTGACCACTCATTCCACTGGTGGGATTTACCTAAGAAAATAAAAATTTAGTCTATACAAAGACTTGCATAAGAACATTCATAGCAATTTTATTTGGAATACTGAAATACTCATCAACAGGTGAATGGATACAAAGATGTAGTCAATTCAAACCAGGTAATACTATTCTGCAACACAGAAGAATGAAATACTGACCCATTCGACAATGTGGATGAATCTTAAAATAATTATGCTTAGATAAAGAAGCCAGACTCCCTCCTCCCAAAAGGAGTACACACTGTATGATTCCATTTATGCAAAACTATAGAAAATAGAAACTAATTTATAGTGACAGGAAGCAGATCAGCAGCTGTCTAGGGACTGGGGGAGGGACAATAGTAAGAATTACAAAGAGAATTGAAGAGAACTTCTGGGAGTAACGATTATGTTCATTATTTTGATTACGGTGATGGCTGCACAGGTGCATACATATGTCAAAGCGGGCCGAATCACATACGCCGTGTGCTACTTATCATGTCAACTACACCTCAATAAAGCTGCTTTAAAAAGTAGAATTAGAAAGAATAACATGTTGATACTGACATGAAAAAATGTCCATGACACATATGAAGTAAAAAATAAAAAAGCTGTGGAATTATATATACCATAATTCCACTTATGCAAAATAGGTGAGCTTATACTGAGTATATATATGTATGGACAGACAGTCTGAGGAAATATATACTAATTTGTTTATATATTGGGGAAGCAATAAGGAGAGCTTTTTATTTTATATATCCCTGTACTGTTTGAACTTTGTATAACAATCATGCATTACTTCTGAAATTTAGAAAATAGAGGACAGTAAAAAAATAATTAGCAGGTTTAAAAGCCACTGGGCAAGATGAACTTGAAGGTAAAGGCAAACGGACTTATTTTACAGAGAAAAAGACGGAGTCTTGTGTTTGGAGACTAAATTCCCAATTGTGGAGAAGAGGGGGGCACGCCTGCCTCGGGTTCCCTGGCTCCCCAGCCGCAGAGCTGCCGGAGCTCCCACTCCCAGCAGAGAATCAACACCTCCGTGTTACCCCAATGGATGATGCCACTGTCTGTTCTTCAGGTATCCTGAGGCACAAAACTACCAAGGGCTTTAAAAGACCATCAGTTCTGCCTCTGATCTTCGGTGGGTGTCAGGAAGATTCAAGGCTACAGTAAAAACCTGACAAGATTTCCGAGCCCACACTCCTTGGGTATTCAGTACCTTGTATGATCTTTTGCTGCTGTTGCCGGATTTCATCAAAGCCCAAGCCTCTGGTCTCCTCTGGCTCCTCAAAGAGCCAAGGATTGGGTACTTCTCGCTTAGCCCCTCCTGGCATCAGGCTGGACCTAAGAACAAGATTAAATGTGTTACAGAACTCAAAAAATATAGCTGTGTTGCAAACTACTCCCACCAGTGCGGAGGAGGCCAGCCTCGAATGCTTTGAAAATTCAATTCAGCCACAATTTATTGCATCCTTCGCTTATGCCAGCAACTGTGTTCAGTGCTAGAAGAGACACGAGGCCAAATAAGCACAAGCCTAGAGCTCTGGAGAATGACCGCCCGTTAAGGAGGCTATGGCAGCAGGTAATGCTCTGACTAATCCTCCGAGATATGCTTGATTCAATAATCACAAATGAGGGCCTTACATCTCAGAAACACAAGGCCAATGGAAGTGGCCTTTTTAAGGACAAAGTCTGTTCTCACAGGCTATGTAACATCAAAGGCACAAACTTTATCTCAAGAAGATACAAACTTGCGACGACAGGTTATAGCATTTAAAAATGACCATATAATTTTCTATTAATGGGTGTTTGGTAGCTTGCAGATAGAAACACATGCAGGGTTTTCAAATCCAATTTTATGAATATAATGTAGCATTCATAACATAATAAACAAATTCTGAATGATCAATCTTAATCTTTACCCCCTCTTGTAAGCCACATGCCCGTCTGCACAAGACACGTTGGTCTCTTTGCTGTCTGAAGAACAAGGCACATGCGCTTTCAGCCCCAGTCCCGTGTTTATAGGAATCTTCTCAAGTGTCTCCTCTCCTGTCCCCACCTGCGCACATTCTGTCCAAGCCACAGGGACCATCTTGTTCATGAAACCATCTCTGACCACTTCAACCCAGATGTGAACAGTCACTCACTTTAGAGTTCACAGGACTCATAAAAAATGATGACGACAATGGTGACGTAACAGTAGTAGCAGTGACAACAATAGCTAACATGTATTAAGCATTTGTTATGTGTAGGGCCAGCTCCAAGAGACTCACATGCATTCATTCACATTATTTGTAATTCTTCCGGCCCTCTTTTCACATCTCTCCTATTGCCTACAAATACTGCAGCCCTGTTGTTTAACCGTTTGCACAAGCGAGCTTCATGTGGACTAGGTAGGGGCAGGAACTGAAAATCTCTGTGCCGGGACTGCGCACGGCCCGCAGCACTTCAGCATAAGCTCCGATCCTGGCTCCTCCACCTACCGGCAATCTAGAAACATCTGCCTCAGACAGCTGCTGGGGAATACATAAAATAATTCATTCACTTGAAAAACATTTACTTAGGACTTACTGTGTGGTAGGCACTGTTCTCATCAATGGGGATGAGGGACAAAAACAGAATATTCACAAAACAGACCAAAATCTCTGCCCTTACAAAGCACACATTTTGTTATGGGTGCTCCTTTCATTCTGGTTGGGGGCAAACAATGTGCAAAATGCGCAAAAGTGCTTGATGCAGAGCTTGGAAGCTACTCACCATTCAATAAACATTAATTATCATCGGTCCACCAATGGCCATACTGTATGCACGGGAGGCACTGAAATATGATTCTCCAATAAGTGATAACATCTCAAAAAGGCCATATTAGCTTCATTTTTAGCTCAGCACTATAAAACCTACGGAAGAACATGGTATGTACCAAGAAACAAACCCATCAAAACTGGAAGAAAATTAGATCATCTAAGATTTAAAGCACAGAGCCAGTCCCTCTACTCCAGTACTTTCTTCCACGTCAATGAAAAGGCAGACAGGCTTCTTTAAAGCCTCGCTTGACCTGGTTGGCCCCAAATATCTAAAACGTCAAGGTTTCAGATTTATTCCCTATAATAATCATTCGATTTCATGTAACTTTGAAGGGAAGAAAGCAACAAAAAATGGGAAAGAAAGAAGGACGTTTACAGCCAAAGGACACCCCAAACTCTTACACCATCGTGCAAGTGCCAGCTCTTGATCAAAATAGGAGTCGTGGACTACTGCACACGGTCCACTGCAAACGCAAGTGCCGACACCAGCACGGCGGGTCAGGGGAGTGAAAGGGCATCTATCACCGCTGTGAGCATCCATTCAAATGAGTACACTGCACCTCACTTCACAGGAGACCCTGTCCCTCTAAAGCTAATGATGGAATGTCCCACTGGCAGTTCTTGCCACACCTAGAGCACATTATTTTTAATTATTAAATAAGAAAATTGTTTCAGCAATCTCAAAAACCAGCAAATTAGAAATGCAGCCTCTAACTATATGTGTATTTACAACACCTATTAGAGAATAAAAGTACAACATGGGCACAATTTAATATTAATATCACAGAAAAAACAGCAGCACATCAACACCACACATACAGGAAAGACTGTCCCAGGGCTGAATTCAGACCTACAAATGTTCTAAGCACGCGCCCTGGCCGATGTGGCTCAGTTGGCTGGAGCTCCGTCCCATACACAGAAAGGTGGTGGGTTCGATTCCTGATCAGGGTACATACCTAGGTTGCGGGTTTGATCCATGGTTGGGGTGTGTGCGGGAGGCAATCGATCACTCTCACGCGCTCTCTCTCCCTCCCTCTCTTTCTCTAAAAATAAAATTACATTAAAAAGTAAAAAAATAAAGCACAAAACTTAAAAAAAAGTTATAAGCACTGAAAAAGTTATCTTGGTTGTACTCTCACAGTTTCCTGTAAAAGCAATAGTGAGATGTGGTAAAAATGACTCCCTAGTGCCTTCTTTCTTGGTTATCTGATTCCAAAATTTCTGTTAAGTTTTTCAAGGCTGAGCTACCTCTCTCTCTCTTTTCTTTTGGTGTCTGTACTTTGCTCATGCCCCAAGCCTGTGGGCAATCCAGCAATGGCCATGCCCTTACTAACAAAACAGGTAAGAGCACAGGTGTCACCATGTAGAAGACCTGACTTCCTTTTCCATAGGTTTTATGCTCAACTTAATGTTTGGACGGATGCCTATTAACACTCAGTATTCTCCTAGGTAAAAAGGAAAATATGAAAGAATTTATGACTTAGTTCTTGCTTTCAAGGAGTTTATAGTCAAACTGAAAAGAAAAATGAACCACACGTGAAGCAATTGCTAACTGAAATCAGAGAGCTGCAGTTTTGTGTCCCTGGGCACTTCCAGTAACCTCTTCAGCCCATAAAACTAGAGAACTAAGTAGGTCAATGGTTTTCAAAAGTTCTGGTCCAGCGCCTGAGGACTGAGACGCCCGCATTAATAGTGGGGCTGGGAGGTGAGCCGAGGGGCTCATCTTGGTGGGAAGCCAGGTATTCCTTTTACTCCTACAAAAGATGATTTTCTATCACCGGACATCACTGAATTAGATGATATGTGAGATCCTTACAGCTTTAATTAAACTTTTTTCTCATTAAGTAGTAAATTGCATTAGTAAGAACAGAGGAAAAGGAACAATTTCCCCACAAAATCCACTCTCTTCTCCCCCATCTGCCTATTTTCAGTTCAAGACCACCACAGACCCACTGGCCCAGGCCCAACACCTTGGAATAATTGCTGACTCTCTCGTGCCCCACAGCATCTAACCCATTAGCAAATCCCTCAGAACATATCTAAAACCTGACCATCGCTCCTTTATCCTATTGCCCCGCCCTACTGCTCCTGTCTCCAGCTTCTACTCCTACCCTCTACAATCGACTCCCCACATCGCTATCAGAGTGATCACTAAAAATAAATCTGCTTCCTCTGCTCAAAACCTTCCCATTCACCCTTAAAATACATATTTACTGTAACCTATAAGCCACACTAGCCTCCTTGCTGCTTCTAGAACACATTGAGCACATTCACATCTCAGGGCCTTTGTACCTGCTGCCCCTCCTACCCATCACAGCTAAGGCACTCTCCCCCCAAAGATGGTCATGTGGCCTTGCTCCCTAATTCATTCTACTCTGCTCAAATGCAATCTCAGTCAGGTTTCCCTGACCACTCTAAAATAGTACCCTTCCCTATAACTCCTTAGCCCCCCCATCCTGTTTTATTTTTCTTTATAGTACTTAAACCACCTGCTATTATATAATATATATTTGTTGAATTTCTGTCCCCTACACAAGACGATAAACTCCATAAGGGTAGGGACTGTCTTGTTTGTCACTATATCCTCAGTGCCTGGCATAATGGGCACTGAAAAAAAATGTTGAATGAATTAACTTATTCAGCAAAAAACACAACTGAATGAATGGTATAAACAAGCATAGTCAGGAAATGATAGTAGTATACGCTGGTGCTGTGTTTTGTGGTTTCAAAGGCATTTCACAAGCATTATTTCATTTGAATTGTACACAATCCTGTGTGTAAGTCAGGGTTGGTATTACTGACAAGAAAACCAAGGTAAAGAAACATCACAGTGACTTTCTCCAGGTCACACACTTAGTGGCAGAGCTAAAGGTTCAACCCACAGCTTCTGACTCTTAACCCAAGGCACTTGCTGTCTACCATCGTGGGAAAGGTTTCATAAAGGTAAGGAGGCTGGGGACAGCTTGAAGTAGGGGTAAGGTTTAGCTACGTGCAAGAGAGAGGGGTGGAAAGGCATCCCAAGGCAGGGTAAGAACAGCAACGATGTCTCCGAGGCAGGGAATGTGAGCCATATATTTGAGTGGGATAACAGTGGGTAGCGGGTGAAATTAGAGTGGCTGGATCTAGTAGTCTTGATTCCAAAAGAGGGAGCCATCGTGAACTTCTGTCCTCCTAGACGATTTCATCCTCACACTCCAGAATCTTGTCATTTTAGCCGCTAGCTGTTCCCCAGGCTAGAAATCCTCAAGCAACAACTCTCTTTCCTATTCGCAGCCAAACTTCCCTAAACAATGAACTTTGCTCATCAATTCTATACTTCCCGACCCTCCCAGTTCATTCTTCAACCTCTATCAAGGTTCTTCTCACCCATAATCTTACTGCCAAATCTCTTCCCAGGTTTTACTCTGCCCCTCTTTGAGGCTCACCTGTCACGGCTAACCCTAACCCTTCCCCGTGAACCTCTCCTCTCCTGGCGTCTTCCTTATAGCTCTCTCCCACCGACAGAGCCTTCTCTGTAATGTGCAGGTAACTCTTCCTCCATCTGCTCCTTAAATATTAATGTTCTTCAGGAATTCTGTTGAGATCTCTTTTCACTTCGTTGTCTCTCTCTGGGCAGTTTTATCAGTTCCAGTGATTTCAGCTGTGAGAACAGGAGCCGGCAGTGCTTAAACACTTTATGCCCCAACACAAACTCGACAGTACACTTTCCCTTGAGTGATTACGGTGGTGGATTCTTACCTGGGGGTGGGAGAGGGGCACGCTCCCTTCCCTAGCAGGGCAATATCGGAATCTGGGGGCGGAGAGTGGACTCTAAAGAATGAAACAAATGAACAAAGAAAATAGGAAGAGACTCAGAGATACAGAGAACAGGCTGATGGTTGCCAGAGGGGACAAGGGATGGGAGACTGAGTGGGTGAAAGAGGGGAAAGTGTTAAGAAGTACAAACTGGTAGTCACAAAATAGTCCCAGGCTTATAAAGTCCAGAATAGAGAATATAGTCAGAAATATTGCAGTAACTACATATGGTGCCAGGTGGGTACTGGAAATATCAAGGGAAACACTTTGTAAAGTATATGATTGCCCAACCACTATGCTGTTCACTTGAAACTAATACAAAATAATACTGAATTAAACTGTAATTGAAAAACAATTTTTTTAACTGGGGGGGGTGGAGGAAGGAAAAGCACATAGTTAAAAAGAACCCCCATGTAAAATCCTGGTGAGGCGTGTCTTTCCAGCCCTCATTCTGGTGGAAAATTACTGTGTTAAAGGCTTCCAAATTTATCTCTACCCATGAGACTTTCCTACAGGCTCTGCATCTGCATTTATTGTTTTCATTTAGGACTCTCCAACTGATAGTCCGCTCCAAACCCAGTATGTCCAAAATCAAGTTCATTACTTTCACCCCGAATCCGTTTCCCTCCTCTGCTCCCTATGCTGGTTAGCAGCATCACTGTATTCCCAAATCATCCAAACCTTCCCCCACCCCACATCTCGTCAATATCCGAGGCCTCCCTCAGAGGTGGTCCTCAAGTATGTGCCCTCATTTCCGTTGCCATGGGCACTGCCTTGGCTCAGACTCTTGTCAGCTCTCATGTGAAAGATGGTCGTAGCTGGTCTCCCTGTTCCCAGTCACCCTCATTCAAATCATCTCATCCTCTGCAGCCAGAACTCTCTCTCTAAAGCAGTCTCGCCATCACATTTCCCTACTTGCGAACTTCCACAGCCCCCTAGAAGGTACAGATCAAGTTTAAGCTTTACAATATGGCCCCGTTATCTCTGCAACGTCATCTGCCAACACCCCCTTCCACCCCGCTTCCTTCAGCCTACAGGCTGCTCACCACTTCTCAGACAAAGGCACAAACTTTCACACTCTCATGTTTTTGTATGAGTCTGGAGGGCCCCCACCCCCACCCCTTTGTCCATCTGGCAAAATTCTATTCATCCCCTAAGGCTCAACTCAAATGTCACTTCTGCTGCTTGGTCTTTCCTGATCCCCATCTCCACCCCCTTCCCTCAAATCAATCATCCCCGGTGCTCCCATGGCACTTTGTTCAAAGCCTCTAACGTGGCATTTATCAAGCAGGATTGTAGTTCGTTATTTACTCATCTGTCTCCCTTCCTAAACGATGAGCTCTGTAAGGAAAGAGGCCACAGGACAGCCATGTTTACACCACTAGTGCCAAGTAAACAGCGCATGCTGGAGACGAAGCCTCAGTGCAAGTTTATGACACAGAACTAGGAAAACCACTGAGCTTATATGCAAGAGAGACAAAATGAGGGGGGCAGTTAACATTTTTATCATGAGATTTTTTTTAAAGCAAAGAAAATTTAATCATCTGCTACCCGCCTTTAAGACTTTAGCAGCAAAGGCTGGTGCTGCCCCAGCAGATGGAGAGAACAGTACTTGAAAGGGAATTCCATCACTAAACACCTTGTAGCTCGGCCCCACTTTTGGAAGGACAACGAAGGAGTGTTTCTCCTTTGAAAAGTAAGTTAAAGAAAGGAAATGCTTAAATACCATCCTTCCGAGATTAGGACAAATTCGAAATGGTTTTTTAAATAAATAAATACTTTTTATTCATAGTTTTTCAAGATGGAAGTTATCCAAAAAATGGAACTTGTCAAATAAATGCCACAATTAATAAATAGGTAGCTGTATCTTAAAAAGATTCTACCAAAAAATGATATAGTCACTTCTAAAACTATAAAAATATTGCATTTCCATCCCCCGAAGCAAATAATGTTCATTATTAAATTATAATATCTGAAGGGGGTCACAGATAATGCATGTTTTCCTGCTGACAAACGTAGTTGAAGCTCTTAGAGTTCACAGGGAGGGCGTTCTTATCAACTGAATGCAGAGTTGAAAAAGCAGTGAATTCCAAGAAGTAGCTTTCTTTCGCTTTGCTTAACATTTCAAAAAGATGTCAAAATGACTATAGAACATGTTTGTTTTATCTAAAAAAAAACCTCAGTGAGTACTCACAGCCCACAGGGAGGTTTGCAGCTAGGACTAAGAAGGTATTTCTCCGGTGTCGGTGAATTGTGGAAATGCTACTATGGTATGAAAGGGTAATTCCTGTTTCAAAACTTTTTCTGTTAGTTTCTCCCTGTGATTCTAAAGATGCACAGTGGCTCAAATTTCAATCAGAAATAGATTCTTTGACATCAATTGTTTAGAGGTAAAAAAAAAATCTGGCAGCAACGTGCAGACTGGGTCACACTGAGGAGAGCTGCAGCCAGGGGGTGGCCCAGGGGCGAGTGTCCTTTAGGGGGAAAGTGATGAGGGTCTGGACACGGGGAATGACAAGAAGGAACAGCAGACTGCCAAACTCGGTGACTTGGGGGAACTAGCACAACTTAGGAAAGGGAAAGTTTTCATTTCCTTTCAGAATTTTCTCCAGCTTCAACACAGTTCCTTGTAACAACCCTGAAGTAAAATTGCTTCTTTAAGATCATGACCTATGGATGGATGTTTACTTCTAGCCGTACTGACTAAATGGATAACTTCTTCTGTCCAGCGCTCTGTCCTATTCTTTTCTCTATCCCACCCACCTGTCTGTCCACCTGTCCTTCCTGCAAACACTGAGGACTTTCTGTGCCAGGCACTAACCTACGGTCTTGGAAGTGAACAGGACAAATACCTGACCTCAGAGAGCTGATACTCCAGGGATAACAAATTCCTAAACTGCCCTTTGCAAAGTAAATGCTTGAAATAACTATTGTTTGTTAAGTTGAATAAATCATCTTTATTGTGCATTAGTCCAGAACAGTGAGAACTCAAACAAGGAAAATAACTTATGTGTCACCCAAGGAAATTCTCACCACAGCATCTTTAAAATCTACCGCGCTGAAATATGTTTCTAATTTTAAACAAATCCCATTTTATCCCTATTTGTTGGTGGCTAAATTTACCAATAAAAATTTTTAACATTAAATTAAAAACCTAACCAAACAGTTCACAGAAATACAGAAATGCAGGCTGGAAAAGGCCATGAAGGCATTATTTTGGCCTCCAATCTAAATGTGAGAAATCCCAGCGTGGTAATCCTGAGAGTCATGCAGCAGTCTAGAATAAGACAAGTACAAGCAAAGGGACAATTCTTCAGCTGAGTGTGGCTGTCGCCATACTCGAAGAGGGGCAGGGAGGGGCGCTATACAAAAACACAGAAATTCTAAGTGAAAGATGAAGCAGCTGCTCTGCAAAATTTATGGTGACTGAGAGCCATCTGCTGGTTACCAACTGAAGTTCAACTACAAAACATGTCAAGCGACCCCAATAACTACAGTTTATTATAAGCAGCTCCTTACTTTATCACACAATGCACTCTTGGAAACATGTTTCAAAACGGAATGAGCCAAATACAATATCATGCTTACGTAGCACAAGGGAGTTTCTAGTGCCAGCGCTGTGCCTTTTTGGACCCTATTTTAAATAAGAAACACTCTGCATCTTCTTTCACTTTGTTCTGCACAACTGAACACTTACACAACAAATCCAATGAGTGCCCAACCGAGGTTAGCAATGTGCACTTAGGCATTTGGCACGCCCAGTGATTCCATCTTTGTGTCCACTCTACTGTTTTGCTCCACATTTGTTTCCACTCTCACTCATTTTATAAAATAAAGATTAAATGCACTAAAATATTCAATAAATTGTGCAAATTAACACTGTTCTATGGATAAAGATGCAAGTCTAGTGAAACAAAATTATTAGCTGGCAGTGAGTACAATTAAACACTCTACAGTGTTTAAACTCTAGTGTCAAAAATTTTACAATAGAATTTGCCAGCTGATATAAAAAATCCAAACCTGGCATTAAGACTATTTAAGGGTGTCAATGAATGATGCGTATATACTCAAAATGCACAAAAGCCAATGGCCACCTATACAGTCATCATTTCCACCTCAATGACCTTGCTTTTTATCACATCAATTAATCGGATACAGACCTAAAACCCCGAATTAATGATATGGGCACCCATGCTTTTAACTATGGCATGCTTTCCCTCTGTGGGCAGGGCCTGGAAGCTCCCAGGTGATTTTTATGCAACTAGTTGGGATCCTATATGCAGATTGGTACAGAGATTATTGGTCTAGAAAGGATAGGATTAGAGAAAGTACAAAAGTTGGCGGGAAAATATCTGGTGTACAAATTTATTCACTCCACATAGGCTATCTCAAGTCCCGTTTCTTCCATGGTCTTCTCAATTTCCTCCACCTCACGTGTCTCTCTCCTTTTTCTATGGAGGTCACTTATGGCCCACACCACACAATTCAGCACTTAATTATAAGCTATCACGAACTATTCTCTAATTACTTTGTGCAAGGTAGAAAGACCTCTCCAAATGGCATGCCACTTCTGGATCCCCTCTGCTAGAACAGAGACAGCAAGTGTTCATAATGTTTATAAAGCACTTTCCAAAGCAAAAATGTGCGTGTTCCCATGTATTTATCTTATTTGAACTTCACAATGTTTTGAGGAGTCATGATTATCTGCATTTGACAGAAAAATGGAGTCAAAATTCAAACCTAGGTTTTCTAAACCCTTTTTCCTTCCACTGAATTATACATGCAAAGTTAGCAATATGCTGCTGGAACGTACGGAGGTAGATAATATTATCTAGTAGGTGCAACGAGCAAGAAGGCGCCAGTGTTCCCATAGCCAGTGAGAAATGCACAATGACAGTTCCTCCAAAGGAACCATGACAGGGCAGCAAAATTAAGAGAGAACAGGCTCGAGGGACAAAGCCATAGCAAAGGACAAGAAGGCTTTCAGGTTCTTTCTCTGCTGTTTACTTGCCTTGGGCACAGTGACTTCTCTGAGAATCAGTCTCCTCATCTGTAAACCAAAAAAGTTACCCCTTCTCTGCCTCCCTCTGAAAATTAATATGAGGGTCAAATAAAATAGCATATGAAAGTGCTTGCTAAATAGAGAAGAGAGGGAGGGAGACACAGGAAACTCAATAAAGAAGAAAAAATATTTTTAGCAGTTTCTTAAAAATTTCACTTA
This sequence comes from Miniopterus natalensis, assembly GCF_054644295.1. Classification (NCBI taxonomy): domain Eukaryota; kingdom Metazoa; phylum Chordata; class Mammalia; order Chiroptera; family Miniopteridae; genus Miniopterus; species Miniopterus natalensis. The sequence goes on along the minus strand of NC_142097.1, from coordinate 8,639,345 downwards.
TAAAAAGCGCAAGTTGAAAAGTATTAAATCGGCTTTTCAAAAAATCAACGTAAGTGCCTTACAGAACGGTGTGCACAGGTAACTCCTCCTTCTGCTCACTCAGGGGCCAGAGCTCTCCCCCCCAATTCCCAGACGATTTTTATAATTTAGAGTTAACGCCTATGGGGGTACCAAATCTTTTTATTTTCCCTGTCAAAAGTCACAACTATATCAGTAGTTAAGGACTGCAATGCAAAACAAGATGGCCATACTTCACTTGTCAGACGGTCAAACCCAACAAGTTCTATAACACACAGCCAGCCACGGGGTAGGGAAATGGGCTCTCCCATATTCAGGGGTGGGCAAAACCTATATAGGTGTAAGTGAAACACAGTTTATTCTTGTATTTTTGTTATTTATTATTGTTATTATTGTATTATTTATTGTATTACAGTTGTAAACCTACTTTTGCCCACCCATATATGGTAAAAGACATGGAACTATAAATATACATGATGTCAATTTCCTTTTTTTTTAAAGTATATCTTTATTGATTTCAGAGAGAGGAAGGGAGAGGGAGAGAGAGGAAAACATTAATGATGACAGAGTCATCATTGATCAGCTGCCTCCTGCACGCCCCCTACTGGGGATGGAGTCCGCAACCCGGGCATGTGCCCTGACCTGGAATAGAACCCCAATCTCCTGGATCCTAGGTCGATGCTCCACCGCTGAGCCATGCCCGGCCAGGCTCAGTTTCCTTCTTTTGATATTGTACTATAATTACTTCAGATGTAACCATTGGGAGAAATGGGATTAAAGGTAAATGGGACCCCTCTGTTCTATCTTTGCAGTTTCCTAGGAATCCATAATTTTTTTCAAAATGAAATATTTTAAAAATGTTTGGATCAATTGAGTAGTCTAAGATTAAATGATTAGAATTAGAAAAGTATATGGCAGAGATTTTTTTTTTTACTTTTTAATTACAGGTTCAGGTAGAAAATCAAACTAAAAGGTCAGCTAAAACCATTAGGAAAAAAGCAAAGACTAGGGATAGTTACACATCCATGATCATAAATTCTAACATTTTATCAGGCAATCCTTGCGGGGGGAGGGGGGATAAACATAACAGGATAGGCAAAAGTAGATTTACTGTTGTGATTATGCAAAACACAGAGTTTATTCCTGTATTATTATTTATTAATTACTGTATTATTTTCCATATAAGCTGTAAACCTACTTTTGCCTCATCCTGTACTGCTGGAGGGGGCATTAAGCATTACAACTTTCAAGAAACAGACATGGCAGGGCCTGTTAAAATTTGAACACCCGTACCTTCTGTCCCAGTAATCCCACTTTGGGGACTCTGTCCTACAGAAATAGAAGCCACACATTCTTTATGGATCTTTGCTGCAACATTGGCTGTAATGACAAAAAACTAAACAACCCAATATCTATCAAATGGAGAATGGTTGTAATGATTACATATTCATATTATAGAATAATATAGCTACTGAAAAGAATTTTGTTAGATCTAGTGATTTGGAGGAATGCCCAGATGTAAATGAAAAAAGTAAATTACAGCCCTGGCTAGTGTGGCTCAGTTGGCTGGGAGTTGGCCTGTGCACCAAAAGGTTGCTGGTTTGATACCCAGTCAGGGCACATGCCCAGGTTGCAGGCTCCATCCCCGGTAGAGGGCGTGCAGGAGGCAGTCGATCCATGTTTCATTCTCACATCAGTCTCTCTCTCTTTCTCTCTCTCTTCCTTCCCTTCCTCTCTCTCTAAAAATCAATAAAAATATTAATAAATAATTTTTTAAAAAACTACAGAGTATGTATAGTACAATTCTGTTTTCATTAAGAAACAGGAAAAGACAACCCCCATTTATGTAAATATATATGTGTAATCATTTGTATAAGCACAGATGAATGTGGGGAAGGAAACCCTTAAAACAGTTAACACTGGTTACTTTAGGAGACTGGCACTGGAGGGGAAGGAGAGAAACTGTAGACTTTGGGTTATACCTCAGTATGGTTTGACTTGTTACAATAAACATGTATCATGTCGATAATTTGTTTTGAATCCAATAAAGATGAGTCATTTCCCATGGAGAGGTGGGACCATAATAGGGGAACAAATACCCACAAAAGTAAAAGATAACAAGTGAAGATTGTTAGAAAGAGGTATTGAAAGCAAACCCTCTTCTTTCAAAATTAAGTGGAAACAAAAACTAAAATAAAAAAAACACCAAAACTGAACATCTTTTCTGGGGGAAAGAGCAATGGAAGAGAAAGATATGAAAGGAAAAGGCAAGGAAGGCAGATTAGAGAGAGAGAGAAAGGAGAACAGACTGGGGGTGGGGCGAATTTCTACAGCCAGGCACTGGGAAGACAGTGAAAATGACAAGTGGGTCTGCAGGTCCACAAAGGAACAGGAGGTAGAGAGCTGAAAAGTGGGATGGCCCTTTTCTAAAGTTAGGCAGTACGAGCGATCCTAACATCCTCGCCTCGCCTTCAAGGGGGAAGAAGGCTAACTTTGCAAGATCTAGAATCTGGAACCAATGGTCTGAGGAACTTTCCCCTTCTACTGGCTTATATCTCCATCTTGTGGTCTGCTCAGAACATAGCCCTTAGTGTGTGTGTGTGTGTATGTATACATAGGCATGCATGCATATGTATGTGTATAAGTGTACATATGGTTATATACATACATAAATACACTTACGAGTATACATGCATTATATATACTTATATATCATACTTATATATAAGTATATGTACATAAATATACATATGTATATATAAGTATATATACATAAGTATACATGTGTATTATAAGTATACTTATATACAGAAGTATATATACATACATACACATATATGTATAATACATGTGTGTATTAAATAAAAATGTTTGTGTGTATATGTACTTGCATACAGATTTTTAAATTCAAGTAGAACATACAAACAGAAAAACCTTAAGTGTGTAGCTCAAAGATAATTCACAAAGTGAACACCCCCAGTTAATCACTATCCAAGGCAAAAAACAGCCCTCCCAGAACTCCAGGACCCCTCATGCCCCCTTCTGGTCACTAAGCCCCCAAAGGGAGATACTTCTGTGACTTATGACACCATAGAAAGTCAGCCTTTATAGGAAGGGAACCACAGGGCCTGTGCCCTTCGGTTTGGCTCGCTGTGCTCAACACTATGTTTGGTGCTTCACCCACCGTGCGGTGTGCAGTTGTAGATCATGCTCTCATGTTTGCTGGGCAGTATGGCTGTATAAATATGCCGTGATGCAACTGCTCACTATAGTGTAGACGTTCTTGGGTTGTTTCCAGGTAGGACTACTAAGAATAATGCTACTATAAACAGTTTTGTACCTGTCCTCTCTACACTTCCGTTTTAGGAGATACAAACAATTTTCCAAAGTGGTTGTACAGCTGACAGTCCCACCAGTAATATATGAGAATTACAGTTACTCCACATCCTAGTGACACTTGACTTGTCTGTCATTTTAATTCCGGCAGGTGCACTAATATGACACCATGGTTTTAGTGTGCCATCTCCTGATTGTTGGTGAGGTTGAAAACCTTTTCATATGTTTACCAGTCATGGGGTGTTTTCTTTGGCTAAGTCCAAATCCAAGTGTTCTGCCTACTTGTTTTCTGCCTGTTTTTTCTTTCTTCTTGATTACAGACGTTCTTTATATGAGACAGTACAACTCCCGAGTCAGATGCATTGCAAATACAGATTCCCGTTCTGTGGCTTGCCTTTTCACTCTCTTTGAGATATTTTTTAATAAACAGAATTTCTTATTTCAATGAAATGCAACTTCTCGTGTTTCCTTCATATTTAGCCCCTTTTCTGTCCTGAAGAATCTTGCTCTCTCCCAAGGCTATAGGAGATACTCTCCAGTTTTCTTCTAAAAGCTTTCTAGTTTTACCTTTCACACTGACATTTCCAATCCTTTTGGGGTTGATTTTTATGGAGGGCGACAGCAGGGGCTACGATTCATTTTCCCCACACTGCTACGCAGCTGGCTGAGCACTGTTCATGGAAGAGGTCATTTTTTTCTCCACTGCATTGCACAGTCACCTTTGTCATCAATCAAGTGGCAATGCATGTGTGGAACTGTTTCTGAACTCTTATTTTGTTCCATTGGCTTAATTGCCTATTCTTCAGCCAACACCACACTGCAGCTTTAAGGTAAGAGTTGATAACATAACGTGAGTCCTTAAGCCTTTTGTTCTTCAAAATTGCCTTGGCTTTCCTTGGCTCATTAACTGCCATATAAACCTCAGAATCAGCTTAAATGACAAACAAAAATAAAACAAAAAACTGGCTGGTGACTCCAGAGATCAGATTTAAATCGACAGCTCAATTTTGAGATAACTGACATCCTTAAGGTATTTTGAGTGTTCTGGACTGTAATCAGGGTATATCCATCCCTCTATTAGGTTTTCCTTAATTTCTCTAAATAACGTTTATAGTTATGAGTGCAGAGGTTTCTTGTGTCTTTCACTTGATTCATTCCTACATATTTCATGTTTTTAGTGCTATTATAGCTTCTTTTTAATCATTTTTATTTGATATTTCTTTGTTGTCCAGCTTTCAAAACCTCCTGAGCAGAGAAACTACCAGGTTGCTACTGCTAACCTGTTTACGAATGGACTATGCAACATTATAAAGGATTTCAAGTTTTACTGTAATCCCAAATTTTAAAAAAAACAGTTGTGTCTCCCTTTCCTGGAATCTGATTAGCTGATTCCAGAGGTCACATTAAAAAAAAGCAAAACTCTTTAAAAAGAAGTACAGTGACAGAAGAGTAGCCTTTTCATGTAACCAAACATAATAAAGCCTCAAAATTAATGGTACCAGCACCAGGGGTAGACAAAGAGACCAATGGAACACAGTACAAAGTCCAGAAACAGACCCAAATATATATGGGATTGAATTACATGATAAATCTCACCATCTCAAAATTTGTGAGGAAAAGATGGACAAGTCAGTAAAAAAAAAAAAAAAAAAAAAAAATGTTGTCAGTCACAAAATTAGGGTAGCCAAGTAGGAAAAAAGTTGGACTCATAGTTTTCACTAAATTAATTTCCAAATGGATCAAATTTTTAACAATTAAAAAATAAAATCATGAAAGTACTAAAAAAAAAAAAAAAAGCATGGGATAATTTCTCCATACTTAGTTCACTATAGTTACATATAATAACTACATAAAACTCTACTAAGAAATAATTAAAACTATCTGCAAATATAGGATATATTTGGAATAGGATACAGAAGTTTACTAAGACTCTCTCTGGGAAGACAATACGGGAACAGGCACTCACATAAATTGCTAGCACAAGTCATTCCTGGTTCTGTGAAAATCATAAATACACCCCTTTGACCTGGCCATCCTACTTCTAAGAATTTACCTAAAGGTACACTTTCACACGCATGACACCTTACATCTAAGGTTATTCACCACTATATTTTTGTGCTAGGCTTTGGTCCCTAGGTAAATTAGCTCCCCACTGATATTCTCTCAAAGCACAACATAAAGTACTCTTCTGCTGCACTTGCTTATTGTACGATCCTTTAATTTGTGCCTGTCTCTCTCACTGCACTGCACATAGCTCAAATGCACAAACCAGGTGTTTGTTGTTGTTTTGGTTTTTGCTACCACATTTCCAGCACTATTGCTTGGCACATAGTAGGCACTCAATAAATACCTACTTAATGAAAGAAGGTTTCTATTTACCAGACATTTTGGATTACTTATTTTTTATTAAATTAGCAGGGAATTTTAATATTCTTGACTATACTTAATACTACCTTGGTTCAGCTATCCTTGTGCTCACTGAAATAGAGAGAAAACCAAAGCTTTCCTGATTTCAACACATCCTTTACACATCAGAAAACCTAGGAAGTTAATGTGTTTCTGGGACATACGTTGAATTTTCAGGGCTCATTCATTGTGACACATGGGCAGGCTAATGATGCAGGTATAAATTCCTTAGCAATTTCTTACTTCTAGAAGAGGAGGCTGGTCATACGTAAATAACTTTAAACAACATGAAGTATAAATCAGTGATTCTTAGAAATAAAGAATACATTGGAAGGAATAAACAGCAGGTTAGAGCAAGCTGAGGTTCAGATCAGTGAATTAGAAGATGGTGTAGAAAAAAATCATTCAATCAGAGATCCAAAGAGAAAAAAACAATTAAAAAACAGGAAGACAGCCTAAGGGAGCTGTGGGACAACATGAAATTTAACAATATTCACATCATAGGAGTGCCAGAGAAGATCTAAAGTAAGCAAGGGTTAGGGAACCTGTTTGAAGAAATAATGGCAGAAAACTTCCCTAACCTGGTCAAGGAAAAAGTCACACAAGTTCAGGAGGCACAGAGAGCCCCAAGCAAGAAAGACCCAAAGAGGCCCACACCCAGACACATCATAATTAAAATGCCAAAAATTCAAGACAAAGAGAGAATACTAAAGGCAGCAAGAGAAAAGCAATCTGTTACCTACAAGGAGCTCCCATAAGGCTGTCAGAAAACTTCTCATCAGAAACTCTACAGGCCAGAAGAGAATGGCATGAAGTATTCAAGGTAATACAAAACAAGGATCTGAAACCAAGACTACTCTATCCAGCAAGGCTATCATTCAAAATAGATGGTGAAATAAGGTGCTTCCCAGACAAAAAAAGAGTAAAGGAGTTTATCACAACCAAACCAGCATTGCAGGAAATGTTAAAGGGACTGCTGTAATAAGAAGAAGAAATAGAGAGAGAAACATAGGCATAAAGAATTAAAATGGCAATAAATAAGGACCTATCAATAATAACCTTAAGGACTTTACGGGAGGGATCAACAGCAATACAGTCACAGTTGTGGACTTTAACATCCCGCTGACTTTGCTGGATAGATCTTCCAAACAAAAAGTCAACACAGAAACAGTGACTAAATGACACACTAGATCAGATGGATTTAAATGATATTTACAGAACATTTCACTCCAAAGCTACAGAATATACATTCCTCTCAAGTGCACATGGGTCATTCTCAAAAATAGACCACATGTTAGGACACAAAGCCAGTCTCTACAAGTTCAAGAAGCATGAAATCATATTAAGCATCTTAGATCACAAGGGCATGAAATTAGAAATCAACTACAGTAAAAACACTCAAAAACATTCAAACACATGGGGGCTAAATAACATGTTATTAAACAATGGGTTACCAATAAGATCAAGAAAGAAATCAAAAACTCCCTGGTAACAAATGAAAATGAATACACAACAACCCAAAATCTATGGGACACAGCGAAAGCAGTCCTAAGAGGGAAGTTCATAGCACTGCAGGTCTACCTCAAAAAGCAAGAAACATTTTTAGTAAACTATCTAACCCTACAACTTAAAGAATTAGAAAGCTCCCCTGTGAAGCCGTCCAGACCAGGGCTTTTGTTTGCTGGGAGGTTTTTTATTACTGCTTTGATTTCATCAGTTGTTAGTGGCCTATGCAGGTTTTCTGATTCTTCCTGATTCAGTTTTACATGATCTCACTCATATGTGGAATCTAATAAACAAATAAACTGAGGAACAAAACAGACCCAGAGTCACAGAAGCATGGAACAGACTGATGAATCTCAGCGGGAAGTCGGGGATGGGGGAGTGGGTGGGGAGAGATTAATCAAAGAACTTACATGCATATATGCATAACCCATGGGCACAGACAATAGTGTGGTGAAGGCCTGGGGGGGGGGGGGAATGTGAGGTGGAGGGGAATCAATGGGGAAAAAAAAGGGGGAATATCTGTAATACTTTCAACAATAATGATAAATTTTTTTAAAATGTAAAAAATTAAAAAACAAAAATAAATCAATGATTCTTTAGGAAGTCTCAGTACTATCAAATACAAATCATGCCTCTTATAAACCAAGCTTAAAATTCCAATAAAATATTCAATGATTTAAAATGGGGGAGGGACAGTACTTTCAATGTAATATTTAATGTAAATTTTTTCTTGTCTACATTGGCCGTGATATGAAATATAAATTGGAAGTATCATACTTTCATTAGCAGCTCAAATATCTGAAGTTAAATTTAAATGAAATGTTTACATTTCTTTATCATCTTCTACTCTTTTGAGTTTAGCAACTGGTCTGCTCGTTAATACACTATTCCTGACACATAACTTCCATCTTAACCTCTAAATAACTTCCTATTTCCTCTAATCCTCAACATAGTGGGTGGTGTGAAGATTAAAGGTTAGCCAATTAGCCACCCACTATAGCCGAGTTAATCACATAATCTTCGAGATGGTCACAGAGCAGTGGAGTACGCAATGATTTTTTTTCTTTTTACAGACAAAGATTCAACTAATTGTGAGACTCAGCAATGCTCTCAAATATAAAGGGCAGCAGGGTTCAATCAGAAACTGTGTCATTGCTTTATAAGTCATGGCTTATCTTCTAAGAGACACAGAGACTTCTTTAACAAGTTTCCAAATGCCCTAAATTAGTGAACCATTGCTTATTTAGACCAAAGTCTCACATCAAGGCTTCCTGCTTTAGAATAATGATCAGTAATCCGTAAGGTAGAGCTAAGATTCCATCACATGACAGCTACGCATTCAATTATGCGATTGCCCCCACTAATGTCTGTCTAAAGGAAATGCTAATCCAAGCTGAAGTTTGACAATACTCTTCTCCTTAATAAGGCCACATACGAAGAGGAAGAGAAGGGGAGGGGGGCAGAAGGACCCCTGGGAACAAGGGATGGGGAAGAATGAGAGAGGAGGCAAAGGGTGTGGGTGGGAGTGAGAGAGAAGCACACAAAGGAGACAGGAAAGCGGTCAGAGCTCCAGAAGGACACAGAGAATCAGCAGGTTCCCAGTGAGTCCTGGTCGGGCAAACTGGTCTCGTGGGGCTGCTGGCAGTCATCACGGGGCTCTGAAATACTGATGAGCAGGTGAACCCCAGCTCTCCAACAGGAAACGTGCTGTGGTGATAACCTGGCATTAATGAGAAATGTGCCATAGACAGCACGTCTACATTTTAAAGTTCCAATAAGGATTTCTGGTCCAAATGTTTCCGTAGGTCATGACCTAAAGGAAAGACACAGGCCACCACCACCCTCCCCCCAGTGACAGGGCAACCCGCACTGATATCAAGACTTACAAAAGCAAACAAAAATGTGGGAGCATTTTTGAGATTAGAGAAGCAAACAGAAACGCTGGAGGAGCCCAGAACTAGAAACTGACCATGAAGGGGATGGAGGAAGTCTCTGTGAATCACTGCAGATATCAGATACACTGACTGGCAGGAAAGGGAAAGGAGGTTTCTCCAAAGACAGAGCTGAAAGGTTCCTGACAGTTGGTATCAGAAATGATTAGGCAACCTGACAATCAGGAGGCAAGATGGAAAATTTGAACTGTGAACCAAAACTGGTCATGTCTACAACTAAATTCAGATCTTCAGAAGGCTAGGTCCATGCAGAAGAAATATTAGGGTATGAGAGTTGGGGATGGAACAGGAGGCCTCAAATGTGGGGTTTACGGGCTTAAAAAAAAAAAGGCAAAAATAACACTGACATAGGGAGATGAGCAAAATCAAAGACCAGAAACTCTGACCTCACATCTAATCTACTTCTGGCAATCTACTTTAACTTAAACACTTACTCATTCACTTGTCCGTACTTACACTGTTTGACTCTAGAAAGCCTACAGGTGCTATCGTCCCTGACAAGTTGAGTCCATGCTATCGGGGTGTCCATTTCAAAGCCCCTGAACAGATTTCTGAGGGGTCTTTCTACATAGTATTTAAGAATGATTCTATCTAGTACACATTTTGTTATTGATCAGATTCTGCTGGGATATCTTATGATCTGAACTTTTTGGACAGTTATGGGCTGAATTGTGCCCCTTACAAATAGTCATATGTTGAAGCCCTAACTCCCAAAACCTGAGAACATAACAATATTTGAAGACAGCTTCTTTAAAGAGGTAATTCAGTTGAAATGAGGTCTTTAGAATGAGCCCTAATTCATATGACTGGTATCTTTATAAGAAGAGGGACCGTGGACACAGATTTACAAAGAGAAATGACCATGTGAAGACAGAGAGACATCTACAAGCCAAGGAGAGAGGCCTTGGACAGATCCCTGCATCACGGTCCTCAGAAGGAACCAGTCCTGCTGCTCACACAATAGCTTTGGACTTCTAGACTCCAGAACCACAAGAAAACACATTTCTGTTGTTTAAGCTTCCAAGTGTATTAGAGCAGCTCTAGCAAACTAATATAGGCAGGTACGTGTAACATATTCCTGGTAGGGTGGGTACAGTGGGTCTGAAGAAGTCCTAGTGCAATAAGGATTCAGCAGTAATTCACCTTCCAGGTCACCTAGCACTCTCTTTTCTCTTTTACCTGCCTCATTCACTTTCCTCACAGAGACTAGTATCGCAGCACCACATTAGTTTCTTACTCTGGACCAGACCCCATGCCATCTGGAATAGACCAGCACTGTCTGTTAGGGCCATTTTACCTTTCTCCTCGCTCGTCAGGAGTCACTTCTCTCCAGTGCTTACCTACATCTAAACAGGCTTCTTCCAGAGGCTTATTCTGAACTGCTCTACACTTCTGGTCCTGAACAAAAAAGATGCAACGATATATATGCTTCCCTTTGTTTCATCTTGGAGCATGTCAAAAATCCTGGCAGGTTTCCTAAATTACTTCAAACACTCAAACATTGGTTACTGTTGTTTCGCAGCTTCTCCTCAGTCCCTGTGCCACCCCAACTGTTCACCAAGTGACACCTGTAGGCCCACAATGTGCCCCAGCGGCAGGAGTTCAAAGGTCTCAAAAGGGCTCCATCCCAAATACCTCTGCCATCAACCTGCCTTATCCCTAAAATTCTCCCATCAATTAATTTACTTTGGACTCAAGGAGGCTTCAGCTAAAACGCCCCCAGAAGATAAGTCACTGCCAGCCATGGGTCCCCCATTGTGAGATGAATGTGGGCCCATTTAATAGCACAACAAGCAACAAGCTGGGCGCTGAAAGGAGGTACACAGAACAAGATTCAGAGGGGCAATGGGAGGGCAGAGGACCAGGCGCAGAACACGGAACAAGACTGGCCAGGGAGGCCAGGACTTGAGCACTCAGGGGTCTCCTGGAAACAAAGGCAGCATCGTGAACCACCGTGAGTCACCTACTACCCCCTCCTACCCTAACGGTGCACATGTTCCAGGAATAACATCTTACGTTTGTAAAGGTTTTAGAGCTTACAAAGCCCTTCACACGACAATCCTCATCTGGTCCAAACAACAATGAAAAAAAGGCAGAACACAGGTACCCATTTCAAGGTCAATGATTTGAAGCTCAGACGACTGAGTGACTAGTGAGCAAGAGAGCTGAGTCCTTCTAACTCCTGCTCCAGCTTTTTATGGCGCAGTGGATGAGTTCCCATCTGAAGACACAGAGACCTAGAGGAAATCCAAACTCTGAGACTGATTAGTTTACAATCTTGTGCAGCTTACTTGACTCCTCTGAGCCACAGTTTCTCTTCTGTAAAATGGGGATGTTATAAAGATCTCCTGAGCAAAGGCCCTTAAAGAGCTTAGCACAGTGCCTGGCACATAGAAAACAAACAGCAGACATAAGCCATTAGCTCTCATTGCTAGTATCCCACGACACAAAGCATTTCATTGCTAGTATCCCACGACACAAAGCAAAGGTTTTACTTGCTGCCTGTTGACTCACCTGAGCAGTGGCCCCAGCATGACTGTCACCCAGGCCTCTCACCAGGCTACTAATTCAGACTCTGCAAGTATATGGCCCAAACACTTGTATTTATTTTCTTTTCTCTCTCTCTCCTTTTTTTATTTCTTATATGCCTCCTTAGTGATTCTAATGCGAAGTGCCACAATTAAGAACAAGTGCTACAGCCCAGCTGGGCGTGGCTCAGCAGTTGAGCATCGGCCTAGGATCCAGGAGATCAGAGTTCAATTCCCGGTCAGGGCACATGCCCGGGTTGCAGGCTCCATCCTCAGTCGGGGGCGTGCAGGAGGCAGCTGATCAATGACTCTCATCATTGATATTTCTATCTCTCTCTCTCCCTTCCTCTCTCTGAAATCAATAAAGATATATTAAAAAAAAAAAAAAAAGAACAAATGCTATAAAGCAGTTATTTGTCGAACTGCACGGGACATTCAAATCACCCGAGGTCTTGTTACAATGCAGACTCAGTAGGGCTGGGGTGGGGCCAGAGACTGCATTTCTAACATGCTCCCAGGTAACCTGGACACTACTCATATACAAGCCACACTTTAAATAGCGAGGATACAGAGGTTACCACAGGAGAGGAGGGGGTGACAGGAAAAAAAGGAGCGGGGTGAGAAGCAAGAGGGGCCCAAACAACAACCAAACCTCAAAGATCTAATGAACGCACAAGTTGGCCCCGTCAGCATCAGTAAATGACACAGTGAAGAGCATAAGCAAGGCCTGGCCTGGCGGACCCATCAAATGGTAACTGATGTAACTGTCTGCGGTGGGACGTGGTAATGGACCTGGGTCGAAACCACTGCCCCTGGGAAGTCAGATTACTCCTAAGCAGGAGCTAAGCAGGAACAAGCTGCCTCCCCACAAGCGCAGCAGCATCCCTGGTGGGGAAGAGGGAGAGGGAGTTTCTACCCTAAGCTCATTTCCTTCCGAGATTGTTCCCACCATGATTTGAAGGGAGTTCTGGAAGCAGGGGGCCAACTCTAAAGATGTAACAATTATGGCTCATTAACCTCAACTTTGGAAAGCTGGACCACTTCTCCGGGTCCTCCAGCAGAGCCGGGTACAGAGCGGCTGTCACCTCCAGGGAGTGTGAGTCACTCGCCAGCAAAGAACGAAGAATCCAACTGCTGCCTCCTCTGCCGCCGTGAGCCACAGACTAAATCTTACCAGGACACATTTTTTTCAAGGTGCCAATTGAAAAAAAAACGTTTTCCCAGATAAGTGCGTGACCTCAGGAATTTAAAGGGCAGCTGACACAGTGGAAAGTTCAGCCAAGGAATGCAAAAGGTATTTTCTGACTCTGCCTGTATTCTACCTAAATATCCTTCCTTTAAGGTAGGATTCCGCTGAACATACCCGGTTTACCCAGACCTAGAAAATGCAAACAAAACTGAACAGATATGATAGGAAAACACTACAGATGAACAGAATATATTTTACTAGTTAAAGGAATGAAGCCATTTGGGAAACAGTTGTACTCTACAAATAACCCTTCACCCACCACGCAATCCCTGTAAATGGAAACACCATACCTGATGAGATCTGGCTCTGCACCCTCGTTCTTATAGGATGCCAGGAGTAGTCTCTCTCGAGTTACAAGATCATCCAGTAGGTTCTGTCTTCGGTCCCCTTCAAGCTGTGTTCTGCAGACATCTGTTAAGGTCCAACAGTGCTGAGTGACCCAGTTTTACCTACAGCATTATGAAGTGAGTTCTCCAAGTCAGCTGGGACTGTTACAGACTCTAATCCATCCTATCAGAAGAGACTTGAACCACCCCTCTTCTGCTCTGACCTTCAACTTCACTGGTCCTTCAAGTAAAGAACCTTGATTGACCATGGCAAGGAACTTACAAACACTGGCAGGGACCCACCACGCAATTCCTTCACCGAGAAATACAGTAAATAAGTAGTATTTTCCTCCCAGCCACCAACACGGAAATGATTATTCCTGGCCAGCAGGACAGCCAGACTCAGTGAGTCCTTACGTTTTGAATTATAGCTGTCCATGGTCAAGGGTGTTTTCCTAGACATCAATACCCTAAATACTCTGTTAAAAATTTTTTTTTAAAAAAAGGTTTATATATTGCCCTTTCTGCCATGCTAACACCTATTAATACCTCGAATGTATTTTGTAAAGTGCTACTGTATGCAACAGATTTGCTCTAAAAGTTGTTACCATCAGTTCATTATTTAAATACACTGCATGATCTTTGAAGAAAATTGTAAGGAAATAATCATAGTTTACATCTGCTAATCTACTAAGTATGCTAGGCTAGGAAACCTGTTAGTCCACTCTTGACCAGTATCTATGTTCATGAACTAGTTATCTCACCTTTTTGGATCTGTTTCCTTCTGTGTAAAGCCAGATAAACTCTAACCCCTTTTTCCAGCACAATTTATAAGTTATGGTTAAAAAACTAAATAAATCAATACTAAATCCAGAGTTTTATATATTAGCTTTCTTGAAGCAAACTACATGAATTCTTCTAGGCTGAGTGTGTGTGTGTGTGTGTGTGTGTGTGTGTGTGTGTATCCATGTGTGCTTTAAAAAACAAAATAAAGGAGCTGTAGATGGAGAAAACTCCTGCCATAAAAAGAACAGGTTGGGAAAGCTAAGGAACACTTTTGAAAGGACATATCTGACACAAGGTGTAAAAAGTAAGCACAAAAATAAGTCACCTCAACATGCTACATTTTATCTGGCTTTTACTTTTTTATTAAATGGCCTTTGTTTTATTAGAGCTGAAACACTGGTGATTCAAAGTAGCCCTGGCCACCACTACCTAGCTCTAGTGAGAGTTAGTGAGAGTTAGAAAGTGCATTCACAGACACTTTTCTTTTTAAAAGAGGGGTAGCAACCGCTGCATTTAGGCGTCCCAAAATTTGAAGGAATTGGCAGGATCAAGTCGTAGCATCCCATTTCCTGGGTAGAAAAACTGTGGCCCAGTGAATCTACTTTTGTTAGAACTTTTGTTGCTAATTTTGAATACAAAGAGCTGGCCAACTAATAAAATAGTAAATAAAGCTGTAAAAGATTTCCCCCAGTAACAGACAGTCATTAGAAAAATCACATATCTCCCAAACCAATGTAGCTAAGTGTTAGTGGCTTTAGATATTAAATAAATAAGTAAATAAATTCTCTCAACACTGCCGAATGTTGTGCTTTTCTGAATAAAATTACTACCACTGCTTTTCCATTTCCTACTTGACTATAGACACTAAGGTGCCCATCTTGGAAACCATGAAGCAACAACTGTAACTAAGAAACAGTGGGCTTAAGTACTTCTTCTATATTAATAGAAGGACCAAATAGTAGCCTTTCAATCACTGCAACATCAAGAATAAATATTGATGTGCTTCAAAATAGTGGTAAATTGTCAATAAAGCAGAGGGCTTTTCTTCTATCCAAAAGAAGCTCCTCAGAAAACAAAAACAAAATGACAGAAGCTATAACATGAATTACACAGGACAAAATGGGAATTTTAAATTGTGGAATTAATTACATCTCAATACCATACTCAACCTACTCTGGCAACCTGTGACTTTCAGTGTCCAACCACCTGAGCAAACATAAGCTGAACTATAATCCAATATTACAAATTAAACACAGATTTAATCGGCTCAAGGACTTAAACATAAAAAGTAAAATGATAAGAGTATCCTCAGAAGAGACATAGGACAATAATCTTGAAGTAGTAAAAATCTTTTTAGATTGAAAACCTAGAGGCATGAAGAAAAAGATAAATCTGGCCATATAAAAATTTTAAATGTCTGCCAAAAAAATTACAAGTTACAGATTGATAGTGGCAAATTTAGAAAGGCAAAAGACATAACAGAGCACAAGGAAAAACACTAATAACTCTCGTCAAAGGAAAAACACTCAGTTTTGCTTTAGTAAAAGAAATGCAAATTGAAATAATATGTCAGTTTCAGCTATCGGGTAGGGAACTGTGGGGAGGCAGCTCCGGAAAGCACTGGGGAATCAGGCACTCTCACATTCTTGGCAGGAATGTAGACAGGTTCAACCAATGGCCAGATTGCCTTCCAAATATCTAACGAAATTTAAATGGCACCTTCTTCGAACAGGAATTCCTTCTGCACATATAGTCACATATCTATACAAAGACTCAGAAAGAAAGATGTTCACTGCAGCATTATTTATAACAGCCAAATATTGGAAACATCCTAAAATTCATTAATAAGGAACTAGTGCATCTACCCAGTGGAATGTTTTGCAGCTCCCCAAAACCAGGGAAGCTTCTTGTGTACTGAGAATAATGATAATATTTCTGAGCACTGACATGTGCTTATATGAGTTATCTGACATGGAATCATCTGCAAAACGCAGTGTTAAACCAAAAAATAAAAATAAAAAAAGCAGTAGCAGCAAAGAGCTAAACAGTAAGTAGCACATTCCCACTGCATTAAAAAAATCAAACAGCCATACATGTGTTTGTATATACACAGAAAATCTCTGGAAGAATATGCAAATTACTGCCTCTGAGGAGGGGGAGCTAGGAATTCCAGATGTGAGAGAGACTTATTTTTCATTGAATATTGTTTCTGTTGTTTGACTCTGCCATATGCTAATTAATAAAAACATGTTTCAAAACCATATGTATAGTATTATACCTGCATTTGTATTTACTTGTTCATGCCTAGTTGGGATGACAGGTCCCAACATTGACATCCTTAGCGATGAAGGACAAGATGGAACAGGGTGGGGGTGAGGAAAAGAGAGCAGAGTCACTGGTAAAAAATCTAACAAAAAGAAGAGTGTAGGAAGAAAGTACTTTTAACAATAAAAATAACAGACAAGTTTTAAAATTTAGCAGACACTAGTTACAAATTTAAGTACAACTTGGTGGTTATGTTTCGTAATATCACAGACGGTTACAGCTAGAAGAGGCCCGGAGGTCCCCGGCCCCAGCGCTCTTGCCCCCCACCAGGCCGCGGGGGCCCAGTGAGGCTAAGGCATGAGGCTGGGAAGGCAGTGCTGGGCTAGAGCAGGCTTTCTGCTCTAAACCAAGGCTTTCCCACCACATCGTGCTGCTCACTTCATCTTGCTACTTCTTAGCGTCCTGTTAAAAACAGTAGCAAAACCGGTGATGCTAATTCAGAACATTCCCAGAGAATCCCTGTAAACCCAGGCAAACTGAACAACACTCCACCTCTTCATGTTTCTTTTCATCTATTCGGAGGACAGGGCATAGGAGATGGGGGTAGGGGTTGTTAACAAGAGGCTAAAGAATCATCTGGGCAATGATCCCACTGCGTGTATGCACACTCGTGGTAGGTGCGGTGTGAGGGACAGGGAAGGAAGGAACAGAAAACTGGGCAGTGCTGGGATCGCCTCTTCCACCAACATGGTGAATAACCCAGGAAGATCGGGGGACAAATGAGGAGAAGGGAGCGCTAACCACCACAGCGCTTTGTCCTCAGCGAGGATGACTTTACCTGTAATTATAGCCAATTCAAGGAGATGCAAGGTTGTACGTGAAAGCAGGTCCTGATTTCGTAATACCCACGTTTCCACGCCCAGCTTCCCTGCATGGCCCGGTAAGCACTCAGGGCCTAAGACAAGCGGAGTGAAGAGGGTGCGCCCAGAGGATGCCCCACCGCTCTCCAGCTCCAGGGCTGTCTCTCTATTTTGCAGAAGGCTTGAGGGTCTAGGCAGCCTTCCTTGTGAATGAACTGCTCTGGAGAAGGAAGCAGGTGGCAGATGATTCCTCCCCAGGCCAGGCCAGAAGAACTGCACGCAGAAGCAGTTTAGACTCCGAGAGACCAGATTTTTCTAGCTCGCAAAGCATTTCGCTTTTTTTTTTTTTAACCAAAACAAACTCTGCTCAATATCTGTCATGTACAGGCCAGGTTCTTACCTTCCTCAAAGCACTGATTACAGTTTGCAAGTGCTATTTTAGTACAATCACTATCTGGGTGCTTTGCTATAACCTCCTTACATGGTGATAAACCCCACGAGGAAGGGCTGTCTGTAAATTCTCAGTGGTGGCTGTAACTTTCACAAGAATAAAGTAACAAGTAGCAGCTAATCTTCAAGGAGGGCTTATTACAGGCAAAGCACCTTCCAGCATATAATTTAATTCTCACAGTCCTATAAATCAGGCCTATTTTGTTAACCTTTTTTTTCCACAGACGAGAAAAACCAAGCACAGAGAGATTAAGTAACTTGTCCAAGGTTACACAGTGAGTGTTGTCAACTACCTTTTATTAAACACCCACCATGTGGGGGTCCAGTCCTGGGATGTGCTATAAATAAAAATATTTCCTTCAACTTTCTCAACAGCCTCACAGAGCGTGATTACTCCTGCTCTACAGAATGAAACTCAGGTCCAGAGAGGCTGACTTGCTCAGTCTGTCTGGTTCCAGAGCCAGTGTCCCTCCTCTACCAGCAGCGCCCAGACCTGGGTTTTGTGGAGCAGAAACATTTCCAAACAAACTGGGGAAGGAGGGAGACTTATAAAGTTACCAACTATACATTTTTGCCATGTATGAGATTCAAAAAAACCACAGACAAAACTGCTTTTACTATCGTGCTGAAAAACAGGGAAATTTTAACACTAAAAACTACAAAGAGCCATGTGAGAGACCATAGATCAAAGTTTCTGTTGACATAAACACAACCTTGTCCTTAGTTTCCTCACATTACCAGGCACCAGGGGAAACGCTCAAGGGCAAGTGCTGAGTTTGGGAACCACTTCACCTCCATGGGAGCCACGTGGCTACCACTAAAATCTATCCATTTAGCCTCTCCACACCCGCATTTGTTCGGGTGTGTTATCAGGTGATGGCTGCATCTGTCTATCTATCTATCTACCTACCTCCCCCCTCCAAAATAATACAAAGTGGGGGAAAGTTATTCATAAATTTTAACAAATTATTCTACAGAACTTCTCCCAAGACACCAAAATACCTTTTGATACTGATCCCTTTGTAAAGAGATTTTAAAATTCTCTTTATTTGCTGCCTTTGAAAACCCAAGATTCATGAAAAGCCAATCCTATGAATAATCTGAGTGCTACCTGCTTGGAGCACACACTTTCTCAACTGGTGAGGCAATTAAAATTCCCATCTCAAAGGAGCAATGTGAATAGAGGTTAATATTTTTCAGCAATTTAAACTCTCTGGCTGCAGGCCTTTGGTTTATGAATTGCAAACTAACCAATTCAAATGCACGGAACTTTCATTTTAATTTCACATTTATTCTTGCCAGAAGAAAAATACTTTTTCAGGAAAGTGCAATAACACTTATGCCTAAACTCCATGAATTTAACTGTTTGGAAGGCATTTTCATAGGACTTATCTTTCTGGCAACTCCTAGTGTTCTTTGGAAAGCCTCACAAATGCAGTAAGGCATAAATTTACTCAGTAAAGTACTATAAACTCTCAACTACCCGACACAGTAAGAAAATGTGGCATTCAAATATTCACATTTAAAAAGTCACCCAACATTAATTATGCCTCAAAAAACAGGATTAAAAAGTCAGTCTATTGGCGATTTATGGAGAAAACCTTTTCTAAGAATTACAACATCATAAAGTATACCTAATAAGCCACAGAGAACACTGTTTAATCTTTCTGATGATTAAGAAGGGTCTTGAGGATCTGCACTATAAACAGCATTTGTCTTGGCACTGCAGCAACATGCCAATTAACAGGGAATTCTAGCTGAAGACAAACCAAGTGACACTTGACTGTGATTTCTACTAAAGGAGAATTCAGCTTTTAAGCAACTGGCTTTGGGGCCAGACAGCCCTGCGTTTGCATCTCAGCTCTTCCATTTCACAGCTGTGGGGCCCAGGGCAAGTTCTCAAAGGTTCCTCCCCTCAGTGTAAAAACTCCTCTGCGGGAAGGAAGAATTCTCTTTCCAACTCCATCAGTGCCTTGGGGTACAAAGTCTGACCTGGCCTCAATGCCCTTTTTGTAAAGAAGGGAAGAAGCCACCCAAACAAACAAACATTATGAGGTTAGCAGGACTGACAAGCTGCTATCTGATATGCCTTAAATCTGGAGGATAACTGCCACAATATCTACGAAGAGGAAGGTCGGAGAAGGGAAGATGTGAGGGGGAAAGGGAATTAAAAAGCGGCTTCATAACATAGACACTACATCTTTCTTTCCACTCTATCAAAAGAAAGCCTCCCTGAAAATAGAGGTCTGGAGCGCCCCCATGGGGTCAGATTATCTAAATTTCATCCTTAGTATTGGTTTCAGTTCCGGCAGAAACAGACCCAATTGTCTGAAAAAATATATAGGATTTTAAAGGAAACTGTCATATTCCAGTTCAGTTTTTTATTTCCCCTAGGAAATTCTAAATTATCCACATTAAGGTCCTTAAATATTTTCATAATTCTGTTTGGTATTTTTAAATGCTTAGTGCTTACTCCAGCAATTCTAAGATCACCACAAAACCAGTCTATAATATTTCAAAAGATGGTCAGCCCACGAGCACGGAGAAGAACAAAGTACATTATTACTGTGGAATGCCTACTACTTTCTATAATTAATAACCGCCAGAAATTATTAATAGAGAAAAGTAAAAGTTCTTATTCTGTATTTTTTATGCTCTAGATGCTTAGCGCATAAATATTATTAGATGAATAATAATCAATTACTTCAATGAAAGTTAGCAAGTACATAGTTGTTAACTTTGCCTTGTGTAACAATACTTAGTTTCCTTTCTAATAAAACGTCACACCTTGGTCTCATGTGCAGACTTCCCCATACTTAGTACTAAAAGTGGAGAAAATAGCCCTACCGATCTGAAACTGCTTGAGTTCTATGTATTAAGACCTGTCGATTTTGATAAAATAAAAACTCTTAATATAATAGATTAACTGTGCAGTAAGTAATAAATGATACCAGATGGAGGGTAAAGTTACAAACTAAATGTATCAGAATATTCCAATTATGTTAAAAAATAAGGTCCCACTTACTTAATGAAATTAAACTTGTACTTTGAAGCCTTAGTCGGTTAATAACTGAATATTTGGAAAATCATGCAACTAATCTAAACAAACCTCCCTGGTGACATAAAGGGGGTTACACTTGGAGAAAAATATATTTTAAAACATTTTCTACTGTTTTATCTAAAAAACTACATTCCTACATTTTCCCATATTTAAAAGTGGGCAATAACAACTATTTCCTGAGATACTACAATTTGGGCTTTGGATATGAACTGCTGACAGTTTAAAGAAATGATGAAGAGAGGACCAGTTTGAGGTCAGTTCTCAAACCAATATAAATTCAGGATTTATTAGTTAATAGAGGTCACATGTATTTTGCTAAATTGATCATATTATGAATTTCTAAAAAATAAAAAAAGTGTTTTAATACTTGACAGTGTTGGTGGAAGGTCGAGATGATGACACAACCTGCTTCAAGCAACTGCCCCCACCTCAAAAAAATTTCCCAACCCTGAGGCAGTGTCTTGTACACTATGGAATAATAACAAGGCAAACAAGCTCCATCTCAATAATCTACATACACAGAAAAAAAATGTATGGTCTCTATTGGTATTGGCCTCTCGGAAAAGAAAATGGATCATTCAAAACTCAGGAACTCCCAAAGCAGTCACGCTCGGCCCGCGGTGGGAGTTCCTGCCGGAGCAGGGCGGCCGTCCCTGGGCAGTCCAGGCAGCAGCAGCGCGGGCTCTGTGTAAACACACTGACAGAAAGCACTGGCTTCCTGCGCTGCAAAGGCTACACCCAAGCAAGTTCATTCCTTCAGGATGTCTTGCTTGGCCAGCATATACATTCACTGTATAACATGTAACAGACACTTAGAACAGAAACCAACATTATAGGCAATATTTTGGAAACCAGGTCTTCCTCAAGCTGTGGAAAAATCTGGGTGGCCCAGATTACTTCCTTTCTTAAAATAAGACTGTTTTTCCGCCCACTCTAGGAAAGAGGTGGAAATGTTTACATGGATACATCTGATGTGTTGACACAGCTCTTAGCAATAAGTCCTTCAAAAGGGCGATCTTTTCCTTCAGATTCTGCAACAAAGCTCTGATTGTCACGGTAAGCTGAAAAGAAAAGAACACATCCTAAGTATGCTGGTTCAGACGGATAGAATCTACTAAAAGTATCATGTAAACACTGCTTTATGCATATTAGTCCATCAAGGGAGGGCTGGAAGACACACTTAGCCAGCCTCCCAATGACAACCTCAGAGTCGAAGGGATCTTAATGGTCACTACAGTCTGACCAGGTGGTAAGCCAGTCCATATCTGAACACTGACATTGACCAGAAACAGTCACTTTGCCCTTATACTGACTTCTGTCCCCTGAGAATCGACCCTCTGATCCCATCTGTCCCTCTCAGAGCCATGCGAGAAACTGTTCCCCCGGCTTTGTTGCCCCTAGTGAGAACTCCACGATGCACTCAACCCTGCTTCAAACGACAAGACGTCAGGTCCCACTGCCACCAAGGCCAGTCTTCTCTAAACACACTGGTGTACTTATAATTCATTTAAAAGTTTTATAGCCGTGTGTTCTTTTTACACAAGAGGAATGTTAACCATACATCGCTCTTTTTCCAGGATTGTGTGAATTTTTTCCAGTCATTTTATAAACACACAGGAAATTTCTGTTTGTGACTCTAAGTGCTACTTTAAAGGATGGAGGAAGAGTGGAGAGAGCCTTTCAGGAATTTAGAAATGTGAAGAATAAAATTGCCCCTGTAAATTAAACACTGTCAGCCATGGATGAAACCAGAGATATGTTTAAAAAGACAAACTATCACAGGTTTCATTTGCTGTCTTGTTAAAAGTATACAACTACAGTGGAAGCAGGGGCTCCCTCCTTAGATTGACAGTGAACACCAGAAACTAGCCAAGGGTTACACACATGAAACAATCCTCAAAGGTATCAACAGCCAAGAAAAGTCTAACCTTAACTATTCTAATACCTCTGGGAACCACAGAAAAACCACCCAAGTGTTTATGGGGAAACAACAAGGAGGGGGGATTTCTCTTCATTCAAGAAGAGCTAAAAAACAAACAAAAAAAGCAACACACACACACACACGCCTAAGAAGGGTCTACAAAATTATTTCTCTTCATTCAAGAAGAGCTAAAAAACAAACAAAAAAAGCAAAACACACACACACACACACACACACACACACACGCCTAAGAAGGGTCTACAAAATTAGAGACCAAAAGTATTCAAGAGATGAAAGAGTATGTAGCC
The DNA here is from genome assembly GCF_054644295.1 of Miniopterus natalensis. Lineage (NCBI taxonomy): Eukaryota > Metazoa > Chordata > Mammalia > Chiroptera > Miniopteridae > Miniopterus > Miniopterus natalensis. The sequence goes on along the minus strand of NC_142097.1, from coordinate 8,616,373 downwards.
ATTAAGAAGTATGACTGAAATATAAATTTGTTAACATAGTAAGATATCCATCATAATTTATTAAAAACAACAACAAATCAAGTCATAAAACAAAATGTCACCCGCATAGGGAAAAAACAATCCAGGAACTAAATACATCAAAATCGCAAGAGTGGTTACCTAAGCAGTGGGGAAATGATTACTTTTATAATCAGGAAAAAATTTTTAGTATCATAATTTAACAGAAACTTTCCAAAGCACAGAAAAAAGAAGAACACTTAATTCATATTTCAGGCTAACACATGCTGGTAACAAGCACTGACAGAGATACAGGAAAAAGGAAACCACATGCCAATCTCCATTAAGGATTATAAATATAAGTCTTTTTAAAATGTTAGCAAAGCAAATTCAGAATTATATTAAAAATTACAATATACCACCACCAAGTAGAATTTACCCTAGTAGTTTAAGAATAGTTTGATGTTAGAAAATCTAATAATAAAGTTAATAGTGTTAATGATTAAAAATGGAATAAACATATGATTAATACAGCATGGGAAAAATTAATTAAAAACAAAACAAAGAAAGAAAACTATGAATGGAACTCTACTGCCTTAATTGCAACATTATTTAACTTTGGTCTAGAAGTTCTGACCAATGCAATCAGATAAAGAAATGTATAAGAGCTAGAAAGGAGATAAAATATCACTATTTGCAGATTGTTAATAGTTTATTTGGAAAAGTTAAGAAAATCAACTGAAAGATTACTAGAAACAGGAAAAGAATTCACTATGCTGATCAAACATAAAATGAAAAAATCAAGGGCATTCCTACATTCAGTAATATCTAGGGAGAAGTTTTTTAATAATTATTTTTAAACATCATTAACAAGATCAACACAATCTAAATATTATCTAGCACAGCACCTGGCATATAGTAACTGCAGAAAATACTGCTGAAGAAATGCGTAAAAGGAAACAATCGTAAAAATGTAAATGCTCTCCAGTTTAATCTATAATTATAGTACACATCTATTCAAAATCCCACTTGGAGCTGGCCGGGCGTGGCTCAGCAGCTGAGCATTGACCTAGGATCCAGGAGACTGCAGTTCGATTCCCGGTCAGGGCACATGCCCAGGTTGCAGGCTCCAACCCCGGTCGGGGGCCTGCAGGAGGCAGCCGATCAATGACTCTCTCATCATTGATGTTTCTATCTCTCTCCCCCCTCCCTTCCTCTCTCTGAAATCAATAAAGATATTAAAAAAAAAAAAAAATCCCACTTGGAGTTCTTTTATAGGAGAGGAGGTGGTAATTTGAGGCACGGCACAAAATTCTTTTTAACAAAGCTGTGAAAGATCACTCTAAAAGAAGGATGAATGAAGAAGAATATAGAAAATTTAGGATTGGTATAATAAAGGGGCAGTAAACAATCAGATATTAACTCTTTATAAAAGCTACAAGAGTATGATGCTGGCAGTTACCAACAACTTCATTAGTGCAACAGAACAGAAGGTCCAGAAACAGTACAGTTGTGTAAAAATTCAGTGAATGAAATACAGAATGTTTTGTATGTTGGGAGGGGAAGGTAATTAATAATTTAGCAAGTGGACAGGGAGGATCAGATGCCTACACTATATCAAAATAAAACTCAAATATTATAAAGATTTATGTGTTTAAAAAATAAAAACAGAAGAAAAGCTTAAGAGGTAGACACAGGTAGACAGCTATCCAAAGACATTGACAAGGCCTGTATATTGATACTGAACTCAGAAACCAATTGTTTGTCTTTACCTGTCTGCTAATGAGAAGTCATAATAATAGTTATACTTGTTCTTTGTTTTTTTCTATTTAATCTAACTATTTGTGATTATCGAACATGTATAACTGTTCATACTCTTCTATGGCTTATGTTAATGTTATACAAGATGCCAAGTACAGAAAATGAGACAGACAGCAAAACTTGGATTATGATAATTCACAGGATAGAACTGATCCAGAGTGTTTTTTCGCAGAGAAGGCCGTAAGACCAGACTGCCTTCCAATTACCTGCCCTTCCTTTTGGGGGAGAAATTCGGCCTCCACTCAGATCCCATGGTAACGGCATTGCCCCATCCCCAAAGGTCAACAAGATGATGTTGATACTGAGACCTCCTAGGAATGAACCTTCCTAGGCCCGAGAGACCACACTTTCTGACTAGAAGGTTGATCATCAAAGCATCCTTCGTATTGATTTATGACCAAAAGGGACAACTGTGGATGAAAAAGGGGGTTCTATGGAAAGTAACCTTAGAGGGTGATCTGACCATAAATCCCTAACTGGGCAGGTCATGGTGGGTTGTTGTGCCCCAGGCCTATAACTTCTTTAGTGAAAGGTTTTAAGGCAGCCCCATCCATTGTTCTTGTATATCTGGGTTAAAACACCTTTGAAATACCAGAAGTAATACCCCTGGAAGCGGGTATTACCCTCAAGAGAGCAAATCATCTTGTTAACGATCTATAATTCAATTTCCACCGTGCTTTCTCCAGTCTTCCTCACTCCCTCCTCAATCTCAGATGCATAAAAAAGCTGCAAAACTGTCCTTTTCCAGAGCATTTGCTATCTTGCTCCCTAGCATCGTTTTACTCATAAAAATTCAAAAACAACTTAGACAATTAAGGAAAATATTATAAATAGAGCTCTGAGTGTGAAAGACCTTTTTTTCAGGTTTTTTTTCTTCTTCTCATTTTCAATTGACATAAAATATTATATTCGTTTCAGGTGTACAGCATAGTGATTAAAAAGCCTTTCAGAGTATTATCTCCCCTTCCCCTATAAGAAAAGACCACAAATAAAAATACTTGTAATTTCAAATAAAATTTTTTGAAGTACATGTTAAAAAATGTCATTTATAAATCGAAAGCCAAATTAATAGAAAAATATTTGTACCAAGTATGTCAGATCAAAGTTTAATATAGTTAATGTATATATACAGAACACTTTAAAATAAGAAATAACAAGTTAGGTTAAGGACATATCCATATACAGTGAATTCATAAAGGAAGAAATAACAAATATACAAAAAAATATACCAAAAAAATGTTCAATGGCATAAGGAATAAAAAAATACATAGTAAACTTTTGTATACTTTCAACTAATAGGGTGAGAAAGATTTTTAAAAGATAATCAGAAATGGTATAGAAATATAATCCTGTAATACAAGATTAAAATTCAAAAGGCTTAAAATTTTCTACAACCTAAATTGAAGAATTTGCTCTAATCTGGGCAATAATCTAGCCACAATGAAAACTCATTTACAATTAGAAATAATCTAACTGCCCAAGAAGATAGTACTGGTTAAATGGATCAGAGATCCAAATGTTAAAAAAGCAACCCATACATTTACTAGAAGAAAACAGGAATAAGTTCCTTTATAACTCTGCAAATATAAAAACTATGAGTGAAAACAGAAAAGCAATTAAAGAATGATAGTGAACTTAAAAAAAAAAACACCTTCAATGAAAGAAGATACCATAAGCAAAGTCAAAAACACATAATAAAGGGGGCATACTAATTATATAATAAAAAGCTCATCTCTCTAATATATAAGGAGCTCTCGAAGACTAAAAAGGCCAATAATCCAATAGAAAAATGGGCAAAAGACAAGAAGTTAGTTCACAAAAATATATATATAACAGTGCTTAAGCATGTGAAAACATACACTTAACTTGATTCATAAAAATCCAAATTAAAACTACACTGAAATATCATATCTCACTTATCAGATTGGCAAAAATTCAGAAGATGGACAACAGGTCAGCCTGTGAAGAAATAGAAACTCTCGCACATCCCTGGCAGGGGTGCCAAAAGTGATGATAACCCCTGTGGAAGAGAGTCTGGCAACAAGTAAAAAAAAAAAATTCACACGTCTTGGTTCTGAGACTTCGCCCTTAAAAGACACTCTGCAAATACAAAGAAGAAAAGCACAAAGCTATTTATTATGGCGTTATTCATAACAATAAAAGACTGGACACAACCTAAATGCCCATTTTTAGAAGACAGATTAAATGAGTACATCTACACACTAGAATACTATACAGCCCTAATGAACTAATATGGAGAGATTTCTGCGATATATTACTAAATAAAATGAGCAGGATACAAAAGAGCGTTTTGTTTAAAGGAAGAGAAAAATACACACACACAGAGAGATACTCATTTCTGCAAAAAGTAACACAGGAGGAATAAACCCAAAATGAGCGAAAGTGGTGAGCTACAGGACACAGGTGAAGAAAGGATGGGGAAGTATGAGACACAAACAAGACTTTAAGTGTAGCTTTGCATATAATTTTGACTTTTTTAAACAATATAAATGTTTTACATATTTAAAATTAAATCAACAAGGTGAGGGGGGAAAAGTAAACCCTAAAAATGAGCATAAATAGAAACAAAGGATAGCATAAGATGAAGAAAAAAAAATCAATTTTACATTTTTAAATGTAATGTGTAAAAAAGACTTATTCTTTCAGTGAGAATGGATACTCACAGAAATGAGGACATTGCCTCTGGTCCTGCAAAACCTAAAAGATTTTCTACCTGGAGGGAAAGTGTACCAACCCTAGAACCAGATTAAAATTGTTAGAAACTTTTAAGGTAAAACAGAAGAAATTAAAGAGATGTCATGCTTTATTTAGTCTCGGTGATTAAGGAACTATTACCTGTTTGGTTGTGACGTCAATGAGGCAAACCTAAGCACATAGGCCATTGTACATGCACACATATACACACACACACACACACACACACGCACGCACACTCAGAAATAGGAGGGTTTTCAGACCTCAGAGCGCAAACAAATCATTTCAAGTACTAATTCTCTCCTGGCCTTACCTTGGCTGTACTTTCACCATTTCTTTCATACTGGTTTCGTTGTTGAATTTTCTCAGCAATCTCTTGTGCAATTTGGCAAGTAGAATCGTATGTGGAGAACCTGGATCAGTCATAAAGGGAGAAAAATGTTTAAGGCACTTTCAAAGAAATTTCTGCATTATATATTTATATACTATATATATGAATTTATATATATTCATGTATACAAAAAAAAAGAGGAGGTAATACAAGACGTCAGGTAATTAAGAAAATAGGAGGGAGGCTCCTCAGGAAAACTGGGTGTTGGGCCCAGCTTTGCTACATTTCCTCTTTTTCTCCTCCATACTGTCATCTATAAAAAGAACAGCTTAGTGCAGGTATCACACTCCCTGGCCTCAAATTATACCAAAGCTACAATAACCAAAACAGTACGGCACTGGCAGGAAAACAGACACAAAGAGCGATGGAACAGAACTGAGAGCCCAGAAATAAACCCACATGTATAGGGTGTCCCCCAAAATGTATACACACCTTTGAATAATTATAAAGGCAGTGGTTGGTTGGTTGGTTGGTTGGTTGGTTGGTTGGTTGGTTGGTTTGCTTGTTTGTTTTTCTAATCCTCATCTGAGGATATTTTTCCCACTGCTTTTCAGAAAGAGTGGAAGAGAGAAAGGGGGAGAGAGAAGGAGAGAGAGAGAGAGAAAGAGAAAGAGAAAGAGAGAGAGAAAGGATGTGAAAGAGACACATCGACTGGTTGTCTCCCGCACGTGCCCCGACCGGGGCGAGGGATCGAGCCTGCAACAGAGGTACGTGCTTTTGGCTCGAATCAAACCTGGACCCTTCAGTCGGCAGGCTGGTGCTCTAACCACTGAGCAAACTGGCCAGGGCAAGGCAGTGTTTATTAAAATACATTTCATTTTCAAAATTGAGCTATCCACTGTTAGAGTGTGTATACATTTTGGGGGAAACCCTGTATGTGGGCAACTAATTTTCATCAAGGGAGTCAAAAACAGTGGGGAAAAGAAAGCCTCTTCAATAAATGGTGCTGGGAAAATTGGAAAGCCACAGGTAACAGAATAAACCTACACTGCTATTTGACACCATACACAAAAATGAACTCAAAATGGATCAAAGACCTAAATAAAAGACCTGAAACAATAAAATACATAGAAGAAAACATAGGTACTAGACTTATGGACATTAGTCTCAGAGAGGATTTTGTCAATGTGACTGCAAAGGCAAGGGAAGTAAAAGCAAAAGTAAATGAATGGACTTTATCAAACTAAAAAGTTTCTGCACAGCAAAAGAATTCACCAACAAAAGAAAAAGACAAACAACCGAATGGGAGAAGATATTTGCAAACAATACCTCCAATAAGGGGCTAATATCGAAAATATATAAAACACTCATACAACTCAACAACAAAAAAGGAACAATTCCATTAAAAAATGGGCAGAGAACATGAACAGACAATTCTCCCAAGAAGACATACAAATGGCCAACAGATAATGAAAAGATGCTCAACTTCACTAACTATAAGGGAAATGCAAATCAAAACCGCAATGAGATACCACCTCACACGTTAGAATGACTATTATCAACAAGACAAGTAATAAGCGCTGGCGAGGATGTGGAGAGAAGGGAGCCCTCATGTACTGCTGGTGGGAATGCAGATTGGTGCCGGCACTGCATGGAGTTTCTTCAAAAAAATTAAAAATGGAACTGCCTAATAACCCAGTCACTCCACTTCTGGGTATATATCCAAAGAAACCACAAACACTAATTTGAAAAAATATTTGCACCCCTGTGTTCATTGCAGTGTTGTTTACAACAGCTAAGATTTAGAAGCAGCCCAAATGCCCATCAGTAGATAAGTGGGTAAAAAAGCTGTGGCATTTACACCATGGAATACTACTCAGCAGTAAAAAAGAAGGAAATCTTACCTTTTGGAACAGCATGGATGAATCTGGAGAGTATTATGCTAAGTGAAATAAGCTGTTCAGAGAAAGATGAGTACTATATGATCTCCCTTATATGTGGAATCTAATGAGCAAAATAAACTAACAAACAAAAGAAACAGACTCATAGAGAACAGACTAATAGCTGTCAAAGGGGAGGGGGCATTTCAGAGCTGGGTGAAAAAGGTGAAGGGATTAAGCAAAACCACCACCACCAAAAAAACCCTCATAGACACAGACGACAACAATATGGTGATTATCACAGGGAGAGGAGGGTGGCGGAGGCAGAAGAGTGGTAACTGGGATAAATGATGACAGAAAGAGACTTGACTTTGGGTGGTACAAATGATATACCATACACTATACAGATATATTATAGAACTGTACACTTGAAACCTATATAATTTTATTAACCAACGACTCCAATAAATTCAATAAAAGTTTAAAAAAATAAAAAATTTCTAAAGAGGAGCTTAGATCTGGCTCTGTGGTTCCAGAACATACACATGAAAATCAATAATAAGGTATGCTACATCTCCCACCAAATGTGGGATATAATGGTATTTCTGGGGTTCTGAAGTGAAAGAAATTACTGTCATCGAGGCACTCAGACCTGACAGCATAAGGCCAAAGGTTACATCTTGGGCTGAGGCACCAGGTCAAAGCAAGCCTCTCATTCTGACAGAAGGGAGGGGCACATGTTAGACCTGGCAAAAGGCACAGGTGCAGGAAAAGATGAAAGGAACATGTGCTGGTCCATTCAGCTTAATGGTGGCCCTGGGTGAGATGGTAAAGTTTAAAATGATAAAGGGAAGCTAGTTTCTTTCTTTTCTTTTTTTTAAAATATATCTTTATTGACTTTGAGAGAGGAAAGGAGAGGGAGAGAGAGAGAGATAGAAACATCAATGACAAGGGTCACTGATCGACTGCCTCCTGCAGGCCCCCAACTGGGGATCGAGCCCGCAACCTGGGCATGTGCCCTGACCGGGAATCGAACCCCAATCGCCTGGATCCTAGGTCGATGCTCAACAGCTGAGCCATGCCCACCCAGGCAAGAAGCTAGTTTCTGAAGAGCTGAGAACACCAGCCTAATCAGATTAGACTTTTAAGAGAATTTCAGAGCTGTACGTGCTACTTTGACACATAAAGCAAGGCCTTGATTAGGTGGAAAGAAATGCTAAAGGGCAAAATGCAGGGATATTGCCCCCAATCCTTACTCATATTCTCACTTTAGCCATAAATAGCAGCAGTTCTGAAACTTTGCTACATATTGAAATAATTGGGGACTCTTTAAAAAAACACCAAAAAAACCAAAAAATGGCCACCAATTTCTGGCTCCCACCTCTGAGCATTCTGGTTAAATCCATAAGGGGTTTATCCTGGACAGGACGAGTTGTGAAGGTTCCTAAGTGGTTCCAATCTGTAGCAAAGTCTGGGAACCACTGGTCTGGAGGTAATAGGCAACCTCACCATGGCATCAAGCATACAAGTGCCTTAAGTACTAGTTTAGGAAAATTAACCTGAACTCTGTTTACATAAACTGTTGGGAAGGAGAGAAAAGTGGCAGGAGACCAGTAGAAGACTTCTCAAGCTATTCAATTACATAACCAGTCACCAGTATTTACTATCTGCAAGGCCTAAGGCTATAAAAGATTGGACTATGGTAGAAATAGCATAAAAGAGATTTAAAGGAAAAAACAAAGGCAATTTGTGAATAATCTGATGATACAAGGAGTGCAGAAAAAGTGGATGATTAGTTTTTAGGCCTAAGTGATGCCATGACAGAGACTAAGGAATTGGAAGAGGGAAAATAAACTTTCAGGTTATCAACTGGGCCTTCTTCCAGCACAAAAATACTGAATGCACAGTTAAATTGATAGATGTATAACATTTACATTAAAATACACTCAGAAAAAAAAAGATGTGAAGGACAGAGATGAAATTAAAATGGCAAAATATTGATAATTCCAGAAATTGGGTTATGAGTATATATTTTTTTACCTTCCATAATAAAATTTGTAAAATATAGACTCAAAAAAACCCAGTGTTTGCTAATTCCTTGTTTTTGTTACTAACAAAGTTTGCAGAAAATAAGTTCAACAAGAATATAAAATTTACGGTGTAATGTAATTTTTCCAAAAATGGTATATCATCAACAAATAAGTTGCCCTAGCAGTAAAACTAATTAACTTTAGCAAAGAGCCAGTTCAGAGACAATAATCACTCGCTACTTCTGTCACACAGTGAGCTTACCACTTGCTGTGATATGCCACTAAAACAGTAACTGCTGTATTCCATTTCTAAAAGCTAGGACACTACTCAGGAGTGAAGCATCATGGACTATGGTTTTCAACAGCAAGAAGGCAAAGCTACAGTCCAGTCTTTGTAAGTTTTTCAAAGTCCTGTTCCATATTCCTTTCTACCCTCCAGATCAGCAACCCATTTTACAAGGTAGCTGATGCTGGCACAGCCAAGTTCCCTCGTCGTTTCTTTCAAGAGTCAAATGAGAAAGCCACTGAATCAAGGTGCTTGAGAGGAACAGGAAAAATTATGTTTTTTCAACATTAACTGTGGAAGAGGCTTGGGGTCCAGTGACAGCTTCCACCACTCTAAATGGATAACCTGGGCCTCTCCCTTATCTCTGAGCTTTATATTCTACCTTCTGTGCAAAGTGAGGGAGTCAGCTTTCAGGAGGTGGGGAGCAATTTAGTAATATGTTATTAAGGGCTTTAAAATGTTCAGCCCCTTGGATCCAATAGTTTCACTTCTCATAGGTGAGCCAAGGAAATGAGATGAAATAAAGGGGCAGTCTTTATAATAATTAAAAACAAAAAGCAAAACAAAAATACCCTAATATTACAAAGAGGTACAAAGAGGGCTTATTCATGGCATTATTATGCACCATAAAAATGTTTTCAGTAAATATTTAATAATATGGAGAAATGTTCCATTTTGTAAACATAGACATACACATATATTATATATAAAGTTAGAAATTCATTTTAAAAATCAATAATGGCTATTGTTCCAAATGATAGTTAAAGATGTCATTTTTTTTTCCTCTGCAAATATTCAGTATTTTCTAAGTTTTCTATAGGGATGTATACAATTGTCAAAAATATGTGGGAAAAATCAGTGTTAAGTCAAGCCATTGGCCCAGATAACCTAGACCTCAGGTAGTGCTAACTTTGATCTTGCAACCCATTCTCATGTCCAGACTTAAGCAATTATAAACTATTAGAAATGTCAACATAAGACATACACTCCAACAAGAACTTTACAGAACTACAATGTTTTTAATTATTAAACAAAAGGCTCAAGTCCGATATGACACAGCAATATGTTCCTTGGGATCAAAACTGTGTCATTCATCATTCAGTCCCGGGGGATTTAATTGTTGAATAAGTTAAACAATTAAACGGCTATTGTTTTACTGCCGCGGTTGCAGCTGTGGAAAGTCTTCATATTGACTCAGGTGTGGGGGGTAAAATACCTTATAAACAAACGCATCATTTCCCTCCCGGATTCCTACAAGTTTTCTGAAGGGCCCACAAGACGTAGGTCTTAGTGCCAAGAGGTTACGAACTGGCCGGTGACCACGGATTCTGAACCCGTGAAATAAGGGGGTTCGCCAGATGGACAGGCACCCCGCAAGGTTACTTTACACTTCCACAGGAGTCGGGGGACGCCGGCCTCAGCCAGCGCCACAGAACTCCCGGCGGCGAGACACAGCCAAGAAGGGACAGGGGAGTGTTCCGATTTCAGCCCGAGCCCTCAGCCCCGCGGGTCCAGCCGGTCTCCCGCCCGGGCCGCCTCGCAAACACCGGCGCCGGCGGGATGCGGCAGCGTCCCCGTCGGCGGGGGAAGGGTCCCTGCGGCCCCGCCTCTCATCCCAAAAGGCCTTCGGCCGCAAAGCCCCAGCTGTCGCCCGCTCCCGGGAGACACGGCCCACCCTCGAGACCCTGCGCTCGCGGCCGTCGGCCCCCGGGACTCACCAGGGGTCCGGAGCCATAGTGCAGCGTCCGCCGGCGCCGCGGACACTTCCTGCTCGCAGCCGCTGACTACGGCGGCCCGCGCGGCCCACGCCTCGCGCTCCGACCGAACGCGCCCGGAACCTGCAGTTTGCGAAGCGCAAAGGCTCCGGGTCCTCAACACTGTGAGGACCGAAAGCGCTCCCCCGGGGAACGGCGGGTGGGAGCGATCGGCTTCCGCTGAGAGACGCCGACAGCTGGGTGCACAGAAAATAAAATTGTTGAGCGAAATTTAATAATTTTCCCTGGAAGTGGGAGCGCCTCAAAACCCCAGCAGTTAATAGAAAATTGTATCCTGCTTAAAACAAAAGCGATCGCGGTGATAATTACATAAAGGTATAAATTTACTAAAACTCACTTTAAGCGATATGTATATTATACTTCAATAAAGCTTTTAATTTTTTTATCCAGCTTCAAACTGGATAAAGATCCGAAGAAGTATTAATTATATATTGTTTTAGGGCAGTCTTCCCATCAGAAGCAATCCTCTGTGTTTGATTAATTTTTTAAACGCCGTTAGGTACTTGAAAAAGGTCCCAGCCTCTTTACAGGGGGAAGAGTAATTCGCTCTGTGCATTCGGTGTCCCTTCCTTTCCAGAGAAACAGGAGTAGGAAGCCCCGCTCTATTTGCAAAACAGCGTGCAAACCAATCTGAATTCCCGGGCTGGGGCTTAGCGCCGGCTTGGACCTGATGCGCATGCGCACGTCCGTTACCATAACGACCAGAAGACGCTGTGTGTCCGGAGGCTGAGACGAAAAGTGGAAAGTGTCTCGGGGTGATGGAGGTTGACATTTCGCCCAAGGCCGAGGTGGCCGAGCTGGAGCTTCAGGCTGTGATCGGCTTCAATGGTGAGGCCATGAGCACGTCTGGGCGGGCCGGCTCGGGACCCCGGGGTGTGCGGTGCGAACAGGAGCAGTGGGACACCGGGTGCGACCTGGCAGGCAGTGTGGGACTCGTGGCGACCCTTCAGGGCCAAACACGGGGGGACGGGGAGACGACAGCTGCTTCTGCACAAAAGCCTTAGAAAGCCACTTCTTCGCTTAAGTCTCCACGGGCGGGATGATTATTGCCAGCGCCTGAAGGGACCAAATGCCTAAGAATGAGGGGGGGTGGCCGTGACCCTTCCCCGCCAGGTGGGCTTTCCCTGGCTCCAAGCGCCAGGCAGCTCGCTAAGCTGTCCGCCCCTCAGCAACCGCTGGCTCACCGAGTCCCTGACGGCCCCTGGGACCAGCTGACTTCCAACGTCCCAGCTGGTGTATTAATAAGAAAGGGCCTGGAAGGGATCGTGCGTTTGCACAACCGCCGTAGGGATGATCCTGTGCTCGAACCAGAGAGGAGGATTCTAACGGCGAGGGCTTCAGACCACGAACGGAGTCCAAAGGGACGCCAGGGGGCGCTGCGCGGGAGGGATGCTTTGGAGGAGGCCTTGCGGTTCTGCTCAAGTCCTTTATGACTGCCTGTGGTTTTGGACATTAAGTGAGGAAACGATGTTTGTTTTTTTCTGAAGGATGAAAACAAGCAATGGATTACATTTTAGAAAAGTGAACTTTTAAAAAGTGCATTGTAATGCCTGGAAGCTGTAAATTGTAAAACTATACATATGGAACAATCAGTGACCAAGATTTTAAGAGCATTCTAGGACATGGCTCTTGACTCTTATCTTCATTTTAATTTAGCCATCTCTGATCGAAAGTGGGCACTTGGTACACCAGAGGTATCAGCCACCTTTAGAGCTGGTTCTGAAATCATTGATAAAGAGAATGAGTGACCTGCAGTCTGTGCAGAGTCACACTGGTGACCAGTGAAGAGCCTCAAACAGAGCTCTGCAACCAAGTTCATGCTGTTTTGTGGAGCTCCAAGAGTAAATATATGGCAAATTATATCCCAATTACTTCCATGGAAATTAATTACTAATTATCTTGGCCTTTTAGAATGGCTCAAATTAATTGAATTGTTTTTACCTTGATGGTTTTGTGACAATTTATATTCTCTCCTAGTCAAATATACATTTATTTAGAACCACCATATGCCAAGTAGTATGCTATTCGCTGAGAACACAAGTACAAATTCATAGCCATACTTAAGAAGTGTTTTAAAAATTAGAAAAATACGGTGAAACCAAAAGAAAAAGCCATCATTACATTTCCCAAAATATGTGTTAAATTTCGCTATGATCCTTTTGAATATACACTTACATCGCTTACATATAAATATGGTGTATTTCTTTATAAAAGTGGATTCAGATGTATATATTCCTTTATAACAAGACTTCTTTCATTTAACAGTATGATGTATAAATCTTTCCTTAGCAGTAAATATACTCTATGCCATCTTTTTTTTTTCCAATCCTCACCCTAGGATATGTTTTCCATTGATATATTTCTTTTTAGAGAGAATGGAGTGGAGGGGGGAGGGGGAGAGAGGGAGACAGAAAGAGAGAGAGAGAGAGAGAGAGAGAGAAAGAAAGAGAGAGACATCGATATGAGTGAGACACATGGATTGGTTGCCTGCTGCACGAGCTTGGACCAGGGCTGGGATCAGCCTGCAACTGACCAGGAATGGAACCCATGACACCTTGGTCCACTGAGCCAAACAGGCCAGGGTTATGCTATATTTTTGAGAAATATCTTTATTGATTTCAGAGAGAGGAAGGGAGAGGGAGAGAGAGATAGAAACATCAATGAGAGTCATTGATCTGCTGCCTCCTGCATGCCCCCCACTGGGGATGGAGCTGGCAAGTGGGTATGTGCCCTGACTGGGAATCAAACTGTGACCTCCTTGTTCATAGGTTGATGCTCAACCACTGAGCCATGCTGGCCAGGCTATGCCATAATTTTTAATATTTTAGTATAATATTCTATTGCAAAGATACGCTACAATTTACTTAAACAATATGCTGTTCTTAAGAATTTAGCATAATTTTCACTTTTTACATTTATTTTTAAATGCTACAAAGAACATCTGCATAGCTAACCTTTTAACTCTTTAACTTTTTCTTTAGGGTAATTTCTGAGTACATCTTAAAGACTTTTGATGTACCCTCCAAATTCTATATCTGATATGGAACGGAAATGTGTGTCCAAAATGTATGGGAATAATTAGAGTGGCATTATTTCAAATACCTGAAGATTAAAAACAACCAAGTGTTCATCAAAAGTAAAAGGACAAACAAATTGTGGCGTATTCACACAGTAGACTACTGTGCAGCAATGGAAAAGAACGAACTATCGCCCTAGCCAGTTTGGCTCGGGGCTTAGAGTGGTTAGAGTGTAATGAGCTTCACTGTGGTCTTGTGTATAACACCCCAAATATTGGAGGAAATGATCCAAATGTTCATTGATTAAAAAAACAACAAAACACCCACACACACACACACACAAAAAAGTTTGAAAAAATTGATTAAAAAAAATTACAGTCCAGATATGTTTTGTAGCTAGATATAGGTGGTGCCATTGGATTGTTTATTTTTAAATGGTTAATTTTATGTTATGTGAGTTTCTCCCCAATCAATCAATCAATCAATCAATCCTCAACAAAATATTAGCAAACTGAGTTCAACAATACATTAAAAGGATCATACACCACAATCAAGTGAGATTTATTCCAGGGATGCAAGACTGGCTCAACATCCACCTGTCAGACAATGTGACACGCCACATTAGCAAAATGAAGGATGAAGGTCATGATGATCTGAAAAATGCAGAAAAAGCATTTTATAAAATTCAACATCTGTTTCTAATAAAAACTCTCAAAAAACACTTATAGGGGAATGGACCTCAACATAATAAAGCCCATATATGACAAGGCCACAGCTAACATCATACTCAACAGTCTAAGATCAGGAACAAGACAAGGATACCCACTCACCACTTTTACTTAACATATTATTGGAAGTCCTAGCCAGAGCAAGTAGGCAAGAAAAAGAAAGAAAAGCCATCCAACAAAATGAAAAGGCAACCTACAGAATTGGAGAAAATATTTACAAATCGCATAGAGGATAAGGGATTAATACCCAAAATATATAAAGAACTCAACTATATAGCAAAAAAAACAACAATCTGATTTAAAAAGTAGGCAGAAGATCTGAAAAGACATTTTTTCCAAATATATACAGATGACCGACAGGTATATGAAAAGATGCTCAACGTTATTAATCATCAGGGAAAGGCAAATCATAACCACAGTGAGATAGCACCTCACACCTCTTAGAATGACTATTGCCAAAAAGACATGAAATAATAGGTGTTGGCAAGGATATGAAAAAAAACGGGAACCCTTGAGCACTGTTGGTGGGAATGTAGATTGGTGCAGCCACTATAGAAAACAGTATGGAGTTTCCTCAAAAATTAAAAATAGAACTACTATATGATCCATCAATTCCACTTCTGAGTAGTACTTATCCAAAAATGAAAATACAAACTCAAAGAGATATATGCACCCCCATGTTCACTGCAGCACCATTTACAATAGCCAAGATATGAAAACAACCTAAATGTCCATTGATGGGTGAGTGGATAAAGTAATTGTGGTGTATACTATACAATGGAATATTATTCAGCTGAGCCCTGGCCAGTGTGGTTCAATTGGTTGGAGACTTGTTCCTTACACCGAAAGGTGGTGGGTTTGATTCCTTGTCAGGGCACATACACCAGTTGTGGGTTCAATTCCCTGTCCGGGTATGTACAGGAGGCAACCGATAGATCTCTCTCTCTCTCTCTCTCTCTCTCTCCCCCCCTTCCTCTCTCTAAAAATCAATGAAAAACATATCCACAGGTGAGGTTTTAAAAAAAAGAATGAAATTTTACCATTGCAACAATAGAAATGGACCTTAAGGGCATTATGCTAAATGCAATAAGTCAGACAGAGAAAGACAAGTACTGTACAATCTCTTTTATATGTGGAATCTAAAAGAAAAAAAGCTTGTAGATACAGGGTACAGACTGATGTTGCCAGAGGCAAAGGATGTGGTGGCAAAGGGTGCAGGGGAAAGGGAGAGAGAGGCACCAGAGAAGGGGGTCAAATGGTAAACAAAACAAACAAATTTTAAAAAAAAAAACACCAAAAAAACCCTCCCCTGGTGTACCCAATCACCCACGGAGCTGATTAAAATACAGACTGATTGGCCGGAGCCTGAGATTTTACACTTCTCACAAAAAGAAAAAATGGTTAGTTTTATGTTACATGAATTTCAACCAAATAAGTTATTTTTAAAATTATAGTCTTTTGTACAACAGAATGCTATGTAATTCTAAGAAAAATGAGATAGACCTATATGGAAAAACAAGGAAAGATGTGTGTTAGAGTTTAAATAATGTGTGTGTGAGAAAGAGAGGGAGGGAGGGAGAGATGGGGAAACAGTGCCTATGAGCACCTACAGAGAAAAGAGAAAAAAGCGTTCATTGAAGTGGACATGTGTGGCTACTCAACATCTGAATATCTTTCTATTTTAGGAGAATCTCAACATAGGTAGGAGCAGATTCTCTTCTCTTCGGTGAGGGCCTAAAAGGGAGCAGATATTTCCTCTCTTAACTCCTTGGCAGCCAGTTCACAGACATGCACCATAACCGACTCAGCCACTCAGATGCTCCCACTCAGAACTTCCACTCTCAAGGGAGGAAATGCAAAGGAGCGGAGCACTATGGGAATCAGATGTTGCCCTGACTGCCGAGGGAGGGAGCAGTGAGAAGTCAAGAGTTCATGTGGCTTGGTGTTGCCTTCCTATTGGTCCCATCCATTTTTCAAGTATGATTTTCCACACTTCCTATCAATCCTGTGAGCTATTTCTGTTCCTCCCATGAAACTTTTGTCACTGTTGTTAACTTTAGCCAGAGATGACCTTTTATCTTTGCGTCCGAGAACCCTAATTACTAAATGCAAAGAAAATACTGTAAAGCTAAAGAAGAATACACAGCTACATGTTAACAATGATTATCTCTGGGCAGGGAGTATTTTAAGAGCACTTTTACTTTATTTTAATTTTTATCATAAAATTGTTCAACAAAACATCAAAATGATACACGGTTGTCCCTTGGTATCCAAGGAGGATTGATCCCAGGGCCTTCTTGTATACCAAAATCCACGTATGCTCAATTCCCTTGTATAAGGTGATGTAGTAGTATTTGCATATAACTTACGCACATCTTCCCATATACTTTAAATCATCTCTAGGTTACTTACAATACCTAACACAATGCAAATGCTATGTAACTAGTTGTCACACTATATTTTTCAGGGAATAACGACAAGCAAACAAAGTACAGATGCAACCATCATACATGTCGGCAACCAAATAATTTTTCCCCAGTTGTATTTTTGGTCAGCAGTTAGCTGAATCCACAGATGCGGAACCTGCAGATAATGAAGGCCAACTGTAGCACACACCAAGTACCGAACACAGAGTTAACAAATTTCAGTATTTTCCCTGAGGGGTTAATTTTTTTAGGAAAGGAAATATTATACATTTAAGACCTTTCCCCCCCTCACACTATCCTCTCCTTTCTCCCTCTCTAGAAACAACCACTATCCTGAAGTTAATGTGCACCCGTGCCAGCTATGTTTTTAAATTTTACTATGTATGTAAAATATTGAAAATACTATACTACATCTAGTATAAAAGGGGACATCTGTAATATTTTCAACAATAAAGATTTTTTTAAAAAAACTATACTACATATAAACAACTTATAATGTAAGTTTGTAAGTTGGCATGTTTTTATATTTTACAAAAGTAGTATATCATGCACATTTTTAAATCTGCCTTTTCACCCAGCCTTATTTGTGCACTCTATTTGTGTTGATTCATGTTGATTTAATTTGCTTTAACTCCGCTACTACTTTGTATAAATATACCATTACTTATCTACTCCCCTCTTGATGGGTGTTTTAGTTCATTTCCAACTTTTTGCTAATATAAACAATGTCATGGTGAACATATTTGTGCGTAGCCCATGGGTGCAGTTGCAAGTATTTCTCTAGGTTATATACCCAGGAGTAGATTAATTTGGCTCTAGGGTGTGTGCATATCCAACCGTACTCAACACATTGTTTTCCAAAGCAGCTTTACCAGTTTACCCCTGGCCAAGCAGGGCGTGAGTGTTTCCTTTGCCCTCCACCATCACTAACACTTGGTATTGTCGGCCTCTTTCACTTTAGCCATCATGATGGTGATGAAATGCTATCTCATTTTTGGATGGAATTTGCATTTCCCTGAATACTTGTGAAGTTGCATATCATTTTTTTTAAATCATCACCTGAGGGTATTTTTTCCATTGCTTTTCAGAGAGAGTGGAAGGGAGAGAGAGAGGGAGAGAGTGAGAGAAACATTGAGGTGAGGCAACACATTGATTGGTTGCCTCCCCTGCCAGAGCCGGGGATCGAGCCTGCAACCGAGGTATGCACTGTTGGCTGGAATCAAACCCGGGACCCTTCAGTCCACAGGCTGACGCTCTAGCCACTGAGCAAAACTGGCTAAGGCTGCATATCTTTTCATATGTTTGTTGGCTTTTTAATTTCCTCCATCATAAATTGTCTGTTCATACCCAATGCTCATTTTTCTGGTGGGCCGTTTGTGTTTGCTTTGTATATTCTGAATGTAATCCAGGCTTTTAATATGTATATTATGTACATTGCAAATATCTTCTAGTTTGGGATTTTGTTTTTCTTTTGTCTTTTGTCTCAGAAGTTTTTGATTTTAAGCATGGATGCATGTATTGGCCTTTCCTGTTAAGATTCGCTCTTTTTTGTGTTATGGTTAAGAAGTCATTTTCTTGTATATACATTGAGTCTTTTTTTTCACATTTAGATCCTTGATCTACCTGGAATATATTGTTTGTGGGTGGTGTGAAGTAGAGACCTAATTTTACTTTTTCCATATGGATAGCCATATGATTATTTATAAGGAACCTGCAATTAGAATAAAACAAATATGTACTTGAGTAGGAATAGATCACCCCCAGATATAAACCTCAGTATTACGAGAACTTACTGCATAAAAAAGGAATAATAACAAAGTGAGAGAAATCATTTACTCAATAGATACATTTGGCCATTCGAGCAAAAAGAAAATCTGTTTAGCTACTGGGATCACACTATGCACCAAAATAAATTCCAGAGGGAGTTAAATATAAAACATGAATTAATTAAAAGACCAGAAGGCTATATTAATAAATATTTATGACTCTTTTGGTGGTGAAGGGAAATAGCAATAACAAAGATTTTAAAATATCCAGAAATAGATGTAATAAGAAATGTGTGAGATCTCTCCAAAGAAAAATTGGAAATGCTACTCGGCAGGTGGGACATAAAAGGAGACTTCATGGAAAAACATACCCTTTTTTTAGAAAGGAGACATAATGTATCATTATGAAAATAATCTTTCCTTAAATTAATGTATACATTTAATATTTCCCACTAAAAATGAATTCTTAACAAGTCAAGCTGAATTTAAAGTTAATATTGTAAAATAAATATGAAGAATAACTGAAAAAAATCCTGACCAAAGATGAGTAATAAGGGAGGACTTGTGTCTATTTCACATTAAAACATATTACAAAGGCTCTGTCTGGGTAGCTTAGTTGGTTACAGCGTCAGCCCAATGCACCAAGATTGCAGGTTCGATTCCTGGTCAGGACACATACAAGAAACAACCAATGAATGCATAAATAAGTGGAACAACAAATCAATGTTTCTCTCTCTCTCAAAAAAAAAAAAAAAAAAAATCAATTAAAAAAACTTATTACAAATATCTTGGCAAATATCTGGAAGATGGCGCCTTCCTGTGAGAGGTCCTAGGGCTTCTTCAAAGTACCTGGTGGAGACTTAGGACTGAAATCAGAATTTTATCTTCACCAAACTTATGCCCAAGGCAGTGAACTCATGTTTTCCCCATGCCTGTGCTCTCACCTGGACACTCACCGGGACAGGCTGGCTGCTCGTGCCTCATGGGCTCCTGCTCCTTAGAATTACAAGAATTGGCCCAAGGGCCTTGCTGTTCAAAGTAAAGAGTGTTTGGACCAGAAATTCAGCAGCAGCATTAGGCAGCTTGTCAGAAATGCAGGATCTCAGCCCCACCGCAGACCTAAAATGAGAACCTACTTTACAACAAGACACCCTGGGAATTTTATGCACATTAAAGTTTAAGAAGTCATAGACTAGACTGACCTTGTCAGGGGATAAAATGACTTATTTTCGTTCAACTAAGGCTTATTTCAAAAATGTTCTCCCGTGTACTCAATGTTTTAAAAATTACCAGCCACTTCTGCACCTTCTTATTTTTGCTCTCTCTTTAGGACACGTGCCCACTGGCCTGAAATGCCATCCTGACCAGGAGCACGTGGTTTACCCTCTGGGCTGCACAGTCCTCATTCAGGGGATCAATACCAACGAACAGAACTTCCTACAAGGTCACGGCAACAACGTCTCCTGTGTGACCATCTCCAAGAGCGGAGTGTACATCGCCTCGGGACAAGTCACATTCATGGGCTTCAAGGTGACTGAACTGAAAGCAGCTCGCCGTGAATTGACGCAGAGGGGCCTGCGCAGCGAAACTGCCCTGCGCGGGGCCAGCTCCGTGCCGAGGCTCACGCGTGTTTGCCCCCCGCGCCTCCCTCCTGACTTTCCCCGAGCTGGTTCTCACTCCATCAGGCCGAGCGGGGAACCCGGTGTTTTTACGCCAGACGCTGCTGCTGGTGACCGGCCGCGCTCAGGAACAAAAGTCGCTCTTTAAAACCGTTTCCATTTTGTTGCTTTCATGATTGTAGGACATGACGTCCTTTCTAGAAAAGTGACATTACTGATTATTCCTTTTTTAAAAAAATGCATTTTTATTGATTTCAGAGAGGGAGAAAAATCAATGATGAGAGAGTCATTGACCGGCTGCCTCCTGGACGCCCCCTCCTGGGGATCGAGCCCGCAGCCCGGGGCACGTGCCCTGACCGGGAATCGAACCGTGACCTCCTGGTTCGTAGGTCCATGCTCAACCGCTGGGCCACACCGGCCGGGCCATCACTGATTATTCTGCACTGAGAGGGGTAGCCACCTCCTCGGGTTCTTTAAAGCCTGTCTGTGAGCTGACTCTATATTCTTTCTCCCAGGCCGATATCATTTTGTGGGATTATAAGAAAAGGGAGCTGATTGCCCGGCTGTCCCTTCACAAGGGCAAAATCGAAGATCTGGCCTTCTCACCAAATGATTTGTACTTGGTGTCACTAGGAGGCCCAGACGACGGCAGGTAATGAGCTAAACATATTTACTTGTGTTCCAGCAGGCTTATTTCTAGACATGTCAAGCACCCTCTTCCCTCTAACCTCCCTGCTGTGTAAAAGCCTAGGAGGAAAATTCCATAGGACAGCGGCTCTCAACCCTGGCTGTGCACTGACATCCACTGGGCCGCTTTAGAAAATTACCAATGCCTGGCTCCACCTTCAGAGAGTCTGATTCGAGTGGACAGGGCTTCAGGAGTAATAAAAGCTTCCCGCATGATTCTAATGTGCATCTAAATTTGAGAACCGTCACTGTAAAAAAAACCCAAAAAACCATTACCATTATTAGCAGCAGCAGCAGCAAAGATAACAGCTAATTTTTGTGAGCACTTACTACGTGGCAGGTCTGTGCTGCACTTTAACTGCATTATCTCATTTAAGCCTCACAACAACTTCGTGGGGTGGGAGCTACTGCTACCAGGAGGAACTAAATGAGGAACTAAAGCTACTGCGGGTCAGCAGCAGAGCCGGGAGACAAACCCTGGCAGTGTGGCTCCAGAGGTGGCATTTTTAACTTGCCTCACCAAGACATGATCTTTGTCCTCAAGGAACTCATAGTCAAGTTTAGGAGGCAGAGAATACATACAACTGAAATCGGGGTGGGGGGAAAGTATTTAAAAACATTAAACTAGGACGAGCCACCAGTGCAGTCCGTGTGTCTGTGTAAATAGCCTGTAGGAGAAAAACAGTAACATCTGAGATTCGTGTAGGATTCAATCCTTTGGTGCATTTTTACAGATAGTTTCTTTTTTTAAAAAATATATTTTTTATTGATTTCAGAGACAGGAAGGGAGAGGGAGAGAGAGATGGAAACATCTGTGATGAGAGAGTCGTCACTGATCGGCCGCCTCCTGCACGCCCCGCACTGGGGATGGAGCCCGCAACCCCGGCATGTGCCTGGACCAGGAATGCGAACCCTGATCTCCTGGATCCTAGGTTGATGCTCAGCTGCTGAGCCATGCCGGCCAGGCTACAGATACTTTCTTGTTTGAGCCTCACAGGTTTATTGCAAGTAAAATTTACATTACGTGTAGTTACATAGTGATAGCTCTTTGTGCACAGCAAGCCCACAGAATTTTCATGAGATTTCTTCCTCTAATAGTCATTCCCTTTCCCTGTCGAGTAGTCACAACTTCCCTGCACCATCCCCATGTGACATTCTTGATAAGAAATGTGCCTAGAAATCCTCTATTCATATTTTGAGCTTCACTTAAGGAGGTTGTTCTCAACCTCGGGTGCACATTGGAATCCCCTGAGGAAATTCTCAAGCTACTGATGCCTGGGTCCCACCCCAGAGATTCCTGGAGCTCGGCAATCAGGCCCCTTCCATTTCTACCATCTTTCTGCCAGAAAGATGCCAAGGCTAGGCCTTGGGGGAGAAGGACATGGCCCCTTAGCCAAGGTTAATCAGCAAAGTTGTTCATCTGTAATTTTAAGTTTGACTTTAGGCTACCTAAAATTCGCTTGCAGAAAATTGGAGGATATTGAGAAAAACATTCTAAAGAAAGTTTCTTTTCTTTTTCTTTGATCCTCACTCGAAGATATTTTTTCCATTGCTTTTCAGAGAGAGTAGAAGGGGGAGACAGACAGACAGACAGACACATTGATTGGTTGCCTCCCGACCGGGGCCGGGGATCGAGCCTGCAATCGAGGTACATGCCCTTGGCCAGGATAGAACATGGGACCCTTCAGTCCTCTGGCTGATGCTCTAACCACTGAGCCAAACCAGCAAGGGCAGGAAGTCTTTCCTAAAGAAAGAAAGAAAAACAAATCTTGCTGGACAAGAAAATGCACTATGCCCAGCCCTAAATAGCCATGGTGGAGAGGAAGACAGAGTCTGAGGATTGGATTTGGATAATCAGAGGTCAACCCTGAACCTGTAGGAGGTCCCTTCTACCAAGACCACCTGGCATCTACACAGGGGAGGAGCAACAGAAGGGATGCTGGGAACTGCGGTAGACATTTGACAGTTCGGATGTATGCATTTAAAAAAATATTTTGTAAACGATTTATGAACCTTTTTTGCATTAATATTGTCATATATCAGTGTTGTAATGCAATGTGCTTTTTGATTAACTTTATGCCAAGGATATAGTCTGTGTGTGTACATGTAAACGTATGCCGCATTCTTTGCAAAGACTGCGTGATATTTCATTGTACAGATGTGCTAGAATTTATTCAGCCAACTCTCTGTCTAGGCCTTTTATTTATTTTAAAAATTTAGACTTGTTTTTGAAAAATTAAAGCTACACCTATCCATGGTTTATAAAGAAAGTATGCTTTCCTACTATGCAGATGGATTCAAAATTCATATCCCCCTCCACCATGAAGACCTCTTCTCTCCAGAGGCACTTGGATTCTTTTTTTACAGCTCTATTGAGATATATTTCACATACCATACAATTCATCCATTTAAGGACTACAGTTGAGTGGCTTTCAGTATAGTGGTTAGTTGAGTGGGTTGTTATTTATTTGCTAGAATACCTCCCCAAGGAAGTTTTTTACATGCTGTGTTGTGTAACAATCACCACAATCACTTTTAGAACATTGTCAACACCCCAAAAAGAAAGTCCATTCCCATTAGCAGTCACTCCTCACTCCCGCTGCACCACCACCCTCCCAGCCCCAGGCAACCACTAATCTACTCTCTGTAGCTATAGATTTGCCTGCTCTGGATGTTTCAAACGAATGGAGTCGTACAATATGTGACCTTTTGTGACTGGCTTCTTTTATTAAGCATAATGTTTTCAGGGTTCATCCACACTGTGGCGTGTATCAATACTTTATTCTTTTTTATTGTCAAATAATATTCCATTGTATAGATATACCACTTTTTCTTTATACTCATTAGTTGATGGATTTTTGGCTCTTTTCCACTTTTAGGCTATTATTAATAATGCTGCTATGAACATTCATGTATAAGATTTTATATATACACATTTTCTCATTTCTCTTGGGCATGAGGTACTTGGTTTTAAAAGGGGTTTTTTTTTTGTTTGTCTATTATCAATATAAACTTTAAGTGATATATCTCTCAATTTTTCCATTTTAGATAGTGTCTATCAAATTCTTACAAAGTAAAAAAAATGTATGGTTCTTATATTGTCTCCTACTTCCCCATTCTTGGAGATCTTGGTTATACCTTGATTTTAGACTACCTGTGGTAACACATTCTACATGTAGAAAACATGGGAAATATAAATAGACATGTTTTTACATTAACAAGGTTTGTAACATGCATATTCTATTTCTTTAATACCTTGACATAGTAAACACAAGCTCTAGGGTGGCTCCTAGCGTCCTCTGTTTTAACAAACCCTACAAGTGATTCCAAGACACGTTCAAGTTTGAGAATACTGCCTTAGGTCGTCCTCTTATTGCTTTTTTTTCTGGAATACTTCCCCAAGGAAATTTTTTACATGATATAAATGGGTGCTAAACTTTTATGCCTTGAATGTCTGAAAATGCCTTTATTTTAGCATCAGATTTGATGGATGCTCTCACTGGTTTCTAGTCTCATAATCATTTTCCTTCAAAAGTTTTGAGGCACACTCATGTGTCTTCTCATATCCAGTGTGATCGAGGGGATGTCTGGGGGTGAGGGGTCAGTGTAATTGTTTGTTCCTTTGTAAGGAACTGGTTTTTCGTTTTTTTT
Organism: Miniopterus natalensis; assembly: GCF_054644295.1. Lineage (NCBI taxonomy): Eukaryota > Metazoa > Chordata > Mammalia > Chiroptera > Miniopteridae > Miniopterus > Miniopterus natalensis. The sequence goes on along the minus strand of NC_142097.1, from coordinate 8,591,644 downwards.
CTAGAACTACTGAAAATACTGTTTCTTGTTTTGAAAGGCCGGCTCCCCCTGACTTTCTCGTCCCTCTCTTCTGGCAGCGTGGTGGTGTGGAGCATAGCCAAGAGAGACGCCATCTGCGGCAGCCCTGCGGCCGGCCTCAACGTGGGCAACGCCACCTCCGTGATCTTCTCCAGGTGCCTGGACGAGGTGTTTGTCACTGCTGGCAAGTACGTGTCTGCAGTCGGGGGTCGCTTTATTTGCTCATGCAGAAAACATGGTCACTCCAGTTTGGGGGGACATGCTTTCAATCCTGAAAATATATCTTAAAGCCTTAAATATAGTTATTTGCAGATTCTGTGCTTCCCACAGAAAATCTCCCGCTCATCTGCTCAGTCCATTTTCAGGCCTGGTTGTGCTGGTCCTGGTCGTGGGTAACACATTACCCACCATCTGTGCTCCCAGAGTGCCTTGCGCAGTTGCCCGGGTTCACTTACTGGTTGATGTTTGCTAGCACCTGCTCTTGATTTGGGTCTCATGGAATGATAGTTCGAGCATGAACTGCTCCAGGAAATTTCAAGTCTTTGACCATTAGCCACATGACATCATTTCCAGCGGGGACCAAACTGAAGGTCTGAACAGGGGCCAGCAGCTGCCTAACAGCAGACCTTAACTTACGGGTTCACCAGTCCCGTCTGGAATTGAAGATTAAACCTAAATAAAAGCATCCTATTTTATGTCATCTATCAGTTCAAAGGTCAAACATCTGTGACTGTCGGGGTGAAGTCTCTGCTGGCTGGAACGACGCTTTTCGGGCCCCCTGTGGCTTCCCGTCCCGGAGGCACACGTGGCCGCCTTTCCAGCGAGAGCCGAGCGTTGGTGCTGCTCCACATCTGTGCTGCTTCCGACACGCAGCACACGTTTGTTCCCTGGGCAGTGATAAGGAAGGGTTTATTCAGAGGCCCTGGCACTGCCTGGCTGGATGAAAGCCAGCCCCTCGGCGCGAATCTCAGGAAGACAATCCTCGGGCCCTGAAGCAGCTGACCGGTCCTGCCCTGTCTCCAGGGCCCGCCGGGGACCGGGAAGCTCTCAGCTCCGTTCAGTTGGAGACGAGCTGAGGTGTTGGACGAAGCCTTTGCCTTATGGGGTCTCTCTGCCCCCCAGCTGCTGCTTAAGCACAGGCATCAAGCCATCCTGACATCTGAGGACAAGGTTTCTCCAGGAGTCAGAACTTGAATTTAAGCCCAAACAAAATTTTTAGGACAATGTCTAATCTAGGTCCGCTTCAGTGTCATGTGACACTGATAACTGAGCAAAAGCACCCTTAAGTAAGATTTCCGGTACGTGGCTCATACCCTGCGGTTCTCCACGATGGTCCCAATATTTTAGCATCCAAATGACAACTACTGGGAAGGGCATGGAAAAGCTCTTTTTTCTTTTTTAGTTTAGAAAGTACATTCAAAATACTTATTGAACACTTTGAATAACTTTGAATAACTCTGGGAGCTAAAGAAAAAGAAAAACTGAACTTGATCAATATATTTTTAATTTTTTCTGCCTTAGGATACTAGCTGAAGTCTCTGTGATGTTGATCATGATATATTTATACGATTACTTGGATTAACTCAACATACAGTGATGAAAGGCCACCCGTACTCCAGGCCTGGTGTTAGGTGCTGACTCTGTTGGGCTTTTTGTGCTTTGCCTCATTTCTCCTTCCTTGAAGACAGGACTCTCCATAGCGAAGTCCTTTCCTTTAAAGCAGTTTCTCACAGGCCGGCCGGCCCCTTGAAGGAAGCATACCTAGTGGACTCTAGTTTGCTCACTTGTCCCCTCGATTAGCTGCTCACCTCTCTAGCTCCAGGCTCTCGAGCAGAGCGCGCGCTTCAGCAAGAGCCCTGCAGATCCTTGCTCTGGGGCAGCTCCTGCCTGTTCCCATTTGGAGAGTGGGGACATAACCCTCCCCTGCTGGGCGGCTGTGAAGGTCAAATGGACGACCTTAGGTGGAGCACAAGGCTATGAGAAACCCTGCAATGGATCTAGTTCTTTTCAGCTTCAGCTTTAAGATGTACTGAAAACAGAGGAGACGGAGTGGCTGTGCAATGGGCGCCCATTTCACTGAATTTCCTTTCCACAGTGGGACAATTCGAGTATGGGAACTGGATCTCCCAAACAGAAAAATCAGGCCAACTGAGTGCCAAACAGGACAGATGAAAAGGATAGTCATGAGCATTACAGTAAGTGTTACTGTAAGTGATACTTTAACTATTAGTGCAAGTTCCTGTTAACAGCACTGACCAAGATGTGTGTGTGCGTGTGTGCGTGTACCTTGGGCTTGGGGTGGGGGTGGCGGTCTGGACATAGGAGACGCTGATTGAGGAGGCCCAGGTGAGGGAGAGTCTCACTTCTGGAGCTCCCTTCAGAAGGCAGAAAGGAGCCAGACTAGAGGAGCTAGACACAACTCTGGGTAGGTCTTGTTTTACTGGGACTTGGGCTGTCACATGGAGGGAAGCAGTGTGGCCAGAAGGCACATCCCTATGCCATTTATGTTATTTCTGCCACTGGAAATAAAGTTTCTAACAATGAAACTCGTTGTTGAAATGCAGCCTTTCCATAAAGAGGAATGATTCACATGTTTTCAGTGTGGCTTCATACATGTAGACATGGAGTTCCATTCTCCATTGACTTGTTTCTCTCGTCTAATGCAGAGTCATTTTATGACACAGACTTTGGAAAATATGAGATAAAAAATGCCTGTTGTCTTTGGAGGATACAGCTTCCTCCCAGGAGCCCTTTGGAGGAGTCTCAGCAGTTGGAGCTCCCAGGGCATGCACGCCAACGTCAGACACAGGTAGACTTCCAGTGAAATGCACAGGCCAGATGCAGTCCAGTATTTCCTCCAGTTCTGAGTTTGGCCTCGAGCTTTTCTTACTCAGCATTGGGTCTGAGGAAATAGAAGTAGCCGTGCGCACCTTTGTAGGTCTTCTTGGTGTTTCAGAGAAATCCCATCCCACCCCTGACTGGGCTCATGGGCGTCAGCGGGGTAACCCAGTCCTTCAGGTTTCATTTCCCTCTGACCCCCAGATGGCCATGGATGACAGCTTCTTCTACGTTGGCACCACAACTGGAGATATTCTAAAAATGAACCCCAGGACTAAACTGCTGGCAGACACTGGGCCTGCGAAGGACAAGTTCAGTCTGGTGAGTGGAGACCTTCCAAGTCTACTCTGCTTTGCCGTTTCCTCGTGATTTCTTCCCTTCACTGCCAATACAGACTCTAGTTAAGAAAGAGTCTGTGGAAAGAGGAAAAGTCTGTGACGTACCTGAGGCCACACCTAAATTTGCAAGGTGCATTGACTGGTTCTCTGGGCCCTCATCTCTGTTTATATTCAGGGCAAAGGTATTCCTAGGTATCCTCAATTAGGGAATCAGAACCACACCCTTTTCACAGCTTCAAAACACAGGGCCTGTGGCTCTGTGATCTGTAACCACATTGGTCCCAGCATTTGGGCAGCCTATTGCCATGGGCAAGAGAAGTGTGCTGCTCTTTGATCTATAAGACTATGTATACATATAATTTTTTAATTTTTTTATTTTATATCTTTATTGATTTTAGAGAGAGGGCAGCAGACGGAGAGAGAGATATAAACACCAATGATGAGAGAGTCATTGGGGATCGAGCCCACAACCCGGGCATGTGCCCCGACCGGGAATCGAACCTCGATCTCCTGCATCCTAGATCAATGCTCAACCACTGAGCCATGCCCAGCCGGGCTACATATAATTTTAAAAAATCTAATAACTAGATCTTAGATTTCAGCCTTGGCCAGCATTATAAGTCATGAGAAGACCTAGAAATTGCCAACTGTTTATATCTGCAGAATCCCTAACAATTCTGGTTAAAAGTCCAGTGAGAGACTTTGATACTTAACCAAAATAAAAAGTCTACAATCAAAGGATAATTTTACAGAGTGAATGCTGCTATTCCCAGTGCCCCCAGGAAGTTACAAGGGCTGTTTCTACTCGACTTTGAATTTGAAATCCTGTGCACCTGCTTTTGTCCTGTCTGATGGTGGAACAGGTGGTTCTAACTAAACTTAGACACCTTCCAGCAGATAGTCCCAAGAAGCTCTGAAATACTGCACTGTGTTCCTGGGAACATGTCAGAGTCTTCTTTTTTTTAAATCCTCACCCGAGGATATGTTTTTATTGATTCTGAGAGAGAGGCATCGATATGAGAGAGAAACATCAATTGGTTGTTGCCCACACCCCCTCGACTGGAGAACCAAATCCACAACCTCTCTGTGTACAGAAAGACGCTCCAACCAACAGAGCAGCCCGGCAGGGCCATGTCAGAGTTTTATTAATCATGGAATCATTTACTATTCATGCTTTTAAGGTCACCCATAAGAACGGGAGAAAGCTGTAATATAAGTAGAGAAGGGTTTAGAAATAATCCCACAGGAGATTGAGACGTAGTCTCGATGGATGTTTATAAAATTATTTTTAGGAGAGGGATTCCAATGTAGTAAGCAGGCGAAGGCAAAGCCGATTAGGTTAAGGGAGGGCCCTGCCAGTTCCGACACCTGAGACACCCCAAAGGGCTCCATAAAACACTACATGAAGACTGCTGGGCATCCTTGCCTCCCAGCACTTGGGATCTAAGTGCCTCCCCAGAAAAGACGCTGGCTGTCTTAGTGTTCCTGAAACCTTTGTCACTTAGATGCTATCCATAGTGGCACTCGATACGCTTATTTCCGAACCATTGGGGCCTGGTGGTCAATTCCACAAAGCAATGATTCCACATGCCTTTTATACGGTGAAAATAAAATCATTGTTATGAGACGAAGGGATGGGAGGTATCACTGAAGACATTTGGTTGGAACATCAAGTGATCTTGATACCCATTTTGAAATTCTACTTAAATATTTGATCAACACTTAAAAAAGTAAAGAATTAAAATGGTTTCGAGTGGACCTATTAGGCATACAGCGCTAAAATGAAGAAGATGATGATCGTAACAATAGTGTTAACATTAAAAACAGTTCAATAAATGTTCTGACATGCTCCATAAATGTGTGTCAAACGTGGAGTGCAGCAGCCCCCTTGCACTGTGTCAGTGGACCCTCATTCCAGCCTGGTGAGATAGGCACCCCTCTCACGCATGCTTTACCGGCGAGGAAACGGGCACTTGCCACTCAAGAGCCTGTGGCCTGCAAGTGGTAGAGCTGAGCTGCAAACCGAGGCAGACTGGCTCCAGGACCTGGGCACTTGAACAATGTCATCTATAGTATCGAAAAGCTTGTTTAGAAATTACATGTATGTAACTCTGAGGCTCTGCTGAACTTCTTATCCCTTCCCCGAGTCCCTGAACAAGTGCCAAAAATATCGACTAGGGCTGTCTCCTCAGCGCCGGGCATCCGCCTGCTGTGCTGATGTGGCACTTTTGGAGTTGGGGGTTGGGGAGCGTGTCATTATGGTTCGTGCCTGCACATTCTCGAGCCTTGGTTTCTCTGCTCCAACGCCATGAAATGACTTTTGAACCAGAACAGGCAAAATTCAATTTAATGTAACTTGAAAGGATATAATATTTGTTTTATAATATTTGAACTTGATTAAGACACAAGCCTATAAAGTAATGAGCTATATTGTTATTGAAAGTTTTAAAATGTAATATTGGTTGTGCGCATTTTAAAAGCAGAACTTCATAGTAGGGGACATTGTTAGAATTATATAAAAGTTAATGGCCACCGTGCATCCCCAAACTCTGAAGATGGCTTGGAATGGAAATGTTCTCTGTTATTTGTGAGATTATGTACTGCATGCTATAGTGCAGCAAAGACAGTCACCAAACAAGAAGGAGTCTTTTGTGCTTAGATGTTGAATATCGTCTCTCTGCATTACAAGAGTTAAGTGAAATGGTGGTGCCCGAGGAGCGGATGTTGCTGTGGCGGTGGCTGTGCGTGGGCCTTATGCTTTCCCTTTATTTGAATGGATATAGAGTGTCCGCTTTTAACATGTTCGAAATGCACAGGTGTTTTTAAAGGGAGGAAGTGCAGTGAAGTATGTCTGCCCCTTGCAGGAGCAGGGGGGCTCCTTCCAGCACAGGAGCTCGTTGCTGGCACTGAGTCCTTTTGGCCAGTCCTGGGGTGCATCGTAGACACACCTTCATCCAAGCAGCATATGGGGGCATTGATGTGGCCCTGGCCATGCTCATTGTGTCGGGCCACGCATTGATTCTTAAATTTGTTTTTTTAAATTGATTTTTAGAGAGAGGAAGGTAGAGGGATAGAGAGAGAGAAATATCGATGAGAGAGAAACATCATCGATTGGCCGCCTCCTGCACCCCCCTCCTGGGGATAGAGCCCACAATGTGGGCATTGCCCTGACCGGGAATCTTGGTTCCTGGGTTGATGCTCAACCTCTGAGCCACACCAGCTGGGCCACGCATTGGTTTTTAATAGTGAAACCTATTGGCTATATTCCTAATGTTTTTTCTCCCCCTAGGGAGTGTCAGCCATCAAGTGCCTGAAGATGGGGGGCTTGTTGGTGGGCTCTGGAGCCGGATTGCTGGTCTTCTGTAAAAGCCCCAGCTACAAACCCATCAAGTAAGTTCCAGGCCCCACAGGGTTGGGGTGGGGAGAGGCCCACCAGAGGGAGCTTTGCTTAAAGCTGGCAACTGAGTGATATTAGCAAGGTAACATCTGGTTAAGGAATTTCATCTTGCTGTTAAAATGAGTAGTTGGAATCACAATAGATGGTGGTTTCTTTGCCAGTGAAAAGATAATGGCTTATGTTGAATCAAACCAAAGTAGTCCACTATTACGCAGGAAAATACTTCTCTTCTAATAAATACATGAGTGTTTTTTTAGCTAATACATTGGTTCATGACAGAGGAAATATAAACTAATTCAACAGATAACCTCAAATTTCAAACTTTCAAAATTGGTTTATTTAATGAAATTTATTATGCAATGTTAGTAGTTATACTATGTTAGTAGTTAATGCATTTGAATACAAGTTTTAATACAAATAGCCAACATTCACCAGCTATTTCTGTGTACCAGATATTATACTATGTACTTTTCATGGCTTTTCTAATGAAAATAAAATGAAAAATACTTTCTACATTGTTATTAACAAGTATTTGTTGAACACCTCCTGCATCCAAACCAATGTGCTAGGTGCTATTAAAAATTAAAGAAAATAAGGCATGGCCTTTGCCCTCCCAGAACTTACAGTCTGGTTTGGGGATAAGGTATGTACATTTACACACACACACACACACACACACACACACACACACGTCACTATAACATAAGATAATATAAAGCACCTCATGGTCTGGATAAAGTAAAATATTTCATAGATTTTGTAAAGAAGATCGGAGAAGGGAGTGATTTTGTTGGGATGATGAGGGCAGAGGAGCAGAGGCAGAACTTGAATTTAGCTTCAACAAAAGCCAGATCTCCCCTGGACATGCTGCACATGGCCTCCGCTAGCTCTAAGGGAGGCAGGGGTAGTTCCATATACATTGTAGAAACGGGCATCAGTTGTCTTCATTGGAACAAATCCGTGCTGAGAATACGTACCAGGTGCTGTTCTAGGTGCTTGGGACATATCAATGAACAAAGAAAACAAAAAAGAAGAAAAAAATTCCTGCTCATGTGGAGCTTACATTCTAGCAGATGGGAAAATACAAATAATAGACAAGTGAAGCACATAGCATTGAAGGGCAATGAGAGCAGTGGATGCAGAGCTTGGGGGATTAGGGTTTGAGGGGAGGTGGGGACAGGTTTTAATTTTAAATCCAGTGCTCATGCCTGGCCAGTGTGGCTCAGTGGTTGAGCTTTGACCTATGATCCAGGAGGTCATGGTTTGATTCCCAGTCAGGGCACATGCCCGGGTTACTGGCTAGATCCCCAGTAGGGGGCATGCAGGAGGCAGCCAAGCAATGACTCTCTCATCATCGATGTTTCTCTCTCTCTCCCTCCCCCTTCCTCTTTCTGAAGTCAATCAAAACATATTTTTAAAAAAATGCAGTGCTCAGGATAGGCCTTATTGAAACTCTGTTTGTACCAGTTATGTGTTTTTATGAGGGGAGAAAGTAAGGGAAGCAACTTAAGAACCATGTTGGGTAGATTCTGGATACGTGAAGTGAGTATAGAAAATTAACCCCCTAATTTTTTAATCCCTTGTTCTTAATGCACAAATGTTTTCATTGTAGTGAAGATCCTTAGATTCAGAGCAATTATTACAAGGTTTGTGCTATACGTGTCTCCAAAATAACCCTGGGTGAAGCATAGGCTCAAACTGGAAGCGGTGATATCTGCCCCCTTGGGCTTGGGAAAGCAGCTCACACAAGCCGTCATGGGGACTAGTAATGTGATAAAAACAGATCCCTGGCCTTGGCCCTCACCTCGTCCTCTAAGGAGCCCAGATGCCAGTGTTTAGCCAATATTTCTTGGCCACCCCCTGTGGGCTCCTCTGTGGTACCTCTATTATCTCTAATCTCCACTGCAATCTTGAATAAAAGGGATTATTCCATGGTTGAGTAAACTAAGGCTCAGAGATTTCTAGCAATTTGTCCTGAGTCACAGAGCTCTAGATAGTGAAGGAGCCTCAGGGTCCACCCTTTCTTCATTTACTGTTCTATGTCCCACCAACACATGAATCTCTGTAAAATACTGCATTTCCCATGCACAAGAACCCCCATTGAATTCTTATTGTCAAAATTAAATTAGTTTCAGAGAAGGTTGGGTTTCTAGGGCCTCATTTATTTACACTTTTTTTTTTTTAAGTTCATACTCATTATATATTTGGGGAGCAGGGAGATTTGGAAAGTAGTAGAAGATAAAACAATCCCTGAAAGTTCAGATGAAGATAGCCACGATTAACATTTTATTTCTTCTTGTCTGAGTTATTCATATAGTTTTAAAAATAGTGGTACTTATTTTGTATATAAAATTTTGTATTCTGATTTTTTACTTAATGCAAACAGATAAGCATTTTTAATATTATTATATAATCTTTTAAAAAAATTTGTGGTAATATATATATACATAAACTCCATAATCTTTTCAATATGATTTTAATGGCTAGGCAAATATTCTTTGAAGTTGCTGTCTCATAGGTCCTTTAACTATTCCATTACAATTGGGCATTTAGGTTGCTTCCCGCTTTTCACGCTTTTAAATAAGGTTATAATAACATCCTTTGACATAAGGATTTCTCCCCCCCGATTTTAGGATCATTTCCCAGAAATGGAATTCTTCAAGTGTTTAATCGCCCAGGTCATTTGTGCCCATATGGCTGCCTGGAACATTCCCTCTGTTCAGATCCTACCACGTTGCACAGCCCGTTTCAGACGACATCTCCCTGATGAAGATTTCCTGTTGTGACCTATGCTTGCCTCTCCCCTTGCTGACCACGAGCACCAGTTTTGCACCTCCTGCCTTTCTAACTGTGTCACCTCCCTGAAGTCATTTCCCAGGTCACATGCCTGATTTGTGCCCTCTGTAATGCTTCGGATGGTTAATAAATAATTGCTAACTGGATCTACTTTACAATTTCGCTTCTCCCTAAAGGAAAATCCAGTTACAAGGTGGTATCACCTCTATCACGCTTCGCGGGGAAGGACACCAGTTTTTTGTAGGAACAGAAGAATCACACATTTATCGTGTCAACTTCACAGATTTCAAAGAGACTCTCATCGCGACTTGTCACTTCGAAGCTGTACAGGACATTGTGTTTCCATTGTAAGTAGAAGAGGAAATATTTTCACCCCTAAAAACAATAAGAACGTGGAGATTTGGTGCAGTGTGCAAGGGTGTTTAATTTTATCAATGTATTTTAAATATCTATTAACATAATAAATCATAATAGATTGTGTTTATGTTTTTATTCTCCTTAATTTTTCTATTGTAGTGAATTATTTTAATAGATTTTTCTGTTTCCTTCACCACACAACTACATGAGGTTTTATAATTCAAGCTTGGACTTGTTTAGAATGTTAGCTTTCCTATTTAATCCATCACTAAAAGGATAAATAGGCTGGCAAAACATTTCTCCATTTCTCCAGCACTGTCTGGAAAAAGCTGAGCAGTGCCTTTTTCCACACTTCTTCCAAGTCATTTGTTTTGCACCTTCGGAGTCTCCCAGAATTGGCAGACTTAATGGTGTGAGCATAGGAGCTCTTCTGGATGTAGTTGCCGTATTCCTGGGTAAACCCCACACAAAGCAAGGGACACAAATAACCATCAGCAGTTTTGATATCAAGAAGAGCTTCAGCCATAGTTTGCTCTTATTTGACTTTGAAACACATTTTGTCTTTGGTGAGATTCATTCCTTGTAGCTGGTCAGACAGTTTTGGCTCTGAACTTCCTTGGCATTGAGCTTGAATTTACAGAATTCACAATTATTGTTCCACAGGCAGCAAGACTCAGTTTGAAAACTCGGTCCTTAAGATCATGAAATGTAGTTTTGGTTGCCTGAGCCGTCCGTCGTGATTAGGTTTCCCCGAATATTTGTAGCAGTGAACATGGCTGGTGCTTCCCGCAAGTGAACCTTTTTTGAGAATTGATTGGGCCTTTCCTTTTTGTCTCACTTGCCCCCTCTTTATCTAAGGAGCTTTGGGTGCCTTATATAAGAGTAGATTTTTAACTGTCCTTTCAAATTCTCATATAGTTATTGACCTATTCAGGTTTTGTAACTCTTCTTTTTCTAACCCCCCCCTTTTCTTTTGAAAAGCAGCCTTTTAGAAATATAGTTTAAAAGAATTGTCTTTTCCAACTCTTTATTTTTAACTTATTTGTATTGTGAAGTTTTAGATAAGACTTGGTCTTTCAAAGGACTTAATCCATTCATACTTATTACTATCTAATAAGTTCATAAATATTTCCTATTTAGCATGTTTCTTTTTTCCTTTTCTTGCCTTTTGTTGTTAGTGATCGTATTTTATTTGGTTCAGCCTTCCCCTTCCCCACTGCTGGTGGCTTGGAAATTATTCATTTCTCTTCATTTAAGGATTACCCTTGAAAAATTTTTTTAAAATGTCTTTATTGATTTTAGAGAGAGAGGAAGGGAGAGGGAGAGAGACAGAAACATCGATGAGAGAGAAACACCGATCAGCTGCCTCCTGCAGGCCCCGCTGGGGATGGTGCCCGAAGCCCAGGCATGTGCCTGACCGGGAATGGAACTGGTGACCTCTCGGTGCACGGTCCATGCTCAACCACTGAGCCACCCCGGCAGGGCTACCCTTGAATTTTTAATATGCATATTTCAACCTATTTTTCTGTCAAAGACTGCAGTTAACCATCATAGATATTTTATTTTCCAAAGAAGCAAGAGCCTCAAGCTTTTATTTGCCTGTTCACCTTTCGCCAGATTCCATGCTAACATTATTGAGACTTCCAGACCAGATTGTATGATTTCTCTGTTCTCGTTGGTCTTTGCCTTTATCACTCTCCTTTTTGTCCACATCTTCCCCTTTGATTTTTTGATCCGTACTTATCTGAGTACATCTTTGTTTAACCCTCAAGCTTGAGCAATAGTTTGGCCAGGCATAAGAGGAATTTTAATGAACTTTATAATGAGTAAAATTACATATGGAAAGTACATAGATACAAGTAACCACCCCCGTGAACATCACTCCCATCTGACTACCACCCAGGTCAGGCAAGAGAGCCTTCCCAGCACCCCCACGCACCCTCCTCATCATGATTCTCACACTCGCCTTAAAGATGCTCACCACCTGGTTTCTAGTCGCAAAGATTAGTTTAATCCGCTTTTGATCTTTATGTAAATGGGATAATTTAGTATATACTTGAGAGGTCTTTTGTTTTCTCTATGGAAGCTTTTAATGTTGTTAGCGTCATATGGCTCTTCTTGTTCTTAGTGATTTTTTGTCTCCTTGTTTTATCAGTTACTGAGAGAAGTGTGTTAAATTTTCAAGCAGTGAATGTAGATTTCTCCCTTTCGTTCTTGCTTTTCTCATCCGGTCTAATAATCTCTTTTCCACTGAAACATTTAGTCCATTTACCTTTAATATAATTTTGTATATGGTTGGATTAAGTCTTTCATTTTGTTATTTACTTTCTTTTGTTTCACCTGTTCCTTGCTCTTCTTTCTGGCCACCTTTTGTTTAAACCCTATATTGTTAGCATTCTATTTAACTTGTTCTTCGGGCTTCCTACCTATAGATCTTCCCATTAATTTTTCAGTGGTTGCTCCGAGAATGACAGTATATGTCTTTAGTATATCACAGTTTGCTTAGAGTTAATGTTAAATTACTTCAAATAAAATACAATTTAGGAATTTTGCAACAGTATATTTCCCTTAAGGCCATTTTTATCCCTCATGCCACTGTTTTCATGTATACTTATTTATATTATAAACCTACTGGTACAATATTATAATTTTTGCTTTAAACAGCCATAAATCTTTTTCAAGAATTTAATTATTTGAGCATTTCTGATGCTCTTCATTCTTTCTCAAATATTTAAGTTGCCATTTGGCGTCATTTCCTTTCAGTCTATAGAAGTTTGTTTAGCATTTTATAAGAATATAGGTCTCTGGTAAAGAATCCCCTCAGTCTCGCCTCTTTGCAGACTTTATCTGGCTGATTTCTGCTTATCCTCAATGCTTCAGGCCTATTTGATGATGATCTTTCCTGACTTCCTGTGCTGTAAGGCAAAAATATGTATCTATATATCAACGTCTATGTCTGTTTCTGTCATCTCTACCTCTGTGTTCGTTTCCTGGGATTTTAGATGCGAGGGAGGAAGCATATGGCCGTAATGCACCATCTTGATCCAATCAGTTTGGTTATTTCCAGAACTTAACCTTTCAGATCCTAAACTAAGGACACCCTACTGCTCGAATGGCTCATTTTGGACTAGAATTGACTCCTGAGGAAGTGGACTGTTCATCAAGGGTAGGGAGAGTTTGGAAAGTTCTCTAGGTGTATTCATTCTATGACATTTGATTTTCATGAGGGGTCCATATACCTCTTTAAAGCTCACATTCCCAAAGGAGAAGCTCATTCCCTGAAGGCAATATCCAATATAAAACTTCTCTTATTTTAAATAAATATTATCCTAAGGTTGGCTTTTGGTCTCTGTCAATTAGGACTGTTTGGCAAGGAGCTCCATCTTATCTGTTGTCCTGTTTAGCACTTACTATTTAAAAGTAACTAGTCCACCATAATAATTTTATCTCTGAGCCCCAAAGCTAAATATGTGGAAAAGATCCACTTATTAATTCAAAAGTGAGTAGATTTGCCCTGGCCGGTGTGCTCCTTGGTTAGAGCGTCAGACAGCGCACCCAGGGCTCGCGGGATCGATGCCTGGTCAAGGGCACGTACCCGGGTTCAGGGTTTGCTCCCCGCCCCAAGTCGGGGTGTGTGCAGGAAGCAACCAGTCGATGTGACTCTCACGTCGATGTTTCTCTCTCTCTCGCTCCCCCTCCCCCCCTTTCATTCTCTCTGAAAAGCAATGGAAAAATATCCTCAGGTGAGGATTGACCAAAAAAAAAAAAAGTGAGTAGATCTTAAAGTAAGTGAGAGGGACTCTCTTTTCATGAACGCTTAAGATGAAATGTAGAAATTTTTTGAGAAGTACTTAAATCTAAAATTTAGCTCAGTCTCTACAGTGACCGTAGCTAGACAGTCATACCGGTAGCGCGGATGGTCTTTATTGTACCCCCAGTATGACTCCCTTTTCATATCCAGATTGGAATGGTCTGTAATTTTTTGACATATTGGTATTTTTCATTCTGTTTACAAGTTGTCCTTTAAAACAAAACAAAACAGACAGACGAATTATTCTGGGATTCTCTCCCTTTTCCACAATCTTATATTTTCTCAGAAATAAGCACAGGAGTGTCTTGGGTTATTTGCAAACATGAATTCTAGCACCCTTTTCATTTTCTTCTTTGAAATTATAACGATTATCTACTTTACAGGAAAAGTTTTGTTTAGCCTCCTTTAATATAAATATTTCACCATGTATTTTATTTCAAGAAATGATTCTTACTATCCTCCAGTCTACCAGGACACTGGAAGACCTTTACATTGACATTGTCATTTTGAGCAACTTTGTCCCAGCCCTTTCTCAAGGGGAAGGACCACAAAAGTTTGTTCACAGCTGATTCGGGGCACCAGATGCCATTTCACATCAGAAACCTGTGAGACCATCAAGCCTTGAGATAACTGGTGCCTCAAAGTCATCTATTCCTTTATCCTTACGAAACACATTTTAGTGTCAAACATGCATCTAAGAAACACTGTGCATCTTTTACGGCTGCATCTCATGTTCTCTTGGTGGATTCTTTTCAGTGGCACCGCTGAGCTATTTGCCACCTGTGCCAAGAAGGACATCAGAGTGTGGCACACACTGTCCAACAGGGAGCTGCTGCGGATCACTGTGCCCAACATGACCTGCCATGGCATTGATTTCATGAAAGATGGCAAGAGCATCATTTCAGGTAACGCTGACTTACCACGACTGGGCTTCGGGCTCTGGCGTGGCTTTGGGTCTTGTCGTTCTCATGACACACTAGTCTCTACCTGTGGATAACCTGGAACCGCCTCCCACTGTTCACCCACCCCGCCTTCTAATCTAGCCTCTCTCTGGTGTTCCCTTCCAGCTGGGAGACTTTCTGAGCTAGGAAGAACCAAACTTCTCTTCTCCCAAGTTGCTGCACGTAGCACGTAGCTTTCTCTCTACAAATGGAATTTAGTAATTCAGTTACAGAGTGGACTTGAGTCCTTTGTGAGTGCAAGGCACTTGTATTAGAACCCCTTTTGTTGTTCAAAGGATAAAACTCTGACTCTAAATTATATCTCAAAGGGAACTAATTTTTAATTTGATTGATTATTTTAAGCCAAAATATTTTAACATAAGTTATAGACATCATAATATTCCACTTATAAATATTTCAGTATACATCTCTAAAAATAATATTTTCCTATAAAATAATAATTTCTTAATGTCTCATGTTCAATCCATGTAAAAATTTCCTCAGTCATCAAAAAGTAGATTTACTGGTTCACATCAATGAAAAGTCAAGTGGGTTCTTAGGTGTGGCTGTTAAAATAGTGATATCAGAAGCTCATCTCATCCCTCTCTTCTTGGCTCTTGGCTCTGCTTCCTCCATGTTGGCCTCTCCCTTGGGCATGTTCTTTCTCCACACAGAGGTCACCAGGAGTTTTTGGCTCACGTTACCCTTAGAGCTAACAAACATTCAGGTCGTCATCACCTCTAGTGATTCTCCCTTCAGAGTATATCCCAGATTCCATCACTTCTCATCATTTTCACCCTTGTCCTGGTCACCACCATCTCTCCCCTACATTACTCTAGTAGCTTCCTACCAGGTCTGTCTACTTCTGTCCCCACCTGCCACCCTTCTCCCTCAGGCTATTCTCCACACAGAAGCCAGAAATCTCATTTTAAAGTTAAACTCAGATCATGCCATGTCTAGGGTTCAAAGGCCTTCTACTATTATAGAATAAAAGACATTTCCCACAATTGCCTATAAGGCCCTTATATGCCCTTCTCACCTCCCCAGCCTCTACCTTTTCACCTCTGACTTTGTCTCTTCCCATGCGTCCCCACTAGCCGTATTGCTTCTCTGCTATTCTTTACACACACTGCACAGAGGGTCTTTGGTCTTGCTGCTCAGTTTGCCTGGAATGTTCTTTTCCTGGATAGCCCCATGACTCACCCCCTCAGCCCCTCACTTCCTCAAGTCTTTGATGAAATAGGATCTACCTTGAGCATCCTATTGAAAATTGCTGAGGTCAAGAGGTGACACTAAAGATAATGAGAAGGAGCCAGCCTTGTGAAGATGTGGGGGAGGAACATTCCAGGCAGAGGGGACAGCAAGCACAAGGGCCTTGGGTGGGAAACAGCTTGGTGTATTTGAGCACTAGAGAGATGACCAGTGTGTCTGACCTTACTGGGTAAGGTTGGCAGTCAGAGTTCAGGGAGAGCGGTCATAGAGGAGGTTGAAGCCTTTGAAGGTTCTTGATCAAGGAGGTACATGGTTTTAAGAGGTTTCACCCTGACTCCTGGGTAGATGATTGTAGGGGAGCAAGAGTCTAAGGCCAGGGAGGAAGATGTTATAATAAACCAGGAGAGAGGCGCTGGTGAGGGTGGCACAGTGGATGAGTTAAGAAGTTCAGATTCAGGACTTTTGTTTGTATGTTATTTATTTTTGTTAATCCTCACCAGAGGACATTTATTTCCATTGATTTTTAGAGAGAGTGGGAGCAGGGGGAGAGGGAGAGAGAGAGAGAAAGAGAGAGAGAGAGGAACAGAGACAGAGACATTGATGTGAAAGGGACACATCGATTGGTTGCCTCCCTCTTGTGGCCTGACCTGGGCCTGGAATTGAACCTGCAACCCTTCAGCCTGGGGATGGGGGGGGGGTGCTGATCCTCTAACCATTGTGCACACCAGCCAGGGCTGCTTGTTTTAAAAATATTTTTAATTGAGTTTTAGAGAGAGGATGAGAGAGAGAGAAACATCCATGGTTGCCTCCTGCATGTGCCCAGACTGGGGATCAAACGGCAGCCTGGGTATGTGCCCTGTCCAGGAATCAAACCCACCACTTTTGGTGCACGGGACAATGCTCTTACCAACTGAGCCACCTGGCCAGGGCAGATTCAGGATGTTTTTTAACTGTAGAGCTGATGGGACTTGCTGATGGGTTAGATGTTGGGTTGGGTTGGGTTGGGTTGGGTTGGGTGGATGGAATAGAGAGGAATCAAGAATGACTCTGAAGTTCTTGCTCAGCCAGACTCACTCAATTGGTTGAGCTTCGCCCTGTGCACTGAAAGGTTGCCAGTTCAATTCTTGGTCAGGGCACATACCCAGGTTGGGGTTCAGTCCCCTTTTGGGGCATGTACAAAAAGCAACCAATTGGTCTCTCTCTCTCCCTCTCTTCCTTCAGAATGACTCTGATGTTCTTGGCTTGAGCCACTGGATATATGGTGGCAACTTCTATTGAGATGGGGAAGATGGTGGGAGTGGGGGAAAGAGCATCGGGTTTAAAGCCAACATTTATTTGGGGCTGGTAAATTACATACCCCAGGCGCTGTGTCCAGCAGCTAGTTGAGTGTACAAGTTGTGCAGCTCACAGGAGAGTGGGAGCTGGTCTTTCTCCTTCCTCCCCATTCCTGCTCCCCCCCCCCCCCCCCCCCAGAGCAGGGTGTGCATGGGGGCAGGTTCGACTAAGGGGAGCCGCTCCTTTCCCTCAGCCAGGTGTGACCAGTTTGGGGAATTGGGAAAGGGTGATGTGATTCCTGGCAACTGGGGGGGACTGGCCTCTTCCCTCCATCGCCGCCGCTGCTCCCAAGTCGTGACTTTCCCCATGACGCAGGAGGCACCGGCCTGGGAGAGAGCGGGATGCGCTCACCTTGCCTTTGTTTCCCTCCACGCCAGCGTGGGACGACGGCAAAATCCGAGCCTTCGCCCCGGAGACGGGCCGGCTGATGTACGTCATTAACAACGCCCACAGGATCGGCGTCACGGCCATCGCCACCACCAGCGACTGCAAAAGGGTCATCAGCGGCGGCGGGGAAGGGGAGGTAGAGTCTTTTTAAAAATAGCCCTCGATTTGGTGCAACTAAACATCAGGGGTCACTTATTTGATTTGTTCTAAGGAGTCAGGCGGGACCAAATTAAGATTTTGATGAAACCCTAAAATACATCAGAAATTAAAATTCAAATAATGTAAATCCACATATAAATACATTTGTTCACGGAAAGGACATTTACGATGCAGACATGAAAGTGTTCTGTATGGAACTGAGCTATGAATTCAAGGTGTGTTTTGTTAGAGTTTTGGAATATATACTTGCTCCCTTCAAAGACTGTAGTTACAGAAATTATCTTATTTATTTATTTATTTATTTATTTATTTATTTATTTATTTATTTATATTTTTTCTTTTACCCTCACCCAAGGACATGTTCATTCATTTTAGAGAGAGAGGAAGGGAGAGGCAGAGAGAGAGAAACATCCGTCGGTTGCCTCCTGTACCAGCCGGACCAGGGATTGAACCATAACCTTCTGGCGCCTGGGACGCCACTCTCACCAGCTGAGCCACCCAGCCAGGGCTTTATCTTGTCTTTCAAAGGCGATGATGCTATTTTTAGAATCAATTCTTTAAACTGCCCAGATGTTCTGACCATTATTCTGAAATTATTACACTCAGCCTTTTCCTCCCATCGTGTCCGGGCCCCTACAGCATCTTTCCCTCAAACATTCATCTTAGCGTCTCCCCTCCCTCGCTGCCCAGCTGTTTTCCCATCCCACAGCCTTCCCTTTCCTGACACAGGATGTTTTCTTCGCCGTCTTCTGTCCGTGCTGTCAGGGACGGTGTCAGGGAGAAGACAGACACAGCGTGTGGATGTAGCCTTTAGCAGAGTCTGGGCCAAGCAGATGAGCGGCTGAGTGTTTGGGCTCTGGACCCACACTGCCCGGGCTCAGTTTCAGTTCCCGGCTCTGAGAACCGGGTGTGTCCTTTAACCTCTCTGTGCTTCGGTTTCCTGTGGTCATAGGAAGGTAACAGTACTCCTAGCAGTGAGCTATTTCACATCTTTACTTGTACTAAGTCTTCAAAATCTGGTGCGCATGTTACATTCAGAGCACATCCCCACCTGGACTAGCCACTTCCCAGGTGTGCTAGAGACACATCGAGCCCTAGACGATCCCCCGTCTCTGCCTGTCACCACCGTCACTGCTTTACTCCCTTCCCACGCTGTTGCTGACACCCTCGGCCTCCTTGCGCACTCCTGCAGCCTTTTGCAGCGTCCGCCTTGCTGATGCCCAGACTCGGCTTAAACCAGACCATCTGCATTCGAGGGGCCTGAACCTGAGCTGATGAGAGCTGTGGGAGGAAATTACACATTACAAAGTCATTGCCCTTGGCCCTGCTCAGCAATCTTCTGACAATGTCAGCTTTTCCTGCCATTCCCCAGAGCTATTTCAGAACTTCCCCTCCAACAAGCACAGTCTTCATGGTCTTGACAAGTACTACAGACCAGGGCTGCTGGCCAGCAGGTGCGCACTGGTAGGAATGCAGTAGTTGCTAAAATACTCAAGCACTTTCATTTGCACTGGTAAATGGCCATTGCTGGGTTATGAAGACCCCAATCCCACCACCTTGTCCCCCTCCCCCTAAGCATACCCAAACCTCCTCTCCATTCCCACAACTCGAAGGGCTAATGCCCGGTACCTCCAAAGTTCTTGTTCTGGGGCTCTTTGGCCGGTGCCCACACCATACTAGGTAGAAAAAGTCCAAATGTATGCCTCCCCATGTAGCGGGATCTCAAGATTGGAGATCTGCTTTCTTTGGCAAAAGTAATTATCCTATCCTGCCTGATAACGTAGGGAAATTACTTGGACACCATAGAAAAGAATATAGCCCAGCTCATTGGGAATGCCTCACGCTGCCTAGTTTTCTTTACTAAAAAAGTGTTTTAGAATGTTTTTCTTCATTTAAGGTTATTTTCCTCTTATCAGGTGCGAATCAGTTGCTTATCCTAACACCAGTTTTTAATCTAGTGTTCACCTAGCCTGCTGTTCTTTCATCATCTTATATTGCACAAAATAGTTCCTGTTCTTCTCATTTATCTCAGGTCCAACATATTCATCATAAGGAGGCATAAGCATCTGACTGCATTATGATGTTTTCTAGTATAGTTGTAGCAGAGTATTTACCCATTATAGGACATACAGTAATGACTAAACAACTGTCCTTTTTTGTTACGATTAGGGCATCACGTGACTGTTTTGAAATTTTGTGTGTAGGTAGTTGTATTACCTATGAATTTCACTTCAGGATAGCAGAGGGGTGTTATAAAAACATTATTTTAAAAATAAAAACTGAGTATTGGCCTTGCCGGGGTTGAGACCCATTGATTTTCACATGATTAACATTAAGCAGCTGATGTGAAAGTTTAAATACGGCTCTGAGTACTCAAGAGATTTCTTGGTGGCACCAGAAATTTGAGAGCAATGCCCAGAAGAAATGTGTAGACATATTATTTCCCTCGGGTCAGCAGCAGCCCTTGTGCTATCGGTTTGAGCAGAGGGAATCTAATAAATGTCTCAGCCCTGAAAGTAGAAGTAGGTGCAGGATCACTGGGGCATTTTCCTGGCTCCAGGGAAGAATGTTCTGGCCCTACACTTCAGCATCCCCACCCCACTCACCCGAGGGCAGAACAAGACAAGCAGAGCAGAGGCGGAAAAGCTCTTGGAATGTTTTTGTCCCTTCAAAAGTCCCAGGTGTGTGTTGAGAGCCTGTGCTTTGTGGCTTTCAGGTGAGGGTGTGGCAGATTGGCTGCCAGACCCAGAAGCTGGAGGAGGCCCTGAAGGAGCACCAGTCCTCCGTGTCCTGCATCCGGGTGAAGAGAAACAACGAGGAGTGTGTCACGGCCAGCACGGATGGCACTTGCATCATCTGGGACCTTGTGTAGGTACCTGTGACGGGGCGGACAAAGCGGCGCTGACAAACCCAACAATGCCATCATTTCACTGAACTCGAAAGAAGATTCAAATGAAGGGTAGAAATCTTATTTAAGGCAACAGTAAAGCGATGCTCATCAGAAGCCGTTCATCTCCATGGCTACCCGTGGGTGCTGGTGGAAAGGGTGTAGTTGTCAGGAAGAACTGGATGCTAGAGGTTTCGGGACAGATAGGGGGAGTTGCTTTCTGGACACACACAGTGAAGCATGATTTAACTTACACTAACTCAACTCCTAAGTATTTCCCCGAAAGGGATAAGGGAAATAACTTAAGCAATGCACACAGTTCCTCTGGTCATTCCACAGTGCAGTCAAGCCCAGATGAGCTTGCCTTGGAGGTGGGAGCAGGGGAGTGGAGAAAATTGCCCTCCCCTCAGTTGACCTCATTCTCAGGGCTTCCTATATTGTAAGCATATTGCTAGCCCCATAGACTGCATGACTCCAAGCTGACTATACCAAAGCATGTAAATTTTAGCGTTGGGCTAATTAAAAGTATTTTCAAGGATTTTTTGGACTATAAGCATTTTTTCTCTGTGTTTTTTTTTTTTTTGAGAATTAGACCCTGTTCCACCAACCTCTCCTCCCTCCTAGCACCCCTCTACCACCACTAAGATGTCTCACCTCTGTGTATAATTGTATTAGTACAGAGGTGGAAGGAAAACTAGATAGATAGGTAGGTAGATAGATAGATAGATAGATATAGCAAAAGAATATGAAATTTTCTTGATTGGAGAGAAGAGAGTGGGAACTAAAGGCAGAACATTTTTTATTTAAACAAAAACAAAGCACACCTCTGTCTTTGGGTTCTGTATGTCTCTAACTTTGATGTGCATACAAATCACCTGGGGATCTTGTTAAAATGTTGATTTTGTTTCACTACGTCTAGAGTAGCGTCTGAGATCTTGCATTTGTAAAAGCTCCCAAATGATGCCCCTGGTGCTGGTCCAAGGACCACACTTGACGGAGGTGTTAGCCTTCACCTGAACTTCCCACTGGGAAAATACATAACTAGGAGGGCATATCTATGCTTGTTTCCATGGATGGTTTGTGACCATTTCAAAGCTTTAAGCCCCCTTGCTCTGTAGCAGGAATATTTGGTTAATTTGTGCCAAAATCTTTTAAAATACTCAGCTCAGATACCATGTTTGAAAACTTCCATAATGAGAAGAAACTGTGCAAAAGGAACATTATTTTAGCCCACGGAGCCCGGCCTGTGAGACGGCCACCCAGCCACCTCCTCTGTGGAAGGAGAAGCTAATTTACATATCTTTTGGTACAGTACCTAAAGCAGTGGTTGTCAAACTATTGTGCACTTTAGAATCAATTGGGATGCTGATTAAAAATGCAGATCTGTGGGCTTTATCCCAACCTACTGAATCCAAATCCCTATAAGCAAGGCCCAATAATATCGAGTGTTTATTTTTATTTTTTTAATTTTTATTTTTAAAAAAAAAATATCTTTATTAATTTCAGAGAGAGGAAAGGCGAGGGAGAGAGAGAGATAGAAACATCAATGATGAGAGAGTGATTGACTGGGCCCGCAACCCAGGCATGTGCCCTGACCAGGAATCGCCTGGATCCTAGGTCAACGCTCAACCGCTGAGCCACGCCCGGCCAGGCAATATCGAGTTTTTAAAGCCCTTCACTTTAAAATGGCAACCTCGGGAATAAAGCACTTGGTATGGAAGATAGTAGGTTGACTCCGAGTTGAGCCTCTCCCCTCCCTTCTCACTGGAACTGGAGGCTTCCCACTTAGTCCTGTGCCTTGTGGTTAGAGAAGGGCCCCCTGCCCAGTATCTCCTGACTGCCCCACAGGTGCAGTGGGAAGACGTGGGAGTGAGTGGGCAGAGTAACGGGAAGGCTGTTTGGAATCAGTGAACCAACCCTAATCCAAGCTGGTACCAAATCCAGTTTGAAGAGTAAATAAGTTCTCTAGGGGAGAGAAAGTCGAGCTTTTGAATCTATTTTTCAGGCGTCTGAGGAGGAATCAGATGATCCTGTCGAACACCTTGTTCCAGTGTGTTTGTTACCACCCTGAAGAGTTCCAGATCATCACCAGTGGGACAGACAGAAAGGTAAGCACTCCTGGCACTTGGCAGGTTCTCGATACATACTGGTTTTTATTATTAGGAAGTTTCTGAGGCCAGAAAGGAATTGCTGTACCCGAACCACTTGTTACTTTAACTAAGTTAAAACCGAATGACAATAGGACTCCTCATCTCTCATGGCTCTGCTTCATCACTATATTAAAAAATCTTTCAAGTTGGAGAGTCCATGTCCTTGGGTGAAGATTGGTCCTTCTGCGGGGAACATTTCCCCTTGGAGCAAGTAAGAAGCTTTAGGAGAGAGGCACATGGAGAGGGGCAAGGATGCCAGGGTGCCATCCATACTGCCAGCGATATCAGATCAGCCTAATTATCTGCACATCCAATGAATGGACTTGGATTCCTCTAATTCAGGCTTTGAGATCACCAAAGAAGAGGTTGCATATTTATCTTTTCCTAGCTACAGAAAAGGTTGATGAGTTAAAAGTATAAAAACTTTGTAGGGAAAATACTGAAGGTGACTCTCCCACCCCACACTACCCCCAAATTAGAACTAGGAGTGGGGCTTTTCCC
This sequence comes from Miniopterus natalensis, assembly GCF_054644295.1. Lineage (NCBI taxonomy): Eukaryota > Metazoa > Chordata > Mammalia > Chiroptera > Miniopteridae > Miniopterus > Miniopterus natalensis. Next base: position 8,568,517 of record NC_142097.1, on the reverse strand, counting down.
TGTTTAGGCTTCCCAGGTGATTAGGGACTACTGCCCAAAGACACTGTGTCATAAAAACCCAAGAAATGCTGCCTGGTCCAGCCAGGATTTGCCTGACACATAGAATGCCGTGGGAGGTCGTGGAGACTTGCCTCAGTTCTGGTCTCTGTAGGCCGGCCTTGTTAGTTCTTTGTGTCTCATCCGCCCAAGCTGGCTTATGCCTGCCCATCCCCCAACCCCATGTTTGACTGTCGGTCTAAGTGGGCTTCCTCTTCGAATTGGGGTGGAATGGATAGTAGGGAGTTAACTACATCACTATAAATGCTTTGACATATGGTTCATCTCGTTTCTAAATTAGGGTGATATTTGCCATATTTTAGGTTTTAGTGTGTGAGACTGGAAACAGTATTCCCCTCTTATTAGAATTTTTACCAGAATGTTTAAATCGTAAATCATAAACGTAAAAGTATTCTAAGTGCTGGGGATGTGACAGTGCCCCTGCTGTCATGGAACTTACTTATTTCCTACATTTATTTTGGGAGGAAGGGGATGGATTTGGACAGCATACATGTAAACAAATACATGAGTGAACGGTGAGTAATAAGTGAGCAAGACGTTATGAGATGGTGAAAGAGCTAAAAAGAAAATTGAACAAGTTATATGAAAAGAAAATTGAGAGGGTTATATGATACTGACTGGGAGGAAGAAAGCTGCTTTAGCTAGATGGTCAGTGAAGGCCTCCGTAAGGAGGTGACATTTGAGCTGAGGCCCCAGTGACAAAAGGACCCAGCCATGCTCGAATCTCAGGGAAGACTGGCCCAGGAGGAGCATATTCGGGAAAGCCTGAAGCCCGGTAGAACTGCTCAGGAGACGGTCACTGACCTCTTTGGCCAAGAAAGCAGGTAGCCAAGCACAAACCACTTGTATGGGTGAGCTGCCTAGAAACAAGGGTTTGGGTGGGCTTTTATAGTTCTTTGTGCTTTGACTATGGAAGCAGAGCTTTATGTTAAAGTGATCAAGCATCACATGAAATTATACAGCCATGTGTGTACATATGTATGTATGTATGTAGATCTCATACACAATTTCTAGCCGGATTCAGAGGAATACAGATTCCTGCCATAATGATGGGAACACAGCAAGTTTCCAGCAACTGGAAACGAAAAGAGGGGTGAAAGGCATGCCCAAGTTCACACTCTGATTCCTGCTCAAGTGCTCTTAGTTTAGAAAGAAATTTTGGTTTGTACATTTAGGCTTCAAAGTTCAAAAAGTATGAAAGCAATATGTTCAGAGTAAAATTCCTCTCCTTGAGCGCCTGCCTTCCCCGCACCTCCACTCCCCCCTAACCTAGTTTCCCTCCCCAGGAGGGAACAGATAAGAACAGTTTGTCTTTAAAACTTCACCCTGTGGAAAGCTTATTGCTTTGCGGCAGAAGAGAAAGTTGGGAATAAGGGTGGAGTGAAGAAGAGGGACGGCCACAGCGGCTGTGACTTTGTGAGGCCCAGTCTCCGGCGCTTTCTGGCCTCTCATTCTCCCAGCTGAAGGGAGGAAACGCTTCCCCTCCACTAGGCCCAGAGCCTCCCCCTCCCGCTCCTACTCCTGCTCCTGCTCCTGCTCCGAGAGCCGAAGTGGGAAGTGGCTGCAGTGGCTGTTTCCTTTTTCCCTGACTTCAGACTTGATCTTCTTTGTCTGATCAAAAGCGCTTCTGTCACAAGCTGGGTTTCCAGCATATCGACATCCCTTTAAATAGAATGCAAATTTAAAAACCAATACTAAAAATATTAAAGTGGTTTCTCCACCCCCTGCTTTAGCCTATTTATAATCTTAGCCGACATGCCATCCCATGATGTATTTTTGCTGCCTTCTATATAAAGTAGAGCCATCTCTTGTCAGCATGTGTGTGGATGGCTCCACTGAGCCGCATCCTGCCTAATGCTTCTCTCCCAATTCCAGATTGCTTACTGGGAAGTGTTTGATGGGTCAGTAATCAGAGAGCTGGAAGGTTCCTTGTCTGGGTCAATCAATGGCATGGATATCTCCCTGGAAGGAGTGCACTTTGTCACAGGTGAGTCCTGGGGTCAGAAAGAACGCCAAGCCTGACTTAGTAAGAGAGGAACACGGAGCTCCCAGGCAGGAGGACACTGGAAGGGACCACAAAAGGGTCTAAAGGGCAATGGTGGTTTGATTCAGGCTTGAGCCCTGCAGCCAGTGTGGTTGGAAAAGAAAACCTCAGAAGTCACATTTCAATGAGAGGAAATGTTTGCGTAGGAGCCTCAGGGGCACAAATCAGAGCTAAGCCTTACAGGGCTGGCTTTTTAGGGGTGCGCCTCCCTGACAGAAATGGGTCTTTAAATGGCCTGGGCTGTCCACTGTGCCTTGTTCTGTTACTTCCTGCTGAAGTCTTAAAGGCCAGGCTCTTAAATCGGTATTTCCGGGGGGCATTTAGCACACAACATGCCTTTTGGAACAACATCAGTATCATTTCCTGCCAGGCTGTTTGAGTCTTAAGGACGTTGACAATGAAATGCCCCAAATGGATTAAAGTTTCATAAACACATTCACTGAAAGCAAGATATGAAAGCAGACATGATGTGATCCCAGTCACATACACAGATGTATGTATCTGCACTCACAGAGAAAAGACTGGAAGGAACTAAACCAAGATGTTGTTAGTGGTGACTTCTGGGTGGTGGGATCGAGGTGATGTCACCTCTTTGTATCTTGCCCCCTCAAATTTACTACAACAGGCCTAGACTTATATAATCAAGGAAAAGAGTTATTATAAAGACAGGTTTTCCTTCCTTTGAGTTGGCCCAGGGGGAAATGTGTTGAAAATGCTCCAATTACTTGAAATCAGGGCTGTTTCTCTGTCTTCTATTATAGCAATGCCATAGAAATGTCTTTTTTCAGGTGGGGATGACCATATGATCAAAGTCTGGGATTATAATGAGGGTGAAGTGACTCACGTCGGGGTTGGACACAGTGGCAACATCACACAGGTCCGGATAAGCCCAGGAAACCAGTACATCATCAGCGTGAGCGCCGACGGGGCCATTCTGCGCTGGAAGTGCCCCTTTGCCGCCTGAGGCAGCGGAGGTCTCATCCACAGCATCGCACATACCGCTGGTGACCATCGAGCTTAGATGACTCCAAGACTGGTTTTGATTTCTCACATCTGTGTTTGTGTTCTTCCCATAAGTTTCTCCTTTCCTTTATAGGATGTATTTGACATTCTTGGACTGTATATTAAAATTGGAATATGTTCAAGAATAACTTGTCCAAGCTGTAATTAAAAGTATTTTTATTGTGAATAAAACTTCCAATTATTGGTTTCCTGTCACGATCTCTTTTCTAGGACTCTGCCAAACCCAAGGCCTTTCCTCACGATATACCCACAGATAGCTTCACTGATCTCCTCTGAAAATAAGGAAGGAGAGCTCACCTCCTTAATCAGTATCAGGGCAAGACTTCAGTTTCAATCTGGATCTTGGGTAGTTTGTTTTTGTTTTTGAAATTCCCTGAGCCACTGTTTCCTCTTTTGTAATGCAAGAATAAATTCCTGCTTCAAAGGTTACTGTGAGAATTAAGTGAAATAATGTATAAAAAGCATCAGCTGAATTCCTGACACCTAGAGAGTTGAGCATGGACCACAGTGCTTTCTCCAAGAAAATGTGTGTCATCAAGGATTTTGGGGTGATTATCAAGCTTGAAATGTCATAGGTGCTGTTTTAGAGTTGGCCATAAAATCTTTCCCCTGTGCTTACCATCAGAAGGGCGAGGCACTGGATCTTGTGTACTGATCATCCAGCTGGGTACTCTTTCCCAGAGAGGGTAAATATTTCGCAGAAACACTGAGGTGCCAATATACAGTACAGTCTTTTGTTCTAAGCATATTCTTTATCCTTAACTAATGCTCCTTTTTTTTTTTTAAATCTGGTGACTTGCTGCCTATTTGATATATCAAGGCAGATATTTAATAAACGGTGATCACTTATCAAAAAATAAGTAACATTTCAGAGCATTGATGTAATTAATGCACACTGCCGATCTCATTTTGAGCTAGATCAATGAGAAATTCATTTTGCAACACTTTGCCTGATTAATTATAAACCTGACAGTTACAGGATAGAGTGAGCGGAGTCCCGCAGTTACCCAGGGAACCAAGGGCCGGGCAAGGCCCAGTGGATTCTGATTGGGCAACAATTCAGCAAGGGTTTCGCCTTCAGGAAGGAGCAGGTGACCTGAGATCCAGAAAACTTCCTGGTGAGCAAATGCACTACAGCGCCGAGGTGGGAAAGCGCCCGCCCGTGGGGCTGGCGGCCCACAGGCCCGGGGCGAGCTCCGGATTTTCTGCTTGCGGCTCCTGCGGCCTCGGTAACTGCCTTAACCTCTCCCAGCCCGTTTCTCCACCAGCGCTGGCGAGGATGCTGAAGCCTGAAAGTTTTTGGAAAACGATTCTAACCTCGTCTGTAGTTTTAAAAAAGCAAACCTTAACCATCTCGGTTATTTCACGCGGGGTCACACGCGGCTCCCGCTTCTGGTTCTGGGACGGCGGGTCGGGGCCAAGGCTCTGCCTCCCCTGCCCCGCGGGCCTGGGAGGAGGGGCGCCCGGGGTCCGCGCGCACCCGGGCCGCAGGGGAACCCGCGGTGCACAGAAGCGCTCCCGTCCCTTCCCGGTCCCCGGCGCGCACCTCTCACCTCGCCGGAGGCTGCCCTTTGGAGAGTCTGCCTTCACTTTTCAACATGTGCACCTGCCGTAATTAGAAGAAATTTAGAAATAGCCAGGACTTTGCATTTCCTAGGCGCTTTCAAATGTATCATTCCCCTCATTCCCACAGCTTGGCGGCGGGGAGGGAAAAGGGGCAGAGGTCAGATTCAGGCCGGTTGCCTTATAAGAGGTAAGGCGGGGAGGGTCTGTGAACTCGGCGACTCCCGGGTGTAGTTCCCGGTCCCCGCCGCGGGGGCGGGGTGGCCGTCCCGGCGCTGCCCCGGGGCGGAACCTGGGGCCGGATTCCCGCGCCGGGCGGGGTGGCCCCGCCCTCGGCTCCGCCTCCGCCCAGTCCCCACACACCTGGCCCGCAGGTAGCCTGCGCCCGGGCGCCCGTCCGGGGCTGTCGGCGGCTGGTCCGCTTGGGCCCGCGGCTCCGCTCGGGGAGGCGCGTCGAAGCAGCTATGGAGCGGGGCCCGGGGGCCGCGGCAGGAGGGGACCCGCCCGCGCCCCGGCCCCGCCGCCGCCGCTCCCTGCGCCGCCTGCTCAGCCGCTTCCTGCTGGCGCTGGGCAGCCGCTCCCGTCCCGAGGACTCGCCGCCCCGGCCCGGGCCCCAGCCGCGACACGGCGACGGCGACGGCGACGGCGACGGCGAGGGGGGCTTTGGCTGTGCCCCTGCCCCGGGTCCCGCCGCGCCCGGGAGCCCGCAGGAGGAGCGCGCGCCCGGACCCCAGCTGCCCGCCGGCGAGGGGGCGCGGCCCCCGGGCGCGCAGGGTCTGAAGAACCACGGCAACACCTGTTTCATGAACGCCGTGGTGCAGTGTCTCAGCAACACCGACCTGCTGGCCGAGTTCCTGGCGCTCGGGCGCTACCGGGCCGCGCCGGGCCGCGCCGAGGTCACCGAGCACCTGGCGGCGCTCGTGCGCGCGCTCTGGACGCGCGACTACACGCCCCAACTTTCCGCCGAGTTCAAGGTAGGCAGCGCCCCCCGCGGCGCGGCGCGGCCCGCCCTGGGGCGTCGCTGCTGGGAAGCCGCGGGCTCCCGCGGGAAGGGCTTTCCCCGAGCTTCCCGGAGCTGGAGTCGGCCGGCTCCGCCGCGGGTCGCCGCCCTGGTTCTGAGTCGGTCGGTCCTGCCGCGGCTCGCACGCACTCTCTTCGCGAATGAATGCTCCCCGGTGCTTTGAGGGGTTGGACGGAGGGAGCTGGCGGGTGTGAGTACTGGGCTGAGCTTCCCTGCGTCCAGCAAACGTCCGTGGGAATATTGAAATGAAAGCCTAGGGACCAGGCAGCGCTCCAGCGCCAGGGGTGGCTTCCGATCTGGAGGGGTGCTGGGTGGGGGATCGGACATTGAAGGCCCAGGCCCCGCAGGAAGGAGGTGATGCTTGAGTTGAGATCTGAACGATGAGAGCGCTCAGCCAGGCCAAGATCCAGGAGTCAGCCGGGTAGAAGGAGCAGCATAGGCCTGAAGAAGCTGAGAACTGGAGGCACCGAAGGAAAAGCGTGGCTGGAGCCCGGGAGGGCAGAGTGGCGCCTAGATTAGGTTGGCCCGAGCGTGTAAGGTCTCAGGGACAAGTGTAAGGAGTCTGGCTTTTATTCTAAGCTCAATGGGAGCTGAGAGCCTGTGGCCAGGTACTGTGCTGAGTGCCCAGGAGAGGCAGTGGGTGTGCTGTATCAGAGATGGCATCCTTTTGTTTAGTGTGAATTAAACCCCCTGGGATGCCTTCGCAGGGGGTTGCATCCCTTGTCCCCAGGATCACGGTCTACTTCCTGGGGATGCTGCAGTGTCAGGAGGCTTTCTTTGGAAGTTGTATGTATCAATTCAGCTGGCGTTTGTTTGGGGGTCCCAGTTGGATTCAAGAGTTCCTGATAATTGATGCACATGGCTTGCTTCCTGCTGAAAAAAACCACAGCTCTAGGCAGAGAGCTGAAGCTCCCCATAGACTAGTGATTGTTGTTCTTGGGGGAGGGGGGAACCTGTCAGGGTTCATTCCACAAGCATCACTGCCCTTGAGTTTCAGCCTGAGAAAGCAGTTCCTGCCATGTGACCCACTGGGTTGCCAAGCCCCACCTTCCTCTCCTACTTCCTCTAGTGAAGCACTATGCTGCAGGAGTCAGTGGGTCAAATTGGTGCCAATATCTTTTTGGGGCAACATTTGCTTTTTACATAAAGGCAGCATCGTATAGTGGTTGAGAGCAATATATGTGGAGCTTTGTGACCTGGAGCAAGTTTCCAAATACTGCTCTGCCTCAACTTTCCTCATCTGTGAAATGGGACTATAATGGTACCTACCTAATTACAGTATATCCTTGTGGAGTTTGAGTTATATGTACAGCATTTAAAACAGTGCCTGTCCCCAAGGAACTTTTTATTATTCTATCTTACACTTCCTCACCTGCAGAGACCTAGAAGGAGGGAGGAAGGTAACGTTTGTGTACTTTTCTCATGCCAGATGCATTCTCATCCAGTTGCTGCAGGGATGGGAGAGGTTCCAGGAGTAGCTTGAAAAAAAAAACCTTCGAAATTACTAAGCACCTTTGGTGACTCACCAGGATTTCCAGTCTCTCTCCTGCTCTGAAACCTTGAAGGCCTGGCAGCTCCCAGTGAGCCTTGGGGAATGGAAGAGTAATCAAGTTGTTAATATCAATGAGGGTGATATAATCTGGGGTTTCCTGGGATCTGCTGGGTAGCCAGCCTTGGAGAGAGTGGACTCCAGAATCCGTGATTTTAAATCTTGCTGATTGAAATCTAGCTGAGCTCCTCTTATTTTATAGATGAAGAAGTATTCATTCATCCAACAAGTATTTCTTGAGTGTCCAGACACTGTAATGGGCACATGTAATATATGAGTGATGAATATAAAACCTGATTCTGGGGCTGCTCTCCAGGAACTTACAGTCTGTGAGAGAGACGGCTGATAATGAAATAATCACACGATTAGAGTTGATGGCAAGTGCTAGAAAATAAAAATGCAAGGAGCTATGGCAATTCAGGCCGGAGGCTGTGATTTGACTAGGGCGGGTGGAGTGGGGAGGGGTGGGAAGGCTTCTCAGGAGAGGTAACCATTGAGTTGAGTTTTGGAGGAACAAAGGTCAACTAAGGACATGGAACTGAAAGTGCCAATCACCGGGGGTGGGGCTGAGGAGCTAGGCAGAATAAATGAATGGTTAAATGAATTAATGAAAGCCTGTGGGATTGGGGGTGACAGGCTGGAGAATCGGTTGGGGACAAGCCAACATAAGGTTTTATAAAGGAGTTTGGTCTTCAGGAGGGATTTGTAGCTTCAGACAGAGGAAGGAAGGAAAGTGAGAGGGGACCAGCATGCTGGAGTGAGTTGCCCAATCCCTTCCTGAGCCCTGAGTCCCACAGACAGCAGGACCACTCTTTGTTTTAATAGCAAATGAATAAATACATTTAAAACATCCTGTTTATGGCATTATCTATAGCACTTTGCTTTTCTAATGATGTGATTAAATATGTGTTTGCTATACAAAATTGGAAAGTTCAAGAATGTAAAAAATGATCTGGAACTCCAATAGAGATAACCATCTCTAGAGGTGAATCATCATAAACATTGATGTGTTTCAAAGCATGTACAAACAATTGGAAATCCTAGTTTCCTAACCTGCTTTTAAAAAACTATTATCATAAGACTTTCTCTTGGTCATTAAACTATTCTACAGAACTTAGTTTCTAATGATTGTATAATATTTTATTAAATGAACCAATCCCTAACGAAGGCATTTATGTACTGTATAATTTCCCACATATCACACTGCATTAAAAATCCTTGTATTTAGGCCTTGGCCTGTGTGGCTCAGTTGGTTGGGTGTAGCCCCATGCACCGAAAGGTTGCCAGTTCGATTCCCGGTCAGGGCACACACTGGGTTTTGGACTTGATGGTAGGAGGTGTGCAGGAGGCAGCCGATTTCATATTTCACTCTCATATCAGTGTTTCTCTCCCTCTCTCTTCCTCTCTCTCCAGAAAATAAATAAATAAATAAATCCATGTATTTAAATCATTGTCCACAGCACTGTTCATTTCCATAAGCTTAATTCCTTGAAGTAAAATTGCATGGTCAAAACAAAGATGACTATTTTGTTATTTTTATGTATTTTGATTTTTAAATGTACCCATTTAAAAAAAATTGAGTTATATTTGACCTAAATATTGTGTAAGTTTAAGGTGTCTAGTAGTCCCCGCTTATCCACAGGGGATATGTTCTAGGAACCGCAGTGGAAGCCTGAAACTGCATATATAAATGCTCTATATACTATGCTTGTTCCTATGTGTACAGACCAATGATAAAGTTTACTTTATAAATTAGACACAGGAAGAGATTAACAACAATAACTAATAATAAAACAGGACAATTATAACAATATACTGTAGCAACACTTAAGTGAAGCTTACTGTACTCTACTCACCCTTCCTGTGATTAGGTGAGATGATAAAACCCCCATATGATGAGGTGAAGTGAGGTGAGTGACGCGGGCATTGTCACATAGTCTTATGTTCAAGAGATACTTGAACACAGGACCTGAGATACCGAGACAGCCTATCTGATAACTACTGTCTGGGCTGCTGAGTGACTAAGGGCCGGAGCACATGCAGCCTGGAGACGCTGGGCAAGGGGATGATTCTGTCCCAGGCGGGACGGAGCAGGACGGTGAGAGCTCTCATGCTATTCAGAATGGAGTGCAATTTAAAACTTATTATAGTTTATTTTTGAAATTTCCCGTTTAACATTTTCAATGTTCTGTGGACTTTGTGTCACTGAAAGCGCACAAAGCAAAACCAAGGATAAGGGAGGGCACCTGTATATCATATTGATTTAATATATTTATATTGCAGTATGATTGCCATAGTGGCGTCAGCTAACATCTCCGTCACATCACATAATTATCATCTCTTCCAGTGTTGGGAGCTATTAAAATCCAGTCTCTTAGCAAGTTCAACACAGTTCTGTGGTCTATAATCACTGCACTGTTTTTAGGTCTGCAGGTCTTATTTGTTCACTAGTTGTAAGTCTGTACACCTCTCAATTGCCCCACCCCTCAGTCCCTGAAAACCACCAGCTTACTCTCAGTGTTTACAATTTTGGTTATTTCTTTTATTAGAAGTAAAATACAGGATTTTTCCATGCTTCTTACTAGTTGTAAGACTGCTCTTGGAATTATCTGTTTATGCCATTTGTCTGTCTCTTCTGCCTTGATTTTAATGTTATTTTTACTTGTTTCTACAAGTTCCTCAACCATTGTCATATTTCCTGCAAATGTTTTCTCCAGACTTTCCTTCTTCCTATCCTGATACTGGAAGTTTTAGATTTATTTGTATCATACCTGTGATGAATATTTTCTATGTTTCTGGTTTTTCTAAGGTTATGTTAAGGATTTCAGCCATCTGGAATTTATCTTAGCTTATGTGCTTAAGGATCAGTTTTAGACCTATGGTTTTAGACACAGTATGCCTCAAGTGATATACTCAGGGCACTGCTGTTTAAAAAAAACAAGGAGGACTTCATCAATTTTATGTTTTGGAAGTTCTTGACAAAACTACAACATAAAATGGACATGGAGCAAAAAATATTAAAGAAACTTATCAAATGGCTCTAGAAATCCATATTTTAGAATTACCATTATCACTGAGGTCAGATACAAGATAGAAGGTCAAGAGCAATAACCATTTGTCACCATTTAGAACATTATAAAAATTAGATTTTATTCATAAAAAGAACCAGAAATATGAAAGAACTAGGAATAATTTTAATAAGAAGTCTGTTAAAAATTATCAATGTTTGAGAGAGAGTGAAAACACACACAGATAGAGCGATGCCACATTGTAGGGTAGAAATACCAAATATTTTTGTTCATTCCTCTGGTTAGGACTTAGCTTTGATGCAGCTCTAGTCACATTTCAATAGACTTTTTATAGGAATGTCCTCTGTAGGAATTGATAGGTTATGTTATTTTAAAAATTCTGGAAAACACCTGCCAGATACTGTTATAATTTGAAAAAGACCAATAAAGAACAAAATTCACTGTAAAAAGAAAATTGCAATATACAAATGAGAATGAAAAAAACAACCATGCACCCATCCTTCTATGATAACCATTTGTTAATATTTTTCCATATATTTTCCTAGTCTTTTATCTATCTAAAAATACATATAAAATAATGTCAAATAGATATTTTTGGATTCTTTATTTTTGCTTATTTTAAATATGTTTCTATTGATTTTAGAGAGAGAGGAAGGGAGAGGGAGAGAGAGAGAGAGAGAGAGAGAGAGAGAAACATCGATTGGTTGCCTCTTGCACACACCCCTACTGGGGATCAAAACCATAATTTGAGTATGTGCCCTGACTGGGAAGGGAACTGGCGACCTTTTGGTGCATGGGACAGTGCTCAACCAATGGAGCAATACTGGCCAGGGCACATTCTTTCTTTTTAAAGGACAGGATCATTTATTTTCTTTTTTTGTTAGTATTTCATCAAGCATAATTTTTTTTTTATCTTCACCTGAGGATATGTTTATCAATTTGAGAGAAAGAGGAATGGAGAGAGAAAAAAACATCAGTGCTAGAGAGAAACACCAATCGGTTGGTTGCCTCCTGTGTGCGCCCCAATCAGGGATTGAACCCACAACCTAGATATGTACCCTGAGCCAGAATTGAACCGGCAATGTTTTTGGTGTATGGTACAATGCTCTAACCAACTGAATCACCCAGCCGGGGCCCCAAACATAATTTTTAAGGCCATCTAATATGAGTGTGCCATAGGTTTTCCCCAGTAACTTTGATACTTAGGGATATCTTTGTATCTCTCATTTCTTAGTCTAAATCCCCCAAAGTAGAATTACAGTTGACCTGTGAACAACTCTGGGGTTGGGGCATTGACCTCCTCTGTCCCCCCTTCAGTCAAAAATCTGCGTATAACTTTTTGGCTCCCCCCAAACTTAACTACTAGTAGCCTACTATTGACCAGAGCCTTACCAATAACATAAACAGCCGATTAACACATACCATGTACGTCATATAAATTATGTGCTGTATTCTCACAATAAAGTAAGCTAGAGAGAAGAAAATCTTAAGAAAATCGTAAGGAAGAGAAAATACATTTACAGTACTTACTGAAAAAAAATTGCATAAAAGTGGACCTGTGCAGTTCAAATCTGTGCTGTCCAAGGGTCCACTGTACTGAAGGAGCATTTTTAAGGCCCTAGCTTGTCTGTGTTCTTGAAGTTGTCAAACTCTTTCTGGAAAGGGTGTGTGGCTTGATAGCCGGGCTAACATGAGGAGAGTCTCAGTCTTAGAGGGTTAGCATGATTAGCAGGAGGGGAATAGATTCCACATGGGAGGAGGGAGGAGGAAAGGTGCAGACTTTTGAAGTGGGAAAGTACGTTTGGGGCACCCAAGTGGCTCATTTCCCTACAGGAGAGAGCTGTGAGACACAGGGATGTGGCCAGACCAGGCGGCAAGTGAGAATCAGGAAGGTGTGGAGTGGGGCACGGCGTTAGCCCGCTGTGGGAAGGTGGGTGTGTTCTGTCCTGCGGGCAGTGGGTGGGCAGGGGCATGGTGCTGGGGCTGGGCTCCTCTGTAGGTAGGTATTGTCATCTGGGTAGCAGTAGTTAGGACTCAGCAGTGGGAGTGGGAGTGGGAATGGGAATGGGAATGGGAATGGGAATGGGCAGAAACAATTTGGGACCCCGAATTCAGACTGCTTGACAACTGACTGAGGTGGGTGTGAGAGAGAATCTGAAAGGGGACACGGACATTAAGGGGAAGAGCTGATTTTAGAGATTTCCAGTTGGAGGGGCCTGGCTGCTCCCCCAGGAGAGAATGTTGGTACTAAGGGTGTAGGCTTGAGGGTGGCTGGGGGTGGGGTGGCCAGGTAAAATCCATGATGCCCAGTTAAATTTGAACTTCAGATAAAAATAACTTTTTAGTATAACTATATCCCCAATGTTTAACGGGATGTATTTATGCTACAAACATTACTTATTGTTTACTGCTTATTTATTATTCACTTTATCTGCTAAGTCTGGCAGCCCTACAAAGTGCACAGAAACTGGAGGGAAGGATCCAAACGAGACCATCCAGTGAACCAGACCAGTTTGACTGGAATATAGACTCAGCTCCAGCATTTCAGTTAATTAAATCTTGAATTTTGCTTCATCTCGTCCTGAAGTTTTCTCTAAATCCCAAGGAAACATTAAAAGAGAAGGAATCAAGCCCAGGCCCTTGGCTCTGGTTGGTGGTGGCGAGGCTTGCCTGGGGGCACAGCCCTGCTGGGACTGCTCCCTTTAGCGGGTGTGAGCGGAGCACAGACCTGGGTGCGATGAGGCCTGAAGCCTGCCTCTACAGTCTCGGGGGGCAGGGGGAACAAGCAACCATATGTATGTGTGCACACACACAGGCGAGAGGATTCGCTTACACTCATGCTTGTGCTTGCACATGCATTAAAAAAATCCCCAGAAAGCCCGGCTGCGCGTGGCTCAGTGGTTGAGCATCGGTCTAGGATGCAGGAGATCGCTGTTCGATTCCTGATCAGGGCACATGCCCGGGGTTGCGGGCTCGATCCCCAGTCGGGAGCATGCAGGAGGCAGCTGATCAATGACTCTCTCATCATTGATGTTTCTCTCTCCCTCTCTCTTCCTCTCTCTGAAATCAATAAAGATATATTTTAAATAAATAAATAAATAAATAAATAAATAAATAAATAAATAAATAAAGAGTTGATGGTCTATGAGGTGGACACAAACCTCATAGACTATAAAAAAAAAAAAAAAGCCCTGGAAATGTGCTTAAGATACTGCTCAGAGCAGCCTCCCTCTGGGGTGGGGTGTGCAGGGATTGGGGACCAGTAGAAGAAAGATTTTCATTACTGTCCTTTTTTAAAAAAAATATTTTGAATTCTTTTTCTTAAAGTATGTGTGTGTACTACCCTTTGAAATAAAGTTTTAAAAAGCTAGACTATGCATTTACACAGAAAATGACAAAGTTGTTACACAATTTAACGGGATAGCCCAAAGGGTGCGGGGAATACGAGTGTCCTGGAGGCAGGTTCTGCCATGTTCATGGTTGTGTTCCCAGTGCACATGGTGGGCACCCAGCGGATATTTATTAGAGGAATGAAGGCTGAAGATGATGAACCATTTTGTGATCTAACGAACCACAGAAAGAGAAGTTGCTCTTAGATCTCACACCTATTAGAGGAGGCAGTGCAGGAGCTTCGTGCACGGTATTTAAGGAAGCGCACTGCGCCAGGCGGTCCTTCGCAAGGGGCGCTGAAGCTGTGGGAGCGACTGAGCCCCCTGGGGGAGGGGGAGGCAAGGCGGACAGAGGCAGACAGCATGGAGTAGACTGACGGACGGGGACCAGGGAGCCTGCTCCCAGCGATCAAGGGGGAGCACGTGGTCAACAGAATCAAAGTATTCAACAGGGACCACCCTGTGGTTTTCAAAGGGCAGGCCAACATTAGCAGTCTTCCTGGAACAAAAGGTGCCCTCTGTCCAGAAAACCCTTACAGCATCTGGGAGCCTGCCCCGGACTGTTTCCATGAGGTCGCCCCGGGTGCGGGCTGGAGGGTGACTGCAGGTAGGCCCTCATTTGGTTGTCGGAAGGGCCAGGATGACCCTCGGCTTTCTTTCGTCCTTCCAGAACGCCGTTTCCAAGCACGGCTCTCAGTTCCAAGGCAACTCCCAGCACGACGCCCTGGAGTTCCTGCTCTGGCTGCTGGATCGAGTGCACGAGGACTCGGAGGGCTCGTCCCGAGAGCCAGGGTCCGAGAAGGTCAGTCTCTCTCAAAACAACACATCATATCTGATTTTCTTTTCTTCACTCGAATATTTACTCAGCTCCTCAAGGCCGAATCTTGAACTTGAGAGCCTCCTGTTCCCGTGTTCTGGTTCCCGCACGCACGGTGCCGCCCCTGCTCCTGCCTCTTAGCTCTGTTGTGGACGGTGCGTTTCCCCTACCGCAGTGTTTCCATCCTCTCTAATCCCAGTGATACCGTGAAGAGGGCTTCCTTTTGGCTTAAAGTCCGAAAAATCTCCTTTCTGTCAGTATTCTGTGCATCAGTGGTCATCTGAAGCCACGCGTATCAGCGCTTATTTTCAGATGGTTTCATTTGAACTCGCCCGTTGCTTTCTCAGTTACGCATCCTACAGAGCAGTGATTCCCAGGGTTTTTGTCTCAAGACACAGGATGGACGATCTTTACATGTGTGCGCTTAGCATTCCCAGGTGGGGGCGAAACCCCAAACCTTTGGGGGTAAGAAAGCACCACACTCGTGTAACAGCCACGGTTTGTTGACACATCAGCGGCGCTCCCTGTGGTTTGCTAGTAAAGACCCACGATGGGCACCGCTCTGCTGATCTCCTTTTACCTCTCACTTGAGAAAGTGAAAGTGAGCCAAGTTATTAAACCGTGAGTGAGCCGAGTTATAAAATATCCCTGAATAAGCCGCTGTAATGTAAAGCATGGCCCACACGCTATGGTAATTAATCAGTTACATGTTATTTCGATGGTCTCAAAGCTGACCCAGAGGCAGCTACGAGAACTGCTTTACCTGTTTTTTGTTTTAAATCTGGACACTGTGTTCCCATCCCGCTTGTGAATCAATTAAAACAGCCCCTGGGAGTCTTTAAGCCTTTCAGCCGTCACCTGCCCGTCGTTTCATTGGCCTGGAGCCCATTGTTCACGAGTCGTGAAGAATGAGGGGCGGTTGCAGTCGTGTAGGATGAGTCAGCCAGAGCCCCAAGGCACGTGCAACAGGGTGACTGCAGCTAATGCTGGGAAGCTGCTGGGACAGTAGATTTCGGGTGCTCTTGCCACACGCAAAATTGGTAACTGTGAGGAGATGGCTTATTACTTTGATGGTTGCAATCATTTCTCTATGGGTACGTATGTCAGGTCTGCATGTTGTACACCTTAAAGATATACAGTTTTTATTTAGAAAGAAAAATAATGAATGGCTCAGGAAGCGGAGTCATTATTTTTAACTTTTCCCCATAGCCAGTTATTATCTCTGTTTCTTTCTCTTTTAAAATGGCAAGTTGCAGCTTTAAAAAAAAGAGAACAGAATTGTATATGTCTCAAATAAGAAGAGATTCATTTTAATATTTTTTTAAAATTGATTTTAGGGAGAGAGGAAGAGAGAGGGAGAGAGAAACACTGATGAGAGAGAGAAACATCAGTTGGCTGCCTCCTGCATGCCTCCTACTGGGGACTGAGCTGGCAATCCGGGCATGTGCTCTGACTGAGAATTGAACCTGCAACCTCTTGGTGCATGGGGCGATGCTCAACCAACTGAGCCACACTCGCCAGGGTAAGAAAAGATTCATTTTAAACAATTAACATAATGTAATTATGAGGTAAGAGTTAGAGCTGCAAAAACAGCCCTCATGCCCGAGACAGCAGGTTGTCAGACGTATGGAACAAGGGAAGTAATGGTTGGACAGTGCTCGGTATTCCTCAGATCACATCTTGGAGTGTTATATACAATATGAGTAACTGTTGTCATGTATGGAGAGGTGCTAGGGTTATTATCCTCATTTTATATATGGGTAACATCAGAGAGGTTGGGTAACTTTCCCAAAGCAACACAGCTAAAGAAGGGACAGAATCAGGATTCAAGTCCAAGAAGGGGGAGGGGGAGTCTAGCTTAAAAACCTGTTTTCTTATTTTAAAAAGAACCACGCCAGTCACCTGCAAAACACACAAATGAAACAAAGCAAAAACATCAGCACAACAGAACCTGGGAGGAACACATACTCCAAGGTTAGAGTAGTTTCTGTGGGTTGTAGGATTATGGGTGATTTTACTTTTATGTACAGTGATTTTCTATTTATCTTATTTAAATCCTTTTAGTTACAAGTGACAGAAATTTAACCTGATTCAACTTAAGGAAAGGACATTTATTGGCTTTTATAACTTGTAAGGCAAAAGGTTGAACCAGCTTCAGATAAGGCTGGATCCAAGTACTCAGATGATATGACCAGGTCTTTGGCTTTCCATGTCTTTTCTCTGGTTGCATTTTCAGACCGGCTCTGCCCACATGGTGACAAGAGGTGACCCTGGAATGCTCAAATGTTCTTACGAGTTTGGGATTCCAGAAAAAACCCGGGGACAATGTGATTGTCCCAGAATGGTTCGTGTGTTCATTGCTGGGCAGGTGGTCTGCAGAATGAAATATTCTGATTAGGCTCACCTGACTCACATGCCTGTGTGTGTGTTGGGGCCAGGGCGTAAACTCCACCCACATCAATGGCCCAGGAGAACTTTTTTTAGGTTCTGGTTGGGTTACTTCCCCAAAGGAAGGAATGCTGAGCAAATAAACATGTCCACTATACTGTGTATTCCATAGTCTTAGAGTGAACACATTTTGAAATCAGAATGATGTATTTTTTTAAAGAAAGATACTGCTTCTTGAATATCTGTTATATGCCATGCATCTAATTTGATGCTTTTGATGATTTATTTTACTATCAACAAATAGGAGACACTCAATAAGCTCTTGAACGGTTGAATAAAGTGAGTAGTTATCATGCTTTAATGTTTGAAAGGATAGCTCATATTTTATTTAATAGGAATTTAGGTTAAGTTGCCCAAAGTCACTCTACTTCTACTTGGGAGAAATAGAATTGAACCTGAGCATATTTCAAAGCCCTTTACTTATGAGTCTTGTGCCTCTTCATCCCCACCAGGGGGTGGAAGAAGCCTGCTGTGTCTCTTTCTGCTGGCTGGGTAGGAAAGGCCTCTCGTCTTGTTCCCCCCTTCTCCTGCTCCCTGGCTATGCCAGGCAGCTCTTCCTACCTGGAAGATAGGAGGGATCAACAGCCTTCTGAATTGACTTTCAATCTTCCTCTTTGTCTCTTGGTGGCAGATAAAGGCAGGAGAACAGAGATGTTAAGTAACTTGCCTCAAGTCACACAGCAAGCAAGTGGGAGAGCCAGGATCCGATCTAGGAAATAAAAATCTAAAACAGAGTTTCTTAACCTTAGTACTTTTGATGTTTGGGGCCAGGCAGTTCTTTGTTGTGAAGGCTACCCCGTGCATTGTAGTATTTGTAGCATCCCTCTATCCAGTAGATGTCAACCGCATCCCCAATTGTGATCGATGACCAAAAATGTCTCCAGGCATTGCCAAATGTCCCTGGGGGGCAAAAGCACCCCTCCTTCCACTGGTGAGAGCCTTTGCTTTCAACCAAACCTTTCTTTAAGACAGCACTGAATTTATTTAAGCCAAGAGGACCTGCAAATAATTCTTTTTAACAACTTCAACACCCATGTAAAGCAGCCATAATTCCAATTTCCAATATGCTGCACTATTATATGTTTTCCACACTATAGCCAGAGTGATCTTTTCAGAAAGGAAACAAGATCGTGTCACCCTGCTTAAATTCCTCAGGTGGCTTCCTATGGTGCTTAGAACAAAATCTGGACTCCTAAGTGGCCGACAGGGCCTGCCCTGCCTGGGCCTGCCAAGCACTCAGCCTGATTCGAGGCCCCTCTGCCCCTCGCTCATTGCTCTGGCCGCCCTGGCTGCTCCCTGATCCTTTAAGGGGCAGGAGTGTTAGGAGTACACCATGACTGGGCAAGGACAGCCAGAGAGAGGAGCTGCCCAGCTCTTCATTTAACCTGATTGAAGCCAGAAAAGCTCTTTTTCTCTGTCTGGGGTTGAAGCCGCCACTGAAATCTTCGGTCATAAAATTGGGCCCCCTGCAGAGATCTCACTGCCGGAGCTGGAAGGGAAGGAGCAGAGCTGGTGGGTTGATTCTGCACGAAGCTTCGTTGTCCCTTCCCAGGGCGGAAGGGGCCTGTCCTCTGCGTAACTCTGAACACTTTTTCTTTTTGAGGTTATTTCTGTTTCAAAACATATAAAAGCCAGATAGATAGATTTATTGAAACGGATAGAAACTGTAAGGACTACTTTCTTCTCTGTAACTGTAATGATTCTCAAATGTTTTCATGAAAGGGCCTATTTTTACTCTCTTATGGACACTCTCACATGAGCAGTCCTTTTGGCAGTTTATCTTAGAGAAAGCACCATCTTTCAGAGTTAAGGAAAGGATGAGACTGGGGGGAGGACCAGGAAGCTAACATTTATTAAACACCCACTGTGTGCCGGGCAGGATTCTCATGTCATCTTTTCTGATTTTAATGGTGGCCCTGTGAGGGGTGTGGGATACTCCTGTTCCTTTCAGATGTGGAGTGAGGCTCCTTGGCCAGCAGAGGTGAGCCAGCCTGGCCTGACCCCATGGCCCATGCTTTGTGAGTGCTCCTCTGCCGCCCCTCGCCCCAGCCTCTTTCAGGATTTCCTCTTTCCACACCCCAGCCCTGGGTGATCCCGTCCACTGCCGCTCCCGATGAGCTGCTTTATGACCTTGATGCAGAAGCGTCCGTGTCACTGTGAGGTGTTCGGCTGTCTCAAATAGAAGGGAATGCATGAGAAGGCAGAAGGGTGGCACACAGGACCAAAGGGAAGGCTGAAGAACCAGGCTTGGAACCTTCAAGAACCAGACAGCTCTGGGGCGGGGCTGTGTCTGTGGCAGGACTACTCTGGCCTGGATTCTGCCAGGATCACTGCTTTCAGCCTTTTGATCACTGTGCTTGTGATCCCCGTGCAAGGCCAGCTCATCGCAGAGTCTAGCTGGGGTCAGGTGCCTGTGCTTCGGTAAGGAAGAGCAGGCCCCTGGTTAAAGAGCCTTCCCACCTCCCCCTGGATTCAATGTTCTAAAGGGGGGCTTCTACCAAGAAGAGGAGTGAATCCTGGGCAGCCACAAACACCATGTCCGCTCTACATCTGAGTTCTCGCCTCTGAGCCCTTCGTGTATTTGCTGTGAGCTGTCCCTGCTGGATGTGGATGCCCCTCAGACGCGCATACCCTTCCCTGACCCACTTCTTTTGACTCTGGGAATGGACCAGGCATTCTCCAGGTACCAGGTTGGAAGCTTGGAGCTGGTCCTGTGTATCTGTCCCCTTCTCTCCCTCTGCTCCCCCATCAGGTACTCAGCGATGAGCTGCGCACACGGGTGTCTGAGTCCATCCCTCATCCTTTTTACGGCTCCTACTCTAGTTCACCCCATTGTGACCTGGACCCTGAGCCTCCCAGTCTGTGTCTTAACCCCAGACTCACCCCCTGCCTCCTGTGCACGTCTGTCCAGGTAAAGCATCTCTCCATGCATGTTGCCACCAGGAGGTTCAAACCATTCAGATACTCCCTGATGTGTAACAGTACCAGTGCTCACTGTGCCAGCCACTGCTTTCAGTGTTTTCTATATATTAACTCTCTTAATCTGAAGATTTTTCTATCAGGTAGGCATTATCATTCATTATCCTTTTATTACAGTTGAAAAACCTTGGAGTAAAGAGATTAGGTAAGTTATGGAGCTGGCTTACTGAGAGGGTAAGTAACCCTACCTACCGGCCAGCTAAATTCCAGTGCAGACATTGGAACCCAGACATTCCGACTCTAGAGGTTAATTTTTAACTCTGGTACTATGCCGGTTACTGAACCAGGCAGTCTTCTTTCGGACATCGAAGGCCCCACCCAGTGTAGCTCCAGACTCCCTCTCCAGCCCTGCTTTCTGCTTCCCTTTGCACATCCTGTATTCTGGTCATATTGGGTTTAATAAAAATAGTGGCACATTCTGAGTATTTGTCACCTTAATTTGCCCCACTGTTTTATTTTGGGAAATTTCCAAAGTTGAATTAATTATGAAGTGAACACCTCGTACCTACCACCTAGACTCTCTAATTGTATTTTATTAAAATCGCTTTATCACGTATGTACCCATCTGTTCATCCTTCTATCTACTCACCATCTCCTCCCTGTTTTCCTCATCTTATAGTTTTGATGCATTTTAAGTTAAATTTCAGACATTGGTATACTTCACCCCAGACCCTTCACATGCTCCATTTCCCTGGCTCTTTGAAGATGCTGGCCTGGAGCCTGCAGTGAAGTGGCCGCGAGCCACTGAATTCCTGTAGCCACCAGGAGTTGGGAGAGGCAAGGAATGTCCGGAGGAAGTGCGGCCTTGCCAAGGCCTCGGTTTGGGGCTAGTCATTCTGATTTTGGTTGCCTGGCCTGGAGAACTGTGAGAGAATCCGTTTCTGTTGTTTTAAGCCACCAGTGTGTGGTAACTTGCTACAGCAACAACAGGAAATGTAAACATAAGGGGATGCGAGGAAAGATTCAACAGAGCGCATCTGTGAGCGAACGAGGCGTATGCATTAGCCTGCGGTGCAGGGTGGCTTGTCTGAGAGGGTGGTGGTCACATGAAGCCTGGCTCACTGGAAAGTGTGGACAGAAAGGTTTAAAAGGTGGAAACTTTGGTGGGGATGTGTTTGAAGTCATGGCCGCGCGTCCCGGTGAAAAGTACTAGAGGCATCTAGACACACGAGGCCCAGCCTGATGGAGAGAAAGAACAGGGTAGTTGCCCCGGCCGGTGTGGCTCAGTGGTTAGAGTGTTGGCCGGAGCACCGAAGTGTCATGGGTTCGATTCTCCATCAGGGGGTTGTGCGTGGGTTGCAGGTTGATCCCATGGGAAGGAGGCAACCAATCGATGTCTCTCTCACATCGATGTTTCTTTCTTTCTCTCTCCCTCACCCCCACTCTCCCTTCCATTCTCTCTAAAAATCAATAGAAAACAAATACCCTCAGGCAAGGATTAACAACAACAACAAAAAAGAACAGGGTAGTAAATTCAGGGGTAGGAGTCAAGGCTGGGGAGTATGCGAGTGTTCACCGAGGTTTTCGTGCTTCAGTTCTGCTCTTTGAGCTCATCCTCTCAGGGAACTTGGGAGGTCAAGAGATGGAAGGAGCAAGGAATTACGGCAAAGGCAACACTGAGGTTCTGCAGGGTCCAGGCCCCGAAGGGGTGGCGTGGCCAGGAGGAGGCCCAGCCGCCGCCGTCTAGAAGCTGTGGAGTGATGGGAGGTGTATTAATTTCCTTTCCTCATTTCTTTGCAGCTTCAGCCCGAAGCCAGTAAAACCCCTGAGAACCACCTGTCGCCATCGGCTCCGCTTTCTCTAGGTCAAAGCTTTGTGCAAAGCCACTTTCAAGCACAATATAGGTAAGAATGGGATGTGCTTAGAGTCACCCAAGAGTTCAGCAAACTTATATGCTGGACGCCAGTCTCCCATGGCCTGGTTTACCCTGAGATTGCAAAGCAACAAAAGCCACAAACACCCTTCTCTCCCGCATTATAAATCCGAGTTAACCACTCACTCCTAGGCTTCTGATCTTTAGTATTTCCTCTTTTCCTCCTTGCTGGCCTCTGAGGCTCCCACCTCCCCTGAAGGAGGGGTGATTGGAGGGTGGTTCTACAGACTGTGCCTGTGGGGACCAGGACCACCCCAGGAGGCAGTCATTGGGGGAGACCCTTCCTCTTTGTTCTTTGTAGCCAGAGAGCCCAGCTTAACAAGGTGTTATGAGTTCAAGACTTCCCAGCATTCTAGAGGATATCCGACTTCAGAGAAGTTGTCCTTTCAAATATTGCAAAGTTTTTTTCATATAAATATGAAGCCATATTTTATTCCATATTAGGCTTTTAGAAGCAATTTACTAATTTTTTTATATTTCAATTACAGTTGACATTTAATATTTTTATAATAGTTTCAGGTGTACATTTATAGAATTTACAAAGTGACCCCCCCAATATTTCTAGTACCCACCTGGCACCATACATGGTAATTACAACATTATGGACTATGCTCCCTATGTTGTACCTTACATCTCCATGACTGTTTTGTGACTACCAATCAGTACATCTTAATCCCTTCACTTTTTTCACCCAGCCCCCTCCCCAAACCCCCCTCCCATCTGGCAACCATCAGTTTGTTCTCTGTATCTATGAGTCTGTTTCTGTTTTGTTTGTCCATATATTATGTTCTTTAGATTCCACATATAAGTGAAATCATATGGTATTTGTCTTTCTCTGATTGACTTATTTTACTTAGTATAAGGTATTACAGTTTTTTAATGAAAGCACTAATTGCAGTGAGAGGTCAGAAAGGAGAGAAACCCCCCTGGGCTTCTCAGAGGGGGTATGCCTTTTGATGGCTCTGAAGGATGACTAGGATTGAATGGGTGGGAACATATTCAACAAGAATGAAACATGTTTAGAGATGGAAATGAACATAATGATCAGGATCCAGGGGAACCCATTGTTACAGAGAGCCTCCTCTGAGTGACATGCCCGCCCATATGTTTTTAAATGTATTCCTTATAGGGGCCTCAGGAGATGAGTTATGGCCTAGGAGGTTGGGCTTTTTGGGAGCTCGCACGCAGTAAGTGAAAGAACCAGGGTTTGACTTCTGGTAGATCTCTGAAGCCAAGTTCTGCTTTTGCTTCCTTCGTAAGTCTTCCTCTTCGGCTGCTTTTCCATCTCCCCTTGTCGTAGGGGATGTGCCGCTGCTGCTTCAGTGGCACGGAAGCTCTGCCTCCTGTTCTCTGTTACGGATACTGAACTGGTTTTAAAATCCTTTTCTTCTGGGTGCTGCAGTAAGTCTTTTTCAAAGGTGTGCTTTTCTCTGAGCTTCTGGACAGTCTTCTCTTTCCTTTACTCTGCTGTGCTTTTCCTAGGCCTCCCCTTGGCTTTCCTCTTATTTACTTTAAACCAATGGACAATTATTCAGCCTTCCAGAGTTCACTTATATATAGCCATTCAATTCCGCACTCTTGGGGCACTTGCATTCTTTGTGTTTGGGAAGGAGGAGGTCACTTAAAATTGCCCAGAAACTCCCTCGATTTGGGATTTATGTTCAGTAATTGCCAATCGAGTGAACTGGACATGATCACTGCCTTTGAGGTGGTTGTTGATTTAGGAAGACCAAACAGTCTCTGAAACGCTTTGGAAAGATGCCAGGGTGGCTTTTCACTGGAATGGAAAACCCACAGCCCTGGAGAAATTCTCCCTGTCCCTGCGCCACCAGGGAGGGGGCAACCACGGGGCACACACTCCTGCCCTCGGTTGCTCAGCATGCTGGGTAATTAAAGTCTCTTCTGAATGAGCCCGGATCTCATTGTTGTACGGGACGAATGGGCCACTTATTTCCCGAGAGGCGTGGTGATGCGCGGCAGGGTGCAGAGAGGAAACCTAGATTTCACACTACTGACCTTTCTGGCCCAAAAGCTACTTGTAGAGCATCTGTTTCACCTTCAGATGCCCAAAGCACAGGCTGCTGGAAACAAAAATGAGACAGAGGAAAGGAAAAGAAGACTAGAGATGGAGAGAGAAGAACACACAGAGGAAGAGAAAGGGAGAATGAGGCGTGGACGTGTTAGGGAGCAGGGAAGGGTCACCAGTCTTTGCCACCAGGCACCGCTCATTGGTGTTCTTGCACAATAAAATTCACTCCTTTCTCTGATCACCTAGATTTCACACTACTGACCGTTCTCTCTGCCCTCTTCCCCCCTCGTCTACACACACTCTCTGTGTTCTTCTTTCAAATATCTGAGCGTCCGATATTGCACTGGGCCCAGCAGTTACAATGAGGAACGTGATAATTTCTTGCCCATAAGAGAGACAAGTACTAATTAAATATACCCATTTATTCTCTAGATAGTTCTTTCGTGCCTACTATGTGCCAGGTTCTCTCCTAGGTGCTGGGACTTGAGCTGTGAACAAGACCCAGCGCCTGTTCTCATGGAGCTCACATTCTGCTGGGGAGGGTTAGATGATACACAGCCCAACAAATAGCCTGCACAGTGAGAACTGAAATGATAAGGAACTTGGGAGGTGGGGAGCAGCCGGGCTCAGATAAGGTGGTCAGGGGAGACTTCTTTTCAGAGGGGACATCTGAGCTGAGAACTGAGGGACAGGGAGTCGGCCATTCACATACTTGGGGACAGGGTATTCCGGGCAGAGGAAATAGCAAGGACAAAGGTCCTGGGTGGGAATGATCTTGCCAAGTTCCAGAGACAGGAGCTGCCAAGTAGTGAGGGCTGGGAGTTGAGGCTGGACAGGTGGATGGGGCCTGGTAATGCAGGTGTCCGGTCCAAGTGCGGGGTTTGGTCTAAAGGGCACAGGAAGCCACTGCAAAATTTAAAGCAGGGTGTGGTCTAGATAACAATTTAAGAGTTGACGCTGGTTGTTACGGGCAATGAAGGGAGGCAAGACTGGGAGCTGGAGCAGCGGCTGATGGCATCAGTCGTCCCAGTGGCTGAATGATGGTGGCTGGGACCCCGGAGGTGGTGGTGGAAATGAAGAGAAGTGGGTGAGGGTTGGGAGGGGACATGTGTTGGGTGGAGAGTCCACAGGACTTGCTAATGGGTTTAAGGGTGTGGGTGGAGGGACTGAGGGAAAGATGAGAACCTCGGTGGCTCCAGGTGTTTATATTGTCACGTCTGGTGAGTGCTTTGAAGTAGTCACGGGTGTGAAAGAGGAAGGGGCCTGTTTTCTTGCACTGCTCTTCCCTTCTGCCACACTTACTTCTGAAGCCAGATGTGTGGGTGTGTTTCCCACACAAGCAATTCTGCAGTTCTCTGTGGCCACCAACCAGTGTCCTACAATTTAACTCAATTCCGACACTATCTACCTGGAGATAGCATCAGTCCCACAAGACTGCCCCCTCCCGACACTAATTACAAGCTCCGGGTTGTCACCTGTGCTTCTGGCCGGCTGGCTATAAATCAGAGGTTCCCATGACCGCTCCTCAGAGCCGAGGGTTTGCTAGAGCAACACTCAGAACTCAGAAAAGCAGTTTACTTACTAGATAACCAGTTTATTATAAGAGGGTACAACTCAGGAACAACCAGATGGCAGAACTGCACAGGGCAAGGTGTGCGGAAGGGGTGCAGGGTTTCCATGCCCACTTGAGGCACCCTCCCCTCCCAGCACCTCCAGATGTCCACCTACCTGGAAGGTCTCCAAACCCCTTCTGCTAGGGTTTTTATGGAGGCATCATTATATAGGAGTGATTGATTAAATTATTGGCCATTAGTCATGAGCTCAACATCTGTCTCCCTTCCCTTCCCCAGGAGGTGGGGGGCTGAGAGTTCCAACCATCTAATCACATGGTTGGTGCCCCTGGCAACCAGCCCCATCCTGTGGTTATCTAGGGGCTTTCCAAAAGTTACCTCAGTAGTATAACTCAGGTGTGGTTGTAAGGAGTTCTGTTATGAATAACGAAAGATGTGCTTTCTCACCTCTATTCTTGCTCTTATCAGGAAATGTCAAGGGTTTTAGGAGCTCTGTGCCAGGAGCAGGCGTGGAGACCAAACGTATATATCTTATTAAAGTCACAGTATGGCAAAGTGCCCTGCTGGCACAGGGTGTCAGGAGAGCATTCCTGAGGACTTGACATTTGAGCCGATCAGATACTGAGGACTGCTGTGCCCTTTGGGGAGATACTGTAGGATGAGCAGGCAAAAGTGAGGTGTTCGTGCCAAAAATGTATTGATGGCAGCTAAAACCGCCTGCTCTGTGCCTGATAATCTACAGTCAAGAAAAGTAATGGTTAGGGATGCCCAGCAGCTGGGCTTTTCAGGTCTGAGGGCTGATTTCTGCAGCGTGTCAGTGGGGGCCCACTCCACACGGGTGCCCCCCCTGGATCACTGGTGGCGCCTGAGCAGAGGTGCCTGGCGACCTGGCTCAGCCTTCCTCTCCACTTGGGAGGGCTTGCCTGGGACGGAAAGTCGCCCTGGTGTCCTTCTTTGTAAGTGGAAAGCTGGAAGAGGTGCTACAGGCTAACAGAGGCCCTGCTCACCGAGGTTACCCTCCTCCACCCCCACCCCCCTTTAGGGGCTGAGTATTTGACTTTGGCCGGAGGAATACTATTAGGGTGCTGGAGATTTGGACTAGAGGAAACATAATTAGCTATTCTATGTGATGGTGGCCACAACCTGAAACGTCTGCATGTTTAAAAACCAAGGACTTGTGGCTCTGTTGGAGTTTTGCCTGGGGAAGGAATGTGTGCGTGTGTGTGTGTGTGTGTGTGTGTGTGTGTGTTTATTGCCCCCTGCTCTTCATAGCTTAGGCAGAATATGCTTGAGAAGGCTCTCTCAGGACAGATCTGGGAGAGGCGACACCTTGCTTACATGTCATCATAATTACGGTTGGTGGCGTAGACATCAGTTCCGCTGCCCGGTAAGCAGGCGAAGTGTGCGTTTGGCAGCCGAGGAGTCAGTGGTGAACTGGGTGGTGTCAGGGCCCAGGGCTCATGTCTGGCGTCTGTGACTGGGGGAGCAGCGCAGTGCTGAGGTTGGTGGCAGCTGGCCGGCTGGGCTTTAGAGCAGAAACCGTGTGATGGAGAGCGGACAGCTAGGGGGATGGTGAGTGAAACTGCGGGCAGCGGGGTGATCTTCTGCCCCTCTCCCCTGTGGGTGGCTGGGGGAACATTAGGACAGGGCTGTGGTGCTCTGAAGGGAAAGGACCCGACTGAGGTGTAGCTGGAGCCTGGTCACTTCTGGATTTTCTGTAAAGGTGACCCTGGCCCTCTCCCTGCTCTGTAGGTGCCACTCTGTCCTTCCTGCCCATCCTTTGAGAAACGGGTGTGTTTCACGTCCTTTCTGTAGTTTATTGTGCCAGCAGCGTGTATTCTTCATCCTTGAAAGATAAAATTAGACCCTTGTGTGTTTTTTCCAATCTGCACAACTCTTGCTTCCTGCCAGAGATTCGCGGCTCGATGTACAGGCCTGTCCCTGAGCCAGGTCAATACGATGCGACTCTGCAAGGAAAAGCAGCCTAGCCTAGTTTTGGTAGGTGTGAAAAAAAAAATAGGCAAAGAAAAAGATTCCTTTTTATTCGTTCACTTAAATGTGAAACAGAGATTTGGAAAATTTCCAACAACAAAAATGCACTCTTCAGACTCTGTTACATGTAGGAACGTGATGGGTGACGGTGGGCGAAGGGCTGGAAGAGAAACGGGCGGCAGAGGAGACCCCCCGATGCCAGGTCCCCTGATGGCGGGAGCTTGAGTCCGATACACCGCTTTTTGCCAAACCATTTCCATGGCTTTCTGGGGGGCAATTTACTTGAGACAGTGAGAGTGAGTGAACATCACATACTTGGGTCTGTTTTCTAAAATTATGGTTGGCATCTGGTAGCTCGTATCCAGGAGAGTGACCTGCTGTGAACAGGTCACTCGGGTCGCCTCAGGCAGCACCCGGAAACCCTCAGGGTTCCTTGCCTGTCCCTGCTTTTTTCTATTTTGTTTGCTCAACGGAAAACCCATCAAGCAGGACTGGTGCTTTCCACAGAGTCAGGCACCCTGGTTTCCATACTAACTGCAGTTCCCCCCCAGGCTGTCTAGTGGAGGGAGCAGACTGCCAGCAGGCTCCTGTCCTGCGTTCCCAGGGAAGTCAGTGCAGCTTTGGGATAAGGTCTGCAGCATCCAGAAACCCCTTATGTCTTGGAGGAAATGGTGCATTACATGATTAAGGAAATTAATTGGAGCGCCCCTGTGGAATATCAAAGGTGCGCTTCTCGTTTAAAGGTACTAAAGTGAGGGATGGTGAATTTAAAAGAGTTTAAAGAAGATAAATAAACTGTGTATCTACTCTAAAACAATGGATGCCTCACTCACTTATATTAAAGACTCTGCAGGCGTGATGATGAGCATGGACTCTGGACCCTGAGCCAAGCTCTACCCCTTAAGAGCTGTGTGTCCCTGGGCAAGTTACTTAACCTCTCTGTGTTTCAGTTTTCTCCTTTGTAAAATGGGGAGAATCCTGGTTTTTATGGGTAGCATGTGGGTGAATAGATGCACAGCGCTCAGAACAATGCCCGGTCTTAGTACATGCTGTAGCCTTGTTAGCTGTTGCTACTAGCTGCGATTTCCTGAACTTTGTTTCTTCAGCGGAGCAATGAGGGGGATGGACTGCATCAGTGGTGTCTCCCCCCCCCCCCCCCGGCTGAACACTAGCGTCACCTGGGGAGGCTTTAACATTCTGAAGCTTGTGCCTCCCCTGCTTTCTTCGCAGCAGCATCTCTAGTAGGGCCTGGACATCTGCACTTGAAAATAAGCGCTCCCTGTGTGATTGTGGGGCATAGGGAGACTGAGAACCAAGGGCGTAGGTGGTCCCGAGACCTTCAGCTTGAAAGTTGGCACACTCGGTTTCTGTTTGGAAGGGATCTCACTCCTTCCCATACTCAGCACACTAACACACACTCAGCACACTAACACACACTCGGCACACTAACACACTCAGCATACTAACACACACTTAGCCTAGTTACTCTCTGCACTGACACTACACTAATACACAGCACACTAACACACTCATTGCAGTGACACACTCAAGTGAACTAACACAGTGTGATTAAACTGTTTTCCTTTAAAAAAATTGAGGTGAAACTCATATAACACAAAAGTAATAATTTTAAAGTGTACAATAATTTTAAAGTTAATGCAGCTGCGTTCACAGTGTTGTGCAGCCACAACCTCTTTCTAGCTCCTAAACATTTTCATTCCTCCAAAGAAAACCTGGTACCCAGTCAGGGTCACTCCCATCCTCCACCCTCCCAGCCCCTGGCAACCACCAATGGGCTTTTGGTCTCTGGCTTCCCTCATGCTGGATGTTTCCTATAAATGAAATCATAAAACATGTGGCCTTTTGCCTCTGACTTCCCTCGCTTAGCGTAATGCGCTCGTTTCAGCCTCGGCGTAGCATTGCCAGGACCTCGTGGCTGGACGGCAGTCCACTGCGTGGACACGCGTTCTGCTTACCCGCTCATCCGCTGGCGGCCGTTTGGGCTGCCTCACCCTTTGACTGTTGTGAATGATGCTGCTCGGAGCATTTGTGTACAAATATTGGTCTGAATACCTGTTTTCAGTTCTTTTGGGAATTTACCGAGGAGTGGAATTGCAATGGTGATTCTGTATTTAACTTTTTGAGCAACCACCGACCTGTTTAAGTGCGATTAAACTGTCATCTCTATTCTTTGCCCCCACAGATCTTCCTTGACTTGTCCCCACTGCCTGAAACAGAGCAACACCTTCGATCCTTTCCTGTGTGTGTCACTGCCCATCCCCTTGCGCCAGACCAGGTATGTGAGCGTCGTGCCCAGTGCACTGGACCTTTCTCCTGCTGGGAACCTCCTGGCCTTCCATCTGCAGCTGTCTCTCTCTTGCTTCTCAGTCAGTGTTTCTCCAGAAACCAGCTTTATAGCTGGGGGACATTCAGTTATGGAATGTGACAAAGTGAAAGGTTACCATGTCCCTTCTTTAGCTGAAGAAGGAATTATGAACAGCGCTTTTTTTTATCAGCACCAGGCTCATGTGTTTGGCCCATTCAGAAGCTGGCATGGGCCATGGGTACCACTTGGTCAGATGGCAGCCCAGAGAAAATCTGTCATCGCCTGCTTTCCTATGCTGTATTTCCACCTTCCTCCTTTTTGGGAAGGTGTGGGAAGAGGTTTATCTAAGGAGCAAAGGTAAAGGAAAGTGCAATTAGAGGAGATGAGAAAAAGAAAAGAAGAGTTAGGACTGGGCAAGAGCCGTGGTGGGCCAGCTGTGTAGAAGTAAGAAGCATGTAGTGCAGGCTTCCCAGCAGCCAGGTCTCCACAGTGACCGGGAGGCGCCTGGCCAGCGTCAGCGTCGAGGAAGCTCAGTGAGCTCCCGGGCGGGGTGCCTTCCTGGGGTCAGCGGGGACATTTCTTCCTGTGTTCCCCACCTCTGTGGAGACCGTTTCTCTTGCCCTCTGTCTGTTGACGCTCCATCCTAGGATGCAGCCGAAGGCACGAGCGCCTCAGAAAGACTTTCCCGGCATCTTAATCCCCTTTCTGCTCTGAATTCCTGGGCTGCCAATAGTTTATGCCCCAAATACAACATGGGCTTGTCCTGTCACCAGTGACACCATCAGATGATGTCTGCTGGTGGATGTGAGTGAAGATTCCTGGCTTGACACAGCATAGCACGTCAGTTAGGACCACTGATGCTGGGGCCAGACTGCCTGGGTTCAAATCCAGCTCTGTTCATTAGCTGTGTGAATTGGGTAATTACTGCAGTATAGAACAGGAGAGGTAGGGGCTGGGCGAGCGAGGCCTGGTGTGCTGGTGGGGACAGTAGAAAGTGGGATCAGTGAAGGGCCCCGTCTTATTACCAAGGGAGACTTTCAATAAGAAAAGTCTTGACTGCTTGACTGCTTCTCAAACCTCAAAGTTTGGCCCTGGCGATATTGCTCAGTGGTTAGAGCATCGTCCCACAGACCAAAGGGTAGCAAGTTCCATTCCCAGTCAAGGGCATGTACCTGGGTTGCAGGTTCATCCCCAACCCTGGTCAAGGCATGTGCTGGAGGCAACCAATCTACATGTCTCTCTCACATCGATGTTTCTCTCTCCCTCCCTTCCTTCCACTCTCTCTAAAAAAAAGTCAATGGAAAAAAACACTTCAAAGTTTGTTTTTGGTTAAGATGATCTACTTAAACAGAACCTTGAACAGAGATCTGTATTATGATTATTAATCAAATATCTTTTATTTTTAACTTGCTGGAAAAGTACTCCGTTGATATTTTCAGAGAATTGGCTCTCCAGCGACACCTGGTGACAGTGTACCCAAGATGCAGTGACCTGACCTGGAAGCAGAGATGAGCCGAGGGGCTGAACTTGACCTAGTGTTAGAGGTATTGGTGACAGTTCATGGTAGTCCTTTAAGGATGTGGACTCTTTCCTGTTTTTCAGATTCTTGAGCGTCACCTTGGTCTTCCCCTCTAAGGGCCAGCGGTTCCTGAGGGTGGGCCTGGCTGTGCCCATCCTCAGCACAGTGGCCGCCCTGAGGAAGATGGTGGCTGAGGAAGGCAGCGTCCCTGTGGATGAGGTATGCTGGAATCGCATGGGGCCTGGTCGCTGGATGGCGAAATGCTAACTGAGCCAGCTTCTAGATTCTTTAGGCTAATTTCTGGTTTCCAGGTGACTCCAGAGTGATTCATGAATTTCTGTTTGATTGTATCCCTTGTGTCTGTGATGAGTAGGTCTTGACCTCTCCAGGCACTTACATAGAATAACATAAAAAAGACTCTACTTTTGTCTTCCAAGGTGGTGATGATTACAATTAGAGTAATTCCACAATAGCTGCCCCTCAGTAGTGGTCACGAAGTGCTGGGCACTACTCTGTGGACTTTATATTCATAACAAATTTAATTTTCACAACCATCCTATGAAGTAGATTCTACAATTGTCCTCACTCACCAGGGAGCAAAGAGAAGGCGCTGAGAGGTTGAGTGACTTGCCCAGGGTCACACAGCTGGTAAGTGGCTGAGCCAGGATTTGAACACAGATGGTTTGGTTTCAGAGCCTGAGCCACTATTCTATATTTTCACTCCTGAGAATATAAGCCAGGGTATTGAAGGGATAATCAATGAAATATGAGGACCACTGAGGGAACCAAGGATGTGTATAACAGGAGAGGGGAGAGTTGGGGGAAAGTGGGATTGGCTATGTTCTACTTATTTTTTTAAGGAGTCTTGATAAAGAGATTGGATTTTCTGTGACTTTGGAGGACAGAACTCATAACAGCCCCCCCCACCCCCCTGGTGAAAGGACAGGGTAGAAGTGATGGTGGTGAGAATCAATGGACTTGAAGAGAGGGGCTCAGAATGGGCTTCTAATTATGATTCAGTCACTTTGTAGTTTTCTGACCTTGGACAAAGTAATTGTTTCTTTCATTGTAAAATGAAAATTTTATACTTCCCTGATGACCTCATGGGATTTTTTTCAAATTAAAAAGTATTTTTAACCTTTTTGTTAAGGAATAACACACATACAATAGCGTGTATGTGCCTTAAGATTAAAATTTGTAGAATTTTTTCATGCATATACATATATGTAAACCACCACGATTACCAAACCTTCTCATCTCCCAGTGCTTCTTCTGCCCCACCAAGCCAATCCCTCTGACCTCTACAACCATTTTATGAGGATCTCCAGTGGTTAAAAATGTTTTTATATTGCTTGGTAAACTCAAAGTACTCTATGAGGATCTATTGAGAGAGAGAGAGAGAAGGGGGCAGAGAGAGAGGACAGTAGGTGCATCTTGGGAAAAAATGTCAGTAATAAAAGATCAAAAGTCCTAGAGGTAGAGTTTGAACAAATAAGAGAGTGAAAGACTGTTGGAATTTGAGAGGTGTGGTGTGTTTGTCCAGGGAGATACATATCACTTGGGATTCCTAAGTGTAGGAGTGGGCTCTTTGGAACTTAAAGTCTATTTTGATATTTAGTTTTAACTGGCCACTTTATTCCATTTATATTATATATGATCAAGGGCATATTTGGACTTATTTTATGCTTTCTATTTACCCTGCTTTTCCTTTGTTTCTTTTTCCTCTCTTCTTTATTGCTTCTTTTGGATTAAGCAATTTTTCTTCATTTTAATTTCTTCAGGTTTGGGACATGTACATTATATATCTATGCTCTTACTGGTTATCATTAAGATTTCAACATGTATAATTAACAAAGCCTTATGTTAATTTTCCTAAGCAACACAAGGATCTTGGCATGCTTTAATTTCTTTTATACCTTTTTGATTTAGACATTATTGTAGATGGATAATTTCTCCTCCCTGCTCTTCATGGTTGTAGTAATATAGCCGTTGTTATAGGTTTATATAGTCAATAAATATTTACATTTACCAGTGTTTACCTTTTTTTGTCGTTGTTCATCATTTCTCCTTAAAACTCAAGTTTTCCTCTGGATTCAGTTTTGTTTTGTTTTTTTAACCCTGAAATGTATCTTTTATAAGAGAATTTTTAGCCAGTGTGTACTGATTTATGTGTACTGAGATATTGATTCTTTCAACCCTTGAAGTGATGGATTTGGGTCTGAAGCAACCAAGATCCTCAAGGCAGTCGCCCCTCTTTTTCTCTACAAAATCATCTTCTGCTTACCTCAGTGGTCCATAAAATTATTTTTCATGTATGTCACAATGTGAAAAAAGGTGGCAATACTCTTTAAAATTTCTTTCAGTAGAGGTCTGTTAGTGGTAAATACTCTCACTTTTTGTTTATCTGAAGAAGACTTCATGTTCATCTTACATGATACTTTAGCTGGGTATTAAACTTTTTAGATTTTCAACTTTCTTCCCCCACCCTTCCCTAGGGCAGTTTGATATTCTATTGTTGCAGTTGAGGTGTCTGTGGTCAATCTAATTGTTATACCTACAGTGTTTTAGTACTAAAAATAAGTAGTATATCTCACTAGCTAGAAGGGAGGAAAGGGTAAAAGAGAGGTTTAAGCTTATCAGTCACTTTTATTATTTTTAAAAATTAAAATATTCAGTTACAGTTGACATTCAATATTATATTAATTTCAAGTGTATAGCATAGTGATTAAACGTTTGCATAACTTATGAAGTGATTCCCCCATGAGTCCAGTATCCATCTAACACCATACGTAGTTATTACAATATTATGGACTATATTCCCCATGACTATTTTGTAACTGCCAATTTGTACTTTTTAATCCTTTGGCTTTTAGATTTCTTATTTGTTAAGTTCCCTTTGAGAAATCAAGATGGAAAATGATCCTTCTCATTCCAGGTGATCTTGGTTGAACTGTATCCCAGCGGACTCCAGCGGTCTTTCTTTGATGAAGAGGACCTGAACACTATTGCCGAGGGAGATAATGTGTATGCCTTCCAAGCCCCTCCACCACCTGGCCAGGAGACACTCTCAGGTACAGTAGTGCTTGAATATTATGGGTTACAGGTTTGAGAGAGTACTCATGGGGTACTAAAGCATAAGATATTTCATTTTAGTACTTGGAACTATCAGGCCTATTTTCTCTGATATTTGTTGTACACATGGTTAATTAAATATTTTAAAATATTCAACGAATACAGAGGTTTTCAAGACCTTGATGAGTATCAGAGTCACCTGGAGGGCTTGTTTAAGCAGATTTCTGAGCCCTACTCACAGAGTTTCTGATTCCTTAGGCTGGGGGCAGGGCCTGAGAATTTGCATGTGTAACAAGTTCCCAGGTGATGCTAATGCTGTTGGTCCTGAGACCACACTTTGACAAGCACTAATCAGAACAGGTGTTGAGTAATCTTTGTGTTCACACTCCAGTGGTTCAAGGTCTGTGCTTAAAGTAAATTTTTTACAAACTGGAGCAGTAGATGCCCGAAGAGGTTATTAAATGACTTTTTGTTAATAGTTCCACTTCCGGATACTTGCTGTTCATAAACTTTAGATCGGCTAAGATGGCCAATTTCTGACAGTCTTTCATTGTAGGTCAGTATACATTTTGGCCCAATTAGCCAGTCAAGAAGGCCCATATTTAGAGGACCCTATGCCTGTGTTACCATATACCCCAGATGAATCCTGTACCCAAGCCCCATATCCTCAGCTAGCCTGGGTGGCAGGCTGTGAGGACCAGGGTCCTGCAGTTGTTCTGGGTCAACAGAGAGACTCTGGGCAAGGAATCTGGACCAGGACATTGACTGGCCCTGTTTATGTTGTAACTCAGTGAAACAAGCCCTCATTTCAAATTCAATCGCTGTGATACCTCAGTACCTTAAAAGTCAAATTTTTAGAACTGACTGGAAGTTGAGGAAAGCCCAGTTCCCCTGCTTCCTCGAGGGTAAAGACTCTTACCTTCTCTGTGTGCTTATGATGGCTTTCTAACAGAGTGGATACTTATACAAACATCCAAAATAATTTTGAAGTATTTTTCAGATTGGCTTTGAAAAGTGTTAATTAAAATCCCTGCCTTTATTTTTAAGTTATTGGCTGAACACAACATAAATTCTCTACTATTTATATGACCTTCGTGTGCCAGGTGCCAGATGGCATAAGTGCCATGAACCTTATGTCTCTTCCCCTAACGGGTCTCCCAGCGGTGGTTAAGAGAAAGAGGCGTAGGCAAGCCAGGGTTTTGACCCAGTGAAGCAGCTCCTTGAAGAATACAAACGTAGTTCTCTCTCTTCAGCTCATCCACCTGGTCTGTCCGTGTCCCCTCGCTTGGCAGCCACTGAGGGTCCTCGATTATCCCTGCCCGCCCATAGGGAGAACAAAGTGCTAATCCTCTTCTGTAACTTGGTGGGGTCAGGGCAGCAGGCTAGCAGGTATGTTTAATTTCACCCTTCTTTTTACGGGATGTCTGGGATGTGTAGGCGTGTACTTGGAATTCTGTCTGGAATAATTCTAATTTGATCGAGTTAAACATCCATTCTCAAGGTTAATCAACTAGGAGTAGGGAGTAGGGTACTTTCTGATCAGAAGATCAGAAATAACTGCCTTAAGCAGATGGCAAATACTGTCCTTAACAATTAAACATTGAAAGCTTTGCTTTTTAAAATTAATTCAGGAACAGTCATTATTGCTCTCATCACTATTATTTTTTACTATGTTCTAAGGCCTGGGCATGCAGTAAGACAAGGAAAAGAAACTGGCTCTAAGAAAAGAGGAGATCCAGTTACCGCTATTTGCAGATTAAATCATCGCCTGTCCAGAGAACCAAGAACTTGAAAGTGATTAAAACTAGTGAAAGAGTTCAGAAAAGTGACTGGTCACGTAACCAATGCACAAAAGCAGATAGTTTTCTTAGATAGTCCAAATGAAATGTTTAAAAGATATAACTCCAATAAAAAATTTTTAGATTGATAAAATGTTTGTAAAATGTATCTGGAATAATGAACTTGTAAGACTAGTCAGAAAATATTGGGGGGTGGGGAGAAGAGGGATTTTTCCATTAAAACAGAATGAAGTTGTAATTATTAAAATATTGTGATGTGAGCAGAAGAATCGATGGAACAGAATAGGCCAAAGTATATTTAAGTATCATGTGATAGAAATGGTATATTTCACATTACTAGATAGTGAATGAATTATTCAGTATATAATGCTGGCTTAATTGATTTCTTTTAAAATTTCGTATAATCAGTTTTTTACTCCCACCATAAATTCACATGTGTAAATTCCAGGTTGATTAGAGAGGTGATTATAGTAAAGGAAACCATAAAATAACTTGAAGATAAAGTAGGAGCATATTTATGCCTTTGGGTGGGACTATTTTAACACTTAAGTCGGGGACTATAAAGAACATGATAATGTTTTAAATGCATCTGCAATTTTGAATTAAAAGCGAAATTTGAAAGGCAAAGCGCAAAGAGGAAAAATATTGACATCATGTGACAGATAAAGGATTCAGATCCATCATATAAAACCTGGCTCTCAAATTAGTGAGAGAAATGCTCCTTTAGAAAACCGAGCCTCGGAGATTAACGTTAGTTCACAGAAGAAATACAAGCTTGAGTTAAAATATTCCTCTTCCTGTGCTAGTAGGATAAATTCCTATTGCAATAGCAAGGTGCTATTCCTAACCTTTCCGAGCATTAAGGAACTTTAAAGATCAGTAAAGCTCATTCTGGGCACATGCCGAGGGAACGGGGCACATGTCTCATTGGTGAAATGGTGCTGTGGCCTCTCTGGAGGGCAGCTGGGGAATGAAGAGCTTTGGTCTTGCGTTTCTGCTTCTGGAACTTTATCCCAAAGAACAATCAGTCGTGTGCACCCAAAGGTGTATGTGTAAGAATATGGGTAGTGCCTGTTATAAGCAAACATTGTTCAAATGAAAAATCGGAAGCAACCTGAATGCCTACTAGAGGATAAGCTGGATAAACGGATGCATCCACACAGCGGCGGAGGCGCAGTGCGCTTGCCTGTCGGTTCACGGCCTCAGACCTGCGCTCTCAGCGAGGCTCATTCTCCAGCTTCACGTTCTTAACCCACTGGATCTTCACGCAAGCTTGTGTGGTGTGGCCGTGGCACAGTCAGTGGTCAGTGATGTGTCCGGAGTTCCCCGTGGCTGAGCTAGAACTGCTGGCATGGCCACATCGGGCGTTCTCAGCGTTAGCAGCTCACGGCTGCGTGTGCCCAGCGTGGGATGTGAGCAACAGCCCCAGTTAGGAGAATATTCCTGATGCACAAAGCCAGCGGTGCCACTGCGCTGGGTTCCCCTGGGTTACTCTCTGCTTGCTTTCCTCTGGCTCCAATGCTCTCTTACTCTGCTCTCTTCTGTGGGGCAGTTTCCCAGCTGGCCGAGCATTCGGAGCATCTGATCACCTTGCAGGGTCGCTCCTTGGCCTCTGTTCCCACCTCCGTGTCTCCATTGGCAGCAAGGTTCTCCGATGGGCCATTTGCACTGTGCTTGGTGTTTAACTCTTACCAGTGGGCAGGGGCTATGACAGAGCGTAG
The DNA here is from genome assembly GCF_054644295.1 of Miniopterus natalensis. Classification (NCBI taxonomy): domain Eukaryota; kingdom Metazoa; phylum Chordata; class Mammalia; order Chiroptera; family Miniopteridae; genus Miniopterus; species Miniopterus natalensis. The sequence continues at coordinate 8,530,696 of NC_142097.1, read as the reverse complement.
GCTCACAACTGTTGGGTACTGTGGCTTTTCCTTTGCTGAAATAACCTGCTGTCCTTGGATTTTCAGGTTTGGGCCACCATTCCTGATCAGGGAAGACAGAACCATTTCCTGGGCCCAGCTGCAGCAGCGCATTCTCAGCAAGGTCCGCTATCTCATGAAGAGTGAGACCCTGGGACAGCAGGTCAGAGTGCGTGTGTGTGTGCGTGTGTGGGCGGTGAGGGGGTGGAGATGGGGATGGGAAACTAGGAGTAGCTCAGGAAAGACAAGAATTTGCTATTAATGAGGATGCACGTTGTTGTATAAAACAACTTTGATTTATGTGCAAGGAAATAACCAATTTATGACCTGTAGTGTCCCACTCTTTATGGCCTTACAAAATACCTTTCATGGGCAGGGCTTTCTTCCCGTTAAATCTTACAAAACACCATGGGAACCAAGAGTGGGAGTTACATTACCCTTCTCGCTTTTGTATATTTATGGCTTACCATAGTTCTTCCTGGAGGACAGCTTATTGTAATAAATTGTAACTTTTGTGTTTGGATCAAAAACTTCAAGGGACTTCAGCTATAATTTCTGTGGAAAATTAAAATTGATGTTTCTGTCCAAATATGAAAACCTAGATATTAAAATAATTGTGTCCAGTTTTTGAAAAACTGAGATAGTAACTCAAGAGAAAACACCTCTTTGCCTTGCTCACTTATTTATTCTCAGGTTAGTAGTTTTCAATAAAAGCAACATATTCCGAAACCATTTCCTGTAGCCCCTGCAGTATCAGAAACCATTCTGATGGCTGCCTGGCACACAAGGTGTTGACACTTTTAGGGACAGGTTAGTAGCTTTGGGAGTTTGTTTGGCCCCAGCTATTTTCTTAGTAAGAACTTTTCATTTGGGGGATGTACCAGACTTAGTGGTAATTCTTTATAATTCACGTTCCTTCGTGTTCAGGGAGAACTATACACTTTTAATTTAGGATTTACGCCAAATAACACTTCGTTAAAGACATCTCCCTACAATCATACCCATCATTAGGTCTGAGGGACTTTGCTGTCTGTTCTGCCAGCAGATCTGCCAGAGCCCAAATTAGAAACACGAACTTCTCTCTAAGTAGGTCATGGTATCTAGGAATAGCTTTAGCCTCCCCGGACCCTGTGCCCTGATTCTTGAAAGTGGATGAACCACTTTCATGCGAACATTGAGCCCAGCTGGCCTCCTCTCCGCCTGGACACGTGTGTGCCTTTGCCTCTGCACCCTGCAGTCATTCTGACTTTAGAAACCAATCAAGCAAAAATGCCAGCAAAATTCTCGTACAGGTCACCTCCAACTCAGTCAGTGGTAAGTGTGTGGCTGGACATGATTTTCTGTAGGAATATGTATTCTAAATGGTTGTGAGCTTCCCAGGCTCACCCACCCATGTAACTCATAATGCTTTTAGTAATATATTCGATACTGGCTTAATATGGTAATCATTTGAAAAGAATACATTCAGAATTCCCAACATTAAACTGGAGAGATGAAAAACAGTGAACATATAGTAGAGTTTCTAAAATGAATTTCTCTAGCCAAGAATAGAGAACAGGAAAGTGTCTCTTACAAAAATCACCCATTTGCTAGACAGGCTTAATTTGCATGAATTGTAAAAAAGAGATTTATCATTTCCAAGACATTTTTATGTGACTTTGTAAACTTTCTTCCTGTGTGGGCTGGGTTAAGCTGCCTCTGGGCAGTGTAAAGGCCTTGATTAAGCTATGTTGCCATCCAACCAGCAAAGCTCAATTAGGAGTGTCAGGAGAAACAGTTTCCCCCAGGTTTAACGAACTTCTCCTTAGGAAGTACAGCAGGTCCTCAAATAACAATGCATCCATCAGTCAACATTGTTTTATTATAATGTTGATGGAAAAAAATTGATTTCTGGCCAGGGCCACTGTCTATGTGGCGTCTACACGATCCCCCCGTGCCTGTGTGGTTTCCTCCCACATCCCAAAGATGGGCAGGTGAGGTGAATGGGTGTCTAAATTGTCCCAGCCTGAGTGAGTGTGGGTGTGGGTGTGGGTGTGGGTGTGGGTGGCCCTGCAATGGAAGGGCGTCCTGCCCAGAGTAGGTTCTGCCTTGTGCCCTGAGCTGCCAGGAGAGGCTCTGGCCACCCATGACCCTGAACTAGAATAGTGGGTTGGAAAATCATTCTCTGACTTGTTTTTATTCATCTTTTAAATGTTATAGCTCACATTTATTTCAATATTAAATATTAGAAGTGTTTTGGGTCTTTATTTAGAAGTTTAGTGGGTTTTTTTTGTGACCAGACATATGCATTAGGGACTTAGAATAAAACCATAGTTGCTATTTCTTTTTTTTTTTTTTTTTAAGATTTTTTTATTGAGTTTTAGAGAGAGAGGAATGGAGAGGGAGACAGAGAGAGAAACATCCATGTGAGAGTGGGACATCCATTGACTGCCTCCTGCATTCCCCATACCAGGGATTGAACCCACAAGCTGGGCGTGTGCCCCAACCAGAAATCAAACCAGCAACCTTTCGGTGCTGACACCCAACCAACTGAGCCACACCAGCCAGGGCCATAGTTGGTATTTCTTTATGTGGCTTATTTTGAAGTGTTTACTTAACATTTGGTATGTAAAATATACACTAATTTGCTTTTAGATTATTGGCTCATTTTGGTAATTTGGTGATGTTAATTATCTTTAAGTTAAATTACCTATTAATAATTCATTAACATAATAAATTTATTTTTCTAATGGCTGTGCCAGTTTCTGTTCCAATTAAACCTGAGTTATTTAAGAACAACATGTTTATCCTTTGGGAAAATTTAATGTGTTAAACAGGGTTAGATCACTGTGTTAAAAGATACAGTGTGTATCTTCAAAAGGAGATGAAGCCTTCACCTCTCTAGGCTTTAAATACTAATTCTTAAGGGAATATTCAAAATAGACTGTAAACAAACAGGATTACATTTTTTGAGTAATTTATTTGCCCTTAAGGGTCTAATTTAAATCCACAGGCCTAATGACCCACCTCTCTTGTTTTTGTCTTGGCAGAGCCCAGGGTCACTGTTCTCTATCCGGGTTGTGGGGCAATCCCTGGCCCTTAACTACTTGTCCCCACAGGACAGCAGGCCCCTCTGTCACTGGGCAGTTGACAGGTAAGGAGATGTTCCAGATTTGGTAAGAGAATGAACATGATCTTATTTGACCAGACTCCCTGAGGCTATGTGTCAGTAACGTTGATTGCAATCATAGCTACTCTTGGTTACTTACCTCTCTAGTGCCTGGCTCGTATTAGGTCCTTAGACACATCTGTGCTTGAAGCCCTATGTCTAGAGAGGTACTGTGACGGCCCTTTCAAAGGTGAGGACACACTGAGGTTCTCGGAGATCAGTTAACTTGCTCACACTCACACAGTTAGGTAATGGCCAAACCTGAATTTGAACTCAGATCTGACTGAAAAACCCAAGTTCATTCAGTTAGTCATGCTACTGAATCCAACCTGAATTTCCCGTCTAGGGCAGGGGAAAATTCTACCGCTGGACCACCCACCACAAATTGTAGAAGACTGTAGACTCCAGCTGTGGATTAAACCAGTGTGGCCATGTCTCCTGTGGTTCTGACTTCCTGACTCTCCACGTATCCACACCTTCCACTTGGCAGCCTTGCCAAGTCGCCCACAGGGCCCCACAGTCCCCGAGAGGCAGCTTTGCTCATTTCCCCACAGGCAGAGTTCTCAGTGAGGTTCTCTCATTTCCTGGCTTGGTCAACCCAAACTGACCGAGCCCATAGTGTAGGTAATAAGACTTATCTATTTGGGGTTCCCAGTTCTGTCACAGAGCTCCTAAAACCCTTGGAATTTCCTAAATGATGAAAGCATTAGAGATGTCTTGTTATTATTCATAATTATCCCCTTTCAACCACACCCAAGTTTATATTAATGAGGTGACTTTTGGAAGCACCTATGGATGGGGCTGGTTGCCAGGAGAGCCAGCATGTGATTAGAGGGTTGGAACTTTCAGTCCCACCCCCTGACCTTAGGAAGGAGGAGAGGGGCTGGAGATCCAATCTATCCCCAAGGACCAATGATTTAATCAGTCATGGCTATGTAATGAAGCCTCTATAAAAACCCAAAAGGACAGTGCTTGGGAAGCTTCCGGACTGATGAGCAGGTGGAGGTGCTGGAATAGTGGAGCCGGGAGTGAGCATAGTAGATGCTCCCCCACTCCCCACATACCTGGCCCTATGCATCTCTTCCCTCCGGCTGTTCCTGAGTTACATCTTTTTGTGATAAACTGATGATCTAGTTAGTAAACTGTTTCTCTGAGTTCTGTAAGCTGTTCTAAGCAAATTAATTAAACCCAAGGAGGGGATCCTTGGACCCTCCAGTCTATTATTGGGTTGGTCAGAAGCACAGGTGGCATCCTAGGCTCAGAATTGGTGTCTGAGAGGGGGGAGGGGTGGCTACAGCCTTATAAGACTGAGCCCTGAGCCTGTGGGGCCTGATGCTGTCTCCGGGTGGGTAGTGTCAGAATTGAGTTCGTTGCTTGGTGGTATGGAAAAAACACACATGGGAATTGGTGTCAGGATCTGACTCGGTGTCAGGCTTGTAATAGGGAAGGGCCCCCTCCCTTTATAAGGAGACCAGGAGCAGGATAGGGGGTGAGCCAGAAAGTTCTGTGCCCTACACCCCATCCACACCCTCGTTGGCTGGTGGTTGCTATACAGAGTTTGGGAGGCAGGAGAAGTGCCTGCGAGGGTCTGACAGGAAGAGCAATCTTGGGGGTGGGGGTGGTGGAGGCTCTGAGAAGGGCCCCCCTCACCACACTCCACCTGAAAGAGTGTGTTCCACAGACTACCCACTGATTGTCACCGGTCCGTGACAAGAGCTTGAGAGGAAGCATTTAGAAGCATTAAAGCAATGTGACAGCAATTTAAAATATGATGGGTAAAATAAGTTTATTTTAATTGAACTTGTATTTTGTATATCTTCCCCCCCATTACAGTTTTCTTATAGTTTACAAAGGTATTAGTCTGCACTAGTTTGGAAACAAACCAAGAAACAGGTTTGTCACTGTAGGTAGCTGGAGAAGCTCTGGAGACGAATGTAGGTGCACCGCAAGTTGGCCTTGCTAAGGGAGCCCTCCCCTGGGCCTACAGCCCTTCTGGTCCCCCGTCCAGCCCCGAGCCTGTCACTGCAGTGGGCCCCTACTGCTCCCCCCTCTCCCCCACCTCCCTTGGCATCTGAGAGCGTCAACCTCTTGCCTCCATTATCCCAGCACCTCCTTGTCCTAGAAATTTCTTTTCTTTTAGATTGTGGCAACAAACACATAACACATAATTTACCAGCTTAACCATTTTTAAGTGGACAGTTCAATAGTGTTAAGTGCACTCACATTGCTGTGCAACCATCACCCCGTCATCTTCAGAACTTCTTCACCTTCCTAAACTGAAACTGTCCCCATTAAACACTAGCCCCCATTCCCCTCTCCCCCCCGCCCCTGGAAACACCGTCCTACCTTCTATCTCTGTGAATGGGATGATCCTAGGGACCTCATATAAGTGGGGTCATACAGCGCTTGTCCTTTGGTGATTGGCTTGTTGCTTTCAACATCCTGTCCTCGAGCTTCGTCCATGCTGTGGCATGTATCAGAATTTCCTTTCTTTATAAGGCTGAATAATATTTCACTTTATGGATATGCCACGTTTTGCTTATCTCCTAGAAAGGTCTTCATTTCCTTGGAGTGTTTCTCTCCCTGTCTGGGGCCCTCGAATATTGTGGGGCCTCCGTGGCGCGGCCCGGCCCCCTCCCTGCATGCACCCTCTTCGTTTCATCCCTGGACCCTCTTGTCTTGGCTCTACCTTCCACCTTTAGGTCAGGTCTCTCACTCAGATCTTTGTCTCCAGCCTAGGTTTTTGTCTGAGATGCAGACCCACCTGGCCTTAATTTAAATGTCTCACAGACATGAAAACTGAACTTTTGCTGAGTAAGCCTTTTCTGTCTTCTGTGACTAAATGGTCACCACCATCTATCTACTCAGTGACCCAGGCTCATGACCTGGGAATCATCCTCAATTCTTCCTCCTCGCTTTCTCCTCACGTTTAACCAACCACCAAGTCTTCTTTTTTTTTTTTTTTAAATATATCTTTATTGATTTCAGAGAGAGGAAAGGAGAGGGAGAGAGAGAGACAGAAACATCAATGATGAGAGAGTCATTGATCGAGCCCGCAACCCAGGCATGCCCTGACCGGGAATCGAACCCCGAGTGCCTAGGTCAACGCTCAACTGCTGAGCCACACCCGGCCAGGCACCACCAAGTCTTCTTGTTCCAAATCCTGGTGACGCCTTGGATCTCTTCTCTCCTCTCCACATTTACCACCACTGTCTGAGCTCAGACCCTTAGCACCTCTTAGCTGGATGCCCTGGGAACCTCCACTCTGACACGCCTGCCTCTGGACCAGTGTCCCTCTCATCCATTTGCTTCTACACCTGTCTGTTTAAAACTCTCCAGTGGCCCACAGCGTCAAGTCCACACTTCCAAGGGTGGCACAGAGCCCTCCCTCCCTTGGAGGTCTGGGCCCACCCTCTCACCGTGTGGCCTGCCCCTCACCCAGCCTCTGCCCATCTTTCCAGCACATACCCTGCCCTTTGCCCACCCTGGGCCCTCTGCCTGTACAAACCTTTGACATCCCCCCTCACCACTCAGCTGGGCACCACCTGCTCACCCTCTGCAGGTTGTCCTCCCTGGTCTCCAGAGCAGCCTTAGGTGCAGCCTTTTCCAGCACTCGCATGTGTCTCGTTGACTTGGGGACAAAGCTGCATGTCCTCCACCCTCTCCTTATCTCTTCTGTGTTAAGAACATCCAACCTGTTCTGAAACACACTGAGCCCAAGGAGCCGGGAAGAGCTGAGGTTGATTCACGAGGAGAGTTCCCGGATGTTTGAGGGTCTGAAAGAGAAGACCTTTAGGTCGTGGACTAGAGGGTGCTCCATTCACATTGTGGCGGAGGAAAGTGAGCCTCTCATTTTAGGCATCGTCAGTCTTGGGGATTTGTGTAGAACACCCAAGTGGAGCTGCCCTCTAGACTGAGAAGGGGTGCAGTGGGAGAGTTGGTCTGTGTCCTTGCTGTAATCCAAATCCGCGGAGCTTGCAAGCTCCCAGGGAGGGAGCGGAGCGTGTCCCGAGGTAGATTAGGCCTAAGCCTTCAGCAGCCAGCAGCTCCCCAGACCCTCAGTCTGCACTCAGCGTTGGGCATTTCTGTTTGGAACATCGGTCCCGGGGTTGAGGGCAGACCATCAGACCCTGCAGAAGCGGGAAGGAGATGCCGTGCTTTCTGATGGCTCCCTGTTCTCTCCTCAGGGCTTTGCACCTCAGGAGGCCCGGAGGCCCCCCACACATCAAGCTGGCTGTTGAGTGGGACAGCTGCGTCAAGGAGCGGTGAGTTTGACAGAATTTGACTCCAGCAGGGAGAGATAGTAACGGTGATGGGGGTGGCGGTGGTGGTAGCAGTGGCCGGAGTAAATCGTTACGTTGACGCTTCCTCACCCCGTGCCAGTCATTCTCTGAGCACTTGACATATTTGCAATTCGTGTCATCTTTATTACATTCTGTGAGGTGGGCACTGCTATCACCCGCCTTTTCAGATGGGGAGACTGAGAGATCAACCAGTTGCTCAGCGCCACACGGCTCGTGCATGACGGTCGGGATTTGAGCCCGTATCGTCCGGCTCTGGGCCTTGCTCTTGATCACCACCCTCGGCTGAGTGTGTGACCCCGAGTGCATCCGCCCTGCTTTGACGGAGGGCCCTGTTCCGCCCAGCGAGTGCTTATTAACCTCCCGCTGGGCGGTCGGCCCTGCGCTAGGGCGAGGAGACAAGGGAGGACTGGGCCCCTCCTGGCGCCGGTGGGGGGCAGAGTTCCAGGAAAACGGTGGCGCAGAGTCTGCGTGTGCGGGAGGTCCCCGCGGGCGCCTTCGCCTCCCGGGCTGTGCGTGGCGATTAGGAGGGGCCCCTCTCGGAAGTGAGAAGCCCTGAGCGCCGCGGGCGTCCCCTCTGCAGCCTGTTCGGGAGCCTCCGGGAGGAGCAGGTCCAGGACGCCGACAGCGTTTGGCGGCAGCAGCAGGCGCACCGGCAGCACAGCTGCACTCTGGACGAGTGTTTCCAGTTCTACACCAAGGAGGAGCAGGTCCTGCCGGGGTCTGCTCCCAGCCGGGACGGGGCGGGTCGCCTGGAGGCGGGGAGGGGGGCCCCCGCGTGGGGGCCTCACACCCTGGGGCTTCCCTTCCAGCTGGCCCAGGACGACGCGTGGAAGTGTCCCCACTGCAAGGCCCTCCAGCAGGGCATGGTGAAGCTGAGCCTGTGGACGCTGCCGGACATCCTCATCGTCCACCTCAAGAGGTTCTGCCAGGTGGGCGAGAGAAGAAACAAGCTCTCCACGCTCGTGAAGTTTCCACTCTGCGGCCTCAACATGGCTCCGCACGTGGCCCAGAGAAGCGCTGGCGCCCCGCCCGCGCCGGGTCCCTGGCCTTCCTGGAAGCAGCCAGCCTGCCTGCCCACCAGCTGCCCGCTGGACTTCCTGTACGACCTGTACGCCGTCTGCAACCACCACGGCAGTCTGCAAGGTGGGCATTACACAGGTGAGCTTTGCCTCTGGGCTGGTGGCTGCCGTGGCCGCATGTCGTGGCTGCGTGTGGTGGCCGTGGCCTGGGCCTCAGGACGCCCTGGGAAGGGGCGCTCTCGGAATGCCCAGCTCATTCGGCCCCTCGACGTGAGCTGACCCCTCACCCGCTGCACACCAGGCACTTGCTAGGGGGCAGGGGCCTGGTCCCGAGGGCGGAGGCCTGGTCCAAGCCGTAAAGTTGAGCTAGGTTGGTGTTTGAAATATAAAGTTAGTTGTGGCCTGCATTTTTGACCATATCAAATATAGGAGGATAATTGTTAGAACTGAGAGAGTGATATTTGTCCTCAACTGTGCTTCAACACAAGGACTCTTATCAGATTTTTTTATTTCTATGGGCACATTTAATTGTTACCCTTCAGAGGAACTTGAGAGAAGCAGACGAATGGAAGGGCAGAAACAAGTAACTGGGTGACTTGTACAGTTGTTCATAGTCATATACCTTAGCCTATTCTATTCTAGAGTAACATAAATTATTTCATTTAAAAAAGGCTTTAAAATACTCATTTTCCCAAAAGTGCACTGTTGTAGTGTACTAATGTACCTATAATTTGGAAGACACTGAACTGTATAGAAACCCGTGATCATCACTCACTCTTCCATTGGACTCATTCTGTGCCCGACCCTGTGCTGGGTGCCCGGGCTGTAGTGATGAACAAGGCAGATGTGAATCCTGCCCTCATGGGGCTCCAGTCTAATCCCAGACACAGATGATAAGAGGGGTCTTCCAACTTCAGCACTTTCACTGCCTGGCATTGTGAAAAGCTGACTGACTGATTGATTGTGTCTGTGACAGAGATGAGGCCTCTCTGAGGATGTCACCTTTAGGTCAAGAGCTGAAGGCTGAGGTGGAACTAGCAATGTGAATAATGGGAGGAAGGGCAAATGGGCAAAGCTACTGGCATGTGCAAAGGCCCTGAGGCAGAGTTTTGGTGTGTTTGAGAACTGATGGAAGCCTGCTGTGGCTGAAGTGTAGTAATTCAGGTGTTCGTAAGACAAGATGGGGCTGGATGAGAAAGCACTGTAAGCCATGGACAGGAGCTTGTATTTTTTCTAAATGGTGATGGGAAGCCATAAAAGGTTTTAGGCAGAGAGGACTAAAGGTGTAATTCTTTTGACAAATTGAGGTAGTAGCTCTGTTCTGGGGGGAATGGGTAGAAGGGAGCAAGAGTAGAAGTTGTAATTCCAGTTAGGAAGATGTTTCTGGAGCTCGACCCAGAGTCTGTGTTGTCGGGGGCTTGGGTGATGACAATCAGGGTATTCAAGACACATTTTGGAAGTGGAATCAGTAACACTGACTTTTGGAATGGGGGGTGGGTGGGAGGGTGAGGGGAGAGCAAAAATGAACTGCTAGGTGCCTGGCTTGCATTAGTGCTAGGTCAGCAAACTACAGCCCATGGGCCAAATTCAGTCCAGCACCTGTTTTGTACGGCTCATGAATTAAAAATAGTGTCTGCATTTTAGAAAGTGGTGAAAAAGAACAAGGCTATATGGCTGACACTATGTGTACCATATGTGACCTGCAGAGCCTGAATATTTTCTCTCTGTTCCAACAGAACAAGTTGGTTGACCCCAGGTTAGTGGGTTAGGGTACCATTCACTGAGATGTGGAGGGAGAGAAGAATATTTTGTTTTAATTGTTTGCAAGGTGGTGAGAACCTTATTTATGATACCATAATCCACCTGCCTATTTTCATTGCATACTGAGTTAGAGGTGTGTATCGTGAAGCTTTTCAGAGGAAATGGGGTGGACTTGGACATCATTGCCTGGCTAAATAATTTGGGGCTCCCTTTTATTACGGATTTTGCTTGAGCAGGGCTACAACCTAAGGATTCAGTTTCAAGTAACGGCACACCTTATCAGTGAGCATCTGGGAGTGTAGCCAATTGATTCTTTTTTGGTTCCACAAAATTCATTTCTGGTCAAAAATGGATCAATATCTTTCATTCTGTTACAAACATGTCCATTTCTGAGCTCTGACAGTGGGGCATATCTTCTTGCTTTTTGGGGGCTCCAATAATGGGACTTGGGGTTTGGACCTTTGCAGCCTATTGCCGGAACTCTCTGGACGGCCAGTGGTACAGTTACGACGACAGCACAGTGGAGTTGCTTCTAGAAGATGAGGTCATTACCCGAGGGGCTTACATCCTATTTTATCAGAAGCGGAACAGCATCCCTTCCTGGTCAGCCAGCAGCTCCATGAGAGGTAGGTGCTGCTGCTCGGTACAGGACAGGGGAGAACTGGGAGGTCTCTTTCAGAACTGGGAGGATGCCCAGTCGGGCGTCAAGGACCAGAGGAGGTGGGCAAGGGTCTGAGAGAGAAAGCTGTAGCTGCTGCTGCAGAGAGTTGAACACCACAGGCTGGAATCCCATTTGTAAGGATGTGGAGTGGTCATATTGAAATGTAGGACTGGGGAAAGGAATAATGTTTTGTATCCGTGGTAGGTGTGGGATTTCATAGTCCCAGTCTCACGCATGTCAAGCAAGATTTTAATTAAGCTTGTGCAGTAGAAACCTGTGTTAGTCCTGTTAGAAAGGGCGGTTGCAGGGTCTTCATAGGAAACGTAGCTGCTTGACTACTGCCTAGTGATACGTGTATTATTAGCTAACCCCGACCTCAAACTTGCTTGCAAGTCTGGAGGGGGAAAAAAAAATCAAAGTTGACCTTTTTATGTAACTTACTTCACTCTGAAAACTAGCCATCCTTATCTTTGGGCTAAAAGAGCATTTTTTTGAAAAATTACTACAACAATTGTTGGAAAATGGCCAAATAAAACTAAGATGCGCCCTAAATGGTCTAAACCAACCCTAATGCAAAGTCTCCCTTCCTTTTACAGAAGATAGACACAGAAAGAATGGAAAACATACTCTGTTTAGAAAACTGGAGTTGGTGACAAGTAATTTCACGAAAAGCATTTCAATACTCAGCAGCTTACTTTCCTTTCTGTGCCCCAATGCCTGTCCCTAAATTTTCGGCTTGGTCACGTGATTAATCAGTTGCAGGTCTCTCCTCTGGCCCTTAACTTCCTCGCGTAGGTGATTCTGTTCTGGTCTGTTCCAGGGCTCGGGATGGGAATCGGGCCGTGAGAAGCCCCTCCCAGGGCCGAGTAGGATGGAGTGGGTCGAGCCTTCCGTCTCTGTGCTTCCTCCGCAGGGTCCACCAGCTCCTCCTTATCTGACCACTGGCTCCTGAGGCTGGGGAGCAACAGCAGCAGCACGCGGGGAAGCCTGCTGTCCTGGCGCTCTGCCCCCGGCCCCTCCCAGGCCCCGGTGCCCGACACCCTCGGTTTCGCAAACAGCCTCTCCGGTCAGGAAAAGGGTACGTCTTACCAAGTTGGTTAAATTTGCTGATTTTCTTTTCTTTAATGACCGCTACTCTCACCTTTATGAAAGGGCCCAGAGTCCACCATCACGGGAGGTGTCTCGTCTCCCGAGCCGGGCCTCCCGTGGCCTAGCCCTGCCTCCCCCTCCTCACCCGCCATCTCCAGCAGCAGGCGCGTTCTCTCTGCGCCCGGGGGCTCACTGTCCACCGGGAAGGCCACACGGACACAAGGAAATGAGTGTGGTGACATGATGTAAGGCAGGGACAAGGGTGGAGCCGTAAATCATCCTAGAAGTAAATAGTGATGTCGGGGTGCGGGGGAAAGGGTGCGGGGGCGCGGGGAGGCCTTTCTAAGAAGGAGGCGACTTGGGGCAGAGCGAGTGAGAGTGGGTCGTGGAGAAGTCTGGGAGTGGGCATGGGGGGTGGGGACACCAGAGCCGTGGCTGGAGCAGAGTGATTGAGGACAGTGACAGAGGTAACCAGGGGCCAGGTCATGGCGCCCCTTTGGCCCATGGACTAAGTTTGCATTTTATCCCAAGTACGGTGGGTGGCTTCGGGGGAATTTTGATGCAGGGAAGTAATCGATGTGATTTATATTTTGAAAATGTCTATTCTGGCTGCTGTGTGGAGAATAAATCAGAGGGACAGGAGTGGGAGACGGAAGGCCGGTTGGGAGGCGCGTGTGACTGTCCAGGTGAGGGGGCGGTGGCTTAGACTAGCGCGTTAGGTCAGAGACGCTCAGACCGGGGGGAGCTCATGGGGTTTGCTGAGGTGAGAGAAAGGGAGTGATCCAGGAGGACTTTGCTTCGTTAGCATCTAAATCTGGGTGGTTAGGTTAGCAGTACAGTTAATGAGATGGGCAAGAACTGGGTAGGAAACGGTCAGTTTTGGAGAGAAATCAAGAAATTGTGACGTGATAACTTTGAGACTCCTGTAAGACATCAAATCAAGATGGTTACTATGGAGCGGAGATAAATGTTTGAGTGGTCAGCACACGGATGGAATTTAAAGCCATGGGGCTGGCTGAGCTCTCCTAGGGGACCTGTACAGGCAGTGACCGCCTGGAGCTCTCCGGCACCTAGAGGCTGGGCAGAGGCAGAGCGGTCGGCAAAGACTAGAAGGAGCAGCCAGTGAGATAGGAAGAAGCCTGGGCGGAAACGAGTCACAGATGCAGAAAAGGAAAACCTTTCGAGAGGAGGTGGCCAACTGTGTCACATACGGTTGAGAGGCTAAGGTGAGGATGGGAAGTGATGGTCAGGCTGGAAGGCCACCAGTGACTTGCCAAGAGCATCTGCCTTGGGCCGGAGAGAACAGAAGCGGCACTGGGGCTGGAGAAGTGACAGTGGGCACACTCTCCGTCAAGGACTGCGACTCAAGGGGCAAGGGGCAGGCGCGCAGAGGAATGTGGGCCTACAGCAGCTTTTGTTTGTTTTTCTTTGCCAAATAGGAAATAATAGTTCATTTTAGCATTCAGACGATTTGGTCTAGGGAGAGAAAGTGAAGACAGTGCAGGAGAGCAAGGCAAAAACCGCAGACACAAAGCCCTTCGGGAAGAACTCTGTATGCTCCCTGAGATCATGACCGCTTCCCTCCTTTCCAGAGGGAAGTATTATTCTGACTTCTAACACCGTGGGCTAGTTTTGCCTGTTTTGGAACTTTGTATAAAGGGTCACACGGTGCGCATTCTTTTTAGTTTGGCTTCTTTTCCTCACATTGCATTTGTGAGATTTATGTATGTCGTGTGTGGCAATGTTCTTTCATTTTATTCCATTGTCCAAAAAATATATATATATCCAAAACAACTCAGAGACATGCAGTTCTCTGTACAGGTGTTTAATTGTATATGAGAGAGAGAGAGGGAGAGTTGTCAACTGCTGACTATTGTCAATAAAAGTTTAAAAAAGCAGAGGCAAGGATTGGGAAAGGGAAGTGTGATGGGTGGAGTGGGGAGCACCCCTCCTCGCTGAGGGTTCACGGGTGGGCTGGAGTCGATCGCAGGCCTAGCCTGACTGGAGAAGTGCTGCTTGATCCTAAGGAGAAACACTTTGAGTTGTAGATTTATGGATTCTCGAGTTATTTGTGGATTCTCCAAACATCCATGTGCATTTTGCTGTGGAGCATACGTGATGGGTTGTCTCTGAAACGCTCACTGGTGTCCCTTCGTGGATCTCTACCTGGTGGCCGCACCACCTCCCTCATCAGAATCTCCCACTGTGCCAGGGGAGAGGGCACTTTGCTTATTCTGTTGTGGTTAGATGTTGGGGTTGTTTCCAGTTCCCTCTGTTACTGGTGGTGTTGCTGTGGACTTTTTGTTTGTGTTGTTTCTGACGAATGTCTGTGTTTCTGTTGGGTGTGTACCTGGGAGTGGAATTGCTGGGGCACAGTGTATGTGGTTTTTCACCAGCTGCTTTTTCCTGCACCCTTTGTTACCGTTGCATCGAAGTAGCCAACACAGTACCTGGCGCGTACCAGGCTCTTGCTCCATATTGGTGAGTGAATAAATATGATGATAGGATCTAAAAGTGCAAATGGTTTTAGATGATCATTGCATCCAGCCCTCTGGTTTATAACAGTTCATGTAGCATGGCTGGGTTAATTATTCCTCAGTGTTTGAATTTTGGCTCCCAGTGTTTCAGCTAGATGCTGATCGGAGCACCTCCACGTGCACCTCACATTTGCCTGATTGCCTTAGAGTAGTTTCCATGTAGGCGCACTATTTATTTTTTTAAAAAAATATATCTTTATTGATTTCAGAGAGAGGAAAGGTGAGGGAGAGAGATAGAAACATCAATGATGAGAGAGTCATTGATCGAGCCTGCAACCCGGGCATGTGCCCTGACCGGGAATCGAACCCCGATCACCTGGATCCTAGGTCGATGCTCAACCGCTGAGCCACGCCCAGCCGGGCTAGGCGCACTATTTAAAGCATTATGTCCTGACTCACCCTGCTGGCCGCCTCTCTTCCCCTCACATTTCATGACTGCACATTTAGAGTAGTGTCTATAGAACAAAAAAGGCATTCTTTCCAAGCTTCGCCATCCCCATCAGCGTAAGCCTCTCACGAGCTCATGAATTCGTCCCAGTTCTGCCCAGTGGCCTAGGGCCTCAGGCCGTTTCTCAGTTCTCCCCACGACAAATGTTTGACATCCCCACAAGGAGGCAACTTCAAAGATGGCCCAACTTTTCCACATGGTACTCGGGTTGAGGGGGCACAGCTTCAGAAAGCTCCCCAGAGAGAGAGGGCTAGGATGGAAGAAGTGACATTGAAGGATACTGTCCTCCAGGCCCTTGAGGACACTTTATTGATCTTATCTAGTCATCAAAATCTCTAGGGCAGGTGAAGTTAGTAGCCCTTTACAAAGGAGAAAGCTGAGCCTTGGGGGTACCCAGTCATGAGCTCACCCTGGAAAGCGGCTGGGCTACGAATCGACCTGCTCCCTCTGGCTGCCAGAGGCCTGGCTCTGTGCTCTTAGACGTACATTCCAAAGTTGAGTTTTTTCTGTTCCGACTCTGGAAGAGCCTTGCTCCCAAAGGGAGCCTTCCTTCTTGGGGTTTGAATAAAATGGGGATAGATTTTGAAACCTGTTTGAGAAGCTCTCAGGTGGTTGAAAATACAGCCTTATTTAATCATGTTAGTTCTAAACCTGGGCAGGATCACAATCTAGCCTGTAGGTGTCCAGTAGCGGTTGGTCTGATCTCTCCCCGTGGCTATGCAGGAGAATTTTAGTTATTTATTTATTTTTTAAGGCTTATCTCACTTTTTCTTTTTTTTTTACTTTTTTTTTTTTTTTAATAATTTTTATTTTTGCTTAAAGTATTACAGATGTCCCTTTTTCTACCCAATGACCCTTTCCGCCCCGTTCCTTCCCCCTCCCCAGTCATCAACAAATCAACAAATGACATGTGCTGGCGAGGGTGTGGAGAAAGGGGAACCCTAGTACACTGCTGGTGGGAATGCAGACTGGTGCAGCCACTATGGAAACAGTATGGAGGTTCCTCAAAAAATTAAAAATGGAGCTGCCGTTTGACCCAGTGATTCCACTCCTAGGAATGTATCCTAAGAATCCTGAAACATTCATCAGAAAGGCTATATGCACCCCGATGTTCATTGCAGGAGAATTTTAATTTTCAACCCTCACCCGAGGATGTTTTCATTGATTCCAGAGAGAGAGAGAGAGAGAGAGGGAAAAACATTGATATGAGAGAGAAACATCAATTGGCTGCCTTCCATATGCACCCCAGCAGGGGGTCAAACCTGCAACCTGGGTATGTGCCCTGACCGGAATCAAGCCCACGGCCGTGTGGTGTACTGGACAACGCTCCAACCAACTGAGCCACACCAGCCAGGGCTGGGGCAGGTTTTCTCCTGTGGAAGGCAGGGCTGCTGAGTGCGCTGTTCCATACAGAATCATCCCTCCCGGATGCCGGCCGTCCTCTGTAGAGAGACACTGATAGCTTGGGAACGCCGTCCCTCCAGTGGCTCTGGTTATGGGACACTGTGATAACGAAGGAATTTTAAACTAAAATGAACAGATTCGCGTTTGTGCCGCTGTGCTTATATAACTGTGGACAGGTGTCGGAGAGGCTGTACAAGAAAATGACATAACAGCTTACTTCTGCAACTTTCACAAAAACAGGACCATTTGGAAGTGTGGCTGGGGTCCCTGGCAATAAGGGGCCCTGGGACTTAAGCTTCCTTGGTTTTCAGCAGTAGAGGTGCTCCGACGATAACTTCCTTTTATGGCTTTAATTGGGCCTCAAAACCTTTGTTTTTCTCTCTTTCAGCGATTTTCAGATAGTATGTTATTTCAGTTCTGATTTCCTCTTTGATCTAAAGGTTATCTGGAAGTTTCAAGTAGTTAAGATATTTTTTTTGTCACCTTTTTATTTTTTTCTAATTTTGCGGACTGTGATCCAAGAATGTGGTTCTCAAATATTCCCTCTTTGTGGTCAAGTAAGCACATGAGTATTATTTTGTAAATGTTCTGTGCACATGTAAAATAATGTAGATCGTCTGTTTGGGGGATGTGAGCTTTATGTCGTTACTATTATGTTGGGCCAGTCGGTGGTCGTCTTCAGCGCACCTCTGTCTTTAAACTGACCTTAGGTGGGGCTGCCTGCCCAGGAAGGAGGTGTACTGACACCTTCCTGTATAGTGTGTTTTTAATCAAGTACTCCCAGAACTCTAACACTTTTTGTTTTAAATATAAACGTATGTTTAGCTGCTTTGATGACAGAGCATTATAAATTGTGTCTTTTCTTATTATAATATTGCTCTTTACCCTGCTTAATGCTTTAATCTTAAATTCTACCTTGTTCAAGGTGAATATTTACACCCCTCCAGCCCTTCCTTCTGTTTGCATTTGCCTGGTATCATTTTACCCTGCTCTTTTGCTTTAGGATTATTTCTTTTAGAGTTAGTTTCTAAGTAGTTTGATAAACACTATGTTGCTTTGTTTTAATGTCAAAAAATCAGAGCCTGTCTTAGAGTGGGGAGAGTTCAGTCTATATTTAATATAACAGCTACAAAGCTTGATTTCATTTCATTTAAAACATTTCCATTACTTGTTTCTTTTTTCTTAGTTTTTTCACTGATTTGACTGTGCTGCTCTTTGTTCCCTCCCCCCGTGTCCATTTGGAAGTCCTGTTCTTTTCCATCTTGCTAATTGTTGCTTTATATTTCCCCACAATTACAATCAAATGCCTTTTCCTGTATTATGTGGATAGGAGAAGCCAACAATTTCCTGCGAGCCCTTCCATTTCCTCGCTGCTCTCTCTCCTCCCCCAATAATGTGAGGCCTGCGTGACGTTGCATGTCAGCGCCTCCGGGTGAGAGCTTCAGGTGTTTTCCTGCTCCCTTGTCTGTGTTAAGAACTCCCCCACCTCAGTCCCTGACTCCTAGATTTTGCTGAGATGGTTTAACTCTTCCAGGCTGTAATTAGAATTCCCCTTGCAGCACCTTTCCCATCCCAAACACACTTAACACTATGTTGCACGTTCGAAGACCATCTGACCCCCACGTGGGTGGGTGGTGCACAGATTGCAGGGTCCACTGAACACCACTGACTGTCTTCTTTCCGACACCCTCTCTTTGGAGGGTGACATGTGTGTGTGGTCAGAGTTCTTTTCAGGTGTGCGTGATACGCTCTCTAACTCTTTGCGTAGCCACAGATATTTTCTTTCACTTGGGAGTGAATGGAGCTTGGCTGCTGGGAGGACTCTTGGGTTGCAGCTCTTGTCTCTCGGGCATCTGCAGATGTCTTCCCACGGTCTCCCAGGCCTCAGGGGTGCAGGTGAGAAGCCTATTTTTTTTTTCACGTGAGAGTCACTTGTTCTTTCTGGCTGGAAGCTTTTAAGATTCTGTTTTTGACCTTGGGGTTTAGAAATTCTACCAGAATATGCCTAGGTGTGTATTTTGTTTATAAACCCTACCTAAGATTTGGGGAGGCCTTTCCTTCTACACATGCAGGCTTTTCTTTAGGGAAATGTTCTTTTTTGTTGTTTGTTTAATTATTGTCTCACCTACTTTTCAAATTCCTGTTAGTTGCCTATTGGGTCTTCTGGATCTGTCCTCTAAGTCACCTAGGTTTTCCCTGTGATTTCTGTCTCTTTGTCATTTTGCTCTACGTTGTGAGACATTGCTTTCACAATTATGGAATTTTCACAAATTTCAAGATAATTTCAGGCCACTAATTTGAGTTCCAACAGTGACCTTGGCTGTCTTCATTCATTTACTGAATTTAAAAACCTGAGAATTATATTTTCAGTCTCCTGTCATTTTATACTTGACTCTCCTTGAGAACTTTAATTTTAAGTTGTCTGTTTCCTCCGGTGGCTCTGTTTATTAAGGGGCTCTTCTGATGGGTGCATGTTCTTATCCTCTGATTGCCAGGCCCCCTTATGTGTGGTGTTGTTGTTATTTTTCTGTTTCTCTCAACGGGCTCCCCTCTCCCCTCTCTGGAGCAGTGGTTATTGGAGTGGTGGAAGGGTGGTGGCCTCGGCTCCTGAGTTAGCCGTTCTCCTCGCCAGCCTCTTCTGGTGGCTCAGTCTCAGAGGTGGAGAAGGCTCGGCTCATCTATGTAGCTTCTCCTTATCTTCTAAATGTCTGATGGTTAGGCTTGCCCCAGGCTACACTCTGCAACTAGAGACAGAGATGTCTGCAAATGCAGATGGGGGCTCAGAAGATGGAGACCCCTAGTGGGGACCCTTTTCTCCCTTGATTCCAACCATGGTGGTCTCTTTCCTGCCTCCCTGACCCACCAAGCTTACCTGTGCCTCAGGGCCTTTGCACTAGCTGCTGCCTCTGCCTGGAGGCTGTTTCCCCCAGATCGCCACATGGCTCCTTCCCTCTCTTCACTCAGGTCTCTCATCGCTTGTCACTCACTGACCACCCTATGTTGGCTCTTCATTCTTCCTCTTGGCTCCTGTCATAACATCCCAGAAGATCATATATTTTTATTTTTAGTCAAACCCCATAAGGGACAAGCACTTTGTATTTTTTTGACAACTGTGTATCCAGCACTGAAAGCTGTCCTTAGCACACAGTAGGCTCTTATTAAATATTTATTGAATGCCTAAGTGAGTGGGAACCCTTGGAGAGATGGAAGACGCTGGACTAGGAAAAGTCTGGTCCTGTTGCAGGTGGGCGGAGGAGGGTGGGGAGAGGCCCCTGCTCACAGCACACACTGGGAGGTCGGATCCATGCCTGATTTCATTAGCTAAGGATAAAAAGTCAAACAAGGACAGACGTGGCATTTCTCAGGGCAGCATCTGCTGGCTGCAAAGCCGCAGTGTGGGCGGGGCTGTGTTGGGGGTACGCTCACCGGCTACCCGGGTGCATCTTCGTGAGGAGGCCTTCTGTGGCCCTGGGAAGCTTGTTATGTATCTTCTGGGGTTTATATGACCTTCAGAGAGAACTTAACTGTTCGCCTCCTCAATGTGGCATAAGACCCCAGGACTTCTTGTTCTCAAGCCAGACTGGGCATGAGCAGGGCCACCAATTCCTGGGGTGGGGGTGGGGGAGTCCAGCACTCGGGGGTCTCTGAACACCTCCTCTGCCTCTGGCCCCCAGCATCTCCAGGGAGGAGCAGCAGGACTTCCCCTCCCTTCCCCCTCCCCCAGAAGCAAGTAAACAGTAAGCGCTGCATTTCCCAGTCCCTGGGTCCTTACGCCATTTTTTCCTCAATGTAGCTAAAGCCCTGGCTCTCTCAGATCCTGTGATGGTCCAGCAAGTAGAGTGAAATAAACTAGAGATAGCAAAGGCGCTTTCCCGCTGCCCCCTGAGAAGGATGCTGCTGGGGCATCTCCGTTCCTTTGCAGTAGGGCTGCAGCCGTGCTGTGGGCCTGGCTTCATCGGGGCCCCTCCAAGCCCTCTGCACTCCAGGGCTGTGGGCCAAGCTCTTGTTTGGAAAGGCTGAAGTCACAGCTTTGTCCTCTTAACACAAAGCTGCTCTTTCTGCCCCTGCCAGGGCTCTGAAGTGGAAAAAACCCCACACATGTCTCAGACCCCAGGACGTTGTTTTTTTCCTCTGTGGTCTGGGAATTTAGTGGTGAAGCGACGGTGTCAATCAAAACTGAAATCACAAAGCTTTTGGGGTGCATTTGTGTCGATTGCTGGCTAATCCAAAAAAATGCTTTAAAGGAAAAAAAATACCAAAAATGCTGTGTAAAGAACTTGAAGGGTGAAATTCTCAAGGAACCTCTGAGCTGCTGTGAGACTGCCCCTGTCACTGGTGGGAGGCCCGGCCGAGGTGTGCTGCTCCGCCTGCGGCAACATGTGGCCCTTGCACGCTCTTCCTGTGACCCCCTGAGCTCTCCCTGTGCCCGAGAGTCTCTGGTCCCTCTCCATGCGTGTCCAAGTTGGTGCGCTGCCCCTGGCGGGGCCTCTGGTAGCGGTGGCTCTTGCCCAGTTTGGAGTCATTCCCTTGCTGTGTGATGAGAGGACAGGGGTGGGTGCCAGTCTCGAGCGGTTGACCTGGGGTCTTTCTCTAAGCGCATGTGACTGTCCTCATTCCTTGTGGGGGGTGTTTCAGATGAAGGTTTCTTTCTCAGTGGCTGCAGGTGTCTTACAAATCAAGGTGTCTTAGTGGTACAATGACTGGTGACTTTTTTTTTTTACTTTTTTATTGTGTTAAAATGCTCATAAAATAAGCAAAATTTACCATCTTAACCTTTTTCCTGTATACAGTGGTATTAAATACATTCACATTGTGTGCAGCCGTCACCACCATCCATCCCCATAACTCTCTTCATTTTATAACCTGCAACTCTACCTATTAAACCCTATTCTCACCTCCCCCAGCCTCTGGTAATCACCTTTATACTTTCTGTCTCTCTGATTTTGACCACTCCAAGTACCTCAAAGTGGAATCATACAGTATTGGTCTTTTTGTGACTGACTGTTCAAGATCCCGTGAGATTCCCATATGAATTTTAGGATGGGTTTGTCTATTTCTACAAAGGATTTCATTGGGATTTTGATAGGGATTGCATTGAATCTGTAGGTTGCTTGGGGTAATATTGACATTTTAACAATATTAAGTCTTCCAATCCGTGAGCATGGGATGTGTTTCCATGTATTTGTGTCTTCTTTCTTTCAGCAGTGCTTTGCAGTTTTCATTTTCATTGTACAAGTCCTTTGCCCCCCCCCCCTTGGTTGAATTGATTCCTAAGTATTTTATTCTTTTTGATGCTATTGTAAATGGAATTGTTTTTGTAACTATATGTTTCTTAAGGAAAAAAAATACACAGCCTTGGTTTTATGTATGTTTCCTTTAGAAATGCTGAGATGTAGAAAAGAATTAAGAGGAAAATCAGTCATAGGCAGCACCCCCATCACCCGCTCTACACCTTGTCATTTTGGTGTTTATCCCTCCGTCCTTGTTTGCATGGTTTCACATGCATGCATCATACATGTGCACAAACATCTGCACACATATATGAATACATATTTTCACCCGCTAGGTTCCACTATGTTTCTCTAGACTCGTTCTCGCTAAACAGTATACATCAAAGACATCTTTCCAGTTATATACAGATGTTGCAAACACCCAGCGGAGACATGTGTGGCAGCTCTGATCAAATCAAACACACAATCCTCTTTTTTTTTTTTAGCCCAGAAAGGATATCTGAGATTCTTGTATTTGAGAGGTACAAGCACCTAATTTCACCTGGAAAAGCAGGTCCAATAAATAGAATTTTTGCTGAGCATTCTGTTTTATGGAAATATTTAAAGATGAGTGAAAATGATGTTAAATCTTAGGGCTAGACGCCCCGGGAACTGGGCTTTATCAGGAATCTGCAGTGGCTGGGCGTGTGTCTACCTACCTTCTTTGGCACTGGTTTGCCCTGTGGCTGCAATATGTATATGGACTCAGTGGACCAGTGGGTGAAAACATGAGGGTAGGAGGTGATGTCTTGCTCACTGCTGTGTCCCCAGTGCCAGCACAGCACCTGCTACACCAGCGGTGCTCAGTCCATGGCTGGCGTTGAAGTTACTCTTGAGCTGGGGGGATATTGGGGCACTGACGCTCTTGGTGTCTCTTTCAGGAGGCGAGGAGGCCAGGCCCTTGGTACGGGGCGTAAGAGGCCGAAGCATCAGCATGAAGGTGCCCACTCCTTCCCGAGCCAAGCAGGGGGCCTTCAAGACCATACCCCTTCGGTGGTCTTTTGGACACAGAGAGAAACCAGTGGTTGCATCTGTCGAGTTGGTGGAGTACTTGGAGTCTAGACGGAGACCTCGATCCACAAGCCAGTCCATCGTGCCGCTGCTGACGGGCGCTGCTGGCGGGGATGACAAGTCAGCGGAGCCGAGGTCAAATGCCACCGTCTCTGCTAAGGGTGAAGACAGTGAGCGAGCCGGCGAGAGAGCCCCCGCCGGAGCGTCCTGCCCTGCCGGCCGCCTTAGCCACTGTGCCGTCGCTGCAACCTCCTCGGATGGTTTGAACCCAGCAGGGACACTCAGGGAACCTGCAGGACAGGCCAGCAGGCTCCCCAAGCAGTTGGACCTGCCCCTCACGGTCATGCCCTCAGTGGAGAGCGAGAAGCGAGCCCGGCCCGAGGGCCAGAGGACCTCGGACTGGAAGGGAAGCGGCCAGGCGGGGAGCAGTGACAGAGCAGCCGCCCCCAGGGACGCTTCAGCCGCTGTGGCCGGATCCGAGCCCCACACGCGCCGGCATCCCTTAGCCAGGGCCAGGGCTACTGCGGAGGGAAGGGGCCCCGAGACAGACAGGCTCTCACAGGGGACCCTCACCCTGCTGAGGTCTGTGTTTTGGAGGAAGGAGAACAAGAAGAGTGACAAGGCTGAGGTGGCTCCTCAGGTGGCCCCGGCCTCCCTGGGGAGGGGCAGGCTGAGCCTGGCTGTGGATGAGCAGGCTCGAGTCCCGTCTCCCCTGAGGGTGCTGGGGGGCTCTGTCCGGTCTGCGCCCAGCTCTCTGCACCTCCCACGCAAGGCCAGCAGGCCCACGAGGGCCAGCGCCCCTAGCATGGCACAGAGGAGTGTGCCCGGGGAGCAGACTGCTTTTGGCGCCTCGCAAAGGGTGAAGTACCACACCCTGTCCTTAGGGCGAAGGAAAACATTACCGGAGTCCAGCTTTTGATGGTGTGTGCCAGTGTTGTGTGAAGCTAGCATCCTCTCAACTCTGCACCGAGCAGCTGCAGGCAGCCTATGCTGAAAGCGGGACTTTGGGAAGCCACTTGTCTCGTGACCCCTGAAAAATAAAATTTTTTTGGTCTTCACGTCTAGATTTCCAACACACCCAAAGACCTTCCTGTATTGTCGGCTGCTTTCCTCCTTACAGGACACTAGAGTGTGCTGTTGGGTCAGCACTAATTTCAGGACCTGCGTCCCTGTGCTAAAGAGCGACTGGATGTGAGCAGACCCTACAGCATAACTGTAGGGAAGGCTGGTTAATGCTAATCTTCAGTCTCAAATCAAATATTGTCAGTGGCTTCTCCTATTTAAAAAAAATTGAATTTAAATAGTTGACTTAACAGGAAAATATTTTCCTTTTAATGTTTCTCTGGGATAAAGCATTAAAGATGCCAAAAATGTGGTGGTGACAGTAAGGCAAGATTCTAGGAGAGAGATGATTGAGACTTTTAAAGAATATTTAATATATAATAAAATAATTAAAGATTTTCAAACTATTTAAAAAAGATAACTATTTTGATACTAGGACAAAAGGAAGCTCTTTTTTAAAAAAGTTTTAAGTATGAGATGTATGTACAATTTTAATAAAAGCCCATCAGTGAAATGTGGAAATGGCTGAATTATTCAAGTTTTATAAATGGTGTTGTTTTGTTCCTACTGAGTCAACTTGACTCATTGCTGTGGATATCAGACAGTCATTACTTGAGTTGTTACTGAAATTTGAAAATGCTTTTAAGTAAAATGACTTGCTTTATAAGAAGTAGAAAGCTCCTCGGGTCTCACTCCAGATCTCCCTCATTCTGGCGGGGGCCTGGGAGTCTGAGCCTGTCCGTCCTGTGTGCTGGAGCTTTGTGCACTGTCCAGCGGCCACTCTGACAAATGCCCTGTCACTATTCCTGGGAAGCTGCTGAGCCTGACCCCAGGCCTGTGGCCCAACAGTTGAGGTTACTGGTGAATCTGTACTTAAACAGTCTGTTTTCTAGAAACACTTCCTTTCTGATGGGAACCATTTGTTCAAGACACCCAACTCCCCAAATTTAGTTTTCCTCATACATACTGCATGACTCATTGCTATATCCCTACTACTTTTTTTTCTTATGAAGAAATAACGAGGTCCTTTTATTTTCCCTACGGAGAAAGATTGCTTACTTTTGAGTAAGAATGCTCAGGTGGGAAGATCTGAGATAACAGAAAGCGAAAGCGGGAGGACCAGCCACCTGACTCACCTGGAGGGCATATGTACACCATGGACCTGTGTGCATTTCAGAAGCGCAGGTTCTCTTCCAGGCTTGGCCCACATGCTCTCAGGCAGAGTAGAAGAAGTGGCTGTCCGTGCCCTCTTGGGTTATGGAAGCCTGGGAATCTTCCTGCTTTACCTGGCTCCTTCTCAGAGGTTGGTCATTTGCCATGTTTAGCTCCCATGCCCTTTCTAAGCTCAGCCTCACCTTTGTCCTTAGACGTGCACCCCCAGGCTTCTCCCCTATGAGGCCTCAGCCTTTAGAATACCCCTTGGGGCCTCGGTGACTGTATGGATGCTAGAAAGCCTGTCGAGGAGGAAGGAGCCTGAGCGCCTTCGAGAGTCTGCAGAGTGTGTACCCCAAGTCCCTGCCCTGGGACGTGAGGAAAGTCACTCTCCTTTGGAGAGCTTTCCCCTGGGGTCTGGAGGTGCCCAGCCAAGACCTTGGCTTCCTGCTGAGTAAACAAACCTCTTCAGAAATCCTAAGATGATGGAAGGGGACACTTAGGGGACCCTGGAAAACTTCGGCAAGAAGTAGTCTAAAAATTTTTGTCATTAAAAAAATATATGCAGGGTGAGGCAAAAGTAGGTTTACAGTTGTGAGTATGCAAAACTTTATTCTTATATTATTATTTATTAGTTATTGCATTATTTTCCACGTGAACAACTATAAACCTACTTTCGCCCAACCCTGTACATTACCTATAATGTCAGGGTCTATTGAGTCCTATTAGATGCAGTGACGGAATCAGAAAGGAATAATTGTGGCCCAATTAGAAAATATATTCTCACGAGAGGAGCGGGAAGAGCTGGGCAGGTCAGTGACGCGCAGCAGTGGCGTTGTGGCAGAGGAGGTGGCGATCACGGGGACTCTGGCACAGGCACCTCGGCTCGCTCCTTAACGCTTTGCCAAGGCCCCCTGGTCACTCTTTCGAGTCTTTTCCTGCCCCTTTAGCCTTTTAAGGACCGATCAGACCACAGTAATAGTCCATCCCGTTGGACAAGATGCACGAGCAGCTAGGTGCTAACGCCTTGGCTTTCGGGGTCTGCAGGAACACACTGAGTCTCTGAGTGGGGAGCACAGGAAATCAGGACAAACTTGCTAGAAATGGTGGGTGAAGAAGGAAGGTGAGCCCTGGCCAGTGTGGCTCGGTTGGTTGGAGGGGGATCCCGTGCACTGTAAGGTCGCAGGCTCGATTCCCAGTCAGGACACATACCCAGGTTTAGGGTTCGATCCCTGGTTGGGGTGCATATGGGAGGCAACCGATCTATGGTTCTCGCATTGATGTTTCTCTCAGTCTCTCTCCTTTTCCCTTCCTCTCTCTCTAAAATCAATAAAAACAACAACACACACATCCTCAAATGAAGACTAAATTAAAAAAAAAAAAAGGATGAGTCTTTTTTTTTTTTAAATATATCTTTATTGATTTCAGAGAGAGGAAAGGAGAGGGAGAGAGAGAGACAGAAATATCAATGATGAGAGAGTCACTGATCAAGCCCGCAACCCGGGCATGTGCCCTGACCGGGAATCGAACCTGGATCCCAGGTCGATGCTCAACCGCTGAGCCACGCCCTGCCAGGTGGAAGGATGAGTCTTTATGGCTGAGCTAAAAGGAAGTCAAAGAACCTCTAGGGAGCCACGGCCCTTTTAGTTACTAGAAAGCAATCCAAATTTTTAGCCAGATGAACTTTTTGGATAGCTTTCTCTTAAAGCAGTTGAAGCTTTCTCACTTTTATGAGAATATTTAGTTGGCTTGATATTTTCAAAGGGTTTACATTGTGGACACAGCAAAAGTGGAGTATATTTATGTGTACTGCTGGCTATTCATGATGTAAACCCTTGAATACCTCAATATCTGAATTAGCATGTCCTTAGTGAATATACATGGGATGAGGTGGCCCTGGGCCCTCTTCTGTTGGGTGGAACCCCTAGGAGTGGCCACAGTTCTCCCTCCTTGACAGCCAGGCAGTACCGAGCCCACTACTCTAGGGCCCTTATCTCACAGAATCGGGGCAGTCTGGGACTAAGGTCTTCTCATCAAGAAATCTCAGGTTTAAGGAATTCTGAATTACATATAACTGATCAAAAGAAGGAAATATTCTAATAAATCTGTTTTCTTATTTCTTAGTGAGGAGGCATGTGGAACGGAAGATAAAAAAGTAGGTCAAGCCCTGCCAGCGTGGCTCAGTGGTTGAGCGTTGACCCATGAACCAGGAGGTCATGGTTTGATTCCCGGTCAGGGCACATGCCCGGGTTTTGGGCTTGATCCCCAGTAGGGGGCATGCAGGAGGCAGCTGATCAATGACTCTCTCTCATCATTGATGTTTCTCTCTCTCCCCCTCTCCCTTCCTCTCTCTGAAATCAATAAAAACATATATATTTTTTTTAAAAAGTAAGTCAACATATTTTTCTTGTTTAAGCATTGAAAACTCAGTTTAATTAGGATGGAATTAGATTACATTGGGAGATGGGGTGGGCCTTTATTTGGGTAGAGTTGCGCAATTAGACCAAGAGATAGAGACAGATTGACTTATCTCCATCCACCCACCCATCCACCCAATTAGCATTTATTGACTATATACGACCCATCAGACATTGTTCTAGGCTTTGAGGGTACTCTGCTGGTTAGAGAGACAAAGTCTTTGCTCTCACAAAGCCTACATTTTAGAGAGACAGACAAAAAACCCCCCAAGTAAACACTCCCTTATAGCGGCGTGTGCTGAGAAGGAAAGGAAACAGTGATATCCAAAACTACTGGGAGACGACTGGCGATTACTGTGGGTTCCAGTTCAAACCCTGTTGACTAGAGACATTCTTAACTCACAGTTAAACTTTTCTAAGTTCTTCTGCAGTGAATATTTGGGTCCTCTTTCTGAATTTTTGTCTGGTTGGGTAAATTGCACTAACAGGACAGAATTTATTTTGCTTATTCAAATAACAAATATATTTACATGCAAAAAATCTTCCAGGAGAGGCATACAGGAAGGAAGCCATCAAGATAGAGGCTGTGGAATCCTGGAGACAAGAGATGGAGTTTACTTTATGGCTCTTTAAGTCTCCAGGGATCACACATAAATCAGTAGTGATGTATTAAGTTCCTCTCAACCTCTGTAGGGGGGAGCCAGACCCTGTGACTCACTGGCATGTCACTGCTCCACACAGATGGTGCATCGCTGGAAGGAGAGGCGTGTGCTCACACACAACTTGGGGGGGAGGTTGGACCCAGGACCCTAGTGTGTGCCAGGAGAGCAAGGTGAGAAGATTGTGAGCCACGAAGGCAGGGTTTGCCCCATCTTGCCCTCCACTTCTCCACCCTGGCCATGTCCCCTTCAAACCACTGCAGCCAGCCATGCACACCCAAGGCTGTGGGTCCCTTGATGGCATATCTGACAGTTTCTTATAAATGCCAAACAATGCTTTCCTTTCCATCCCAGTCCCGGTCCACCTCTCTACAGCACAGAACACTGTGGGTCATTCTTTCCTTCTGGAAAGTTCTTTTTCTTTAAATTTTTGTGACACCACTCTTTCTCAGTTCCCTTCAAATTTGGAGGGCGTGGGGTCGGGGAGGACCATCTTGGCAATGGAGAAGGCATAGCTGGAGGAAGCTTCAAGCAGCAGGCAACCATCCACCTGGGCTTAGAGGGATGTGGGCACAGGTCCACTGTGCAGGAAAGAAGGCAGGGTCGTGCTAGCACCCTAGCCCACAGTCCATTCCCTAAAAGAAGCAAATAACTGAGATACCATGTTCTCTTTGTCTAGAGCTGAGGGTCTGGGGACAGCTCACATCAGGAGGGTCAGTGAGGTGTCTTTGAGCTCTTTAAAGCCAAATGCAACTAACTTTCAGGTACAACAGTTGTTCTCAGCCTGGGGGTGGGGGTGGGGGTGGGGGTGGGGTGTGATCTGCTCCCCTGGGGACATTTGTCAATATCTGGAGACACTTTTGATTGTCAACTTGGGACTGAGGCAATGGCACCACTGGCATCTAGTGAGTAGAGGTTATGGGTGTTGGCAATCACCCCACAGTGCACAGGACAGCCCACAGCAAAGACAACCAGCTCCTAGTGCCAGGGCTGCCACGGCCCAGAAGCCCTGATGGACACTCTCCTCAATCTACTGCTCTTTTTAAAGCCACCAGTTAGAATTAGTATTTTAATCATCAAAAGCCCTGTTTTAAAGGTTTATGAGCAACTTATTTTTTTAAAGGCACTTATCCTCAATAAACATAAAATCACAAATAAACAGTATCATTTAAGAAAAAAAAAAGAAGACTATGCTGGAATCACCTTTTGGGTGCCTGGATCTAACTATGCCTGAAATAGAACTTTCCAGCTGCTTGGGTGAATAAATGTTTGAGTTGGGTTTCTGCCACTTGTAACCCCAAAAGTTATAACTGACATAACATTTGACTTAAGGATTCAAATGGTCAGCCACAGGGGAAAGCAAGGTAACAAGTGCAAGAGGCCTAGGACAACCAGGGTGGCCCCCGGTCCACTTTGACCCATGATTGGGTCATGGTGTATCTCCAGCAACCTAGCAATTCACTCTGCCGATGTAACCCACCTACTTCCAGGAAGGGAGGGGCAGCAGGCTGACAGCTGGTGGGGCCCTTCTTGGCTGGGCAGACCTCATCTTTCTGGTCGGTGGTGCTGGGCCATTGACCTGGGTCCATGCCCCTACAGTGGATCCAGCCCACCATGTTGATTGGACCCTCCTCATTCAGGGCACCAGGGTCCAGTGTTCTGACCCTCTATCCATAGCAAACTTTCCTCCTGTAAGCCCTGCCCTCCCAGCCAAATGCTCTGCTGATGTGGAGTAAGACATGTCACTGAGCAGATCTGTTTGGAATATTATGGAAATAACAGTTCTACCTTATCGGGGCTTATTTTGGTGTCGGAAATTCCCACAAGCAATTTTGGAACATGTAGGGCCCTTTGATGAGGAGTTGCTTAATTCTCTGAGGATGTACAGAGCCAGATGTGACTGTGGGCTCAGTCAATGCCCCAGAAGGATGCTTGTGTCTGCTGGAGAGACTGGTTGTTTCCTCTGGTTTTCGACTTCCCCCAAGGGAGTCTCGGAATTCTTCTGGTATTGGCTGTGTCGGTTAAGATCCAGGCTGAAAACAGAGATCCACTCAAATGGGGTGTATTAGTTTCCTGTGGCTGCTGTAACAAATTGCCACAGACTAGGTGACGTAAAACAACAGAAATGTATTGTCTCACAGCACCGGAGGCTGGAAGTCTGAGATCAAGGTGTCAGCAGGGCCCTACTCTCACTGAAACCTGAAAGGAAAATCCTTTGCCTCTCTCTGGGTTTTGGTTGTTTGCTGGCAATCATTGAAATTTTTTTGGCTTGCAGAGGCATAACTCCAATCTCTCTGCCTTGGTTATCACATGGCTTCTCCCTGTGTGTCTGTCTCCACATGGCTTTCTTCTTATAAGGACACCAGTCCCATTGAATTAGCCTTCCATCCTACTTCTCCAGTATGACCTCATGTTAACTAGTTACATCTGCAATGACCCTATTTCCAAATAAGGTCACACTTCTAAGGTACCGGGGTTTAAGACTTCAATATTTCTTTTTATGGGTGGCACAATTCAGCCTATATCATGGGGTATCCAGGAGAGTTTAAGGAAGGGGCTAGTCAAGGTCAAGGGAAACCAACAAGGTGATGCAGCTTCCAGGGCAAACGACAGCCAGGAGCCAGGACCACCCTGACATCTGAATGGGCAGAGGGAAGAAGCAGTTCCAGAGTGTAACCCGAGGGCACAGCTGCCAGACAGGAGCTGTGGCTTCATTGGCGGGTTACAGCAGCCTGGTAGAGAGAACTGGGGACAAAGTCCTCCTGCCTCTTTGTCTTCGCACCAGCCACCTACCAATGGCTGAACCTAGTCAGCAGCCGGGACGAGAGCATCCTCTGCTGCAGCCCTCAAGGCCGGCCTTCTGGGGAACTCAGGTGGGGAGGTAACAGGGCCTGCAGGGGCAGGCAGGTGCTCTCCTGGACACGGACACAGGACGTGGCTGTCTCCAGCAGTGCGTCTCTACGTGTGTCATCTTCCCACACCCATACTTTGGGGGGCCCCTGAAGCTGCAAATGGTATGCTCTCATCTCTAAAGATTCTGAGCCCTTCAGAGAAGTGCCCATGTATGAACAGTACATGCCAGGGGAAGTGTTTGTTTTCTCTGTTTCTTTATGCTTTCCCACTTTTCTAATTTAAAAATTTTTGTAGATATTGGGAGAAAAAAAGAGAGAACCACATTTATGTCACCCACGTGGAGTAGTGAGGGCTGTGTCAAGCTTGGCAGTGCCGCTCTGTGGTCTGGGATAGTCATTGGCCTCTGGAGTCCAGTCCTTCTGTGTCCCAGGGGCTCGCGTCCTCAGGCCGCCTTAGGTTGGCTTAGAGGATCGCAGAGCACGCTCACCCTGTTTTCTCATCTGAAATGGATTTGTCAGCCCTTCCAGTGAATCAAAGTGGATGTGGAGACAAAATGGAATCTTGGAGGGGAATGCTCATCGGAGACTACAAATTGCATATAATTTTGTGGGATTATAACTACTAACCTCTACAGTGTTTTAGTGGAAAGTAGCTATAAAATAGGTTTAGAGCCATGGTGACATCTGGTGGCCACTCCTCATGTTGCATTACACTTTCCCCCCTTAATTGAAAATATATTTTTTTTCTCTGTTTGAAGCTTTCCTGCACGTGTTCGTTTACTAGGCTGGTGAGATACCCACTCCCGAGAGGGCAGCAGAGTGTGAGTGGACACAGGGACATCCGAAAGACAATGAGGGCATCCAATCAGAGGGACACCAAGGTCCATGGACAGGAAGTTCAACTTCAGGACGTTTGGTTCAGTCAGTCCTGAAGCTGGGTCCACCTGCAGGTCTCTGGCCGCCTTGGCTGCAGGGCACCCTCTGTGGGGCCTCCGGGAAAGAGCGGAGCAGACCCACTGGCGAGGGAGGTCCTATGCTCCGTTCTTTCAGTGAATCCCCAGGGGATTGAGGTCTTTTCCCAAATTCAAGTTCTTGCGCTCCCAGAATGCAGCTCAGTGCCAGTGTGGGTGTGTCCCTGACTCAGCCCCTCCCTGCCTGCCACCCCCACCTCCACCAAAGGATCAGCCTCTTGGCCCCACTCCAATAAACTCACCTGAGAGGAGGCAGAGCTCTACAGGGAGCCGGTCAGGACTCCATCGCCTGAGTCTGTTGTTCCCCCCACCCTAAGCTCCCACCTGCCCTCCAATGATCCTGGTTTGAGCACCCCTATAGCATCCTACTCCCCAATAATAATAAAACCTCTCAAAAGGTAGCCGGGTACCTTGTTGACTCTAGGCCCGTCCTGCCTGCTGCTTCGCTTACTCTCCTGAATTCTGGTGCCGCATCCTGACCACCAGCCTCATCCAGGGTTTCACGGTAATGATGCGATCCTAGGTGCTTGCTTCCTAAACTAAGGTCTATATGTGTGCATTTGTGTACCGTATGTATGTTAGTTTTGTAAATAGCATGGGCTCGGGGAGGAAGTGTGAGCCTTCTTTCACCTATAAATATTAGAAGGCTTTGAATCAGCAGTTACAATATTAGTGCAAGAAGTGTACCTCCACACTTTCCAAGATCCCTAGAATCATTAACTTTTGTGTAAGAAAAACTAAGAGAAACACCCATCAATAACAAGGATGGCAGTTTTAAATGAGTTTGGCTTTGAGAATGTAAGCAAATGAGCTAGGTGGATACCCCGGGGCAGAAGTTCTGAACATTTGCTGCCCTTTAGAACCAACTGAGAAGCTCTATAAAAACAGTCGTGCCTGGGCCCCTCTGCCGACCAATTAAATCTAGGTAAGGGGCTCATTCAGATGTGCTGCCAGGACCGAAAATTACAGCTCCGCTCCGCTCCGCTGCCAGCCCGGGAGCTCCTGGCCACATGTGGCTATTAAAATTCAGGTTAATTAAAATTAAACAAAATTAAAAATTCAATTTCGTAGTTGCACAGGCTACATTTCAAGTGCTCAACAGCCACATGTGGCTAGTAGCTGCCACACTGAACAACGCAGATGATAGAATATTTCCATCTGTGGACCAAAAGGGGGCCACACACTAAACCTGACAAGCTCGGGGGAGGCCTGCATGGTGGCCTTGCAAACTCAGAGACTGAAAGTAACCCCATAGGAAGGCCTGAAACTGAACAACTTTCTAACTAAAAGCGAGTCACGGCGGGTAGTCATGTCCTAGGCTGACAAAGGTCAATCTTTTCCTTAACTGAGCCTGTCTGTTGTCTCTTTGCATCTATGATGACATGCCTTTGGAATGTCAGGGTAATTTCTTTCTTTCCGGACCCTCACCACACCAGAGCAGAGACCACAAAACCCCTCATTGTTATTGTTATCATGTTAATTGTTAACGGCTAACTCTCCTGTATCCACAAGTGTAAAAGGAATATGTGTCTATCATTTTACTTCTGATCCAGTCTCAGAGATGTCCCCACTTTGCTTTCTCCCGCCTCCCTAACCTGTCACCAGTGGATTTCATGGAACCCCTTGTGCCTCTTCCTCTGATTCTAATGTATAAAACAAGGTGCAAAACTGCCATTCTCTGGAGCCTTTTCTCAACCCGTTGAGATTTTGTCAAATGAACTCATAAAAATCCTCTACAGGTTTAAACGTTTCTTCTGTTGACACATCACGCAGACAGGTCTGCTTGGCAGGGCTGCCCTTAGGCTTGTTTTTGGAGGCTGATGCAGGCAAGTCGCCCTTAATAAAATGCAAGTGGTTTTCTGAGGGAGTTCCTCAGCAGACTGATGGCCATGGTGTGTGTGTGTGTGTGTGTGTGTGTGTGTGTGTGTGTGTGTGTGTGTGTGTGTGTGTGTGGTGTTAGGTCCATTTTGGTTCCTGTTTTTTTGCTCAGTTGTCACCCTACAGAGTCGAGAAGCTTCTGGAAGTGTGTCTTGGGAATGTAGAGTGGAGACACCCAGCGGCCCCCGGGCCACCCTTGCCAGGATGGTGGACATATCCCACCAGGAGGACAGGTTAGGAGGTGGCCTGTGCGGGGCCCCCGGTGCTGAGAGGACAGGAGAACCAGCCCTTGCCAGGAAAGCCTTTATTCCCATCAGGCTGAGCCACTGCCCTCTAGTGGTCAACCCTCCTCGGGGACATTGAGCTTCTCCTTCACCCCACAGGCCACCACGGCAAAGAAGAACTCTGGGAAGAAGGTGCGGATGTACACGGCGGCTTTGGGGATGGGGTTAGCCATGAACACCTCCTGCTTCTTCCGTCTCACCGTGCGCATCACCTCCTCCGCCACGTCCACGGGGTGCACCCCATAGGTCAGCTTCCTGGAAAAGACTGAAGAGCCCCGGGAGGGGGCAGGGGTTCAAGCCTCAGCAGGAGCGAGCGGGTCAGACCCCTCCGGGTGCCCAAAGACAGGAGTCACGGGCCACCTCTGCCTTCCACTGACCGTGAGGCCCTGAGCAGACACGACCCCTCCGCACCTCAACTTCCCCATCTGTAAAGAGGGTGCAGCTTCCTGCCCTGTTAACTTCACAGGGTGGTTATGGCCCATAGAGGGAGCCGAGAAAATCAAAGGTGTCGAATGGGTTCCGGGGACGTTGCTGATCATTGCTGCGGAGCTGTGCTTGTCAAGACCTCCCGCAACCATGTGCCCACGTGTTCCCCTTGGTTCCCTAACGCACACGGATCCCAGGGCAGAGCGCAGCAGCTCCAGTTAGCACAATCTAGCATAATAACAATAAGGTGTGTTTCCAGAGCACCTACTATGTGCTGGGTACTGTTCTAAACCCTCTGGGAGCCAGAACCTTCAGTCCTCCCAGTGACTCCATGAGGTGGATGGCACCATCACCCCTCATTTTTTAAAAGGGAAACTGAGACATGGAGATGAAAGGAATTGGTTGTGCTCAAATGTTTAATATGTGGCAGAGGCAAGTGTCAGATGCAGGCAGCCTGGCACCAACTCACTCCCAGCCTCTACTCTTCCAGGGAAAGGGGGAGCAGGTCGTTCTTAAAGACCAAATCCTGGTTATTCCACCCGAGGCCTGAAGACAGGCTGTTCATGGCCACGGTCACATGGCCTGTGAGTGGCTGAGCCCAGCTGGGCCCTGGTCTGTGGGTTGCAGGTTAGGGTTCTCTCTACCTGGTGCCCCTAGACTGAAGGTTTGGGGCCCCCTCCCTGCCATTAGGTGGTGCATCCCCCACTCCCGGTGTCATGCTTTAGGAACGCCCCCCCTGCCCAGTGAAATGTCTCCCCTGGAAAAGCTCACATTTACAAATGGAGGCCTCCCAGCTTCCCTGGCCTGGGTGAACGTTGTAGGACCGGATGAAGGTGGGGCTCACAGTGCTGACGACAACGTCATATTCCTCCACTTCGGCCCGGAGGCAGTCGAAGAAGCCCAGCGCGGCGTGCTTGGAGGCGGCGTCTGGGAGAGAGAGCAGCGGTGGGCACAGGGCCGGGCCCTGCTTCCCGGGAGGAGCGTGGAGACAAGCGCCGGGCGCCCGTTCATTCCTCCGCGCTCAGCGGGAGAGGCCCCGGAGCACGGGTAGGTGGGGCAGGGAAGCCCCGGGAAGGGGTGCGCAGAGGCAGAGCTGGGGTTGAAGCCAGTTTACCATGCGCCCACTGTGTGGCCTCGGGCAAATGACACTACTTTCTGAGGCTCAGTGTTCTTATCTTTAAAATGGGGATGATACCACCCTTGCCAAGATGTGAAGATCCAATGGGAACATATCTCTAAAATGCCTGGCCCAAGCTTGAGTTCCCACTCCCCCCCAGGAAGGCTGGGAAATAGGGCAGCTCTGGAAAACGGTCTGGCAGGCAGCGCCTTAGACGGTGAAACAGTTACCACGTGAGCAATGAGAACATACGTCCACACAAAACCTGGTCCATGAACGCTCACGGCAGCATTCATCATTCATAACGGCCCCAAAGTCGAAACAACCCAAATATCCATCAGCTGATGAGTGGATAAATAAAATGTGGTATGTCCATACAGTGGAATATTATTCAGCCATAAAAAGGAATGAAGCTCTGACACATGCTAGCACAAACCTTGAAACATCATGCCAACTGACAGAAGCTGGTCTCAAAGGGCCTCATAGTGTATGATTCCACTTACGAGAAATGTAAAATCTATAGTGACAATTGGGCTGGGGCTGTGCACCCACATCCGGAGCATGGCCTTCATCCGGCGTGGATCACGCTCTGCCAGGGCATGGCCTGACCGCCTGTGCCATGTGAACTTCTGGGGAGAGGGACCTTACTGTCATGTCTCAGGGCCTCCTATCGTCACCTGCATGCCATAGGTGCTCGAAAATAAGAATGGAAGGGATGAGAGGAAAGCCAACGAACCATTTCATTTCTGCACTGTCCTGTCCCACGTGACCTATGCCTAGTCCTTGACACAACACACTTAATCCTGTAAAACACATGACACAAGACGGGACATTTCTGTCCTGGCGACTTACAAGCTGTCCGGAACGGGATGCCAAGCTTCCCTTGGATGTTACTCACTAACACGATCTGGCCCGTCCTCCGGGAGATCATGTTGGGCAGCAGGACTGGAAAGCAAGGGACAGTGCGTCAAGGTTCCCAATCTGAGACCAAGTCAGGCAGCAGCAGGCGGACCTGCCCGCAGACCCGCCTCCTCCCCGGGCTCCTGTCCCCCTGGCTGCAGGATGAGTAGGGAATGGACACCCAGCCATCATCTGTCCCATTTTCCTAGGAGTGGGCTGGGCTCAACCTGTGAATTGCTGGGCAGCCTTCCGTGGCCCGCCCATGCGCCTGAGCGACACGATCTCAACAGTGAGGAAGGTAACCCCTTCTCAAGTCTCCTCTCCTGGCCGGTAGGGAGTCTCATGTTGCTCTCGTGTGCCTAACACTGTCTTGCTAATCTTTTCACAAAGAGAGGAAAGGCCTTGGCCCTGTGTCTGCGGAGAATTTGCTACTTTGTTTTGATTTCAGGTTTTCTTCTATTTATGGAGAGAGAAGGGGGTTTTTAATTTATGGTGGTATTATAAAGATTTCCTCCTAAAACATTCATTTAAAACTGAGAAAATTCAGAGGAAAAATCCGAAGTAAATAATAGTACGGGTGGAATAGTAATATGGCAAAACCCAAAAGACGCAACTTTCTGACCGTTTGAGTTTGAGATGGGCAAACTGAGACCCAGACCGCTGAGCAGATGTGGGTCGTAGGGCCTTAGAGGCCTGGCTGCGAAGCTAAGCCAGTCCTGGCCGGTTCCACCCCACCTTTTGCAATCCTCACTTTGATGTCAGCGAACCCTGAAACCTCAGAGGTTAACTGAAGGACACAGCTTGGCGTGTCCCCAGGGACTGGGCTGAAGGAAACTGTTATTTATCTCTGGGGCACCATTTCAGAAGCCCTGGGAGGCCCACATGGCTCAGTGGTTTTGTGTCGACCTAGGATCCAGGTGATCGGGGTTCGATTCCCAGTCAGGGCACATGCCCAGGTTATAGGCTCAATCCCCATCGAGGGCGTGCAGGAGGCAGCCGATCAATGACTCTCTCATCACTGATGTTTCTATCTCTCTCCCTCTCTCCCTTCCTTTCTCTCAAATCAATAAAGATATAGTTAAAAATCTATATATTTAGAAACTCTGAGAGATGATCTTTCTGCCCGAAATATTCTTTTTCTTATCTGCCATGGTAGCCATTCTCAGGGAGATCTGGGCTGTAGGGAGGGAAGCTCTACACTCACGCTTTCTGAGCCTCTGCCAGGGACCCCACTCCCTAGGTGGAGAAACCCCCAGGCTTCTATTCTTCCTCTTGGGGTCCCGCTTTGATAAACTTCTTGTGGGGGAGGGGCTTCAACTCTTGGTTCTGTTCCATGTCATCTCCAGCCCCAACCCCCTGGGCTTCAGACCCGCATTTGAACTTGGCAGCGAAAAATCTCCAAGCAGGAGCTGCCGCACTACCCTTGAAAGGGACTCCTGCCTTCCTTGTCTGCTGCAAAGGGATGGGAGTATTCTGGGTGTCCTGTACTGTGGGGATAAACGGTTTTCTTCTTCGTTACTGAGGATAGAAGCTCTACCCCTAAAAAACTGTCATGGTTAGAAGCAGACCCACTGCAAGGCTGATGGGTCAAAATGGATGCAAAACCTGAAGACAATGGTGCAGAGCTAGGGAGTGGGATCGGAGGGAGCCATGGATATAAATAAGAAGGGGGGGAAAGGGAAGGGCTTGGGGAAGGGGCCTCATGGGGGGGGGATATACCAGTAATATACTTCCAAAATCCTTTTCCACTCATCAACATGTACAGTTAGAATGCTGGACGCTTTCACCAAATAAGTAGGGACTTTTCTGAGGGCTGCTGGAGACCTCCTCTGGCATCGGATGACCGTCTGTCTACGTAAAGGAGCCCTCTCCAGCAGCTGGTGGCCCAGAAACCCAGAGGAAGGGCAAACTCACGAGACCTTTGGTCAGTGTGATGGGCCCAAAGTAATTGGCGTCCATGATCTTCCTGTCCAGCTCCAGGGAGATCTTATCGGCGGGCCCCTTCGCCTTCACGCTGGCGTTGTGTATGAGGAGGTCCACGCAGCCGTAGCAGCCCAGCACCTCTCTGGCCACGTCCTGCACGCAGCTGATGTCTGCCAGGTCTAGGAGGACCAGCTTTGGGGTGAATGTCTGCGGAGGCAGGGAGAGAGTCAAGACGCGAGCGGGGACACCTTCCTCTTCAGGCCGAAGAGCTACCTTTTCTAAATTCGGAAATTCAGAGCACATGAAATGATGACCATCAGTGATGTGGGAAAAGCAGAAACGACCACGGGAGGAAGGAGGGTGTTGCGGAATGCACCCTTGGGGACCAGAGCAGCAGCAGTGAAAACAAAAATCCAAACATGCAAATATGCTGTCATGAGTCTGCACTTTGAGCCACGGGGCCGCAGCAGACAAATCCAAGTGAATGTTGCCGTTCACAGCGGAGGCCTTCCTGGCTTACAAGTCACATCTAGCTTTTAAAAAAAATTTCTTCTTTTAATTTTTCAATTACACTTGCTATTCAGTATTATATTAGTTTCAGGTGTACAGCATAGGGCCTAGACACCATATAACTTACAAAGCGATCCCCCCGTAAGTCTAGTACCCGCCTGACGCCACACATAGTTATTACGATATTTTGGACTATATTTTTATGCTGTGGTTTGCATCTCCGTGACTGCTTTGTAATTGCCAATTTGTGCTCCTGAAACCACATCTAGCTTTGTAGACACATTTTTAAAAAAAAGTTTTAAATTAATTTTAGAGAGAGAGGAAGGGAGAGAGACTTTGATGAAAGAGAAACATGTATTGGTTGCTTCCCAAATGCCCCCCACTGGGGATCGAGCCCGCAACCCAGGCATATACCCTGACCAGGAATTGAACTGGCAACCTCTCCGTGCAAGGGAGGGCACTCAGCCAACTGAGTCACACCAGCCAGGGCCCACATTTTGTTTTTGATCAAAATCATGCACTTATCACAAGATTGAAGTACCATCTATGTTCCAGGCATTATGGTCAGTCCTACACACATGCTGCCATCAAGGCTCATTGTTGAGAGGGGTATGGATGGGAAAACTGATGATACCATGTGGTAAATGCAATCTCAGTGTTAATAAACTATGTAATCCTGAGATACATCCTTGAAAAGAGGGTTTCCTAGTCAAATTTGTTTGGGAAACATAGACTATTAAGTGTTCTTTTCGGAGATACACAATGCACATTAGCATATCAAAGACTCTGAGAAGTCCTGTGGTAAGGTACTCAACCAGACCGGCTTGGCTTACTCAGTATTTTCCCACCATTGACCTCTGAACTTTGTTTTCGCTCAAGGCCTAAGGACATCCCAGGAAACACACCTTGAAGAGTGATGTGTTATCCTATTTGCTCCATCTTTTCAAAAACCACACTTAGGTCTGAATTATTTTTGGCTATTTCCAAAAACCAAGTTCAACATCAAGGGCAAAGATTTAAAAAAAATCCTGACAAGAGCTCTGTAGGCAATTTCCTAAACAACTCTCCGGAAATGCTTTGAAAACCGCAGTGGCATTGAAATAAGTGTTCACCTCCCAGGTGACTTCTTAGAAGGGGACTTCATCCCACAAATTTTTTTGAAGAAAATATCTTTTGAGATATTACACCTGTGACATACCCTACCTTCTGGATCCTCTTTGGGTCTGACTTAAACAGAATGGGGATGGGGAGTCAGTGGCTAGAGAACACATTTTGGCATGGCGAGTGATCAAAATGAGTTGACCCCTTATGACTGGCAGACATGCCTGTATCAAGATTAGCGAGGCCATTGCTTTACACCCCCAAAGTAATCACCAAATTTCAGCCATTTGACCAAAGAGCTGCTCTTTAACAACCCATGAAGGCTAAGGGTGCCTGAGTTACCCAAGCTGACCACCGAAGGCCTTACCTTGCTGGGGTCGGCCACGCTGATCAAGGCGTCATACAGGTTCTCTAGCCTCTCCCAGTTCTTTCCACACAGCACCAGCCTCGCGCCGCCCGTGTGGAAAACCCGAGCACACTCTGTGGGAAGAAGGAAGGAGGGCAGGGTGCACTGTGTGGATGGAGCCACTGATTCAAGGGTCCAAATAATCTAAAAGTCTTAAGACCACAAAGTCTTTTAGAGGTCATTTCATTCAACCTCCTCCCTGGGCTGTAATTTTTTCTCATTTCTACTCCTGTGAATGGGAGCTCGGGGGGGGGTGGGGGGGGACACAGCCCCTCATTCATTAGATAGTTCTGATTATTAGGACTTTCTCCCTTAAACTGGACAGAGAGATGACCCTTTCCCAGGAGACCTCCAGGAACAGCCCTAAATAGATCTCACTCCAAGGATATTGGGAACAGCTAATGTATTTTTCAGACCAAATGCACTGGTTTTCTTTGCATTGTCTCTGTAGATAAATCCTCCAGCCAGGGTTCTTTTCATTAAAAAAGTAAACCTGCTTTCTGTCTAATTCCCAGCTCAGCCAATGCAGGACTTTCTCAAAGGGGCAATGGCTGGCAGACACACCGCATTCTTGTGTAGCATAACACCTATATTTAAGGAAAACAAAAGCTGACATATTTTGAGAATTTACTTGTCCCAGGGACTATTAAAAGAGATGTACAAATATTAGCACATTTAATTCTCACAATAACCCTATGGGGTAGTATCTGAGGTTGAGCTCCCTGGAAGCAGAATCAGAGACAGGGATTCGGGTGGCCTGGGTTTACTGAGGGAGTGCTCTTCAGAGAAAATCTACTGTGGAGTTAGGTGATGGGGTAGGTGCCAGGCAAGGATGTGGCTTCAGGTAAAGTCAAGCCTTGGCTGGATCCAAGGAAGGCTCTGGAGTGTAAACCCAGCTGCAGAGCTGTTCCTCCTGGAGGCCAGAGGACCAGCCTTTTATACACCCATGTCGACCAGACACTGGCTCTGTGTTGCCTCCCTCCGGGTGTGGGTGCAAAGGGTGTCTAACTCCTGGGCAAGTTAATGCCCACCTGGGCAGCCACAGCACCTGGGGAATGGACAAACTGGCCAGGTGTAGGGGTCTGGGAAGGGCACCACCACCACCTACTATGCGGGATGGGTACCTGTCACTGTCACATTTTACACCAAGCAGTGGCAGGCTTGGACTGACCCAGATGCTGAGGGATAGCTGGGCGGCACTGGGAGGCTGCAGAGCCTGGGGGCAGCCGCTCAAAGCGATCTATGGTTGTGATATTCTCCGCGAGCTCAGCAGCCTGGTGCAGGCGCAGAGAAGGGAGCCAGACAGTTGGCGGGACAGCACTGTGGGCGGGGCGTTATGGTGGAGACAGCGATTGAGGAGCTGGAGCGTGCAATCTAAGCCAGACAGGAGCAGGAGAGAAGGCAGGAGGGGTCGATAGAGAAGAAAAGTCGAGCCCTGGCCGGTTTGGCTCAGTGGCTAGAGAGTTAGCCGGTGGACTGAAGGGTCCCGGGTTCGATTCTGGCCAAGGGCACGTACCTTAGCTGCAGGCTCGATCCCCGGCCCTGGTTGGGGTGCGTGCGGGAGGCAACCAATCGATGTGTCTCTCTCACATCGATGTTTCTCTCTCTCTCCCCCTTCCACTCTGAAAAGCAATGGAAAAATATCCTTGGGTTAGGATTTTTTAAAAAAGAAAAGCCGAGGTCTGTGAAGTGTAGAAACAGGTGTGGTGGGGGTGACTGAGAGCCGGGAGCTGTGGTTTGTTCTGCTGACTGAGGAAAACCTGAACCAAGAAGTAACTGCGTTGCTCTCCTTTCCCGCCTGCACCCGGCAGGATGGCTCGTGCAAAGAAAGGAGGTGAGAAGAAGGGCCTTCTGCCCTCAAGAGGCCGTGACCAGAACACACCACCCATTCCCAAGCGCACCCGTGGAGTGGGTTTCAAGAAGCGTGTCCCTCAGGGACTCAAAGATCCGAAAATTTACCAAGAAGGAGATGGGACTCCAGATGTTATCATTGCCACCAGGCTCAACACTGCTGTCTGGGCCCTAGGAACAGGGAATGTCCCATATCGTATCCAGGTGCGGTTGTCCAGAAACCGTAATGAGGGTGAGGATTCACCGAACAAGCTCCACACATTGGTCACTTACGTTGTCACCACTTTCAAAAATCTACAAACAGTTAATGCAGGAGAGAACTAGCTGCTGATTATCAAATAAAACTATAAAACTCCAGAAAAACCCCAAACAAACAACAACCTCTGTTAACAATGTCACTTTGGATTATTAGGACCATAGAGAATGGAAGATTTCTCCAAATGCAGGCATTTTATTGAGAAATAGGCATGATGATCCTGGACGGCAAAATTCAATAAAGATGTCAATCCACCTACTGTGAACTTGAGGCAGTAAATCAAGATCCCAACATGTCTTGGAGAGTGACAGAAAGATAGTAAACTTTACTTGGAATAATAAATATGCAAGAAAAGCAAAGGACATTTTGATAAACAATAATGGGGATGGACTAACTCTCATTTATTAAAATGTATTATAAAGCAACAGTGGTTTAAGTATAGATAGAAATATTGATTAAAATAAGCCAAGTATTCCTAAGAATTTAGTGTATGATAAAGTTAGTATGCTGAATCAGTGTGAAAACATATTTAAAAAGTGGTATTTGGACTACTGACTATTTGGGAGGGGCAAAATCTAGACGCAACATACCAAAATGTATTAAATAATTAAATGTAAAAACAGGACCATAAAAGCACTACAAGGAAGGAGAGATGAATTTATAATCCTGCTTTGGGGAAAGATCTTTTAAGCATGACACTAAAGGGAAGAATCATAACAGAAATGATTTATAGATTTTTACCCTTAAAAGAACTTTCCTTACATCAGAAAACATAAATAAAAATTAAGAGCAAGATAAATTGAGGAACTTGTTTATAATATATATGTCATAAAAGGGTTAATTTATTTGATCTACAAAGAACTCTCATAAAGTAATAGAAAAGATAAAGACCCTAATAAAGAAATTGGCTAGTGAGATGAGTAAGCAATTCACAAGAGGTACAGAGCTAATATGCAGAAGATAAAAGTTCAATGTCAATAACATAGAAATACAGATTAAAACACATCACTAATTTTAATCTATCAGATAATCAAAAACGGAACTGGTAATAGTCACACATTCAGTGCTGGTGGGAGTGTAAACTGCCAAAATCTTTTAGAAGAAAAATTTGACCGAATTCTTAAAAGTAAGTATGGACTTTGACCCAATTATTTCACTTCTGGGCATTTATTCTAAGAAGATAATTTAGAATTACTTCGTATGTCTCGGTACCATAAAAAGAGTAAAGAATTGGAGGTGATTGCAAATATCCAATATTACAGGAGATTGGTTAAAGAAATGAAGGTAAATCTATGTCAGATATTTGAAGCCTTTACGACTGATAGTGCAAAAATGGGTTACTGCAATGAAAAGAAGTTCATGATATAGGAACTAAAAAAAAAAAAGATTCAAAACAGTGTCCAATACAACTCCATACACTTGACTTTGTATATGTGTATAACTGGATGTTAAATTGAACATATGCATATGTAACAGGATTTTAAATTGGAAGTTTGACTGAGACAAATAGATATAAAATTCCAAAGTTAAATGCAGTTTTTCAAAGGAATTAACTAAAAGTCTGTTTCATAGAGCTATTTATCCCAAAATAGGACACAAATGGACCAAGAAAGAAGAGGGGGGATTTTGAAAGAGGAAGTTTGGGAGAAAGAACTGTCGTGTGAGCATTTGCCCATGTTCTCCACCCTAGAGAGAAGGGTGCCAGTGGGACGTCTAAACGGCCTGCTGTGAGTCCCCTGCAGCTGGGAGTCCCGACTATGCCTGAGTCACACCTGAGAAATCTATTGGGAGAGACCACGGGCCCTCTCCCGGAGCCGAGGGGAGGAGGGCTGTGGCTGTCCCACAGGTCCGTTTGTATTGAAGACGCCACCACACGACCACAGTGGACCAGAGGTAGAGCGTGGATTGGCTGGGAGCTCTTTTGAACTCTGCCCAAGGGGACCTCTCAGAAGGGCAGTGGGCTCTGAAACAGAGGGCCTGGGAGGAGTGGACCCTCGAAAACTGGAGCTGAGCCTAGACTGAGCAAGCCGAGCTCACCCCCTTCACGGAAAGTGCAAACGAATGTTCCCAGGAGCCCCTCTGCTGGATGCAAAAAAAGAAAATGCCACGAGAGACAGAATCAGACTTGGCCTCAGATGCGTACTAGGCGAGGAGCTTGAGGCCATCTCAGAACAGTGTCGGGCAGGCAGACTGACTTCCCACCCTCCTCTGCCTCCTCCCTCCCTCCCCCCAGAGGGTCAGAAGGAGCAGCGCCTGGCAGGGAACCCGCCCTCCAGGGAGGGGCGGAGGGCGCAGAGCTCAACTTCAATGAGAATTGGCACATTTACTGGTGTATTGGACCGGGCATCCCAGTTTCTGAGTCACAGTTATAGCCACAGGGTTTTGCATAATCTAATAGTATCAGAAAAGTCATGGGACTACCTGATTTTTTAAAAAACCAA
The DNA here is from genome assembly GCF_054644295.1 of Miniopterus natalensis. Lineage (NCBI taxonomy): Eukaryota > Metazoa > Chordata > Mammalia > Chiroptera > Miniopteridae > Miniopterus > Miniopterus natalensis. The sequence continues at coordinate 8,485,820 of NC_142097.1, read as the reverse complement.
GATGCAGAGGAGGTAATGGCCCCTGCAGGTCTCACCACAGCCCCGATTCCGCTGGTTACACCTCTGAGCATCATAAAGGAGCAGAAAGAAGACAGGAGGAGTGAGTGTTCCTGAGTGGGTGCCGTTCTAGGCATGTTTTATGTTCTTTTTACTTAAAAATTCTTTCATATATATGGTCTTTATAGTAACAGAATTCGTTTGGAGGGAGGAAGCCTTTTGCTGCTCAGCTGTAATTCTGAGCGGCAGCCACAGTGGGTGTGGGGCAGTCATGCTGGTCAGTCACGTTGGTTGGGGTTTTACAGACCAGAGAAGTGAGGTTCAGTGACAGGAAATGATTACCCAGAGTCACAGCTGGTCAGTGGTGAAGCCAGGACGTTAACCCAAGCAGCAACATTTTCCACACCAGGCTGCCTCTCGGCCCGTGCCCGCCACTGAGAAAGGAACATGCTGGGCGTGGGGGTTGTCATCCGCCCATTCTCCCACCCCCTCTCGTAAGATGGGCACGTGCTCACAGGCTGGGCGCTGGGGCAGATGAGAAGTCTGTGGCCAAGAGCCGGACCAAACCTGTGGCCTTGGCCTCCTCAGCAGAGGAGACAGGAGTGTCCTCGACCACCACCCCATTTCCCCTCTTCTCTGCTAATACCGTCCTTTCCCGGGTGCACCCGGGAGACGGAGCCCAGGGGTGCAGCCATGCTCTGGTCCAGCAAACCCCAAAGGCATGCTCTCAAATACACGGTGCTCCGTTCTTGCTAAGGCGTAATGTGTACCTGGGGGTTCTTACTTCTATTTGTTTTGGGTTCGCTCAGTACAGGCTTTTCCTTTTCCATGCACCAAACACAAATGGAGCCCTCAAATCTAAGAAGCCATTGACTGTAAGGCACTTCCTGACATCAGAGAGGTTAAAATGCCAAGAGGTGGCCTGTGAATATTGTCAAGGGCTGTTGATTGAAAGACAATCAGCTGACTTCAGAAATGTTTGAAGGTGAATCAGTGTGTGTCTCAGAGGTGATGAAACAGGCAGGGCTGTGCTCTCTGAAGCGCAGTGGTTAGGGATTTTGCGAGTTACTCTTGCTGCAGAGACAGCGGGGACAAGTTGACTCGATTCTTGACTTGGCTGAGTGGTGTGAGCTTGGGTGAGGGTTAGATGTCCTGACCTTTGGCTACTCGATCTCCCTAGTAAACAGCTTGGCGCTGGGCTCCTTGCTGCTCCCACGGGTTTGGTCAAGTTCCATGGACCAGGGCTGTGCTGTGGGCTGTGCACAGCCTGTGCCGTCTGCTCAGTGCCGCTCACTTTTCTCTTGCCTTGGGCCTGAGAAATGGAGCGGTTTGCACCTAGCATCGTTGTGGCGAGCAGCGTGCTCTGGCCAGGTGTTTATTTAAGGTCACACACACCCAGTTACTTCTAAATACTTGGACTTAATTTTTCTACTTTGTGTTCCTTTGCAGGGTGGGTCCATAGCGTACAGTAAAGAAAGTGGTGACAATAGTGGTGACAGGACTAGACCATAAACCTGCGAAAATGCCATTTTGCCCCCGAGATGTATTCCCTGGGTACCTGGTCTGTCCAATGTGAGACTGAGACTTAATGAGACTTGAAAATAAATAGTAAGACTACTAAAACAAACACATATCTCTCAGCAATAGCTAGAACAGTAGCCTGTCTAGTAGGAAAGAAACAGAAGAACTGAACAGCTTCCTCACCAGCAGGAGCTAATGGACACTGCGGAACACTCTGCCCCGAAGCCCCAGGATGCACACTCACTCCAGCACCCACGGGCCATTCATCCAGACTGGCCACATCCTGGGCCATAAAACACACTCGACAAATTTAAAAGAATTGAAATCATGCAGAGCTTCTTCTCTGACCATATTGGAATCTAGTTAGAAACCAATAAAACAAATATATAACAGCATACTTATCCAAATGAGTGCCTCTGCTCATCAGATGGCCAATTTTAGAGGCTATTTATTAAGTAAACTTTTTTGGGAGGTATTTACTATATGCCAAGCTTTGAGCTAGGCAGTGGGGACACCACAGGTGAACAAAACAGTCTCCAGCATAGGGGTCCTTGTGTCTACAGACCAACCGGGAAGCACACGGGGCCAGCACAGTGAGAAGGGCGCCAGTGTAGTGAGGCCAGCTCCTCAGGGACCTCAAGGTGTCAGGAAGGCTTCATGATGAAGGGGCCTCGTGTGGCAGCTGGTCTGATGCTAGATGGGCTTTTCCACTCAAAGAACATGGTTTCCCCAAAGACTTTGACTCCGAGTGTCTGTAAGTGGCTGTCTCGGCTCCAACTCCCCAGGACAACCGCTGCTTCCTGTTCTTGTGTCTGGTCTGGTTGACAGATGTGTGTGCCCTGCTTTGTCCCTGTGGAAGATGGGGTTCGCGTTCCCCTCCCCTTTGAGTCCTGAGTATAATGGTCTAGGATATCTTCCTTGGGAACTGCTTCTGGGACCCACACAGGGGCTACACAGAGAACCTGGAGTATCTGCCTTATGCTTAAAAGAAATACACGGTGAACCCAAGCCTGTCACCCACTGAAATGGAGCCCATCACGGAAGCAGGCAGACTGGCCCCCACTGGGACGCCCAGGGGAGTGAGGCTCTGAGAGAATTCCCAGCAGGAGGTTGTAAATGTTCTCACGAGGGGCACAGTGGGGTTAGACACCCAGCCCCCAGAGGGACTCTGGAAGGGGCAGTGCTGGCCTCAGCACTCAGGATGCAGTGAACTTAGTGGACACGAGTTAAGTGACCTATGGGTGTTTAGCAGGGTGTGCTCTACATTTGATTAAAAATAACAAAACAACAGCAAAAATTACACCCTAACTATGTAACACATGGGGCTGCACTGCCGTGGTTAGGAAGGACAGTCAGAATCTTACAAACCCAAGGACACCGTGTCACAGGTGTCACCAGGGAAAGGGCCACCCAAGACCATCTAATGTAGGGGCTGCAAACATAAAGGCCTTTACGGCCAGGAGGTAATGTGGCTGAGAGAGCTGGGTTCAGTGCGGTGCGTAGGGATCGCGGGGGTGCGGCACACGGGAGCCTCCCTGCACGGTCATCATTCTACCATTGCTCACACCTGCGTGGTACCCACCACCGCTCTGGCCCCTGCTCTAAGGGCTCCCCATCTAGGAATTCATTTATTCCTCACAACAATATTATGAGGTGGAGATTACTAGCGCCCTCACTTACGGATGAGAAATCCAACGCAGAGAAGTGAGACCGCCAGCTAGAAAGTGGTAGAGCCAGGAACTGAACTTGGCTCCCAAGTCTGGGTTTATAACCGGCACACTGCCCAGCTAAGGGCTTTGCATTTCAAAAATTTCTGGAGACTCTATGAGCACAAAACAAGTCACACCTGCAGACTGTGAGGTCTTTGAGTTTGCAGCTCCAGATATTTCAGTGCCCTCATCTCACAGGCAAGGAAGCTGCGGCCTCCAGAAGAGATTTGCACAATGTGTGACTTGCTGGTTAATGACAGACACTAGGAGAGAACACAGCCCTGACCCCACCCGGCTAGCAGGCTTGCCCGCACCCCACCCTGGGGCTGCTTGTCCCTCAGGGCAGGAGGGGGTACAGTGGGGGTGACACCAGCTTACCCTTGCCCAGCCCTGAGATGGCATCGGTGATCACCACCACCTTGTTCTGCACGGCTGACTTTGACCACAGCCTGGACACCTCTTGGTAGATGAAGAGAAGACCGCTGATTCCCAGGAGCAGCAAGGGCAGGATGAGCACAGCTGTCACCCCCATCTTGTTCTGGCAGAAATGGCGAAAGGAACTGGCTTTGCAAAGGGCCTCTGATCACGACGCTGGGGCCGGGGAAGCCCAAGGCTGCAGGGTGCAGCCACTCATGCACCAAGCCCTGCGTGTCCTCTCCAGGGAGCTGGGCTCTATGCAAGCCCCAGGGCAGATTCCGAGCTGAACACCCTGCTAATCCCCAAATGTCCCATAAAGAGGAAATTACTCACGGAGTCTCTGAAAGCAAAGTGAATCCAGGGGCTTGCCCTCCCGAAGGTTAATTATAAATTTAATTAAAATGAGTCTGCATTTTTGGAAGGAAATCCATGTGTTAAGGCCACTTGCTTGGGCCCTAATGGCTATTTATAGCTCTCAGTGCACTGAAGGGCTTTTCAGGGTAAATATAGTGTCTGTTCTGATATTGGGGACACATGCTGGCCGGCTCTGATTTCAGAGCTCTTGCCAGGGCTTTTACAGCTCTCTGGCTGCCTGACTGAGAGGCTTCCTCTGCAGTTTGAGGCTGGGCATTAGGGATCAGGACCTGGGATTCCAGCACAAGCATCCTCGCCCTCACTTCCTGTGACCCTCCTATCAGGTAGCTTCCAGGTGGCTCAGGCAGGCCGGGCAGTGAGCCATGGGGCTTCCATTCTGGTTGGGGCTGAGAAGCATAGAAAAACAGAATGGAGCCTGTTGTACAATAAACCACCCGGAGGGGTGAATGAACTGTTAGAAAGCACAGTTTGGGTGTGTTTCTCATTAGTCACGGTAATCCAGCTCCCTGAGGCTTAGCTCCCTCATCTGCGAAATGGGCATAGCAGTATTGTCTTGCAGGACTGTTGGGAGGAAAAATAAGAAACTGCCTATCAACCTGGAATAGACCCTGTCTGACAAGAAGACAACTATTGTTATCTTTAATGATTAAGAATATTAGGAACTTATCCCAAATGTTAAATATTTTTTTAAATTAAATTTATTGGGATAACATTGGTTAATAGGATCATATAGGTTTCAGGTGCAGATTTCTATGATACGTGATCTGTATATTGTACTGTGTGCCAACCAATCAAAGTCAAATTATCTCCCGTCACCATATATTAGGCCTCTCTTCAACCCCTACCCCCTTCCCTCTGGCCACCACCACACTGCTGTTTGTGTCGGCGAGTTTCAGTTTCATATCCCACATATGAGTGAAAGCAGATGGTTCTTAGCTTTTTCTGGCTGGCTTCTTTCACTTAGCATAATGTCCTCAAGGTCCATCCGTGTTGTCGCTAATGGCAGTATCTCGTCCTTTCTTATGGCTGAGTAGCAGTCCATTGTGTACATGTACCCAGCCCTCTATGCAGGACACTTGGGCTGTCTCCACGTTTTGGCCGCCGTGAATAATGCTGCACTGAACATAGGGGTGCATATATCTTTGTGAATATATGTTTACGAGTTTCTCGGGTATATACCCAGGAGAGGGGTTGCTGGGTCAAAGGGAAGCCAGAAGGATTAAAAATGGGGAGATTTAAATAGTTAATCTCCAATTCAAGCACTAACACCATTAAACCCAGAAGGCCTACCGTAGTGACATTCTAATTTGCGTGGTGAGGACGGTTGGGCTGACCAAGAAGTGGGCCAAGGAGCAGTGCGGGGGTGGGGAAGGGGGGCGAGAAGATGCATTTCTTCCTTGGAAATTAAGACTGACCAGGAACATTAAAAAACCAGCAACTTTTTATTGACTGCAATCTCCTAGAAATGTGTACATATCCTAAGTGTGACGCTTCCTGAATCTTCGTAAACTGAACACGCCCCTGTAATCAGCACCCAGATCAAGAAACAGCGCGTTGGCAACATGTCCCGCCACATCTCTCCCAGCTGTAAGGGTAACTGCTTCCTAACGTTTAAAGGCCTCTGTTGGTCTTACCTGTGCTTGAAAACATTCCTTATATTTAAATAGATCACAAGTTCTTTCTGTTTTGCTGAGCATTACACTTGTGAGATGCATCCATTATTGTCGTGTGAAGTTGGTGATCTTTCATTTCACTGTGTGAAGACACCTCACATTTTTTATTTATTCCTGGGAGCGGGCACTCGGCTGGTTGGCCCTACAGCGCTGTTACAGATAGTGCTGCTGCAGACACACATGGCTTTTGGTGACATGAGCACTGTTTGAATGCGAACGTATTAGGCCTTTTGGATGACAGAATAAGGAATTTTGGCTCTGATGACCTTCATGTCTGAAGACATTGGCTGCAAAAAGGAAACTGAAGAGGTAAATGTGAAGTCTACCCACTGTCTTAGTGTCAGGATTCCTTGAGCTAAGTCCTGGTATGTCACTCCACCCCCATAGGCAGGGAGGGAGGTATTTTAAATTCACTGAAATTACGAATTAGAAAACTTCTGAAGAGCATTATTTTGGAGGAACAGCTTACATTGGGAGCCTTAAAATATTATTAATATTATAATGTCTCCATGCCAAGGTTGGTTTTATTAATATTGTGCAAATGTGGCCACTGCTGTGATTGATACTTTACAAGTCCTTTGTTTGAAGATCAGCCCCCAGAGGTACAAGATCCTTTGTAAAAGAGGCTATATCTGGGTCTGCTCTGGTGTTGACGGCAGGCCTCTGTTTAAGTAGATTCAGCTGATGACAGTCACCCACCCACGTGTCCTAACAGCTCAACCACCACTTCCACACAGTCATGCAGCCTTCTAGGTGCAGTCTTCTATGCTGCTGAAAACAGTGAACCACTGGACAGTATTCCACCTAAGAATAGTAAACATCCCAGATTTCAGCTTAATGCTTCCAGGAGATGACTCAAGCTGTCCATACATATCGTTCAGATTCTTTAATTTATTTTTCAACCATTATTGTTGCACAGCTATTATGAGCTGGGCAGTGTTCAAAGTCTGAGGACCACAGCTGTGAATGAAATAAAGGTTGGTTTTTAACCTCTTGCTTTGGGAAGTGGATAATAAATCCACAAGTAAATAATTGCAGTGTGTCAGAAGGTGATAAGTCCTGCAAGAGCAAAACAAAATCAGGAGAGCAGTTGTGTCCAGGCAGGAAACAAAATCACCCTGGACCACTCAAGTGGAGAGACTTTAATGGAAGATCCTTACAGGGCTATGGAAGGGTTAAAGAAACACATAAGGGCTGAGAGGCACCCAGGGGCCAGCAACGAGGGATGGAGAAAGAGTTACTGTAGCCCAGTGAGAGGTGGAGCTTGGGGGGTGGGCATCCAGCAGGTTCTATAGTCATGAGGAGTCACAGCTACTGCCAGTGATAAAGGGCCAAAGCAGGAGGACACACCTTGACGGCTCTTTCTCCAGCCTCTGATGCCATGGCCACATTAAGCAAACATGGGGCAGGCTGGGAAGAGGCCAACCAACAGTAACTGCCTGGGTAACTTGCCTACCTGATGAGTAAGAGCTCCTGTGTGATGATTACTCCCTGGAGAACATTCTCACAGTTCCAAATATGTTCATACTCGGTGTCATTACAAGAGGAATGTTCATACACCTATTCCCCCAATTTTCTTGTCACCAATTTTTTCCCCATTGTCTCTGACCTATTGGCCAACGCGTTAGCCAACTGCTGATAGGTATGAGTAGATCTGTACCTCAGGCCATCTTCCTTCCAAAGAAAGCAGACAATAGGTATTGTTCAAAGTTCTGTGCATAGAAGGTTTTCCTTTTGCACTGTGTGTCAGAGCCACCCTTGATGGGACAGTCCACCTCTAGCTGATGCCAGTATATCAGGTTCATCTGCAAACCAGTCCCACCTTTTCCCTTTAACAGGGAGCAAAGGCAGCCAGTCGGCACAGGTAGGTATCACGGCGTGTTAAGGCAATGCTCTAGTGCCTTTCCACCTGCTCAGGTCCAAGATCAGGCCTCTCTACCTGAGGCCACCCCTGCAGGGCTGATAGCTGGCTGTCTGCTGACTGCACTACCAGCACCCAGGGCAACAAGTCCCTTGTTGAAGAGGAGTCGGGTGGCGCATCACAGTGTCTATCATAGGAGAGGGGCGGAGGCAAACGGAGAATAAGTCACTCTCAGAGGTGACCAGAGGAAGTCTTGGTGAAAGAGGGCATTTGAACAGATGCCTGAAGGAAGTGATGAGGTTATATGGGGGCAGAGTGGGTTTGATATTTTCAAGGGGCAGCAAAGAGGCCAGTGCACTGTTGCACAGTGACAAGGGAAGGGCGAGTCATAGAGAAGGTTAGAGAGGGCATTGAGGGTTTACGTGGACTATAGGACATGGCTAGAGCTTTGGCATTTGCTTAAAATGAGATGGTGATCCTCGAAGAGTTCTGAGGAGAGGAAAGACATGATTTAACTTTAATGTATATGTATGGTCCAGGAATAGATTGTAATGGGACAAGGACTGAAGTAGGGAGACCAGATGGGGACCTTCGCAACAGTAGCTCAGGTGAGCGGTGAGGATGGCTTTGATTTGGCTTCACTGGGTAGCATCTAAGGTGGTCTGAGGTGCCTGGGTTTAGACATATTTTGAAGGTACAGCAGACAGGATTTGCTCACAGGTTGGATAGAGGGAAATAAAGGAAAGAGAGGAATAAAATTTACTCCTGGATTTTTGGCTCAAGCAACTAACAGGATAGAGTCCCTTATTTTTTAATTATTATTATTATTATTATTATTATTATTTGAGAGGAGGAAGGTTACAGGGGGCAAAGATTGGGAGTGGCTGGGTGCATTAGGAGTTTGGTTTGGTCTGTATTAATTTTGAAATCCCTGTCAAACCTAAGCGAAGGTGTTGAGTAGAAAGTTTGGTCTGCCAGTCTGGAGATAGGTCCAAGAGAGAGGTCTAGGCTTAGGATGCACTTCTGAGAATTATCACAGATGGGTGCTATCGATGGACATGCAATGAGATAAGGTCACCTAAGAGATGAGTGTGGGCAGGGGATATCTGAGGACTGAGCCCTTTGCACTCTAATATTGAGAGGCTGGGGACTTGAAGAAGAATCAGTAAAGAGACCGAAAAGGTGTGGCCAGCGTGGTGGCGGAGACACAAGAGAGCAGTGTCCTGGGGTCAAATGAGGATAGTCTTTTAAGAAGAGAGATGACATTTTGTGTTTGATGCTGCTAATTGGTCAAGTAAGACAAAGTCTGAGAAGTGACCTCAGCTTTAGGGACGTAGAGTCACTGGTGCTGTCGACAGGACTCTGTGAAGGTTCTCCTGAGTTTTCAGTTCTCCGTCAGCCTTACTGTCAGTGGTTCCGTAATGAGCCAGCCCTGCAAGGTGGTTCATGATTCACCCAAACTCCCTGTACCTTACTCTTTGAAAGCACAGTCTTCTGCACACCTTGTATGGCTTCACCAAGTCTGAAAGAGGCTCAGACTAAAGAGCCACAAGCTTGGAAGATCCTCAGAGCCACAAGCCTGCAAGATCCTCAGAGCTTGGTTGGGTAACATTAGGCAGCTTCAACTTTGACCCATGACCCTAGCGACGGGGAAGAGGCAGCACAAGGCAGAGGGTCCTCTGGCGTGGAATTATGTTTGCACTCACAGGTCTCAGGGAAGTTTTAGGTGTCCCAGTGAAAAGTCAGGTCTGCTAAGCTGGCGGGGGTTTCCTTTTCTTTCAACTTAATTGCCACAGACAGGAGATGTTCCAACCCAAACACACTCTTTAGTCTACAAAGAGATTCTTGTTCCAAATCCCTGTCTACTTTACTGCTCTTCTTAGGAAAGAAGTCTGGAAGGGAGTGGAAGGGAGGGAGGGAGAGAGAAACAGCGATGTGAGAGAGACACATTGACTGGTTGTCTCCTGCGCGAGGGGAGCGAACCTGCAACCAGGTACGTGCCCTTGACTGGGAATTGAACCCGTGACCCTTCGGTGCACAGGCCGATGCTCTAACCTCTGAGCAACACCGGCCGGGGCTCTTCTTTTTTAAAAAAGATCTGTGACAACCATGACAAAGCCTTTACTTCTGACAAATCTGACTGGTGGGTACACACATGTCTGTTACATTATTTTATAATATTGAAATATTTCCTAATTGAAAAGAGAAAATAAAATAAAAAGAGAGAGAAGCAGATGGATCCTGATATCTTATGACCTCATCTGGCCTCCCAAATTCTATGTTCAAGTTGCTGTCTTCTTTCCTTCCATGTTGTCCCCTGGGAAAAGATGTCTCTCTCACGCTTCATGTGACCATTTACAAAAACAAGCACCTAGTTTTTCATGCGGTACCTTATTTCTTTCTTTCTGGTGCAGTGGTTGATTTAAGAAGAGCGGATAATACAGTTGGTCAGCCATCTAAGTGACAGAAATGTCCTTTAACTTTTAACCTTGGCTGTTCTCCAGTCCCCCCAACGTCCCTCCTGCCGCACAGCACTGACTCGTCTCTACAGTTGGCCCCGAAGGCAGCAGTGCGTTCTCGGCCATGCTTGCGTCTCCACGACACCACACAAAGTTGAAGGAATGAAAAATGTTTGCGTGGCAGGCCCGCTAACCTTATGCTGGTCTTCGAAGAAGCCCCCCTCAGCCCGCCTCCCAGGTGTGGCTCCCCTCGGGGCTTGTCTGATGACAGAAACGCAGCTACGCTGCCAATTCCAAGACCATAATCAGTGAGACAGACTCTGAGCCAGCTGGGTGAGCTCGGGGCTGAATTCGCTAATCTGGAAATAGTTGGCCTGCTGGCATCGGACTGCTGCCTCCTCAGTCCTTCATCTCCGAGCACCTTGTTTCTTCTTGCCCAGCCGCCTTGGGTCAGCTGCCACCCTCGTTTGCCACCCACTGTGTAAAGCGGAGGCATCCCCCCTCGCCTCCTGAGTTCCGGGCCTGGTCGGGAAGGCCACCGAGCGCCAGAACTGGTTCTTCCCGATGGCGGTTGGTTTGCAGATTAACCGCTGCTCTGGAAACTGCCTCTTCTGCCGGTGCACTGTGTAGACAGTAGACATGGGCCGGCTCTGTAACGACGGACCCCAGATGGGCATTCCTAGTGCCAGGAAAAGAAGAGGTTGAGCCCTTCCTCCTAAGAGAAGTGGTGGGGTGCCCGGAACAGAGCAGGCACCTGATCAAATTCTCTGAATGGCTGACTGAGGAGGGCTGGCTTCCAGGCTAAAAACGCTTGGCAGATTTGCACTCATTTGGTCCTGGCTTTCTCTGGGACAGGGTCACTGTGATTTTGGTGCTGTTCCCCCAACTCACTGGCAAGGGCTCCGATTCTCTCTAGTTTCTTGAATACTCAGGGACCTAAGCAGTGCTTTGCACATGCAGGTACTATCAGTTCATCGTCCCGTTGTGCTGAATTGTAGGCCTTGCTCTAAGACCTTCGCACGTAGCAGCATGCTAAGTCCCCACCACTCTTCAAAGAGACAGGAGTGTTCTCCATACGAGAAAGCCGGGCTCGGAGAGACAAGTGACTCTCCCAAGGTCAAGACGAGGAGCTGGGAATTATATTCAGTCCGCCTGGCTCCAGAGTCCATGCTCTTGGCCATGAGCTATATTACTTCCCACAAAATGCTAAAAAATTCTACTTGATAGAGTGTACACACACACACATACACACACACTCATTTGATAGATAGATTCTTAACATATACACCCATATACATACTTCCATATATGTCTGTATGTGTGTGTGTGGGGGGGGGCTCTATTTGCCAACCATTGTTCTAAATGCTGGGGGTACAAAGAATAGTTCTTGCCATAGACAAGTACTTTACAATCTGTAAGAGGGAGCAGATATTTAAATAAATTATCTTACTCTACGAAGGAATTAAAATCTGCCTGGGTCTGTGTTCGAGCAAAGGTAGGAGAAAACGGGATGCCTCTGTCTGTCTCTTGAGCTGGGTGTGGTACAAGGCTATACTCACTACTGGAAAATTCATTAGGCTCTCCACTTAGGATTTGTGTATTTTTCTCTACATATGTTAAACTTTAATAAAATCGGCATTAAAAAGATTTAAAAGTGCCTCGGGGGCTCAGAGGACGTGGCACAGGATCGGTTCTGAGGCCAGCCTCCGCCTGCCCGGGTGTGGGATTGATCAAGGCTCCTCTCCCCAGGCGCCACCTCTGCCATCCGATGGCGTCGGCGTCCCTCACGTGGCTTCAGGGCCCTCACTCCTTCCTCGGCACCTTCAGCTGCATCCTCCACAGATAGGAGCTTTTTTAGAGCACTAAGTGAGTGAGCGCTTAGAAACATTTCCAGGGCATGTCCTTCTCGCTAGGCTCAGACTCTGACTGGGTGTGATGGTGACACAGGGTGTAGGCAGGGGCGACGAGTCATAGGCCAGGGCACGCACCCTGGGGAGGGCAGAGGCTGTGGGCGCAAACCCTCTGCTCTGGGTGAACAGACGCCCTGGGGCCCAGCTAGCCTTCTCTGTACGGGGCTTATTCTGGAAAACTCCATTTTATATCTCTTCAAATAGGCTGCATGCCACAAAACACAGACTTCCATGGGACTATCATCTGTTAGGCAGGTGCTTGAGTGTAGCCCAGACATGAAGAAGGGGGCTGGGTTTTCCCTTAGTCTCCGACAGTATAAATGTTACAGTTCAGCATAAGCAGATTGAGGGATTTCATTTGAAACAGCTTTTTTTTTTTTCCAGAAATGATGTGTTCACTAAATACATTTTTGAATGAATCTGAGCAAGGACATATTTAGCATTGCTAGAATTTGGCAGTCCATTTCCCCCAAATCTCAAATTATGTGTCTAACCTGTGGCCTTAATAAAGTGTTACTTTATTGAGATATAAGATATAAAATATAAGATGAATTTACACAATATTGTAACTGAGCACCTCAGGGAACATGCAGTACCCTACTGCTTCAAACGAGACTTGCCACTTAGCATTGTTTATTTTTAGAAGCAAAAGTGCCTGGCAATTTAAGCACAACCGTTCAAACATTTGTTCCCCGTAGCTGAGATAAGATGCCATTCCATTCCACTGTCCTCATTTTGTTTCATCCCTTCAGTATCCTTGCAAACAGATTTTACTGTAGGTAGAAACTGGAAAATTTAAAAGAAAAAATAGTTTTAAACATAACACAAAACTTATTTTTAAATTCATGTCTTTTCGATGAAAATGAAAAAGAAAGTATGGGATAGTTACACATACTACCCATTTGTGTGTGTCAGTAAAGGAAAAAATTCTGGACTCTTCTGTTAGCAGACCTGGGTGGGCGACAGTTACATTCTTTGCAGCAAAAGCCTCGCTCCCTCCCTCCTGCAGCTCCATTCCGCTTAGTGCTCATTTATTAAACTCACTGCCAGGAAAGCTGGAGATGTTCATTTAAACTAGAGTGTCAATGATTGATATCTTCAGTGAGCATTATCCCACTTAGAGATGCTGGAAGTAGAGGCTGAAGCCAAAGGCGTTTAGTGAAGGATGAGACGTGAGTGGGAGCTGCAGCCGTCTGAAGCCCACCCCAGGGGTGATCACTGTGGACACGAGGCCCGGCTGGTCCTGTGCAGCTCCGGCAGCCACAGCATGGCTCGCACATGGACACCTGGACTGGGGCCCCTGGGGGCAGATGGCAGGGAACTCACGAGGACGTGCCCCATGAGGCTGGGAGCAGCTTCTGTTTCCCAAACATTTCCCGAAGCCTCGGGTTCCAGGAATTTGTGTTGACAGCGCTGGCTGCCTTTCTGTGCCCCCTGCTTCTCCATGAGCCCAGGCGGGCTGCCGCGTATCTCCCAGGGCCAGGGCGGTCACGGCCTCGCAGAGGGCCACGGAGCCCCAGGCGAGGCTGTCACAAAAGGCACAGTGAGGACAGGGTGTGGGGCTACGTTCCGGGGCTTCCTGCTGCGGTCAGTCTGGTGAAAATCCAGCTCCCAGTTCTACCCAATTTGGACCTGGCTTTTGTATCACAAGTTTCAGAGCCCAGCCAGTGTGTCCTTGCAGACGGGTGGTTAAGAGCGAATTCTGGAGTCATCGTGCTCAGTTGCCCTGGGGGTTTGCGCCCATCTCTTATTAACTGTGCAGCCTTAAGCTGGACATGTCACCTCATCTGCAAAACTGGAGCAACAGGAGCAGGGCCGCAGGGTGGCTGTGAGGGACTCAGGGAGCTCACCCGTGGGAAGTGCTCAGCATAGCATCTGCCACACCTGTTACTTTTTGTCATTGTTGCTGGCTCCAACCAAGACACTGGCACTGGGCATTGCTGTTTTTCTGTCTCCTCCCTCTGGAAGCCTCGTGCCTTCTGAGATGATGGTCCTCACTTGGCATCTTTCACAGAACCCAGCAGAGGGGTTGCTGAGAGCCTCTCTAACCTGACATCTGTGTATGTTTTCGTGGACTTGAATTTTCAGGTAAAATAGGTGGCTTCATACTCAGTTACCTACCAAACAAGCCTATGAGTTGGGTAAGTTCTGACCCCTCTCCAGAGCTTCCCGCCATCCTTAAGTATGGCCTGGCGGTCAAGAAGCTTACGGGTAACAGTAACACAGGCATGGTCACCAAACCCTGGAACCGCGGTCGGCTGTGCTATTTTACAAGGAAGAAAGGAACCCAGGAGTTGTACAGGATGAATGTAAGTGTATGTACATGTATGTGTAACACGAAGCTATCGCTCAGAGTCCTCGTCAGAGAGAACGCTGTGGCCTTGTACGACCTGGCCGAGTCTTTCTGCTAGAGACACAAGTTCTGTGACATGGCCTTGTCTTTCCGTCAGGAACAGCGGCTGAGTCTCTACCCATTAAAGTATTTATTAGGAGTCATAGCTCAGGACTTTTCCCCCTAAGCTGTGTTTAAGAATGGAATGACAATGACTTCATTTCTTTAAGATTTTACTCTGTGGCAAGCATTTTTTTAATTTTTATTTTTTTAAACCTCACCAAGGATATTTTTTCCATTATTTTTCAGAGAGAGTGGAAGAGAGAGAGAGAGAAACATTGATGTGAGGGAGACACATTGATTGGTTGCCTCTTGTATGCACCCCAACCAGGGCCTGGAATTGAGCCTACAACTGAGGTACGTGCCCTTGGCCAGGATCAAACCCGGGACCCTTCAGTCCCAGGGCTGACACTCTAACCACTGAGCCAAACTGGCTAGGGCTGTGCCAGCATTTTAGAAACATAAGTTCTTTAAATCTATGAAAACATTTGAGACTGGCATCCCCACTTCACAGATGAGGGAATAGCTACAGAGAGGTTAAGAAACTAACCTGGTCACAAGAGTAGCAGGTGGCAGAGCTGTGACCAAGGTTGATGGTCCTCCAACACCTACGTGGACCCTTGCTGGTCCGTCAGAACTGGAGCACCCTGGACGACAACTCAGCAGTATGACCAACCATGGTCCCATGTGTGCGGCCTCCAGTCCTCTAGTCCAAGGTCCACAGTGATTTGGAAATGGTTGCATACATCATGCGGGCCACCATGCCCAGGGGCCCTGAGCAGGAAAGCCTTGTGAGCCCCAGTTAGGGATGGGGAGTCTCTACCTGGCACGAGTTGGAAGCAAAGAGCCCACTGGCATCCTCCTTGACCCCTTCTGAGCAGTCTTCATGTTTCATGTAGTCACTAATTTCTTATAGTCACGAATCCATGCAGTGCTATGTGTCCCCCGGCTGTGTCATTTCTTCCATAACCACCTCTTTCCACTTATCACGCCCCTGTGTCCCTATGCTTAGAGGCACCAATGTGACAGCACAGAGGCGGGACCTAAGCCACACTCTACAGTGTCTTGTTATATTATATTTTTTAATGTGAATTGTCTGCTAAAACTTAAAAACTAGGATACTTTACACAAAAATCTGAATACGTTCTGACAACACTAGATTCGCATGGCAGTTATCAGTGGGGACTGAAGTCAGTGCCATTGTGATTTTCTTTCCTTTGTAAGTGACTTGGTCTTTGTGCCTGGAGACCCAGAGGACTTTCTTCTTTAATAGTTTTAGCAGGGTATGTCTGGGATGTGAAGGTACTGTAACATTTTTTCCAGCTACATGGAGGGAGCTTTCCATATATAGATTTTGTTCTTTCATTCAAGAAAGTTTCCTTGAATTTTACTTTGAAATATTAGTTGTTTCATTGCTTTGTCCTTTTGCAGGGACTCTAGTACAAATACGTTTTAACTTAGCAACTGTATGGTGGCCAGTGGCCAGTGGCCAACTGGGGATCGGCTTCAGTGGTCCAAATAGAAATCAGTTTAACTGGTGGGGGCAATTATTTATATATTAATGGAAATGTCTGAAGTCCCTAGGATATACCTGAACTGAAAAATCCTTAAACATTCTAGCAGGCATCTCATTCACACAGTTGAAACTAAAAGAGACATCCAGAAAGAGGCTTACTCAAGACCTTGAGAGACCTTGGGGGATGTCAGGACCTGGAGAGGAGCCTCCAAGGGTCCATGGCCTGGCTCTTTGCTGTGAAAATCCAGACATTGGATTTTGACATCCTAGTCACTGATGATAAGACTTGGGAAAGGTGTTTTATACTCACCAAGCCCAGAAGGGATCTACCCACTGGCCTGATTCTAATTAGCTTACAGAGCTTTGTGTATCCAGCCCGAGAAATGAAGTCATTGTTCAGGGTTCTTTTCTTGGTAAAAGGCCCGCTTAGGAGACCAAACTAAGTTGCTCTAAAAGCTGCTTGGAGAACACAGAAGATGAAAAAAGAAATTCTCTGGTCTTATGTACACCAAACTTGGATAATCATTTTTGAGAAGCTACCATTTCAAACTGGAACATGGAGACCCTAGTATCTTTCATGTACTCGAATCAGAGTTTTGCTTTACTTCTTTGATTTTTTTTGTTCCCAGCTAACAAACTCCTCTTTCAAGCCCTAGGAGCCCCCTTTCATTGCCAGCTTTCCCAGATTCGGCAGAGGTATCTGTGTCTCACCCTTGGGGTTTGTTGTTTATTTGTTGTTGTAGAAGTGACCTAAACCTAAGACTTGAATATCCTGATAGTGCTGAATTCCACATGCCCAGCACCTCTGTCTCCCTACACTTGGCAGCTGTGCTGTGGCTGTCATCGGGGCTGAGGTCCTGGATATCCTTCTGATGTTGACCAGTGCCATCCTGCTGGGCTCCACGGTGAGCTATCACAGGTCTGGGTCCACTGGTTCAAGGCGGATGCCTCTGTAGCCATCCTCACAATGTTCGCAGGTGCTCCCAACAGCACCTCTCCAACAGGCACACTCCCCGCAGCCTGCCCCAGAGGGAACTGCAAAGCTTCAGGCTGGCTCTTTCCTGTGGGTGGGGAGTTCAGCAGAATAGCTGGTCCACTGGAATGGTGGCTGAGTTAATCCCATTGGGGGAAGCAATGATGCTATGGACGACTGATGAAAAGAAAGGGGGTAGGCACAGATGGTGAATAAAATTTATCAATGTGTGTTATCAACCCTGGGAAGGGAGTCCACTGGCTCTGAAAACAGAAATTGCCTGATTTAGTACAGTGGTTAGGTGTGAGTCTGTGGAGAAACCCTGCCTGGGTTCAGACCTCTGTTACTTAATGGCTGTGTGACCCTGGGCAAGTTACCTAACTTCTCTATGCTAGATATCTCAGGAGGCTATGGTATGACTAAGTAAGAATGTACCTAGTATATAGCAAGCACCTAGTATATAGCTTTGCAGTTCCCTCTGGGGCAGGCTGTGGGGAGTGTGCCTGTTGGAGTGATGCTGTTGGGAGTACCTAGTTCCTTGAGTGTATCCAGGGTCATTATGAACAAGGATTGGGGAGTGTGGCACACTGTTTTATTGTTCACAGACATGTAGTGCCCCTCACTTCCCATGGGAACATGATACAATCCTACCCTAGGGTAGCCAGGCTTGGCCACGTGACTTTCTTAGGCCAATGAATTGGGAGCAGAAGTGAGGCGAGTCGCTTCTGGTCAGAAGCTTGCAAAGCCAATGTATGGTCCACCTGGTTTTTATTTCCTTGCCTCTGTGATCACAGAAGCACATGTCTAGATAGAGCCTCCATCAGCCTGGGTCCCTGAGTGGCTACAGTGAGAAGACATCCCCTGTCACCCTGAAAAGTACACATAGAATGAGCTACAAATGAATTCGTTGGTTTAAACCACTGGGATTTGGGGGTTGTTTGTCACTGCAGCAGAACCTAGCCCAGCGGGACTAATACCTCCAGCCTCAGACCAGTCTTTCGCAGCCTCCCAAACAGCATCCATTACGATACTAGTCTCAGATAATTTGTTTCTGGTTAGAGGGAAAGGAACAAAGTTAGTAATGATTTTTTAAAATGAATTTGAACAGATTCAGAACTATCTCTGTTACTAAGTGACCCAGTTACTCGCATTCCATCATGCTTTCTGGAGTATGAAAGGAAAGGAAGAATTCACTGCGCACGCACCAGGTACCGGGCGGGAGCCACCAGTAAACTTATTTTGTGCCCCTGGGAGGTGTGCTTTGCCTTTATCATTGTCATGTTACACAACTGCTGGCGAAACACGCATTACTGCCTTAGCTGTGCGGTTCCTTTGAAAGAGCTCAGTCCGTGAATATCCACTTGGTGTATGGATGTAGCCAAATTCTGGTTTGGGGGTGAGTGACAGATGGAGGACTGTCCCCCTGTGGGGTTCTGCCCCAGGTGGGTACCCACTTTATCCCCATTAAAACTTTAGCCCAAAATTGATTCATAGACTGTGGAGTGGGAAGAGCCTGGGGAATCACCCAGTTTACAGGAGTGTATCCAGAGATCTCAGGGGCACAATGACTGGTAAGAGACCAACAGGTAGAGCAGTTGCAGCATTAGAGCTCAGGTCTGCAGAGGTCAGGTCAACATTGTGCCCACCACATCACTGACCTAAAGCAATCTAGCGGGACAGTAGGGAAGGTGCCAGGGGTGCGAAAATGTCTGAGAACAGGGAGCTGCTCCCCATCGGGGCTGGTAGCAGCTACAATGGATCAAGATGCAAAAGCTGAGGGTATAGGTCATCCACTCTTCAAAGGAATGGCTTTCCTAAAAGTGGTCCAATAGTCCCCACATTAGCCTTGCTTTGCAAATTAACTGAGATAATAGATAGGAAACTTCTCTCACAGTTAATATGCACTTAAACCTTTTTGGAATAAAACGAGCCCTGTTGGGCAGTGCAGGTTTTATTGTGCTTCATTTTATTGCGCTTTGCAGATATTGTGATTTTTACATGTTGAAGGCAAGACCCTCCACCAGCAAAGAGATTACAGCTCGCTGAAGGCTCAGATGATGGTTGGCATTATTTAGCAATAAAGTATTTTTAACTAGTATGTACATTGTTTTTTAAGACTTAAAGCTATTGCACATTTAATAGACTACGGCATAGTGTAAACATAATTTTTATATGCACTGGGAAACAAAAAATTCAAGTGACTCGCTTTATTTTGATATTAGCTTTATTGAGGTGGTCTGGAACCGGACCAGCAATATCTCCTAGAGGCTGTCAACCTTAAGATTTGCCAGCTCGTCCTCCTAACTCTGGGCCTCACTCCTTGCACTCCAGCACCACCCCTCTGCTGGGATACTTTCCAACTTGCATGTGTAGCAGTTCATCTGTCATATAACTGTCCACAAGTGGCCCGAAGGAGGGCATGCGCACCCCGGGGCTGAGGGCCAGAGTCAGGGACCCAGCTGCTAATCCTCAGCAGCAGGGGCCTCATAGCTTTTCATTTAAGTGAACTTTGGATTGATGTAGTCGATCACTTTTTCCTGGTTGACTCTCTGATTTTGGCAGCAGTGGTGGTATTATGATCACAGTAGCCACTGGACCTGAGTTCTACCAGGAAGGCCCCATAGCACTGGGGGAATCTCAGCACTCACAGAACACGGTGGGGCTGCTGCGGCCCTTTTCCCATGTCATCTCATCCCATCCTCATTACAACCCTTTGAGTCAGGCGGCAGTGAGAGCAGCAGATGGACATCAGGCAGGGAATGTGGCAGTTACATCCGAAGGCCTGGCTCTGCCACAGGCAGTAATCCCAGGAAGTTTCTTGACCTCTCTGAGCCTCACTTTCTTCATCTGCAAAATGGGTATAATAAAAGTCCTCCAATGTGAAAGTAGCTTGTGAACTGCCTTACACTTGTTTTCGTGTCTCATTATTGATAAAAGAGGCAAGTACAAACGTCCAGATATTGCAGATCTGATGGCCAGGCTCAAACAGGTTGGGAGAGCCAGGAATGAAACTGGGGTTTCCCACTTGAGACCCCAGTGTCTTTTTCTTCGTCACCACCTGCTGTCTTTCCACACGGTGCAGGGACGACTACGGGTCCGTCCTGTCTTCTGAAGAGGCTGCCTTTTCTCATGGAGCAGGGCAGAGGCCAGGTACGGAGCCAGGGGCAGGGCGGGAGGAGGCCGCGGCTAGCCCAGGAGAGAAGGGAATTTACAATGGCTTAGAAGGGTGAGCGCAGACAGAGACCACAGTGACCCCTAGATTACTACCAATCCTCAGAAGTGGTGTTCCTTTTGAACAGGCCAGCAGGATTAAAAAGAAAAATCTTTACAAATCCCATGAAGCCAGAGTGGCGGCTGCTACATAGCTCGACAGTGCTTGGCCGGCCAAGCGGCGCAGCCAGCCAGCCTGGGAGGTGGTGTCCGAGTCCCCAGAGATGGCCTCTGTTGTGCCTCCTTTGCTTGTTCCCCCACCCTTCATGGGGTGCCCAGGCCCCTGTCCTTAAACTTTTTGAGCTTGGCAGAGCAGCATAGAATCTGAAATGAACACATTTTGCTGACTGCTTCGTTCTCCTAAGGGAAGGGCATTTTGTCCAACAGGACAACGTCATTTCAAATGTTCATTTCAGAGGTGCTGGCCCCCCTTAAAGGCATGTCAGGTATAGGGAAGGAAGCGCAGAGCTGTTCCAGGTGACTCATGCAGAGGCTGTCCTGAACTAGCACTCGGGTGAAGGTCCCCAGGGGGGTCAACCTCCAGGGGTCAGAGAGGGAGTTGATTCAGAGGGAAAGTATCCAGTGAGCCCCTTTCTTGGGAGGCAGGAGCATCCTCTCAGGCTGGAGTCCTTATGGCCAGGTCTCCTTGGTGCCCCTCACCCTTGCTGACCTCTCTCTAACGCACTATTTGGGTGCCTTCGCATTTGCCTCTGAATCTCCCAGGGCTTGTGATAATAATAATTATTGATAATTATTTGACAATAATTTTGTTGATAATTATAAGACAATTAATTCCCTTCACCTAAGTTTTGGGTATTGTGGGTAACAGGCCAAGTCTGGCTAAGTTAAGAAATGTGATCCCCTCGTCTCCTCTATCAGTATCTGGCCACACAGTCTTCCATGGGGGCCCTTTTACCTCCAGCTCTGCCATCAGAAAAATGAGTCTGTTGTTCTAGATCAGCCTTTTCCAAAGACTGTTCCACTGAACACTCCTCTCAGAATCTTAACCCTTATTTTTACACAGATATTTTTTTCTACAGTCAACTAATTTGAGGAAATACTGGGAGATGGAACAGTGACCGGTTTCTTTATTGTGGGACTTCTCAGATATTTTAATGGACTAATGTGCATTGTGAATTCCCCAGAAGAAAACATAATAGCTGACATTTTCCAAATTCATTTAACTATTCAAATTCTTTTTATTTAGTTTTACAAGGAATATCTTAACAGGCATCTCTGTGGAGTGATTTTTGAGTAAGCCCACCAAGGCTCTTAGTAAAGTCTCTTTCTGGCTTGACATCAAGTATATAAGATGCACATAAATCAGAAAGGGGTCAATACATTCTGTGTTTCCATTTGGCCTTGTCCGTGAATCACTGAGAGCAGCAACCCTCCGGGGACTTCTGCATGAGTTCCTGACAACATATGAGAGCCTCTCAGTGCTGTGACCCACGAGAAGGTGGTGTGTGGTAAACACTCCAGGGCTGACAAAAGCGCCAAGGGAACTCCCATCTCTGGAAAAAGAAGCCTGAAAGATCCGTGCACAGACCCTGACTGCACTTTCCTGTTTTAGGCTGACAAAGCCCCCTCCTCCCACCTGGGTAACCTTTCTATTTTTTTAAATCAGGAAGCCCAGGGGCAATTTATCATCTGTCTGCATAGTGCTTGTAGAAATATAACGAGGCACATGCCATATGCAGGTAGATAGTTTGCAGCTGGTCTGCTCCTGCCTCAATCTCATAGCTTCTCTGTTGCTTAAGAGATGAGGTTTCCAATCCCCTCCTCTCCTCAAGCCCAGCCCACAAGAAGTCCTTTCTCCCAGTCCCCGTGTCCCTGGGGAGGCAGTTCCCATCTACCTGCTTTCCTAACTCCTGTTCTCAAGTTCAGCTTCTACCATGGCCTTGCCTCTCTGGCATTACAAATAGTGACGCTTCTAATTTTCCCAATTAGGCTTTTCATACTAGGGGATGTTGTCCCATCCAGTTCCTTGTCCTGGAGTGACCATGACCTTATGTTGCAGGGGAGGCGAGGCCTCGGGTGACAGCGAGAGCCCGGGGAGTTAAGTTCTTCTGTGTGAGGCTGCCTCCTCTCCCTGCTTTGTGTTCGGATACAGGCACTGGGCTGTCCTGCCTCGGACCCTTGCTCACTCTGCTGTCTGTCTGGCGTATCTTCATGCCCGATCTCCATCTGTTACAACCAGCTCCGCTATGAGGCCTGTGCAGCCACCACCTCCTTCCGAAAGCTTCCCCGGCCCCGAGCTGTAAATAAGCTCTTCCTCCTTTCCGAGCCCACACCCCACACTGTCCTTGTTACAGCCATTATTGTGTGTTCCCTAGTTTTGGTTTCATCTCAGCTCTTACCCTGCGGTTCAGCAGCTTCGCATCCCCTTGCTCCGAGCCCTGTGGCCATATGGACATGGTTTTTAGTGAATTCATTCCAGCTACAATGAGTCCCCCGTCCAGAGGGCTTTGCTCTACCCTGGGGCATGGGAGAGCTTATCAGAAATACAGGTACCACCAGATATAGAAGAGAGGGGACTAAAAAGCAATGCTCCGAGGGTGGGAAAAGAAAAGGAAACTAGATGCCCCAGGAAAAGTAAAGAGCTCCACAGGACTTAAGCAATGAGCCTGAGGTCAAGAGAGAAACTGGGAGGGGACGGTCCTCTCCTTCCCACACCCAGCTGTGCTTTTCCAGCGGGAAGGGCGAGCATCACGCAGCAGGGGCCTGGGGTGCAGCCAGGCTCCCATCACCGAGGAGTCCAAGAGGCAGGAACACTCTTTCCTGAAACACGTGCTCCAAATACCCACCCTCCCCTTCCCTCTTTCTCCTCTCCCTTCACCGTTTCCCTCACCACCAACCTGCCAAACCCACAGGAGTTCAAAAGATGTTGACGAATCGGGACCGAGTAGTAGGGTGGGGAAGGGAATGGGTTTGTCACCTATGAAACGGAAACCTCTCTGAGCCTCAGTTTCCTCATTTGTGAGCTGAGGAAACAATATTTCCTTTGCTGGGTTATGTCAAGGGCAGCCAGAGATGGTTTAACTTGTTAAGGGTTTTGCTTCTGGAAGGTGCTCCTCAGAGGGGTCCCTTCCCATGGATGGTGCTACAGGTCTGCTTCCCAAGGCAGCCTTCCAGCCCTAGACCCTTAAAAGTCGAACAAGGTCACTTTTGATTCTCTAGGGATTGGGTGATTCTCCAGGAATTGGGTGATTCTCCAGGGATTGGGTGATTCTCTAGCAAACGGTGAAAGCTAATGTTTAATAAATACTGATACCATGTCAGGCACTGTTGCAAGTGCTTTGTGTGAATCCGGCCATTTGATCTTTTTATTACTATTGTTCCTATTTCCTAGATGAGAAACTGAGGCTCAGAGAGGTGAAGGGACTTTCTCAAGGATGCATGTAGGCAGCCAGCAGCCGAGCTGGGATTCGAACCCGGGCAGCCCATCCAGAGCTCCTGCTCTCGGACACTGTCCTGCACCCGCCACCCCCAGAGCCTGCGGGCACGCTCACCTGCGCTGCTGAGGCTCTCCTCGCAGGACTGCCAGCCCCACGTGGAACCTGCGCTGGATGAGCTTGCTGTCCCCTGTGTCCCAGATGTACCGAACAGCCTGGCTCTCACTGTCCCTTCTACTGTCACCACTGCCCCTGCTGAAATGAATGCAGTGCAGCCCTCCCGCATGGTCCTGGCACAGTGGCTTTGCCACCCTAGGGGTCCCCTCACACCAGTGGCTGCTGCCTAGGGCTGTGAGGGAGAAGGCCGGGGTGAGGCAGATGGGGGGAGGGCCAGCGCCCTGTCCATGGCTAACTGAGGTGTGCAGAGTCAGAATGAGCAGTGCCCCCCCCATCATGGTACCCACCCTCCCCAGCCCTGCCATCTGGCATCCTCACAGTCTTCTTCGATGTTCCCTGGGGAGTTGGTGCACTCCAGCCAGTGGCATCCACGTGAGTACTTGCGGCCTGAGGGAGCCAAGTGAGAAAGCACAGAGCTGGGACGTGCTCCCATCCCAGTCCTCCCCAGGGCATAGATTTCGGAGGGTGTTGGTTTTCAGCTTTGTTTTCATTGTAGTGAGACATATGTAATGTAAAATTTACCACCTTAATCATTTTAAAGCGCACAGTCAAGTGCACTCACATTGTGCAGTCTGTCTGCAGAATTTTTCATCCTGCAAAACTGAAACGCTGCACCCATTCAGCACTAGCTCCCCAGCCCCCCACAACCACCACGCCACTCTGTCTCTATGCACTGGATGACTCTGGGTATAAGTGGAACTTGTCTTTTTGTGACTGGCTTATTTCACTTAGCAAAATGTCCTCAAGGTTCGTCTATGTTTACACGTGCCAGAATTTCCCTCATTATAAGGGCCGAGTAATATCCCCCTGAGTGGATATGCCACATATTGTTTACCCATTCGTCTGATGTACACCTGGCTTGTCTCCACCTTTTGGCTATTGTGAAGGGTGGTGGTTTTTGACGGAAGATCAGAGGAGGTTTGGGTGGGTTTCTGGATATCTGGATATAGCCTCCCCACCTTGCTTTTTGCACTGAGCAGGGTCCTCAGCACGGCAGTTGGAAAATCTCAAGGCCTGCACTGCCTGTTCCCTGCCCAGCCAGTGAGGGGGGACTCCCTGTTGGAGGGACTCGGAGAGACTCGAGGCACAGACAGCCTGTTTCAGGCCTAAGTGCTGTGCAGAACAGGGGAGGGTGCTTGCACCCCACGTGGGTACAGAATTCAGCACTATCCCGGAGCCTCAAAGCTGGCAGGCAGCACCCTTGGCCCATCACTCATGACCTTTCATAGGGGACGCTGCAGCAGTGGTGACGCCAGGGAGACTTAAGTTGCTTCTTGGGCAGAAGACATTCATGGAGCAGTGAGGGCAGGAGAGCAGCGGAAGATGCCACGTGGATCTGAAACATACAGGCTCTTGGTTACCTCTGAGACGCCTCCTGAAGACGCCTGGGTATAACAGAATCTGCCAGCCTGGGCAGGTAGGAGAAAAGGCAGTGCCCTGTGGGTTGGCATCGCTCATCTGTGCTTCCCTGCTGGTGAAGGCTGGGAAGTGTGCTGTCAGGAGCCCGGGAGTCGTGAGCATTTGGTTTACCAAGTTTTCTCACTAGATGGCATCCATCTAACGGATGGGGAAGTCGTGTGTGGCCCCAACCCCTGTACCTTCAGAAAAAAGATTTTTTTTTAAGAAAAACCGATTAGATAGAATATTTGTACCAACCAGGCATTTTCTTTGCCAGTGTGCAACTTGGAAAATAGCCTTAAATGTGCAGTTACAGAACAACCTTACAGCCATATCAAAAGGCTCAGAGCCCGTCGCCCGAGTACTTTCCTCCCTCTACGTCACTTCATCCTGCACTCTGTTGTCCCCAAGAGATGACCACATTGATTCCAGAGGTTACATCGTTAAAAGAGTCCATTTGGGGTCTTTGTTCATTATGAACATTCATTGCTAAGGTTTAAACTCTTGTCACATAGAGTTTTTAAGACTCGCAAGGATTTCCATGAAGGGATGCTCACCTGTTTGTCTCCAACTGTTCAGAATTCACTCAGTTGGAGAAATTAGCCAAGGTGAGCTCCCATGGTTCAACTTGAATGGGGGGAGAAAAGAGAACAGGTTCTTTTTATCTCTTGAGGGCCTACATTTCATCCAACCAGGGTGCGTTCTCCCAGGGTCCTCCAGTTCGGGAGGCTGACAAGACTTGGAAGGGGCTGCTGGGAGCCGGACAGGGAGAGGTGAGGCGAGAAGGGCCAAGCAGAGCCTTTCAGAGGCTCAGTGATGAGACTGCTGGAGAAACGGAACTCACCTGGGGAGTTAGGGTAAGATAAGACGACTTACCAAATAGCTGTGGTCAGGTGACTGGTCAGAAGACCTGGGTTAGTCTCTGCCACTTACTTGCTGTGTGGCCTTGGGCAAACAACCTAAAGTCTCTGAGCTCCAGTTTCTCAGCTGTCAAGTGGAGAAATATCACGCTCTCCCAGGGGTATTGTGAGGATTAATGATAGAGGATGTTGGGTGAAAGGCTTTTGTAAATGTGACTTGTCATGAGCAAGCACAAACCCCGTAGTTAGTAAGTGCTGGGTCATGGATTCCATAGCAGGGTCGGCCAGGTGGACTGAGCGACATGTTCAGAGCAAGTGGGCAATGAAGAGGAGGGCTTATGGGACTTGTCACATGTTGTTTTGCTACTGTGTAGACAGAGCCTCTGTCTTGAGTCTCTGATTGGGTTTTTGCTTCACACTTGGGTCAGAAGCTGCTCTCTCCTGGGCCTGGCAGCTTTCTCGTGAAGTCTTGGCACAAGCAGGGCCCAGAGGAGGCCTGGACAACCTTGGTGGCTGGCTCAGCCCGGCCTGGACAACCTTAATGTCTTAGTAAGAAATGGGTCCGTCATGAAGACACCCACCTCAGAACTGGCTCGAGGTCTGGCCTCTTGGCCGGCTGTTCCTCAGTGGCTCCAACCCGAGCCCGTCACGCACCCGGGTCTTGTGTCCTGAGCCAGGCCTTGGGGGTGGGACCCACGGATCGCTTTGCTTTTTCTCCTCGGCTCTGCAGAGGACGTCCCAGAAAACACAGCTGACTTGGGGGAGGTCTGGGAAAAATCTCCCTGCCTTTGGGGGGGCCGGGAGGGGGCCGAGCCACGGCTGATGAGAACTTGGGAGAGTCAGGAGCTCGGTCTAGACGGGCGCAGGCGCTGTCGCCGCGGCGTGGAGAGCAGCTGGGCCAGCATCGCCTCGCGGCGCGCAGGGATGCGAGAGGAGGCTGCCTGTGGGACATCTGGGGCTGGACAGATGTGCCCGCGCCTGTGAGGGCACCGCGAGGAAGATGAGGCGGGAGCCGGGCAGGGTGGGGCCCGCCCGCACCCCTGCCTCCCCCGGGGCCGGCCCTCTCCCCTCCCGCGGGAAGGGCTCCCTCCAGCCCCCTGCGCGGCCCTTCCTCGCTCTGCTGCTTCTGGTTTCCGTCAAGCAAGTAAGAGCAGTTTTTATTATTATTATTGTTATTATTATCAGTTGTACATACTTTCTGATTACAGAAGCAATTCAGGCCTCTCGTAGGCAATTTGGAAAATATAACACGGTGTTAAGACAATAATGATTCACCATAATCCTGGCATCCAGGGGTAACCGCTGTTAATATTTCAGCATATTTTCCCCAAATCCTTTTTCTATGCATTTTTTTTACATCGCCGAAATGGTGATGTGTAAAACATTTTGCATCCTGATTTCCCCTTTCCATTGTATTATAAGCTTTTCCCATGCCAGTGTGAACTCTGTAAATGGCATTTAAAATCTCTGCGTATATACTCCTGGCTGCTTTTATCACTCTCACGTTTTCTTTTCTTTCCTCTTATTATAAAAATATAAGCTGTTCATAGTTTAAAAAAGTAAACTTATAAAATCCAAAGTATAAATACAGATGACAGCTCACTGTAATGCCACCACCCAGAGCTCAGCCTCATTCACATTTTAGGACTCGTGCTTCCAGACGTTTCCTACCATTTACTTATATATAGTTTTTCTTTTAACAAACAGGGTCTTACTGTAAATATTATCTTGCAATCTGCTTTTTTCCTAAACAAAATGCACTAGTAACACAGGCTAACATTTTTTTTGAACACTTACTATGCTAGGCGCCTCCCTTATATGACTTCATGGCAAGCTCTCAGCAATCCTGCTAGGGGAGGTCTTTAATCCCATTTTACAGATGAGAAAACTGAGTCTCAGGGCGATTGAATATTCTTCTACATCAGTAAATGTAGCTCCGTGGCATGAGGTTTAAGGGCTTCAAGGATGTGGTCTAAGCTGTGTAACCGTTCTGTTTAGTCGGGCATTCTGGTAGCTTGTCTTATCTCATCCAAGGAGCTGAGCCTTTTCAGGATTCCATTTTTATACTGGGCCATGATGAGAAGAACCCCAAATCCATTCATCTGAGTAAAGACTTGCCTTCGGGAATGTTCTCGTATTCCTTTGGTCCATGGGCAGCCTTGGAGTTCTAAATCCCTGCTGCCCCCTAGAGGGAGGGCTGGGGTGCCGGCTGTCAGGTGGTCACCTGACCAGGCTGTCTGTGGTGCTGGCCCAGGACCAAATAGGCAGAAACCCCCCAAAATTTCTACACCCCAGTTATCTCAGAGCTGCCTTCAAGCCTCATAGCAGATTGTAGCCGTGAGCCCAGTCAGTGGTTTCATGGAATCCTTGCATGGTGGCAGCAGCCCCATGGTTAGTGACCAGAACATTTCAGGGGGGCAGGTGGCCCTGGCCTGCCTCCTACCCCAGGACTTAATGGGCCAGTGGTGGGGCCATTGTTGGGAAAGTTGACGCAGAACCCTAACCCTTGCTTCGGTTCTCTGTCTCATAGAGAACTGATTCAGCTAAATTATCTAGGTTTGCTCACCTTCTATCCACAACTGTGTATTAGGCGCCGAGCACTGCTGAACTTGCATTTGTCATAAGTCACCTTGCTTGAACCCTGCAGCGAGCCTCTGAGAAAAGTATTATCACTGAACCCGTTTTACAGACGGGGAAATGAAGATTCACAGGAGTTAAACGATCACCAGTGATGGTGTAGCTCAGGAGCAGTGGAGACGTTCGTATTTGAGGAGATGGCATCTTCCTTCCTCAGCATCCCTTGGAAGCTGTTGACATTCGAGTATTTGTATGTCAAAACAGCAGACTCTGCGGGGCCTCAGGCCCTTTGCTCTGGGACTTGGGACTTTCATAGTCAATCATGTGCCTGTTAACATGTCCCCTCCCCCTCTGCCACCCAGTCTGTTTTCAGAGCCTCTCTGTCTGTCTGTCCGGCAGTGTGTCTGTAATCCTGATGGCCCCCCTCTGGGTTCTCTGTCTTAAAGCCCACACTCTTCTCCTCATGTTTACGTTGTAAGACATTGTGCAGACTTTCGTGGTGAATTTTGCTCCTAGATGTTTTCCCTGCATGGATTATAAATGACCGTGGTGTGTTTTCTGGCAGGAAGTCTTCATAAAAATCCACTTAATGAGAAAGTCTCAGGGATAGTTTTGTTTCTAAATTCAAGCAGGGAAATAATGTTATTGCCTCCTCCCTCCTCCCATCCTCACAACTCATTTAAGCTAATTAGCAGTTGCTTGGGCACCAAAAACACACAAACTCTTTAAGGTTTTCAGAGAGTGAATCTGTGGCTTCTCCATGCATTGCTGATGGGATTGTAAAAAGGTACATATTTTTAAGTTAAAAATTTTTTCGGCGAGGATGGATAGTTTGGCAGTACATTATCAAACCCTTAAAAAATGTATACTTTATGACCCAGAGATTCCAACTCAAAGAATTCCTCCTAATAAATATGCACTCAAGTGTTTAACTCTGGATATTTTCATTACAGCATCATTTATAATAGCAAACAGCTAAAGCAACGTAGCTGTCCAAAGCCGGAGAATTTAAAAAATAAATTATGTCACATGCATCCCTAGAAAATGATGTAGCTGTTAAAATGGTGTTTTAGGAGAATAGCACTTAAAATGGAAATATATTGACTATACATCTTCTAGTGGAAAAGAGGCTACAGAACAACATGATTATTTCCTTTTCGGTTAAAATAAAAAAGGCAAGGGTGCATGTGTGCAGAGATGATCATTTCTGAGTTATATCCTTGTGATTCTATCTTCTCCCTTTTTGCTTATCTGTAATTTTAATTTTATTCACAATGAAGCATATTCCTTCTGTAACAAGTAATATTAGAAGATTTATTTAAAGCAAGTCAACAGAGGCTTCTTTTTTTATTTCCCTGAATCCCTTCTCAGCCACGTTAGTCATTGATGCTGTTACCTGAGCAAGAAAAGGTGGAATCAGAATGGAGCTGGACCTTCCCAGTCAGGAAGCGTCCACTGGTCTATGTCCCTCCCTCGTCACTGTGTTTGGACCTGGCTGTGATTGAACTTGGATTTGCCTCTTGTACTTTTGGTGTCTTTATGATGCCTACCTGGGAAGACAGTCTGAGTTTGTCTGGCTCTCCTACGCTGACCAAATTCAGTGTTTCTACTGTTTTGTATTGTTTTCTGTTTTCGAGCATGGCCCTTAGTCATGGCAAAGAGCACGGGGACAGGAGAAGGCTAGTCCAGGGACAGCTCACATGGAGGACTGATTTTATCGTCTCTTCCTCAGCCAGGTCCCAGTGAGGTCCCCAAGAACACACACAGCACTCTGTCCGAGAAAGGGTTTTACTTTTGTGACTTTAAGCTGTGTGTGTGTGTGTGTGTGTGTGTGTGTGTGTGTGTGAGTACCTTTAGGTGGGGTGTGTCCCCAGTTTACAGTGGGCCACTCCACTCCCTGTGGTTATGCCTGTCCTACTTCATTCTTTCAGGTCACCTACCTGGCCAAGAAAGCATTTGAGTTTGTTTCCCCTTGGAAGATTCTGGAAGCTTACAATTTGTGTATCAACTTCTCTGCTAAATTTATAAAAACAATATAGAGTTATTTATGGTCAAATTAGGATGTAAAACATCCTAATGTGTTGACAACTTTTATCTTGCTCTGTCTTGGGCCATAATGCAGAGAGATGTATTATTAATGGAGATTCAAAACTCATTGGAAACTGAAGTCAAGGGATAAATGCCAATTATTTCATATCATTATCACCATTATTATTATTTATTGGCTAACATGTTTCCCAAGTGGTATGCTAACGTACCCCGGGGCACTGCTGAGAATTCACGGGGGTGCTGTAAGATATTTCAGATTTTCAAGGGGAGCAGCACTCCCAGACATCTGCCAGACACTATGTGATTTACTAGCTCGAGGCAGTTTATGGTTTCAGCATTCCTTTCGATGACATGTTTTTGCAACCCTGGTTTTTCTGAAGTTGCTGTGATAAACAGCAAATACTGCACAAAAATCAGTGGAACAAAGGTGGTGGTGTCCAATCTCAGTCCCGGGTTTGAGAAGTTGTGCGATCCCCTGTAGGCACTAAGTTGCTAGGACGTAGGTACTTACTAAGTTGTCTGGACCTACCTACTTACTAGGTGGGACTTTAGATACTTCCTTTGGCTTAGGGGTGCTGTGGAATAATTATTGAGACACCAAAGGCACCAGGAATTGAGAAAGTTTGGGACCCTCTAGTCTAATGATGACCATACAGTTCTTCAAAAAGTTGGCTGTGTGAGTCCCTGGAAGAAATGCAGAGAGTTCCTCACAGACCCCATCATGGATGCTATAGTATTGGGGGGTGCGGCGAGCTGGGCAGAGGGGCGTGCAGATTGAGTGAATTACTCAGAGGTGAAAACTGGCTACGGTTAAGCTCATAGGTTTGTTTTTTTGCTTGTTGGTTGGCTTTGTTTCAGCTGTGTGTGTGTGTATGTGTGTGTGAGTACCTTTAGGTGGGGTGTCTCCCCAGTTTCCAGTGGGCCACTCCACTCCCTGTGGTTATGCCTGTCCTACTTCATTCTTTCAGGGCACCTACCTGGCCAAGAAAGCATTTGAGTTTGTTTCCCCTTGGGAAGGGAGACAAAGCCCAGGGCCAACTGCTTAACAGGTCGACCTTAGCCCAGGCCACATATTTAAACCCTCCCATGGTCAAGTCCCTCCTGCCCTGCTCCAGCCCATAACTGTGCCTCTGTTTCTTTAGCTGGGAGATGAAGGGTGTGAGGACAGTAACTCGGCCCCTACTGGGGCCTGGCAGTCAGAGAGGAAAGGCATATCTTAGCCCTCACAGCACGTATGGGGTAGTGAAGGTGACAGACAAGTGACTCACTGATGATAGCACAATGTAATGTGATGGGCCCTAGGAATCAGTCGTGTGCGGGTTAAAAAACACTAGAAAGAGGGGCTACCAGCCCAAGACTTCAGTAAGAGAGATGGTCAAGTATGACCAGGGCTCATTAGGCTTGAGTTGAGCCTTGAGGGGTGACTAGGGCGTGGCCAGGTGAAGACGAGGGTGGAGGAGGTGGCAGCGGGGAGTGCAGAGATGCGAAGTCATGAAAGCGCGGGACTCCGGTGCAGAGGCTTGGGGCTGGGGTGGCCGAGTTAATCTTGAGTCAACAAGGCCAAGAGGGCAAGACTTTAGGCAAGAGTGCCCTGTGCTCAGGCTGCCCTGTGGACCTATCGCTCTGGAACAGTGTGAAGGGGAGACAGTGGCCAGGCCAGAGGCTGAGGAAATGGGAGGCAGGTGTGGACAGAAGGGAGATTTAGGACAAATCTGGTACCTGTGCAGATGTGGGGGTAAAGAGGGGGGAGAAGAAGACAGCTCCTGGTTTCTGGTTTGTGACTGAGACGACAATAATGCCAATACTGAGCCACTAGGGAAAGAGCCTGTTTGGAAGCATAGGATGACTTGGCTTTTTATGCAGCCAATATCTACAGTTGACCCTTGAACAATATAGGTTTGAACTGCGCAGATCCACTTATCCGTGGATTTTAAAAAATAAATACCTGCACTCTTTTGATCCGCAGCCGGGGGTCCAAGGATGTGGAGGGCCGACTGTATGCATTGATCCACACCATTTTATACAGGGGACTTGAACATCCGCAGTTTGGCATCTGCAGGGGGTCCTGAAACCAGTCCCCTGAAGACACCAGGAGACAACTAAGTTTTGGGGAGTCAAAAGTTATACATGGGTTTTGACTGCATGGGGCACGGTGTCAGTACCCCTAACCACGTGTTGTTCAAGAGTCAACTGTCTTTGCCTTCTCTTGAGCAGCTTCTAAGTCCTTTAAAGCAGAGAATGTGTCCTGCTCACTTTTGCATCCCCTTCAATTCCTCCCTAATGCAAAACCTGGCACACAATAAATGCCCAATAAAAATGAGTAAATTGAAGAAGAAAAATTCCCTTTTAAAGCCAAAAGAAGTGGTACAGATACACAATTAGAAACTGTTAGACAACCCACTTACCTGGAAGGCCCCAAAAGTATACTCTGTGTATCTAAGGTTCTATAG
Organism: Miniopterus natalensis; assembly: GCF_054644295.1. Taxonomy (NCBI): domain Eukaryota; kingdom Metazoa; phylum Chordata; class Mammalia; order Chiroptera; family Miniopteridae; genus Miniopterus; species Miniopterus natalensis. Next base: position 8,452,901 of record NC_142097.1, on the reverse strand, counting down.
GATGAGACAGTTAATGCCAGAAAGAAAAAAATGCCAAAGCCTCGGTCCAATAGCAGAGTATCTGTCTTCTTTCCACTCTGGACCCACAGGCATGAGGCAGGGGTTGTGCAGGCCCCTGCAATTCCTCTGGCCCTTCTCTGACACATGATTGAGTTGTCTTAGTGCTTTGCTCCTCTGTTTGAAATCCCCATGGTCTTAGAAGCAGGCAGCTATTAGTTTAGTAGGGTGTAAAAATTCAGGGTGAACATATTGCATCCTTTTGAAATGTCAACCTGACTTGAAGACTTTGAAAAAAATAATCTTTCATAGTTGTATTAAAACCCATATGATTAGAATATGGAATAAATGCACAATTTATATGTATCTTTTAAATAGAATATAAGATGTCAAGGAAATCCTATTTCTTGGTGCAGCCTTCATGGGCACTTCAGCAGAAGGTTCGAGAATGATGGTATGAGAAGATCACAAGACCACTCTGCTTGCAGCTACTAGGGGATCACCATAGTTTTTTTCTGCTCAGGTTACAGGATCTCTCCTTGAGGAGACAACTCGAAAGTGGGCTCAGTACAAGGAGAAGTGCCTGAGAGACTTACTCAAAGAACCTTCTGGTAAGCACACGTATTAGTTATTCATGGCTGTGTAACAAATGGTCCCAAAGGTTAGTGGCTTAAAATGATAATAATAATCATTTTCTATGTCTCACAGTTTCTATGGGTCAGGAATTTAGACCAAAAACATTGGCAATGGCTTGTTTCTGCTCTACGATGTCTGGAGTGCGGTTGGAAGACCCAAAGGCTGGGGGGAAATCATGTGAAGTCTTGTTCACACCCGTCTTTGGGTTGACACCAGCTCTCAGCTGAGAGTGGAACTGGGAGTGCTGGCCAGAAAACTTCCACATGGCTTCTCCACGTGGCCTGGGCTTCCTCACAGCATGCTGGCTGGGCCCCAAGGACAAACACAACCAGAGGCCAGGTCGCCTTTTGGGACCCAGCCTCAGAAGTCACTTTTGCCATGTTCAGTTGATTGGATAGTTACAAAGGCTTGCCCGGGTTCCAGGGGAGAGACCCCCATCTCTCACTGTAAGAAAGCATATGAGATGGGATACATATACTGGTGGCCATCTCTGGTAACAACCTCTGTCACAGCACACTCACTGCCTAATCACACAACTTGAGCAACTGTCATAGATTATTAACCTGGGAATCTATTGAGTGTGTACTGGGTGGGGGTCCTCGGTCTCCCAGGGTGTTAACTGAAGCAGAGTCATGACATTTCTCTTACCCAGGTCTACACTAGGTTCAGAGCATTCTAGCAAATTTGTTAGTAGTTTGGTCAGTCCATGGCCTCTTCTGCCCATACACTGGCTCTTTGGGCGTGTCCAGATTCCCTCTCTCCTTTTTTTGAGAACACACCCATTGGCTCACTGCCTCTGAACACTGGAGACTGTGGATGAAAGCTGCCCCCTCCTTGTTTTCTTGGCTTCTTCCAGGTCATTTCATTCGGGGCCCTGGAGGGTGACGAGACACTATAAACTCTCTTCCTTTTCCTGACCAAAGGCAGTGCCAACCTTCGAGCCACAGCCTCTCCCCGAACGATTCCTTCAGCCCAGGCAGGCAGCAGTCAAGGCTTGATCTGTTACAAGAGCCATCTCCTACTTCGGGGAGCACTGCTTTCCGAGTCGATGTAGAGCAGGGCCTCTTCAACTGGAGCCTCGCTCGAGCAGCTCAGCACCGCCTCACACAGATGCGGTGCCCACACCTGGCAGCCAGGTCCCCGAGGGGCCTGAGCCAGCTCCTAAGCCCAGCAGATCTGTGTTTTCTGGGTTCCAATGCCAGTGACCTGGCTGTTCTCCCCGAGTTCTAGCCTAGTAGGGAGCAGATGGTGGGGCATGATGCTTGGTTCCTGGGAGTGAGGAGCCTGTGAAATAGACATTTGGGCTCCATTCTGAAACTCCTTCATTTGATTCCGGGAGGCCTATAAGGCTGGGGTTTCTGTGTGTAGCTTCTCATCACCAAGCCCTGGGGTGTACACTCTCCCCTGAGCTCTAGATGTCCCAAATATTTCATAATGATCAACAGATGGTATTCAAATGGAGAAATATGACCAGGTAGTGCTGTGTCAGGTACATATGACAAAAGACTTCAATCCTGTAGATGCCCTTATATCCACTGGTCCTTTCACCCACTTCACAGTAAGGGTGTCCCAGGATCTAGTTGGTGAAGGGTTGACAAGTATTTCGTTAATTATGGAGCAGAAGGTGCTGGTTGAACCTCCAAGTGTCCTCCTGACCCCGAGTTTCTGTGAGAGTCAGTTCATGTAAACTAAACCAAAGTCAGCGTGACGCGCACACTGACGTAATTGGCAGGACCGCTGCCAGAGGTCAAGTTGGCTAGACGAAGCCACAGTGCTCGGGCCGCATGGAACATCCCGTCCTGCGCACACTGCTCTCCGGCTCTGACCTGTCTGCACAGTGGGATGCCCATGCCGGTCCCTGCCAGGAAGGCGGCCGGGCTCCCGGTGCCCTGTCTCCGTCAGCCGGCCGGGGCCCCAGCGTTGTCGTTCACTCGGCTGTCTTCTCTCCGCAGGCACATTTTGTAACGGAACCTTTGATCAGTATGTCTGTTGGCCACATTCTCCTGCGGGAAATGTCTCCGTCCCCTGCCCTTCCTACTTACCTTGGTGGCGTGAAGGTAATGTCTTCTTTTACCAGTTCCTGGCAGCTTCCTTAAGGGCTGGGCCCTCCTGGTAGACCAGCCAGGGAGCAGTTGGAGAAAGGGCTCCAACCAAGAGCTTTTCTCAAGTCTCCTTCTGCCATAAAAGGTTTCCTTCTGAGCCGTTGGTGGTACGTGTTCCTTCTCTCGTCTTCTCCTGTCTCCCTGCAATTCTTCTGTGCCTGGATGTTCTATTAATATAATAGCCCTCTTTTCTTTGAAATGATAGGGTCCAGGCCCGGCTCCCACAGCATTTGCTGCAGTGAGGGTAAGAATTACCACCATCGTGCAGAGGAGGAAGAGGTGGGGGCGAAAGATGGGTGCTCACATCCGTGCAACTCGGCCTGTCAAATAAAGAGGGAGGACAGCAAAGCCACCCTTGCAATAGCATCGGCAGGAAATGCCAGTGAACTGGCGTTTTTAAGCCCCGTGGGACTTGGATGGAGAGTTCAACCACTCTGCTTGCCCTGATCCTGCTTAAAGGAAGTGACTGTTAGTTAGGACTTCAGGATACTATCCCACCCCCACCTGCCCAGCAATCAGCCTCTTGGTTGATTCACTGGAAGGAGAGAGAAACAATTACTGGTTCGAACTCCTTTGCCTTTGACCAAAGACCATGAACAAATCTAAGAACAGGTGAAATCTAGAGAACTATTCTCAAGAAACACAAGCAGTTACAAAGTTCCAGGCAGAGCAAAGTGAGAATGGGTTTCTGAGAAGGGGAGATGGTGATATTTCATATTTAATTTCAGCCCAAGAAATGATCACATCAGGTAAAATTTGGTTTCAGTTTTTTGAGACCTCTAGTGCGAAGAGAGACTTTTCAAGGAAGATGCATTTCTGGGTGGGAGTGCTCATGAAACTGTTCCCCGGGGAAACCCAGCTGGAATCAGCCCAGGAGACATGAGGATGTGAGGTTCAAGGGAAGGCGGAAGGGAAGATACTAGAGAGTTTGCTGGACTTGAGTGTTCAGCTCAGTGAGAAGTAAAGAGCACTGGACATGGAGTCAGGAGCTCTGAGGTTAGACCCCATCCCTCTATTCTACAGTCAGCCTTTTGGCAAATTGCCAGAGCCCTCTGAGCTGTGGTTTTCTTGTCTATAATAGCAAAGGTCATCCTGAGGAATAAATGAGAAGGCACATACCGAGTCCGTCACACAGTAGGTGCTTCATAAATGGGAGCTAAGGCTGAGACTGAGTCCCGGCCCCTTGGACCCCTCCAGGTCTTTAAGGCCCCACATGTGCTTGGACTCCTCAGGGCCACGTGGAACAGGCCACTACCACCAGCCCCACCTTCTCCTGGTCCTTCCCAAGAGCTAAAAACAGGTTCATTTCACTTTAGGGGGAAAAGCAGTCACAAATTCAAACTTATAAAGAAATGTAGTTAAGGCTCAAGAAAATGAGTTGTGGGCTTCTTGAGTGTACTAAGAGGAATGTGACTTGAAAAAGGTGGGCAGTTGTATTTCCACGCAATCTTTTTTGTGTTAAATCTTTAGAATCCCGATGGGCTCCTGCAGTAAAAGGGAAATGTGGAGCCAGTAGAAGGATGTAGAAAAGTAGGGCTGGAAGAGCACTCTCTTGAGATACAATTAGAGGCAGGAACATTGTACTATGAGAAGGGGGCCTTTGTAACGGTGGGTACAGGCTATAACTGCGTGTAAGGCTGAGGCTGAGGCTGGACCTGATTGTGCAGGAAACTGTACGTTATGCTCCGAGTGTTTAACTTTCCTTTGTAGAAAAAGATTATGTGGAGCTGCTGAAGGTGTTGAGGCATGAGAAGGACATTTGCGGTGCAGGGAGCTGACGTTGGTAGCCTGTGGCTGTTGGACTGAGGCGTGGGGTGGGGGCGTCGGGGGGGCAAGTCTGCAAGCTACTTCAGTGGTTCAGAAAAAGAGATGGTGAGGGTGTGGATTCAGGTTGGAGAGAAGAGGAGAGTTAAAAAATACTGGCGGTTGGACAGTCAAGACTTGTCATCAGGTGAAGTGGGTATTGAGGGACAGAGAGGAGTGAGAAATGGAGAGAAAAGCACCCTCACATTCCACCCGCCCCCCATCCAGCTAGTAGCCAAGGCCCCTGGCCCCCCTTCCCGCCCACCCCCGCACTGCTCATCTTCACTCTCAGCTGTTGCTCCCCCGGCTCCTCACTGGTCCTCTGCCTCAGGTCTGGCCCCCTTCCAACCACCTCCACAAAGTTCTCTAAAATGCACATTGGATTACTTTGGCCCATCCCCAATACCACTAAATGGTGCTCAAGAACTTCCATCACATGGCCCTGCTGACCCCTCTAGCATTTTCTCCCATCTCCACTCCAGCCAAATAAACAACTCCCAGGCTCCTACACCTGCTCAGCCATTCCCACCCGGGGCCGTTGTCCACACTTTTTTGTCTATAAACCCAACTTTAATCCTCAGCTTGAAACTTACATTCTTCCAGAAAATTTCTCAGACTACTCCCCACCAGTGCAATGGCCCCCACCTTTCTGAGGCCTCTTAGGTTCCCGTGCAGTCTTCCATCTTAGCATTTACAGTACTTGATGACATTTACAGTACTTGATGAGCATTTATAGTACTTGATGTGAAGGTCTCCTCCCCCTTGCTAGACTTGGAGCTGTGTCTCCCTTGTCTTTGCACTCCCAGCACAGAGTAATTATGGCTGGCATGGAGAGCACCATGTCAGGCGACATTATTGTCTTTCACTCATTCAACAAATATTTATTGAAGACCTACTGTGTGCCAGGCATTGTTTTAAGTGCTAAGGATGTATTAGTGGCCAAAAATAGAATAGAATAAAATTCCTCTCCTTGTGGGGCTCACATTCCAGCAACAGACAAATAATAATCAGGAAACATCACAAATAAGTAAAGTATAGAGTGTGTTTGTGATTTATTTTAAACAAGACGAGAGGAAAGAGATTGGAAAGTTGGAGTGGACTTTATGACAAGGTGATGATTTAGTGGAAACTTCAAGGAGGTAAGGGATTTAGCAAATAGGGGAAGAGTGTTCAGCAGGGAAGGAGTCAGTGGGTGCAAATTGCGCTCCACTTGGGCATGTCTGATGTGTTCCTCAAAGAGTAAGGAGGCCGATGTGTCTGGAGTGAAGGGGGAAGAAAAGCAATAGGAGGTCAGGTCAGAGAGCACTGGGCCAGACATTACAGGACCTTGTGGGAGGCCATGGGACTCTGACTTGTTTTCAGAGAGCCCTTGGGTGACTTTGAGGGAGGCGTCACATGACGTGACTGACGTTTGTTTAAGCTCATTCTGACTTCTGGGTTCACTGCAGCCCATGACATTGGAGGCGTTTACAAGTATTGGAGGCATTCACAATAGTCCAGGTGAGAGATAAAGGTGGTTCCAGGTAGGGTGGTGGCAGGAGGTGAAAAGCGGTGCTTGGATCCTAGTTGTATTTGAAGGTGGTGACAGCAGGATGGACTGATGGAGCCGATGAAGGGTATGACAGACAGAAAGAGAACAAGGGTTGGGGCCAGAGAACTGGGAAGATGGGTTTGCCATCAACTGAGGTGGGAAGATCTGTGGGTGGAGCAGGTTTGAGGAGAAGATGAAGAGTTTGGTTTAGGGGATGTTTTTTGAGATGTCAATTAGACACCCTAGTAAAGCTGTCGGGTGGGCAGGTAGAAGCACCATATGGGGCTTGATCAGTTGAATTCAGCAAATGGTTATTGTTGGCCCATTACATGCAGGGTCAGGAGTAGAAAGTTCCAACAAACTTCAGTTTCTCTTTTTCAAGTTTGGTCCCTGGTCGTCCAGGTAGGAGGAAAACCCCTTGAGGAGGTGCTCCTGGAATAGATGTGACTGAGTCACAACATCCATTGTCCTGGGCACAGCACTTTGCCTGTCACTTGCACACACACACTTTCACTTACTCCGCCCCCAAACTGTGGGGGGTCGGTGCCATCATTGCCCCTAGTTCTGATAAAGAACCTGGAAGGGGGAGAGAGGGAGGGCGGGCCAAGGCCGCAAAGCCCGTCAGAGTGGAGCAGGTTAGCGCTCCGCTTTCTCCTCTCCATGGACCGCCTCCTGAGCATCGGAAGAGATGTCCCGCTGAGCGAGCCCCGGGAGCCCTGGAGGGTGTCTCCAGCTGGCCTGGCCTTGGAGAGCTCACCTCTCTGAGTCACCGGGGCTGTTCTAGCTCCAGAGACTCTGGTAAACACAGCAGCCATCAGTGGACCATGGCTCCTTCCGAAATGTAGAGGCTTTCGTGGTTTTCTTTCCATCCCAAATAAACAGTGGGATGCTAATGAGCCCCCCACCCTCCTCCTGCCCCCTGCAAGGGGAAGTAAAAATCCCCTTTCCCTGGGATTTTCCACGGCTTTGCGGTGAGGGCCAGGGCCTCACCGTGTGCTCAGGGAGCCTGCTGCGTGTTCCGACCTTTCCCCCAGAGCTGTGTTTACTTTCAGAGAACTCAGGAAGGGCCTACAGACGTTGCCTGGCTCGGGGCACTTGGCAGACGCTGGAGAACTCCACGGATATTTGGCAGGATGACTCCGAATGCTCTGAGAACCACAGCTTCAAAGAAAACGTGAGTCCCCTTGGCTTGGTGAGAACATGCTCTGGGGCTGAACCACCCTGCCACCCTCCACCAGGGCGCTACATGGCTCGTTGGCTTTAGGGGCCACACAGAGAGCCTTTCCACAGCATGTCTGCCCTGGACTCATGGGGGGAACACCATCAATCACATAAAACAGCACCCCCTGTGGCAGCCACAGAATTTCTTTTCCTGCGAGGGTGAAATGTAAACCCCAAAGGGAAGTCAGCCTTTCAGGCTGGTCCTGGCCTTCTCGCTGTTGTTCCCTCTGCCTGGAACACCTCTCTTCAGCTCTTCTGTGGCTTCTCCTTCTTATCATTCAGATTTCAGGTCAATGTCTCCTTCAAAGCGAAATCTTCAAGACTTCAAGGGTGGCCACTACTCCTCCATCACTCTCTGACATGCTCCTATGTATACTTATCTGTTATCTAGCCCCCTCGTTAGAAAGTGGACTCAATGGTAGCAGGAGACACATCGGCCTGAGTGTCAGGGTTAGAACACACACTGAGCCCAGGAGTTCCAAGCCAGACAACCTGGTTTCCTGTCCAGACTCTTTGATTCTTAGCTCTTCATACCCAGACCCTTCATCTCTGTCACCCTGCCTCTCATCCATCCCATGGGGAGAGTATTTATTGCATGGGAACACTGTGAGGATTTAAACAGACACACAATGGTTAAGAGACATACAATTCTTCGGAAAGAACCTGACCCCTAGTCAGCACACCTGTGTAGGAGTGACTGCTCTGTCACCAGGATCCAGCACTATAACTGGGCAGTAAATCATCATAGCTGCTCAGCAGATGTTTATTGGGTGAAGAAAACAATCTATGCTTCAGACTTCTATCCACACATTTTCTTTCTAAGATCCTATTCTGCAGTCCCCTCAGGCACGGCTCTTCTCCCCAAAGACATCCTGTTTGTACAAATCCCACCCACCTTCTTTCAAAGTGAAGTGCAAAGGTGCTTGGGAATCAGATGTCTAGGGCCACATCTTGGTTTCTTTTAGAGTCAGATGTGGAGTGCCTACTATGTATGAGATTTTTTTGCACTAGTCACTGGGAATAAGCAGTGAGTAAGACATAGATACTGCCTTCAAGGAGTTTTGAGTCTCAGGCGGCATAGGGACAAGGTGGAGATCTCTAGAGCTGCCACCTTGGAGAGTTAGAACTTGGCACAGTTGAAAAGGGGAGGGACACCACTCTGAGGAGGCTTCAGAAGGATTTCTCTGTCAAGTCAGAGAGAGAAGGCAGGGATAGGGCCAGGCTGGGGGCAGAGGTAGGGAGAACGGACAGGAGCCATCCTAGTAACTCAGCCCAGATAGAGAGAGAACGTAGTGCGGTGGAGAGAAGAGGCAGGTTGGATTTAAGTTACCGAAGAGGCAAATAGTATGGTCAAATGCTGGGGGTGCGGTGAGAAGGGAGTCAAGGGCAACAAAAAGCTCAGGTTGGCATGAGCCCCTGAGGAGCTTTGAAATGCCCCTGATTGAGACAGGGGACAAGGAAGACTTCTCCTCCCAGGTTCTAGATATTTCGTGACCACTTCTCAATTCTTTGGCCTAATTGGAAGCTGCAAATCACACCCTGCCCCCTGCCCCCTGCCTCCTTCCCCCTGCCCCATTGTGGCTCACTTCTCTCATAATGTAGTTGGAATTTGAAATTTACTGTGGTTTTCTTAAATCATTTTAATATTTTCCCATCAGATGCTAAAGATGTTTTAATAAAGTTTGGGGATGTGAGGGGAGGTGAGGAATTCTGTTCTAGAAAAACTAACTGTGTGACTTAAACCACAGAACTTCTCTCCAAGCACCCATAAAATGGGGTGGATAATGCCAACTTTGCACAAGCCGGTGGTGAGGTTTGATGGGACAGTGGGCATCACATCCTGGCACCCACTAGGCACTGGATAGTTACAATTATTGCATTTCAACTCCTCAGGTTGTGTTCCCTGGTCCCCAACAAGCACAATTCTCCCTGGGCCTCTCTCTAATCCTCTCCAAGGGCAATGATCATAGTCTACTCGTGTGAGTTTTTGGTGTCTTAGGGTGGCTCTTCTGCAGTGGCTTTTTTGAGTTTATTTTAAAATACATAATATTTCATTTGACTTTCAAAAATAAAAAAATAATTTTCTGTTACTATATATATTATATATATACGTAAATATGTAAAATTTTATACCATCAAAAAGGCCTTTGATTAGCTTTTGGTGCCACATACAAACTGGTAATTTTGATGCCTTTTTACATTTCAAACTGCATTAATACACTTAAAATATTAGATGGTTAAATATTTTAAATATCTTAAATAGTTAGAACAAGCAAATCGTTAATTCTAGTTCATTGAATGCATCAAGCTTATCTGGTGAATCTTAAATTTTCTTAAATTAGTCAATACTGTTTTCAACTTAATCTTAAAGTCAAGTACTTCCTGACGTATTTCACACTGGAGCCACATTACTAATTCTAATCCTCTAATATGCTATATGCTCTAAGCAGTAATACCAATTACATACAGATTGTGAAATAATTTTTAAAAGCTTCTACACAAGGGTAACTAGAAAGATGAGATGACACCAAGTAAAGTGTTCATGGTAGAATCTAGGTGATAGGTATGCAGGAGTTCTTTGTAAAATCCTTTAACTTGGCTGTCCGTTTGGCCGCCCTGGTTGTGGCTCACTTCCTTTAGAGCCTGGTGGGAGTCGGCATGCCCTTGGCTCTCCCAAGTCAGTCCTATCTTCCCATCAGGCATGAAGAGCCTTCCATTTGTTCTTCTACATCTACAGGGAATTCTTTCTAAACCTCTTTTTAAATTTATCATTTGATTTTAGTTGACAGAATTCAGTTTCTTGTTTTAAATTTTTTTACACGTCTTTATTGATTTCAGAGAGAGGAAGGGAGAGGAGAGAGAGATAGAAACATCAATGATGAGAGAGTCATTGATCAGCTGCCTCCTGCACGCCCCCAGCCCAGGCATGTGCCTTGACCAGGAATCTAACCGAGGTCTCCTGGATTCTAGGTCAATGCTCAACCCCTGAGCCACGCCAGCCAGGCTGATTCTGTGTTTTTTATACAGTTTTACCATGTGACAGGTCACCCCTCTTAAAAGTATTGAAAGGATACCTGTGACTGAATTGGATTCAGCATATCTCAAGCATTTGTCTGACTTTCATCAGGACACTGTGGCTAATTGCATGGCTTGAATTAGGCAAATTATAGGGATTTCTAACCTTCCCTCCTGAACTCAGCTATTTGAAAACAATGACCAAATCATAGTTACATCTGAATACCACCCCCCTCTCCCCTCTCCGGCCTAGTACTGGGATGCACAGAAGCCTTTGCATACAGTGGACATGCAATAAATATTGAATAAATGGGTCTGTAGTGGGGCCCGGGAATGGGAACTGGTGCTCACGTTCCCCGGGTGGTTCTAACGTGCAGCCGAGGGGAGGAGGAATCCTCAGCAGGTACGAGATGCTGCTGCTTCCCCTGGGCCTGGGTCTGCAGTGGCCCAGGTCAGCGGGCGGGACAACAAGATTTGAAAACTGCACTTTCCAGGACAGGAAGTAAAGATTTCCCTCTTTAGAAAAGTGAGGACAAGGGCATTGCCTCCTCTCCTCTGCAAATGGCTGTATTTCTAAGAATTCAAATATTTAATATTTTTTCAAAAGCACAAAACCAACTTCTGGCCATGTTTACCTGTGTTTCTAACAGAGGGTTGAACTTTTGCCCAAAAAAGGCTACTGTTAGTAAATCTTTGTCCTCTAGAGTTTTGGCAAACAAAATATGTTATGTTCTTCCAACTGACAACACACTGGGGGCCCGTATGCACATTATAGGGTACTTTTTAAAGAGGTTGTGTATGTGTGTGTATGTGTCTGTGCATATGTGTCTGTGTGTATGTGGGGGTGTGTGCATGTGCCTAAGTATTCACAAGTAAGTTTAGATTCCTTGGTATAGAATTGTGCTTAGTAGTGTTTAAATAAATTGTGATCTCGCCTTACTTCAAGCTGTTTTCTTTGTCCTTATGAAAATTCTTTCTATTCTCAAATATAAAATTTCATTGCTATATATGTTATAATTTTAATGATAAATTTTAATATTTGATATAACCTATAATACATATAAATTGATATATATCTACCTTTCCAGTATTTTATTTTGAAATATCCAAACATATGGAAAAATTAAAAGAATAAAAAACACTCATAGATCCACTATCTAGATTCAAATGTATTAACATTTTGCCACATTTGCTTTCTCTCTCTTTCTCTCTTTATAAAATATTTTAAAATAATTTGCAGCCCAGCCAGCATGGCTAAGCAGTTGAGCATCAACCTAGGATCAAGGAGATCAAGGTTCAATTCCCAGTCAAGGACACATGTCCGGGTTGTGGACTCGATCCCCAGAAGGGGACGTGCGGGAGGCCACCGATCAATCTCTCTGATCACTGATGTTTCTATCTCTCTCTCCCTCTCCCTTCCTCTCTCTCTGCAATCAATAAAAACATATTTAAAATAAATAATTTGCAGGCACCATGCAATTTTGCCCCTAAATACTCATCACGCACTTCCTAATTTTAAGGACATTATTCCATGTATCGATAATGCCATTGTTCCAACTAAATAAAATTAACAGTAATTTCATTGAATCAACTAATGTTTCAGCCACATTCACATCTCCCCAGTTGTTGTCCACACCCCTGCCTAATTTTTATCGCTTTTCTTCCCTGGACCAGGATCTAATCCAGGTTCATATATTGCATTTAGTTTTCTATTACTTCAGGATTTTCTAACGTAGAGCAGTGCTCCCACTCCCAGCCCTTCACCAACGACACTGGCTTTTTTGCAGAAGCCAGAAGAACTTCATCTATAACACAATCTAGATTTGTTTGGCTGTTTCCTTGGCTTATCATAAATGCACTTCTCCATCTTCTGCGTTTCCTTGTAAGCTGGAAGTTAGGTAAGATTCAAATTAATCCTCACAGGTGCCGTGCATGGTATCTCACCAGGAGACCAAAATGCCGGAGGTCACACTACAGTGATGCGACGTTTGATCACTTGGTTGTTAATAAAAATAATATAAATGGAGCCACTTTCAATGGAGCCCGAGCTGCCATGCCAGAGGACTGCCTTGCACATCTTATCCCTCAGGCCTTTGGGGTGCGAAAACAGGGCACAGTAACCTTCGGCCTGGGCCTAAAGCAGCACTGTGACCCAAAGAACAGTTTGCAAAGATAGCAAGAAAGCAGTTATTATGACTGCCGGACTGATGACACCCAGAGTGAAAATTTTTAAGTATGTTAAAAATTAGCATCACTATTCATGTTCTCTGCACCAATAGAAATGCCTTCCTTCTATTGATGTGACTGTTCCCCTTCCCTTTGTCTCCTAATCGGAACATTATTTTAGGCTTCTGCCTAAATCAGTGGGTCCAGAATAGATATCCTTTTGTTCTCAAATAAATGCTTGTTGCCTCTCACTTTGAAAGGCCTTTTCATGTTTAGGTTAACATATCGAAGGTAGTGACAGCCAGCTGTCCATGGCGAAGGCACATTTCTCTTTTGTACTTGGTAATTGGTGGGATGATCCTTCGGTACCAGGTGTTTATCTTGGTCCCTAACAAACCTTCCTCAGGGCCCTAGCGTGCGCTGATGATGCTTACTGGAGTCGATTCAAGCTCTGTCATTCCTGCCACATTTATTAGGTGACAGTTTTCTGAAAAGAAGTCTTCTCCCCTCTTTTCCTCCTTTCTTGAGTATCACTATGGACTTACAGATTGTTGTATTCACTTATTCTTTTGTTTTTTTAAATCCTCACTGAAGGATGTTTTACAGACTTTTAGAGAGAGAAGAAGTGAGAGAGAGAGAGAGAGAGAGAACGTCAATGAGTGAGCGAAACATCAATTGGTTGTTTCCCGAATGCTCCCCTATCAGAGATCCAACTGGCAACCTGGGCATGTGCCCTGCCCAGGAATCAAACCAGCAACCTTTCGGTGCGCGGGACAAGCTCTAACCAGCTGAGCCACACGGGCCAGGGCTATACTCATTCTTTGGAAGATACCTGTTTTCTAGATTTAGTTGGTAAAATCCTTCAAGCTGGCGCTCCCGGCCTTTTGTTATAACCTATTAGCCTTTGAGCACTCCCTTATTTTCTGGCACCAGAAGATGGCTCAAGCTCCTCTTATGTTTGCCTTGCTCCAGGCACAAGTCAGCTGTTTCTTCAAAGAGTCCTGGACTTTTTAAGTGGAAGAATGAATAGTGTTTGAAACCAAGACCTCAGTGTTAGGTGTGCTCATTGCCCCCACTACTAGGTTCTAGAACCTTTAGTGTACAGACTTAGAAAAATCTTTTTTAAAAATCAAGACTTCATATTGATAATTCTGATTCAAATTTAACATTTAGGATTTTTCTGTATCTTCTTTTATTTTGTATTCTGTATCTTTTTTTTCTTTCAGTGAAAATTTGCATCCCAATAACATGACCATAATTATTTATTTACCGTATCTTACAGTACATATAAAATAGTTGCAACTTTAATATTTAAATTGCCACTAAAAGCCCTAGCCAGTTTGGCTCAGTGGTTAGAGCATTGGCCTGAGGACTGAAGGGTCCGGGTTCGATTCCAGCCAAGGGCACATACCTTGGTTGCAGGGTCCATCCCCAACCCAGGTTGGGCTTATGCAGGAGACAACAAATCAATGTGTCTCTCTGTCTCTCTCTCCCTTCCACACTCTCTGAAAAGTAATGAAAAAAATATCCTCAGGTGAGAATTAAAAAAAAAAAAAATTGCCATTAAAAATATAAACCTATTTGGGTAAAAATGTCTTTGAAGGTCTTTATGTCCTTAGACTATATCCCATGTTCAGAGTACTATGTTCATAATTATTTGAAGTAATTACTTTCTCTATGTGGTCATGTGATTAAATGGATATATAGTTTTATTCATTTGTTTCTACTAGAACTAAGGGTTTGGCTTTTTCATTCTTTTGTCTCTACTTTTTAAATAAATAAAGTACCAGTAAGGTTTGAAAGTCAAAAGTATATAAAAAGTATACTCAGAGAAATTTTACTTCCATCCCTGCTCCTAAACTGTTTCTACCTAATGCCTATAGATAACCATATGTATTATTTTCTAGTTTGTCCTTTCTCTCTTTTTCTTTACTTTTTATCAAATTGTAATATATATCTTACATCTCTTTGTGCAAAACCAAGCAAGTATGTAAATATGTTATTTCCCCATTTTTCATACACAAAAGGTAGTATACCAGATACCCTATTCTGCATCTTTCTTTTCTCCATTACCACGTGTTCTGGGAATTACTCTATATCAGTTTCTAGCAACATTTCTCTCTCTCTTTTTTCTTTTATAGCTGCATAGTACTCCACCCTGTATATTTACTATAGTTTATTCAGCCACTCTCCTATGGCCATTTGGATTATTTCCAATTTTTTATTACTAATGATGCCACCTTGAATAACTTTGTATGTGTATGTTGGTTCTTATTTGTGGGAGTATATTTTTTGGAAGATTCCTAGAAATGGGATTGCTGGATTAAAGGTAGATGCACATGTAATTTTTTCAGATATTGCCAAATCCCACCCCTCTTATAAGGGTTGTACTGTTTTGCCCTCCCTTCAACAGTGTTTGAGAATGCCAATTTCCCTGGTGAGTGCATATTACACACTGATTATGAAGCATTTTATAAAAGTACCTAAGTGATTTCAGATTCACCTCTTGGTACTGAGAGTGAGCTGGAGACTATCTGGGTGTCTGAGACCTCTAGTGAATTAGCCAGGTTTTGGTAGATACTGAATGTAGAGGACAGTTTATGAAACTTTTCTAATAGAGTGCAATTAAACCAACTGTCCCATATGGTGTCCATCAACATCCCCTTGCCCTAACCAATTCAATACACAACTTTCTAGCTTCTGACCATTAGTACATGAACTTGTATTTTTTATTTTTTGCTGGTTTTCTGGTTCTTGGAGCCCACTTTGTCTGCTGAAAGGCAGGCCAGATGTGCTGGGGAATTAATGTCTCCCCCTGTCCTGGAGTAGCTTCCAGAAGGGTCACTAACACTAACACTCTGCCAACACTCTGATTTTAGCCCAGTGAAACTGATTTTGGAGTTCTGACCTCCAGAGCTGTAAGACAATAAATCATGCTTTTTTAAGCTACCAAATTTGTGGTAATTTGTTACAGCAGCCACAGGAAATTAATATAAAATTGCAGCTGACATCATATTAATTGGTGAAAAAGTAAATGCTTTCCTCTAAGATCTTTAACAAGGTAATACGTTCACTTTTTCCACTTCTATTTAACTGAAGGTCCTAAACAGAGCAATAATGCAAGAAAAAGAAGTAAAAAACGCAGAGTTTAGAGAAGAATAAACAAAAATGTTATTCACAGAGAACATGGTCATCTATAGAAAATCCCAAAGAACTTACACAAAGTACTACTGATATCAATAAGTGAGCTTAGCAAGGCTGCAAAATACAGATAAATATGTAAAAAGCAGTGGTATTTTTATATACTAACAATGAGCAATTAAAAATTAAAATTAAGAAAGCAATATCATTTATTGCAGCATTAAAAATATGAAACACGTATGAATGAATTTGACGAAAGATGAATAGGACCTATATACTGAAAACTTCAAAGCTTTGTGGAAAGAAAATCTAACTAAATGGAGGGGTATACTATGTTCATGGACTCTAAGTTGATCCATAGTTTCAATGTAATCTTAATCAAAATCCCAGCAGAATTTTTGTAGAAATTGACAGTTGGATTCTAAAATGTATATGGAAATGCAAAAGACCTAGAACAGCTAAAACAAATTTAAGAAATAATAAAGGTGGAAGACTAACACTAAGTGATTTCAAGACTTAGTATAAAACTGTAGTAATCAAGCCAGTGCAGTATTGGCATAAAGGTAAATATCAGAATAATGAGATAGAATATAGAGTCCAGAAACAGACCCACACATATGAAAGCAACTGATTTTTTTAAAAAGTGCCAAAGAAATTCAATGGGGAAAGAATAATCTTAGCCACAAATGGTGCCAGAACAATTAAATATAAAAGACCAACTTCTATCCTTACCTCACACCATGAATGCAAATTAACTAGAAATAGATCACAGACCTAAATGTAAGAGCCCAATCTATTAAACTAGGAGAAAACAACTGAAAATCTTAAGGCCCTTGTATTGGGTAAAGGTTTTAAAAATAGGAGAGAAAAAGAATAAAGTATAAAGCAAAAAGTTGATAAATTGAAAAAAACTTCTGCTCCTCTTCAAACACTGTTAAAAAAAAACACACACACACAAAAAGGCAAGCCACAGAATGGGAGAAAATACTTGCAAAACACAATCTGGCAAGAGATTTATATCTAGACTATATAAAGAACATTTACAATGCAGAATTAAGACAATTCAATTTAAAAGATGGCCAAATATTTGAACAGATACTTTACCAAGTAAGATATACAGATGGCAAATAAGCACATGAAATTATTCTCAGCATCATCAATCATTAGAGAAATGCAAGTTAAAACCACAAGAAGATACTACTACATACCCATTAGAATGGTTAAAATTTAAAAGACTGATTATATGAAGTGTTAATATAATCTAGAGCAGCTGGAACTCTCATACACTGCTGGTAGGAATGTAAATTGATACAACTTATTTAGAAAAGAATTTGGCAGTTTCTTAAGAAGTTAAAACATACACCATACTACTCCTCCAGTCTACATCTAGATATTTATCTGAGAGAAGTGAAAATCCATATCCATATAAAAACTTGTACAGAAATTTTCATAGCAACTTTATTGGTAAAAGCCAAACTCTGAAAACTATCCAAATGTCCATCAATAGGTGAGTAGATAAATGAATTGTGGTACATTCCCAATGGAATACTAGTCAGCAATAAAAAGGAGTGGACTATTGATACATGCTATGACATGGATAAATCTCAAAATAATTATTCTGAGGGAAATAAGCCTTACAAAAAAGAGTACATATCATAAGATTCCATTTGACATAACATTTGAGAAAATGCAAACTAATCTCTAATGATAGAAAGTAGACCAGTGTTTGGGTATAGGATGGTAGGAAGTAGTGAGAGGAGAGGTATTACAAGGGGTCACAGGAAACTTTTGGGAGGTGATGAAAATGTTCATTATCTTGAATATAGTAATGAAATCACAGATATACTCATGTCCAAATTCATCAAGGTTTATACTGCAAATGTGCAGTTTACTGTACATCAATCTTACTTTAATAAAACTGATAAAAGACTTACACAGAGAAGTTTAAGACGTAATTTAGTAGGTTGGAGACCATAGCTGTCTAGCTTGGTGGTCATGTCTGCTCTTCCTCTGTGTCCTTCTGCAAATTTACTTAGAAACTCCATCAAGATTTTTTTTCTAAATAAATTTTGTAGAAGTACCCATAATATCTTAATGGTGATATATATGGTGGACTGAATGAAAAGGTGAGATTCCATTGTAAGATTTTACTTAACAAAACAGAATTTCCAGTAAATCATCCTCTGTTCACAATCAGGTTACCCTGGGACTCAGAGAAAAATATTCCAGTGTTTAATTAGGTCTTTGTCTAAGAGGTAATCTATGAAAAGTTATTTTAAGTAGGAGGCATCAGTTAGAAACCTGGCCCCATTTTTGAAAGAGAGAGAGACTACTATACTCTAGGGGCAACACACCCAGGGGCAAAGGACCTGTCCTCATTCCCAAGGTACCCTCTTCTCCTGGCACAGTTCTATGACATTGTGAATCTTGGTGCACCAATGCTGGGATGTGGGACTAGCCATGAAGGTGAGACCCAAGGTGGGTTCCTCACTCATCAAGGCACCTTGGCCTCTTAGATGCTCCAGAGAGCAGTCTAAGCTACTTTACATGGGTGTCAACCATTTTAGGGTGCATGCCTGAACCCTTGGTGGTCCTGGGTATGGGGCTCGGGGTTGGAGACCATAGCTGTCTAGCTTGGTGGTCATGTCTGCTCTTCTTCTGTGTTCAGGTGGAGCACCATGCCTTGCTGTCGACCTTGCAGCTGTTGTACACAGTGGGCTATTCTCTCTCCATAGTCTCCCTCCTCCTGGCTCTCACTCTCCTCCTGTTTCTTCGGTGAGTGGAACTCCTGCAGGCATGTGTTCAGGCGGGTACCCTGGAATTTGCTCATTGGCTACCTCTGGAAGGCAGTAGAAGACTGGGCTGGGTGATGACATGGTTCATCAGAGCTGGAAAGGGATCTGAGCGAGGCCCTCGTCCATCCATCCCGCTGTGCAGGTGAAAGGGGAAGGGATAGCAGAGGTCCCCTGAGAGGCAGTGAGTCACCCCAGTCACGAAGCGCAGTAAGAATTGGAATCTGGGGCTCCTGACTCAGCTTTCTCCTCTTTTGGATAAGACAACCTATGTGTCAGGCCCTGCTCCAGATTCTTATCACGCCCATTACTACCACAGCCCATTCTCACCACAACTCTACCAGAGGCATTATTTTTACAGAATAGATTAAGAGACTTCCCCAAAGCAGATTATTGAGTGGTAGAGAGGGGATTTTAATGCAGGGCCCACAGGCTCCAATTAGCTATGCTTCCTCGGTGCCCAGGCACTGCTCTAAGCAGGCTGCATATACTCAGTCATTCAAACCTCTCCCTAATCAGAATTAAGTTTAATCCTAATCCTAGGGGATTAGCATTGTTATTACCACTGTTTTATAAGTGAGTTGACTGAAATACGGGGAAATAGAGGAACTTTCCCAAGATCACACAGCTAGTGAGTGATGGAGCCAGGACCACAACCAGGCTGTCCAGCACCTAAGCATTTTCACTCCCTAATACTCTGTCAGGATCCAAAGGCTCAGTGCATTTTATTAAATCACATTTTTAGAAATTACTCAAGTGAGATATTTATAGAGCCATCAGGGAGCCCTCTCAAGCTGTATCTCGGTGCAACCCTTTCAGGAACATAATGTGGCGGAATGAGAGTTCAGCATGGGTGCAGGAGACCTGGACAGGGACCATGGAGGCCTGGATGCTAGCTCCAAAGCAGCTCCCCACCTGGGCTCTTCTAACCCCAGGTCTGGCCCTCCCTGACCCTTAATCTCAGGATGGTCTATGGCTCCTGGAGCAGAGTTGTAACCATCTGCCCCAGTGCGAGAGCAATTTTTGAACAATGGGACAATTGCACAGCCAGCCTGCTCTCTGTGACTGCCTCCGCTCCCCCTCCCAACGTCTCAGAACAAAGCCAGGAGGAGACACGTGCCCAGCCCTGCAGGAAGGAACTTTAGCAGAACCTGGGCCAATCAAGGGTCCGTTTTGCCTCAGGCACTGGGGTAGAGCAGGGCCCAGTCCCTGCCCTTGAGTAGCCCCCAGTGTAGTTAGGGAGAAGGGTGCATAGATGGTAAAACACAAGGACTGCTTCAAATCTAAATGGTAAAACACAAGGACTGCTTCAAATCTCTCTTCGAGATGAAAAAGAATAGCTCTAAAGCAAGGCAGGGCGGGGTGTGTGCCGCACAGGCCCAGGCAGGGCCCAGAGTGGAGTGATGGGCGAGACTGAGGACTCGTGTTTACATCGGCCAGGACAAGGACAAGGCCCAGACCGCGGGGGGCTCCGGGTGGGTGAGGCAGGGGCTGGAGAGCTGGCATGTGCTGGGCATTTATTACGTGCCCAGGTGCTGTGTGAGCTCTTCTCGCCCACTCACTGCCCGAGTCCTCCCGCAGCCCTCTGAGGTAAGCTCTCTTGTTCTTACAGGCAGTAGAGCCTCGAAGAGCCATATTTTGGCCTTAGAGTTTCTGGGTTCAAATCTCAGCTCTACCACTTGCTGCTCCGTGACTTTGGCCAGGTGACCTAACCTCTCTGCCTCGCCCTCCCCAGCTGTAAAATCAGGGCGACAGCACGGCCTGCTCCCCCAGTGCTTGTAAGGAGCCAGGATGCCCATAAGTCCCTCCCCGACTGTAAGGGCCTGGGACGGGGCGGCATGCTGACCGTGCTCCCTAGGGGTTAGCTATTGTTATCCCCATCTTACAGGTGAGGAAAGCGAGTCGCAGGGAATAGGTCTCATAGGCCAGCCCGCCAACTCGGGAGCCTGCGCTCTGAACCTCCCCCCCTTAGCGACAGACCGGCCGGTGCCCGCACAGGCCTGTCGGGCTGAGCCAGGTTTGCTGAGGGAAGGCACTCGGTTCTCTCCCTGCACAGAAAACTGCACTGCACACGCAACTACATCCACATGAACCTGTTCGCGTCTTTCGTCCTGAGAGGCCTGGCCGTGCTGGTGAAGGACGTCATCTTGTACAACTCCTACTCCAGGCGGCCCGACAACGAGAAGGAGTGGGTGTCCTACGTGTCCCAGGTGTGTCCTCCCGCTGGTGGGTCGGTGTGGGTCGGAGGGCACGGGTGGACTGCAGAGGGGAGGAGGCAGACACAGGGGTGTCCAAGGCTTTGTGGTTAGATGTGTATCACCTGACTTAAAAAAACCACAACCATGGAGAGAGTGGGGTGGGGTAAAGAAAATCAGCAGCAGAAAAGCTCACTGGGGGGTTTCTGAATGGCCCCTGGGTAGGAAATGTCTTCATCTGTAAATAAAAGAAAGAATTAAACCAGATCAACCTTTTTTATTATTACTGTTTTTAAAAAATATATCTTTATTGATTTCAGAGGGAGAGAGGAAGGGAGAGAGAGAAACATCAATGATGAGAGAGTCATTGATTGGCTGCCTCCTGCACGCCCCCGACTGGGGATGGAGCCTGGGGATGGAGCCTGTGACCAGGAATCGAACCGCGATCTCCTGGATCCTAGGCCGATGCTCAACTGCTGAGCCACACTCAGCCGGGCGCATTACTATTTCTTTAAAGCAGCAAAGCTTTCCGCATTGAAATCTGTATCTGTTGACATGGTTTTTCCTTTATCCCGTCAATAACAAATGCAGTAACTTGCTAAACTAACTTTGCGTCCCTGGAATAAGCCCAGCTAGGTTCTGACACATCCTTCTTCCTCTTACATCGCTGGGTCCCGTTAGTTAACACTCTGGTTTAGCATTGCTCATCTACGCTCGTGAATAATTTCCTTTTCTAGTAAGTGTTTGGATCAAGTTTATGCTGACCTCTTAAAACAAATCAGACTTGTTCTCTCTTTCTCTCTTCTCTGGGAGAGTTTATTTAACAGGGGTATTATTTCTTCCTTAAATGCCTGATAGATTACAACAGTGAAGCCGTTTGGGCCCGTAGTTTTCTTCATTGGAAGGCATGCAGTTATGAACTCTTAGATTTAGATTTTCTGTTTCTTCTGGTGGCACAAGGTAACTTGTGTTTTTCTAGGAGTTTGTATACTTCATCTCTTCTTTCAAGTTTATTGGCATAGCATTGTTCATAGTCTCTTAAGATCTTGTGAAGTTCTGTTGCGTCTGTAATGGCGTTCCTCTTTTCATTCCTGATTTTTATTATTTGTATCTTTGCTCTCTTTCCCCCCTTAATCATCCTTGCCAGGGGTTTCTCAGTTTTATTGGATTTTTTTTTTTAAATACTTTTGTCATTGTTGATTTTCATTTTTATGTTCTCTATTTCATTAATTTCTGCTTTCATCTTTATTGTTTTTCCATGTACTTTCTTTGGGTTCAATGTGCTGTTCTTTTTCTGACATAATACTTAAAGTAATTGATTTTTCAGCTTTTTTCTTATAATTAATGCACTTAAAGCTATATGCTTCATTCTAAGTGTGGTATTAGCTGCATAGCACAGATTTCGATATGCAGCATTTTCCATCCACTCAGTTCAGAAGTAAGTTCTGATTTGTGTTACCATTCTCCTTTGATTCCTGAGTTATTTAGAAATTCATTTCCAATCATATGCAGATTTTTTGGTTGTTAATCTCTAGCTTAATGGAACTGAGATCAGAGAACATACCCTTTAGTGTTCCCTTTAGGGAAGTTGCTGATGAGGTTTCTCTCTGTTTTATTTATTTATTTATTTATTTATTTATTTATTTATTTATTTACTTATTTTTGTCTAAAAATGTCTAAAGCGTCAAGGAAGAGGCTGGGCTTTGAAACCTACATGAAGCACTCCTTCACATTTTGATTCTGTGGCCACCTCTCTGAGGTGGTTGGCAAGGGTTCCGGAGAGAAGGGAGTGAAGGGGGAGGGGTTCTGCGCAGGGAGGCCCTTCTCCACCCTCCTGGGGTCCAGGTCCTGGGAGACCCTAGACTCACCTTCAGGGGCTCTGTTCTCTACAGATATCTGCCTCCTGCCGCTCGGCCCAGGTTCTCCTGCACTACTTCGTGGGCACCAATTACTCCTGGCTTCTGGTGGAAGGCCTTTACCTCCACACGCTCCTGGAGCCCACCATGCTTTCTGAAAGGCGGCTGTGGCCCACATACCTGCTGGTGGGTTGGGGTGAGTGACCTAAACCCCCAGCCTCTTTTTCTGGGGACTCCTCAGAAATGGGAGCCCAATTCCCAACTGGAGGGGGGTTATGAGACAGATAATTCCTCAATGACAAGAGTCTCTGATGAAAGGTATGTGTGTGTGTGTGTGTGTGTGTGTGTGTGTCTGCATGTGTGTGAGCAAGCAATACACACACACACATGCACAAGTGCCATAGACTCAATACACACACACACACACGCACAAGTGCCATAGACTCAATGCACACACACACACACACACACACACATGCACAAGTGCCATAGACCCAATGCACACATTCAAAAATTGAGGTGTTTTTTTTTTTTTGTAGAATCAGATGACATTTCTCCTACCCTGTCCCCAACTGTATTTGTGTGCTCAGGATGTCATGACAAAAACCCATAAGCTGCTTATACAATAGACATTTACTTCTCACAGTTCTGGAGGCTGGGAAATCAGGATGCCACCATGATGAGTTCTGGCGAGGGCCCTCTTTTTGTCTTGCAGACAGCTGTCTTCTTGCTGTGTCTGCACATGGTAGAGACGGTGGGGGTGGGGGAGAGAGAAAGACAGAGAGAGAGAGAGAAAGCAAGTAGCTAAGCAGCTCTTTGGTCTCTTCTTACAAGGGCATTCATCCCATTATGATGACACCCCAACCCCCAACCTCCAACCCCTTCCAGATTCAATTACCTCCAAAGGTCTCATCTCCAAATATCATCATGTTGGGGGTTAGGCTTCAACATATTAATTTTGGGGAGCACAAACCACAACACCAACTAAGCCTTCAAGATGAGGTCTGGAACCCCTACTGTCTCAAGCTTTTGGGGAATTTGAGGCTGCAGGATTCAGAGGAAATAACCTTGGCCTGCAATTCAGAAGATTTTGGTAATGCCTCTGAATTTACTCAGAGCTGCTTTGTGACATGTGCATGTCTGTTCTCCTCTCCGCTTCCTGGGTGGCCTGACAGTGAACAGTGGACGGCTCTGTGCTGCGCTGGCTCTACAGTCCCCACAGCCCACATTGCTGCAATGTTCGGCTCTTACAAGATTTAACCAGCGGAGACTGGCCCATCAGGCCGGCACGGGGCCAGGCAGGTTTGGCCAACCGGCTCCTAACTACATTCCCTGTTCTCTCCCCAGCCTTCCCGCTGCTGTTTGTCGTGCCCTGGGGTATCGCCCGTGCACAGCTGGAGGACACAGGGTAGGTAATTCACCTGTTTTCTCATTTCTGTGAGCTAGTAATTCCCAAATACTCCCAAACGCAGGTTATATATCATTTTCCTAAAGAGACTACCCACCCCCTTCCATTTTGGCCATCTAATATGTACCTAATGGGGGGCTGAGTGGGGGGAGTGGAGGGATTGAGCAAAAAAAATGTAAATGGAAAAAGTCATGGACGTAGACAACAGTGTGGTGATGGCTGGGGAAGGGAGAGAGGTGGAGAATGGTATAGCGGGGTGAATGGTGATGGACAGAGGCCTGGCTCGGGGTGGTCAGCACACGGTGCACTGTACAGGTGGTGTGTTGTAGAATTGGGCCCCTGAGGCTTGTATGATTTCGTTCACCAGTGTCACCCTAATAAATTCAACAAAAAGGAAACGAATAAAAATAAATATAGATTATATCTAGGAGTGTAGATAAAAATAATCAAAGATTTTCCTTATAGTAATTAGGTTATTAATTTATTAAGTTACACCTGCAAATTAGCACAAAATTAGCACCAGCTAGCACAAAAATTTGCTACATGCCTTCTCAGTGACCCTGGGCATGTAAGGATATAGGTACAAGAATGGTTATTGCATCATAGTTCAAAGTGGAGGGGAAAAGGCAAAATAAAATGGATGAAAGTGATCCAAAAGTTCAAAATTCCAGTTATAAACAAGGAAGTCCTGGGGATGTCATGGACAGCATGTTGACTAGTTAACGTTACTGAACTATATATTTGAAAGTTGCTAAGAGAGCGAGTCTTAAAAGTTTTCATTACAAGAAAAAAAATTATAACTATGTGAGGTGATGGATGTTAACTAGACTTGCTGAGGCGATCATTTCACTATATATTTATATACTAAATCATCATGTTGTGCACCTGAAACTAATATAATGTTAATATGTCAATTATATCTCAATTTAAAAACAACAACAACAAAAAAAAAACCCTAAACAAACAAACAAAAAAACCCTGAACATCCATCAATACGGGAATGAATGAATAATCTGTGGCCTACCTACACTGTGGAATGTTATGAAGCTACTGAGAAAACACGTCAGTTCTGTATCTTCTGGCTTCTAGGGACTGAATCTCAATGACACACTGTTAAACCTTTTGCTGAATAATGCATATCATGTGATCCCATGTTTTGCTCCAAATAATCACCACCCAAAAGTCTGCTATATAATTAAGAATTTATATTTCTATGAACGCAGAAACAAGTAGAGGAGCATATACACCAAGCTTTAGTGCTGGGCAGCATTTTAATGGTTAGAAAAGGCCACACTAGCCTAGGAGGACGCAACGGAGTCCTCTCTTCTCCCCTGCCCCCCCTCAGAATGACGGGCTGAAGGTCAGTCTTGAGTGTGAGTGTCTTTTTCCTGGAGGGCATGAGGTCTTTGCATTTAAGCTCATCTTGATTTAAAGTCTTCTTCTGTGGTCTGCTCTTTGCTGTAGGTGCTGGGGAATCAACAGGAATAAGAAAATCTGGTGGATCATCCGAGGACCCATGCTGCTTTGTGTAGCAGTAAGGACCCACCCGCCCACCCTTTCCCCTCTGAGCTCAGCAGCTGTGGAGGACTCTGCCCCCTCCCTCACCACCAAATTCTCTGGCTCAGAATGAGCCCGGGCCAGACCCCTTGAGAAGGAGACGCTGAGCTGTGAGTAGGATCTGCTGCAGGGAAGGGAACAAGCTAGAGACTTCTCCTTGTTCTGGCTCAGGACCTAAAGTCAGGGTCATGCTACAAGCCTCCTCTTTGGGTCTTCAAACTATGTATAGACGTGCTCGGTGACTGCGTATTGAAAGGTTGTGTTGGGGATACAGGCGTCTTCAGCCACGGGCCAACCCAGGGATAGCAAAGCTATTGGGTTTTAACACCATTAGTAGGAGGGAGGGGAGGCCCAGGAAGCTCCTTTTAGAGGGGGAAACATGCAATCAACATGTGATGGGAGTTAGAGTCAGGAGATGCTGCTGCTCTGAGACCCTGAGCAGGAAGAGACCTTATTCCACGTGGCCCAGAATTTTGGGGCTGGGGAAGGAATGCTTGACCCAGAGTCCTAAAGCTTTTTCAGATGATAGTATGTGAGAATGAAATCTGCCCAAGAAGCCTGGGCAAAGGACAGGAGGTGTGCAGACAGTTGGAAGGATCCGCAAGATCCTGGAGGGAGGCCGAGAGTCTTCCTACCTAGGCATAGGGCTGTCACCTCCGGGTGCCCACCAGCCAGGCACTGCCCTCGCATTCTCCTCAGTCTCCTCTCCAAGGGGTCGCTGGGCACTCTGTTTTTTACCATTTTATGTAAATAACGTGGTGTTTGTGGTTTCAGGAAAGAAAAGTCTTGTTTTTATAGAAGCATGTCGATATTTGTCAATGATAGGAGGCAACTTTCTGCCCAATGGTGGTTATAACCGAGGGGATAAAGAAGTTCATAGAAATGGGGGGAAAAGCAAGAGTGTGGAGATGATCTAGTTGCTTCTGAGGCCTGGGTCACACCCATCCTGAGCGGTGGCCTGCATGCTGCTGGTTACCTCCCCCCAGTCACCCCACAGACAGCTGAGAGCAAACGCTCACTGTGACGTCTGCCCACACGCGTCCCAGGGCATCATGGGCCTGCCTCACCCCACCCTGTCACCACTTCTCCACGGTCCCTTCCTCCCCAGCCACACTGCGCAGCTGTGGTCCCAGCACTCAGCTCCTGACTAGGAACCTTCGCTACTGCCCAGCAACATTTACTGAGCGCCTCTTAGATCCCAGCCCATTCTAAGTGCTTTGAGTGTGTGAACCCATTTACTCTTCCAACAGACCTCTGAGGTAGGGGCTACTGTTTTGTTCCTTTTATTGGTGATGATGCTGAGAAAAGGAAAAGTCACTTGTCTAAAGTCACAAAGCCAGTAAGTGGGGGCCCAGGATCTCAGCCCAAAGGGTCTGACTGGATGACACACTTTTAACCACAGCACCAGGCTGCTGCCCCCAGTAGTTGCTGCCTCCAGCCACCTGCCTGGAGCACTGCCTGCTGCGGGCTCTTTCATGCGTCAGTACCTTGCTTTGGATTCTCCTTGGGTCTGAACTGCCTCTCTCTGCCCCCTCACCCACCAGGCTGCTGTACCCGGGCACCCACCTCACAAAGTAGAAAAGGCCACACTCACAGTCGTGCCCTTCCTGGATTCTGTACAGACCTCTGCCACAGCTCAGCAATGTTTTATTGCAAGCATTTGTCTAAAACCCGTCTGCTGACACTGTGTGCCCATGTTCTAGTCATCCTGGCAGCCAGCCCAAGCACATGGCAGGCTCTCTATAAACTCGCTGGGTGAACTCTGACCCTCACTCCTGGGCATTGGCGGATTCTTGCTAACCAGACAACACACAGCAGGATGGAGGTCAGCGCCCTTCCTAGGATGGAGTTCGGGCTCCCTCCAGCTGGATCCCTGCTGTTCACCTGCAGTCTTCTCGAGGCTTCATCAATGGCTCTCACTCTTGGTTGCTCTTGGAATCACCTGGGTGTCTTTAAAAATCTTTGGCTTGGGTCTTGGCCCCAGAGATCTGTGTTTCATTGGTCTCAGGTGTGGCCTGGGAACTCTGATGCTCAGCCAGGGCTGGAAAGCATTTTGCTCCGCTCTTGCTGCTCAAAGTACGGTCACCTGAGCTGTTTTTATAATCCAGGTTCTCGGGCCCCACCCAGACCTGCTGAATCAGAACATGCATTGTGGCAAGACTCCCGGGCTTCAGGTGCCTGCTGAAGTCTGCGAAGCCCACACGCCGGCGAGCCTCAGAGCTGGGTGTGCGTGAGAAACGTCACTGCGGCTCAGCCCCCGGAGGATGTGTCAGAAATCCTGGAGCAGGGCTGGGGCAGCTGCAGTTTTAAAAGCTCCCAGGGGATTAAAAGGACAGCTGGGGCTGGAGCCACTGCCCTGGGCCTCGCTGCTTGGCCGCCTGGCTGACCGACCTGTGTGCTAGTTTCCACGGGGGCTCCCTGTCCCGGAGCCACACTCTCAGCCACCAGGACCAGAGAGTGTGCTTGATCTCCCCATCTGGGATAAAGTGACCTTCACGTGCTCCTGCTTCTACAGCCCCACATAAGGCCACAGTCACCTTCGCGAGCATCCTCCCGGCCACTCCATCTCCTCTGCTTCCCCCACCCAGTGAATGAGGCCACCATCCACCTACCGGCCACTTGGGCAGGAACCTTGGGTGCCCCCCAGCTTCTACCCTCTCCTTCCTTGCAGCGTCCCCTCAGGGGAGTCTTGTCCATTCTTCTGCGACCTCCCCAAGCCGCCCCCTCTTCTTCGTCCCATTCTGCAGCTTTGGGGCCTCACTTGGGCCAAAGCCCCCTATTTGGCCTCCCTCCCCGTCCTGCCCCAGCAGGCCATCCTCTGTGTTGCAACCAGAGGAGTCTTTCTTGAGCAACACTTGACTCTGTCTCTTTTCTATGTGTGGCTTCAGCGGCTCATTACTGCCCCCGGGCTTGTTCCCAGCTCCTTGGAGTGGTAAGCACCGTCCTTCTGGCCGGGCCACCCCACCCAGGGCGCCCACGCTGCCTTCCCGTGGAGAAACTCACGGTTCCCTCAGCCCATCCGGGCGTTTCACTCCCTCCTGCTTTGCACGGGCCATCCCTCTGCCTGGAAAGCCCATCCCAGGGCCCCATGTCTGCCTGGGGAGCTCTCTTCCTTGGAGACTGAGCCTTTTTATTAATCTCTCTATCCCCCAAATTAAGGAAAGTCAGCAGGCCTGTGCGGAAGGGGCCATTTTACAATCACCCTCAGGTCTGTAAAGGTCTTACAGAGGACGTTGCTGCACTACTGTGGTCTGTGTCTACAGGGACTTGGACAGGAGGAAACAGGCTTGAAGAGAAATGGGGAAAATTTCCCTTAGTCACAAAGAAGAATATTTGACTATGAACTGGTAAGACATTGACTTGACATGGACCACAGAAAAGGGCTTTGGGTTGTCCGCCTCTATTAATCTCCAAGAGGAGGATCTGTCCTGAAGAACAGGGAGCTGAGCCTGATGCCTTCCCAACCCCTCCAGCTCTGGGATTCCAGGATTCTGTACACCAGCCTCAAGGAGAGTGGAATTTATGTGTCCTACCAGACACGAAAGGTAAAACAGAGGCTGTAGGGTGAGGTGGAAGGAGCCCATCTGAGAGTCAGGCCAGGTATTTTTTAAACCTCCCAAATCATTCTAATGTGCAGCCACTGTCTAGCTTAGGGTTCCTCAACCTCAGCGTTATTGGTATTTGGGGCAGGATCGTCTTTGCTGTGGGGGCTGTTCTGTGCACTGTAGGATGTTGAACAGCATCCCTTGCCTCCACCCACTAGGCACCATGAGTGACAGTTAAACATCCCCACCCCAGTTGTGACAGTTAAAAATGGTCCAGACATGGTAAATGTCTTCAGGGTTGAGAATCACCCTCAGTTAAGAACCACTGGTCTAGTCAAACTCTAATTTTAGAGATTAGGAAACAGAAGCCCAGAGAGGTCAACTCAGTTAAAGGGCACACTTCAAGATCAAGATGACAGCATTTGGCATTTCAGAGCACTTCACCATCTTTCATCTTGGCCAAATTTGAGGCTGGTACCTATTTTTTGGAGCATGGAACATGGAGCAGAGTAGTGGGACCAAGGAATGTCTCCCATCCAGACTCAGACTCCCTGATGAGCATCCCCAGTTATCATGGCTGGGCTTCTCCTACCAGCTCCCACACTGGGTCTGAATTTGTTGACCAACGTCGGGGTGAATGTGAACATACATCATGCCGGATTCCCACATGTAGCAGCTGACTTCATCTGATGCTCTCTTGATTCTCTGCTTGAGAAATAATCACAATGGGACAACCTGAAGAATCCAGATACTCTTTGGATCTTTCACCAGAAACAGAAATTAGATAACTCTCAGCTCCTTCAGCATACAAGACTTCACCACTCAAACTGACCTGGTATCCTTGAGTGTAGAACCACAATGAACGTGGTATATTCTTATATCCTAGTAGAAAATTCATAAGGCCTTGATTAGTCCCACTCACCAATGACAGCCTCACAAATGACTAAACTGTGCAAGACTGTTCTATCCATGTCCCGATTCCTGGAGTCAACAGTTCAATGAATTGAACCATGTATTGACTTTTTGAAGTCGTAAAGGCAAATGCCTTCATTCACTCTTATTGAATGTTCTCTGACAGCCTCAGGACTTGGCAAAGTTGAGAAATTAGTAAAACCAGTCTTCACTAGTCTTGTCCCTCTCCAGGTCCACTTTCTTCACCAGGAACACAGGGGTTTTCCGTTACTCGGGTTTTCCAAGACATCTTCTCACTCCATACTCTCCTCCTCTGAAGAGTTACAATGGGAATTTCCCCACACTTTGGATTTTCCCACCTCATCAAAACTTCCCTTTGTTAAATCCCATCTTCTGTTTTCCATGGTGAAAGTAAGTCAGATCATACATATTTACTAAAATCTTCATTTTTGTAAAAATGAATGAATGAATGAACGAGGGATAGAGAAAGGGCTCCTTCCCTTCTCTCCCAGTTGCTCCCTATCTTCTATGTGATGTGTGCACTCCAGCAGGGCTCTTGAGGATGGCATGTTTTGACCCAAAGGAATATCTCTAAAGGTAGGCATTTTAACCCACACAGCAGGTCAGAGGAGGAGGGGCTTGGAGGTAGGAGGAGGGGTTCAGGGGTAGATGAGACCTACCTCTGATCCCCAGCCATGCTGGCAATTATCTCTGCCAACCTGTAGGCCCAGATCTGAGCACAGAAGCTTGGGGGCCAAGGATGTGTCACCAAGAATGTTACATCTGATAATGCATTCTGTATTGTCTAGGACCTAAAAGGGAGCCTTGTATGTTTGTGGTCCTAAGTGCCCTCCTTCTGGTCACAGAATCTAAGAAGAGTTGGCTGGCTTCTGAACAAATTTTTTCATTCAGCTCCTTTCCTGTTTATGCACAAATGACAAATAGCATTTTCCAAATGTGCTTGCTGACTCTGGTCTCTGGGGCGCCTAGATGAACAGGGCTCCATGGTGAAGCAGGCTGGTGTTCCATCCCATGGCATTGAAGGAGTGCTTCCTCCGAATGGCCCACTGGCCGATGCCCACTTTCCACTATCTGCTCTCTGGAAGACATGCAGAATAGCAAATGGACCTGCCGCTCATCAGAACCCTTCATTTCTTAGGAGACTGTCAGATTGAAATTAATTTGCAGAAATATGTGCCTTTCCCCTGTGAGGCTGACTTTGTAAGAAAAACACCCAAGTTCAACAAATCCCTAAGGCAAGGACACAACGTTTTCCCTTTATGATGAAAAAAAGATACCCCATTAAAAGAGAGAAGCCACCTGGTCACACTTAGTTTGTATTTAAGTGTTCTGTTATCAAATATTCTTTCACTGGGAATCTCCATCATTCCTGTTGGCTTGTGGATTGGATAGCCTTTTGCCTAAAACCTTAGTCTTTTAGCTTTAAGCTTTGATTCTCCTGAGGCCAGTAAAGCAAATCAAAATAGGTATATGTAGATTCTGCAACTGCATTTCCATATGTAGTTAAAGGGTTTTGTTTCTAAAAAGTACATTAGTACTATGTTGGCTCAATGTCTGTAGAGACCTTACTCCATTAATTGTCACTCAATTGCAGTGTCTACTAGCTCTTTCCCCGTAGCATAGAGGCATTCTTACGTCTTTTCTTTTTAAAAATTTTACTTTTCGATTACAGTTTACATTCAATATTATTTTGTATTGGTTTCAGGTATGCAGCATAGTGGTTAGACAGTCACATACTTTACAAAGTGGTCCCCTGATATTTCAAGTACCCACCTGGCACCGTACATAGTTATTACAGTATTATTGACTATATTTTCTATGCTGTACTTTACATCCCCATGACTATTTTGTAACTACCAATTTGTACTTCTTAATCCCCTCACCTCTTTCACCCAGTCCCCAAATCCCCCTCCCTCTGGCAATCACCAGTCTGCTCTCTGTATCTATGAGTCTGTTTCTATTTTGTTTGTTTTGTTCTTTAGATTCCACATATAAGTGAAATCATATGGTATTTGTCTTTGCCTGACTTATTTCACTTAGCATAATGCTCTCTAGGTCCATCCATGCTGTCGCAAATGGTAAGATTTCATTCTTTTTTATGGCTGAGTAATATTCCATTGTATATATGTACCACCACATTTTTATTGTCTATTATGGGCACTGGGGTTGCTTTCATATCTTGGCTATTGTAAATAATGCTGCAATGAACACAGGGATGCATATATTCTTCAAATTAGTGTTTTGGGTTTCTTTGGATATATATGCCCACAAGTAGAATCACTGGGTCATAAGGCACTTCCATTTTTAATTTTTTGAGGAAACTCCATACTGTTTTCCACAGTGGCTCCACCAATCTGCGCACTCCCACAGTGCACAAGGATTCCCTTTTCTATACACCCTCGCCAGCACTTATTGTTTGTTGATTTATCGATGGCAGCCATTCTGACAGGTGTGAGGTGATAGCTCATTGTGGTTTCTATTTGCATCTCTCTGATGATTAGTGATGTTGAGCATCTTTTCATATGTCTTCTGGCCATCTGTATGAAGTCTTTGTAGAAGTGTCTATTCAGGTTCTCTGCTCACTTTTTAAATGAATTGTTTGTTTGCTCTTTGGTGTTGAGTTGTCTTGAGCTTTTATAAATGTTGGATATTAACCCCTTATTGGATGTATCATTGGTAAGTATCTTCTTCCATTTAATAGGTTGTCTTTTTGTTTTGTTTGCTGTGCATAAACTTTTTAGTTTTTAGTCCCATTTGTTCATTTTTTTCTTTTGTTTTCTTCACCCAAGGAAATACATCAGAGAAAACATTGCTGAGGGAAATGTCTTACATTTAAGTTCTTAATACGTTTTGAGTTTATTCTTGTATATGATGTAAGAAGGTAGTCTAGTTTTATTTTTTTTGCATGTATCTGTTTAATTTTTCCAACTCCATTTATCGAATAGACTGTCTTTACCCCATTGTATGTTCTTGCCTCCTTTATCAAATATTAATTGACCACATAAGCATGGGCTTATTTCTGGGTTTTCTATTCTGTTCCATTGAGCTCTATGTCTGTTTTTATGTCAATACCATGCTGATTTGATTACTATGGCCTTGTAGTATAGTTTGATATTAGGTAATGTGATACCAACAACTTTGTTCTTTTTTCCAAAGATTGAATGGCTATTCAAGGTCTTTTGTGGTTCCATATATATTTTTGGATAATTTGTTCTAGTTCTGTGAAATACGACATTTGTGTTTGGATAGGAATTGCATTGAATCTATAGATTGCTTTGGTAGTATGGGCATTTTTTGCTGCTGTTGTGAATCCTCACCCAAGGATATTTTTTCCACTGATTTTTAGAGAGAGTGGAAGGGGAGGGAGAGAGAGAGGGGGAGAGAGAGAGAGAGAGAGAGAGACATCATGTGAGAGAGGCACCTCAATTGGTTGCCTCCCTGACTGGAGCCAGGGATTGAGCCTGCAACCAAGGTACATGCCCTTGACCAGAATCAAACCTGAGACCCTTCAGACCCTCAGGCTGGAGCTCTAACCACTGAGGAAAAACAGCTAGGTCCAGTGTGGACATTTTAACAATGCTAATTTTTCCTATCCATGAGCACAGTATATGCTTCCATTCATTTGTATCTCCTTTAATTTCTTTCTTGATATGAACCCTCCTGTTGTAGTTGAGTCTTGACTGCTGTATGGTCTCTGCATGGAGTTGACCCTCAGGCTGGCTGACTGTGAGGATTGATCCCCAGCCATAGTGTACCAGCTGCTGTGCAGGGAGGTGATCCCACGAAATGGATTTTCCCCAGCAGGGTCTGCTGTTTGCGAAGACCTCCTTTTGGGTGTGCTGCTTGTAGAGCCAATTAGGTCATGTTCTGATGTGGTCTAAAGCTAGCCACTAGATGTGTTGGTTCTGAGACCTCTTGGGAGGGACTCCAGTGCAGGTCCATGTCAGATGTTGCCTGTGACTGACCCTAGGCCATCTGTTATGAGCTACAGGGTGATCCACAGTTGGCCCTCACTCCGAAGCTAACACTCAGTCTTTCCTTACATGTCTCTGGCACTCCCTGAGTCTGCTCAGAATTTCTTGAGGGTTTTTCAAGAAAGCCTGCATTGCAGACCCAGGCTCACTGCTGCCAGCAGATCCCACAGCCATGTGCGAGCTTGGCAGGGCCGTGGCATCAAGGAGTGGGCAGGGTAGAGCTAGTGTTGCTCCCCAGGCCAAAGCTGCATGCTTGCCCCAGGAAAGACGGCATGTGTGAGTGACGTGGGAGAGGGACTCAGCACAAGGAATTGGCAGCTGTCCCTCTAGCCCTCTCTCCAAAGCCACACAACTCAATCTACTCCTCTCCCTTCTGAGTCACTGTCCGTCTGCCGGTGCCCAGGGCGAGTGCCCAGGGAGAGTGCCGGGAGTGAGACTTTGTGCCCTGGCCCTTTAAGAGGGCGCTTGGATTTCCAGTAGTCTTTGTCTCACCCGGGCAGACAGGATCCCTGCCAATTCTCACAGCCAGATGTTATGTGGTCCCCTCTTCCTGCACTGCTCCTCTGAGCTGGGGAGACTGCCATGGGGTCTTGGCGCCTCCCTCCTCAGTGGGGGGCTCTGCAGCCAGATATCCGTCTGGATTCTCAACTGCTGCACGTGATTGCAGGGCCAGGCCTTTCCGACTCTCTGCCCGCCTAACAGTTTTGACGTGGCTTCTTCTGCGTATCTTTAGTTCTAAGACTGTTCAGCTAGACCAGATGGTTATCCAGGTCGATTGTTCTGTAATTTAGATGTAATTTTGATGAGTGTAAAGTCCACCTACCCTACCATCTTGGATCCTTTCCCTTAAATCTTTTCAATTTTAAGAACAACTACAATCAGAATCCTTTAGCAGCCCTGCAACTAGAAGCGGGGAGACACTGTCTCCATTCTGCACCCCTGTCACCTGCTGCTCTATCAGCCTGCCCCCCTGCAGCCACGCCTCTGCCACGTGGGCCGCCTGGGCTGCCTCCCCTTCTCATGTTTCATTCACAAGACAAAGCCCTGCAGGTGGCTCATGCTCCCACCTTTGAACCGCAGCTTCTCTTAGTAAACTCCTTGTTGCTAAATGCTGTCTTATTTTACTGAAATTTCATGTCGAGTTTAAACCTTCTTAAAACGCTCCCTGTTGTGAGCTACCAGGATTCCATTTCCTCGTGGTTCACTCCAACCGCCCCAGCTACTCTTTCCCGGCCTTCTTTGCTGTCTCCACTGTCTCAGCCTCTCTCTTTGTGACAGGGTGGTTCTCTTAGCCTCCTTTCCTCCCGGCCTACACAGTGTGTCCCTAGATAATCTCACCCACTCCAATGGGCCCTTGCTCTGGCTGGAACCCCCCTGCTCAGGTCCAGAAATCACTGCCTCACTGCCTTGGGACATCTCATGGACAAAATTACTGGACGTTTCCCCCTTCTCCCTCCAATGTGCCTCCTCCACGTGCTCACTCTCTTGCTGAATGGCACTACCATACATTTGAGATCTACTGAGAAACTTTGGGGTCATCTTTGACCCCCTTATCCAACAAGTAACTAAGCTCACTTGACCGAAATTTGTTAATGATTTTGAACCCATCTCCTCCTCGCCATCACTGATGCACCAGGGCTATTGCCTTACTCGCTTCTCTGTCATCTTCCCCCAGGAACTCTGAGACTGCCTCTCAGGTGGTCTCCTGTCCTCCCACTTGCCTTCGTCCAGCCCATTGTCCACATTGATACCAAAACGATCTTCCTAAAATTCAGAATGGAAATCTGATCAGTTCACACTTGCCTGCTGAAAATTCACCAGTGGCTCTCCGTTGCCTTCAAAAGAAAACCCAAAGTCCTCAGTGTGACCGTGAAAGGCTCTGGAGGAAGTGGTCCTCCCTCTGTCCCCAGTATCACTTCTCACAAACCTTGTTCTCATTCTCTGAGCCCTGCCCACACCCAACCCCTTGCTCTTCTGCCTCCCCAGGAGACCCATGGTTTCTCACGAGGCTGCCGTCAACATGTTGGCCAGGGCTGCAGCCACATGAAGGCTTGACTGGGGCTAAAGGATCAACTTCTGAGGTGGCTCATACACACGGCTGGCAAGTGGTGCTGGTTGATGAGTGATGCTGGCTGTTGGTGGGAAAACTCAACTCCTCCATGTGGGTCTCTCAGCAGGCTCCTTGAGCTTCCTCACAACATGGCGGCAGGCTTTCCCCAGAATGAACAAAGAGTGAGGGGAGAGAGAGAGAGAGAATAGATAGATAAATAGCCAGAAATACAGACAGATAAACATCAGATGGAAGCCATCCTTTTGAGGACCTAGCCGTAGAAGTCACATCGCATCACGTTCACCATATTTTTTTCTTTAGATGCAAATAACTAAGTCTAGCTCACACCCCAAGGGAAGGGGTACATTAGGCTCAGCCTTTTGATGGGAGAGGTGTCAAAGAATTTATAAACATATTTTAAAATTTCTACCAAAGCTGATAATGAAGAGCTGAATTTTTTTAGTTCATACAGTTATAGAAAGTAGCCTAAATAGTGGAGAATATATGCTTTCCGGTGAATTCTGTGGCAGCAGCAGGAAGTTCTTTACAGAAGGGAGGCTGTGTGGCTTTTTTCTTTTTTTTTTTTTTAAGTGAAAGGAAGTTTGTAATCAGATAAATCTAGATTTAATTACTGACTCAGTCACTTACTAGCTGTGCAACCTTGGGAACTGTGCTTGTCTCCTCTGTGCCTCTGTTTTCTCATTGTGTCATGTCATAAAATAGCATGGCTCCTCAGAGGGTTGTTGTCAGGATTAAATAAAATAATGTATGGAAAGTTAGCCAATGCCTGGCATGGTAAGTACTTAATAAATATTATTAGTTAATAATGATCATGTAAGCATCCATCCACCTTTCTTAGATGGCTGTAGTGGTGGGCATCCCTGAGGCAGAAAAATACACTAAATGCCTTTTTGGGATCCATTCCCGGCTTTCGGTTGAGATGGCCTTAGGGAGAGTGGAGGTTACTGCAAGTTCTTACTACCTAACTGCTGACCGCCAAATTGCCCCTCGTTTGCATGGACAAGGATCTGATGGCCAGGCCCAGAGTGACTCAATGTTCATAGCCATATGGAGCCCATCACTTACCGGTGTCTGCTTTTTCTTCAAGGTCAATTTCTTCATCTTCCTGAAAATTCTCAAGCTTCTCATTTCTAAGCTCAAAGCCCATCAAACGTGCTTCAGAGATTATAAATACAGGTGAGTGGCCTGAGGTCAGTATCCAATAGTCTGAGATTGTCTTGACCCCTTCTGGCTGTTCTGGCCAGTGCTGCAGCAGGGAACAAGTTGCATTGGTATGTTTATCTCTTAAAACAAGGGTGGAAGGGAGGGTTGCTCTGAAAAAGGAGTCGTGGGATCATGTAAGGCTTTTGCCAATGGTGAGGACTTTCTGGCCTCATGAAAATGAAGTGGTGCGTTGTCGAGGGCACACACATTTCCCCAGGAGGAATCTATTGAAATGCTCCTAAGAATGGTTTACAGGGAAAGGAAAGGGTCACATGAAGGGAAGTTAGATAGTCGCTTACCTTTGGGAGGGATTTGAGGTCACAGAATAAAAGGCATATTCATAACTCAGAAGAGCATATTTGGGTATTTTTAAAACCTTGGGATATAAGACCACAAACTTTTGGGAGTCCAAGGAAATGCAGCCTTCACACAGTCACTTTTCCTTTGTGGCTTGCCTTTGCTACGTCCCATCTTCTGCTTTCCACAGTGACAGCAGGCCCAGTTCACAGCAAGTCAGATCATAGGTACTGAGATCTGCATTGTTGTAAAAACAAATGAATGAATGAATGAACAAATGAATGAATGGCATATAAAGACCCCTCCTTCCTTTTCCAGTTACTCTTTGCTGTCTACGCGACATGTCCCCTTCAGCAGGGCTCTTGGGAAAGGAATGTTTTAACCCAAAAAAGTAGCTCTCAGGGTAGGGATTTTAGTCCATGTGGCAGGACAGAGGCGGAGGTGTGAGTGAGGATGGCTGCACCTGTTTCTCTCTCTCTCTAAGGCCAAAACGGGGCCTGTCTCAGGTGTGCAGGAAGGTAGTTTTTCCATTTATTGGGCAAACATGTAATGAATGTTTGTGCCTGAAATTGTGCTTGGAACAAAAGGTAAATGCAATGTGGGCCCTGTCACAAGGAGCACAGGTTCTAACCTGCCAAGGACTGGGACGTTGGTTAGGAACCAGCGTCAGGAGGGCTGGTGCTGGCCATGACCCCAGACTCACCCACTGACCTTGGGCAAGTCACTTGGCCTTCCTGGGCCTGTTTTCTGTAGAGTGGGAATCCACACCTCCTCCTAGGGAGGGTAAAGGTCATAGACACAGGGGTCCCAGTCTAATCGGATGTGGTGAGTGGTATTTGCCCAGGATTCAGACCCCAAGTCCTAACTACCTAAAACCCTTCCTCCAGGTCAGAAGGATAGTCACACATGGCTCAGGACTAGAGAAGTATATATTGTAGTTGGCTCAAGTATTTTGCAAACCACCCATGGGCCACTTGGGCTGGCCTGGACCACACAGAGCCTCGCTGTCCTTGGCGCCTCTGATCAAGCCTCCAAGTGGCTGACAGTTTCTCTGGTTCCTTTCCCAAGGCTCAGCCTCTCTTACCGCTCGCTGAGGGGGGAGGTCCAAGGCCAAGAGCAGAGCTACTCTCGTCTACCCCGTTCGGGGGAGCAATTCTCTCACTAACCAGGCTCAGGGGAAACCCAGGCACCCTGGAAACCCAACAGGAGAAAGCATTCCCAGGAGACAGAAACAGGAAGCAAGCAAATGCCAAAGCACTGCCTTCCACAAAGCCTGAGAGCCTAAACCTGTTATTTTGTGCCACCAACGCCCACCATGTAGCACGTGGTCTTCCCATGCTCCAGACCCACAGCAGTCCTTACGGTGGCTCTCCATCCTGGCTGCTCCTAAGCACCTCCTGACAGTCGGCCAAAAGCAAAATCTGGTGAGCCCCCCACGGAGTATCCTGACTCAGTGAGTGAGGGCTGGAGTCCCATCGTTGGGCTTCTTACAGCTGAGTTATCAGGAGATTCTGGGACATAGCCAGATGGGGGGACCGCTGGATCAGATGCTCTAGGGGAACTAGGCATGGCATTTTCTGGTTGGGCCATGGCAAATGTGTTTCTAAGCAGCTTTGATTGATATCTCTTTTCTGAGGTCTCCTTCAGAGTTATCCAAGATACTGGTTTCCTAACTTTTCTGTTCATGCATCTACATTAGTAAAGAAATTTTGAGCATGACCCTCATCATCTATACACATGGTCTTCTGAACTGTTATATACATTATAACATACACCCAAATACAAAAAATTATAAAGGATGGGTAAAAATTAATATACACAGAGCTTCTACTTTTTTTGATCATATTTTCTTCCAATACCAAATGGATCGCCTTGCACAGCACTGGCTTGTGACACCCCATTGGGAGCCAAGGATCTAGGGAAGTGTGAATAAAGATACTGGGGAGACCCTCATGGTTGAACAGTGATTTAAAATGGCTATTTTGGGGAGAGAAAGGGTAAAGGTGTCTGATGTACACAGTGTGTCTGAGAACTTCTTTTTCCTTTCCCCACTCTTATATAAGGGACGGGCTTGAAAAGGGGAACTTGGGTGCATGCCTACCTGGAGGCCTTCCAGGATGAGACCCCTCCTCTTGGCAAGTTTGCCACCACCTGGGGACTGTACAGGGAACCTATGAGTGTTGCCAAGAGGCTGAGACTTTGGTGGGCTGACTGATGCCAACTGAACTCACAAGAGACTAATATATAAACCAGTCTGTACAACTATTCATTCTTAGAGACTGTGGAAAGTGGGGGTGGTTAGGGGCTCCTTCTAGTGCCTTCTAGAAGATCCAGAAACACAGAGCGGTTACTAGAATATTATTGGTGATCATGGCATCCAAGCAGAGTGACTGGTGATGAGGATCCTTGACGGCGGCCTGAGAAACCAGCACTGTCCACCTACCTGGTGGCTGAGTCCACCTACCCGGTGAGAGGGAATTTCACTCCCCAGTCTCCCCAGG
Organism: Miniopterus natalensis; assembly: GCF_054644295.1. Taxonomy (NCBI): domain Eukaryota; kingdom Metazoa; phylum Chordata; class Mammalia; order Chiroptera; family Miniopteridae; genus Miniopterus; species Miniopterus natalensis. The sequence continues at coordinate 8,412,957 of NC_142097.1, read as the reverse complement.
TAGAGCTGGATAAGTTCTGGGCACTTCCTGCTTTTTGGTGACATTTCCTGCCATTCTGGTTGACCATCTGCTTTCTGTTTACTGACTCTTTCAATTGCACAGTACAGTGAAGTTGATTAGCTTATGCGTATTAATTAGCAAAATGTCAGGGCCCTATCTCTTGGGACATACTAGGCCACCTTAGTTTACTCCCTGGGCTGCTGGATCCTACAGCAGCGATGAGCACACTTGCCCGCTTTTCTCTCGAAGCCGTGCTGACTCCCTCACCTCCAAGTTCTGGGAGGGCTGCTTCCTGTCACCACCACAGTCACCAGCACGGCCTGCGCCCACTGTCCTCTTCCACATCCCTTCCACGTTTGTTTTCCGTTGGAGCCCTCTGCTAGGGTAAGGAGAAGCGGGGTGACAAACTCCGGCAGGAACAGCCCTACCTCCAACTTTCCCAGATGTTGACAACTTTCAGAATGTAGCTCTCGAGATTTGGTCCCCCCGCAGGAGTCTATTTTAGGAAAGTTTGAATTAAACACATTTAAACCTTGCCAAAGGAACATTTGCTAGGACCCGGAGAACCTTCTGTAGTCCCAGCCCCCACTTCTAGGCTTCTACTACTCAAGTGGAGGAAGCTCTAACCAGCCCATCTGTCTGGCCTGGAGAGGGAGAGCCAGAGCCGAGCCACACCTGAGGGGGAGCACTGGCCCCGGGATGCGGACAGACACCCGCAGCCCCTTGGCGCGGTCGGAGAGCTCTGTTCTTTGTGGTTCCAGCACGGAGGTGGCTCACTTCCCCCAGATAAACGGCCTTCACTGTCCACGTGATGCATGGGGCAGAGCTCTTAATGAATTTATTAAGGAGAATCATTTCTTAAGATGCTCAACCCCAGGGCCCTTTCTGAAAGGACTTTCTGGTGGGCAAACAAAGATGAAAAGTGTCACAAATGGAAGTAAGTTGATAAGAGTCATTGGGGTTGTAAGCGACTTGAGGGCAGGGATGGCTTCTTTAAAAATGGGGGCAGCTAAATTAGAGTGATCATTCATCATGTTTCAGACACCACTTATTCTTAGTGTTTACCATCTGTTAATCCTTATTAGTAGTAATGTTTTATTTTAATTTTAATATTTATATATTATTATTTGTATAATTCTCATTTTTTCCAATGAAAAGATTAAATAATTTGCCCAAGGCCACATTGCTAGCAGTTGGCAGCGCCGGATTTGAACCCAGTTCCCAGATACCCCCAGCCCCTCCTCTCCCACTGTACTTGCTCATGTGCCACAGCAGATGTAAATATTTATTGAATAGCTAAATGACTACAGTAAAGTACGCCATTTGTTTTTATTTTTATTTTATAGATTTTTTTATTGATTTTTGGAGAGAGAGGAAGAGAGAGGGAGAGAGAAAATCAATGTGAGATCAATACAACAACCAGCTGCCTCTTGCACACCCCCTATCAGGGATTGAGCCTGAAATCCAGGCAAGTGCCCAGATGGGGAATCGAACCAGTAACCTTTCAGTGCACCAGGAGATGCCCAACCAACTGAGCCACACCGGCCAGGGCACACTAAGTCACTTAAATAAATGATTAAAGATGAAAAATAAGCATAAACCCAGCTCGTGAGAGTAGGCTGCTATAGATATTTATTGATTTTATCTGAACAGAGGTACCAAGAGCACTTTGTCTAAGGAGAAGTTAGAGCAAGGTGAGGACTGGGAACCCTTTCTGACACCCAGCCCAAGATATGATAGTTATAATATGGCCCAAAACTTTATACAAAGGTGGTCGGTCATTCTTTAAAAATCATCCCATACAAAACATGGGATCTTGGATTGGATCCTGGTACATGAAAAGAACAGCAGTGGAAAAACTGCTGAAATTCAAATTAAGTCTGGACTATAGTTTTTAGTCACATACCAATATGTTGGTCTCTCGGTTTTGACAAATGTACCATGATTATGTAAGATTTTAATATCAGGGGACGTGGAGTGAAGGGTATCTGGGAACTCTCTGCACTATCTTGGCTGCTTTTCCACACATCTAAAATTATTCTGAAATCTAAGGTTTATTCAAAAAGCATAATGCCATAGCGAGGCCCTGAGAATACGATGATGGGGTGCCCCGGCCGGTGTCTCAGTGGTTAGAGCATCAGCCCACACAAAGGAAGATTGTGGGTTCCATTCCCTGTCAAGGGCGTGTGCGAACCTGGGTTGCAGGTTCGATCCCGGCCTGGTTGGGGTATGTGCTGGAGGCAACCAATGGATGTCTTTCTCTCTCCCTCTCTCTTCCCTTCCCTTCCCCCCTCCCTTCCACTCTCTCCAAATTCAATGGAAAAATATCCTTGGACAAGGATTAACAAAAGAAAGAAAAAAATAAGTTGATGGTAAGACATGGATCCACGTGTAAGAACATAACCCAGAGCAAGCATCGCAAACTCAAACGCTTTTGAGGGCCCAACAGGCAGGCTGGGGGTTGGAGAGCACATGCTCCTCTAGGGAACAGCCACCAGCAGGCTGTAGCTGATAATTTCCAACTGGGCAGGAATTTGGGCCCGATCTCACCAGTTTTCAAAAGAGGAAATCTGGGCATCATTGCTTAAAATCTCCTTGTCATTCAAAGGTGGCTTCAGTAACAAAAAGCAAAAAATATCTGAAAGTCGAGTACAAACTCATGTTTGCCATTTTGCAACCTCCTCTCCAGAAGGTTTTATAACACTCCTGGAAATTAAAAACAACAACAAAAAATGCTCTTGAAACAGTCTCTCTTTGGGAGCACCTTCCTGGGACTTAGCTAAGTGAGTGCTGCGTGGGTGGATCTGCGAGTAGGAGCACCCGTGAGCTTGGCACAGGTGAACCACATAACCAGGGCCTGAGTCTCAGACTCCCACTCCTCGGCCACTCCCTGACGGTCAAGGCCATGGGACGGCAGCTCACGTGCCTGGGTGGAGTCCCTCTTTCTTTGTGACTTCTGTCCAGCTCTTACTGGCTTTTTAGAGCATAAAGGTGAGTTGTTTTGTTTCCTTGATGCTATGCATTTAGAAGGCGCTAGCAGACACAGGATTCATGGTAAGCACTGCTCTCTCTTGGATAGAGTTACACCTTCCCCAAGACACTGCCCATGAGCTACTGCTGACCTTCCATGTTTCTACATCTTTAATTCCACCGGGCTTGGGGAAAAACCCCTAGTCTAGCCCTTTAAGAAAGGGAGTTGGGCTAAAAATCATTATAATTAAGCTCTTTTTCCACAGTGTGTATAAAACAGTAGCTTTGTTTGTGCCCTGACTATGAATCACCATCGCTAATGTAGTTAGTTCTAAATCAAGAAGCAGTTCAGTGGTAAAGACCAGCTGTTTCCAAAGATGGCTCCTTAAAAATTCACATTCTTAGGACTCAGACACCAGAGGTTTTGGTTAAGAGAATCATCACTGGGACCAGGAAGATGTGTGTGTATATATAACTCTGTAAGGAATTCTGATAGTCAACGAGCCATATTTGGGAAGCACCGGTATTTGATATGGAATGTTGGGCCCCAGCTGTGCACTTTGCATGTGGGTGGTACAAAGGAATGTCTGTCTTTTTTGTGTGGAGTGTATACAACAGGGAGCTTCCACACAGCACTTTTTATGAGGATCAGTTTCTCATTTCCTACAGCCCTGGCCATGGCCAGGGTTGAGGGGCAGCCCTGGGGCTGGCGGTGGAGCCTGTGCAGAGTGTGCAGGGCCTGAGTGTGAAGTCAGAAGCCTCACTTCCAGGCAGGTATTTGGTGCTTGGTGGCTCTGTGACCCTGGGCAAGTGTTTTTTCCCCTTCTCAAGCTGAGTAAAGCACTGAAATTGGAAGTCCTGAAAAGAGAGAGACAGAGGCATCAGCTAGCCAGGTAACAGGACATTTACCAAACCTGGTAGAGATGTAGTGCCCCAGGTGATTTCCATGTGCATGGAAATCTATCCACCAGGCAAAATGTAGATATATGTGTAGGTGTTATATCATAATCTATATGGGTAAATTCATTCATTCATTCATTCATTCATTCATTCATTCATTCATGTTTTCTGAGAATTTGCCATGAGTTAGGTGTTCAAATGCACCAGTGAACAAGACCACACTGGCCCTTAAGGCATCAATGTGTAGCCAAAAAACAAACTGGAAAATCAACAGCTCATCAATACGCTAACAGCTACAGTAGAGGCATGCACAGATCAGGGAATGTTGCCTGTTCCTAATGTGGCCATCAGGGTAGTTATTTGGTTGTCGTTGCAGATTGGCAAAGTCCACGCTGGTTCTCATCCCCCTGTTGGGCGTTCACGAGATCCTCTTCTCTTTTATCACTGATGATCAAGTTCAAGGATTTTCAAAACTTATACGGCTCTTCGTTCAATTGACTCTGAGCTCCTTCCATGTAAGTAAGCGCCTGAACCGAGATGTCTTGGCTTTGTAAAAACAAAATGTCCTTGATCCAAACAGACTCGAAATTGAGAAAGCCCACAGATGGAAAGAGTTCTAGAACCAGCGGGCTTTAGCAGTGAGCCCTTTTGGCCATAGAAGGGTGTGCAGACGAAAGTGTTGCCTCGATCCTGCTGGCATGATGTGGTGACTAAGAAGAGAAAAGTGGTCTGTCTCCTGGGCTTTAATAGGTGGTGTGACTTGTGATCATATTAACTGTGAGCATCAGCATGAAGCCTTTTATTAAGTGCTTATTTTTGCTGGGTTCTCTGCAGAACATTGTGCAAAATGAATGTTGTATATACTTCAGGTGATGTACTCAGAACACAACAAAACTTGGGTAGGGACCAATGAGTTGAGACCAGGAGGCTTTTGAACCTTGACAGATGTGTGGGGGCTGAAACAAGAAACAGGAGGCCAGATATGGTTAATTTACCTGGATATTTTCATTATCCGTTGCTTGAACTGTTATCTACTACTCAGTAGCTTAGTATGATAATAATTCTTCTTCTTCTCATGGTTCTGGGGGTCAGAAATCCTAGAAGGACATAACAAAGATAGCTCCCCTCTGCTCCACGTGATGCCTGCTGGGGCTGGAACTTCCAAGGTGGCTTCTCCACTCACATGCCTGGTGCCAAAGCTGGAAAGGCCCTAATGGCTGGGGCTGGCTGGAGCGGCTTTACTTGGGTTGTTTCTGGGCTTCATTTCTCACTGTCAACTACATTCCTCAGTCCCATCCAGTCTTAGAGCCTCACACTTGCTGCATGTTCTCTCCCCATGGTTTCTTTAGCAGGGTAGCTGAATTTAATACATAGCAGTTCAGGGCTCCCAAGAACACAAGAGCAGGAGCTCCCAAGCCTTCTAAATGCCCAGGTCTGGAACTCACATGGTGATACTATTAATACAGCATTCTACTGTTTAAAGCAAGTCAAAGGCCTAATCTGGATTGAAGGGAAGGAGTCTGCACAAGGCATGAAAACTGGGAGGCATGGCTCATTAGCAAAGGCCACTAATGCAGAAGACAAGTAGTGTGGACACACAAAAATAGTAATATTGAAATTAATAATCTTTTTTTTTTTAAAATATATCTTTATTGATTTCAGAGAGAGGAAAGGAGAGGGAGAGAGAGAGCTAGAAACATCAATGATGAGAGAGTCATTGATCAGCTGCAGCCCGCAACCTGGGCATGTGCCCTGACAGGGAATTGAACCCTGATCGCCTGGATCTAGGTCGATGCTTAACCGCTGAGCCACGCCCAGCCGGGCGAAATTAATAGTCTTAAGATGCTAGCATAGGAGCAGGTTTCCAGAATGGAGAAGAGAGGAGCTTGGCAATTCCTTTCTGCAAGAAGCAAATATAAAATTCCACAAAATTGTCAATAATATCCATTTCAGGACCCTGGAAATCAACCAAAGGCATACAAAAGATTGAGAAGAGTTTATTCAAGAAAAATTACTGAACTTGAGTAAGAGCAGTGGGAATCTGTGTTGTTTTTTCTTGAGTCTGTACTTGTTCTCCAATCCCTCCTCCATCAATGAACAAATTCTAGTGAAAACTAGCAGCTTCACCAAAGAAAGGGGTTGGCTTGATATAGATCAGAGAGCATAAAAAGCCCACACCCCTGGGCATTGTCAGATGCAGTAATGATCTTAGTGGCAAAGGAACAATGTCACAGCCTGAAACTGTGATCCTGGTTGGGGCAGAGAGGCTAAACATCAGACTAAGGTGACAGAAGAAAGCATCAATGAACTTGAAGAGAGTTCAATTATGATTACCCAGTCTGAGAAACAGGAAAAAAAAAAAAATGAGAAAAATAACAGAGCTTCACATATCTGTAGAATGCCGTAAAGAAAATCAACATACACATATGGGAGTCCCAGAAGGAGAGGGGGGCTAGAAAAAGGTAGAAAAATCATTTGGAGAAATAATGGTTGAAAACTTCCCAAACTTGATGAAAAACATTAATCCAGGCATCCAGGAAGCTCCATGAACTCCAAAAAGGATAAAACAAAGAGATGCACGTCTAGAAACATTATAGTTATACTGTTGGAAGCCAAACACAAGAAGAAAATCTTGAAAGTAACAAGAGAAAAATGACTCATTACAAAGGGGCACCAGCAATACAATTATAGCTGACTATGATCAGAAGCGATGGAGGCCAGAAAGCAGTGGTATGACGCAATCAAAATGCTGAAAGAAAAAATAATTTAATCAAGGATTCTATATTTAGCACAATTATATTTCAAAATTATAGTAAAATAAAGACATATTCAGATAAACAAAGACTACGAGAATTTATTGCTAGCAAACCCTCCTTAAGAGAAGTGTCAAGGCAAATCCTTCAGGCTGGAAGAAACTGACAGAGCCAATAACGCAAATCCACATGGAGAAATAAAAAGCACTAGTAAAGGTAAACACATAGGTAAATGTGAAAGATATAAATATATTTTTCTCTTTTACTAAACTGATTTTAAAGGCATAAGATTGCATCAAATAATTATAAACTCTGTTTTAAGCTGTATTATATAAAGATCTAGTATATTATGACTATAATAGCACAAAAGAACAGGAAGGGAATGGAGTTGTATTGGAGGAAAGTTTCTATATTTACCAGAATTTTTAGTATTAATATGAATTAGATTATGATGAGTTAAGATGCATGTTATAATCTCTGGTACGAACACTAGGAAAATAGCTAAAAAAAAAAAAAAAAAAAGTAAGAATACCAGCAGAGGAATTAAAATGGTATGACTATATTATACCATTTTAAAAATGAAGGAACTGAGACTCAGAGGAGAACTTGCAAATACTAATAAGTGCCAGATAGGAGATCTGTATGCAGAGGTTAAGCGCTTGCTTGTAACTATTATTCCACCATGCCCCTCAGGGTCAGAACCAAGAGACACTCAATTCCCTGTATTGGAGTCTTACAGACTTGGCAGCAGACAGGGTCAGGTACTGCGATTCTGTGAAAAGAGAGGAGACAATGTGCCTGCCCCCTGCACATTCCCAAAAGGCCACAGGGACAGAGCCTGAGGAGCAGTCTGAGTAGTGGACAATGGCTTTTTCCTCCTATTAGAGCTGAATCTTGTGTGGCTTTGAGCTGACCCAGAGGACCAATCGGTAACTATTTTTCATTACGAAACCATGTTTAATTTATGTCAATCTTTTGGGAAATTTCAAAAGCTAAGGTTTAGTAATTTGGGTTTCCTATATTGTTTGGTCTTAATTTTCTTTCAAAGGTAATCCCAAATTAGAAAAAACAAAACAAAAACAAACCAACAACAAAAAGCTGCAGCTGTTATATCAGTAGTTTTTGGTGGTCTTTTTCCCCTAAGGGACAGATTTCTGAGAAGGAGTTCTAGCCTATCATACTCCCCGGCAAGGGAGCATGTTTGGGCATCTATTGCTATGTAACAAACTACTCCAAAATTTCATGGCTTAAAGCAGTAGCCATATTATTGTCTCTAATGAGTCAATGAACTGGGCTATCTGGACTCAGCAGGGTGGTCCTTCTGATACATGTAATTTTGGGCTGGGGCTGCAAACATCTGAAGGCTTGATTGTGCTGGAACATTGAAGATGGCTCATTCACGTGGCTAGACGTTGACCTGGGCTGTTAGCTGAGTTCAGCGGAGGCTATCAATTAGAGAGTCCCAGTTCTCCCCTCTTTGGCCTCTCCATGTATCTTAGGCATCTTCACCATAGCAGCTGGACTGTCAGAGCATCCCAAAAGCAAATGTTCTGAGAGAGAGAAAGCAGAAACCTCCAACTTTCTTGAGGTATGGCCTTGGAAGTCCTAGAATGTCACTCTTATCACATTGCATTGATAGAAGGAGTCACAAGTTCGTCCCAGATTCAAAGGAAAAATAAGGTCCACCTCTTTCTTTTTTAAATTATATTTTTATAAGCATACATTTAAAAAAATTGTTTTTATTGATTTTTAGAGAGGGAGGAAGGGAGAAGGATAGAGAGATAGAAACATCGATGAGAGAGAAACATCATCCATCAGGTGCCTCCTGCATGCCCCGACTAGGGATTGAACCCACAACCCTGGCATGTACCCTGACCTGGAATCAAACTGGTGACCTCTTGGTTCCTTGGTTGACACTCAACCACTGAGCAACCAGTGGGCTAGGCAAGGCCCACCTCTTTTTTTTTTTTTCTTAATCTTCACCCAAATATATTTTTTTCATTGCTTTCAGAGAGAGTAAAAGGGAGAGAGCGAGAAACATCAATCTGAGAGAGACACATCGATTGGTTTCCTCCCGCACCTGCCCTGACCAGGGCTGGAATGCAGCCTGCAACCAAGGTATGTGCCCTTGGCAGGAGTCAAACCCGGGACCTTCTGACATTCTAACCAGTGAACAAAACCAGCTAGGGCGAGGTCCACCTGTTGATGTGAGGAGTAGCACATGCCTACAGGGAGGGGAGGAATCGTTGGGGCCCCTCTGGAGACCAGCTACCACACTGCGTCATTTGGTTCTACAGCCACATGGAGCTCTGCTCACCACTGCGCAATACTGAGGAATGCGAGCAATCAGAGTGGCTCTGCAGGCTGAGCCAGAAAACACACTTGGAGGGCTTGCGCATAGTTAGAGGCCTCCCACCTTCTGAATAGCCCTGCACTGTTCCCCTCCATCCCACCTGGCGGAGGTGAGAATATGGGTGGGCAGATGAGCGGGCGCATATCTGGTGGGTTCTAGCATAGTGAATCAGCAGGAATCAGCACTGGATCCAACAGCTTCCTTTTCTTGCTGCTGTGGAGGGACCTTCACTCCTCCAAGGGCTTATTGCTTAGCGATTTTCATCAGCTTCTTACCATCAAGGAATCTCTGGAGCGACTGCTAAGTGGTGGTGAGGCATGTTTCGTGGCACCTCTCCCATCTCGCTTGCTTTATCTAGAATGAGAGTTAACCAGACTCCAGGATGTTCCAGGAACAGTGAATCAAAAACCCGAGGGAATGAAGACATGCTTGTGATGTGGAACCCTATTTTAGCTAGCTCATTCGTGAGGTTGCTGCATGGTCTAGGCCACGCTGCTAATACATGTGCCCAGAGGCGAATACCACTGGCCCTGCCAACTAGACAGGGCCCCTGTGAACCGCCAATGAGGTTGCATGTGTGCAGTGATTAACTGGTACCACCATGTCCTGTTTAGGAGCTATATCCTTGGAATACCTAGCTGCATAAGAGGAGGAAAATTCCACACTGGTGGGGAGAACCCAAGCATTTGATTGATGTGACAGCCAGCATGAAGATTTCTGGCTTCCATGAGGAAGAGCATAAAAATCTTCCCCCATATTTTATAATTCCTTCTCAATTTCATCATTTTTACCAGTACTGAACCTCCCTTACCAGCAACAGGGTTGAGAGAAATATTCTTAAGAGAAGTGGGAGAGGCAGCCTGCATTGTGGCCTTCACGTTGGAATGTGTTTTTTCCTGGTGAGTTCTGGCATTCTATGAGCTTCTTCCCGTAAACACTCAAGGAATTGGGTCCTGTACACATAGCCAGCTTCATATATCAGACACACAGCCCGAGTCCCACAGACCCTCACGTCACAGGGCAAGCCATGGCATGTAGGTTATCACATGTGACTTTAACAGATCAGGAAGCGTAGGAGTCTGGAAAAACAGTGGAAACAAACATCAGCTCAAGCGTCTTTGATTCCAGACCTCTGGCAGTTAAGCAATGAATCCAGAAAAAATTTCCGACGTCAAGAGATGACCTCTTTATTGAAACTTCCCGGACACAAATCCTTTATAATTGAAAATGCCATATAAAGGTGGCCTGTTGTTTTCATCATGACCCTTGTGTCCACAATTATAAATAACTAGGGAGAGAACAGAAAGAAATGGTCCTATCGTATTTTACAAGGTGCCTGACAATGTACAAGTCAAGGCTCTTTTAGTTGTGACAGAAACCCAACCCCTTCACTCACTCATTCAGCAAATATTGTTGAGCTCCCATTATGCGCCAGGCATTTGTTTTACGTGCTGGGGTCCTGGCAGTGAAGACTAGGTGAAGATGCTAGTCTTGTTTGGGTGGCCGGGAATAGGGACAAATAATAACCACCTTGACAAATAAATAGTATAATTCTGGCGTTGTGAAAAATATAAAATATAAAACAGAGTTCTGTGAGAGACTAGAATGGTCACCCTGAGTGGTCAAGAAAGTCCTCTCTTTTAGGTGCTATTTGAGCTAGGACCTGAATTTTGAGGAGTGAGTTAGGCAGAGATTTGAAAGAAGGGAGGTTCAGAAGACAAAAGGTAAGAAGGGGCCTGAGGAGCTGGGCTGTGGTAGCCGGTCTCCAGTGTGGCTCCCAACGCTTTTTATCTCCTGGTGTTCAAGGCTTTGTGTAGTCCTCTCGCACACTGAATACAGGGGACGTGTGACCATTAAAGTAGTGTGGACTTGAAGGTATGTGACTTTTCAGGGCAGGTCACAAGGAGATTGTGGCTTCTGCCTTGCTCCCTTGAATTGCGCCCTCTGGAGGAAGCCGGCCACGGTGTCATGAGGACACTCACGCAGCTCTCTGGAGAGGCGCTGAGGCCTCCTACCAACAACCAGCACCAACTTGCCAGGCATGTGAGCCATCGTGAAAGCAAGTCAAGCCTTCAGATGACGAGGTTCCAACCAACCTATTGACTTCCACCTGAAAAATGACCCTGAGCCAGACTACCAGCTGAGCCACTGCCAGATTCTGGGCCCATAGAAAGTCTGTGAGATGATAAACCTTGATTGTTTTGGCCCACAGAGATATACAACAAAATACACGAGCCTGAGATGCTGGGGAAGCCAGGAGGCCTGTGTGGCTGGAACATAGTGGCTGAGGGGCAGCATGGTACAGGGTGAAGTCAGTGACACAGACACAGCCCAGATCACCTTACTGCCTTCTGTGGTGACATTTTATTTTACTCTTAGTGTGATGAGAAACCACTGGTGTGACATTATCTATCATTTCAAAAGAAATATTTTGACAAGAGAAAGGGGTATTTACTATCTCACATAAATAAAAATGTGAGAATCGGGCATAGCTGGATCCAGATACTCAAACAATATCATCAGAATTCTGCCTTCCACCATCTCCAGCCTCTGCTTTTCTCTCTGTTGACATCATTCTCAGATGGTTTTTCACCATGTAGCTGGCAAGATGCCCGGAAGTCGCTCCAGCTTACATTAGCTACAACACTGGCAAGCCTAAGGAAGAGAGTACAACTCTCTCTGCTTTCCAGTGAAAAGAACTCAGCTTGGCCTCGCTTGGGTCACATGACCATTTGGGCTGATTATATTGTGGTGATGGTCATCCTAGAACATGGGGAGCATATGGTTGACCCTACCAGAAGTCTAGGGAGTAAGGGGGTCAGTTTCCAAGAAGAAAGGATTCAAGTGAAGGAAAAAATTAGCCAATAGCCACTATGGACGAGTAGAAATGGGGCAGTGGGCTCGGACAGTATTTGCATAGTTGAATGAATGATAAAATCCTCTCACTGACCTATGAGCACCTAAGCAAACACTGAGGCTGATGTGCATGGTGGGTGTCACAGTAAGAAGAGACCTCATGGTCAGTGCAAGCAGCATAGCTGCCTGCCTCTCCTGTGGGCTGCTCGGAACAGGAAGGCCTTTGGACTTTCCAAGTAACTCTCAGACACATCTTCTACCGAATCAAAGTTCATGCCGCCTCTTCTCTTCATTGCAGGGACTGCTTGTGGCCTTGCAGTATTGCTTTGCCAATGGAGAGGTATGTTTTCCATGCTCCCATCCTAGCTTCCTGTGAGGCTGGCCTGGCGTCCTACTGTCCCCAGGGTTTCCTGTCTTTTGTGCTGGGGCCATGGGGAGTGTTCAGTGACCATCATGCAATGGGACAGATTTGTACTTCTAGGGGTGAGAGCAGGAGGCAGCTTAGAGAAATGGGAAAAGGGGATGGGATGAGTGTAAGGAAGCTTAGAAACCCAACCTTGGCCCTGCTGGAGACGTTCTGGGAGTGTTAGTGTGAGAGAGGAAACAAGCTTGAACTTCGGAGTCCAAAAATCTGGACTCAAGCTGTCACTCACTCACTTAGGAGCTCAGTTAGGTCACTGTGGCTCTTTGAGCCTCAGTTTCCTCATCTATAAAGTGGGACTAACTACCCCTATCCTCTAATGTTGCCCTGGGCATGCTGAGCTCATGGTAAAGTCCCAATACCTGATAACTAGGATTATTTTTATTAATTTTTTTTTGCTAATCCTCACTGAGGATATTTTTTCCATTGCTTTTCAGAAAGAGTAGAAGGGAGGGGAGGAGGAAGGGAGAAGAAGAGAGAGAGAGAAATATTGATGTGAGAGAGACACATCGATTGGTTGCCTCCTGCAGGTGCCCCATCCGGGGCTGGACATCGAACCTGCAACCCAGGTTTGTGCCCTTGACTGGGAATCCAATCTGTGATCCTCTGTGGGTGGGCTGACGTGCCAACCACTGAACCACACTGACCAGGGCTGATTATTCTTATTATTAATATTATTACATATCCCCAACCAGCTCTCTGCTCCTCTGGAAAGAGGCCTGAAAGGGGCAGAGGCCAGAACAGTTTTCTCCTGACCATAGAGTTGGCAGATTTCCAGTCCCCCTCCCCTTCCTTTTCCCCTTCCCCTGTCCAGGTTTAAATATTGATTTCTGTCTCCTCCCACTGGAGTGCAAGCTCCTTGACAGCAAACCCTGTTCCACCCTGCTCATGGCTGCTGCTTCTGTTCTTCACCCATCAGGCGGGCCTCAAATGCCACCTCGCAAATGCCACCTCAACACCTTTTCCCTCTGCTTAACCATATCCCAAATTTTTGTCTCCTTCCCCATTGTCCGGCTTGTGGATTCACGGTGCCAACACCATCTTCGAGGCTCCCAGGTGTTTGTTCGCTCTTCTTGTTCATCTCCCCCAATTTGAAGACAAGTTTCCCACGGGTCCCATGGAGTAGCCTCTCAATACATACCTGTTGAGTGGACCCACTACCAAATGACTCCGAGACAGTAACACTGCCCTCCTCTTGCCTGGCAGGTGAAGGCCGAGCTGCGGAGGCACTGGCTCCGCTTCCTGCTGGCCCACCACTCGGGCTGCAGAGCCTGGGCCCTGCAGAAGAACTTCCGATTCCTGGGGAAGTGTCCCAAGAAGCTCTCCCAGGGAGGCAGTGCCAGGGCACTGCAGAAGCCGCTGTCCTCGCCCGGCAGTGGGCAGCTCCTGCAGCTGACCGTGCAGGGCCAGGGGGAGCAGGGGGCCCGGTCCCCCCGCGGCCACACAGCCTGGCGCTGGGGTGGCAGCCTGTCTGAGAGCAGCGAGGGGGACTTGACCCTGGCCCATACCATGGAGGAGATTCTCGAAGAGAGTGAGATGTAGGCAGGCTCCTGAGCTGGAGGAGGGAGGGGATGCTGTGGGTGCAGTCACCACTCTTCCCGTGCACTGGGCCCACTTTGACCTGAAGTCTGTCTCAAGATTCTTCGTGCTCTGATGAGGTTATGTGAACACTCACTACTCTGCCTGCCATTGTCATCTACTAACCCCCACTGCCATGTGTTCCAGAATGACCACCGGCCTCCAGGGTGGGCTGTAAATTCAAGTGAGCGGAGGCCCAAGATGTAGAGCGATGCCTGTTATGAAATAGGGGGCAGCCAGCATCTCTTCCTTTACCCCTTATGGCACAAGGTTTACACCTGAGGCTGGGCTTAGGGTGTAAAAGGACCACCTGGGAAGGTTTCACATGCAAAGCTCGACTCCTGGCAGGTCCTAAGAGAGTGAGCCTGGAGTGACGGCCAGCAATGGGAGCTGTGTGACAAGCATCCCAGGTAATTCCGATGCAAGCTGGGGTGTGCAGGAACTAACAGCCTCCTGAGCTAGACAATGACGGGACAGAGCCGTGGTGATCTGAAGTCAACTGTCCAGCTGTGACATGCCAGCCCTCCTCAGACAGTGTGGAACCCCACGCCGCCCAGAGCCTGATTCCTTTTCTCGTCCAGCCTTTTCTTCCTCTGCCACCTCAGTTGTTCATCCATGGTCCGCAGAAGTTCTGTTTGATTCATAACAACCCCTTCCTTCCTCTCAGGGTGGGCCCCAGCTCCCAGGCCTCTCTGAAAGTTGTCATTGGTCCTTTCCTCCCCTTTCTGGCTCCCGCCCTTCTGAGCTTGGCTTCTTCAAGCCTTGCTTGCCCTCCCATTCTCTGCCATTTTTGGTTTGCCGCTGCCACACTGGTGCTCCAGGCTTGCCCACTGCTCTCCCTGACCTGATCCCCGCTGGTCAGAATTCTACTCCCCCTATGGGAATGGATGCTGAACGCCGGAGGGGCCCGGTGAAGGGATGGGGCTGGGCTGACGTGCAGAGGGGCACGTGCAGGGCCGGGCCTGTGGGGCTGGGTCTGCCCAGGAGGAATCGGAGTTGTGCTCCAGACCCTGAGAAGAGGGTGCTTCCGGAGGCTGAGGGGCAATTAGGGTCTGGCTCAGTGGCTGAAACTGTGAGGCAAGAAGCTGACAGAAGATCAAAGGAGATCTCATCCTATGAGAAGGGGGTGTCAGTGCCCAGGAATGTCAGTTTCATAGTGTGTAAAATGTATGTGCATGTGGGTGGGGTATGTTGCCATGGGACTAAATACTATATGTTCTATATGTTACTTCTCAAGTAGGGTTGCCAGATTTAGCAAATAAAAATACATGATGCTCAATTAAATTTGAATTCCAGATAAAAAATAACCTTTCTGTATAAGTATATCCCATGGGACATACTTTATCTAAATTCCATGTTAATTGTGCACCTTGTATTTTACCTGGCAACTCTTTTCAGGGACACTTTGCAATAGGGCTGGGACGGGAGGCAAGCGAGGGTGTCAAATTTAAGAGAGAACTAAAGAAAACTCAATTCTCAAGATCAGGACTATTTTAATCCAATAATTTAAAAAATCAAATCCGCAAACTACAGCCCACGGGCCATTATACAAATAATGTTTTGCTGAAACCAGGGCCACAGTGAGGGTGAGGAGAGTCAGTCCAGCTCATGCTTTTATGATCCTGGCTTTACTGAACATTTTAATATTGCTCATTATGGACATTTTAGCATTAATTTTTATTTTTAAATGATTGCATTAAAATACTATTTATTTTGGTTAGTGAGTTTTCTGCCCCCTCCCCTTCAATTGTGCATCTGAGGCCACTGCTCATCTTTCCCTCGCCTGGTCCTGGCTCTGCTTTGTGCCTGGGGAGACCGAAGCAAAGGCACAGGCAAGTGCAGGCAGAAGCTTGGTTTTCAGTGTCCAGATTATCCCCAGTGCAGTCATGTGTTCTGATTTTTCCTTTCTGCGAATGTCCCTGCCACTTCTCATGAGCTGCTTCGCTCCTGGAAAGCCCGGGCCATGCGGCCTTCCCGGCGCGTACCCCGCGCAGCTGCTTCAGAGTGGGTGCCCTCTATAAACGCATCAAGTGAGACACGACAGAAATGCTCCGGGAGTGGCAGATGCTGTCGGGGTTATTTATTAACTATCCAGGACCCTGTCATTAATAGGAGAAGGAAGTTGTTGTTTTTCCATAGCATTTGTAAATATGTCTGTCACCCTCACTCCACACATGAGGTGACACGCACACACTGCTCACTTTTGTCCTGCTAATGATTAAAATAATGAGTTTATTGAACAGACTGATGATTCTCAGAGGGAAGGCGGGGGTGGGTGGGAGCTGCGGAGAGATCAACCAAAGGACTTACATGCACGTGTGCGTGACCCCTGGACACAGACGACAGTGTGGCGGAGGCCTGGGGGGGGGGTGGGTACGGGGTAGAAGGGGTCAATGGGGGGGGAATAGGACATCTGTAACACTTTCAACAATAAATATAAATTCAAAAAAATAATAAAATAGCAAGTTTTTAAATTTGATTTGTATTTTGTTGATTCTTTCGCATTTGTTTCTCGCTGGAGCTGAAGGTCTCTCATGCCCAAGAGAATCGGTGCACTGTTTCTGGCACTGAGGGGAATGTTGGTGAATCTGTGAGGATGCTAAAAAATACCCGAGGGGCACCACACACGAGGCTGGGATCCTGCGAGAGCAGATGGCAGTAGGGGACAGGGCAGTTTGGCTTATTGTTCTTGATGAGACACATCTCTGCCCTCAAGTTCATGTGTACACGAGGAAGCAGAAATTCAGAGGTGAAGGGACTTCCCGAAGTGTCCATAGTGGACATCTGTTTTTATAATTCATCCGTCTTATACTAATAGCATCCTCATTTTCCTCTTGGAAACCACACATCTCCCACTCCTGGTCCCAGAAGTTGAATTATCCCAACTCCACCTTCAGCCCCAAGGATGGACATGAAAATCTGCCCGGCCAGTCTGAGCATGACTTCCTCCTGGCACCAGATATTGGATCAGGGATGGGCATTTAGCCAATCAGAGACAGTCCTGGGATTTTGGCTAAGGCTCACAATAGAAAGTCATTTTCTCTTTTCTGCTGAAATTAGAAACATGAAGTCAGCCTGGATCTGCTGGTGGCCTCTTGCCAGCACGGGGGAAAGCCTGCCTGAGAATGGAGGCCCCGCAGCAGAAAGCTGACCCAGGAGATGGAGAAGGAGCCCTGAAACACTGTGGGGGTCCCTTGACCCAGCAAGACCTACACCTAGTGCTGCTCCTGGCACGTCAGTTACATGAATCAGTAGATTCCTATTTGTGCCACAACAATCCGTGTCGGGACTTCTGACCCTTGCATGTGGAAGAGTCTTGATGACATAGTTCATCACTACCTTCCTTCCTTCTCTTTTCACCCGTCATGTTGGGCTTGACACTGATTCTGGGTTCTCTAAGTGTCTTCCCCACGGCAGCCCTAGAGCTATACAGGACCCCGGGCCATGTAGCCTGGGCACCCCAAGCTAACGTAAGATGTGCTAATTAGGCCACCACTCTTGGGTTCTTCCCTGGCCAGTAGGAGATTCAGTGGCCCCTTTACGTCTCTCACTGAACCTCAGACCAACACTGTCATTATGCAGTATCTATCGTTTTAGACTCAAGTGACACGGATGCCCTGACCTCAGAGAGAAAAGCCCCCAACCTCACATCCCAACCTGCCAGAGTCATTCATAGAAAGTGGTGTGGGGGGCGGAGAAGGAGCACTATAGGAGGCACTGAGCCCTTCGGTTCTATCAAGAGACCACCCTGGGCTAGACCCAAGTCTTTCTTCTCCCCTGTGTTGGCTCCTGGGTGGCCCACAGTGTCTGATACCAGAGGGGTGTCTTGGCAGTTGATTTTAATCTTAACTCTCCTCCTCCCAAACCCACTGGACCAGATGTTGTGTAGCCCCCTCTCCCTTCCAGCTTCAATGTTGTAGGATCACAGAATTCTCTATCCTGTCATCTCCAGGTCATCCTATCGAGGCAGCCTAGTGCCATCAAAGGGACTCGAGTTTAAGTACCCAATCCTACTCTCACTTCGTGGCCTCAGTGTCCCCATCTATACCATGGGGATAACACTGCCATCACTGACATAAGCCTGAGCATCTAGCAGGATGCCTGGCTTCATACCTAAGTTTTAGGATTACTCTCAAGTTCCCCCTCCACAAAAAGCAGCACTCTCTGGTGGTGGTGACTGTGCCATCACTGTGGCTAAAGCAGGGGGTGGGGGCAGAAATCATCCCCAACTCCAGCCAGCTGAGACTCCTCTGCTTCAGGGGGTTGCACACGGGTGGGTGAAGTGTCCAGGACATCTGTATATTTTTCTCACCTCATCTTGGAACTTAAAGCTGGAGAATAAGTGGGCCTTCCAAATAATGACTCCAGTGATCTTGAGAACCCACTGGAGGAGTGACCTCTGGGGTATCCCAGGCCCCGGAGCTCTGCTAAGGCAATGCAGCCAGTGGCAGCCTTGGCCTGGCCTCTGCTCATGAGCTGGCTGACCCAGGCAAGCTGCCTCTGGGCCTCCTCTTCCTGTCTCTAAAACGAGGAGCCTCCAGGACACCTGTCTTTACCTCTCACCATATCAGAACTAGACTTGCCATTATCCCCTGAAAGCAGAGATAACACCATTTCCCATCTGGGCAGGTGGCAACACTATTCCTCCAGCACCCAAGCCACACACCTGCTTGCCATCCTTACTCCGCCCTCCTCCACCTGCAGCCGGCCAGGTGGATTCTCCCTCCTGGGTGCCTCCAGAGTGGCCCCATTCTCTCCAGCCCACTGCTGTTCCCCAGCCTAGGCCACCCAGGCAACTATGAAGATGTCATCTCCAGGCCCCTGCTCCCAGTGTTGCCGTCTGATTTATTTCTACCCTTCCGAGGGCACCCTTACAGACATAGATCCCCCCTATTCCCAACCCCACAATGGTGCCCACTCTCCCCAAGGGGAAGCTGAATGCTTCCCAGGGCTGCAGGGAAGGCCTGGTGTGGTCTGGCCCCGCCTGCCTCTCAGGCTTAACTCCCCATGGGCTGTCCCTCCTCCCTCTGCGCTCACCGCCCTGGCCTCCTCACAGGAAATGCTCATTCCTGCCTCGGG
This sequence comes from Miniopterus natalensis, assembly GCF_054644295.1. Classification (NCBI taxonomy): domain Eukaryota; kingdom Metazoa; phylum Chordata; class Mammalia; order Chiroptera; family Miniopteridae; genus Miniopterus; species Miniopterus natalensis. The sequence continues at coordinate 8,394,047 of NC_142097.1, read as the reverse complement.
TCTCTCTGAGACACCATGCTTCCCCGCCCTGCCCTTTCCCCCATCAAGAACACCTTCTCTGACCCTCTGGGCCAGGCAGCCCCCCCTGTTACATCTCACAGTGCTTTGCACGTCTCCACGGTAACCTCCCCACTTGAAATGGCCTCTTCCAGGTCTGCAGTCCCCTCTGCTCCCTGAGCCCTGTCCCCCTCCTTCACACCACAGCCCCAGCACCCTGGTCTGACTGCAATGGCAACACGCCCCCGCCTTCGAGGCTGAGCCCGCAGAACTCGTTTCCGTTTCCAGTTCGAGAACAACCAGCCGCCGTGTGCCCCGCAACTCTTGCATTTATTGGAACCTGCTTACCCAGCAATCCACAAAGGAGCTTACACGGGGGGATATTTAGGACTCCTGTGACCTAATCCTGGGATTATCATGGGAGGCATGGGCTGGTGGGCAGGGGAGGGCTGGCGGTTGTGACGGGGAGGAAAGAAGCAGTAGACTGCTAAAGACACTTCCACCGGGCAGGGAGTTGGGCTGCGGGTTTAATGTGCGGGGGGTTTGGAGGCCTCTCTCGGCTGCTGGGTGTGCTTGTGCGCATGCGCGTGTGCACCTGCGTGCGAGGGTTTATGAGCGGTAAGGGGAGGCAGGAAGGCTGAGCGGTTGGCATCAGGGGTTCTTGTCCTTTTCCATTAACCTTTCCTTCACTTTTGGGGGCTCAAATTGGATCAGCCGTAGAATTTCCTTATTGGCCAGGGTCCCCTCGATGAACTCCTCCTCTGTAAGTTTATCTGCGAATGGGAGAAAAACATTAGTCAGGATTGGCTGAGTCGAGCTGCGACAAGGCCGACACCCGCCAGCATGCCCTGTGCAGGTGCATCTCTCATGAAAACCTTGAGTCCTAGTGCCCCAGGGCATGCCCACTGCCGCCCCTGCCCCAGATACCCAACTTGTCCCCTGGACCTCCTCATGAGCCCGCAATGAGAGGGTTAATGACTGTCACTACTGAGGGGTCCAGGATGCATTTCAGTGTTAGGCTCTCTTCTGGTTGGCCGGTGCCTCTGCCTTGCTGGGGATTAAATAGTTTGAGCATCACCTTAGGTCCCAAGCCTCACGTTCTGGAAGACCTTTTTGGGGATGGAGCAAATCAAACAGAGTTTCAGTTGAGAAGTAGGGAACAGCATCCGCTCCGGGGGAAGGGAGTGAAAGTTGAGGGGTCCGGTGTGGTGCCAGGGAGAGCCTGGCCTGTGAAGAGGCCCCTCTGACCACACCCCCAGCATATGGGCAGCCCTGTGGTCCTCAGCTGACAGCCCCACGATTCTTCCCTGTGCATCTCTGCACCCTCCAGCCACCTCCCCATGTGGGACCAAGAGGTAGCCTGCCCCCACCTACTGTATCCAGTTCTATCCAGCTCAGTGCTGTTCACTAGCTTTTCCTCTGAGCCAGAGCCACCGTGTTTGGGGCTGAGGTCACTTCAGGGGACAGAGGGCAGGGTGTGGCATAGGAGGGAGTGACATAAAGTCCCTGGCCGGGGGAAACTCTTTGTCCGGTGGGGAAGGCTGTCACATGTAGAAATAACTCTAAAATGAGACAGGTGCTCTTCAGATCATGGTTATGCTCATAGTTGCCTGCACATAGTAGGTGTCCAACAAAGCTCGGCTGAATGGAATTGCACTTCCATTAGCTTAAATTTCAGGCCTTTTGAACATCCTTAATCTTAATCCCGGATTAAGATGCAGGCTGGTTCCCTACATAGGAATAGGTGGTGAAATTTGGGTTTTAAAATCCCAGCTGCCCTGTCAGTCTCACAAAGAGCTTGAAACTCCCATCATCAGTTCTGGAGTGAGGCATTGTCCCAAGGTGGGCCACGTGAAAGAAAACGCACACATCACCTGGCCGGAGTAATATGTCAGCCTAACACCACTACCTCCGGTGATGTTCACCTGCAATGGATTTTAGGTTAACAAGTAGCAGAATAGGGGACTCAGTACATCGCAGACCCAGAGGATGTCATGAAGGGGGTTAAAGAGCCAGTGGGGCTGAGGTGCCACAGGGAGTCATCTTAAACAGCCAGGATCTGTGCAAACGAGAAGGTGCTCAGAGGGGCAGTGGCATCAAGGCTGGGACTAAGGCAAAGCAAGTGAGGCACCTACCCTGCCCAATCTAAGTAGGCACTCACTTTCAGGGCCCTGCAAGCACAGGCGGGCCCTGAGGATGGGTGCTCCCTTCAGTGTTGTGCCCAGGCACCTCCCTTGCCTCACCCTGGTTTTGGCCCTAGAGCCAGTGACCGTCTTGCTTTTCTGACTTCTTCCTAGACAGCAGATTAGTAGGGCCAGTGTCATTTCTATCTGCCCTTATTTAATGTCTTGCTGAAGCCTGGGCCCTGGAGCCCTGGTGAGAGAATGTCCCAGAGATCACAAAGGACCACTACTGGACCCTGAGATATGCTTGGGCCATGCAGTATTTCATCAATTGAGACACTTCAGATTTTAAAAGTCTCAAATGCTGGCTCCTCTCTCTAAAGATCATATGATGAGGCTCTGCATTCCCACATGGAAGCCATCAGGCCAGAAACCTACTCTCTATTATTTGCCAGTCCCCATGCTTAGTAGGGCTACTGTTCACTTTTCTCACTTTCATCATCTGAGCCCCTGTGGTCACATGAGTTTGCAACACCTCCTGACATCAACTCCTCTACTATCCTTCCCACGATGGCCATGAGTGTTGGGCACCAGCAGCCCCAGCTGCCCAGTTCTGAAATCCTTCACCGCTGGTCAATGCAAAACCACACTCCCCACAGGCTGCTCCCGGGGAAGCCTGGACAGGCAGGATACCAAGCCAGGCCAGGTCCTGGAAGAAGGGGCTGGAGGACACCCCATGAGCTTTGCCAAACTTTCCGTAGAACAGCACTGCAGCCTGAGACTTCCCCACCCCGCCTTCCCTCCTTGCCTCTCTACCCACATGGGTCCCATCTGCTTTGCAGTCTGATGGCTTTCCCAGCTTTCTCTAGATCCCTCCCCACTTCTCCCCAGAGGCCTTTTCCCCAATAAATCTCCTGCCATCTAATTTAAATCTAAGCTGACCTGGCAGCGCTTCTCGGGGGACCCACATTAACTTCCTAAGTGAAACCACAGAAATTGAGATCCCACTTTCTTGGGACTCCATCCTGATTCCGACGCAAACTGAGCTGAGGTTTGCCCCGCCCTGACCGTCAGAAAGCATTTTTTAAAACAAGCGAAGTAAACTCCAGTGTCCACGAACTGAGGCCCCACTTAAACAGAAAGCAGCTGGAATTCCTCCAAACCCAGGGTCTGCGCACAAACCTCTAGTAGGCTGCTGCCTTCACGTCTTACTGTTGTTCAATGTGGGCCAGCTCTGCTACAGCCGAAGGTGTTTTCCTACAACAGGCCTGCACCTTCCAAGCCTTCCTTCCTCCGCAGAGACTCTCAGGCAGAGACGGGGCTGGGTGAGCGGGGGCTGCTGCACCACTGCCCTGGCGATGGGCTGGACCCGCCTCTGCCCCTTCCCCGAGGCCCTCCAGCCAGCCCTGCAGTGCGGGGGGGGGGGGGGGGGGGGGGGGGGGGGGGGGGGGGCCAGCCCTGTCCCGCCAGGGCCCTGGGACTGGGAAGCCTCAATCTTGTCGGAATCAGCAGGAAACGGCTGTGACTGTAAAACAAAGGCAGCGAGGGAGCAAGCACTCACCATGATCCTTCTTTCCAAAGAAGCCCCAGATCTTCTCGGCTCGCTTCTCCGGGGTGTTCTCGTCGTCTGGCAGGTGCTCCACATCCTCAGGACGAATCATTTTGAAAATCGCCTGCACCAAACCAAGAGGAACGACTTGTGAGAAGGAGCGGTAGGGGCTGCCAGGCCTGTGGATAAATGCAGGTTCCCAGGCCCAGGCTGGCCCTGCTGAATCAAAGCTCCTGGGAGCGGGCCGGGTTGGCTTATGGTAACAAGGGCTAACATTTGTGGAGCGCTTAACACGTGCCACTTTTCTAGCATTTTTACATGTGACCTTCAGAGCCGCATGGAGGCATTATCAACCCCATTTTACAGATGAAGAAACTGACAACTAACCTGCTGAATGTCACCCAGCTAGAAGCAGATGAGCAGAGCTTCTAACCCAGGCACTCTGGTCTCGGTTTGCATTACGCCACTCGCCAGCTTACTCTTGTGCCTTGGAGAGCACTCCAATGGTTGGGGGAGGGAGAGGGGAGGCATCAACAAGAACTTTCCAAAGGTCTCCCCATGGCTCAGGAAATCTCCCAGGTATCCTTCCACTCACTGAGGGATCCATGGAAAGGTTTATATTCAAGGGTCTTTCTCACTCCCCTCCACTCTCACTAACAAAGGAGCCTGATATGTGGATGTGCAATGGGGGGCAAAGCAAGAAGTGCCTCTGCACCTGAGGTCAGGGAAAGGGACGGGTGGTCTCGAGGGGCCCCTCCAGCTCCAGGCACCACCTTGCACAGCCTCAGCCATGGGTGCTCCTCCCCCTCCCCTCTGCTCCCCTCCTATGCCCCCCTTTTCTCTCTTCCTTCCCTTTCTCCCCCTCCTCCTCTTCCCCCTCCTTCTTCTCATGGAGCACCAGCTTGTAGGCCTCTGCTGGGCCTGGCATCCTCTAGGTGGTTCTGAGGATGTGGTCTCCACCCCAGGCCACCTGCCAATCCAAGGAAGTTTGATCTGGAGGCCCTGAGGTTTTCACACATGCCCCCCCCCCCCCCCTTAATGGGAGGCCTGAGCAGAGTGCCCTGATTACAAGCTGCAAGCTTGGCTATTATATTCATGGTATCTCCTAATGAGGGTGGAAGAATTGTACAAATGACAGCAGGATTATAAATTTATATAATATGAAACATTCTTCCTTTTAACAGGAACAAAATTAGAAAAATAAAGCAAGTGGCATGACGTAGGGGGATAAAAAAGATCAGGTAAAAAGATACTAAATGAAGGTAAATATAAATAATATAATAGAAAAAATAGAAACATCCAAATTGTCCAAAATATAGAAATGGTTAAATAATTTTATGACATTTTCATAGATGAAATTCTAAGCAGCTATTAAAAATGGCTTTGAAGCCCTAACCAGTTTGGGTCAGTGGTTAGAACATTGGCCTGCGGGCTGCAAGGTCCCGGGTTCGATTCCGGCCAAGGGCATGTATCTCTCCCCTTTGCAGGCTTGATTCCCCGCCTCGGTTGGGGCACATGCAAGAGGCAGCCAATCGATGTGTCTCTCTCACATTGATGTTTCTCTCTCTCTCTCTCTCTCCCTTACACTTGATCTGAAAAAGCAATGGAAAAAAATATATTCTCAGGTGAGGATTTAAAAATAAATAAATAAAAATGGCTTTGAAGAATATATACTGATATGAAAAACATTCATAATAAAATAGTAACTGAAAAAGAATAAAAATCATATATGAATAATTCATAGTTCTGAAATCATTTAAAAATATATAGCTAAAAGACTGGAAATGTATATACCAATATGTTGACAGTTTTCTGTAAATTAAAGATAATTTTAATTTTTTTTGCATATGTTTCTAAATTTCATAAATTACTTTTACATCAAATAAAACTGTTTTCAAGACACCTAAAATCTTCACAACGAATGATGTAGAACTGGGCCAGTAGGTCCAGGGGCGGAGAATGTGCGTTGGGAAGCGCTGGCCTGCAAGGGGCCTGAGGATCGGGGGCTCAGGCCAGAGCACACTAAGCTGAGGCTCCGGGGTGCACATGGCTGAGAAAGCTGAGGCTCCGGGGTCACAAGCTCTGAGGACCATCAGAACCAAGATTTCACATCCTCCACTCCGGCCTCTTCCTACTGTGTGTTTGAAACATGCTACGGAATCTGAATGTGTGCCGTTCAAGGTTTTGCAGAGCATTTTAAATGACCAAAGGAAGGAAGGAGGAGGGGGAAGGAAGCAAGAAGGAAAGGAGGAAGGATGGAAGAACAACAAAAGTAAATAATAGGAAATACCCAGACTCTTTTTTAGGAGGAAAATGAAGCTGTGGGAAAGTGCCCAGCCTTCTATTAATATCAGTATATTAGAGACCCCCCCACCATGCCCTCAAGCCAGAGTCACAAAGCCTGGACCCCACTCCACCCTCCAGCCCCGCCCCAGCTGCAGCCCCAGTGCGCCCAGTGCGCAGCAGCAGCAGCAGGGGGCCCTGACCTTGGGTGACCCCAGTCCTGCAGGGGGGGGGAGGGGAGGGGAGGGGAGGGGAGGGGAGGGGAGGGGAGGGGAGGGGAGGGGAGGGGAGGGGAGGGGAGGGGAGGGGAGGGGAGGGGAGGGGGCAGGGGGCGTCCACACTGACCATGACGATCTCAAGCACTTCGCTCTTGCTGATGGCCCCGTTGCCGTCCACGTCGTAGAGGGAGAAGGCCCACTCCAGCTTCTGGCTGGGCTTGCCCGCCGTGGTCATGTGCAGGGCGATGACATACTCCTTGAAGTCCAGGGTCCCGTCGCTGTTGGCGTCGAAGCTGCGGAAAACGTGCTGGGCGTAGGCCTTGGGGTCGGCGTCGGGGAAGAACTTGGCGTAGAGGCTCTGGAACTGCTGCCGCGTGATGCGCCCGCCCGGGCACTCCTTCAGGAAGGAGCGGTACCAGGCGCACAGCTCCTCCTCCGAGAAGTGCGTGCTCAGCTGCAGCTCCTGCAGGATCTCCTTGGACAGGGGCCCGCTCCTGCTGTTCCCCATGGGTGCGGCGGCCGGGTGGGCGCGCGGGTGGGCGCGGCGCGGTCTAAGGCTGCCGGGGCTCCGGCTGCAGACGACGGACACCGAGATGCCGGCGGATTAGGGGGATTTGCTGCAGGTTAACCCCATACTTGGAAGGAGGAGGGGCCGGGGGCTTGGGGGGACAGTAGGCAAGCTCCCAGAACCCCCCCCACCCCCCCCTCGAGATTAAAGGAAAGAGCTGACCGCAGGTGCTCAATCCATTTTGGCCTCTGGGAGGACAGGACAGGAGGCCAGAACCTTCAGAGCCCAAGCCCTGGGCCAAGGCCTTCCCCGCAGCCCCTGGTTCGTCCCTCCCCCACCCGCAACTCCAGCCCCCTAAGAGCAACAACGCTCCTGCCTGGCCTCAGCCGTAACTCTGTGGTCTCCCCTCCATGGAGCCCCACAGTGCAGGGGTTAAGAGCCAGGCTCTGGAGACCGCCTGGGTTCAAACCCCAACTTTGCAGTTTACTAGCTGTGTGACCCCAGGCGCGTTTCCTAGCCTCTCTCTGCCGAGAATGCCCTTTAACCCTTCACCTCCTTCATGACTGTCCTTAAATGTCACCTTCTCAGCAAGGCCTATACGGTCCACTCTATTTACAACTGCACACCCCACCCCAGCCAGCAGCACCCCCAGACTGTTTGTCCTGCTTTATTTTGCTCCCTCTCCCATCCGCCTCTGACTTACTGTTTCCTTATTCCGTGTGCTCTCTGTACCCTCGCGGGATGAAAGCTCCATGGAAGCGAGGATCTGTCTGTTTTGTTCCCAGCTGTGTCTCCGTTGCCAGAACGGTGCCTGGCAGGGCTGGGCCTTCAGTGAATATTCCTTGAGTGACCAGGCATAATAATAGTGTCTACTTCATTGTTTTTGAGGCTGAAATGAGTTAATATGAGCAACATACTTAGAATAGAGCCTGGCACATGCTAAGTGCTAAATACATGTTAGTTTTTGTTACTCATTCACAACAAGGGTCAAAACCTAAACTGCCTACAGGAGCCAGCAAGTGGAGGGAGGGAGTGAAACAGCTCGGTCCGGGAGACAGTAGTGAGTGGTGAGGCCTGTGTCACGCGTGGGAGGGGTTGCCGATGTTCATCTCCATTTGAATGTGGTCACATGAGATTACGGCCCAGTGTTACTAAACTTTCCAATTATCCAAGAGAAATCCTGAAATCAGATTTTTAGATGCGATTTCCAAACTTTTAAACTTTGAGAATTCAAAAATTTTAAAAACATGGTGTGGGCCAAATACAGTATATCTGTAGTTCAGCTTCAGCTTGCAGGCTGTCAATTTGCAATCCAGTCTGATGCCCGGCACCAGCAGACAATAACATGCTGGTTGAGAGAGGGAATGGATACATGAAACACAGAGAGTTCTGCAAGGAAGACTTCAGGCCTGCAGTCAGCTCAGTTCCCCGTCCAGGACACAAGGAAGAGCCCTAGTGAGTATGTTTTGTACCTGAATTCTCATCACCCAAAGGAAAGGTTGGCAGTGCCGTGGCTTGGCTGAGCTGGAGGGGAATGCGCCTGGAACCCCAAAATTGCCAAATTGGATGAGAGAGATGTCTCCTCTTTGTCCAGGGGTCAAAACTACAATGAATAAACTCCACAATCTCTAAGCAGGTGAGTAGGGTTTGTACCCTTTCGTAACAGGCTAATGGCAGGGGACAGCAGGTCCCTGCTACTGGGAGAAGGCCACTTTTCAGGCCCTCTCCAATGTTGCTTAGGAAGGACTGAGAGGTTCAGGCACTGACCGTGCTGACCCACACCTCCTGCCCACCCCACTCCCTGGTTCCAGAGTATTCTCAGGAAGCCTTATGTTGTGTGTGTGTGTGTGTGTGTGTGCGCGCGCGTGCACTAGTTTCCCCGTTAGTTTGTGAAAGCATATTATTTCTTACTGGCAGCCCTTTCTTTTTTTCTAGATTTCATGATCTTGTAGCAGGGCATTTGCTCTCAAGAGCAGTTAGAAACAGGACAGTCACCGAACCTAAAGGCAAACAAACAAAACCCAGGCCGTGAAGTGAGGCTAGAGGCTTCACCCCTTACCTCCCAACCAGGTGTGAGAGGCAATCAAAAGTGCCTCCTGGGTTCCAGGCCCATCCACACCAAGCCTACAACTGTGGCAAGGCCAGTGTTACACGGAAGAAACAGAGCTCCATAATGCACATTGCCTGCCTGTGTCACACGGCTGCTAAATGGCAGTGCCAGGAGGAAGGCCCAGGTCTGCCAGGCTCTTCTCACTACAGTACAAACTGCCTGAGCTGAAGGGGCAAGAAGCTCCATTTCTGTAGGTGAGGAGCTGGGGTTTCCATGACAACAGAAGATGTAGGCAAGGAAACGAGACCCTGGGTTAACACAGAAGGCAGCTAGAGCCCCCACCTTCTCTGCCCGTTCCAAGGGCAAGGAGGAAGGAGCTGGAACCGGTGGGAAGCAGCCTGGCACTGTCCACACTCTCAGGTCCCTGCGCCTGGAGGGGCCCGACCGCAGGAGGGGACCACAGGCAGCTGTGTTGATGCTGCTGAGAGAGGGGTCATGACCTGGAGGTTTGTTTGAAAACCTGCATAAACATCTTCTATCAGAGGGAGAGTTTATGCTCCTTAGTCAAACAAGTTGTTGGAGATGATGTATTGTGAATGGATTTGTTAAGTCTGAGCTGGGGCCATAAACTCTCCCCGAACCCCAAAGACCACTGGGGAGAAGGCTCGTCTCCAGTCAGTCTTGGTGAGTGTCTTCTCCCTGGGCTGGCCGTGACTAAAAGAAGCCGGCTCTTCCCAAAGGCTGGCCCTGCCACACCCCAAGCCAGGAGTTCTCTTAGCTTTTAGCCAGGGCCCAGCCCCAGTCTCCTCTCCCCCGCCCCCCCCCGCCCCCCCCCGCACCATTCCTCTACCTTCCCCTGATCTGAGCTCAAATACAAGATGACTTTTCCCCCCTGGCCTGGAACCAGAGCCCACACACAAGTCTGCACTGAGAGAGTAAAGGAGAGGTGGGGTGGGAGGCAGAGGGTGGGAAAGAACGCTCCTCCCCCGGCCACTCCCTTGCTTTGAATGAATGGCAACTCATACTTTTGGTTGCTTGGACTGAAGTCCTGTCACACCCCAGACCATATATCAGAAATTGTGCTAGCTCTGCCTACAGAGGACATCCAGAACCTGACCATCCTCTCCACCTCCAATGTGCCCACCTCCTGCAGCAGCGAAGTCAGGCCATGCGCTCCTGGGCTCGGATTCCCAGAGGAAAAGCCATAGGCCTCCCACCTCTGGCAAAGCCCTGCCCTTCCCCACCACCTCTCTGCTCCAGCTGCTGGCCTCAAACAAGTAGCCTGCCACCCCCAGACCCCCCCCCCCCCCACGCACCCAGCCTTTATCCCCAGCTACCTGCCCTGCGGTCTCCCAAGACTCCTTGTCTTTGAGCAGATGCCACCCTCAGTGAGGTTACCTCAACTCCATTTAATATAGCAACTTACCCACTCTCACCCCTAGAACTACCAAGCCCCTCCATGTGCTGTTTTTCTCTCTCCCTAATGCTTAATACCGGCTACACCCACACTACAGACAAAAACATTGTTTTTGTCTGTTTCTCCTTGCTAAAAAGTAAGCTCATGAGGGCAGGGCTCTACCTGCTTTATCCACTGTGTTCCCAGGACCTAGAACAGTGCCTGGCATGTAGCAGGAATTCAATAATTATGGCAGGAAGGAAGGGAGAGATGTGTGGATAAGATAAGAAACAATAGCCAGGAGAGGGGACTGGGGCTGGGGTCAGGTGGCCTATTTGGGGGGACAATGTCCAGGTGCCTTTTGTTCCTCTGCTGAGTCATCAGGAGCAAATTTATCACCAATCCTGGGAGCCTGGAGGGATGCGAAGATCATTTGTACAAAGGAGAGAGTGGCAGTGCTCCAGGAAGGAGGGTCACCCAGCGGGACCCAGCGTCTCTGGACAGTTTATTTCACATGGGGTGAATCTAAGCATCTCAAGTGTACACACAGAGCCGAGGACAAAAAATGGGAGAGCATTTAACTTCCTGAAAACGCTTTATAATAGTGCAGACAATTATATATGGCCAACGCCTTCAAAATTTAAACCCTTTAAACATTTAATTCTTCAGCATTAATACACACAAGTGCTATTATAGGGGTGGGAGGGGTGGGCAGATTGCAGCCCCCATAGGGATCAGAGTTTCAACAGTGTTACTTATAAATTATATTACATCAATTTTATTTACTGATCTAGGCAGCCAGAGGGTGGAAGGATATACAATTTGGAGTAAACACATTCATACTGGGATGAGGAATGCTGGCAGGAGACACAGCTTTATAACATTAAAAATGTATAAAGTATTTAGCAAAAGTTACAGAAAACAGACCAAACAAGCAAGTTTATTTTGTTAGAAAAGTCCACTTCCGTAGGGTTTGCTGATGTGCTCGTGTCTATGAAAGGGCCGCGCCCCCTCCCGCCCAGTTACCTCCTTCCTATGGGTAGGGCAGAGATGTGGATTTGGGGCCCATCACCAAGGGTGGCTGGTGTCCCTTTGACTGTCTCTCCCTGGGTCCACATGGCTGCCTGGAGGCTGTGGCTCCCAAGAGCCAGTCTGCTGCTGCATATGAGGCTGGAAGGGGAGCGTCTCAGTTGACAGAAGAGTCCACAGAGGTCCCAGGAGGGGATGTGACAACTTCAGGTTACAGGGCAAATGAGACAGTAGAGTAGGCCCAGTCCAGTGTTCTTGCCCCTGGGACTTCTCTGTCCCAGTGTCACACTGTCCCCATTAGAGCATCCATGTGCCAGACCCTTTGCAATCCCATTAAGAATTTCCCTGAAACAAAAAGGATGAATGTGCCCTGAACAGCACAGAGAGCTCAAAGGTGGTCACTGCCCCTCTCCTTCCGAGGTACTTTCCAACAAGGGCCCCGAGAGCCTGGATCCAGCATCCAGAGGGCGAGGGAAAGTGGAACATTGCTTTTTTGTCACCTGTCTTAGTCTCACCCAAACCTGCTGCAATAGGAGTTGGGTCCCTCCCCTTCTGGAAAGGCCTGACAAAAATAATTCTCCTGGGGATGGGTGTGAGGGGTTGATAAGTCGTCCTTAGCAAAATTCAGCCCAGAGCGTCCCAGCAGCATAGCTCCTTGGCCCTGGCCTGGACTCAGGTGTTTTCAGTTTGCTTGCAGAGGTGCCTGGTTGCCTTCCAGGGCTCACCCGTCACTAAGCAGGGCATGATTAAGACATGGCTTGGAGGAGCTGTCACCTTGGTGGTCTTAAGGAGGAATTACTTCATTCTCAATAGCTCACAAAATGTAATTTTAGCTTCATTTTTGTCTAAATGGAGAAATGCCAGAGTGCCCCCCTCATGAGGACTTTAGGTAACACCATGCACTACTGCACTGATGGGGCCCAGATTAGGTATGAAAAGGGGGAAGTTAGAGTGCAGTAACTGCAGAAAGCCTGAGAGACCTTCTAGAAGAATACCCTCAGTTTGCAGATAAAGCAGAGGTCTAGGAAAGGGTCGTGAGGAACCCAAGGCCAGCCCCCTGCCTTCTCATCCATGCTACGTCCATTTGCCTTTCACAGCCCCTAATGCTCAATAAATACCAAGGACTGATATGAGGGTCCCCAGGAGAGAGGGAATCTGCTAGCTGAGGTGCAAGCTTCAGGGTACAGCAGAAGTGAAAGGCAACTGAGACCCCAACCACCCTTCACCCAATCCCTGGCAACTTTCTGCATTGTCAAATCCCAGCATGAATCAAAAAGGCAAGTGTGCGCCCCCAGAACTACCTGTGGGCACAGGTGGCATTTGGAGGAGCCTTGGGGGCTGCAGGAAGCAGCAGGCTGAAGTGGCCATGCAAACAAGCTGAAGACCCTAGAACAGGAACTTCTGGGGCAAACAACTCATTTTAAGAGCAAGGAAGCCGTGGGGTACATCCATGCAATGAAACACTACAGACACACAACAGCATGGGTGACCCAATGATATTCTAGAAAAGGCAAAACTGTAAGGCCAGAAAAATCAATCAGTGGCTGCCAAGGGCTGGGGGGGTTGAAGGAGTAGTTTGACTATGGGGCTCTGGGGGAATTTTTGGAGTGATGGAAATACTATGTTGATTTTGGAGATGGTTATGAGGCTGTATAAGTTGTCAAAATTCACAGAACCATATAGTTCAAAAGGGTGATTTTCACTTTGTGTCAATAAACCTCAATACTGTACGTCAAATTCCTCAATAAGCCTGGAGAAAGCAAAGGCAGTGTGTCTTACAGGGGTGGGGAGGATGAGGGGAATAGACTGGGCGTGGCTGAGTAACACACTGCGATCTGCACCCCACTTAACGTTTGTAAAGTGCTTTCCTACCTGCACAATAACCAGCAGGTCTGCAGAATCCTGTGCAAACTCTCCATGCCAGGGCCACTCACAACTGGAAGCAAAATCACTTCAACAAGCCGAGGTCTTTGACGTCCTTTGAATTTTATGGCTTGCATTTCCAAGAAGGGACTTGGGCTCAGCCAAGATTTTTATGTACCCAGCCACTAATCTAGTAATTGATTGGTTTTCATGAAGGGAATGGGAACAAATCCCTGGTTCATGAATGTGCACTGTTTCTGTCTGCTCCAGTCGTCAATCAGCCCGATAAGCAGACAAGTGCCTCCTAGCTCAGAAATCCTCCCACCCACAGGCACCCAGCGGAGGCAGAAAGGAGGCCCAGGGTGGTCCCGCTGGCAGAACCTCAGGACAGCCATCCCTGTGGTTCAGTTGGCAGTGCTTTGCAATACTGATAAAAAATACTACCAAAAAAAAAATGAGAGGAACAAGTGGCTTTTCCTGGAGGTTGTCATGGCAACCAGCACACTTTGAACACCATTTGTCATTGAGATTTTTTTTTAAAAAAAAAGGAGGCAGGTGGGAGGGGCTCACTTATTCTCAGAAATGGAACAATAGATGTGCTCAAGAACCTAGATTCACTCACCGATTCTGAATAAACTCAGCCAAATCCTCTTACAACCTAAACGCCAGAACATAAGCAAAACAACAGCCCAGAGAGAGTGTTTGCTGCTGCGATACTCTGGACTTCACCCTGATCTTGACTTCACCCGGAGGGGCCCCGCTGGCAAGGACAGGGAGCTGGACTGTCTGCTCCAGCTCCGCTTAGTTCACTGTGTTCATGTCACCGCACTCACTGGCCATGCTTAGGGTTCCTCCTCTTTGTAAAGTGAGACCTATACCTATTTAAAACTAAAAGAAATCTTATAAGTTCACGTTGCACATGGGCTGCGACGGTCCTGCAACCAGGTGACCGAACCCTGTTGCTGTCACCTTCCACCCAGTGGATAAATGCAATGTGGTGGCAGTTTGTACTATAATTACGGGCTGCCGTGGGTTAAATGTGGAAGGTGACACGTTCTTTTCCAGAAAGGGCTACATGGAGAACAGAGGGGACGGGGAGACGGCTTGCATGCAGCCACACAGCTGGTAACCTGCGCAGCGCCTGGCCTGTCCCAAGTACCTGCTGAATGAATGAGTGGGTGCAGGTCAGCACAACAGGCAGTGTCTCTGAAAACCCCAGTGCTGCGGAGAGTACCTGTGTATGAATGCCAAGGTGACTGGCCCGCGAGGACCCTGGAGAAAAGATGTCTACACAAAACAAGCCCGTATCTTATCCTCGGAACTTAGCACACTGCTTGGCTTCAGCTAAATGCTTGATGAATGAATAGGGGAGGAAAGAAAAACAGAAAAAGCCAACAGGACTGAGGCGAGGGGATGGGGCGGAAAGAATGACTTCATCAGACAGACTGGCACACGCTGGGCCAGCTCAGGCTACCCTGGAAGAGGCAAGAGAGCTCCCTCTGTCCCAGGGAGTAAGAGAAGACTCTGGAACCCTCAGAGGCAAATGAGAAAACCAGTGAGCATACCACTCAAAATATGTGTTCATAACAGAGCTATTGGCTTTGAATATTTGGACATCACAAACTAGTTTACTAAGCAATTACTACTAGCACCTGTTTCTAATAAACTAAGAACTGATACCCTGAAGTTGGCGGCTGGTATCACGGCCCAATCCCAGGTCCGGAAGGAGTAGTTCTCCATGCAGGGGACAGATTCATGCTGGTGAAGGCCTTCACATTGACCTTTCTGGCTGGGATGCTTCAATAGGAGAAGTGACAAAGTTTGGTTTGCTTTAGTATATTGGGCATCTTTCTACCATAAACTACGAGAGAGCGATTCTGACCCAATGAAAGAAGTACCAAAAGATTCAAGATTAACAAGTCATCAGATACTAGCATGTAAGAATGAAAGACCAGCTGGTTATGCTCTGAGAATTCTGCACGCTTGGGAAATGTATGGGTCCTGTAAGTCCAAAGCAATCGACGGGGAGGACAAGAAAGATGGGTTGGTTCTCAGGGCGTGGGTCCCAGGCCACAACCTGCCCTTGCTGGCTGCATGTCTTCCTTCAGGTCCCTTTTCTTCCTCTGGTCCTTTTGAACTGATTCTCAAGACTCAATATGATGGAAAATATGTTTGCTGTGGTTGGGAAAAGGGGATAGTAATGAGCAGACCCGATGGCAGCCCTAAAAGCTTCCTAAGTCACACTTTGACCAGATTTTTCTAGGAATTGGGAGATGAAGGGAAAGGTGGTACCAGCACCAAGCAGGGGCTTGATGTGGGGCTCTGGAATGTGTCGAAGTCGCTGAGAGGCCACGGTGGTGGGACACTGCCTAGTTGGTGACAACCTACTGTGGCCATTTTAGTCTTCAATGCCTGTTCAGTGACCACCAATGAGACAAAGCCATACAAGGGACAGTGAACCCAATGCCACCACGCACAAGCAGGTGGAACTATCTGGGGGATGACAAAGACTTGCCTCAACCCATCTCCCACATGGGCTGACCCAGCCCCTTGAAGAGTAGAAGGGGGTGGGGGCAGGAGGAAGAGCATCTGAGGGTGGGGTGGCCTGGGATTTTCAGAGCGGAAGCTTCACAGAGGATGTCTGATCTACTAGGAAACGCCATTCAACGCTCTGACTGAGGGCGAATTTGCTGAATGAGGTAGTTCCATCCTGACCTCTCCAGGCAAGGTCAGTCTGGGAAGACAGGAGCCAAGCCTTCTTCCCAGGACTCTTGATCATGACAGGTGACAGCCAAAAGCCAGGATGTGGACTCCCAGAATGCAACGGGGAAAAGAAATAGGGAGGGCTGCAGAAGATTTGGAGTGTGGGCTGTTGAGCTGAACGGTGCCTTCTATCCATTCTATCCGCGACTGTGATCCTGACACGTAGCTTGGAGACAGAGACCTCCCTCCCCTGACCCTCCAAAGCCCTGGAGACAAGAGGGCCAGCTGGAGGAAGGACCTTGGGGCTTCCAGGGACGCAGGCATGGGACACAGCTGGCTCTAGGTGGGGAAATCACCCCTACGGTGCTCAGCAGGGACCACAAAGTTTCAGCCTCAGTTTGTTCTTGAAACGGCAAGCACAGCATGGGAGTTGGGGGTCTTCCGCCTTAGAGACAAGGGCGGGGCCATGGATCCATCTTCTTGGCTTGAGAACACTAGGGACCACCCATTGAGGCCATCCAGGCCACCATGCTGGAATCGCTAGCTGCAGCCCACACCCTCCCCTCTCCTCAGTGGACCAGGAGAGTGGGTGGGAGGTCAGCTCCACTTGGCAGCAGGCCCCATGGTGGGAACCACCACCTCTTCTCCATGGGACCCCCAGCCCCTCTCCTTGGCAGGACCCCCGGGGCCGCATGTGCCCATCTATATCTCCATGTCCACAGGGCGGATGTTGCCCGTCTTGTGCTCTCTGACCCACAGCTCCCTGTCTTTGGCTGGGTCCACTTTTCGAAGCAGTTGGTCCACAGGCTCAACTGTCTGCAAGGGATGGAGAAGAGAGGATACCATCAGAGGGGGCAGCAGAGCCAGGGACATTGCCCTGAGCCATGCTGCTCATATCTTTGCCTGTCAGAGCAGCGTCTCCAGAGGGTTTGGGGCCCCAGGGGAGCCCCATCAGAGGGAGAGACGTGCAGAGGCTGTGAGAGTGGAAAGCTGGGACCTCTCACCCCACCCTGCTTCTCACTCGGTGCACTTGACCCTTTGGACCTTGGGACTGGATGAAAGGGCAGAGTGTCTCAATGGCTCCAGGTCTGTGACCAGTTCTACCATTTGTTCCCACGGTTACCATCACAGAACAGGGCAAATGAAATTTTAGCTTTAGATATGCTGAATAGTTCTAGATTTTTTTTCCTTTTTGGTAAGAAACTCACTGGGGCAGGCAATATCGTCTCCAGCTATAAACTATCATGAGCCCCTTTGCCCTCAGGGTAATGGCTCATGTGTGTTGTAACCATTTCATAGGCTGGGGATGGGTTCACATGGGTGAGCAGGACCATCTACAAGTCCATCCCAAGGTTGTCCACCGACCATCTTCAGGACAGATTCATTCGTAGTGACCACTTAACCTGCCACAGAGCAATGGCAGGTGGCTCTCCTGACCCCGGGTCCCCCTCGGGTCCCACTGGCCTCCGCCCTGGGGGGGGGACTCACGCTTTGGTTGAACATGTCTGTCTCATGCCGCAGCTGTGTGTACTGGCACAGGTGTTGCCGGATCATCTCCACCCTCTCCACCTCCAGCCGCTCCAGCTCCTGTGCAGGAGGAAAGACCGAGACCTCTGGGCATGTCCCCTCAACACGGGGCCCTTCCCACCACACACGTCCCAGACCACCTTCTCACACAACACCAGTTGCCGCCTGGTTAGGCTGGATCCTGTCTGACCCCCTGGGGCCTGATGAAAAACTCGACCCACATCTAGTGGTGAGATGACGCTGACACAGCAGCTGTATTTCCTGACTCCTGCCTGCCAGGCACGGCGGGTGCTGAGAGGTGTATAGGTGTTCCTTAATTGTCCTCATAACAATAACCTTAAGAGATAGGTTCTGTTCTTATCTGCATTTTCCAAACAAGGGAATGAACATCCAGAGAGGTAACGTCGCCTTCCCAAAGTGACATGGAATTATGGGAGGAGCAAGATTTGAACCAGGGTCTGCAGTGGTCTTAACCGTGATTCTGCACCAGAGCAGCGGCAGCTCCGGCTCCGGGTGGGGTGGAGAAATGGGAGTGTCTGGGCCTCCCTGGGCCTCTGCCGAGCAGCCTCTGTCCTCTGTCCACCCGTGATCAGGGACAGACCAGAGGACAGGCCAGAGGAGGAAGGGGGCTGGGAGCGGGGTGGATACTTTCAAAGGGAAGAGTGGAAAGGGTTTGTCCCTTGGTTTCTAGGTGGTTCCACATCTATGGAATTTAGGAGACTGGGCTGTGATTCTCTGCACAACTAGGTCACTGCTCCAGCGATTAACCGAGGAGGGGGAGTAAAGTAGGGGCTTAATTAAGAGATTAACCAGGAGGGAAACCAGGTCACTGTCCTGTGCTTTGGCAACAGGGCGATATGATAAACACCCGGAGTGATGCTCCTTCCTCCTCGGGCCCAGCGGCCCCAGTGCCCACCACACTTCACTACATACTAGTGCTGACTGAGGAGGAGACACTGCCCCTTCACAAGAAAAGCTCCTGAAGGCAAGAAAAGGGCTCCGATGCCTTTCCCCACAGCCCCGATCATGGGCCTCCCCCCGCTCCTCCTGCACAGTTCCCCAACCTCACCATTTACACGCCCTGCAGGGATCTCCGCCATAGGAGCTGCAACTCTTCTGGGCGGTGAGAGGGCCACGCTTCCTACAACTTGACTATTTGTCCTAAGGGGGCCACTGTCAACTCAGTTGGGGACCCTCAGTTGAACCTGATCCCTCAGGGGACAGCCTAGGAAGATACAGCAAGACCCAACCCTCACCCATGTTTACACAGCTAGGAAATGCCAGAGCAAGGGTGTGAACCAGCACACACTTGCCCAGAGTCAAGGCCCTGACCCCAACATGAGCAGATATCATGACCATCTCCCCAGTCACCTCCACTCTATCGCCTGCATGCCCACCGGCACCCACCCAGGGCGTCCTGAGTGCCAGTCACCATACTGGCATGCCTATACATCTCTGGGCACTCACCAACGTGGTGGTCACCATCTCTTCAAACCACTTGGACTGGGCCTGGTTGTAGAGGTCCACACAGCGCATGAGGTCATCTCCTAGAAGAGGCCAGTGCCACGGTCACACTCTGTCCTGTCCTTGCCATGGCTGCCCTGTCCCACCTGTACCCACAGCCATGCCTTCTCCTCTCCTTGGGGTCACAGAGGCCATTGGAAAGTGGGAGCAGGGAGTAAAACGCAGAACAGAGAGGGGCAACCCAGTACCACAAGGGACCAACTTCAGAGTGTGCAACTGCACTTGGCCCCAGACACTAAGAGTTCAGGATAGAGGACCCTCAGTGTGTGGGGGTTTCCGGGGTGGAAAGAGGGTTATTCCTAGGACCCCCCACCCTATCACAAGCCCAAGAAATGCTTCCTCTCTAAAGACGGTAGTTTCATTTCACACTGAAGAGTCTTCTTTGATTAAAACTTGGTACTATTTAAGAGTTAAAGAAGAAAATTTGCAAATTATGTCTGTTGTGTGTATGTGTGTGCACGTGCATGCCCATATGTGTGTGCGTGTGTGTACATGCGGCAGCTTGTCATTCTGAAACACAATGTATCTGAGGGTTTATGGTTCACCCATGTGCAGTAATGGTATGAAAACACGCACTAGAGTGCTGTCCAGGATGGTGCTCACACTGGAAACAGAGAATGGGTGGGTGGGAGGAAACGAGCTCTTTCTGTAGCATTTTATTTCATAAGAGAGCTGAAACACAACTATTCAATTTTGATGGCTAGTCTATTGTTTTCTGTAAACACTTTGCAATTAGAAAGAAAATAAGCTATAAAGTAATTGCCAACATTACTAAGGTACCAGCACCCCAGACCCCTGCCACACAAAACACAGCTCCGAGAGCAGCAGCGTCAGTATGCCCTGCAGCTTGCCAGAGGTGCCACTCTCAGGACGCACCCTAGGCCTGGTGAATGGGAAACTGCGTTTCCCAGGATTGCCAGGTGGTACACGTGCACCTCGGGGCTAGAGAAGCCTGGCACAAACCAAACCGCAAGGCTAGGAGACAACAGGAACAAAGGCTGAACTCATGAAAACCTAAAGGGTTTATTTTAAATTTGGCTCAAAGGTGAGATCAAGTCACAAATAACAAAATATCTAGAATATGAGTATGAAAACTCTGCAAATCAGAACTTGTGGAATATGGTTTAGGCAGCGGCCTGAGGAAAAATAAGTTTCTGGCGGCCTAAATACAGGGCGGGGCAAGAGTAGGTTTACAGCCGTTCGTATGGAAAATAATACAATAATTAACAGATAATACAAGAATAAACTCTGTTTTGCACACTCAGAACTGTAAACCTACTTTTGCCCCATCCTGTATTTAAATATTTTTAACCTGATGCAAAAAAAAAAAAAAGTAAGAAAAAAGTGATTAAAAAAAACTCTTGAAAGCGGAAGCTCTTTCTAAGTTAGTCACAAAACCTAGACTACGTCAGAGAGAAAAGATCACTATTCAGAAAAATAACAAGAAATAAGCCAACTCCCCCGCAAAAAAATACAAAGAGCCAAATTAAAAGATAAACAACTACCTAGAAAAAATATTTGCAACTCAAATGACAAAAGGATAATCTTCCTAACATATAATCTCAGTCAGTCAGAACACGACCAGCCACTGACTAGAAAATGGGGAAAGAATATGCGTTACTCGCTTCAGTAAGTCTGTTTTTAAAATGCTCAACTTCGCTCAAAAAGAAACGTAAATTAAATTAGCAACAAGATATTATTTTCCGCAGAGAGTATGCTGTCACAATTTGATAACACACAGCGCTGACAAGAGTTCAGGGAACAGCCAGCCATCAGTGCTCTTGGTGGGCACCCCCCGGAAAGCAGTTTGGAAACGCCCAGCAAGATGGGTACAGCACTCTGACCAGGAAAGTCACCCCCCTGCACCCCCTCGCAGGGCCAGGCCCGCACGCAGACGCTCACAGTAACACGACGGGAAAGGCCTCCCGCAGTCAGGGACGCGATGGAATGAAGGTGGACACCTGGATCCCATGCAACCACTGAAAAAGGCTGATGGGCCAAAAAAAGAGACATCGTCCATCCCCAGTGAAATGCAAGGGATCCGCTTCTCTGCCCAAAGAGGCACCGCATCAGCGACCTACTCCAGACCGACAAGGTCTAGAACTTCATTTTATATCTGATGAAGAGATGGAACAAACAGAAGGACCGAAAACACCATTTACAGCTCGGTCCGACAGTGACTGATTATGAAACGGATGACCAGGATTGAAACAAGATTTTGACCGTAACTCAGGCACCACTGCACACGAGAAAACATCCTGCAGGAGATGGAAGAGGCAGCCACATGTCTCGGGCGCAACGTCCATCGAGCTCGCTAACGTTGTCGGTGGCTGCGGGTGTGATGGGAACGGGCCCGGGGCGGAGAGCGTGGGAGCACGCAGCAGGAGTAACTGCTGCGGGCCAGCACCTTGCTGCTGGTGCGACGCCGCGTTGTATGTTGTTGCTTATGTTCGCCTAAGCTTTTGTTTTTGTTTTGTTTTATGGGGTTTTGGCTTATAAAATTTTAAATATAAATAATTGAAAAATTTCCCAGAAATCTATCTGATAGTCACAAACTGAGAAATAATTTTATTTTATTAAAATGACAGTGAAACAAATACTGAAATTACAAAGAAAAAAAAAGTCTGATGTACGTGAATGGATGGGATTAAATATATAGGTAATGGAATAGAGCGATCTCTAAGATGTGCCAATTAAAATGTAACTTCGGAACATAGAGTATACGATCTAATGTGTGTAAATTTAAATATAAATATTAAAAACATTTAAAAAATTAAAACACTAAGAAGTATTGATGGTGATTATATTTGGCAAATAAAGATTTTATATTCTTGTGAGCTGATTAAAAATGTTTTCCCAAGCAAAGATAGATTTTGTAATATAATTTTAATAACTTAATTAATTACATGAATCTAAATATGCCTCTCCTCATCCTGGGTTTTCCTTCCCAATCTCAATAAGGATATAATGCCTTCTATTTCTGGACCTGGTAATTTATCACTGTGCATTGTAAGATCTTTATATCATATGTTACATTTCTATTATTTTTCTATTGACTTATTTTTAAACCATCTTATTTCAAAATGTCCATAAGGTGGCTGCTTCATTCTATAATGAGTTAATTGTACCAGGTTCTCCAGAAGTTGAGGTGAAAGGGACCTAGACCATCTGATCCGAGCCCTAATCCTACATCACACACTTCAGTCCCAGAAAACAGTGTGCACTGTCCTTGCGTGCAGTGAAACACTTTTTTTAGAAATATTTGATAAGTTTGTACTAGTTCTAACTGGCCCTTCTCCCCTTTCCTTGGGCATTAGCTAGCTTTCACCACTAGGTGGAAGCAGAAACCAACTCACTGGAGGCATCTTTGGGGGAGAATCTGAAATGTGGTCATTTCGTGAACAACCAGGGCAAGAGCCCATCACCATAGGTGCCATTGGTGACCCTCTGGAGTATCACTCCCTGCATGGGTGGGGCTTGTACTTCTCTTTGGGGCTCCACACAGTGACAGGAGCCCTGAATTCCAGGTGCAGGGAGGAGCAACCACTTCCTGGTGAGAGCCAGACCTGGAGACGACCTTGCCCACTCCCCACTCCAGAGCCCCTTCCCCGCCCTCCCAGGGCTGCACTTCCAGGCATCCCATCCCTCGGCCTTTCCTGTGCTTCCCTGACCAGGGGAGGACAGGTAGGTGTGGCCCGGCACTCACCGGCCTGCGTGGACTTCCTCCGAGCCTTCTTGATGTCCTCCTCTGTCTTGTTGCTCAGCTTGATCTCCAGCTGCTGGGTCTTCATCTCCAGGTCTCTCTGCCGCTCCGTGAGTGCTTTCCGGGCCTGGGGGCCAAGGACATGGAAAAGCTGCTCATAGGGCTCAGAGCCAGGAGGGCCCCCTGGGGCCTGGGGCCCGGCCTCCCCCGTTTCTAGGTAAGAGTCCTTTCTTTTCCGTTTTTGTGGATGATGCCACCAAAGCCAGGAGAAGCTCAGCAGTGAGACTAACATCCCTCGGCCAGCCAGTCACCGTGCTGAGGCTTCAAGGCGTCCCCTTATCCCCATCTCTCAGCTGCACCCTGGCTTGGCCTCAGCAAGCTGGCAGAGTCTAGGGTGCCTGCAGCCATATGCTCCCCCTTCTCTAGCACCCTAAGTCACTGTGGTCAGCCCCCAGGGAGAGCTCCCTTCCCTCCAGTGCTGGCCATCAGCAGCTCCCACCGAGCTCAGATGCCACAGACTTTTGGGAGGGGGTGATTCAGCCAGGAGAGAATCTGCAAGGCGAGGCCCAACAAAGGGGCACGTGTAGACCAGCAGCACATCCAGGCTCCGTGTCGCACGAAAGCACGGCTGTACCTCCTCTCAGGGACCTGATGGAGCCCACTGCATCTCCCACTGTGGGTGCAGCCCCCCTGCTTCCCCTGGCCCTCTGGGCAGCGATCTGAGTGCCACAGACCGCAGCTCCTACCTGCCCGTTAAGGTGGGGGGGCTCCTCAGGCGTGGGCTGGAGTCCTGCTCAGCCCACCCTCTTCCAGAAGACCCCCTGCCCCCCAGGGTCCTGGGCCCCTCACCTTCTCCACGGCAGCGTAGCGGCTGGCAAGCTGCTTGCGGAGGTCAGCAATGTGGTGGTCGCACTTTTTCATGTCTTTCTTGAAGTTCTCACGGAAGTTCATCAGGGGCTTCTCTACCTCGCTGTGAAGCTGTGGAAGAGACAGCGAGGGGGACATACTCAGGACCCAGGGCATCAGCTACTAGTAAGTGAGGAGGGAGGGAACTCCACCCCCGCAGGTGAGGTGGGGTCTGGGGCAGCGGCCTGGCCCCTGACAGGAAGGGTACAGTTGAGTGGCCACTTATGAGGTCAAGGTTTAGGAAGTCACCTTAGCTGGCCAGGCCTGTGTTCACAGTGATGATGGACAGGTTAGGCCCTGGAGCTTTCTGAGCCCCTTGTTGGCTACTTCCTTCCTCCTCTAAGCTCCCACAGGTTTTTTTTAAATATATCTTTATTGATTTCAGAGAGAGGAAGGGAGAGGGAGAGAGAGAGATAGAAACATCAATGATGAGAGAGTCATTGATCAGCTGAAGCCTGCAACCCGGGCATGTGCCCTGACCGGGAATCGAATCCTGATCTCCTGGATCCTAGGTCGATGCTCAACCGCTGAGCCACGCCCGGCTGGGCACTCGGACAGTTTCTTGGAGGGCCCTTACCTTCCAAACTGGAAGCTTCCTGGGGCAGAAGCCAAGCCACCACCTCTGTGTCCCCAGGCACTGATCACTGGCATGGATATAATTTAATTTAGGTGATCGGAGGTCAGTGCTGTTTGAGCATCTGCTCTATGCCAGGTGCAGAAACTATGAAGGAGATCTGGACACGGTCAAAAGCTTGAAGAATCTACGGCGGGAACCACCTGAGACCCAGTGGAAATTCACAGGGCCGCTCCGGTGCACTGTACCCGGGGGAGGGGGTTGCTTGTCTCACTGGTCTGCATGGAGACTGGCACAGGTCCCATCCCAGCACAAGGACCCGGCCTCGCATTCTGAAGGCCAGAGAAAGAGGCTTATACTCTAAGAAGAGCAGCAGGTGGTATTTTTCAAGCATTTTCCTTCTCTTTTATTTCCCTCTTTCCCACTCCTTTTTGAGGGAGAACTTTCACTTATAACGCTTTTTTTGGTGTGAACATGAGATGTATTTGATAAGAAAGATCACTGTGGACCTGCTGCCCAGCCAGGTGAGCAGCCCAGGGCCTGGCTGAGTCAGCCTCTCAGAGCCCCCACCCAACCCCTGAACCTAGAACCACATCCAGCTCAGCCTCCTGCCCCAGGGCCCCTTGGCCTCCCCCGCCCCAGAAGTGCCTCTGAAAAGTTCACCTGCATATGCCTGGTCAGAGGAAAACACGCACACGCACACATACACACCACACCCCACACCCCACGCTGGGATTCTGGGATTTCTCTCTTCCCCCTCACAGGCTCTTGTCACGTGATCTTTTTCTCTGGCGGCCTCGAGGGCTTACGTGTTTCTACTCAACGGGTTACACTGACTGTGAGTTCCAAGAGGGCAGGGGCCTTGCCGGCTTGGCCACTAGAGTCTCCGCACGTGGCTGGAGCTGGTGCGGAGTGAATGCCCTTTCACAACTTGGGTAATGACAAAATCTTCAGTGTCCAGTGCCTTGAGTGACAACAGCTTTGTTGTTGGATGACTTTAAAGACTAACAGGGAGTGAGCCGTCCAAGCACCCGTCTCCCTCCTGATGTTAGCTGTAATTCTCTGCTAGTATTGTTCTGATCGCAAGCAGTTTCCTGTATGGAAAACACCCCCACCTGGTGGCAGTTTGCAAGATGCTAAAGACTTGAAAGCTATGGAGGACACACAACCCCTTTCCCACACAGGTGAGGTGTCCGCTGAGGAGGAGCTGCAAAACTCAGCTACCATGGCATCCTGCTCCAGACTGGGGTCTCTTTCTGAGGACATGGAAAGAGCTGATGTCTAGACTTCAGTGCGCCCAGGAATGACCTGGAAGGGCTTTTCAACACTCAGGATTCCTGGACCCCAGCCCCAGGTTCTGCCAACATAGCAAAATGCTTTCCCCAAATTCCAAATCACATCTGAACAAAGAATGCTACTAGCTGCCAGAGGTGACTCAATCCCATGGATTCTCCCTCTGTATTTTATTTTTAAATATATCTTTATTGATTTCAGAGAGAGGAAGGGGGAGGGAGAGAGAGAGATAGAAACATCAATGATGAGAGAGTCATTGATCGGCTGCCTCCTGCATGCTCCCTACTGGGGACCGGGCCCGCAACCTGGGAATCGAACCTCCATCTTCTGGATCATAGGTCGATGCTCAACCACTGAACCATGCTGGTCGGGCTCCCTCTGTATTTTAAATATTTTTAAAAGACATACTTTTTCTTTTTAAAAAAGTGGGCTGGGTGGCTTTTTATACTCATTGTTAACTGTTAAGCATCTTTGTAGCTGGGAGTCAAGCCCTCAGAGCCGTGTCCTCGTGAGCGCTCAGGCTGGCCTGTCTTGGATGGGACAGGCTACTGGACCCATTCAGGTGGCCTGTTCGAAACTCCCTCCTCTCAGCTCCCCCTCCTTTCCCCTCACACAGGAGAGTAAGAGAAATCTCAAGATGCAAAAAATGGTGAGACTGGTCCAGTGTTTTTCAAACAGCGGGCAGCTGGGCATAGTGAAATCAGTTTAGTGGGTCAGGAGCAGCTTTCTGCTGGGAACAGACCAGACATGAGGAAGGCATCAGAGTGCACGACAGGCTGAAAGACAGTGCCGCTTCCTGAACCGTGTGTCCGCCGCATACGTGTGCATCTATGCGGACACTGGGTGTGGAAAGCTGAGTGCTGCGGGGGGCCACGTAGATGCATTACTGTGGGTCACCACCAAATAAGTTTCAAATGAAAAAACGGGAGCTCAGCGATGCTGAGTGACTTGCCCAAGGTCAGGGAGCTTGGAGTGGCAGCACTGAGGTAAACCCCTCCCGGCTTCCACTCTGCCCCACAATCTTCTGACTGGGTGCATGGCCTCTAAACGCACGATCAAGTTTCCTCCCATCACAAGGAATTTTCCAGGCTCCTCCTCCAGCAGAGCCAGGTACAGCTTCCTTTGTGTACAGCAATCATTTCTCTTTAGCAGCCCGTTGCTGTTAACAATGGCTTGAACTAGTAGAGGAGGAAAGCCTGGACCATTGTGTAAAAAACTGCATTTCTTCAAGGGCTCTTACCCTGACACAGACAGTGGAATTTCAATGAGCCTTCGGGAGCAGGGGTTAAAGTGCGTTTGGGGCATATTGAGCCATATTATCTATGGCAAACAATGAGTCCTTGGAGCTCCTTTCTTTTCAGAGAACAGCCACACAACCGCTGGGCGGCGACCACATTTGCCTAAGGCCACGAGCACTGACACAGGCTGGCTGCAGCAGAGGTTCTCAGAGAAAAACCTGTCTTCTGTACATATTCCTCATAAGCTTTCCACCAGCGAGTCCTAGGCACCCGGAGGGCCAGCTGGACAGCCCCCGGGAGAGGGCAGAGTGCTCCTCAGCAGGCCACTGCCTGCCTGGAGAAAGGTCTGGGGTCAGGTGTCCAGCTCACGCAGTCCCCTCCACGGTTGCCTCAGTGGCTGAGCCCTCCGGGCTTTGTGACCACAGGCTGTGACTGGACCTCTCTACCCCTTCTCATATGTGAAATGGAGATGCTGTCCTACGGGTGGCTGATGAAATTGAGAGTAATGTTTTCTATCCCGCACGGGACCATCTAGAACACTCACATGATTATGATTCTGCGATCTAATAACAAATGTATATGTCGGTCCTTATCTTCGGCTCCTGGCCAGGCTCCTAAACCTCTGTGATTTCCTCATCGATCAGGGTGCTGGGAGCATCTTCTGTTCTAATATTTGGTCACTGACCCTGGTTCCTGTCACAGAGCTCCTGAGTCCCTTGGAACTTCCTGGGTGACAGGAACCCCTTTTGTTCTACTGAGGTGACTCTTGGGTGGGCTCCTGAGTAGCTTCAGGATGGGGCTGGTCACCAAAAGACCAAGCCATGATTCAGAGCTTAGAACCCTCGGCCCCACCCCCAACCTCTGGGGAGAGGTGAGAAGCTGGAGAGTGAGCCACCAGTCCCGCCTGCGCGATGAAGCAGCCATAAAACTGTAAACTGCGGCATTTGGAGAGCTTTGGGGTTGGTGCCCACGACACGTGCCAAGAGGGTGATGCACCCAACTCCACAGGGACAGAAGCTCCTGGGCTCGGGACTCTTCCAAACCTGGCCCCGTGCACCTCTCCTCACTTGGCGGTTCACCTGTATCATCTGTCACACCCTTTAACACATAGTAACCTGGTAAATCTACGTAAGTGTTCCCTGCATTTTGTGAGCCACTCTAGCAAATTATCAACCCTCAGGAGGGCGCTGTGAGAACCCGATCTGTAGCCAAGTCAATAGAAGTGTGGTAACCTGGGGACCCACGACTTGCAACTGGCATCTGAAGTGGGGACAGTCTTGTGGGGCTGAGCCCTTAACTTGTGGGATCTGTTGCTACCTCCGGGTACCTAGTGTCAGAACCGAGTTATACTGTGGGCCACCCAGCAGGTGTCAGAATCGGTCAGTGTGGGAAAACCATTTGGTGGCCAGAAGTGTTGGTGTGAATAGCAGTAGTTAAAGGAAATAGAGGAAAAGAGAGCGTGGGAAAATGCCTGGTCACCTGAGTACTCTATAAACAACCCGGTCAGGGGTCCTGCTGATGGGAAGTAGGCGCCACGGGGATTCCCAGGGACCCAGCAGGAGCCCTTTCAGAAGCGGAGGCAGACTGGCTCCCAGCCCCACCCACCGCAAAGGCAGCCTTGCCATTCACCTCGCCAGTCAATGGAGGCCTCTACCCCAGGGAACAGAGCTGCTGGGGGCCAGGAGAGAAGGGAGACCTACAGGAGACAGTACCCGCGATCTGCAGCTGAAAAAGAACTCGCTGCTCTGCATGCAGGGCGGAGAGGGGCCTAGTTCACTGAGCTCCCTCCCCTCCCAGGGCTGGCCTGGCAATTTCCTGAAGTGCCTGGTGCCTGCGGTCGGTGTGCTGTGAGCCAGGCGCTCTCACTCCCATCTGGGTGTCCGCCCACTCCTGGGGCACTAATACCCTTCAGCAGCAAGGAGCTGGCAATAGCACTGTTTTCCCCCACCCCAGCTCCTCATACAGCTCCTCCTCAGTGTCAGCTATGGGAGTCATTCATTCTGCCCTGTGTGCGGGGAGCCATCCTGCGAGGGGGTGGGGAGGCCTGACACAAAGCCAGACTCCTGTCCTCTGACAGTGCACATCCCACAGCGGACCCCAAGGCCCAGAACTGCAACTGCTGTGGGGCACACACTAGAAAAGAGATAGGACCCGTGAGCACTGTGTGGAAGCCCCTGGAAGAAGCAGCCATCTTTTGGGGGGGAGGGGGGTTGAACCTTCAAGTAGTGAAGGAGTTAGTGTGCCCCCTAATTTAGAAATGGGGCTCAGAGAAGTTAAGCACTTTGTCCGAGTTCCCTCTCAGGCTGTCGTCTGGCTGGTGATGGATGGGGGAGGCCAGAGGAAAGAGTGTGGACCCCAGGAGGCTAAGGTCACCGGGAATGGTGTGCTCTCAGGGTCTTTCTTCTTTCAAAAGGCAAGCATGCTAATGGGTAGCCCCACCAGTCATGCACACTTTAGTGTGAATTATTTCACTTAGACACTTGCTTTCTTTTTCCCCTGAAAAGTAGCCAGCAGCCTGAGAGGGAATTTGGAGGCGTGAGCCAGGGAACGGGGAAGAGAGGGTCATTTGGAAACATGGAGAAATCCGGAGAGAAAGTAGGCCTGAAAAGAGTAGGGGCTCCAGAGGAGATCATCAGAGGGCTCCATTTATTCATTACTCCAGAAAATATTTACTGGGTGTCTCCCGTGCACCAGGTATAGCCCTGAGTACTGAGGGCAGAGTGAACAGAACAAACAGCGCTCTCCTCGAGGTCGCGGCGCTAGAGTCTTCTTAACTGGTGAAAGAAAGGTCAGTGACCCAGTCTGAAATTGTGTGACAAAAACAAAACACTCCCCCCCCCCCAATCTCTCTTTGGCATAATGTAGTCTCTCCTGACACCAAGAAAAAGTAGAAAATGCAGGTGTTTTCTTTTGAAAGCCCAGCAACATGATGGCAGGGTGTCGTCATTCACAGGTGACCTGAGGAGCTAAGGGGACTCTCCCCCCCTCACAGAGGCATGCTGGGTGGCCTGTACTGGCTCCAGGTGATAAATCTGTAAGAATTTTATGAGCTGGTTGCTAAAGACAGCCAGTATTAAAATTTAAATGATTGAAATGTAAAAGGAACCAATTGTATTAAAAACAAGGGTGCTAAATGCTCAGCATGTGTCACTTCCGAACTATATTTCACTGAGCTCTGTGCTCCCGATGGGTATTTCTGGTTACTGACACTCCTGCATGGGACTGGCAAAAGCACTGTCCCGTTGCATGCCACCGGGCATCTCTTCCCAACCCGGGGCTTGCACATCACAGAAACCGGTCAACACGCACACAGGACAGAAAGACAGCCAGACAGCCGTTACAGGCTCAGCAGCCCACGGCTGTGGGAGAAGCGCAGCGTGCCGCGGCCCGGGAGGGTTACCTTGGCGGAGAACTTGAGGTGGACCTCTGCCTCGTCCGCGAGGCTCTTCTTCACCTGCGCCCACGCTTCCCCCAGGGAGCTGCAACACAGAGGAGGGGGGACTGTCAGGCTCCGAGGGAGCCGCGGGGGCCCGACGGCAGAGACCCTGAGACCGGCCTTGGAGGAGGCTGGCCAGGCATAAAACAAACCTGAGCACCGCGTTTCAGCCCAAGCCTTCCCAAACCAGCCATCCCGAACCGAACCGAGGAGCTGGAAGAACAGACTGTAGCAGACGGAAAAATACCCAGAAACCCGGAGACTGGGGGGAGATGCATGAAGGTGGGGTGCAGCGGCAGGGAGGCCTCCATCGCCAGCCGACTGCTCTCCCCACGCCTCCCCTTCACCCCTCCCTGGTTTGCTGATGAGGGCACAGACATCTGCTGGTAAGTCACAGGGGCAGGACAGATGCCTTCTTGGGGAACAGCCCTTCTCAAATGGAAGGTGCCACACAGCCCTTCCTGCGTGCAGGCAAACTTCTAACAACCTGCTTCCAGGAAGGGCAGAGGAGGACCATCTGGGTCTAGGGAGCTCCAAGGGATGCCCACATGGCAGAAAGGCTCTCCATCATCATCGGCAGGACTGTGGCCCGCCGCTGGCCCTGATTCTGGACTGCGAGCCTTGGTGCTGCACACAGCTTTACTGGAGAACAGAGTCCTCTAGGCTAAATCACTTTGCACTCCAAGATGCTTCACGTAGGAGCAATCTCCTGAAGTCCCCAAGCCCTTGGAATGCACGCCCCCAGGCTACTCTCGTAATTTGCAACTCTTTAACCCCAGGCTCCGGAGACCTTGCTGAGACTTCTAAACCCAGGCAGTAAACCCAGGCTGAATGTTCAGTTGACATCATTCCATCAAAAAGCCACTTCCCCCAGAGAATTCATTACACTCGAGTAGCAAAAGCTGCTTAAAAGACAGCATGCTGAGAGCTTCTGGGTTTGGAGCTGAGAAGCCAGCAGCTGAGATTTACCTAACATCAGAATGGATCCCTTTGGTCACAGCCGAGGCCTGTCTGGCTGTGGTACTGGCTCAGGCAGAGGTGGGTATCTATGGGAAATGACTGACTGAGTTTATCTAGGAGTCTGGCAGCTAAGAAAGCTCCCCTTGGGCAATCCCAGCTAGGGAGCCCATCAGAGAAGAGACGGAGTGAGAAACAGGAAAACCCAAGCTGCAGGCATTTCTCTTCGCCTCAAGGGTCTGAGCTCCAGGGAGCTGTGTTGGGGCAGCCCTGGGTGGCCTGGCTCCTCACCTGACCCAGGAGGCGGGTAGGAGGTCCAGGGCAGGGGACGGAGGGGTGGAAGCAGACGAGGTCATCATGCAGATGTGGGACTAGAATACCTGGTCCAGAAACAGACTCACAGATGCGGGGGACCGATGTGCAATGGAGGACAGTCCATCAACAAATGGTGCAGGGACGACTGTATATCCATCCATAGGGGAAACAAGGAATCTGGACCCTGACCTCATGCCATACATATAGATTATCTCAGGATGGATCACGGCCCTAAACTGAAGTCAACACTATACACAGCTACGGAAGCAGCCCTGGGGGAAGTGGGAACTTGATTCGAGGGTGATGGGGAGGTTCGTCCTGCAGCTGAGATATATACATCTCGGTGAAACAAGAGCCCACAAGCCCAAAAGGCCCTGGGCAGTCCTGAGAATTGGCATGTCCACCATCAGCACAGCATGTGGTAACTGGCACAGTGACAGCTGTAGTGGCCTGAGCAAGTCCTGTGACGGCTACTGGAAGAACAGGAGGAAGCAGTCTCAGGATCAGGACAATGTCCTTGTCTCCACCTTCACAGGTGGGAGGGTGTCACTCTAAACATGCCATTGGTCTGTCCGAGCTAGTACATGCCCCACGCACTCCCCAATATTCCAGGCCCCTTGAAGCCATTTCACAATTTAGAATAAAGAAATTTATAAAGTTTTCTCATTTGAAGAGACATTTTTCATCAGATAAGAGGGTAATGAAAAATCCAAAATCTGAGATATATTTCTACCCCAGTATACAATCTGAGGCATGCCACATCAAAATGCATGATGCTGTCAAAATTATCACCAGAAAAGACCCAAACCCCATTCTCTTTCCACACAGGAGAGAAAAACTGAAGGCAGAATGAATAGCCTGCTTTTGTTTATTTACCAATGTGCACATATGCTGTGGAATCTATTTTGGACACAGCACTCGAGGGGCAAAAGCAGCTTGAGTCTCCCCATCAGCACCTTCCCAGGCTGCCCAAATCTCTGGGCTCCAGCATTGCGCTTTGAAAGTTTCTAAGTAGACTGGGCTCATGTCCAAAGCTGCGTGTAAATGCAAAACAGCATAGCTGCACACTGTGCATCCCCTCACCCCCACCAGTGCCTGCTGGAAGGAGTGCGTGCGCTGGGTTAGCGTGTGTGCAATGGCCATGGGGCACGTGTTCCTGCCCACGCTGGAGGCGAGTACCGCTGATGCACCTATGTGAGCATGTGTTGAGTTCTCATGTGTTTGTAGGTGCATGTGTGCACAGCATGGCGGTGCAGGCCTGACTCGTTCAGCCGGGAGCATATGCTGTGCCTGTTGGCAGGACTGAGTGTCCTCGGCAGCAGCCCAGGCTGAGGAGGTGGAAGCGGGAAAACTCTGGGCAGCACTGTAGTCACAGGGCATGGAGATGCCTAGAAAAGCGCCTGTCCAGGCTGGTGGAGTGGCTCCTCCATGTTCGTCCTCCCTGCCCTCATCTCAGGCCCAGTGCTCGGAGCAGAGAGAGCCAGAGATAACCTCATTTATGTCCCTGGAAGAGACACTGGCCCTGTAGGGCTGCCCTGTGGCCTGTGGCAGGTGGGTTGGTGAAAACCATTCAGAGGCAGCCTCTTGGCTGCACAGTGAGCCCATGCAGAGGCCTTAATCAAAGCCACATGTGGTTGGCAAAGCCCTGCCCCTGAGGGATTTCAAGCCATGCAGGCAGGTCTGGACTTGTTTAACATCACAGCTCTGTGACAACCACAGTCATCCAGGACAGAATGCCTTCCTTCCTCTGGGGCTCACTTCCCCTCTCAGGAGGAGTCAGACACTGCAGAGGGAGGGAGCACTAGATAGAGGACCTCAGGGACCTTCAATTCTAACTTCCTGAGCCTTTGTTTTTATTATTGAGGTGAAACCGCATTTTAGTACATTCACCATGTTGTGGAACCACCACCTATATCTAGTTCCAAACCATTTTTATCATCTTGCTATGGACTGAGTATTTGTGTCACCCTAGATTCCTATGTTGCAGTCATAAACTCCCAGTGTGACTGTTAGTTGGAGATGGGCTCTCTATAACAGAAAGTGAGGTTACATGAGGTCATATGGGTGGGGCCCTAATCCGGTAGGATTAGTGTTCTTATAAGAAGAGACACTGGAGAATTTGCTCTTCTCACTGGGAAAAGCCACAGCAAGAAGGTAGCCACCTGCAAAGAAGAGGAGAGTTCTCACAAGACACCAACCCTGCTGGAACCTTGATGTTTGACTCCCAGCCTCCAGAACTGTGATAAATTAAATTTCTGTTGTTTAAGACACCCATTCTATAGTATTCTGTTATAGTAGCCCAAGCAGATGAATACACCAGGAGAACCCCATGCCCATTAAGTAATTACTCCCCACCCTCCTCTTTCCCCAAACCCAGGCAACCACCAGTCTTCATTCTGTCTCTATGAATTTGTCTATTCTGGGCATTTCACATAAATGGAATCATATAATATGCAAACTTTGTGTCTTGCTTCTTTCACTTCATCCACATAGTAGTATGGATCTATACTTCATTCCTTTTTATGACTGAATAATATCCCATCATATATCCATATATCCCATGTGGACATACCATAATTTGCTTATCCATTCATTTCTTACTGGATATTTGGGTTGTTTCTATCTTTTGGCTATTGTGAATTGGGCTGCTATGAACATTCATGTACATGTATTTATTGAGTATCTGTTTTCAGTTCTTTTGGGTGTAAACTTATAAGTGGAACTGCTGGGTCACACAGCAATTCTAGGTTTAGTTTTTTGAGGCACTGCCAAGCTGTGTTTCTACAGTGGCTTCACCATTTTACATTCCCACCAGCAGGCTGAAACTCTCTAACAAGACAGAGCAGAGAAGACTACAATCTTCCTTCCACTAGGGATCTTTCTGTAGCTGGGAGGGTGGGGCCGAGCCTCCCCCAGCTCAGGTCCCACCCAAGGAGGTCTGAACTGTTGCAGCTGGAAGGGGACGGGAGCTTGGGCTTCAGGCCCAGATGAGAGAATTCTAAAAGAGGGGCCAGTGTGGAATCCTCTCACACCCAGTTTCCTACCAGCCTGCCCTCAGAGAAAGGGAAGCAGGTGTGGGCATCTGAATAATGGTGTCCAGCTACCAGGGGACAGGGCAGAGGGAGTCCTGACATACTCCAACATATGGCAGGAGGCCCGAACCTTGAGAATGCATGCCCACACCTGGAGCCATGAGTGCCCACCTTGAGCCATGAATGGCTGCACCTGGAATCATGGGTGCCCACCTTGAGCCATGAATTCCCACCTTGTTCATGGATGCCCACCTTGAGCCAGGCCTATAGAGACTTCCCTATGCAATGGGCCCACGGCAATAATCAGTGATCAGTGAAAAACGGTCCCTTGTCCTGAGGGTCTCCTCTTCCTCCCCACTCCCACCGCCGTCCTCCCCACTCACCCCTCCTCCTGTGCGGCCAAGGAGTTCTGAGAGAGCTTAGCCAAGTTCTTCGCATATTCTTCTTCGATCTTTATCCTGCAAAGGGAGAAACCCAACACGTCAGCTCTCCAGTGGGTCTGACCTGCAGCCCTGCCGCTTACTAAGCATGTAAAGGAACCCACTATACCATATGCTCTGCGAGTACGTGGCTCGTCTGTCTGCCTGACACATAGTAGGTGCTTAATAAATATATCTGTTGAATGAATGAATGAACGGAATTGTCTGAACCTCTGTCTGCTCATCTGCAAAGCGAGCTATTCCCAGCTGTCTCCCTAGGTTGTAAAGATGAAAAGCTGCATTTGCACAGCTCCTAACACGGGGCTGGATACATGGGAGACCCTTAAATAAATGCATGTAACTCATGATGGACCACAGAGACACCCAGTATTGTCCTCTCCCTTCCAGCCCCAGAGCTCTGGGATTAGACCCTCCAAGGTGGCATCGGCCCCTTGGATGCAGAAATAGAACCTCTCCTTACCTTGTCCCAGCCCCCAATGCCTCTAAGGGTCAGGCCTGCAGGGCACAAGTATTTCCATGGAAACCAGGCAGTGCCCAGAGCTGGCTGGTTCCATGTCCCCAGGGAGGGGAGTTGCCTTGGATTTTGCTTCCAGCATGCAGGCCCTTGACACACTTTCAAGGCAACTCTCCGGGGAGTGTCCCGTATTATCTGGGGCATCCGTGTTCAGTGTGTGGTCGGGGTCTCGCGCCCCTGCTCCATCACTCGTCAAGTGGGAAGCCCCAGAGACGCTCCGGGCCGCAGCACTCGCTTCCCGCCGCTCAGGAGCTGACTCCCGAAGGGTGCGGATGATGCAGACGGGCGGCCTCGCCGAGGCCCAGGGCAGCACTTTGAGTAATAATTATTTCATGATTTGGTGCTGAGAGACCCACAGTCTCGCTCCTTCCCTTCCTTCCCGCACTGTTCTGCTTCCAGAGCCACCTCCGGCCAGTCTCCAGTTCTTCTCATGTCATCACTTCTGCTTCGTTCGCTCTGCCTGAGTCCCACCCTTCCCAGGGTGACCGGACAGGCAGCCGGCAGCCTCCAGCCTGTGGCCGAGATCTCTCTAGGAGCATATCTAACCATGCCACACTCTCGACTGCAAGCCTCCCAGGGCCCCCAATGACAACCACATG
This sequence comes from Miniopterus natalensis, assembly GCF_054644295.1. Classification (NCBI taxonomy): domain Eukaryota; kingdom Metazoa; phylum Chordata; class Mammalia; order Chiroptera; family Miniopteridae; genus Miniopterus; species Miniopterus natalensis. Next base: position 8,358,270 of record NC_142097.1, on the reverse strand, counting down.
GACCAGGCACGAGGCCCGTCTGCTTCCAGAATATCACCTCCAGTGCCAGCACCTGCCTCACCTCCACCCCTGCCCGCTTCCCTATCCGAGGCCACAGCAGGCACCAGTCATCTGCCCCTGGCCCGGCTCGTCCCAGTCTTCGCCTCAGCCTCCCCTCTCCTGGCTCTGAAAAGCCCTTCCTGCGAGATCCTGAGGGGGACTGAGAGAAGCTGCAGGTCTCAGGAAAGACCAGAGCTCTCAAATGGTACATTCCATTTATTTGCAAACATGACACTTTTATGAACGTATAAGCCATCAGTGTGTTCAAACTCCGGCTTTTACAACCATTTTCCGATTCACCTGTTTTATACTGTTGTTTTCTTGCACCTGAGCTATATAAACCTCTCAATTCCCTGCCAGTTTAATGGGTCATAAAATAAAAATTTCATTATACAACAGAAAATGGGGCTCCGAAGGAGAAGAGGTGCTTTAAGATGCCACAGAATGATTACCTGATTATTGTTGTTATAATTAAAAAAGAAATAGTATCAAATATATTCCATTTACTATAAATATTCCATTTACTATAAATATTTTCAATGTGGCCTGGAAACTCCAGATAGAAAGTTGTGTGCATATGTAAGCATACGTGCGTGTAAAAGCACCGTGATTTTATGCAAGCACACCTGTGCAAGCACACGTGTGTATGTGTGAACATATGTGTGCAAGCACACGTGTGTGAGCACATTTGTATGTGTGTGAGCATGTGTGTCAACACGTGTATACGAGCATGTGGGGGGTGATGTGCACATGGGAGGGTTACAGGTGTGTGGGAGTGTGAAGTAACTTAACAGGGTTTCAGAACTTGGGGGTGGGTGATAGATAAGGAACTTTGTCTTCTTGTAGCTTTTCATATTTCCATCAGGCTGAATTTACTGACTCCTCACCCATGCTCATCTAAACCACTATTATAATCCCTGCACTTTTCATAAGCACTTTACTTGACTCTCCCATTAGACTGGGTTCCTAAGGCAGGGGTGGGACTGGGGAAGGGGTGGGTTTCTCTATGCCCAGGTCCAGGACACAGATTGGGTTCAAAGATTAACTGAAAGGTAACACTCCCCTTTTATGTTATGCGAAGGGACAGTGCTTCAAATGAGGGCCATGTAGGTAAGTAAAGGACCCAAGCAGTCTGTGGGGACAGTAGAGAGTGGTGGAGACTGTGGCAAACTGGGAACACATGCTCGTTCTACAGAGGCAGGTGATACTCAGCTGCAGCCAACTGACACATGAGGGATGCAGAGTCACGGCTGCCAGACTTACTGCTCTCTCCAGAGATGCTAGATACCCAGATTTTAATGTAAAAATCTACCAATTTAAAAAATGTTGGTTCAAATCTTTAAAAACATTACACAGGCCAAAACCACAGCCAGCCAGATCTGTCCCGAAGGCCTCGACTTTGTGACTCCAGTCTCATTCTCCCCTTGGTGCTAACCAAGCCCAGAGCTGGGTGTGCAAGGCTCACTCCTCTCAGGCTAAGGGGCCAACACAGGCACTGTCACCAGTGGCCTGAGCAGGGAGGGCCCAAGCCTCACCTTTCCCGAATGAATTCTGACATTTCCTTCTGCATCTGTTTGCCCTTCAGTTGTTTCTGAAGCAGTAGTTCAAACCCAGCCACGGTGCCGTTGCCTTGGGGGTCCTTCTTATCAGCCTACAAAGGAATCAGAAGCCTGAGTTTAGGTGATGGTGGGAGCCAGAGGGAATGGAGCACAGGAAGACAGACCCCAGGAGGGACCGAGACACCCTGGGCACACTGGCTTCAGCCTGAGAGGGAGGACAGGAGCGGCCTTGGCTGCTCTGACCCGTGTCTCTCCTGGTGCCCACTCCCACGTGCTCTCTGATGGTTAAGCCACCCCACGCCCACACCCCCCAACCTCCCAACCTGGAAAGAAGAAAAGGAAGGACAAGTGGCCCAGAGCACAGGACCTGGTCCCCAGTGGCCTATTACTTTCAACCAGGTGGCTGCTGAGGCTGGCTGGACCTTCTGGGGACTCTAAGCTGCGATAGTCTGTGACCTTGGGGGCATGTGCCCCTAACCCTAAACCATGCCATCTGTCATGGCCAAGCTGCCAACCTGTCAGCTTCCTGCACTGCTGGGCAGTGACATCTTCCAGGGCACATGCGTTAATAGTGGCTCTGGAGAGAAAGGGATTGAAGGGAAGCCAGAGTGGAAGAGGGTAGGCTGCCAGGGTCGATGTCTCAGCTGGGGGGGCTCAGGAGCAGTTCTTTTTTCACTCCAAGCCTGAGCTGCTCCGTCTGTGATACTGGAGAAATAACGGCACCCACTGCACACGGTCACCTCAGGATAAACGACACGTGGAAGTGGCTGAGTACAGTGCTCAGCACATACTAAGTACTCAGTAAATAGCATGTATCTACGACTAGTGACTTTTGAATAAAAGTAAGGACTCAGAAAAGATGGCCAAGTCAATGAAATGGAAACTTAGTATCCAATTCATTTTGCAAACAAATACTCTTAAAATTTCAAAATTAAATGTTTCTGCTTGTTTTACCTGCACTTCTTCAAGGACACCTGAGTATCTGTTTCCTGCTCTCCCCCTGCCCCACCTCCTTCCTGGCACCCGCAGCATGGCCTTCCCTGCAGGACATTCGTCCAGCACCTGCTCTCACAGCCGTGGCTGCTGGAGAACAGCTCTCGAGCCTCTCCAGGTCCTGGCTGGCACCTCCTCCATCACAGCCTTTCCCCACCAGAAATCCAGGGTCAAATACTTTGCTATTTAATGGAAGGAGTTAAAAATATGTCCTCTAACATCACAGGCAGTGCGGGTGCATCAGGGAGAATCCTGGCCCAGGGTCAGCTCAGCCACTGTGTGACACTCAGCTCTTCCCAATCCTGGCTGTGTCCTCTGGCCCCCATTTTAGGAAAGGGCAATGGAAAGGGGTGGTGAGGAGCCCACTGTGAAGTAGATGAAAGGTTTTATGGACGCCTTCCATTCCCTCCCCATGTGGGATCCTTCCCTTGGCTGCCCTGACCCAAGGCCTGCTGAGCCACACTATAGTCCCTCTCGTGACAGGGAGATCACCACCACCAGCCTGCACCATGTCACAGTGGGGCTGCTCTGGCCATTTAAAAGTTTCTCCAAGAACATTTAGGATTTGTGCATTTCATCATATAAATGCTACATTTTGATAAAGAAAAAGAAAAATTATCCCAAATACTGAGCCTCAATATCCCCTCACATAGGATGAATATGCTGAGCGACTCGGCCACCCGGGACAAAACAGCCTGAGAAATGGGCTTTTATGACCGTGTCAGCAGAGAGATTTCTATTGGCAGAAAAGGCCCTGATGGTCAAGGAGATAAACCCCAGAGCGCGTATCAGTCCCAGGAGAGCCGAATGAAGGTGAGAACTCACGAGTGTTGAGCTCTTAGATGCTGCTGAACAGCAGCAGGGTCACCCACTCCCCGACACCTCCACACGATACCTTACATGCTGACCCCGAGCTCCCTGGGGGCCCATTTCGGGGCTCGGGCTACTCTCCCCCGGAACGCTGTTTCCTTCTTTAGGGGTGAGGCCTCCAACCCCAGCTCCTTTTCTCCATCTCCACAACCCCTTCATGGTATCCTGTGCCCACCTGCTTAGGGGCACCTCCACCGGTTCACAGTCCTCCCTGCCTGGCACATGTAAATCAGATCACATCACATTCCTGCTTATAACCTTCCAGCATCTTCCTACCACAAACAATAAAAGCCGAGGTGCTTGCAGGGCCTGTGAAGTCCCGCACGCTCCCACCCCTGCTCACCCTCGCCTCTGAGCTCACCCAGCAGGTCTTTCTGATGCCAAAGCCAGAGCCACTGTTATAAAGTCTGCTGCCTCCACACAGATCTCAGAAGATCTGGAAGACATAGCTGGGCCAATAGGAGCTGTCCCTTCCACGGGACAACAGGAACCACTGAGTATCTTCTAAAGCACAAGAGATTTGGCAGAAATAAAAAACACTTTTGTCTTATACTTGGTGAGCAAATCTAAAAAGAGGCAGATGATCCATTCTGCATGGTGGTAAAAAAGTGTTTTTATTTTATTTCTTGTTCCTCCGGGTTTTTGCCAAAGTTTTTATTTTTATGTGTACAATTCAATGGTTTTTAATATATTTACAAGGTTGAGCAACTATCATCACTATCTGATTCCAGAATGAGGCGATCTCACTTTGAAAGTCATTGCTGACTTTAAAATGCAAATGCCCAGGGCTTACTGCCAGTTTCTGAGGAGCTGGACTGTGCATTTGTGAAGAGACATTTACTTGTGGAGAAACACACATAACATAAAATTTACCACTGTGACCATTTTTAAGGGCACAGCTCAGTGGCACTGAGCCCATTCACACTGTTGTACAACCAGCACCACCGTCCTTCTCCAAAACTTTTTTCATCTTGCAAATGGAAACTCTGTACCCATTTAATGCTATGCAGAGATTCTGGAACACGGAATTGTTAAAGCTGGAGCTCTCCACAGATCCTTGAGGCCAGCCTCCTCCTGACTTCGAAGGAAACAGGGGGGCCCCAGGGGTGAAACACTTGTCCCAGGTCACCTACAAGCGTGACAAAGCAGGCCTGGAGGCCAGATTCCTTTACTGAAGTCGACTCCAGTCTCCTGCCTTCACCGAGCAGCAAGGACAGTAACCCTCTGGCTTACCTGCCCAGGGTTTCCGTGCTGCCACGAATGAAAACCCTACCAGTTCTCTGAGATTTACGGAACGATCTGGACTCCAAAAGGGTCTTAACTTTCTGCCTCAGGTGCTGAATCTATGGCCAGCCCTTTAAGTGTGAGCTCGAGGCCCTTCATGGCCTTCCTGGGTGTCTGCTCTTGGTCTTGGGGGCCACAGTGTGGGGGAAACTGAGGCACCACTTACCCAGAAATAGTCGCAATAGCTCCACTCCGTTGGTTTCAGCAGCTGCTGCTCCGGCATCGTGTCTGGGTGAGGGAACGTCACACAGTTTATCTGCAGGGCACAGGACAGGAGAGAAATGACTCAGCTGGAGGGTTGGGAGAAGCTGGGAAGGCTCTGCTCCCAGAACACAGCCCTGCAGAGGCCTCCGTTTAGGGTCAGCTTCATAGAGTGCACACTAGGATCTGAGATGATCCAGCGGTCAACATTTCGCGTGGGAAGCCAGTACTCACACCCACCCGAGAGGGGCTGCCTTCCGTAGAAACTCTCTGGAGGGCAGACTAACAGTGTCTATCCAAACTGCAAACATCCAGAATCTTCGACCCAGTGAGTCGAAGATTCTATCCTACAGGCGCGTTTGCACAGGTGTGCACTAACACCCGGACACGGTGTTTCACCCAGCACTGTCTGTGGTAGCAAAAGGCTGGACACGAGTCCACTGGCCATCAGCAGGGGAACCATTAAACAAAGCAGGAGACAGACGGGCAGCTAGGGAACTGGCCTGATAAGGAAGGCGTGTCAGGACAGGCTGTGGGGGGAGGGAAGGGAGCAGGTGTAGAAGAATATTTACTGTATGCCACCATTTGCGTAAAAAAAGGGGGGGTTACATACACATTTGGTTATTACATATAGAATACTTCTGTGGCTGATAACTCCATTTGCTCCCAGGAAAAGGAATATGTGGCTGAAGGTCAGGGGTGAAAAGTTACCTTGTGAATTTTATCTCATAAAATGTATTCGATGAACAAAGAGAGGTTGAAATACTAGCCCAGGTCCTGCGTGGAGAGTGCGAGCAGGAGCCGCTGGGATGGCCCAGACCCCTGAGCGTGCTCCCGGAGCCCGGCCCTCCCTGCTTGGCAGGAGTGGCTTTGCCACTGCTCCTGCCAACGCTGCTTCAAGCCCTGTCCTCTCCCATGGAACCGGCTAATTTATGTTCTTTGTAGGAGCTGCGGAGCCCGCAGCCTAAGCTGCAGCCTGAGCCCCGTCTGCGTTTGACCCCTCAGTGCAGCCCCAGCACCTGCTGAAGTGGGAGCCACCACACGGTCAAGTAAGAGCAATGCAGAAAACCTCAGAGGTTTTGACCAGAGGCGGCAAACTCCAATGCCAGGCAGCTCACACAACGAGTGAGGTGCCCGTGTCACAGAAACTGCAGCTCGGGTGGGGGGAGGCGAGCCTCCGTTTCGGGAAGGGGTGGGGTCTACGGAGACCCATCTGAGGGCCGACTGCTCTCAACTCCACCAACGGTCATCGAGCCAGAACGAGGAGCCCGATGTCAGGTTATGTGATGACTCGAGAGAAGCTTAAAATCGGGAATTTTATGTGAAATGTCTCAATTTTGAAATGTTGGCCAATTAATTCAAGGCTAATAATAACAAGGTCAACAACAATGTAAGCAAACCAATTCCTCTGCCAGCTGAGCCAAGCCCATGGGCCGCCAGCCATGACCTATTTCAGGGGCCCGAAGGCAGCTGGACGTAAATCTACATGCCCCTTCCCCAGGCTGGCTGCCAGGCTTTGCTTGCAGTCCTGGGAGGAGAGCATGGGAGTCCAAAAGAAAGAGAGCCCCCTCCTGCATCCACCGTGACCCAAGGTGTCACTGCCTGCACAGCTTGCTTGGGGCAGGTCTAGCCTCTCAATGCCCAGGGACTGCTAACAGTCCCCAACGCCTCTTTTCGGGTTTAACACCAAGGTGTGTCCAGAGGTGCTTTCTTTGGGGCTCTGATGACCCCCTGCAGCAGGGGTCTCTCTAGTAGCAATTATGTCAACAAGGGATGGATTCCGAAGTTTCACACAGTCCTCATTTCACGTTCCAGCTATTCATTTCAACAAATGATGGTGACCACAGTCCATCTTCATTTTACTTAATAGTGGAGTCCATGAAAATGTCAACCAAATTTAATGATAAATTAGCTGACATTAGGTTGAGTACTAAGAATCACGGAACTAAGAGGTTGAAAGCACTTGGAGCGGCATAAACATCTTCTCAAGTGCCAGGCGAGGGATCTGGAAGGTGAGGGGTCCCTCGCATGGCCCTGTAGCAGCCACCGAAGGGAACGAGCTGGGCTGGGGAACGGAATAAGGCCTCATCCCTCTTGTGGCTTCTGCCACTATGTGAGGACACTGGTCCTTGGATGGACTGGCTGGTGGGGGGGAGGGGCACGCTGTTCCCACCTCTGTCAATTATGGTTTGGGGATTTCTCACTCCCAGCTCTCCCACGGGGATTTCTCTGAATCCTCATAGAGCCCTGCACCCCCCGGAGGGCATCCCCAGAACTGCACTCGCTGCCTCCAGGAGGCAATTGTGATGACTGGAATTCCTGGGGGGCCCTTACTCAGGCGCCCTGCCAAGAGCTCTGCAGGTTTTCTCACTTCATCTTCTCAACAACCCCACGAGCTGGGTAAGACTGGCCTCGTTTTATACGAGGAAAGGAAGGATCACCGAAGTATTTGAATGCAGGGGATCGACAGCAGAGCTCAGGCCCTCAACCACGATGCTTGCTGTTCAGTGGACACCTGCTCGTCCACTTGCCACGCTGAATGGCTACTTGGTGTCCACCGAGCTAGATCTAAGCTAGATCTTCCTGGCACCTTGTATACGTACATTGATATTTATATATTCTCCTGACTGTTTATTCTGCATATATCTTCCCTGCCAGAATGTCTGCTCCATGAAGGGGGGAAGACCACCGTTTCCTGCTGTGTCCCGAGTACCTGGCACAGCACAGGCACCTGGTGGGTGCTCACAAAGTGTTTCCTGGTGCAATCACTGGAGGCTAGAAACAGGAGGTATAGTCTCTGCCCTCAGCAGTTTTACAGCCTCATGGGGAGGGAATACAATAAGTAATTGCAGTACTTTGGGGAAAATCTACCCCCTGGGGTAAGCATGGGGTGCTGGGGCTATGCGAAGGGGAGGAATCTCAGAGGGAGTGATACTTAGGTAATAGAGTGGGGTCGAGGCAGAGGGGGGGTGGAAGGTGAAGAGTGTGGCAGGAAGGAAAAGGGCCCTGGAGTCTGAGGGTGCACCGCGTAGATGGTGAATGTGCCGCTCTGTGGCCGGGGATCACAGTCAGGGAGCAGACAATACTGAGGCCAGAGGGGACCTTGCTGGCGTGGGGGCCACGGAAGCATCTGGCCAGGGAGTGACGTGACTGGGTTGCTCTCAGGGTGGGCAACTGGCTGGATGCACTGCAGGGAGAACGCAGCTGACCTCAGTCACCTACCGGGGAGGCTTCCCAGTGACCAGTGGGCGTGATGGTGGCATCGGAGCAACGCAGTAAAGTGGAGAAGCAGAAAAATGTGGGACAGACTTCGCAGGCAGACTACATGCTATCATGAAGTTAACTCGGTGACTGTCTATTGGGGTGACTTTGCCCCCCTACCTGCCCTGGGGATATCTAGCAATCTGGAGACCATGGTGACCATACCTGGTGGGTAGAGGCCAGGGATTCCAGTAAACATCCTACAATACACAGGGTGACTTTGCCCCTTTTGCCACCCCCTAACAAAGTTATCCCACCTGAAATGTCAATAGTGTTGAGGTTCAGAACCCCTAGTATAGTGGGGGGAGAGTCCATCTGGGGAGAGGAGGGCTGTGACAGTGGAGGGGGTGGTGAGAGCTGTGGGGTATGCTGATGTCCTGAGCATTTAGAACTAAAATGTTCATTTGCAATGACCTAGTGCAAGCTCACGCACAGATGAGGAAACAGGCACTGAGAGATGAAGTCCCTGGCCCACTATCACGCAGCTAAAACGTGGCAGAGCAGGGTCTGGAGTTGGGTTCCTGGGCCACCAGCCTTACCACTGCCCTGAGCTTCCATGACCTCAGGCCTCAGTCAAGGCTCACACGTCCCTGAATCAGAAGGGCTGGAAACAGGCTGATCATGGGCTCTATACAGCAGGGCTCCAAAGCCCAGAGAGGGAAAGGAAGCTGGGAGAGGCCTTTCTCCACAGAAACCTCCATGTGTGAATTCCCACCCCCTCATGGGTGACATTTTCCATGTGGTTAACACAACCTCTGCACCTCTGGGACAGAGCCTGTCCCCCTCCCAAGGCCTGGGCACAGCAAGAGCCTCAATCCCACTTTCTACCCGCCTATCATAAGGGACATCCCAAGAAACCTTCTGCTCAGACAAGAGCTAATAATGTGGCAGCTACTGTACTAAACATTTACTTCACATGTATTACCTCACTGAATCCTCACAGCAACTTGTCAGGCAGGTACTGCAGGTATCCCCATCTTACAGACGAGGTGACTGGGCACAGAGAGGTTGAGTAACTTATTCAAGATCACACAGTCTGTGTGTAGTGGTGGAGACAGGGTCTGTAGCCAGGCAGTCCCAACATGTTGAGGTGTAGATATGCTGTATCCACACGCAATGCAAGGCTCAAGGTGGAAGGGGAACTCCGACAGGGAGCAGGAGAAGGGCTTATGCCTCCCAACGAGTACTGTTTGGGAGAAGTTCCAGGAGCCACTCCTCTTTCCCTCCCCCTAAGATCACCATCCTCAACCAGCAGCATCTTCACTCTGGCACCAGTCCTGTTTGCTCCAACCCTCAGATAAATGGAGTAACAGCTCCTCCCTGACAGTGAGGATGCTCATGGGGCAGCTGAGGTCCTGCCAGGCCATCCTGCACAGGGGAAGCAAGACCACGAGGGGGCTAGAGCTGCCACTAAGGCACCTGGTGTGACCCACCCAAGGGGCTGACTGGAGAGGCCCTGAGCACACCCTGTTCCCCACCCTCAGTCCTGGCCCCAGCCCAGCAGGTATCTGTGCTGGAGGGGAGAGGCCACAGCTCCCTGCCCACCTATCCTGCCAGCTGCCTGTGCACAGAAGAGTAGATGATTTCACAACCAAGCAGGCCATGAATTTCCTCTGGAGGGAGGCTGATCTATGAGGGCACAAGAGAGGAAAAAGTCAGGGCCGAGTCTGTGGAAACAAATAAATACTCCCAAGGAGCCCCTCTAGCTCACGAGCTCCCACACCAGGTTCCAGGGCCCTCAACAGGCCACAGAGGTCCCGAATTCCTCTTTCCAAGAGGCATGTGGCTGTGCAGCTTCATTATCATTTTGATGGACTCCTCTAGATCCTGACGCATCGTGTTTGTGCTGAGGGCTGTGAGCTGCCATCAGCTCCTGTCACTCTGATCAAGCCTCCTTCATCACTGGCCTGGCCCACAGCCCCACCACATTCATCTGCTTTTCAAAACTCCACCCAGTCCACCGGTGGGTGGGGAAGCTGGAGTGTCCGAATCAAGCTTAGTTCCCACTCCTCAGCCCCAAGACCCAGACTGGCACCCGGATGTGCCACCTTTCCCTGCTCAGGCCTGCAAATTTCTATTCTGCAGGATCAGACAGAGTGGAAAGTTGCCCACCCACCCCCAAACGCTGGAGAGAGGTCAGCTGTGCCCCAGGCTCCTGGCCGTCCCTCCCACCCCACGCCCTGCAACATCTCTTTGGGAGACCATGAGCTCAGGAGGGTCATCACCCAGAGGAAGGGGCTGGAGCCGAGAAGCGTGAGTGCTGCATGGAAAGGAAAGGGCAGTGCACAGAGGTCTCAGCCCACCTCCAGCCTGAGGATGGGTGGGGCTACCTGGGTGAACTGGCAGGCAGGAGACCAGGTCAAATCTGGGCTCTGCCAGTCCCTCCCATCCTCAGTTTCCCTAGCAAATATTCCCCAGGGCTCGAGCGTTTACCTAAAACCCTGGGGGTGTTTACAATGCAAACTTTCTATCTGGGCCCCAAGAGATGGACTGTAGTCTAAGATTCCACAGAGGGATCCTGCATTTTAACAGTATTGCAGCGGACTCAGATGTCGACTTCACTTTGCAGGCTGGCTCTTGAGAAGCGCTGATTTAGGTCAGCGGGAAGGAGGAGGGAAGGTGCCAGGCAGAGATGGACAAGGTGTGTTGGCCTGGAGATCCCTGGTCAAGCCCCACCCATTTTGACAGGCCGAGTTGCTGGCTCTAAGACAAGGCACAGCAGGGACCTGGGGCTCCATCTGCTGGCCTGGGCACCATCACCAAAGGCCTTTCAGGCAACTCTGGGAGGCCTCACACTCTGCTCTTCGCTTTTCATTTCTCTTTTTCACCTATCTTCGACAATTCCAATAAACCCCCCACCACGTTCTTCTACTCTCTCCCCTTTCCAGAAACTTCTGGGAGTTCCTGCCTGGCTCCAGTACTCTCGGCATTCTGTGGCAATTCGAAGATGAGGACTGTGCCCTCGGGAGGCTGCACATGCCCTGCCCTGCCCCACAGCTCCAGTAACAAGAAAGCTGCTGCTGACCCCGTCCATCTGGGCTCAGCCACCCTTCCCTTCCCTCCCCTCCCAGAGGCAACTTCCACTGTGGGATGGGTTGCAGGGAGGTAAAAGCTCAGGTCTGGAACCCTAAAGGTTCCCAGCTGTGTGGCCTTGGGCGAGGTATGGCTCTGTTCCTCAGTTTCCTCATCTGTAAACAGGGCGATGAGAGTAAGACTGTGCACTGAGCACTTACTATGTGCCAGGCTTTGTGTTAAGTGTTTTCCACATGCGGACTCAGTCCTCACACCATCCCTAAGGCGCAGATACCCACCATCTCCCCATTGAACAGATGTGGACACTGAGACACAAAGATGCAGAGAAACTGGCCCCAAGCTGCCGCACAGCAGACAGGCCTGTAACTGACACACTGGCTCCAGAGCTCAGGTTCATAGTCACCATCTGGCACTGGTCCCGTCACCTCCACCGCACAGCAAGTGCAGAGCTACATGAGCCGCTTGGAACACTGCTGGTGCGTAATAAACACACGCGAAAGTGGCAGCAATCGCTGTTGTTACTGTTTGCCTCACCGTTCTTCCTCCCAAGCAGGATTTTCAGTCTGCACGCCCAGGGAGGACACCCACTCTTGGCTTCATCTCCGTGGGGGCAGTCAGAAGGCTCAGAACTGCGTGTGACGGAGCCCCAGAGCGACTCCCCGCTCCCAGCTCTGCTGTGCTTGTCAAATGGCACAGCGAGGACCACATTTCACTCTCCACGTCCTCGGCTGCTGGAGCACCTGGACCCCTCGTCTGGGCGCTGACGTCCAGAGCCCACCTTCCCCAGGCACAGAGCTGCCTTCTCGGGTGGGGGGGCTGGGGAAGGGCTCGGCCGGCTGCTGGAGGAGCCCTGGGAGGTGGCGTGGCCACTCCAGCCAGGAGTTGCTTGCATCTTGTCAGGAACTCCCAGGAACTCTATTCTTAGGGCTCTCTCTCTTGCTTTTAACTTTGACATCTTCCAGAAGTTACCCTGCACAAAAGCAGCCCTGCCGTGGCTGTAATTTATCATCACGGCGCCTCCACAGAGCACGGTCCACCCCCCTCATCCCCCTCCGCCCGCCCTGGAAATGGCTTCTGCCTCGTTCCAGCCTCCACCCTCGCACCTGTTCCCCAGAGAGAAAAGTGCGGCGTGAAGTCGACAGAAGGGGGGCTCCAGGGGGAACTCTGGCTACCTCCGAGCTCTGGAACTTCCCCGGTTCCAGGCTGGGCATCACTTCCACTCTCTGTCCACGTTGTCATGGCAACGGCCCATCTGAGGCGAAAGCCCCAGTTTGCCACCCACCCAGCGAGCACGCTGCTGAGGGAGCCACTTACCGTGATGGTGTTTTCCTTGCTCTGTTTTTTGCCTGGTGACGAGGACCCCAGGTTCTGGAGAGAGAGACAAGAAGCATCGTCAAAGCTGTTTTCCATACCGGTCACTCCTTCTCAGTGGGTTCCCTGAAGGGGGTGGGATGGGATACGGCCGCGTGCTGGCAAGTTCAGGACGTTCAGCCTGCTCTTAACCCCTAAGTCACCATATTCTGGGAGAGGGCGGCGGGAGTGCCCCTGACCCCACACTGCTCCGGGCGCCTGTGCCAGGCTTGAAGGCTCGGGGGAACCGCTCCAAACCGGGCTGGCCTCCCCTTCTCCATCTGTGATTTGGGAGTTAACCCCTTAGCTGCCCTCTGCTGGCAAGTGGCTCCCTGTGCCGCTTGCTGCCTGAACCTGCAGAATCCGCTGGGAAGCAGAGAGTTAAGGCAGACTGCAGGCCACCACCTCCTGGCAGGAGGATTCAGAAGAGCAGCTCAATCTGAACCCTGATCGGACACATCAAACCCTATTTCCACGCCCTGAGCGCTGGGGCTCAGCCGTCTCCCTGCACCTCTCCAGCCCCGAAGCAGGAGGCGTCTCTCAGCCGAAAGCCTCATTCCGCTTTCATTCAGACTTTAATCTGCCCTTTACATCTTCCCATTGCCGGCAAGAAAACCGCTATCCCAAGTCCATCCGAATCCAAGGTCCTCAGCAGCCTGCCCCCGTCCGAGGACGGTTCTGGTACAGAAAATGAAGGCTGGCAACTGAAAACGCCACGCTGGTGATGAGCCTAGGAACCTAAAGGGAAGGGTCAAGTCTGGGTCTCACTGTCCCACTCTTCGTGGTTACATAGAGATTCAGTAGGGTCTCCAGGCAGGGCAGGTGATGTCCACTCCTGTCCTGAGCCACACACGGCCCAGGAGGCAGGCTCGCCCCTAAGGCACTGCGTGCGTGGGGCCATCCTGCGAGTCCTTCCCCTTTCTCTAGTGGAATGTAAGGAAGTGGCTGTCAGATTTTACAGCTAAAGACCCAGAAAAGGCGTGGAGGGGCTTTTCCAGCAAGCCTCGGGGACCCGAGAGCCCCTGCCCCCAGGCAGAGGGAATGGGGGGTCAGCCCCGCCTCAGGAGCCCCTGCTAACGGGGCCACACAGGGAGCCTGCCTGAGTCGCTGCTCTGGGTCTCCTGGTGCCTTCACTCCCGCCCAGACCTACTATGACTGGTAACGGAAGTCAACTGACAAAACCAATACAATAGGACAGTCTAGATAAAAAGGACCTCACAGATCATCCATGTCACAGACGAGAAAATGGACTCACTCGCCTTCACATCCTCCCAGGTAATGTGACTTCTCTGAGCCTCAGTTTCACCATTTGTCATCAACAGTCCTCAAGCTTCAGAGTGCATCAGAATTAACTGAGGAGCCTGCCCAAATCGAGCCCTGGCCGAGTCTCCCAGAGCTTCTGATCCAGCAGGCCTCGGGGGGGGGGCTAGCGCCTCTGACAGTCGGGGATCTCCCTGGGCGGCGCCCTGGTCTACGTTCCATCACTGCACCGAGGTTCCCTATTTCCAGCAGCTCCTCTAGCAGCCCTAACAGGATCTGGGGCAAGAGCATGCAGGTAACCAAGCACAGCTCTGTCAACCTTTTCAATGCATCAACTCATCCAGCTCACCCACCCTGGACCCTCTCAAGTTTTCAGTTCTGCCCCAGGGCACCTCCCCAAGTTGGGCTAACCTGGAGGAAGGCAGACAGAGGCTGCATGGCTGCACCCAGGTGCCACCCTCCAAGGAGGCAGAGCCCTCTCGAAGGTTCATTCATGCGAGGCACTGGCCAAGCAAACACAACTGACCCTTGACCAGCACAGGTTTGAACTGCACGGGTCCACTGACACATAAGGGGTTTTTTTTGTCTTTTTTTTTCAATAAATATACAGCCTGCCCTCCATATCCGGGTTTCACAACCTCAGATTCAACCAGTACTTCCGATCTGCGGCTGGAAATGCGCCAACGCAGAGTGGGCTGCGTGCCTTGCTCCACGCATTTTATATAAGGGACTTGCATATGTGCGGATTCTGGTATCCATTGGGGGTCCTGGGACTAATCCCCTGTGGATACCAAGGGACTGTAGCTGAGTTTTGAAGAGTCAAAAGTTATATGTGGATTTTCAGCTGTGCACTCCCTGTAGCACTCCACTGAAAGGGCCCAGAAGGAGCGACACCTCAATCACAGTGAGAACCTTTACTAGCTAGAAGTTGGTTTCTAAATACTGTTACCACTAAAAGGAACCCAGGGTCCCTGAGAAGCGGCTAATTCCAAATGTCCGGGTAAACCTGAAATACCTTATTGTTCTGGAAGGTAAGAAAGTGTTCAAAAAATGATGTGACATAACCAAAGGACACAGAAGCTAGCTTAAAGGGACTCCCATAAGCCAAGTTTGGACAATTAAAGCATGAATATGAAAAATGACTACGAATGATTAACTCCAAAAGTGGTGGTGGGGGAGGGGAGGGCAGAAGTCTTTACAGAAAAATGTCAATTAAAAATGTATAAAGAATTAGAAAATCACCATTTGCAAACCCCAATGTCAAAACAGATTCAGGCCACGATCATCAGGATGCTAGAAGCACTCAGTGAAAAGACTGCCAGGGACCAGGATACGCACATGGTCTCGGCCTACCACCCCACAGATTGCCAACAAATTAAAAAGCAAAAGGTTCGCTGTGAAAGAGAAATCTGGTCATCGCCACATTAAGTAAGAGCTCAATCTTGGCATCCTCCCAAGGGTGGTAAGTTCCAGACACACCGGGAGAAATACTCAACAGGCCCCAGGTAGTATTCTTGGCAAAAGGGCCGAACCTGAATCTAAGCAAAAGAAAACAGACCAAGAATGCAGGTCCTTCTACAAGACACCTGACCTGGACTCTTTCCCAAAAAAGTCAATGTGAAGAAAGAGGAAAGAACAAATGTGTAGGAAAGATAGTCTAGATTAGAAGAGACGAAAGTGATCATTTATATAAAACGGTAAATCTGTGCAATGGAATACTATTTGGCTATGAAAAAAAGAATGACGGCTGATACATGTCACAACATTAATGGACAGTGAGACAGTATGAAAGAAGCCAGACACAAAAGACCACATGGTATGACTCCATTTATATGAAATGTCCAGAATAGGCAAATCTACAGGGACAGAAAGCAGATCAGTGGTTGCCTGTTTATATGAAATGTCCAGAATAGGCAAATCTACAGGGACAGAAAGCAGATCAGTGGTTGCCTAAGGCTTAGGGGAATTCTTTTTGGGGTGATAAGATGTTCTAAAATCGACTGGGATGAAGATTACGCAACTTTGACTATACTAAAACCACTGTGTTGTACACTTAAAATGGGTAATTACATGCCATGTAAATTCTATCTCAGCAAAGATGTTTTAAAAAGAGAAACTAAAGAGATACAGCAACCAATGTATCCATGTGTGAAACCTGAAGGGACCCTGGATTTCAGAGGAAAGCAGCTATAAAAGTCATTTCGATATGCATAACCCATGGACACAGATAATAGTGTGGAGAAAACCTGGGAGGGGCAATAGGGACAGAAAGGGGGACATCTGTAACACTTTCAACAATAAAGATAATTTTTTAAAGAATCATTTTGAGGATATTTGGGGAGTTTGAATATGGATTATATGTATTAAATGTTATTACTGAAATAATGTTTTCTTAAATGTGCTAATGGTATTGTGATTATGTCTTCCCTTTTGGATGCATTATAAAATGTTTACAGTTAAAACAATGTGTCAGGAATTTGCTTTAAAATAATCCAGTAGGGTGACGGGGAAGGACTGGGAATGTAAACGAAACGAGATTGGCTGAATAATTGTTGAAGTTAAATGACCGATCGTGGTCCTTTATTACACTATTCCTTTTACTCCTATAAATGTGGGCAAATGTCCATAACAAAAGTTGTTTTTTTGGCTTTCTAATTTCCTTTGCCTGTGATTCTAGGAAGTTTTTCTCCTTCCCTTTTTAAAAATCCCTCTCCAGCTTGGCCTCCTAACCTCGCTGAGCGGCTCTGCTGTCGCTGTGGGGTGAGGACTGGCTGATGGAGAGCGGTGACAATACCCACGGCAGGGGCTGGGACACTGCAGCAGCGGGGAGGGGGTGTCGTTCACAACGGACTCACAAGCCCCCGCTCTGCACATCTTCTCCACCCCGTCTCCCTGCCCTGTGGACAGTCGGGTCCCACCCCCTCGGCAGGCAGGATCCAGTATGAAACCTCTCAATGGCTCCCAGTACTATTAGGACAAAATCCAAGCTCCTCACAATAGGCCTGGTGAGATGCTCCAGCCCCATATTCCACCCCCTACCCCTGCTAAGTTAGTGAACCGAAGCCCCACTCGGCCCCACGGGTCCTCTGAAATCAACGCTTTTCCTCCCTGCCTCCAGGCATCCGCGTGTGCTGTTCCTTTCACCTAGAATGCTGTTTCCAGCCTAAGCCCGTGCTCATTTCGTCTTAGCTTAAGTATCTTTCTCAAGGAGTCTTTCCCTGACATTCCCACTGCTACTCACCACCACCCTGCCAGGTCCCCGTAGCACACCCCTCTCCAGCTCTCATCACTGCTGAAGCGGAATCCTCATTTCTCTCACGGCCACAGTGCCAGCTACACCTGTCTGTGGCTCAGTGCCCGGCAAAGAGGACATGCTCAGTGGAACGAGTGTCACCGAAGGGGGTGGGGGAAGATTAAGTTAATGAGCTCTCAGTATTTCCCCTGTTCTCTACCTCAAACTCTATTCTCCAAAGGGTCCCTTACGTTTCCAAGCCCTTGGTCCCATTCGCTTTCCCCTCTCCTGTGTCTTCCTGGGGGGAAGTTCAAAGAAACCCAGAACAATGGGGAAGTGGGTCACAAATGGCCTGGGCACTGATGGGCAGGTCCCTTGCCCTCCTCATACCTGCTAAGGCATCTGAGAGGGTCCCCACCACCAAAGCCCCAGGCAGGCAGGGGACAAGCTAGGATGTGCTTCTACAAAGGCTGGCAAGACGATCAGCCTTTGATTCCCCTGCCTCGCCCATCAGGTGGGCCCCATTTGCCCAGTACCCAGAGGCAGCCTCCCAGGGCTGCAGACTTGAAAAAACTTCCGCCGGGTGGCGCCAGATCACCACCGCCTGTGCCCAGCCAGGAAGGTCTGCCAGGGCTGGGAGAAGGAGCGGCAGGCGTCCTGGGCCTGCTGGACGCGGAGCCATCAGTCCTGCCCATAATAAGGCACAGTGGGGACACACTCCTGGTTTCCATGAAGATTAGGTATGCCCCCCACCTCGCCACCCCCAACCTTCTAATTTTCCGGATGAGCTTGTTCAAAGAGAGGCAGCTACCAAGTAGCGGGAAAAAAACCCAAAGGGGGGGTTGAAGAAGCTACTTTGTCCGCCCCCACCCTGCACTGCAATTAGCCATGTGTTCATTTGCTCATTCATGCATTCTTCAGATATTCAGTCGTAACTGTTATTAATCATAACCGACAGCCTGGGATCGTGTGAGTAAATACCATGCAGGCTGGAGAGAACTGTATACACTTTGGGGATCATCTGTTGGCAGCACTCTCGGTAAATACCAACCCTTCTTATGCCATTTCCATGACTGGCCCCTGCACCTTTGTGGACAGCCAGCTGTGCAGGCTCCCAAACCCCTTCCCAGCTCACAGAGTAACGACTGACCTGAGGGTCTGGGAGCCTGTGCACAAATGCATGTTTGCCCTCTCCATGTACTGCATCATTTATTCTTGTTATTTGGATGGTACTTCAGTTGTCAACATTATCATCCGAAAAGAATACACGAGACTTCACCTGTCCTGATCAGGGGCGGCCTGCCCAGGCCTGGGTCTCCAGGGCTCACCTCCCCTGCACCCCCCATACCAGTACCTCACCTCTAACTTAATGTTCATTCTATCTGCCTACTATAAAAGTAAAAATGTTCACTTCAGAAAACTTGAAAGATAATGAAAAGTATAAAGAAAATAACAGTTACCAAGACCAAGTTTTCTCAACCTCAGCACCACTCATCTTTTCAAACCCGATAATTCTTTGGTGACAGGGGCTGACCTGTGCATTGTGGAGTGGTTAGTAATATCACTGACCCCTACTAACTAGAAGCCAGCAGTACCCCCACCCTGGCTGTGACAACCAAATGCCCCCAAACATGGCCAAATGTCCCTTGATTGAGAATCACAGTCTCAGGTGCAGGCCGGACCACCATCAACGTCTGGGTTTATTTTTCTTCCAGTTACGTGTCTTTGCACACGCGTAGATACCCCCCTCGGAGGCTGGCTGTATGTGCAATCTGTGTTCTGCTTTTCCCACCAAATAATATGTTCCCAGCACTTTCCTAAATCCTTAGGTTTTCTTCGGAAGAATGCTATTTTAATGACTGCAGGATGGCCCTGGCAGGTGCCACAGTGCCTCCTACCCAGCCCCCGGTGCTGGGCAGTTAGGGTGGTGCGGTGCTGTGGTGCCGTCCACGCTGCGGAGAGAGCCACTTCACACATAAATCAGAGCCCCGAGTACATCCCAAGGACAGATGTGGGGGGGGAATCCCTGGGTCACAGGCTCATGCCAAGTGGCTTCTGAGAAGGCTGTCATCGGCATGCATTTTGTTTTAAGTGGCACAGTAACGACTCCGTAGTGTTTTGGGGCGGGGGGCTCATGGTCTATTAGGAAAGGAAGGAAGAATGAAGGGCTTGTTTCCATTACCCTTCCTGAGGATGCCCAGGGCAGCCCCAGCTTTCTCAGTGGCTGACAAACCGCAGCAGGACTTAAGCTGAAGTCTTCAGAAAACATCCCTCAGTCAGGTGATAAATAAGCTTCATTTCAAACAGGGACAGAAGCTGCGTGGGAGAGGCCACCTGGGGGCTCAGCAGGAAACGCACCGGGCCAGGGCTCTGTCCTGTGTCATGAGCAGGGGCATGGAGGGGACACGCGCTGTGCACCATCGACTGTGCCTAGATCTTCCCTGCCCGGGGCGCGCCCCAGATGAGCAGCACCACCTGGGTGCCGGCTTGAAATGCAGAGCCTCGGACCCCTTTCTCAACCTCCTGATCAGAATCTGCATTCTAACAAGAGGCTCAGGTGACTCTTCAGTCCGTCTAAATACAGGAAGCCTTGGCCCACGCAAATGTCCAAATTGCTTCCCAGAGTTTTAACTGAGCTGAACCTGAGCCCAGCGCTCAGCTTCCTAAGACAACAGTTGAATTACATTTCCGCAAATTAGCGCTCTCGGGGCCTGGCATGTTAACTCCTGGAAAGGGCTGATGGAGTTTGGTGGCTTCATTGAGAATATCTAGATAATTTGTGAACAGACTAAATAAGTAAGACTGGTCCTCAGGTCCTCAGACGCAGATTAATGCAGCTGGGAACCATGGCATCAAGTCTGATCTGACCACTGAGTGACCATGTCACTCTACCTGTACCACTTAGCCAGTCTGGGCCTCGGTGACCTCACCTGTGATGTGGGAATTGTCCTGCCACCTACCTCGTGTGGTTGCACATGTGTCACTGAGATGATGAATGCGAAAGCAGTCTGGGAATCTTAAAACAGACCCCCATTCCTTTCTGTCTCCCTGTTGCCTCTAGGATGGATCAGTAAATGTATGAAACGCTTTACACAACTCCATCCGGGTGAGGGCTGGGCAGGAAGGGAATGAGTAGAAAACAGAAATGGCGCGGCCACCTCCGTAGTCTTAAAGACATGGAGACCTAGGCTCTGTATCAGGAATCCTGACAGCAGGGTGGAGCCCTAACAACAGTTATCACCGTCGCCCACTCCAAACCATGCCCAGCTTCCAGAGAGAACCAAACAAACCACAGGCGCCCCTCTCTCCCGATCATGGTACACTGGAGTGACTTAGATGGTCAACGAATTTCAACTCATGCAGAAGTGGTCTGTATGTGGCCACCTTCCCCCCGACGGTGGACCCATCTTAATGACGCCTCCCTAATGCCGCATAAACACCTGCCCCTCCCTCCCATTACAGGACCCCTTACCTGGGGATCACCGGTAGATTTTCGGACACTCATGTGGGCAGTCTCAGGAGGATGCGCTGGGGTCCCTGCTGCATGGTATCCATTCACTGCAGGGACAGAAACACGGCTCAGATGCTGTGCTGACCACAGACGGCACCTCTAACTTCCTGCAACTGCGGCCCTTTCTCCCACCTCGTGGCCCGGTTCTGAGAGGTCTCCCGTGGCTCCATCTCTCAGGATCTTTCCAGTATTTACGGAGCTGGGGATGCTGAGAGAATCTCTCTAACCCCAGCACCCGATTACTAAACACCTGGGGGGGCAAGTTTCTTTCTGAACCAGAGAGGAAAAGGAATGTCCGTGTAAGAGGGAAGGCCATGAGGATCCAACGGCCATCGCTGAAAACGTCACATCGGCTGTGGCCACTGGTGCTGAACAAGGGCCCAACCTCTCTCTCTGGAGTCAAGAGGCCCCCAGCACCTTCCTGTAATTCCCCTCCGACAGGTACTCTCCGAGGAGCTCTCGCCCTGCTGGTATAATGGGAAGAGGACTGTTTACTGGTTTCCATGAGAACTGCTTTGCCAATTAATAACCAGGTGATCATGACATCCTTCTTGAGTTGGTTTTCCCAAAGTTAAAAAAAAAAAATTCAAGGCTCCAAAATTCTACCCCTGTGACATTCACTCAAGCTCCCGACGTGAGCAAATAGACCTGTCCTCATGAATAGACCATGACTCATGTGTGGGTGTGGGTGTGGAGGGGGGAGCTGGTTCGCAGCATTTACCAAATCCTGTGGCATAAATACCCGCATCATAGCCGATTCGCAGCCCCAGCCCCACTGCACGCTCCTGACACACAGGTGGCGGCCCGCACAGCCTCAGCTCCCACAGGCGGCGCTGCTCTCCCGGGTCCGGTCATGGGAGCCTGGGGAGTGGCTCCTCCTCCTGAGCATTAGCTTCTGCAGCTATAAACTGGGCATAATTCTACCCAGTCAACAAACCTACTTTGTTGGTATGAAAATCAAGGGAGGCAATACCTGATCTGGAAATTATAAAGGACTTCATGAAAAAAGGGGGGGTGGAGAGAGGGAGGTTTACTGCTTGTTCCTAAATCTAGATGCCTTGCACCCCAAGGCTGCACAATCACTGGAGACCAAGGGAGCCTGCCTTGCTCACGCCCAGGCTTGGGGGGACGGCCACAGCACACACTGCGCAGGTCGGACTGGAGGGAGATGCCCAAACTGATGTCCAAGCCAGCTGCTGTCGAGAGAGCTCTGCAGTGTGGCAGGAAACAAAGGCGAGAATGACTACACGTCAGCAACGCCTATTTGTTTGGAGTGGCAAGGGTGGGGGGCAAGCGACGGATGGTGAAGGCCACCCCACGGAGGGCCTTTCTCATGCTGGGGGCACCCCATCCTCCACAGCTTGCAGTGAAAACTCCAGGGCCACCTGTGAACGGAGCCACACTGAGCAGACTCCTGCGGGCGGCAGGGCTGCTCCCCGACCTGCAGGGTGGGCCCGACACTCCAGGAGAAGGGTGGGCACAGACACACTGGGAAAACAGAAAACTGGGCAGAGCTGGCCCCCAGCGCAGTGGCTCGGGAAGCAACAAGAAATAAACGAATCCCACGTGGGCAACCACAGTCCTGGTTTACACGCCCCTCAGGCAGTGGGTCAAATGCTGACACTGTCCAGGAGTCCCCCAGGTAAAGGGAGGACAGGATTCCAAGAGCTTCAGAGAGTGCCATGCCAACGGCCCCGGGACCATCTACTCGTACTGGCATAAGCTGTGCCACCAGGGGCATTAGATTAATGCTAAATCCAACCCAAACTGAAGGCCTAACATTCGAAAAACTGTACGTATCAGGCAAAACAGCACTGAAATGGAAAAAACACAAATGCTGGAGAACCTAAGAGAATAGCAGGAAACCTTAAACACAGCTTTCAGTCCATGACCGATGAGTGGATGAACGTGGGGATGTGGAAAATCTCCGTAACTTAATTGAAAAGGCTCCTTGAACTGCATGTATGAAACACAATACCCTACACACAAAGATAATATCTTTTTCCAAGCAGCCATGGAACATTAGAACAAATATACAAGTCCCCATCCCCCCAGCTCCCAAATGCTTAGAAATATAAGAAAATGGCTTGTTAAATAATCTGAGGTCAGAGGAATTTAAAACAGCAATTACACAATATTTAGAAAATAATGAGGAAGAACATATCGAAAACAAATGGGACAAGGCCTGAATTATATTTGGAGGAAAATCTATAGCCTTAATTATTTCATTACCAAAGCCAAGGACAAATAAAAATAAATGAACCAAACGTTCGATTTAAGAATTTAGAAAAAAATTAAAAAGCCAGTGAAATAAAGCAAAGGAAAACAGAGAAAGAGACAAAAATATGGCAACAGAAGTTCATGAGTTAGGAGACAGGATAACATTAACAGCCCGCTGCTACTCTCTGTGTGCTTGGGGGGGGGGGGGGGGGGCAACATGCAACAGGCAGATCAGCCTGTGTGATTTGAGAGAAAGAGCACAAATGCTCAGAACTGGGAATTAGAAAGAAAACAAGAACAACCACCACAGTAGAGGTGTTTTTTATGCAAGAGCATATGATTTATAAATTCTATGCTAATACAAAGCCTCCCATAAGGTTCAAATTATCAAAAGGGTTTCAAAGGACACTAGAAACCCCAAAATGAATAAAACCTTTGAAAAATGACCTTCCTTCCAAAAGGCACTGGGCCCAGATGGTTGTGTGGACAAATTGGTTCAAACGCTCAACAAAGAAATACCTAGGCACAGACTGCACCACAGTACAGAAATACGTGGTAAGTTTCCCAGTTTATTATATATGTCAGCATTACCCTGATCCTAAAATCTACCCACAACAAGAACAGAACCACCATTCAGTTTGACCAGGACAACAGAATACGTAGTCACAAATCGGAACTAAGGCCTGCTCGGGCAAGAACTTATAAATCATATGCTCTTTGACAGTGTAGATCCCTGTAAACCAAGGTTGTCCCCAAGTCCTTGAGGGCAGAGGCTGCCCTCATGACCTCTACTTACTCCCTTAACGGCACCTCGAAAGTGCACCCTCAAACCCACCCTGCTCTTCCTTCGGCTCCCAGCATCCTCAGGCCCACGGCCCACAGCTAACAGCAGCCAGGGGCTGTCTAACGCAGGGCATTCTGCCCCTAATCCATTCTCTTGTTCTCACTTTAGTTCTGGTCTGTCAGCCGTTGGCTAATTACTGCTCATGTCAAAACAATTACTGGAAAAGAAAAAATAATTTTCCATTCAACCATTTCTCCCCACACAGCAGCTCTCTTCCGACACCCTGTCTCGATACATTTCGCTCTCCGTCCCGGGCACATTGGGCAAAGTGGTCAGTGGAGATCTGAACAGTCTGGCTCACCCACCAGCATCCTTCACTGGTATTCCCAGCCCTCCAGGCTCCCAGCTTACCAAGGGTCACATACAAAACTGATGAGGCCAGAGGGGGGGTGCTTTTGAGGCCTCCAGCTTCTGGGGGTGGGGGGAATATAATAAAATTGATCAAGGATCGTGAATGATTACTCATAGCCATAAGGAACATCATTTAGTCTGGGGATACAAGAAAGAACGCAACATGCCAAATTAGCTGTTTTCAAGATAAGAAAAGGGAACACAAAGCTCTATCTAGTAACTTTAGTAACTTCAGATACAAATATAAACACGCACAAGCTCGCATTTCGTTCCTCTTTGTGGGCAGTTACGCAGATAGAGAGAGGGCCTGGGAGACGTATAATGAGAGGAGGGGACCGATGTTTGTGTAGGAAGGAGGAGAAGGAGGTCTTTGGGGTGGGGAAGAGGGAAGTGGTTAACAACAGAAAAGCAACACGGGAAGGGTCGTTAAGAGGCACAGCAACAGAGAAGAGCCAGAGACGTCCGCCGCCCAGAATTCGCCGCCCGGGAGCTGGGCTGCACGTCCCACCTCCCTCCTCTGAGCCCCACTGTCCAGGCTCCTGCTCCCCAAAGAACCCCAGAGCAGACACACTTTTCCAAACAAGATGTCATCCTCGAACACCCCCTCTTGCCTCCTTTAGGTCTGGCCAATCTCCTGCTCTCTGGAATAAACAGGAACTTCTTTCCTCAAGGTTAAGACCCCTGGGCACCCAGGGGCCTTCTTCCTGAATCTGTCCCCACCACCCTCCCTACCGAGTGGAACACAATGTTTCCCTGCGGTGACACACACACCAGTTCTGCAGGATGCTTATTATAACGACAAGCAGTGAAGGTAAAGGGTCCAAAGAGTTTGGGCAACAGCCCCCATTATTCAGATTTAAATTGGTTTGTTTACAGTGGGTCTTTTAAAGTATGCGGATGAACCCTGTGAATCTCAAATGAGGCAACAGTTTGCAGTATCCCTGCACTTACAGGGACACAGCACCTGGGCTGGGCAGAATGCCATGGAATCCACTTTGACAATCACAACGGTGGCTGTCGAAGGTAGGTTTCAAAACCAGGCAAACCAAGGCAAACACTAGCCAGTTGTGTGCTTAGCATCCCTGAAGGCACCGCCACCACCACATCCAGTAAGGCCTTGACATTGCTCTTCCAGCATCATACGCACCTTCTCAGGTGCATGCAGTGTCCACCTTGGTCTGTTTGGAGGAGCAGTTACACAATTACAGCCCTCTGCTCTGGAAATACCTGTCTGGACACCTGGTCCCTGAGGTTTCCCCTGGTTGTCTAAGATGTAAATTTTATTCCCCAAAATAGAACTCACAATACGTTTGTTCATGTGGTTGTGAATGGTTAAAAACCTGGTGCTTTTCTCCGGGCCATCAGATATTAAACAGGCCTTTGTAAGGTCCCCTCATCCTGCGGCCTTGGTGATGAGAACCCTGTTGCTAAAGGAACATGCAAGCTCTTTCCAGCAGGGAGTGCCATGGCCTTCCCTGATGTCAGTGGTGAGCTCTGGCTGAGGGCCTGGCAACACGCGGATTCTGCAATCAGGGAAGGTTCGGCTTTGCTTCTGTGGGGGAGGGAAGCAAGTTCAGGGCTTCCTGATCTAGAGCAGCAAGTGTGGTGTGGATGAGGCCTGGGGTCTCCAGCCCCTTTCCCAGGAGTCCCCTGCCCAGGAGAAGCACACTGTCTGTTTGCACAATCCTGGTGGCTCCATAGGTTCAAAGGCAGGCTCTCCCTGGTCCTCACTGGAGCTCCCCTTTTATCTGGCTTCCCGGGACTGGGAGAGGAAGTTGTTTATCTGAGGATGATCCCTTAGTGGGCTCAAGCTCCAAGACGGGACAAAGTCAGAACCTGAACCCAGGTTTGCTGATACCCTCCCCAGGAAAACTCAATAAAAGATAGATTTCCTCCATCTTTAAAAACACACAAATTCAAGTTCAATGCACATCTCAGGCCCAGAAGCTCAGAAAGGAATTCCCACTCCACACCTGCCCCATCTGATGAGGCAGCCGCCAGCCACAGGGGGCTAGTTACATTCTAAATCATTCGATAAAATCAAAATGCAACGTGGTACCCAGGATTGGATCCTACAACAGAAAAAGGACAATACTGGGAAAATCGGTGAAATCAAATAAAATCTAGTTTCGTTAACAGTAACGTACAACGTGCGTTCCTTAGTTTTGACAAACGTGCCATGGTTACGTAAGAGGCTGACATCAGGGAAAACCGAGTAAAGGGTACAGGAGAACTCTCTGTACTGTCTTTACCGTGTTTCTGTAAATCTAAAATTATTCCAAAATTTAAAAAGTATTAAATGAAGTTACACTAAATTAAAAATTCAGTTCCTCAGGAACACTCGTCACATTCCGGTCCCCACTGGCCACCCGTGACCGGCGGCCCCCACACCGCGCAGCGCGGACACAGAGCATTTCCATTTTCGCAGCGCATCCTACTGCAGACTCCCCACGTGGCCCTTGGGAGGCTGTGACACACAGGAACTCCCAGGGCCTCACCGCATTCGCGTCCCCTCTCCCTCTGCCCCTTTCTGTTTCCCGCTCCATAAATCACTGTTTCCACCCTGCATGTTAACAGCCCAGAGATGACTTTTAATATTCGCAGTGGCTGCCTAACAGCGCCGCTGTTGGTTTTCTGTTTGGGTTTAGACTTTACTTGCACGGACCTCACCCAGAAGCCTGGCATTAACTGTCCCTCGCAAGGCTCCTCAATAAACACAGCACCCACAACCCTGGCGACAGAGGGAGCCAGCAGGGGACATCACCGGCCCAGCGGTCCAGCGCAGGCCCTACCAGCGCCCAACATTCAGAGTGGAAGCCAACTCGTGGGGACACCGGGCAAGTCCTCAGCCTTCTCCCCAGCTGGCCACCTGGCTGGCTGTGCCTGCGCCCCCCAAGCCTGCACTGAGAGGAAAACCAGCCCTGTCTGGACATGGCCCTCTCCTCAAGCTCTCGAAGCTGCAACTCAAAAGTAAAACCGAGCCCCGTGCCTTCTTCACCACCACCCCCCGCCAGTCCATGCAGGGGAGGCCACCTCAGCTCGGCTTGGCTGGCTTAATGTGTGGTTACCGCTGACATCCTTCCTGACCTGATTTTCCATGTTCTTCTTCGAGAGTGACCATACTGCACGTCCGTGGTCAATAAATGTGGTTGAGTTTTCCACATCGCCCTCATCCCCCCACCTCCCTTGCAGGAAGGACCTCAATCCCCATCACGGCTAATCAAGAGCAGTCTTCACAGCTCCAGGCTGCCTGGCTGCTTCAAGGAGGCAGCTTCTCTCAAAGGCAAGACATCTCTGCTGAATTTTGCTTTTGGGGACACTGACCACCATGTTTAGAATGAAATCCCAACACCTTCCTCCATCTCAGGAAGCCCGGCAGAATCCACTGACCGACTGCCTTCCCTTAATCCCCCACCCTCCAGCCACTCAGGGCTGCTGTCTGTTCTCAAACATGCCAAGATCACTCCTGCCCCAGGGCCTTTGCACTAGTTATTCCCTGACCTGGGATATTTCACCACCACCCCACACTCTTACATAGCTTCTCACTATCTTTAAACTTCACCTGAACAGTCACTTCCTTCCTGAAACCTTCCCTGACTCCCCAGTCCCTCTCCCCTATTTTCATTCCTTGCTTTGGAACACACAGGGAAAGTGTGACAGAGTTCCCGTGTGCTTGTTTGTCCAGCTCCCCTGCTCGATGTAGGTTCGTGGGAGTAGGGACCACACAGGTCTTGCTTGTCTGTGGCTATATCCCCAGCGCAGAGAACAGCATCTGGCATATATTTTGAATGAAAAGGTTGGAAACGCCATCACTGCTGCTTTGCAGAAGCACGAGCCGAACAAAAGGGGCTGAGATCCAGGGCCCCGAGCGCTCTCAGGAGGGGAGTCAGCAACCCAGGAGCGTGAGGATGGGACGGCAACCTCTGGTCCTCACTGAGTCTATTTCTCTCCCCATAATAAAATTCAGTCTCCAGAAAGCTGCTTGTAAAACTGAATGAGAGAAGGGCTAGAAAAACCTAGTGCTCCCCTGCAGATGTGGATATTGTTTTATTCTTCAGTTATGAGGTTTAGGTTAAAAAAAACAGAGAATATTGTCAAAATATCCCGGACCCTGCTCTAGGCTTCTGGTGAGCTCTCTTCCCTCCACCCCAGAGTGGGTGGAAGGCTGACGTGCACTCATGGCCCAGGGTAGAGAGCACCACAAACCACAACCCTGGAGGGCTGGACGGACCTCGGCCCGATCTTCCTCCAGGCCCTACGCTTACGAATGGGCACGGTGAGGCCTGGCAAGGAGCAGCAAGGTGCCCGAGGCCCCGGTCAAACAAGGTGCAACTTCACAAATCCAAGACAGCATGGACTGTTGGAGGCACCCTCATTTTAAGCACCCTGGGAAAGAAAACAAGACGCTTCCAGTTACACCAGGATCCACCACTGACTACAGGGTGTATCTGATTTGCAAGATACAGGGGTGGGCGAAAGTAGGTTTACAGTTGTTCATATGGCAAATAATACAATAACTAATACATAATAATATAGGAATAAACTGTGTTTCACATGCTCACAACCGTAAACCTACTTTTGCCCACTCCTGTATTGAAAAATGGGTGGGGGAACGAAAGGCGGGTCTCAGAATCACAGAACTAGGGTTCAGGAGGTTTTGCGCCACTTCTCATTTCACTGAGCCGCGGTCTGTCGCCCAGTGACCCCTGAGCAGTGCTGGCCCGATGATCTGGGTCACCCTGGAACAGAGCTTCTGAACCCCCACACCAGTGGCATCTGGGGCTAGGCAGTGCTTTGTGCTGGGGGCTGTGCTGTCCTGTGCATTCCCCGGCCTCAGCCCACTAGATGCCTGCAGCACCTCCCTAAGGGGTCACTGCCAAAACTGACGGACATTGCCAGATGTCCCCTGGCGGGCAAAATCCCTGCAGAGCTGGGAACCACAGCACTGGAGACCGAGAAGCTTAACAAGAGTGGACAGTGTCCCCTTATCGAGCTTTCATTTTCCAAGATTTCAGTTACTCGTGGTTAACCACAATCCAAAAATAGTAGATGGAAAATTCCAGAAAGAAGCAATTCACCGTTTTAAGTTGCTGCCATTCTGAGTAGCGTGAAGAGATCTTGCACCGTCCTGCTCCGTGAACCATCCCTTGGTCCAGCGGCTCCACACGGGGTGTGCTCCTGCCTGTTAGCCACTCAGTAGCCATCTCGGTTATCAGATCAGCTGTCACCGTATCACAGCACTTGCGATCAGGTCACCCTCATTTCACTTAGTAACGCCACGTTCACGTAACTTTTATAACAGTACGTTGTTATTTCTACGTTACCTTTAGTTTTTGTTGTTAATCTTTTACTGGGCCTAATTTATAAATTAAACTTTATCACAGGTATGACTG
The DNA here is from genome assembly GCF_054644295.1 of Miniopterus natalensis. Taxonomy (NCBI): domain Eukaryota; kingdom Metazoa; phylum Chordata; class Mammalia; order Chiroptera; family Miniopteridae; genus Miniopterus; species Miniopterus natalensis. The sequence goes on along the minus strand of NC_142097.1, from coordinate 8,328,869 downwards.
TATAGGAAAGAACACAGTATATACAGTGTTTGGTACTATATGCCATTTCAGGCATCCACCGGGGGTCTTGAAACACATCCCGCACGGACATGAGGGGACTGCTGTGTGTGACCGCAAACAAAAGGGCAGAAGCACCAGGGTAGCAGGCGTCTCCTCTCAAGCCTCTCTGAGCCTTCAGACCCCTGCTGTGCACGGTGCGTCCCCAAAGGGGAGACAGGAGGTTTCCAACTGTACTTGACTACAAAGCCCTTTTTTGGCAGAGAACTTGATAGGCCTGGGCTCCCCGGGACTCCCCTTGGGAAACACTGCTCTGGGCCTCTGGAGGGAGGGGCAGGGGAAGCAAAGTGGATGCTGTCTCAGTGTTCACACTCTCCAACGCCTGGGCCACCTCGCCAGTTCTCACCACTGACCCTGACCCCTCGGAGCCCCAGCACCAGCTCAGTGCTGGGCAGACGGGGCTCTTATTGTGTTTGTCTGCTGAAAGTAATTTGTCACACCACACCCTCAGGCTAGGGGGTTTGAGCCAACTCTTCCCGGTCCTCCTTCGAAGCCCACAAACAGTGGAAAAGGGATAGGATGCCGCCTGCGGACAGCATCAGGGAGAGCAGGGTTTAAAGAGGTGACCCCACTGACTCCAAGGACAAGTTCCCTGACCAGCTCTGCCAGCACAGCAGGCTGTGACCTCTACACACCCAGCCTCCTCTGCCTGTGTCCCTGCCCTGTCCTGCTCCGTGGACCACTCTGGCTGGAAAAGACAATCGGGTTTCTTTCTCACTTCTGGCTGGCCTGGAGCCCACTAGGATAGGGGGCCACACCTCGCATTATTCACACTGGCATTTCTGTTGTTAAAAACACACAAGAACAACAAAATAGAAGTCAGCGTGCCCAGGGCTGCCTGTTGTCAAGCGACAGGTTGGAAGCCGAATGGGCCTGTTTCTGGGGACTTATCTGGTCCTTGATAAAGTGGCATTCACCTCTCCCTAGGAAATCACGAGTAAGTGCCCCATTTCCCTTCCCCATAATGGAATTCCTTTGTCTAAATACACACACACACACATATATATTTTAAGTCAAAAAACCAAAAACATATATATACATTTTTAAAAGTTACAAGCCTAGAATTTTTCCATAGGAAACACCGCTCATCCCCTCTCCCTCCTCAGCTGATCCTCCAGAGGTTGGTTTCCCCACCAGTTTGGTTTTGAGTTCTGCTCTGAGATCTTCATAGCCCTAAACATGTCCTTGGATCACACTTTGATTTCTTAACTTATCAGCGGTAAGGAAGGTCTAAAAGACTCCCACTATGAAAGGGAGTCCCTGAACCCGCCCTCCCTCCCCCTGATCCAGGGTGTCAGAGTCTAGTTAGTTTTTAGTTTTTATTATAATTTTTTATTATTTTAGCTCTTCCTTTGATTACCTGATATGTGTTAGGTGAACTATGAAACCTCTGATGACTTTGTGTCCTATAAGGTTAAGGAGGTTCTCGGGTCCCCTTCCTTCCCCTCCACGTAAGCTGAGGATGTCACTGCAGCTTCTGCCCACCCCTCCCAGGAGCATCCCTTCCTCTACAGCCATCTGCACATTTTCAACACTATCACCATTCAAATTCTGAGGTACAACCAACAATCGTCCAGGGTGACACATAACATGTAAAACCAACACATGGGATTAACAACCATGTGACGACGTGGAGACGTTTGTGATTTCTCAGCACCGAGGCCAGGCTCTGTTTGGGGCCTGAGGGTTTCATAAAGGAAAGGTGGAGACCAAGTCCCCAGCCTCCAGAAGTGTATAGTCTAGCGTGGGGAGAGACTCTCTGAGGGCAATGAAACAGCACACTGCTGGGGATCCAGAGTCATTAGGCAAGGGCGCTAAAATGAATGGTCAGGGAAGGCTTCTTGGAGGAGGTGACATTTAAAACAAGGCCTAAACCACGAGAAGTCAGCAGCTGTTCTCCCTACTGGTGTGACTCACAACCCATCCCACAGCATCCTGGAATTTGGTGTCTTCTAAGAGTAACAAACCTCCCACTTATTACAGGAATATCTAGCCTGACCACCTCCCCTTGATTACTTTTTCTGATGGAGAATTCATACCCTCCCAAGGAATCCCATTTCTTTTCCAGAAAGTTCTGTTTGAAAGTTGCCCTAGAAAACCTCGCTTCCCTTTCACTTCTACTCCTTGATGCCACTGGGGACTGTGTGGAGCAGCTCTGCTCCTGCTTCAGGTCCACGTACTGGTGGACAGGTAAGAGCTCTGATGCCTCACCTCGCCCAGCCAACTCCTCTCCCTAAGGACCTGAGCAGGAGTGAGGGTGAGCTACCAGGTTGTTGCTGGCGCTGCCAGGACAATACCATCTGGCAGGGCAACCGGCTTATAGGGCTTCCTTCCCCTCCAGGTCCCTCCTCGGGTTTGGTCTGTAAGATCACCAGTCAGGTGTCAACCCCAGGATCCAGAGTCTTGCCCTGGCCAATGAAGGCGGGCATGTGGCCCAAAGGAGTAAGTGAACAGTACCTGTTGGAGGCAGAGCGCTCCTGTGAGTGCCGGGGCTGGCTGGAATCCCAGGAGAACTGCTGGGGCGCTCCCAGGTGGTCTCTGGTCAAAGAAGGAAACAAAAGAGCTTTCAGAATTTCATAAGGTATTACCTCAGAGGGTGGCAGAGCAGAACAAAGTAATCAGTCCTGAAAAAAATAGTCCTGGCTGGTCACTTTCCTCCTTAAACCCAGGGACTAGGAGCCTTTCTGCTCCCACACCCATCCCACCTCCCATGACAATAGAACTTCTCTTTGCTGGGGACCCTTTTCCACGCAGCTGGTGCCTTCCAGCTGGGATCCTCTGAAACGTTCCCCCAGTGTCCCCCTCTGTCACCCACAGAGGCTGCCAACTCAGGGATCTCCTGGGCCTTTTTGTCTCTAGTCCTGGAATCCTAGCTGCCAACTGGATATTTCTCCCTGCATGTCATTGTCACCCGAAACCCCAAAGCACGGAGGAAAGAGCCCTGGCCCGGGGGTCTATCCAGAGACATGGTCCTCTGTCACAGGGAGTGAGTTCCAAAGTCCGTTCTATATCTTGTCTGAATTACAACTGCTGTGTGTGACTGGCCCCCTCTCCCGGTGCCCAGCGACATGGTGCAGCCAGAAGTAAAGCCAATACTGCAGCTATATTATCATCTCCCGAACACTGCTGTACCTATTTCACAGCTATGAACAGGCTTGTCATAAAATTATCCAGTGACAAAAAGAATACTTTTTTACCATATAAAATTGAATGCTATAGAAAAGCACAAAGAAAAAAGTATCACCCATAACCCCACAGCTTGGAGGTCATTGCTACCAATACTCTGGTGTCTGTATGTTGATTTGTTTTCTTGGCACATACACATCTTTAAAACAGAACAAAATCATACTGTACGTTCTTTCCATGAATAGGCTTTTGTGAGTATCTTTCCAAAATCGTTAAGGTGCTAGATAATATAGAGGTTAGAATCTGTTAACAGCAGAGGATCTAGAGCCAGACTGCCCGAGTTTGAATCCCCTCTCTGCCTCTTACCACCAGTGTAACCCTGGCCAAGCTAATTGTCCTCTCAGTGTCTCAGTTTTCTCCTCTGTGAGATCAATAATAGTATCCACCCAAGGCGGTCCTTGTATTCAGGCCAAATGCCCCAACACAAGTGCTTAACATAACATTGTAAAGGTTAGTCCAATGGCCCTGGCCCTGTGGCTCGGCTGGAGTGTAGTCCTGTACACCAAAAGGTTGAGGGTTCATTTCCCGATCGGGGTATATACGGGAGGCAACCAGTCGATGTTTCTCTCTCACATCAATGTCTCTCCCTCTCCCCCTTCCTCTCTCTCTAAAATCAACTAATAAAAACATATCCTTGGGTGAGGATTCAAATATAACAATAAAAATAAAAAATAAAGTTAGCCCAGTGTATGAATATAACATTAGTTAATGAAAAAATTCTAATCCTGAAAATGCAATTGTCTCAAATATTAAAAATAAAAACAAGCAAAATTCTTTCAGTGACTTCTCTCAATAAGGATTCAAAAGAACTGGGTTTTTGCCTCAGCTTTGCCTCTAATCTGCCGTGCAGCCCAAGGCAAGACACTTTACCTCTCTAGTCCTCCAAATCTTAACCCAAAAAGAAGGGGTTGGGCTAAATGGCCTTTTAGGCCTCAATACTCCTCCCTGAAGCTTTGATTGGTGACCCTAAATCTTTAAACCCATGGCACTCAGATTCCACGACATGGAGACTCCACCAGGGCTCCAGCAGGGACAATGCAGCTGCCTGAAGGATTTGTCCCTGCCCATCTCCCAGTCTTGGCCAGCTCTAGCCAGTCCAAACACAAAGCCACTGAAAGCCTGGGGGAGGAATGAGGCCAGGACAGGCAGACATCTGGAGAGAGCCACCAGGGCCCTGGCTGAGTGACCTCACCAGCAGCAGGAAAAATCACCCAGATGACCATACCACCCACAGGGAGGAAACCATTTCCAGGTCTTTTGCAATAAAAGACTCGCTAATCTATTTACAGCACACCAGGCCCCTCGACTGAGCCAAAGCAAAACTGCCACGACAGCTCAGGGCCCACATTACTCTGAACTGAGGCCCTTTTGCATTTTCTGAGGTTCCATCCCTGGGGTCCTAGGTGATTCCAGATGACCATCCAGACTCAGAACAGAGTCACTGGCATGGAGGTCCAGAGGCTCTGGGAACATGGTACAGTCAGAGTGGAAGGAGTAAGAGATACTGTCTCAGAGAGCCTGTCCAAAGCAATTCACGAGAAACACGTTTTTTCCTAAAGGCAACTCCAACTCAATTCAGATCTCTTCCCCTGAAACCAGGGGAGCCCGACACACACAGATGAACTGACTGTAAATCAAACCAGCCTGAGGGAGGCTGCTCTTCTAGCCATCAAGGCTACAAACCAGAAATTGTCATTTCCCCATCAGTGGGTCACAGTGCTACCCTGCGTAAACTTTTAAAGAGAGAGGACACCTGAAAGGTGGAAAGTGGTGTAAATCTGCGTTTCAGACCACAGGTGTGCCTTTCTTAAGATCACAACAACAATAGTAATACTAATAATAAAACAGTACATGAGGCCCAAATTATTAATTTTCAACAGTCACTCTGGCTTAATTTCCCCTTGATAAGACTTCATCCTGCTTGCACTAGAGGCACTGGCTTCCAGTGGGAAAGTCACAACAAGCCCCTGGACCTAGGCCACTGGTCAGGGCGACTTGCCTTGGGCCCACCTGTAAACCTTGGCTCCCCCCTTACTCCCCTAATCCTTCCCGCCCACCCACCAGTGGGCTCCTGCACTGACTGGTCCCTTTCCTTGGCTGTGGGGTGGCTCTCTGCTGCCCCCCGTGGTTATCAGGGGAAACACCCACAGGTACCAGCCCAGGGAGAATTCAGCTTTCAGGTACTGGCTGGAACCTGAGATTCCTGTAGTCCCCTCCACTTTGCCTCTTTTTATATCATCTTTCTGCGATTCTTATTCTCTCTGCTCCCCCACCTCTTGTTTCTTCTTTTCCCTTGTGTGGTGGTGGCCTACATCGCAGCTTCTCGCCTGGCCTCTGTTTTCCTCACCAGGAGGGTCTGTGGAATCAGGTTTTCCTAGACAGACAATAGCCCTGCTGCTCCCTTCTCCAGCCCTGTCCCTCATCTGGAAGCTGGGTTACTACCAGGCTACTCTGCCATGTCCTCTACCCCAACCAGGAAGGCAAGTCCCAAGAGAGTCCCAGGAGCCTCATGACCTAGTCCAGGGGTTGGGCCAGCCCTCTGAGAATGCAAGCTCTGGCTATAGTATATTCCTAAACCCCTTCCTTAGTTAAATGAGAAACTACTACTTTCTCACATCCATTTGTGCTGGGTCCACTTCAAGTCCCCCCGCATTGTGTGTCTCCCTCAGAGGTCACAGAACACTATGAAACGGGCGCTATCGTTTCTATTTTTTAGTGGAAGAAACTGAGGCCTCAGTGAGAAACAGCAGAGTTGAGACTCAGCCTGACAGCAAAGACCACCACATGCCAGTCACACCAACACCTCTGAGCTATGAGCTGGGCTCTGGGAGCTGCGGCCAAACTGTGCTGTTTTAATCTATACACCACTATCTATTTGAGAACCACCACGAAATTAGTATTATTATATTAACTTAATGTAATACAATAAATATTTGTTATAAACATTAGAAATATTTATAATCACAACACGTGATAAATTATAGTATTGATTGTAACATTAATATGTGATTTTACATATTTATATATTATGAAATATCATTATATTTGAGGGCCTACTCTATATCCAGCACTGTTCTTGGCACTGGAGCTACTGCAGGGCCTTTGACAGGTTAAACTTCTCCTTCAGTTACATTCTAGTGGTCGTGACACTATCCTATTTTTGAATATCAATATATAAAATTTTTGATTAATGAAAATTTAAAATATATCTAATGTGGGTGGAGGGAGGAAATCGTGCCAGGAGACAGGTGACAAATAAGTAAAACATCTTAGGTTAGATGGTGATACGTCCTAAAGAGAATAAGGCAGAGAAGGGGGTAAGAAGTGGTAAGATGTAGTTTTGGTCAGGGGGCTAGGGAAGGCCTTGCTGTGAAAGGCACATTTAGTATTATCTATTGCTGCATCACAAATTACCCCAAATTTAGCAGCTTAAATCAACAGGCACTCATTGTCACAGGGATGCAGTGAGTCAGGACTCGGGAGGGGCTGAGCTGGGCGGGTCTGGTTCAGGCTCTCCGGAGGCTGCAGTCAGCATTCCCTCGTCTCTTGCCTCATCGAGGGCTTGACTGGAGCTGGAGGTGCTACTTCCAAGGTGGCTCTCTGGATGCTGGCAGAAGCCACAGGCTGTTCGCGCACGGCAGCTGACTGCCCGCGAGGGAGCGAGCTGAGAGGCAGCGCAGCCTGACGTCTTTGTAAGCCAGCCTCAGAAGCGATGCTCCAAGTCGGCTGCCCAGTTCTCCTGGTCACACAGCCCGACCCTGGCAGAGGTGGGCGGGACTCACACAGGTGTGCGTGACAGGATGTGAGCCATTGGGGGGGGCGTGTTGGGCTCTTCCCAATCCCCCCTAGAAGGAGAGGCAGGGGCCAGACAGTGTACCCTGAGTGAGACAGGGGCCGTCCAGGCGCCTTTGCCATGCTGCGGACGGTAGGTAGCGCCGCCTCCACCAGGAGCCAAGACACTGTGGATCTGGGGGTGTCTCACTCAGGCAGGGTCAGGGAAGGGGGTGCCCCAGGCCAAGACAACCCCCCAGCTCTGGAGCCATACTCCCCGTGCTGCTCTCAGACCCTATGGGCGTGGAGATGATCCCTGAATGACCTAGTGCCATGAGGAAGAGCAGCTTGACTGAGAGATTCTTGATTGGGAAGCTTCATCCAGATCCACCCCCACGGGGCTGCCGCACTGCCTGACCCTGTCCACACACAGCTGAGACCCTCTGGAAGGCACAGAGCAGGTGAACGCTCAGCCAATGGAAAGACACAAAGGCTCGTCACAGACACCTGCCCGAGCCCCTGCCAGCAAAGATCTGCACCCTGCAGGCTCCTCAGGTCCCACCACCCGGGAGCCCTGCTGAGCCCGGGCTGGGACTTCTAGTCTCAGGAGCCAGAGAGACTTCGCCGAGGCCTCAGCTTCAGCAAACACAGACCCGGGCCCTGCACACTGAGGTCTCTAGTGAGAAATGCATGGCAGGAGTCAAGCCTGGGCAGGGAGAGACGGGGGTGGTGGTAGCTAACACCCCCAGTTCCCCGCATAGAGCCCCGCCAGCCCTGGGGCAGGTCCCTGAGCAATGAGACTTCTCGTGCTCTGAGGAAGAGAGTTGGAGACACCCGGACTCTACTGTCACAGAAGGAAATAAATGTAACGGAGCCCCGGCCCTGGTGTTTGCAGCAGCCCTCGAATGCTCTGAGGCAGCCCGGAGTTCCTCCTAGAGCTCAAGTGCGGGCGCCGCACCCAGGTGCTTGAACCCCAGGCCCACTGTTTAAATGGACGGTCGTGGTGCTCGGCCTGCGTCCTCAGGTACAGCGGGGACAACAGCACAGTGCCTGGTGTTGGGGTGAGTGGCCAGCGAGGCACAGGCAGCTCCCGGCAGTCTGACATACAGTGCACCCTCCAGACACTAAACCACGTAATGCTAATGAAACAAAACCCTCACCACGCCTGCCTCCTCTCTGCTCCCACCTTCCGCCCTCCAGGCCCCCTCCCTGCCCCATTCCTCCTTCCCAGGCCCTCACAGGGCACATCTCCCCAGGGGTGAGGGAAGGGCTCCCTCTATGGGAGCCAGAGGGGAGACGGTGCTGGGGAAGGGAGTTCTGGGGGAAGGGGGTGCTGGGGGAAGAGGGTGCTGGGGGGAGAGGGTGCTGGGGGAAGGGGGTGCTGGGGGAAAAGGGTGCTGGGGGAAGCGAGTGCTTGGATGCCTTCTTAGCATTTCTGAGCTGTAGGGGTGTCCCCACAGCTTCCTACTTCCCAGCAGCTCAGAGGATCCTTACGCAGCCCTGCGATCCAGGTGGGGCAGGGCCTGTATGCCCATTTCACAGATGCTACAGAGGCTGGTGAGAACCTGGCCCTTTGATATTGGCCTGAACCAAGCCCTCGACTGGCTCCAGCCCACACAAAAGGCCTGGGAAGGACAGGGCCAGGGGCATGGAGGGAGTCTAGTGAGGGGAAGGGTGGGCTGCCTGGAACTCTCTGAGCCTGTCCTGCAACCCCTCCAGGATCCCGGATGTACCAAACTCCTTGGAGAGTGCACACTTGGGCAGACGCACTGGGAATCCCTGAACTTGGTTGATGGGTCACAAGGGTTGACGACAATGTAGGAAAAGGGTGTCCTGTCATTGAGCCAATAGATGTTGGTAGCCAACTGCCAGTCCACAGATATTATGACCCCCGATTTAGGATTAAGAAAATTGGAAGTAGATGCCAAGGAGGAAAATGTATAGAAACCAAAGCCTGGACACTCAGGGTCCGAAACCTAAGCATAGGTATCTGGCAGAGCTCCAGTTTCATTTCCCAAACGTAGTTATCAGGATCACAGGGGTCACTTGTTAAAAATACTGATTCCCAGACCTCGCACTTCAAGGTTCTGGTTTAGCAGGTCTTGGGTGGAACCCAGAAGTCAGCATTTTAACAAGAAGTCTCAGTGACTAACCAGATGGGGGGAAACTGGTAATCCATAGTAACAGGGTCGTGTGAACCAGCCACAGACTGGGGGAACCCAGATGAGACATAACCCCAGGGCATGGGTCAGACATAGACTCAACCAAGGTAAGAAGCAAGATATGTGGTAGCAATTGAGGGTGACCCCCCAAAATACCCATCACCTCTACCCCAACCTCTATAACTACCAGGCTCACTACCCCCAGAGACCCTTGCTTTGATATGAGGCTTTGTTATCTGTTTTGGTTCCTGGGGGAGACTTACGAATTAGAGTAAATGGTCATAAACCCTTTAGCGTGACTGAGTCCTTAGAGTCTCTCCTAGTACAGGGGGGTGGAGAGGAGAGAGGAGAAAGCACTGCACTGCAGGAAGCCCGGGGGAAAAGGCACCAGGAGAAGGTTCCAGTGAGCAACACAAGGTGGCAGGCAGAGGGGGAGGTTGCTCCAGCAGGACCCGCCCCCTTCACAAAGACTTATCTTAAACCCTGAGGGCAAGGTCCTGAGCTAGGACAAGAAAGGTGAGTTTTATGCAATCCTGTTCCCAGGTGTTGGGGTAGACAGAGCTGACAGATCAGGGCTGACAAGGTTACTGTCATGCTGTCTGGGACATGGGGAGAGTCCCAGTCACCTCATGGTCCTGTCAGCTCCCTGTCAACATCACTCGGACCTTCTGAGCACTAACTCTGAATAAGCTCCAGGCCTGGGGAGGAGCTGGAGCTCACAGCACCAACCCTGCCCTCAGGGGGCTGGCAGGCTACAGGAGCATGGCTGACCTCTTCCTACCTCAGCTGTAACACCTGCTTCCAAGTCCATCCCTCCTGCCAGGTGTACTTGGAGGGCAGGGACCGTGTCCCATAAGTGCATGCCTGTCTCCCAGGCACCGAGTGCAGTAGGCACTTAATAAGTGCTTAATGAACAAAGATGCGGCTCAAAGCGGCTGCTAGAACTAAGTTGGTTGCATGGCCAATGTTTGAGTTAAAAAATGAGCGTGTGCGTGTGTGTGTGCGCGTGTGTGCAGATAAAAAGATGTAAACAGATGGAAAGACAGGAAAGGGTCAGGGAGAACAGACAGAGCACCAAGTCCCTTCATATCACATGAATTACAAATCAAGCAAGCAGCAAACAAAAAAGAGCAAAAAACATATATGGGTCGTTCACAGAAAAATGGTTACAAATGACCAATAAGGAAGGACAGGTGCTCCTTCTCTCTCAAAATTGGAGAAATACCGAACAAGATGACAGTAAGACACTGTTTTTTCACCCACTGCTTATACGCAACATCTCTAGCTAGCAAAGCTCTGGAAAATAGCCTGGGGATGGCTCTGAACGGCAGTGTGTAGAGAGCTATCAAAATCCCAAAGGCTCGCACCCTTTGACCTGACAACAGCTCCAGGTGCACAGTGACATAAGTAGGAAGATATGTTTTGGAGCGTTTTTGTGGGTTTTTTTGTTAGAGGGAAAACAACTCCAGAGAAAGGCCGGGAATGCCACTAACAGGGGCCTGATGATGCTGTTGACAGGGTGGCGCTGCTGCAGCTGTTGCAGTGAATGGGGCACCTCTGGGGGTGCGGATGCGCACAGCCTCCCCGGCACACTGCTCCGCGGTGCCCAGTGCACACGGGTTCTGGGCACATTGATAACAGGGCCTAAGTCATATGTGTCCGCAGGGAAACTCCTGAAAGACTACACAAGCCTCTGATGCTGGCTAATTCTTAAAAATGAAACCAAAGCAAAAAGACTCTATTTTTACGGTACATCCCATTTGAATATTTTACCGAGTACATTAGAACTTCCCATGAAAGAGACAAAACCATGTAGTGCTGGTGCAGGAACAAAGAGAAAAGCAACAGAAAAGGAAAAGCAAGAAACAGACCGAGGCAGACTGGGGTATTACGTGGTGAGAGGGGCTTCTCAGGGCGGCGGGGGAGGAGGAGCCGATCAGAACAACAGGCCAGAGATTTGAAAATATTAAGGTAGGCCCGCTTCTCACACACTTCCTGAAATTAAATTCCATCTGCATTAAAATTTTTAAGAAGTGTGGGGGGGGAATGTCCATGAGTGTGCTAGAAAAAAATACTACTTTCTTTTGTTAGCAAGGGCCTTTTGTAAGTGTGACCTCAAAAGGTAGAAGTTGTAAAGGTAGAGATTGGTTAAACTCTCTATAAAAATAGAGTTACAAACACACAATCAGAATTATAAAACATCATAAAGAATTAGAACAACCTGTTACCCATGATCGGGACCCTTCTCTAAGAACTGTCTGAACCCCAGAGCACGTCCGTGCAGATCTGCATCCTGGGGTGACCCTGCTCGGCCACAGCTTTTTGGACCAGCGAGCACTATGCAGAACAGGACGTGGGTGGGTATCTCCCACTTACAGTGATGATTTTCTACTTAACAGCTGCTAAAGAACACAGGCAAGTCTGTAGAGTTTAAAAAAAAAAGTATGAAGCAAACCCAGGAAAGGGGGCAGAGGGTGTATAAGACATGACAGGGTCCCAGAGGCGGGACGATCAGCTCAACAGCTGATTTTCCAGTTCTGAGGTGGGGCTGCTCTGAGATGCCCCATATCCTTCTAAAATGTCCTTTTTCATAAGCGAGTATGAGTGGTTTCTATTCCTACAACAGGACAGCCCTGGCCCATCCACACCCACTGCCCTAAAACTGCCAACGCCAGCGCTGAGGCTATTAGATCCACATCTGGAATGTTCTGTGAACATGCTGAACTGTGGCTTCCTAACATGCCCCAAGTAGGTCTCCCACAGCCTCTGCGTGGAAAAATCTCACGCCCGGCTGCTCAGAAGCTTCTCTTCCCAGGAAGCGGCATTTTCCACTCACACCTCACCTTCCTGATGTGTTTCCTGAGAAACTCAGCCTTCGGGAACTTCACTCGCTCTGCACTGCTAATCCATATTTAGAAGACTTTCCAGTAAAAGGTGTGACTTTCCGTTTAGAAATAATGCTCAAAATCCCAAAGAGTGTTGCTTTTCACACGATGGAGGGAAGCTGTCGGAAAGAGCTATGGTTATTTTGGGAAATACGAATAAGTAATCATCTCTCTGAGGTGCAGCCACAGAGGCTCTTCCAAGCTGCTGGGTTCCGGGGAAGGCCACAGTCCCCAGTCACAAAGGGCCCCAGCGGCTCCTTCAGGCACACAGAAGAAGTCTTTATCATGAACCAACACTGCAAAAAATGTATAGAAATTCTGAGCAAAAGAAGCTATTCTCAAACATCAAAAAATGGCATTCAGGACAGAGGCGACCACACAAAATGGAGACGAAATGGACACATTTGGGGGCTGAATGAAATTAGATTCCTTGGCAAATCTCATAAGCAAATTTGCAAAACCTCTGCAAAGAGGCGTGAAAGACTTATTCATGCAGGGAACTGGTGGAATGCTATGAGCAGAGGCAGCCTTCACGGTGGCCTTCAAGGTGGACCTCCCTCACCTGAGAGTCCGTCAGCATCACCTAGGGGACTGGTGAAAGCAGAGCACAGAGCCCAGCCCCAGGGTTTCTGTTTCTCAGATCTGGGAGGCCTGAGAAACTGCCTTTCCAACAAGTTCCCAGGTGATGTTGACGCCGCTGTCCCAGAACCCCACTTTGAGAACCACAGGCCTAGAGGAAGACAAGGAAGGGCAGACTTCTCTGCAACAGCTCACCCTGTCTCCAGGTATTGGCGGTGGAGCTATTAAATTTTTTTTTAAAGGCACAACAATTAAAACAACCCACAAATTCCTCCTGACTTGAAAGCATCCGCTGCTTATGTCATTTCCTCCAGACAGGTGGCGCTGCTGAAAACCACAGCGAATACTTAAGCTGACCAGAGAGGAGCAGAAAAAGCAAAGTGAACCGAACAGGGCAGATGCGCTGAGAGCAAAGAAGAGGCCCACCAGGACCACAGCTATCCAGGTTGTCACAGAACCCTCCCGAGGGTCCCATCCCAGCTCCAAAGCCTGCCAGCTAAGACGATTCTGCATTTGCACATCTGGTATAAGAATTCACCTTTGGTGTGCAAGAGGTGAGCCAGCCGGTGGGGATGCGGTGTCCAAAAGTGCCGCATACTCCCTGACACTGTCTGCTCTTCCCCAAGGCTTTGCCCTGCTGTTCCCTCAGTACCCTTTTCTGTAGTGTCCTCACTGACACACAGCAGCAGAAAGCAAGCAAGTCTTTATCTGGGGGGGAAGAAGGAAGGGAGGGGGTCTCCCTGGCTCCCAGCCTGATACATTGCTCCTTCCTCGACAGAGATCACGTGACCCAGAATCCTTGGTGTCCCTCACACCATATGAAAACGACCAAGGTCCTTTCAGGCTCGGGTTTATGCATCTCGGCCCTGGAAGAAACCGCAGAACACAAGGCCTCTTCCTCAGAGGAGCAGAAGAGGGTCGGATGTTATGCTGGGGAAAGGAAAGCAAGAGGACAGAGAGGAGCTGGGCCCTGTCTGCATGGCAATCTGTCCCTCGAGGGAAATACAGAGCTTGAAGGGCTTTCAAGACCAGCCCAATGCCCTCTTTTAGAGACAGGGAATCAAGACTTCAGGTGCTGGGGATGCACAAAGGGACTGACAGAAGAGCAGAGCTGTGGGCATCACCTTCTGCCAAGTTGTCCCTGGGACACTCAAGAGCAGTCAAGAGAAGGATCAGAGATCTGAAAATCAACTGCTTTGTGGGTCTCTTTTCTAAGCTTGAATAAAAGCTCCTCTGCACTTCTTTCTACGGGGACCATAAAATTCTGGGGCCCAGCCAGAGCCCATCCCCCACATTCGCTGATAGACTGACAACACAGCTACCTGACCCTCACGCCAGGTGCCAGAGATGTAGGTGACAGACTGCACCTCTCCAGGGCATTGCAGAGGACACAGTACCACTTGCTAGGCTTAGCAGTGTCCACAGAAACCACCAGTGCCACATTATGCTGGGGCATGGGAGGTGTACTGGTTTTCTGGGGCTGCCCCAAAACATCACAAACTAGGTAGGTAGCTTAAACACAAAAGTAGATTGTGTCACAGTTTCGGAAGCTAGAAGCCTGAGATGAAGGTGCTGGCAGGTGGTCCCTCCCAAAGGACCTGAGGGAGAATCTGTCCCAGGCCTCTCTCTCCCAGTTCCTCGGAGTTCTGTGGCTCACAGACAGCTTTCTCCCTGTGTCTTCACACTGTCTTCCCTCTGTGTCCAAATTCCCTTTTGCAAGGACTCCACATATTGCCAGGGCCCATCACGCTCCAGGACGACCTCATCTTAACTTGGTCATCTGCAAAAACCCTATATACAAGGTCACATCACAGGTACTGGGGGTGAGGACTTCAACATCTCTGGTGGGAGGGGGCACAATTCAACCCATATCAGGAAGCAAAAGACTGAGCTGGGTGGGGCATTAGGAGGCCAGGATGGAGGTCGAGCTAACACATGGAGTTGATTTGGGGGCAAGAAAGTCTAGATCAGCAAGAGGCAGAAGCACCAAGGGATTCAGCAGCGGAAGGTCTGGGTCCATGGCAGGGCCCAGAGGGGCAGCAAGGAGACCAACCGTCAGGGACCAAAGGCATCCAGGGACCAGATGGCCCCCAGGCAGAGCACACGTATATGGTCAGGCTGCTGGTGAAAATAAAGAAAATTTCCTGTACCTGTTGGAACACCCTTTGCTCTGACCTCCCACCCCAAGAGCCCTCAGTCACCAGGAGGACCCCCTCACTAGGTCCCCACAATAGCCACTGAAGGGTTAATGCCTGGGGTAAGGGGAAGGACCCCCCTCTAGCATATTTTCCCCACAGTCCATCCCTGTGCTAGACCACTCAGTAACTTCCTCCACTCTCCCCAGTTCCAGGAGCCATTTCTTCTCGGGCTGAGGGTATCTTTGGGCACTGACAGCTAAGCAGTTTCCACAGCTGGCAAGAGGGCAGGAGCTTCATTCAACAGGAATGTCCAGGGGGCCCGCTGTGTGCCCAGGGCCAAGCTTCTGATCTGCCCAGGGACAGCAGGACCCTTCAGAGCGGGGTCTCGGTGGCCCTGTGCACAGCCCAGCACCCAGCAGTCAGCAACCAGGGAGTGGCGCGCAGTAAACAGGCGTCTTGCATGACTAACACCTCACCCCGCTCTCCTCCCACGCCTCTTGGATGAGTATTGCCTACTCGGGAACCCAACTGGGACTGAAATAACAAAAAAGCTGTTACCCTGCTCCATGATCTGCCTTCAATAATAAAGATCTCATAATCAGGGAATCGTGCCAGCTTTACATATGGAGGCAAATTCCCAAACAGTGGGGGGTGAAGAGCATGTTGGTGTTATAACTCCTGGTTTCATAGAATTTCAGAGCCGGAGGGCGCTTCAGAGTCAGGCAGAAAAGAAAACTGACTCCAACCCACAAGGAGAGTCCCACCTAACAGCCTCCTCTCCACTGCAGGGGGTACTCAGTCTTCGAGGACCTGTAGCCGTTTGCACGGTGCTTGCCCACACCACCCCTGCAGGGAGCCATTCAAGGGGATAATCAGAGCTGGGCTTTTAGCAGACACTTGTTGCTTGATAACCAAGTCACCTGTCCTTGCCCATTCACTTATCAGAATGTAACCTACAGGTAATTTCCATTTTGCTAGGAGTTCCACTGACTCCATGGAACCTACCCCGTTAGGCGCTACACTGGTTATTCCTGCTGTGGCCGTATGTGCCCATGGCCCCTGCTCACCAACACAAACACAGGCCTCACGTAAGCCCCAGAGAGGCCAGGCTTCCTGCATTTCGAAGCTGCAGGAATAAGGCAGAGCATGGGATGAGTCTGAAGGTCCTTCTCTTGAAGCTGATGCTTCAGAACTGTTGACCAATGTCAGCCATTTCTCCTCAGATCTTTCATTCTCTTCCCTGGTCCCATTTCATAATCTCCAATTTTCAAGTGCATTGACAAAATATCTTTCTGACTCTGTGTGTCTCATGCCAATTCTCCCCTGCAACACTTGGTGCAAATCCACGAAGCTCTGTTTGAACACAAGTCAAAGTTAATACCCTCAAGAACTGGACACATAAAATGCATGCGAAGCCAACTGTATGTAAGGAAAACTGGGGGTAGTGGCAACCTTCTCAGCTCCACCCAGTTGTGTTCAGGCAGGTAGGTGTGTCCAGTGTGGCCACGCCTCCTGATTTTTCAAGAGAAGACAAGTATCATTTAGGAAAACCTCCGAATTTTTCAACGTTGGCAACTGACTGAACATTTTCAAACTCTGTGTACACAGAATAAAGTGCTTCTGTGGACGGCCTCTGACTCAAGACCACCTAGCATGTGACATCTACTATACTTTATCTTTGCAGGACAGCTCACAGGACCTGGAGGTCCTGACCATTACACCTGCCACCACACAAGGGCCCTATAGTGCTGCTTCCCTAGAAATTCAGTCACCTTTTAAAAAGAGTTCAAACCAAGCAAATGTCATTCCTTATGGGCACACAACTCACAGTCATCTTATACCTTTTTTGGCTTTTTAAAATATATATATATCTTTATTGATTTCAGAGAAGGAGGGAGAGGGAGAGAGAGAGAGATAGAAACATCAATGATGAGAGTCATTGATCGGCTGCCTCCTGCACGCCCCCCCACAGGGAAATGTGCCCTGACCAGGAATCAAACCGCGATCTCTGGGATCCTAGGTCAATGCTCAACTGCTGAGCCATGCCCAGCAGGGCTACCTTTTTTGGCTTTTAATTAATAAATACTGGTCAATCTAATGACTGGCAGAGATCCTGCCACGTGATACAAGTTAGCTCAGTACACTCAGATCTCTCTGGAATCTGGTAGGCCATGGGGTTCTGCAGGGTGACGAATGGTGAGAGGACAGTGACTATCCACTGGCACACAATTCCTAACCAAGCAGAGGCAAAAGTCTCTGGAGAAGAGAAAAATGA
The DNA here is from genome assembly GCF_054644295.1 of Miniopterus natalensis. Classification (NCBI taxonomy): domain Eukaryota; kingdom Metazoa; phylum Chordata; class Mammalia; order Chiroptera; family Miniopteridae; genus Miniopterus; species Miniopterus natalensis. Next base: position 8,311,816 of record NC_142097.1, on the reverse strand, counting down.
GGGAAGCAACTTGACAACTCCGCCTCCAAAGCCTGAATTGTCCCACTGGACTCTGAGTGGCTCGGGCAGGGACGGTGCTCCTTTGGTCCAGATGTGAGGGTAGGAAAACAAAAATAGTATAACCCCCAAATTCTCTGACTTGGCCTTTGCCGGAAACAAAGTTGAAACCAGAGTCCACAGGTGTTTTTAAAACAGCAAAAATGCTGAGATAAAAAATAAAAAGTGCTGTTTATTCTTATCTGTGTAATAGGATGTAGTGGTAGGTCTTAGGATTTCAACCTGCCGCTACATCCTATTACACAGGTAAGAATGAACACTAGAAACTACAGCCGGCTCTCAGATCTGCAAGTTCGCATCCGTGCACTCAATCCACCATGGGCTGAAAATATTTTTTTAAGTTATGTTGCTGCTGACATGTACTCCATCATTAGGCCTATAATGGCTGCGTCTCTACTGAACATGTACAAACCACCTTCCCTGTCCTTATTACCTAAACAACACAGTATGGCAACTATTTACACAGCACTTTCATCATATTAGGGATGGTAAGTAATCTAGAGATAGGACTAGGGTCTCAAGGTCTGGCGATTCTTACTAAATGCTAGTCTTACTAATGTTAGAAGGTAGCGCAGTATTTTGCAGATGCAGCTGTAACCTCATGAGCCTGATAGGAACCCAACTGATAAGTTGATTCAACTGCAAAGAAGAAATCAACACCTAATTAACCAAATAGTGTGTCTAAGCAATGGCTAAGCCTCTGGTTCAGGAGCCAGAGCTTCGGGTGTGAATTCCGTCTCCTTTACTTGCTGCAAGGAAATTAACTACCTAACAGCAACCACGTCTAGGTTTTGAAGAGAGCACCCCAAGAGGGGAACCCCTTGAGTTCAGTAACAAGATGATTTAAAGTATATGGGAGAATGTGCATAGGTTATATGCAAACACTATGCCATTTTATATAAGGCACTTGAGCATCTGCTGATTTTGGTATCCACAGGGGTCCTGGAACCAATCCCCTGCAGATGCCAAGGGATGACTATATGCACAAGTCAGCGACCCTGACAATACTTAAGAATATAAACATTTGTCAGGTGAAGTGCCTTTCTTGTCAGCTTTACACTCATTCTGTATCTTGTCAGCATAAAATCGAGTTATTTGTCTTCATGTAGCTCTTCCATGAGTCTACTTTAACCATAATAGTTTATGGTTATGTAGCCTTTAATCTTGAGACTATAAGGCAGATTTACTTGTTTGAAGACAATTGTATTTTCTCATGGTATTTCCGTAAGAGAAAATTGGGTTTAAGTTAACTCTTCAACTTCATAAAAAATGATCCATCGACTATGCCTTCATCAATCTTGTTACTAAGTCTTCTTGCCAAGTTATAAATTGGTGATGACTACTAGAAAACACTTAAAAATATAAAGCAGACATTTTTACTCTTTTTAAATAGCAGATCCCGATTCAGTAGGTCTATGGTGGGACCCATGTATTGGTGTGTTTTTTTTAACAGACTCTTTGGGTGCTTCTGATGTCACCAAAGTTTGGGGACTGAGCAGAAGGAATCTCCAAATGAGGTGTCTAAGGAACTGTTTCTAAATGACACCGAGAAGGTCACCAACTTGTCAAAGTCCCCAGTATGCCTGTTTTTATTAAGAATTTTAATGTGATGTAATTCATATACCATAAAATTCACTCTCTAAAAGCACACAATACAGTGACTTTTAGTATATTTCACAGACTCATGCAACTATCACCACTACCTAATTTGAGAACATTTTTATTACCTCAAAAAGAAACCCCCTACCTGTCAACAGTCACTCTCATTCCCCACTTCCCCAGTCCCTGGAAACTACTTACCTACTTTCTGAGTCCATGGATATGCCTGTTCTAGGAATTTCATGTAAATGGAATCATATAATAGGTGGCGTTTGTGCCTGGCTTCTTTCACTTAGTGTGATGTTTTCAAGGTTCACCCACGTTGTAGCATGTGTCGGAGCTCCACTCCTTTCTATGGCTGAATAATATCCCATTATAGGGATGAACTACATTTTGTTTTCCTGTCACCAGCTGATAGACATTTAGGTTGTTTCTGGCCATTATGAATAATGTTGCCATGAACATTCGTATATAGGTTTTTGTGTGCACGTATGTTTTCAGTTCTCTTGGGTATATATCTAGGAGTAGAATTTCTGAGTCACATTCCACATTCTCTTTGTTTCACTTCCATATCTGAACCATTTGCTGCTTATCAGTGACTCTACACAACAGCCGAAGAGGAAAGTTCTTACATTGTTTACCAAAAGCAGTCTTTTTCAAAGTAACTCAACTTTCTAGAACACAGCAAACAATAAAATGCTTTCTGTCCTTGTCTTTTGACTTTTATGGGTCCTCAACTTACTGGCGGTGTGAGTGACTCTCTAACCCACTTGGCATCTGCCAAGATTCCAAGAGATTATGGGTCTTAAAAACTGGTGAGAAATGGGGGATGTGTTGTACACTCAAGCATTAACTTAACACTACAAATTAAAGTGGAATCTCTGGAAGAAAACACAAAACCCAAACAGAAGAGATTAATAGTAAGCTCTACGGTCTAACAGCCTTCCACTAAGAGTCCATTAGAGAAAAAAAATAAAGCCAAAATAAGAAAAGTTCACACACACACTAATTCAATCAACCAAATGTGCCAAATGAAAGAATCTTTTTAGCCTCACATTTGTTCAACACAGATGGACAGAAGAAAATAAATTGATGTTTTTTGGGTGTAGAAGTTTCTCAGGGCAACTTTTATTTACAGAATTATCAGGGCTGCTCTATCCCAGGAGTTAGAAAAGTACCCAATTATTTGTAACAAAGAAAGGCTCAAAGAAGCTTTTGAAAGTGTTCTACTGGAAAACTTATCCAGAAACTCACATTAGCTCCTGGTATAATAAAGTGAAATGGGAATCTACTCATTTAAAGAAAAATTAAACCAAGAAATCAAGAAAACAACCAACTATTTGGAAACAAATCTAAAAGCTCAAATCCTGGTTTAATCCTCTAAGTTTCACTCACAAACATAATAAAACATTTACATGTATGGATTCTTTGTCAAAAGAGCTTAAAAATAATTCTTAGCTCTCCTGGGTTTTAGCTGACACTCTAACAAGATAGTTAAGTTTCTCTTAAAAATAAATGTTATTTCAGATCATTTTTTCTCCTAATCTATGAACTCAGCTGTCCTACTGCTAAGTAAGTCACCACCCCCCATGCCTATCTTCCTAAATACTGAGGCAAAAAAAATCAAAGATTAGAAGCCTGGGGACCTAGGCCTACCCAGGCATATGAATGGCCAGGTGACTAAGTAAGTCTTTACCACATGGGGGGACTCCATTTCCTCATGTGTAAAAAGAATTGTTCTATTTGTTAGACCAGGGATCATCAAACTTTTTCTTTCAAGAGCCAGATAGTAAATATTTTTGGCTTTGTGAGTCACGTGGTCTCTACTCAACTCTGCCATCCTCATGCAAAAGCAACCTTAAACTGTATATAAACACAAGAACACGCTGTGTTCCAATAAACATTTATTTACAAAAATAGGCTACAAGCTGCATTTGGCCCATGGGCTGTACCCTGCCAACTCTGTTAGCTGATTAAGTCATTGGCTGCTGAAACCCTATGAGCAATGGAGTAAGTCATCAGGTCTGACACTGGAGAGGGGTGTACACCGCAGCGTGCAGTTCTACAGGAGTCTCTGCATGAGGATGCAGGCTCTGGGCTCTTCCTCATATTTCCACCAACCGTCTCCTCCTGTTTTGGTTGACGCCTCACCCGCTCTCCTCCACTGACCTTCACCATGACCTTGGATGAAACATCACTATGTGGGGGTGGAGTCAGGCTTTCTGATAGATTGCTGGGGTCAGATGATTCAATGCAAAAGTATGGGGAAAGAGATCTGCAAGGGGAGAAGCCTGGCCAATGGGAAATAAGAGGTGAGAGGGAGGCAAGCACATTAAACACCTCTGCTCTCTCCTGGACTACTCCACCCTTTCCGAGAAGTGAACACACTTGCTGAGTGACCCACTGGGTCTCTGCAGTTCACTATCTACACTAGCCAGCAGGCTGGCATCTCCCTTTGTCTCCCCTCTCTCACCCAGTCTCACTGCTCTGGGCACATACCTCCCAAATAAGAAGTTAACACTTAATCCTTGCCTTGGGTCTGCTTTCTGAGAAAGAGAGCTATGGCATCCCCCTCAAGTGACCTTCTTTCTTCAGAAATGAAAGGCATAGATAAAATAAATACAACTATTGGACTGAAAGTGTACAATGATTAACACATAAGAGGTAAATTAGTGATTCATATATTAAGCAAAACTAATCTTGGCCTTTATTACTGGCTTGTAATAGCCCTTCAATGTCCAAATGGTAAAATCTATCCTAAACAATGTCCAACAGCATTTCTCCAAAAAGAAGACCTGAATACCTGTAACCATATCACTGTTGAGTGATTAAATGTGCATATCTGGCCTTCCAATTATAAATGGAACAAATAACATTGTGCTATATCTCTTGCAGTGCAATTACCTGTTGTTCAAATAAGAGGTCTCCCCTTAACACCAGTTCAGGTCCCTGGACAGGCCAGGCTATATTGATCATAGTTCACCATCCAAGAACTAAACATATCCGAATTTTTGGCAATAGAGTCGACTTTTGGTGAGAATAAAGCATTTTCTGAACTAGAATGGGATAAGCAACTTCCTGATAGCAAAAACCCCGTAAGGGTTTGGGGGCCTGAGCTCAGGGCCACCCTATATGCCCAAGCACTCCAAAGAGCCAAAAACATGGAGCAGTAAGGGGAGATGGGGACTTCCCAAAGTCTCATAAAAAGCATGCTTTGATGGCCTTACTGAAAACAAGAACCTTATTACGTTAACTTACCCACTGAAACTTCCTGTTAGCCATCTGGCCCAACACTGTTTATTAAATAATCGATGCTTTCCCCATTTAAACTATCACCCCTACCATGAATCTGACCCATATTTCAGCCAGTCTCTGGCTGCCCTTTCCTAACAGTCTTTGTTCCCGTGCCTTTCCTGACATGGCCCTCTCGTGGATTCCTGGATCCTGCGTACCTGACAATTCTTTCAGTCTCCTTTGCCCCTCCCTTGAAGGCTGCTTTGCAGGGCTCTCCGGGAGGCTTGCCCTGGGTGATCTGCCTTCTCATGACTTCACCTCTCTGAGGATGAAATGCAAATTCTGGGTTGCCACCTGTGGTCGTGCAGGCTGGTCACTGCACAACAGTGTCAGGCCAAACGGACATATAGGGATGAAATCCATTCTGCTCTCTGCCTGCCAAGCCACACACCCACAGAGCTCCCCAGATTCCTCTCTCCAGCCCAGGTGTCCCCTGAGTCACAGGCCCATCCATCCAAACCTATGCTAGCTAGCTGTCCCTCCCGGAATGTCCCCCAAGGAACCACACACTCGCCAGGGACTCCCCTCCCTTCTTCCACGGCCCTCCGCCCTCACATCCCTCACGCTCACTGCCCGACTGCTGCACGCAAGGCAGAGAGCTTGGAGGGACACAAGGCAGAGAGCTTGGAGGGACACAAGGCACAGAGCTTGGAGGGACACAAGGCACAGAGCTTGGAGGGACACAAGGCAGAGAGTTTGGAGGGACACAAGGCAGAGAGCTTGGAGGGACACAAGGCACAGAGCTTGGAGGGACACAAGGCACAGAGCTTGGAGGGACACAAGGCACAGAGCTTGGAGGGACACAAGGCACAGAGCTTGGAGGGACACAAGGCAGAGAGCTTGGAGGGACCCGAGCACTCTTCGTGCCCTGCCCTGAAACAGCCTGTCTGGCAGATTCTCCCTCCTCCCCGGCCACAGCTGTCCCCATTGCTGACCCCATTACTTCTCTTCTCATTTAGTCCGCCAGGCTCGTGCTGGCTGTCTCAAACCCTTCCCACTGCTGCCCAAGCAATCAGATCATGTCTTGCCGCCGCACTGTATCCTACCGCAGCTCCCCACTGCCCACAGGGCCAGGCCCCAACTCCTCAAAGTGCCCAGGGGGCCTTTACTGGGTCAGGCCCCTAACCCCCTCTCTTACTTTTCAGTTCCTTACCAAATACATCAGCCTCCTTGCTGCCTTGCCCTTGCTAATGCAGAGACCTCAGCAAGGAATCCCTGAGTCAAGCGTCCCCTCTTGGAAGGCTTATCTGATACCCAGATAAAGTTGATGACTCCCTTCCTTGAGCCCCCAGATTTCTGTGCGAACACCCACAACGCTTGTTGGTGTCTGTATTTCTCTGATTCCATTAGGACTTGGGTCTTTGAAGGCAGAGATGGCCTCCCTTTGGATTGTGTATCCCCACTGTCCAGCCGAGCACCAGGACAATCCCCATCCATAAAATCCTGAGTGGATTTGAAAATAAGCAGGTTAGCCAGAGCAAGGTAATACAAATGTAAATTGGACTTTAAACTAGTTATTTCTGTATGTGGTACAAACACAGGGACAGAATGCCTATTGTGCCCAAGCACAATCCCTCCAAGCATGACTCTTTGCTATCAGGAAGGCACTTCCCATTGGCAACCCTTTCCTCATCCTTCCCATCTGAGCTGAAGGGTACTTCCTCCTCCAGGAAGCCTCCCCTGACCTCCCAGGGTCTCACATGAACTTGCTCTCAAAACACCCTGGGCTTCTCCTTCACAGCCCTGCCCAGAATTATAATCAAATACATATTCATTTAAATCCTGTTTCCACTATAAGGAATAGCACTTTGAGGGCAGGGACTGATTCCTTTGTATCATTATATCCCGAGCATTCAACACTTTGCCGGGAAGATATTTGAGGCTCATAAGTGTCTGCTGAATGAACAATTCAATCAAACAAACAGATAAAGAACTAATTAAACAACAAATGAATAAAACTGGCATGTGTCTAGAATGCAAGACCAAGGTGCCAGGCTTACCCTGAACACATTAGAGTAGGGCAAAGAAGAGAGCCGGGCCAGTCCTACTGCAGATGACAGTGAGGCCAGAGCAGGGTCAGCAGCCAGCAGGGGTACAGGCCTACCCCAGGCCACCCTGTTATCATACAGCCCATGGCTCCTAAACTAACATCACCTTTTACATTGTTAAATGGTTGAAAAAGAAGACTGTTCCATGACATGCAAAAGTTATTTGAAATTCACATTTCAGTGTCATAAATAAAGCTTTATTGGCACATAGCTACACCCACTGGTTTATGTACTGTCCATAACTGCTTTCGCCTGAGAGTGGTAGAGTTGAATGGCTCTGACAGAAAACATATGAGCCCCAAGGTCTAAAAGGTTTAGTACCTGCCTTTTACAGAAAAAGTTTGCTGAACCCTTGCCTAGAGTCTCTTGAGATCGCTATGTCCCAGGACTCACAAAAGTCCTGACCCTGTGGTATATGCTGAAATCTGGGCCTCAGAAAGAAAGCTGCCAGACACTGTGTTATTGTAAAATGGGACTTAAATACCCTAAATAAAGAGGGGCTAGTTAAACTAATATCATACACTAACGATGGACTACTACACAGCTGTTTTTAAAAATGGGTTAGGCTGAACTGTACAAGTATAGAAAGACGTTCATAGTACATCGTAAAAGCAATTTCTAAAACAACACAGACAACTGTTCCAATTTAGTAGAAAGAATAATTGTATATACGTTTAGAAGGTGAGAAAATATGAGTATCTTGGAAAATGTGTGATAAATAGCTCTAGGGCATTGGACCAGGGATTTAAATTTTTTATTTTAAATACTTTTGCACTCAGTGAATTTTTTACTGAGAGTATGCTATTCTCTAATTTAAAACACACACACACAAATGCTGATTTTAGAAAGCAACTTGTACCCCCAGCATGGGTCCCAATTCTTGATGATCTCAGGGTCATATGGTCCAGTTTCTGCATTTGGGGGAGCTGCCCATAAACCACTTTGCTCTGAAACTTCAAAGTCTGATAACACTGCAAAGCTGCTCATATGTTTGTTTTGAGGAAGCTTAAGATTAGAATGGTCAGAAATAGTCCTACTTCCCTTTTCCTAGAAACCCTGGGTACCTATTCAACTAGAACACCCCTCCCGAGCGCGGGGAAGGCCACGTTGCCAGGGGATATGAATAAACTAACCGCCTGAGCGGCAGTTGCCAGCTGCTTTCTTTGCCACTCCCTCTAAACACAGCTGGCTCTCCAGCCACCAGGACCCCTCCGAGTGCGGGCTCATAATCATCAGCCCTATTAATGGTCCCGTGGGTGGGACGAGGTAGCAATAAGGCGAGGGAAATGAGAGGCCAAGCCTGAGCCCACAGGTAGATTCCCGGTTCTGCCTTGGCACACACGCCCGTGATTCCTACCAAACCTAAGTTTCTGCGTTTCTAACCTTTGTTCTCCTGTGGCAGTTTCCCTGGAGAGTCCTGGGGATCAAGAGGCAGAGTGTTAGCGGGTTCTACTCTGCCCTGCCGAAGACCGCAGGCCTGCAATGCCTCTCTGCTCACCTTGTCGTAACCTGCCACCCCTCCTTCACCCTGCAGTCAATATCCTGGGACCCTGGAGTCACCGTGAAGGCCCAGGAAGTCCATAATAACCGGGCATGGAGGCCCAGTCCTACTTCAACTCAGAAATGCACACAGAACCTGTGTTATCTGCTAGAATAAATCCTTAAGTCGCCCCAGCATTCCCCAAAGAACACGCCAGGCAGTGAGATCATTCAGGTACGAGCAAGATGTGTGGGCAGGTTAGCAAAGCTTCACACCTGCAATGCCTGTTTGGGAACTTCTGCGTCATTTAGTGCATCCAAACCCCAGGACAGCGTAGCATGCACAGTGCAACCTGCTCAACTAGATTTAAGCTAGCTGTTGACCACAGCCCCTTTCTCGAGCCCAACGTGGCAAACACGGTTCCACACCAGGAGGCTGGGTTCAGGAAACACGCCTGAGGGGCCGTGAGGGTCCGAGGATGACCCTAACCTTGAAGGGCAGGCTTCGAGATCCAGGCTCAGACCCCTGCCACCCAGCACTGTGGAGAAAGCAGCCTCTGAGGTCGATTTCTGAAGAAAAAGTCTAAAAGCCAGGAGGCAGAGGAGGGGGGGGAAACCCCAGGACAGAAGCCCAGGCTGGCACAGGACGCTGCCCGGGTGGGACTCACCGTTGGTGCTCGTGTTGACATAGTAGCGCCGGCCCTGGGGAGACAAGTAGCTCTGCCAGCCAGGTGGCAGCACCACACTCTGGCTTTCCTCTCCGGGCGGAGGGGGCACCATTCCAGGCTTCTGTTGAGGAGAGAAAAGGTCACACACGTTTGGCATTTTTGCAGCTCTTTTTCAACCAGGAAGTCAGAGGCAGCTGAAGCCACCCTGGGACTGCCCACCGTCGGCGGTGCGGACCAGAGCCTCCCTGAGGGGGGCCAGAGGCCACACTTGTGTAATTTGGGAGGTTGTCTGAGCGTAAAGTGTGAGGAGGGCCTGCTTTTTCAGAACCACTGCAGAAGGGGCATGTTTCCCTCGAGGACAGAGGGAAGTGGCAGCCAGTTAACAGAGCTGGGCAGTCTCCTCTGTTAGTCCTTAGAAAGCCACTTACAGGGATGCTGAGCTTTAGGGGGGTGCACTCAGCACCCCCCCACTGTGGAATCTGCAGCCTGAAATCCCAGGGACCACCAAGCACAGCGGCAGACGAGGCCCAGGGCCAGCCGGAGGAAACTACCAGAAGTAATTAATGCAAGTCTCAGCAGAGCGAGCCATAAAACCTTCTATAATAATGCCCAGAATCGAAGAGCAAGGGTTTTTTTTTCCAAGTGTCCAAGTCACCATGGCAAAGAGAACTGAAAGTCTGACGACAGAGATGGCTCTTTCATCACGTGCACTTACATGCAGCTTAATTCTTTTAACCATGTGCACAGACTTTTCATTTTTTAAAAATCAGAGAAAAACAGAACATACAGAAACTAAGTAGAGATGCAGATGCTAAACGGGTAGTTTCTGGTGGTAGGATTATGGGCAGTTTGTCTTCCCTTCTTTTTACTTAACTCTTCCATCTAAATTTTCTTTAATAAACACAAAAATAAAAGCTGTTAGTTAAAGAACATTTAAATATAAGAAAAGAGGGTCCAAATTAGCTCACAATTTCTGTGCCTTGTGGAGAAAGTAAACTAACTAAAGACAGGATTCTAGCCACAGCAGACAGGAGCCATGACGTTCTCAGTGAGGCCGGGCCCTGTTCAGAAACATTAGAACTAATCAGCCCCTGAATGTCATCAGCTTCCCCAGCCATGCCTAAGAGGCAGGTTTGGGTCACTGACGACCACGGCTTAAGATAACAGGTGGAGTGTGAGCAGCGGGGACCTGGCTCCTGAACTGCTCTGCTTTCTGCAGACTGACACCCCGTGTGCTTCTGATGCCTGTGGAGCCCGGGTGCCCGCAGCAGGATCGGATCAACCCGAGCTGCTCCGGGCACTTCCAGTACACACGGCCTCCCCGCGGCCCTCGGTGTATGTTTCATTATGGAGTTTCACGACTTAATTAAAACCCTTCCCCTATGCCCTGAACGCTTCTGTCTCCCACACCCGTTAACCTGCAGTGCCTCTTTGATTCCGTATGAAAGAGCTGGAAATCTGAGACAACACATTAAATATCCCACATTGTAGGAAATACACATTTTGGCCGAGTAGGGTGGGGAGTCAAGTCAGGGGGTTTGACTGAAGAAGGAAACAGCCTGGAACCAGGCTGCCTCCGCCTGAGTCACAGCATCTAAGATGGGAAGGCCCGACCAGTGCTTGGGGAATAACCTGGGAGGAAACGGGACATTGTGAAAGGCATTAAGCAAGGGCCAGAGACTGACGTGGCCAGAACGAGGTTGCAGAGGAGAGAGGGACCCAGCAGCACAGGGAACGCGGCCCTCCAGCCTGGGGCTCAGTCCTCGCTGAGCCGCTTAGCAGCCCATGACCCGGGGAAAGGACACAGCCCGCCATCTGACCGTGCCGCATCTATAAAACACAGGGTCATTTTGGCCCAGTTGTGGAGCACACTGTGGAGACTAACAGTAAGAAACTCAGCCCCTAGGAAAGCGCCTGTCACCAAGAATGCTCAAGAAATAGGGGTTTCCTGGCCGGGTCAGGGTGGCTCAGTCGGCTGAGCATGGTCCATCCTGTGCACTGAAAGGTTGCAGGTTTGATTCCCAGTCAGGACACATGCCTGGGTTGTGGGCTCAGTCTCCAGTAGGGGGCGTGCAGGAGGCAGCTGATAGATGTTTCCCTCTCACGTGGATGCTTCTCTCTCTCTCCCTCTCTCTTCCTCTCTCTCTAAAGATCAATAAAAAGATTTCAAATAAAGAAACAGGGGATTTTAGTGGAAGGGGGTGCCCTCTAGGTGCTGAGTGAGACCTCTGCCTACGGTGGGGTGAAGTTCACCCAACCTCACCATCACTGCGTCTAAAATGTCACCATTAACAGTCACTTCTCCCTGGTTTCTGTTTCCAAGACGACCTGACTTAAAAGGCAAACGCAAGCCTGCTGGGGAGGTTCCTGCGTTAAGACCTTGACTTCTATGTTCTGGTGAGAAGCTGGGCAGCGAGGGGCACTCTCCTTAGCTGGGCCGGCTGAGGGAGTGAACTGAACACTCTGACCCTCCTGTGAGGTAACGACATCCCATCTCCACAACTGCATGGCACTTTTCTCTTTAGCATGACTAGTTAATTTATCTAAATAAGCGGTGGGGTCAGAGAAAGCTCTGGTTTACATCTGAAGACACTGATGACTGGGGAGGTACCATTACCACCCTGAGGGCTCCCCATCTAGGAAACGCAGGACCCACCATCTTGAACACTACAGAAGCTGCCTGGGGAGAGGCACCCCTGATACTGAGCCAGGAAGGGCCAAGGGATCCTAAAAGGGGGAGGAGGGCACCCAGGCCAATTTCCTAATTTGACCAACCTGGGAAAGGTGGTCTCCACATCCCCCTGCGGTACGGCCATGGGGTGCCCGCTCTCCCATGGGTGCACCCTGCCTGCCATCTGACTGTGCTTTGCTTCCACCCCCTCAAGGCTGCCAGCCTCCTTGCCCTTCCCCTCTCCCAGAAAGAAGTTATTCCTGTTGGCTGGACTGAAACAAGTCAGGAGTCGAAAGATGTGGAGACAACTGGGTACACACCCAAGAGAAGTGAAAACAGCGCTCAAACACTTGCACTCCCATGTGCTAGCATTATCCACAATAACCAAAAGGTAGAAACAACTCAAGTGCCCATTAACTGATGAGTGGATAAACATAACGTGATGGTGCATCCATACAAAAGAATATTCAGCCATGGAAAGGAACGAAGTAGTGATACACACTACAATGTGGACAGCCCTGCAATCACGCCACGGGAAATAAGCTAGACATAAAAGGCCAAGCTTTGGAATGATTCCCTTTATATTAAATGTTCAGAACAGGCAAACTCATAGACACAGATAGCAGGCTAGTGGTTGCCAGGGGCGGGGGCAGGCCGGTGGGTACAGGGTTTCCTTTTAGGGGTATTGAGAATGTTTGGAACTGGAGAGTGGCGGCGGTTGCACAGAACTGTGAATGTAAGAAGTGTCACTGATGATCAATTTTATGTTAGGTGTATTTTACCACAAAAAGAAAATTTTAGAAAGAAGTAGACGAGGCAGGAGTTGGTCTGCCAACCTGCAGGCTCTCATTTAAGAGGCCCGAACCCCCAGCGTTACCTCACCCCTCGTGGCGGTGGAGGTGCAGGCCCCTGGGAGAGCTGCCCCAGAGCCACCGAGAGGATACAGCATGAGGAACTACCCGACAATTAAGGTCTCTGCCCAACTTATTCTTCTAAGCAGTTTCCTTCCAAGTTAAATCCCCCCTTCCCTTCCTTAGTCCCCTGGCTTCTCCCCTTCCATTCTGTCAGCTCTTTCCCACGGGAACGGGAATGAAAAGCAGGGGACACAGGTCCCCCTATAAGGAGCAAGGCCAGAAGGAGTGGGAGTGGGCAGAGACGAAGATGCTTTTCTCAACCCAGGAATTCTTAACCCAATTCCAAGGACAGCTCTGTGGGAATCAGAAAACGCCGCCTCTTCCCCTGGATGGGCCACCCCAGGGTGCAAGGCTGGGTCTCGGCCTCCCTGGGCCCCTCATCTGGGTCCCCTTGTTCAGTAAACAACCTGCTCGGCTACATATGGAAACCCATCCGCTGAGAATTTGAGTTAAACTGGATATTCTGTCCCCAAAATGGATGCATGTGTATGCACACACTCACACTATTTTATCAGGAGGCTTCGAGACCACTTCAGAACCCTAGTCTAATAGGTACTTAAGAAATATCTGGTCCGGCCGGTATTGCTCAGTGGCTGAGTGTGGACCCATGCACCAAGAGGGTGCTGTTTTAATTCCCTGCCAGGGTGCATGTGGAGTTGCGGGCTTAATCCCCAATAGGGGGCATGCAGGAGGCAGCTGATCGATGTTTCTCTCTCATTGATGTTTCTCTCTCTCTCCCTTTAAAATCAATAAACATTTTTTTTAAAAGAAATGTCTGCACTCAGGTCCCATTTCTGCCCATTGATAAAGACTTTGATCACTCACCAAATGGCTATGAGTGTGACCAGAACTGGGTCAGGTGCTTCACACACTTACCTTTAGTCTTTACAATAAGCCTGGCACATAACTGCCATTTTTTCCCATTTTAAAATGGAACTCGGAGAATTTAATAACATGCCTCTTGTTACACAGCTAATTATATGATAAAACCAAACTCTAAAATATTAGCTTTGTTCTAGCTACTTCCATCCAGTTACCTAAATCCAGGCTACTCTCAGTTCATCTCCCCCAAGCTCTCCATAATCAACTCCATTTCTTCAATGGACCAGCAGACACCCTATCTCCCACCCAAGGAGGATGACAACTCAGGCCTGATTCTCCTGCCTGATTCTCGCAGTCTCCAAGTGTGCACATGCCTTCCCAGGAGATGTGCAGAAATATCACCGCCCACATCCAAGCAGTCATGTTCCCCAGCTGTAGGCTGACTTCCTTGTCTCCTCATTTAAAACAACACAGCCAAAGAAACGGTCCTTTTAATGATGGCTACTGATTCCCCTGAGGGGAAAATGAGCAGGCAAGCAAAGAGAAGTCACCCAGAGAGTAAAAGAAAGTCCCATACATCAATGTTTCTCAAAGTGTGGTCCCTGGGCCACCCTGTCACTCACCTGGGATGTGGGTTAAAGTGCAGATTCCAGAGCCCTGATCCAACCACCAAAACAACCTGGAGCCCAGAAACAACCTTTAACATACTTCCTAGGTGAGTGCTACACTCATTAAACTCAGAAGACACAGAGAGAGCAACTAAGAGAAAACATTGCTTCTGAAATCAAAACCGGGAACATAAAACTTTAATAAGCACGATTTATAAAAAGACAGTGTTTAGCTAATGACGACTTATTAATGAAAAGAACCCTATCCCCCAGCCCAAATCCTTCAAACAGATTCTTTTCAGAGAGATTCAGTCTTGTCTCTGCAGCCCCCAGTAAGTGCCAACCCCCACACAGCTCCCCACAGCCTCCACCACTCTTCAAGTTCAACCCGGGACTCCTTCCCCTCTGGAGGTTTCTGGGAGCACCTGATTCTTACCTTCTGTGGGTGCGAACAAACGTTACTTGCCGATTTTAACGGGTGGTCGTCAGACACTTGATTTAGCAGCCAGATCAGACAGTGTTAAGGTCCCCCACTCCAAGTCTTCTCATACCCCAAATCCAAAAGCAATAGAAGCTCTAAAGAAAGGCATACCCACTGGGCCCCACACCCCCACTCCCAGATCTATATATAACGTGTCTGAAGTTGTCTGCCTAACAAGCCACTTTCTGGCAGACCCGTTGCCATGGCAATGACTGCTAATGAGCCGGGTGCCGTGATTGGCACTGCTTGAAGGCTGCTCCATAAAGGGCTCTCCAGCAAGTCCTCCCTTCCACAACCACAGAGCCAGCTGGACACCCAGAACCAGCCAGGGCATGGCTGGTGGGCAGGGAAGGCCTCAGTCCTTGGGAGCCAGTTAGTTACTAGTGAGCCCCGAATAGTCCCAGACCAGCAGCCAGAAGCGGCCTCCACTGTCACTCACAGGAAGTCAACCAATTAATGACAGGGGCTGCAAGGGAGCCACCAAGAAGACCAAGGCCCAGCTGTGCCAGAGGCGGGAGGATCATGTCCACTCCAAACCTTTCTGCTGGACACCAATTTAGAGTGGAGAGATTCCTACACAACTGGGAACAGCTTCCCAAGAAAAGATCATCTCCTCTGGCTACAGGTTAACACACAAAGCATGAAGCAGGGCCCCACCTCCACAGCAACACTGCTGCCTCAGGGTCTGCATCTATAAGGACACTGGGTACCTCTCCACTGCCCTGCAGGTGGAAGTACTGTTCTCTCCAGCTCCGGAAGCCTTTCCATGCACTCAGATAGAGCAACTCACAGAAAATAGCTGGGAGGAAGCAGGGACTGTGGCAATGGCACAGTGCATTCTGGAAAGCATATCCCTACAAGCCGTATTATAGGCTGGTGGGGGGAAGATGGACCCTGGTGGCATCTTCATTTCTTCTAAGGGTGAGAGATTTGGAGACCTGGCCAGAGGGAGGAGGAGTAGCCACACAACAGAGAAGCAGGCTGTAACATTCATGAAGGCAGGGCCACAGCGATCTTGCTCCTAGCTTTAGTCTCAGCATAGCACCCAGAATACGGGATGCAGGGAAGCTGGGACTGAAGCAGAAACTGGCCTTTAAACAGGTTTGAAGTCACTGTTTCACTGAACAAGTACACAGGGAATGGCAGTCCGAGCAATGGGCATGCCCCCTGTGAACGAATCCCAGCTCTAACGGATCTGACTGAGTGGGCTGTCCAACACTGAATACAGTTTGCTGGGGGAGACAAGATAGCTGTTTCTTTAACTGCAGAAAATAAACTGAGGAACAGTATCCAGAAGCCTTAGGGAAAGCACGACTTCTAATCATGACCTCATATGATACACAGAAGAAAAATTCCAGGAAGCTATTTAGCAACCTCAGTAGAGGGCAGAAAAGTATGGCACCCATGATACCAGAGTAAAAAAGCAGAAGGTGAGAACAAGCTAATTTTAAAAGGGCAAGTTGGTTAGAAAAGGAAAACAAAATGATATTTAAAAAGGAACAGGAAATTATCAAATTGTAGGGATATTTAAAAGGTAGTAACAGAAAGAGTATCCATATTGGCTGCAATGGCATATAGAATTAGTATTGCAAAAAAATTAATTATGTACAAAATAAATTTAAGAATTTTTTCCCCTGAATGCAAAGGAAATGAGAAATAACGGAAACAGAGGGAGAGAAGAGAAAGCCAAGATATGGACTGATGTCGTCCTAAAGAAGAGACTAGGACAAAGGCAGAACAGAAAAGAAACTATAAACCAAGGCTGATGGAGGAGGGAGGGGGAACACCCTCAACTGAAACAACAGGTACGCGCAGGGTGGAAGGTCCAGCGCTGCTCAGGGCGGACAGAGCTGGGAAGCCCAACAGGCCGAGCCACCCTAGCACTTTATTTACACGGCAAAGATGGGGCTGAAGTCCTATCATCGTCTGAGGGGGAGGAAGGTGTCTCAGACCAAGGGGCACAAACAAAGCTGCTCTCAGACTTCCCTGTGACCGCATTTCAGAAGACACCTCTGGATTATAACGTGGAAAGGGTGGGCCCTTCCTGCTTGGCCAAGGTGTCTCCCTCAGCCGAGGTGATCGCGATACATTCCTCTATAGACCAGGGTTCAAGAAACAGACCACTCTGTGACCTCCTTAGTAAAAGTGTTTAAAAGATGTACTCCCCAACTACCTTAAAAATCACGACACAGACAAAGAAGGAAGTAGTCAAGGTGTAAAGGACCAGAGCTGAACATGAAAGCAGCTTGAAATATGTGTAAATAATTATCAAAATCTAGTTACAGAATATGTGTGTGCCACTGTTCTCAATATAGAGTGTAAAAAAGTGAAATAACCTGGATCACAAATTCCACATAGTACTAGAGAAGATCAACAGGTAGGAGGAGAAAAAATAAAAACAAAACAAAATCACCCTTTCAATAAAAAGTCCCAAATCCTTAAAAAAAAAAAAAAAGGTAGAGGGTGAAGTGAGGACACTTCTGCCTCCAGCCAGGGCTATCGGGTACCTGCCAAATTTGCTTCCATCTTCCAGCACCTAGTAGCTGCTCTTGTCTTTTTCTTGGAGATGGACAGGTTTCCAGCCAGAGAGAACATGGCAGAAGGGAAGGGTCCTTGGATCCACAGACTCTTTACTGGATCCAGGTGCTGTGACTCTGACCTTCAACCACCTTTTTTAGGCCCATGGGCAATCATCTTCCACAGGGAACTCGGAGCCCTGGACCCATCAAGGTGGACAGGGTGAGACCAGTGCACTTTGAGGGCTGACAGAAAACACAGCAGAAAGCCAGGACTTCCTGAAGACTTCACTACTTCCACCTGTTTGCCTTGGGGAGTCCTCAGAGCATTCCAGAAGCCAAAGCACTCAAGGGTGGCTATTTCGCGGCCTGAGCCTGGGCGTTTCTGCTTCCCTAGAGACATTCTGGTTGGACCCCTGTTTCTAAGGGGGTCAAGGGCATGAGGCTCACCTCCAGCTTTTTATCAATAAGCTGCCTTCTTCCTCCCATTTCTCGTTTGCAGAATTTCTCAGTAAATGTGACTGACTCGTCAGAGGTTTTGCCAGAACCTCCCAGGTGTGTTAGAAATCACCCCTCTTATCAAAAAGGGCCTGGTGAGCACAGCTGTTTCTTTGAGTCCATTAAAGGAACTTTCCAAACCAGGCCTTAACTACTTAAATGCAAACGTACCCAGGACTCTTTCAAACCTGGTACAACCCGAGGGTCCTCAGGCCTCACTGTGCAGGGTGGGTGAGTGGGTGGGGACACATTCGCAGCAATAATCTCACTGGCTTGAGTCCGTCACTTGCTCAGGCCATACCTCCACCCATGAGAAGCCTCCCTAGATGAGGTCTACAAGCACCCTGAGGGTGACTCACTGGGCTCCCCAGTTCCAGTCCTCGGGGAGCTTCCTTGCCGCACTGGCTAACTTCCCCCACATCCTCACCCCACCTTGTCCCCGTCCTCTGTCCACGGAGCCACCAGAGGAAGTCTTACACTGGGATGTCACTGGCACCCATGACAAGAGGCGGACATCAGTGCCATGGGAATTTCCTTCCAGCACCCACAAAGCTGCCGGCCGTGGGCCTGAAGGCCAGACCACTGAGAGCACTGCAGACACGTCAAGCTCCCGAGAAGACTCAGGGAAGGTCCCAGCCACCCCGACTCTCCATCTGCAAGACAAGCCACTCATTGGGCCTGTTGTGAGGACTGGGCAGGGAGAGGACACAGAACAATGAAGTCTATTTTCTGACCCTAGGAAGGAATGGAGTGATCTGGTGACCCAGGAATTTTGATGAACGCAGTTACAAAGAAGTCCATGCAAGGGTACAGGAAGTCGACCCTCCCAGGACTGGGAAGGAGCTGGAAAACATGGGGTCTGCAGTGGGGCAAGGACTGATGAAGAGTTTTGAATGACTCTGGGAATTGCAGGGATGAGTCAGGTGGCTCCTCTTGGTTCAGAAGCCATTTCCGGACCTGAAGTGCCAGGGGTCATGCAGCACAGGGCCGCAAGGCACCGGTCCTGTAGGAAGTCGCTTCCATGCCAGCTTTACACACATTCCCGCGTGAGCCCTTAATTCACTGACACTGGAGGAAAAAGATTTTATTATCATTGCACCTGCCATGCAGATACGAGATAGAAGGAGCAATTAATAGGGTTCCAAAGGAGACAATGTAAGAAATGAAGAACTCTGGCTCTTAGCACACTTGTCAGGTCTGAGTCGGCTGGGGCTTTTGCTGATGGCCTCTGCCCAGTGGGACCAAATAGCATGACAGGGATCTGAGAGACATTCACTTCAGAGAACCTCAGTATTGGCCAAACAGCGAAACTGTGCCACCAAATATCAGGGTCACTTCTGCTGCTTACTAAGGTTTGGAGCAGGTGCCCAAAGGCCTCGTGGCTGTGTTTAGGGCCACTCTGGGAGAGGGTTCCCACAGATGCTCCTGAAATACAAACAGCTCCAGGGGCCACATGGGAAGCTGTGGCTGCTTCCTCACATTAGCATCTGGGGCACTTAGGGAACCCCAGAGAAAGGCCCTAAGTTTTTCCCCATTTCTAAGGCCAGTCTGATCCTGACGTTGCACAGCTAGGAGGGCAAGGCGGTGCTTCTTCAGCCAGTCCCTGTTTCTGAGCGATTCTCCTGGAGACCCGTGATTAATAGGCCTTTTATTCAAACGCTCAATTTCCTGATGGGCTGTCAGGGAAGGTTGGTTCCACCACTTCCCAGGCAGAGCAGATAAACATCACACAGTCCCTGTGCCAGCTTACCTGCACCTTGGCACCACAAAGCATCAGGTGGAAGCACACAGGCCTGGGCACAAACACACTGTCCCAGACAACAGGTTGTGATTTACAGGCCCCTGTGCCTCTCTAGGCCTCTGTTTCCTCATTTGTAAAACCAGAGATGCCAAACCTCAAGCACTGGGTTTCCACCACCTGGGGAACATCTTTCTCTTTCGTCACAGAGATCAAAGCCACCCCAGGGGAAACTTCAAAGCATTTAAATGACCAGTGCATGGGTACAAAAGCAGCAGCCACATAAACCAAAGAGGTGACAAAGACCTCCTGACAAGAACATAAATGTTCCTGAAACACTACTTTGCTTTTGGTGGTTCCTCCCCACCCCCCCAATAGTTTTTTGAGCTAGAGATACAGTTTCATATAGTCAACCAAATCTGACTCAACTGGGGGAGAGAAACGCTGTCTGAGACTGGCGTGAAATGAAGGGATTTAACAAAAACTGGAAATCATTAAGTATATGCCCAAACTGAGGTACTAAATTGTGGGCGTTACACCTCAGACTCCCTTTTGGCTGCAATCTACTATTTGGGCGTTTGGGGCTGAAATGTCCCGATCTGTCACAGGAATGAGCTGGGCTGGAGTTCAGAACTCTCTGTGGTCCTAAAGAATCTCAGAATACACCCTAGATTTCCCCTCCGAATTATATCCCTAGAAGATGCCCTAGAAGATTCCTTTGGGGGACATTCTGAGGCTCACTTCCCTAGGAGGCTCATCGTAGCGTGAGGGCGCCCCAGGTGACTCCTGGGCAAATTCCCTTTGCAGAGGGAAAAGCCCGGGAACCAGAGTCTGCCAACACTTGTATTGGGAGAGGGGAAAAAGAAAAAGAAATACTAGTAAGGCCCCCTCCCCAGCCTTCCTTTAGTATAAGGTGCAAAACCCCTCTTAAGGAAACCCTGTAACCAAATTTATCAAGAAATTCGTTTCATTCTAAATATACTGAAGAAGAATAGTGAGGAGGGAGCTGAAAGTGCTTGCTCAGCTGTCACAGGTTCGTGCCTGCAGAGCGGCCTGCCAGGGACTTCAAGGACTAGGTGCAGCCGCTGCCCACAGAGCCCTGGGGGCAAAGGCGGGCTTCCTCGGGGTGCTGCAGCTCATTAGGCACAAGGGTGGCCGCTGGCCCGCTGGCCCGGGGCTGCGATCCAGCTGGCCCAGCTTCGCGGTGGCTCGTTGGAACGAAGGGCACCAAAAGGAAGCCAGGGCGGGGAGCCTTCTCAGCATGGAGACCATTCCAGCAACTCTGCATTGCTGGCGCCTGTGCTGAGGGATGCCATCAGAGACTTCTGCCCACAGACCTGGTTCCCAGAGAGGCCTAACTGGTTCTGAGCCATGGGCACCAGAGGGAGACTGAGCAGTTTCCCAGAGTCAGTACAATCCCTGCCAGCCCGGGTCAGCTGGCATCGTTGAGCCTCTCCCACTGGTCATATAGACCTAGACATGGTGGGAGCCAAGGCCTTACTCTCGAGGGTCGGACTGGCCACCCCCCATAGCACAGCATGTGAACTCGGAGGCCTGGGCTGCCGCTGTCCTGCTGTGAGATCTTAAGCAACCCACTTCATTTCTGCCGCTTGGCCTCAATTTCCTCATCTTGAAAATACGGAAGTTGGACCAGATGGTCTGCAGGCAAAGTCACGTTCAAGTGTAGACTCGGGATTCAGAGGAACCTGGAACACTGCCCAGGCCCCAGCCCCCTGGGATTCTGCCTCCTGCCCAGGAGTTCTGTGCTTCCACCTCTCCCCATGGTGAGTTCTTCTGTCCTGATGGGTCTGCGGCACCTGCCCCTCCCTGTCATTCTTGGAGCCGCACTCAGCTGAGCTCTCTTTGCCCAGCACTCAGTTTTCTGCCCTGCATCCTGGAGTTAGAATTCACCCCAAGGCAAAGGCAGGCACCAGTGGAACTGTTCTGGGCCTGCTAGTGGGAGCTCTTCTGTTCACCACTCACCCTGACCCCGAACACATGGTCCACTTAAGCATGACTGCACCCTGCCGACGGCCCACACCCACTCACCTCAGCGTCTGCCTTACCCACTCCACCGAGAGTTTTGCCTGGGCCTTTCCCTGCTCCCTGAATGTCCCTAATGTTCATCTTTTTTGTTAATCCCGCTTTCCCATAAACCTCCCAGACTCTCCAAAACCCCCACCCAGCACTCTGCAGCCAGGTCCCGGGCAGCTTAACTCTGTCAGAATCTGACCGATTGGTCTGGGATTTCACAGCAGTCTCTCCAAGTGTGGTCCCGCATTGGTGGCATGGACAGCGTGGGAAGCTGATTAGAAATGCAGAGTCCCAGGCCCTGCCCTAGAGACGATTAAGATGTGCCCTAACCTTTGAGCAGCCCCTCGGTGAACTTTCCTAGGAGGTTAAGCGGCCCGTTAGAGGCTGCCCCTGGGTGACAAGCACCATTCCTTCTCCTGGGGTAGGTTCAGGCCCCCATCAGAAGCCGAGCCAATATCAGAGATCCTGACTCACCCGGTCTGCGGGAGAGGGGGTCTCGGAGGGAGATGAGCCTTTCCATAGAAACCGGACCTACCCCAGAGCCTCAAGGCCGTGCTCACTGAAGTCTAGGCTGAGAGGGTTCTCTTCCCAAAGAAAGGGGGTGGCCACCCTCTAGGGGCAGGACGGTTGGCAAAATAAGCCAATTCTACCCGAGTCTCAGGACAGCATCCGTTATTTCCATTACAGCTGCTGCCGCCACCAAACTGAACAGAAGCATCCAGCCCAGCCTGGGACCGCCGTGCAGATGCTCGGCTTACTGGGCAGGTATTCAACTCCTTTCTGGGAGCTATGTCCCTTAATAGGCTTTCACCCTGCAGTGTCCCAGCTAGGATGGGCCATGGGGCAGAAGGTAGATGGGTGGGTAGGTATAAGCCAAGCTTCACATTTTAGAAAAGTTACCATGTGGACTCCAATCCCCACAACAGAAACCCAAGTCATCACTCTGCTGCTCGGGTAACCGGGGGAGCCGAGGCTCCCTTTCCCACCCCAAACATCCCTCTTTAAATCTTTCTCCCCCGCCCCTCCTCTTCTCCTGACTTCTCACACAGCGGCCCAGGATTCTTTTCTCCCTGCTCATGTCTTGGGCCCGTGAAAGGTGCCCCCCCAGCACACAGGGCCCCCAGACCTCCTAAGCGTCACAATTAGAGCCCACATGTCAAGGTTCTCAGAACTGTCCCTTTAAAACATCGAAGTCATTTTAGCAACACGCAGGAGAAAAGCCAGCTGAGCACACACATCTGCAGGCGAGCAGACTGATTCTTACCATCGCAGGACAGCTAATCTTCCTTGGGGCCTGCTAACTTGGAGGAGAGGCTCGGGTCCTGTCGGAAGTCCCCAGACTCAGGGCCAGGTCCCTGCCAGCTTCCTCCGCATGGCACCCTCTTCGAGAAACAAGGCTGAAGCAAGCAGCTCGCCCAGCGGGGGTCAGGGCTCTGGGCCCCCGGAGGATGTTCCTGTGGCTTTTCTCACTGCTGTTCTTTCACAAAGAACCCGCTACATTGCACAGTTCCTTCCAAATCTGCTCCAGCCCTTGTGCGGAAATCAACAACGTGCTCTGGACTTTCCAGATGCAGTTTCGGGAGGCTTTCTTTCTTTCCCCCCCCCCCTTTTTTTTTAACACTCTCTCTCTTTTTCCCCTTTCTCAGCTAAAAAAAGTTGGCTGAGGTCACGACATACAATGGCCAAGCCTGTGTCACTGACCAGATGCCTCCCACCCCCAGGCCTGTGGACAAGAGCGCCTTTGTCCACTGTATTTTAGGCGGGACTCCCTGGGCCTGCCCAAGCTCTGTTGGGGAATGTTCCGCCAACTTCTTCCCAACCCTAAGTCAGGGTTCTGGCCCCGGCCCCGGCCCTGGCTGCGTGAACCCAGATAAAACCCAACATAAAAGGAACAGAGCGTGGTCCCCCAAGGAACCCTGTTTTAGACCTTTCCAGGGCTGGGACACTGGTACCCAGAGGATAAGATGAGGGTCCCCTGCCTTTACTCTGCCCTTCCACCTCCAAATCTGGACAGACAGCAGGTGAAAGATGCTCTGCTTCTCAGATAAAAAAGGCCTGAAAATCCCAAAACTGTTAGTTGCAAATGGAGAAAGGATTGTACCTTGAGAACAATACTGCCTCCTCACACGAAATGAATTTAGGTAGGGACTGGGGTCCTTAGTGACTATGCCATGCCACTCCATTTAGAAATTTTTTGGAGCAGCTGAGCATTTTAGCCTTAAAATTCCACATTTCTGTGTTTGCTTTCAGAGGCAAACCTATGGGATTTGAGGAAGCGATTCTCTATATGGGAGTAAACAGGATTTTCTGCAGGGACCAAGGTCCCGAGGCCTGGGTGGTTTCCTAAAAAATCAATTCTCTTGAACATTTGTGTGGATGAACTGTTGACTTATGAAGCCGTTTCAATGCCAGCTCCTTGGGTGGGGCTAGGAATTCTGTATCATCTAGAGACCAGTCAGATCAGGGTCACGCCCTTATTGATTCATCAGCTGTGATACAGGGAGCAAAGTTTCTAAACTGGTTCCTTCAAGGGTAAAACAGACCATCAAAATCTAGTTCTCAAAAGGGGGCTGAGAAAATTTAAGGGGAAAAGTCCATACAAACACTTAGCATGGCGTGTGAGGGGGAATGTAAGGACTCGGTAAAGGCTGGTTGAGATTACTGTTGTCACTATCAGCAGTGGCCTAAGAGTAAGAGCTGCAGTTTCCTGGACACAAAAAAAGTTTAGACTCAACAACGAAAACATATAACCTAATTAAAATGGGCAAAGGACAGTTCTCTAAAGAAGATGCACAAATAGCCAATAAGCACATGAAAAAAGATGCTCAGCATCACTAATCACTAGGGAAATGCAAACCACAATGAAATGTCACCTCAGACCCACTGGGATGGCTACTATAAAAACAAACAAACAACAAAAAAACACAAGTGTTAGCCAGCATGTGGAGAAACTGGAACTTTTGTGGAATGCTGGTGGGAGTGTAAAATGGTACAGCTGCTACGGAAACTGTATGGCAGTTCCTAAAAAATTAAACATAGAATGACCATATGATCTGGCAATTCTACATCTGGGTACATACCCAGGAGATACGAGAGCAGGGACTTAAACAGGTATTTGCACACCCGTTCGTAGCAGCACTATTCACAGCAGCCGACGGGCAGAAACAACCCATGTATCTACTGATAGATGAAGGAATAAACAAAATGTGGGGTGATAAACACAATGGGATATTACTCAGCCTCTAAAAGGAAGGAAATTCTGACACCTGCTACAACACGAATGAACCTTGAGGGCATTATGCTAAGTAAAAATAAGCCAGTCACAAAAGGACAAATATTGTCTGATTCCATTCCAATGAAGTTCTTAGAATACTCAGATTCATAGAAATAGAAAGTAGAACGATGGCTGCCAGGAGCTGGGGCGTGTGGGGGATGGGAAGTTATTATTTAGGGGAAGTTTCAGTTTTGCAAGATGACTGGAAATAGATGGTGATGATGGTTGCACAAGAAGGTAAATGTTGTTAAAGCTACTGAAAATGGTTAAACTGGTACATTTTATGTTATGTGTATTTGACCACACACGCAAAAGTTAGCTCAGATCAAGGGACCCTGGTCCATGTGACACCTGAGCCACATCATGAGATACACAGGGGCAGGATCTCCAGGGAAGGCGAACCGTGCACCGGCCCCAGCCTCTTGGTGAGTGCAGTGATTAAGAGACTAGAATATGAGGTCAGGGCATCTGGAGCAAGACTCACTATGGGCCAATCTCAGGGAAATCGAGGCAGCACAGTCAGCATCTTAATGTCAGCTACAAGTTTCTCTGCTTAGGTGTATGAAACACTCAGGGGCCCCTGGGGTGAATGGCAATGTGGATGCATCAACTCCCTGTTTTCTGGTCTACAGGCCACCTTCTGGTCCTCCCCTTCCAAATCCCAGGGCAGGGTCCACCTCTTTCTTCTCAAAGCCACTGGCATGGCTACCTGGAGGACATGACTTCCCCTCTACCACTGCTGGGCTCCAATCGGCTCCAAGAGTGACACCACCATCCCTATCTTAGAGCTCGCTCTGGCCAGGCGTTGCTCCCAGGGCCTCAGATGTCTTATGTCACCCCGTCTCACAAATCAACAAGGGAGTTTCCACTCTCATCCCATTTAGTAGAAGAGAAAACAGAGGCTCTTGAGATGGACCAGAAAAGGTGGGTAGGAAGAACAACTAAAGGGTTCGATCCTTCGTGTCCAGCATGAGCAAAGGCCCAGAGAAAGCGATCTGGGTGGGTGTGGGAATCGGTGGGTGGGCCACTTCCATCAGAATTTAAGAGGCATGGAAGATGAAAAAGTAGTAGCTAAGGATGGAGTCTGATCATGGAAGGCCATGAGAATATCAAGGTTAAGACACTCAGACTTTCTTCTCTAAGCAAGAAGAAACCATAGATGGGCTTTGAGTCTGGGAGGAAACACCACCAGCATTGCACTCTGGATATATTATCACAACTCCAGGGAATAAAATGATCTAATGTCAAGAAGAGACTACAAGCAAGGAACTGGCTATGGGACCCCCCTCCTTTCTTTCACCCCGTGAAAACAAAAGAAATGCTTAACTCGACATTTGTAAAATGGTCCCGACCCAGCCACAAGAGAAGAAAGTGAGCATGGTGTCCGGAGGTGAGGAGTCGGCCAGCAGGTGCTGAGTGGTCTGTGCCTTCTCTCTCTATGGTGTGGGAGGGGAGCCAGGGGGCAGACCCACACCCTGACCTCAAGGTCAGCTGTGCAGCGGGAACACACAGACAGGAGCAGGTGCATCTCAGCTCCTGGACATGGGCTCCCACCCACGAGAAGATAAAAGCAAACTTCCATTTGCACCTAGACAGCCAAGACCTTCACCTCAGCTCTTCAGGTTCTATAGAATTAAAATAGCCACTGAAGCTTTCACAGCTCGTAACTCCTTGGTTTTATAACAGCAAAGGGACACTTTTAAGGCCGTTCAGCCTTGACACCATTCTGACACTGCATCGTCACACAAACAAGCAGATTCAATCACACACAATACTCCACAGCTATAAGCAACAGAAATTGTCGGGGCGGTTCCCACTGTGGCCTCCTGCTGACAGCAAGGGACCTTCCTGACCTTTATAAACCAGAGGTTAATCCGCTCTGGCCCGAGTCAAGCAGCACAAACCAGTCCAAGGACGTTTGAGTTCTCAGGCTGACCGAAGTTATGTCAGGGTGTGTGCAACTTGCAGACGCGTTCGAATGGGTTTGCCATCTGGGGTTATCCCAGCCTCTGAACGCAGAAGTCCCTTTAGTTTTGCTTGATTGACAGTCCTCTAGCATTAGAGTTGCTGTGGAAAACATGGCTTGTTCCCCCCTTTTGGGTCTTTGCAAACAGGTAGGTTTCTACACATGGGGCCAATGCAAGCAAGCGAGAAACAGCAGGAAACCCGTGGCCCTAAAGCGGAAAGACTGACAACCATTTCTGCCGAGCTGCATTTTCCAGAGTTTAAAGGAGTCAGATTCGACCAGCCCTCTTGTTCTCATTCTTTGCTTCAGAGGAGTTGAAAACTGTCAACCCAAACAGGCCAGATTCGCCCTAGGCCCTGTCTTCTCTAGGACGAATGGTGTTGTCTCACAATGGTAATTGACAAGAAAACATCTGGGGATGGCGATGACTCACTTTTTCTAAACGCTGCAGGGTCATGAAGCAAAAGTTATTCACCAGCCTGTGCAGTCTCCAGGGTACAGGACCTGGAAGCCCGCCTGCCCCCCATCCGCAGCCCCTTGGCTACGAGATCAATGAGGCACCTAATAGTTACTAACTACCTTTTCCTGGATGCCGCAGGCAAGAATAACACGAAGGACTGGATGTCTAAAATGTGGAAGATAAGGCACAGACACAAGTGGGGGAAAAAAGAAATAACTACACAAGGGAGCCCGTGGTAAGTGCCAAGCGATAAACCGGCAGACAATGGAGCTTTCAGAATCCAGAGGCGGCGACATCGCTTGCGGCCGGCGGTCAGGGGAGGCTTGGGGAAGACAGAGAATCCGCCTGACAGCAGGAATGAAGAGAAAGGGCTTCGCCAGAGCAGAGGCGCCAAGTGAGAAGCAGAATAAGCCTGGGCAACTGAGGAGACGTGGAGGGGACAGGAGAAAGCAGAGGTTGACTCTGAAGGGAACAAGAGAACCAGAACTAGTGGCCCCGGCCCCAGCTGCGGTGGGAGGCGGGTCGGGGGAGTGTGGCAGAGTGCACAGGCCTCGCACGAAGTTCACGGGGGCCAAGCAGGGCTTAGCAGCCCCCCTGCTAATCTCAGAAAGAGGGGCGCGTGGGAACCTGATCTTCACGCACACGGGGCTGTGAGTGCGATGCACACGGGGAAGGGAGGTCAGATATTAAGACAGATGCCAATATAGAAGCAAGCAAGTGGGCGAAGGGGCTGCGGGCAGTGGCTGGCCCCAAGCCGGCTAGACCAAGGGCTCCCATGAGGTGACTGGCAGCCAGTTTTTTGCACTCAGCATGGTCGGGCCCAAGGCCCTACATCAACTCAGGAAATCAGAGACCCAGGCAGCAACACAGCAGTGCACCAGCTGAGGGCCAGTTTGAAACCAGCAAGTGGACTGGGAGGTGTGCGCATCACTGAGTCTACTGCAAGCCACCGTGGAAGGATTCACCCTCCATCCAGGGCACAGAGTGCCAAGGCCAGCGGCAGGCTACATGCACACACTCTGTCTGCTGGGACACGCGGAGTCTACACAGATCCCGCCTTGTTCAAGAATCAGCAAAGAAGGGCAGGAAAGAATGTGGAAGAAGGGTGCATGTGTGCCATCCTGAAGGATCAAAGGAAGAGCACATCTCAGAAAATAACTCAGAAGAAAATGTCAGGACACTGCTAGAGTGTAAGAAAAGTTGTGGGCCCTTTAAAAGAGGAACAGAAATTCATAATGGAAAAAAACAGCCAAAACAGAAAGAATGACACAGAAGAAAACAGATGAGGTAAGGATTACATGAAAATCGCTCATTTAAATCCCCATTAGCAGCTGTGAAAAAATAAAAATGTAAAAAGTTAATTCAATCAAGTGCAGGGTAAACTTAAACAGAACTCCCTAAACTACAAAGTAAAAAAGACAGAAAAATAAAAAGCAATGTATGATTAAGAAGTGTTCCATTAGAAAAAACCAGAATAGATTAAAGTCAATAATCAATTACGAACATAATACAAGATACTTTTAAAAGCACAGGCAAAGGGAAACGTTCCCTAGGAAATCAGTGTTTTTGCTCACTGCTCACCAGGGCCTGGCATCACCCCTCTGAAAGTGCTAGAAGGTTGTAGAAGAGAAATCCCACTGAAGTCAAAAGTTTTGTGGGGCATATTCATCACTTTGTTCATTACTAAGGGTGTTCAATAAACATGTGTTGAATGGTGGAACAAACTGAACTGCAAATATGAGTTTCTGTCTGAAAAGTCTAAGATCTAAGACATACATATCCAGGCCAGATGCATCAGTATTTCATGTGCAAGAAATAGAAGGTCCCCTTGGGCGTGCAAGTAAGGATACCACCCACTCACTCTCCAGGCACTGGGAGAGAAAGCACAATTAGGAAGATGACAACAGGAAATAACCATATAAATGCCCCTGTGACTGATTTCTACTCAGTGCAGACCCCCAACTCAGAAACCCAGCTGCCTGTGTGCCATCTGCTGGGATTTCCAGCTCAGGGCTGAAGCTTGGGGCCCTCGTGTTTCCTCTGTGTCTGCTCCCCTCTCCTGGAACATGTTTCTCCTGCAACATCCTTTAAGGCCAGCAAGGCGAAGCCTCTGGCCATGTGTGGGGAGCACTTATAACTGATGCTGCCTTTTGCATCCACGCACATGGAGACAATGGGGGGACTATTAAGGCTCTGGGGACACTGTTCCGGGAGATTCACCAAACAAAAGGTCTTTGTTTCCTCCGTCCACCCAAGCAATGCCACGCTGTGTAAAACACCACAGTGGCAACTTTCGTTGCCTGAGAGCTTGAGTAATGATTTTCTGCATACTTAAAACTCATTTGAAATGAACCAAGTCTTTTTTCCCCCTGTTAAGTCAGTAAAGACTAATAAACCACCCAGTGACCGTTGCTGTCATCAAAACCCTCTTTCATATCATCTTCTAAGAGTTGCTCCAGCTTTAGAAATCAGAGTTCGCAGCATGATCTCAACGACGGAAAATAACACTGTCCCCACCCCTATGAAGAACTACGGAAACACAAAAACAGTAACAAATGTTATCTTTGTATGTAGGATTCCTCTGGCTGTTTTAATTATACTATTAATTCTACTACATTTAAATTTTTAATTTAAAAAATAAAAATATAATTTTTTAAAATGTGTTTATTTCTTTTACAATCAAGAAACCACCGCCCTTCCCCCAAATCAGCATATTCAATTTCAAATATACCATATGATCCTAATTATGTAGACAAACATATACAGTAAAAAAGGGGGAGAGAATGCTGAATATTTTTTATTATTTCTGCTTTTCTGCATTTTCCAAGTTTTCTATGATGAGCATATTTATTTTAATGCATTGTGAAAAACCTTTATTCCATCATGAGCTAACATATGAATATAGCCTTATCTAAAATACTTAGATAATATTTGCTAATAAAATCCCCCTTGATTTATCCCATCTCACTTGCCATCCCCTAAAATGAACACTGTTTATCAGATTAAGCTTCATTATATGTTTCAAATGGCAGAAAGACTTGGGGGGTGGTATTTTTAAGAAAATGAACTGAATTAAGATAACATGAGCAACAGTAAAGAAAATGCTCAAAATTAGCAATGGAAAGGGGCTTAGAGATCATTTGATTCCATGCTGCCATTTTACAGATTGGGAAACTGAGGCCCAGAGGCAGATGGGGATTGAACACCAAGGCTCCTGGTCCCAAAGCAGAGGCCCCTTTTCTCCCTCTTTGGCTGCCCTAAACCTTGGTGCTGATATTGCCATCAGGCTAAGGGACTAGTTCTGGTCAGATGGCAGAAGCCAGAGCCCCACCTAGGAGGGCTCCTGGGCTGACCCCAACACTATTCTGTGCGAGGTGACCCTGTCCATCATGTCTGGCTCTTTGCTCAACCTGAGCCACTTCCCACGTCTGTGGCCAGTGAGCCCTATGAAGGGGGGGGAGGGAGCAGAGAGGAAACATCTGTGCACGCAAGAGGAGTGAAGTCATAAATGCACTTGATTTTCCCTTTGGCAAATCCTCTTCTGCCTATTTTTTTCCACTCATTGAAA
The DNA here is from genome assembly GCF_054644295.1 of Miniopterus natalensis. Classification (NCBI taxonomy): domain Eukaryota; kingdom Metazoa; phylum Chordata; class Mammalia; order Chiroptera; family Miniopteridae; genus Miniopterus; species Miniopterus natalensis. The sequence goes on along the minus strand of NC_142097.1, from coordinate 8,281,121 downwards.
TGCAAAACTCCATTACAAAAAAGGAGCCTGGAAGATTCCAGAAACTTCTAGAAACCATAACCTCCGCCCTGTGACAGGGATTCCCAACACAAGGTGTGCATGGATGCTTTGAGATCTGGGGGTGAACAAGACACAAAAGCTACGACCCGCACACATCACTCAGTTGCCCACAGACATTCGTTTGCTTGTTCCCAAACCCAGCTTCTAGGACCTCAGGCAAATTGTGTCACCTCTTTGAACCTCTTATTTTTTTCTTTCCCACATGTAGAAATGGAAATACCACCACCTACTTCACTGCATCCTTGTAAAGAGTGAAGGGCCAAAACCATGGTGGATACTCTGCAATATGAGCCTTGCCCCATACTTCCTGTCCCCGTTAAATCTCTGAGCAACCTTTGAGGAACGTCATCAGCTGAAGTCCCCAACATTGAGTCACTCACGTTGCACTGCCGGGTTTCCCAGCAGCCCAGGCCAACCTCTCCAGAATGACATACTCTGACTTTTCTGACATAGACTAAGCTCATCGCAGGAGCAAGAAAGGGCATGTGGAATGGAATTAAACGTTCAGTGGACAAGACTGGAATATAGAGGACCATGAGCCGAGAACACCCATGTCGACAGGGGCCACTGGAAAGCGGGCAACCCCCTAACAAATCAGACCAAGACCAACACAGCCCTGGACAAGAGCTGCAAACCAACCAAAACAAGGCCCTGGCCACCCTCCTGGAGCTGCCTGCCTACCCCTTCATTTGAACCCTGTCGCCATCACCAAGGATACCCCAGAGAACACCCCTCCACACGTAAGGCTCCTAAAAATGAGACTGGCTGGATAAATAAGAAGGGCAGAGGGTTAGGTCCCTTTTTTCTTCTGCACGCCCGCAAAGTGGGTCCCACTGCCTGAACTCCACCCCTAGATGCTGTCAGCTGCTCTTAGTTGCTGAAGCACCGTCTGCTGTGGGCCAGCACCTTGTACAGTCCGTAGCTTATCTGACCCTTACGAGAGCATTAGGAGAGAAGTAGTCTTACTTCATTTTATAACTGAATAAACCAAGGTCTTACCCAAGGTTTTACAACTAACAAGACAGAGCATCTGAACCCAGTGTCCCGCGTCCAAGGCTAGAGTCACTCCTCCTCACCCCACCCCCACAGTACCCCAGGCTCCTCCGCAGTGTGTCCTGGAATCCTCTGTCCAAAGGCAAATACCGCAGGTAGAAGCTGCAGTGGAAGCCATGGCCAGCCAAGCCTCTAATTACCAATTTCACACAGGAGAAGGTAATAGGTGATGGCCAGTGGGGAGCCTCATTAACTGCAGGCAGATGTGCCAGGGGAGAGAAGGAAAGTGCCAAGATTAGCATTTCCACAGCCAAGAGCCCTGACCAGCAACCACGGGTGAAATGACACCTGAGAAGAAAGTCAACTGAGCGCCACAAGCTGAGAGTGAGCTGGCGGAGCTGGGGGAGCCCCCCCATCTACATGAAGCAAGAAGACAAGGCAACATCATAGCTCAGCTCCCGTCCAGGCTGAAATCTGGAAGCTCGGGTCAACGCCCCAGCCGGGACAGGAACCCACCCTGCTCGGCCCCTCACTTCTTGCTGTCTCCTGAGAGATGCGGCCCCCTCCCAGCCTGCTTCCCTCTCGCACAGGCTGGCCCACTCCTCACCCCCGCAGCAGCAATATGGTCTATGATGAACAGTCCTCACCAAGTTCCCAGGCACAGAAAATGTCCCCAATGAGTACGTGCCAAATAAAGGGAGTTCCCCTAGTCTCTGACTAGGATTTGTCAGCCCACTTAGACAGCGGGTTTCTTACTTTCCTGGGGTCACCTGGGCACCCAGGTGAGGGTAGAGGCAGAGAGGGAGGCAAGAAGGTGGAGAGAAAAGCACTTCCCATGTGTTTATCTATTTACACAGGAGGGGCTAACATACTGAAATGCCTTCGGAGGCCCCCAAATTGCAAATGAACAGAATGCAGGTCATTGATGGCTTGGCAGGGGTCTCTGAAAAGCCTCTCATGGGTCTAGAGCCCTCCAAGTAAATACATTTGGAAAAAATGCACTCTCTTGGCTTGCTTAGCTGTCCACTGAAGTAATTAAAGGCATCAGCCAGAAGAAGAGCAGACAGAGCCAAGTGACCATCTATGACAACAGCAGTCTGAGTGAACAGTGCTGGTCTTGAAATGTGCATGTGCTTGGCTTTTACCCATATGGTTTTAAATGGTTTTTATTGATTGACTGATTTTAGAGAGAGAGGGAGAGAGGGAGGGAGATGAAAGGAGAGAGAGAAACATCCCTTTATTGTTCCACTTATTAATGCATTCATTGGTTGATTCTTATATGTGCCCTGAACATGTGGATCGAACCCACAACCTTGGTGTATCAGGACAATGCTATAACCAACCAAGCTACACAGCTAGAGCCTACCCATATGATTTTTGTTTTTATAATTAAAATTTTTCTTTTTTTTATTTAGAAGGAGAGAGAAACATTGATGTGAGATAGAAACATCGATCAGTTGCCTCCTACACATGCCCCAACTAGGGATCAAACCCGCAACCTGGGTATGTGCCCTGGACTGGAATAGAACCTGCCACCTTTTTTTTTTTTAATCCTCACCAGAGGATATTTTATCCATTGATTTTTCTTAGAGAGAGTGGAGGGGAGGTAGAGAGAGAGAAACATCCATGTGAGAGAGACTCATCATCGACTGGTTGCCTCCCAAACGCTTCCCGACCAGGGCTGGGGATGGAGCCTGCAACCGAGGTACTAGCTCTAGACCGGAAATCGAACCCGCAACCCTTCCATCTGCGGCCTACACTCTAACCACTGAGCCAAACCAGCCAGGGTGAACCTGCCACCTTTTGGCATATGGGATGACACTCTAACCAACCCAAAAATGTGCCCAAGGCACACAGGCCAGGGCACATTTCTAAAGAACTGGCATAGTACTTTCACCTTAGGACAACCAGCCCATGAATGCCTGGTCATCTTTGATAAGCTTGAGCCACCAGCCTGATCTCTTCACGACGTGACTCAATTCCCTGCCCTCTTTTGCTACAGTCACACATGCTCCTCCCATGGGAAGCCGGCCTGGTGACCATCCCTCTGTCAGGACAGCTGAAGGCACCCTGGAAGGCCACCCACCACTGAGGCACCAGTGGCACCCACAGGTGGAAGCGCTGAACAGATGGCGGCCAGACAAAGAGGGACTGGGACTTGCTGAGATCCCGGAGCTGGCAGGACTCCTCCAGCCCTCACAGCACACACAGAACTCTGCCTGGAGGGTGTGGGAGGAACCCTTAACTCCTTCCTTAGGCCAGGGATCCCCGCCTTTCCTCCCCTCTGGGTCTTAAAAGGATGGACAGTGATGACAACAGGTGCAGGCATCCCAGCCGTGCCTCGGCTCTTTCTGTCGTATCAGAAGGGCCATTACAACAGACTGCGGGGTCACTCCCCCCACATTTCTGAATCAGTAGGTTTAGGTGACACCCAGCAATCTTCATTTCTAACAAGTTCCCAAGGAATCACACTTTGTGAACCACTGACTTCGAGAGGGGGAAAAAATGAGTCTGTTTTACCTCCATTTCTAGAAAATTAATCATTAGGAGACTGATAAATTCACTTTCAGAAAGAAATAGACTCAAACATCTTGAAAAACACGGCCCTCTTATCTTCCCTCTTTTCATAGACATGTGCACAGGATATAGTTCGCATTTCCCTAAACATAAGAAAAATATCACAAGTCAAATGAACAATGGCAACTGTTCCATTTTAGATCTCGGTGCGGGAGGCAGCAGAGATGGGTGGGGACTGTGGCAAACTGGAAAACCTGCCACTCATCATTGGCATACTGTTGCCATGCAGGACAACTGGCTCGGTGTTGTCAAACCTACTCATTTTGCAAGAAAAGCTGGAAATCTAAATTCTTAATGTGAAAACTGCTGATTTTTAGATATTGGCAACCAACTCAAAAGTTTCTAAATGAAACCATGGGCAAAAACGAAAACAAAACATACAACCAAAACCCTCTTGGTTTTGCCCACTGGCCACCAGTGTGCAACTCCTGTTTTAATTGTTGGTTCTTTGCATAAGCAGTCATTTGAAAAGAGTGCTCCCTAGTTTTAAAGAATTGAAAACCACCATCCTAGATTGAAAGTATGAATGAGCACGTTCACCCCATACTAACCATGCTTTTGCTAAGACCTCTTTAACTATCAACATCTCCTGGTGGGTGCAGCTGGATGCCAGCTTCCAGGGTATCGGTGCACACTTTCCAAGGGCTACAAATGTGTGGCCAACTCCCTGTCATCCCAGAGCGGGGCACCCCAACCTGGGTCTAACTTTCCTTGGAACGGAAGCACAGAATAATGTATCAGGGGCAGAAGGAACCCTGAAAAATCTTCCTTTATCTATGGAGAAGTGGTACCCCAACAGCTGGTGAGAAAGTTCAAAGGGGAGGAGGTATGTGAAGAAACTGGATAAAACAGCCTAAGGAGTGAGGCACCCACCGCCAGCTGGGGACAGAGGCAGAGAAGGTGGTCCAAGGCAAAGCCCTGCACCGAGCAGTCTGAGAGACGAGCAGGGATTCGGGGGGCTGGGGAGAAGTGAGCCAGGCGCAGCAGCCTTGGGGAAGACACATGCACATCCACAGGGTCTGAAGGTGAAATGACACGATTGCCACAATGGGCAGACTCCTATGGGGTAGCAAGACTTAAGAGCTGTAAGCCAGCCCCTTGGAACATGCCTGGTGGGCAGGAAGGTTAGATGGTCCTTCCTGGGAGGAATGTGGAATCCAAACATGCCGGGCTCGGGGCATGGGAACCTGTGTTCCGGGGCTACTGGAAAGAGTGCAGGGTGAGCAGGGCCGTCGCTGCAAGAATCACAGGTGTTCTTCTCAATCTGCCAACGGGGAGCTCTCTCCCAACCTCAGGCCCTGGGAGAAGGGGCTGCCAGCTCCGGTCCCCAGACCTCAAGCTCCCCAGCTGGCCTCCTTGTCCCTGTCTGTGTTGCCCACTGCACCACATCAGCTCCTCAGAATGAGGCTTGTGAGGGGCTCTCCCCCACGGAAGACCCTGCCATCTCCTCCCAGGCTTTCCTTGGAAAGGAAATCCACAGCCCCCTGCAGGGAGAGTTCAGGTTCATCTGGTCACCACTCAAAGCCAGCAGTTGTCATACATTTGTTTTGAAAGCCTGACCCGCAGTAAAGAGCACATTTGACTTCACAACCCAATACACACAAAGCAACGCACTCACGTCGCAGTGCTCACCTTACCGCGTGCAGCGCACTCCGACATATCCCCATTCTCATTTGTATGCTCCTTAACACGGATCACATACATGACGTGGTTCAGGACTCAAGGTTCAAAAAATACTGCTTTATCTGGTCCCAGCCTCCTTTTTCAGAAGGAGGCTGGTCCCCCCCTTTCCCTCTCTTCATGGGAATCAGAAATTCCTCTAAGGAAATCATTCCCTCCACTTTTCTGGGCTGCCGGGCAGAGGGGAATCTCCCAGCCCCTGCTGACTGCGTACCACTCAGACACTCCGATTATAATCACACACAGTTTCCCCTTTCGAGAACAGGGTCCAAGTCTTTGGGTACACTGCACCTAAAATGTTTTTGGAGTGATGTTACAGCACAGATCGCCTGAATGAGACTTTCAGCAACAATAAAACTGTGCTATGCTTGGCAACACCCCAAGAAACCCAGGCTTTGGAGAGCTCTACTGCTGGTGGCACTCTCCCTGTCACGGGGAACAAACCTGTGTGGACATCTTACGGTTCCCAGGCCGTCTTGTCCTCAGATGCATCACCCCCGACAGGGCCCAAACAATGTCCTCGACAGGTTCACCCAGGGGTGACCTGACCCCCCACAACGTGCTGGGGAGATGGAGCCTCAGAAAAGTTGACACAACTGTCAGCCAGGAAGTGGCTGAATCCACACAAATCCCAGTTTTCTAGACTCTAACTTCCAAGCTCTTTCCAGAACCCTAAATGGTGCGTCACCCTGTTACATAAGCCTGTGTTCATTACATGCCCCCAACTCGCAACACGAGAAAGGAGCACCCCGAGTGTGCTGCCCTTTCTGCCGCCCCCGAAATGGATGTGTGCGCAACAGAACACGCACACACAGCACACGTGCGTGAACCGGACGACCCCTGCGGACCTGGTTCCTGTCCCTCTTTCTTTCTGCTGGTGTGTGACATCTGGCAGAGCACAGCCTCTCTGGGCTTCTCCCTTATCTAGAGCCCAAAGGAGCTGGACCTGCCGACTCCCAAGGTCCCTTCCAGGCTTCTCCTGAGAACTCGACCCACACCTTTTGGAGCCAACTGGCCCCAACAGGGACTGGTCACACTCAGGAATTAAGAAAATGCAGAACGGAGGAGGAGGCGAAGATCCAGAACAGGGAACTGAGACAAGTCAAAGGAAGCAAGAAAAACTCACTTTGCACTGAGCTCCCCTCGGACACCACCCCGCCTGAGAGGCTTGCTCTTCTCTCCAGAGCCCTGGGTCTCAGGTCCCCGCACAGCCCAGACTCGCTGAAGGAATGAGGAGGGGAGATGTGGGGAAACAGAAGCCCCTCCGAGGCAGAGCCAAGCCCCTGCCCCGCAGGGCTGTCCAGGGAAGGCTCCCCTCCCACAGGAGTGGCGGGTCCTCCGTCGCCCGCTCCAATGAGCTGCGAGCACCTGCCTGCAGACGACAGCGGCCGCTCCCTGCCACTCACCTCAGCCCCCCAGTCCCTCCTCCTGCAAATCGGATGTGCTGGTCATTTTCTGCCACCGTCTTCACATCCGCTGCTTCCCCGTGCCATCAGCTAATTCACTGTGCAAAGCAGCATTTATATATAGAAAGTTGCAGCCACGCAGGTTAGCATTAAAATAGGGACGGCGTTGCCACGGCAACCAAACAAATGATATTCAAAATGAAAGCGAAGTATGCTGCAATGGGGAAAGCATGTCCACAGCCTTCCAGCGCAGCTGCGCCCGGTCCCCCAGGGTGGGTGGGACGGCCTCGGGAGAAGGGACCTTCCCTTCCATGAGCCCCCTCCTCCCCAGTAAGTCAGCGCTTCGCTTTCAGTGCGGCCACGGCCCCTGCACAAACTCCTTCCCAAAGCCAACTCCTGCCTGGAGCAGCCCCGAGCCAAGGTGCTGAGGGAGTCTGGTGAGCTTGACCGAGTCTATCAGTTTGCAGAAGCTGTTCTTCTTAGGCCCCAAGGGGAAGCACCTGTGGCCCTGCCGCTCTTACTGAGGATGCTTCTGGAAGCAAAGCTGGCTTCTGCCACTGCCCCCCATAGGCAGAGTCAAGAGGTACCCCTGAGCTGAGTGACACTCGGCAGGTTGCCTCACCTCTCTGAGCCTCAGCCTAAGAATAAAAAGGAAACAGGGGGATGGAAAAGTAGCCTCGTGCCCTCCACCCCTCTGATTCAAGCGTGTGCATCTTTCCTGCTCGGTCACCTCCCTTTTCCACTTTCCTCTTGTTTCCCCAGTCCCTGGGCACATGCCTCACTTAGCCCCGCCACACATACCTCGGTATTGCTGGGGCCCCTGAACCCGCACAACAGCTTCTGCTTCTAGCTCTCATTCAGCACAGTCACCACCCAGAACGTTCACGGCCTCAGGTGAAAAGGGCTGGATTCCAGTATTGGAGGACCAACAAAGAGGCTAGGGCCTCGGAAAACTAACTCTCTGAGCCCTTCTGAGCCTCATTTTCACAATTCAGACTCAGACATGACCCACAGAGCAACTGGAACTCTCACCCGCTGCTGGGAGGGGACGCAAAATGCTACAGCGGCCCTGGAGAGCAGGTGGGCAGTTTCCCATAAAGTTAAACATACGCTTACCGTAGGACCCAGCGAGCCCACTCCCCGGTATTTACCCAAGACAAATGAAAACATATGTTCACACTAAGTCTTATACATGAATGCTCTCCCCTCCCCCCCCCCGTTTTTTGGGTTAATCTTCACCCAAGGATATTTTTTCCATTGCTTCTTAGAGAGACTGGAAGGGAGGGAGGGGGAAGGAGGAAGAGAGAGAAACAGAGTGAGAGAGAGAGAAACATCAATGTGAGAGAGACACATTGATTGGTTGCCTCCTGCACACACCCCAACCAGGGCTGGGGATCAAACCTGCAACCCAGGTACATGCCCTTGACCAGAAATCAAACCCATGACCCTTTGGTGTGTAGGCCAACACTCTTTAACCACTGACACACCAGTCAGGGCAGAGCTTTTTAAAAATAATAATCCCAAATTGGAAACAACCCAAAAGATCATCAATAGGAACTGATGAACAAACGGTGGTGCCTCCATGCAGTGGAGTAATATCTACCAATACAAAGGAAGGAACCACTGGTGCATGCAACAACCTCCACACTTCGCAGATACATGTTGAGAAGCCAGTCTCAAAAGGCTACACTGTCTGATTCCATTTATACAACATTCTCATGTGATGAAACTGTAGGGATGACATATGAGGAGTTGGGTGGGGAGGGGTGAACACAGAGGGAGAGCATGAGACAGGATCCTGGGGTGATGGGACTGTTCTGTATCCGGCCTGAGGTGGTGAAATCTAGACTATGTATTAAAATTCATCAAATTCATGTATACCCCCCAAAAGTCAACTTTAGTGTATAACAATATAAAAAATAAAATAAATGTTACTTTCACCTTGAAAAAGAAAAAGGGAATCACAGATGATGACACCATCCCCCCAGAGGATTATCCAGATCAGAAGCAGACCCCCTACACAGAGATTGCAAATCCTGAGAACCAGTAGTTCTTACTTCGACCATCAATTACAAAGACGCTCTTCCTGTTCAAGACCAAAGGTTCTCAACTGTGGACCAGCCTCATCGGCATCACCTGAGAGCTTGTTTGAACATATGAACTCTCCAGCCTCACCCCAGCCCTTCTGAATCAGAAACTCTGCAGTCGGTTTGAACAAGTCCTCCAGGTGAGTGACTCTAATGCAGCTGAAATTTGGGGACCACTGGCCTCCACACACCAAGTATCCAGCTAGCCAGCCCATCACTGGATGGTCTGCTTGACCCTTTAATATCAAAACCACGGATAGAGGCAATGTCTTCCTCTATATCCTGTTATTTACAGACCTCCCTTTTCTTCTGTCCTTCAGTCTGCCCCCCTGCATGGCCAGCTGGTGCCCTGCAGGGAGGAGCCAAAGGCCATGGCTCCATCTGACTACCCCATGGCAGCAGGTGACATGGAACTACCTGTAGTTTCAGCCGGGACCCCTGGAACGAAGAGTCTCGGTGACTGAAGCTGAAGACCAGCAAGGGACTCCTGGCTGTGCAAATCCACTCTGAGCTCCTGACCGGGCCCAGCTCCTAGGCCAGCACAGAACTGACCATGCCAGCCCACCTCCCCCTCTCGACTCTTGGAGTGCTTCTCAAATCCAATGGGAACCCGGTGGTTGTCCCAACAAACCCATGAAAAGCCCTACTTCCCACTTGCCCCAGAACAGCAACTTCAAAGTCGGTTTGCATGGTTTCTGGCTCCAAAGCCACAGAGATGATGGATCACAAAGAAGAAATCAGAACCATATGGATTTCATATTCAGCAAAATAAACAGAATTACAGCATCAGGGTGGGGTCCAGAGACCAAGGGGCTGTGACTCTGGCCCAGAGCCCAGGCTTGTGGCCCTCAGCGCAGGCTGGGCTCCTGGCCTCTCCTCCCCCGACTCCACAACCGATGCCAGCAGCGCCCGGAGTGCTGACCCTCCCTGCTGAGCTCTCTGCCTGCAATGCTGTTTCAGCTGACAGTTCAGTGTTTTATTGAGTTTTTATATTCTCTTTTATGGTGCAGTGGAAGATGGTTCAGCTTCTTTTCTGGTTTCATTCACATATGCACAAGCACCGACAGGAATACCGTGCCATTAACGGCAGTGTGACAGCTCCAGGGGCCTCCGGGAGGGTGTGGGGGAGCAGCTGTGGCACTCACCCCTTTCATACCATCGGATCCTTCCTCGCAGAGCCAACCACGAGGGGTGTGCTCCCTCCCAACCCGATACTCATCACAGAACAGAGAAAGTCACTCCTCCCCCACTTTCTGGGCAAACAATACGGATTCCACATAGGCAGTGTTTCTGAACCAGGGGCGATTTTGCCCCCAGGGGACATATGGCAACGTCTGGAGACATGTACTGGTTGTCATGATGGGGGCCGAAGATCTGGGCAGGTTTATCAGTTTCCAATTGCTGCTGTACCGAATTATCACAAGCTCAGTGGCTTAAGACAACAACATGAATTAGTTATCATGAGAGTTCTGTAGGTCAGAAATGGGTCTCACTGGGCTAAAATTAAGGTTTTGGCAGGGCTGCATCCCTGTGGAGGCTCTAGGGAAGAATCTGTTTCCTTGTCTTTTCCAGCTTCTAGAGGCTCCCTGCAGCCTTGGGTGGTGGCCCCTTCCTCCATCCCTAAAGCCAGCATTAATTGGTCAGGTCCTCTTCACACTACCATCTCTCTGGTTCTCTCTCTCTTTTCTTCTTCCACTTGTGGGACTCTTGTGATTCTATTTAGCCCACTGGATAATCCAGGATAATCTCCCCACCTCTAAGTCAGCTGACTTGCAATCTATTCCACATGCAAGCTCAATTCCCCCTTGCCATGTAACCTAGCACTCACAGGTTCCAAGGGTTAGGACATGAACATCTTATGGGGGTAAGGGGGTCATTACTGTGCCTACCAGAGGGATCTATTGGCATCTAGTGAGTAGAGGCAGGGATGCTGCTAAACATCCTACAATGCACAGGATTGTGCCCACGAAAAGTATTATCCAGCCCGAAATGTCAAGAGTCAAGAAATGCTGGTACACCCTAACACTGACCATGTCTTAGTTGGTTCCTAGTGACCGTGACTCCAGGCCACTTCCACAGAGTGGTCACCCATAAGGCTTTTGGAGGTCACAGAGAAGCTCTGACCCACACTTAAGGAGAAACTCTTTTTGTTATTTTTGTTTTCCTCACCTGATGATATTTTTCCATTGATATTTTTTAGAGAGAGTGGAAAGGAGGGAGGGTGGGGGGGGAGAGAGAGGGAGAGGGAGAAACATTAATGAGAGAGAGAGACACGGCGCGCCCAGACAGGAACGAGCCTGCAACCCAGGCACGTGCCCTTGACAGGAATCACACCCGAGCCCTTTGGTCCGCAGGCCGACGCTCTAACCACTGAGCCAAGCCAGCCAGGGCAAGGAGAAACTTTTTTACTATTCTGTTAAATATTTTAAAGTAGATTATATAACTATTCTGGAACCATCCTCAAATGATTCTTCTCTGATACACAGAAAATATACACAGATGTTGAAAACATAAAATGCATCTTGTTTACAGAAGGCCCATGAACACATAGATCATTTAAATCTTTATGTGAATAACTTCAAATAACAGGCTAATTCTGCTTGGCTGGTGGGGTGCTTTGGTCTCAGAAATGCCCGAATTAGCAGCCAGGGCGGCCCACATCCCAGTCCCTCTCCCCTCCCCAGTGTGCTGAGCCATCAGCAGCAGATGAACATTCCTAATGACCTGCAGACCTCAGTCCCACACCAAATGCCCTCTGTCCCAGAGCTCCGGTGGGTACCCAGGGGAGTCCTGCGTTCTGTGGGTGAGGTCTGCAGCAGCTGGGGCTGCCTGGGGGAGGGGGCGGTTCTCAGGAGGCCCTGTCCAGCCCTACAGATAGCAGGAGGCTGTCTTCCTGCAAAGGATGGTCCCCCAGCAAAGCTCCCCCCACCCCTGCCCCACCCTGTCGTCTACATTGCTGGCTGGGTTTCCCAGAAGGGCAGCAGAGGGTGACTCGGCAGACCCATGGGGGCTCCCCTGCAGGGACAGGAAGGCAAGGCCTGCTGACACCACTTTTTTGTCATTCTGACAAAAGGAGTCCCTGCTCCCTTCCACCCCCATCAAAATGATAAGCAGAGGCCCAGTGGCACCTAGTGTGTGCATATGTATGTGTGCACCCACATGTCACCGATACCCTAGGCGAATCTTGCTACCCTGTGATCTCTACTGGGCACAGTGAGGCGCTTACTTAACTTCTCTATTGCATTTATCCAGCATTTTCTCCACAGCCACATCTCTGTCCCAAAGCACGGAAGCCATGGCTCCTGCAAAGTCCTGGCACGACGTCAGAGATACCTCAGGGCTTGGGACCACCACCTGTGTCAAGATATGACCTGCAGAGCACACTGCATCTGTCCCCTGGTCCATCCAGCAAACGTTCGCTGTGGGTCTCCTATGGACTAGACACCCCTCTTGACCCAGAAACGACAGCAGCCAGCACAGGGAGCTGAAATCCACAGGGAGACGGGGAAGGCCCCACTCTAAACATTTATATGCATTATCTCATTTAATATTCACACCAATGTTGGAGGCAGGTCACCTTAAATCGCCTCCATTTTCAGAAAATTACAAGCACAGCAGTAAACACGTATGAGCCATTCACTCATTCAACCTTCACCACCCCTCCTAGGGTAGGTTCTATAATTATACCCCTTACACGGGAGGTTCGAATAGTTAGCAGCTGGCACTGGACCCCAGGTGGTGCTGAGCCCTTGTCAGGGGAACAAGCCCAAGGTCACGCTCCTAACAGTAACGCTGGAGGAGAGCAGAGCTTGCACATCTGGCTCCGGAACTCCCAGTGCATCACCTGCGCCTTCACCTGCTCACCGGGACAGCTTCCTGACCAACACTCAGCACAGCTCAAGTACTGGTCACCCTCCCTGGCCAGCGCTCCTTTAGGACACCCGGGCCAGGGCTCCCACTTCCAAGGGGCAGACCGGGGCGGGAGGAAGTGCTGCAACCACAGCAGCTCCTCTGTTGCTGTCCCCGAGTGAGTCACTGCCCTCCAAAGATCGTTGCCAAAGACAGACCCGTTGCAGCAGGAGTGCTCATCCCACTTCCCTTTTCCATTTCCCAAACACAGCTTTCCCCAGATCTGACATTAGTCATGTAAATGCCAGCTGGAGTTCAAAGATGCTTTGAAAGTGGGGTTTTCCACTCCAAGGGTCCGGCAACGGCAGCAGCTTCCCGGCTTTCCCACTCACCCGCGTCTTGCCCGGGACCTCCCGAGTCGGCTTCCCCATCTCCCATCGTGTGTGGGGCTGCTGCTCTGGTTTCACACTTGGCATTTTTGTGGCAAAGGGATAGCCTCAATGGCATGATATGACATTTCCAAGCACATGATGGGTGATATGGTGGCTTGCAAACCACCCTAGGCTCCCAAGGTGTTTTACCAACCACCAGGCTGGCAGCAAATATTATCTTACTTAGAAAAAACGGGAGGGGGAAGGAAGGATCTTTGCAGATGTAATTCAGTTAAGGATTTTGAGATGAGGAAATTATCCTGGATTATCCAGCTGGGCCTAAATGGTGTCCCAAGTGCCCTGACAAGAGGGAGGCAGAGGGAGATTTTACGACACACAGAAGAGGAGTACACTAAGGGAAGTGGGGACTGGAAAGATGCAGCCACAAGCTAAGGGCTGCTGGCAGCCACCAGGAGCTGGAAGAGGCTTGTGGCAGCTACCGTATCTGCTGTGTGTGCCTGCCCCCCAGCCATGTGCACCCCTGCTTCTGGCGAGAGTGCCCTGATTTTCCTTTGGGGAAGCACCTGTCCACCCACCTCTCCAATGAGCAAATCCATCCCCCTGGCCGTGGTGACTAGTTCAGGGATGGCAGGTGACCCAAATCAGTCATCTGAGGCTCAACCCTTGGACTCTGGTTGGAATTATTGGGAAAAGAAGTCGTATTATGATAGCACGCAAGCCTGAAGCTGCTGACACCTTGCAGGAAAAATCTCCCTGAGAGTGGAGCCAATGCAGAAAAAACGGGGTTGGTGGGGAAGACAGGGAGAGAGGCCAAGAAAGAGCACACAGTGCTGACACTGAAGCCCCTTCATGGAGCATCTGAAGCTGACACCCTGGGAATGTTCCAGTTACACCAACCTATCATTCCCCTTTCCGTTCGAAGCCCAGTTGAGTGGGATTTCTGTTACACACGTTGGAAAGAGTCCTGATGCTCCTTTGGGAGGTCAGATCCAGCGCACCTCAGGAAGTTTTCCCAACACCAATGCTTTGCAAAGCCCTGGCTCGGGCTCCACAGAATCACAGGACCAACCTCGCTAGTTGTGTGGCACTGAGAGAAGAAATAACAAGTGTTGGAAAAAATGGGCTCAGAGGAGAAGATATGCAAGAGAGCAGAGTGCCAAGCACAGCTCAGCAGGGCCGGCACCTCAGCAGGAGGGCTGTTCAGGGGCGTTCGGGGAGCTGGCGTCGGGGGCCTGTGTGCTTGGTGGTAAAATGAAACCTGACATCAGAGTAAGATGAAGATAATTAGACTTCTCCCCACGTGCACCTAATCTCCCAGTGACCAGGAGATCTGTGGGGCAGGGTAGGGTGGAGAGGCACCTTCTGTATCGGAAGCAGGAGGGAGAGTGGGGGGATTGAGGGAGAGCAAGAGATGATGACAGGGATCCGAGTCCAGCTGAGACCGTTTCTTACAGCTCAACTGATTCTGTCCTGTAGCTGTTGTAAAGTGGGTTCTGGCCCTGGTTGGCGGAGGGGGGGCGGGGGGGGGACGGGGGGCCGGTCCAGGCCAGAGGGGAGGAAGGGGAAGGGCCACCAGCTGGAGAGCTACCAAGGTATCAGGGTAGACCCGGATCTAAGCTGGGTGACTGCTGCTGCCACTCCCAGAGAGGACTCAAGGGACTGGGAGAAAGTCCCTGGGCTCTGACCACATCCCAAAGCCCGCATCTGCAAATGGAAGTGTGTCAGGTCACACACAGAAAACACAGGGCAGAGATGGCTCGAGGGAAAGGCAGTGATCGAAGCTGGGCTAAGCGTTCCGCTGAGGTCTGCAGACCTGGATCGTGAAGCAACGCAGCACACTGGGGCTTCCAAAAGCACGGGGGTTCCCACAACGCAGCACTCAGATGATCCCTTAGCTAATGTACAAAATGAAGCTCATGGTCTAGGAGGCTCGCTTTTAAATAGTCACGTTCCTTTTAGGAAAGACCACATAACTAGTATATAAAGCCTGTGATGTCGCTGTCATTCTGCAAGTCGGCCATGATCTGCTTTGACGGGCTCCTCGGGGGTCACTGAATGCTGGAGTCGGAAGGAACCATTTCTAGGTAATCAAGTCACAGTGTCATGGTGAAGAGGGAAGAGGCAGGACGAGGGGACCAGACCTCTTAGGTTCATATGGAGCTCGCCTGGGAAAGCTGTGTGAACTCTCTGGACACACTGGGGAATCCCATGAAAATGGAAATAATAATACCTCGTGCACGGATTACATGAGTTAATATACAGAAAGCATTGAAAATTGGCCTGCCCTGGTTACACCCCAGAGCTCACCATCCTTTATACAATGTGATGAAATCTAGGTGGTTCCAAGCCTCCAGCCCATGTCAGCCAGGCCGCCTCAGGCCCATTTCATCCTGACTCCCTCCACTCCTCTGCGCAGATAGTGCCCTGCCTCCCTGAGCCTGCCTCTGTCCCATCTCCCCTCACTTCCACCGGGGGGGTTGTCAGACAAAAAGGCCAGCAGGACCACTAGCCAAATACCTTTCTGGAAGCCCACACAGAAACACCAGGCCACTGCCCTGCCAGTCTCAAGCCAGGGATATCTGCTCCTGTGGCCATCTGACCATGAAGTGACAGTTCTCTGAGAATACAGACACTCTGCATGCCCTGCCCTACCCTGGCTCAGGGTGGCTGTGACCAAAGATAAAAGATCATCCCCTGGGCCCTGGCTGGGGTGCTCCAGTGGTTAGAGTGCCAGCCCAATACGCCAGTTACGGGTTCGATTCCCAGTCAGGGTACATACAATGAACGCATAAATAAGTGGAACAATAAATCAATGTTTCTTTCTTTCCCTCTCTCTCTCCCTCTCTCTTTCTCTCCCCTTCCTCTCTCTCTCAAGCCAATAAATCAATTAAAATGAACTCATCCATCCCCTTCGGTCTGAAGAGAACCAAATTAGTAGACACGATTCCAGTTCCTCCCGTAACTGAGCTGGATCCCTCAGAGAGAAGTTGATAACAACACTCTTTAATCTTAACATTGACCCCTGAGGTGCGGTCACATCAGTTTGTAAAGGGTGGAAGTGTGGTGTCTCAGACAGTACAGGTGCCAAACCTACGATCTCCCCTTGGTCACTCCTGGGAGAACTGGTCTGGGGCTGTGATCTGTCCTGAAGAGATTCAGCAGGAGCCACAGCTGAGGCAGAAGCCGCACACGAAAACGCCCCCGAGCCTCCCTGCCTCCTCAGCCCCTTCATGGAAAGCTCAGCGAGGCCACCCCCACGTGCCCCCAAGAGGCTAGCTCTTCCCAGAAGCAGCATCAGCCCCATCGCACCCCTTCCCTCAGTCTGACGCTGGGAGGCCAGCTCAGAGGGTCAACGGCGCCCTGGGTCTCCTCTGAGCTGAAGGCAGACGCTGGCCATGTCAGGGTTCCCAGAATCACCCTGGGTTTGATGGTTCAATACTCGGCTTGTAGTCCTGCTCAGGGCATGCTGATTCCAGCAAAGGAAACAAAGCAAAATCAATAAAGGGAAAAGGTACCCGGCAAGGGCCTGAGGTAACCAGGTGCAAGCTCCCAACAGTCCTCTCCAGGGGCAGGCAGCTGAATTCCTCCCGCAATGAGCCGCGTCGGTGGTGGGAAGTGTCCACCAGGTAAGCTCAAGGGTGCCTACAGGACCAGCCCCCAGTGAGACCCTTGAAGCTCAGAGACTCAGGGCAGGGGTCTCTCTGGGGCTGGTCCTGTAGGCACCCTTGGCCTACCATGTACCCAAATTGTAGATCACAGAGGAAAGCACATGGTCACTGTAAACCCAATTGTTTGTGGAAAAGTTTAATCTTATCATTTAGGGAATGATGGGAACCTTTCCTAAATTCAAGTTTCCAGACGCCAGCCAAGGGCCCACAGTGCAAACAGGGCTTTGTAAGGGGAGCACCCTCAGGCCTGTGTGTTCACTGGTTCTGCACATTGGCTATTGAGTGTCCATTAGAAGGGACGTCCCCTGCTGTCAGGCCCATTCAGTAGCATATTCTTGCCATCAAATCCCAGACAAGTGAAAAGCCTTTGGAACATCTGTGCTGACAGAGCTCACTCCCCCACAAGACATGCTAGTCAGTGGCTGGCTTGCACTCACTGTTCGCACGTTTCCCCAGAAGTACCAGCTCCAAGTGCCATATTTCAGGTTGATGAACACTTCATATAATAATGACCACCACTTACTATTACTCTGCCACAGGCATTGGGCCAGGCATGTGGCATACATTTAATTTAATATTAAATGAATATTAATATTGATGCTCATTTAATATTATTCACAGTTTACAGAGGAGTCAACTATGGCTCAGAGGCACGAAATGACTTGCCCAAGATCCCACTGTCAGTGACCTTTACCACCTACACCCAGCTTCTCCTGGGAGCCTGTCCTTCACTGAGCACGTTATCATTTTTAGCATATCATACTACCTTCCGTCTTGTTCACTTAATAGTTTTTGTTGATTCGTTTTTACTTTTTAAAAAAAACCTATTTCTCAGAAAATGTTATAGTAGTCTCTGAACAGAAAACTAGTAACATTTGCCAGAAATCCACAGTGAGCACAAACATAACAGCAACGAAAATCAAGCAAGGTCTTCAATCTGAGCTGGATAGGCAACCTGCCGAGGCCCGTTCGCACCCAGCACCACCGGAATCCTTTCCTCAGTAGAACCAGGAATTCCGACAGACCTGCAAAAGGAAAACTCTTCTCCCTTCCTGAGTCAATGGTACTGAAAGCCCTGTCCACAGACTATCTGAGCCCATCTTTGCACAGTCTCTTGGGAAACTCTACACTATATCGCATGTGCTACACAAACCAGCCCCGTCTGGGGCTCCCACATCCTGTGTACCCTGCTCCACAGCCATGTCCTGAGACATGTCCCAGCTCCTTTCTCCCCCATAGTTCTCATTTGTTTGCCAGTCTCTGCAGCCACCAGCCAGGCTCCTTGTTCTCTCTTCATTTCTAGATTCTGCTTCCACAGGCTCCACTCAGCTGGCCAGGCTACTGGCCTGGCCTTTGAGAGGGAAAACAGCAGCAAAGAGGCCATCCCTCCAGCCCATTTCCAAAAACAAAAGGAGGCCATGAAGAGAAGGGCAGAGGCTCCCTCATGGGCATGTCATATCTAGAAAGTGGGGGTGGGTATAAGGGGCAGAGAGCATACAGAAATCAGAAATGTGCCATTTCTCTAAAGCAGGGACTACATTCCAGATTCCCACCTCCCCATCCCTATCCAACCCCACATAACACTCTGGTCGGGCCCAACCATGGGCTCCGAGAAGTCACCCAATCAGAGTTAGAGGGTTCCACTCAAAGGCCATTCAGTGGGGTGTTCCGGGCAGCAGGCCAGAGGGCACCGAAGAACTCTAAGCAGAGCTCGGGTTTATGACTTTTCACATCTGAGAAATGGGACCAAAAATAGTATCTACCCCATAGGGTTATGGGAAAAAGCGAATGAATCACCCAGGATCTGTGCTCAGTAACATATCATTATAGAGCTGGGCTCTGAGTCTGGAGCCAAAAACAAAAAAAGGGAGGAGGTCAGGGTGTGTGAAGGTGAACTCACGCAGCCACCTGCGCTGAGAACTGCCAGACTGCTGGCACCCACCCCACCGGCGTTCATGGCAGAGGTGAGGGCTTACCCCATATGCAGACCAGGGACTACAAACTGGACTGTGGGCCAAACCCAGCCCCCTTGCTTTGTGTGGCCCATAGACATCTGAAAAATATTCAATTTAGTTGCCAACATGTAAACACCAGGAAATTTCCCATGAAAAAATAAAGATTTCAATTGTTTCTTGAAAAACCAAGGCTCTGCTGAAGTTTCTCCTGAGGGAGGGAGAGAATGGTACCACTTTCCCTGTCATTCTCAAACGCAGGCTTTTCAACCCTGGCTGCCCAAGAGAATCACATGGAAACTTTAAAATCATTCTAATGCCCAGGAATCCCCAACCCATTCAACAGGATCTCTGGGGAGGGATGGAGCTCAGTGACCTTTTGAACTTGCTAGATGATTCGAATGTATGGCCAACGGAGCTGCGCTAATGTCTCCGTGGGCCTGACCAAAGCCACTCCACCTGCCTCACAGGTGTTACCAGCCTGGCCCAGACACTAGCTGGTCCAACGGCTTGTCCTACCAAAATTCAGAAATAAGGGAAAGGTGGGGCCACAGAACACAAACCACGCGCAGACCCCTGCCAGCAGCCCCTGCTTTAACCAGAGTCCATTCCTCCACATCTCGGGACCCAGTACAGAACTGGCGAGGTGCTCTGGCCTCCTCTCAGGGCCTTGTCACCTCTGCCCAGCCTAGGAAAAGCAAAGGACAAAGCTTGCCGAGGTCCAGGAGTATGCTGGAGACAGCCCTAAAAGGTTTCAAATTTTCCTGATGTGTAAGAGGTTCAGGCTTAAAATACTCTTTCTGTAAAACCCTGGGGACAGATCATGGCCAGAGCAACCCAAGTCCCCCCACTTACTGATAGAACGACCCCTCTGTCCACAAGCCTGCCCTCCACAGGAGTCGATATGAACATAAGGAACAGGATAGAACAGACCACTTGCGAAGCACCATTTGCAAGGTGAAGGAGGAGCCGGGGAAAGAGGCTTGGGGACAGGTAGGCGCCTGTGGTCTGTCCAGCCCCAGGACTGTGCATTTGTGGCTTATCTGCACTTTGGGGCACTGCCCACTGGATTTGTGCCATTTTTCAAAATGGGAGCTAAAAATTAAGAAGAAAGTGGGTGTCAGGATGTCATCGCTCTCCAACCTGTATCGTAATTCTGAGTGTGCGGAGCGAGGCTGCCTCTGTCTGGAACCAAGGCAGGCAGCGTATAGGGACAGAAGAAAAGGGCCTCCCCACCCAGGGACCAGGGTGACAGCACGGCCAAGCCTTGCAGGAGTGAGGCGAGGAAATGCGATTTTGATTGCACAGATCAAGTGATATGTGAATGGCAAAAACAAGGGCTGCTTTCCGGCCTGAGACATGTCCAAACAGGCCGTGTGGCTTGGCCTGCGAAACAGGCAAACAGGGAGGAGTGTGATCACTGCCAGGCGGTTCAGCGGACCCATCCCACCCCAGGCCCGGTGCAAGGCTGGGGCAGGCCTGTTCGTGTCGTGCAGTTTGAAGCCAAGGGGTACCCCTCCCCGTCCAGCGTGGGCTTGGATCTTTCAAGTTCACAGGTAATAATCCTGGAAGTTAGAACAGTTCCCATCTGAGCCTATTTTCCGAGCACAGGCCACTTTGTCATTGTCCCGGGGCACCTGGGGAAAGCCTCAGTGTAGGTGGCAGACCAAAGCCTTGCTACATAAAGCATGGTCCCCGAACCAGCAGCAGGGAGCTTGTTATAAGTGCAGCATCAGCCCCTCCCCAGCCTGCTTGCATCAGAATCGCCACGCTAACAAGCGCCCCAGGTGAACTGTGCAAGGTTAATGCTTGGGAAACACTCACTTGCAGCATCAAGGCTATTTTACCTGCACAAGGTAAATCTCAGGGCACTGCCATGTACTTTAACATAACAGCTCCCCAGGCAGCTGAGGAAGTCATAGGTGGTTTCAGTTTAGGCAGCTCCCAATGACTTTTCCCCAGTCGAATCCAAGGTTGCAGGTACCTCCTGGGTTCCCTACCTCACAGATCAACCAAGGCGATTGATCAGATTAAAATGTCTCCCCACAACCACTGAATCTGACAGAGTAACATTTCAGGATTTATTTGCCCATCTGTTCACTTATTTATTTGTTTGCTGTGCTAAGTCAAACATTTACGGGGCACCTACTATTCGTCAGGCGCTGAGAATGGGCAGATAGAGTGACGGCTGTGCGGTGCTGAGGGGAAAAAACAGGGCGGTCCATCCAGGAAAGCTCTTCAGAGGAGGCACTGCCTAGGGCATCATTGTGATGTGCTTTCTCCTTGCCAGGCCTTTCTCTTTGCATTTTCTGCTCCCTCCTGTCTTGCTTTCTAATGGATTGATTGCATTTTCTTTATTCTCCCTCCCACCTCCACACACTTGGCATTTATAGGGTCTATTTCTACTACTTGGGTGGTTACACTGACATTTTTAACATGTACACTTGACTTTAAGCATAAAGTTAATCAATAGCTCTTTTCTCCTCCTGAATAATACAAAACCCTGCAAAGCTCTGACTTCGATCTCTTCCCTCCTACCTGCAAGGTGCTGGTAGCATGAATCAGCTGAAGGTGCTGTTTTCCCACAAGTCTTGAAACCAACTGGTTATTAGCTATCTCCTGTCACTGATAATTTTCCAGAAAAATAAAAAATTCCAAATTGACGCAAGAGGAAATAGAAAACCTGAATAGATCTGTAACCTTCAAAGAAATTGATCCAGCAGTCTAAAGTCCACCTTAAAAACCTATAATGGATCTATGTGGTTTTACTGACAAGTTTTTCCAGACCTTGAAAAGAGGACGACACTTATACAATCTCTTCCAGAAACAGAGAAAAATACTCATTTCCTTTTAAAATACCCTGATACCAACCTTTTAAAAAAAAACAACACCACACACAATATAAGGGAAATTTTAAAGCCTGTTGCCTAACCTCACAAGGCATAGGTGTAAAAATCCTAAATACACATTAGCAAATCCTGGGAATGGAGGGATATTAAGCCATGCAAAAACTCATTAGTTAAACTCACCACACTAAAAGATTATTTTTTAAAAGTAAGATAATCTAGGTGCAGAAAAAGAATCTGACAAAACCAAGCACCCCCCTTTGTGATTAAAACTCACAAACTAGGACTAGAACAAATTTTTCTTAGTCCAATCAATGCTAATTCTCAGAAATTAAAATAAACATCATATCCAATGTAAGTCAGGAATAAGGCAAGGCTTTCACCACTACTGCTTCTTTACAACACTGTACTGAAGATCCCACCACATAGTAAGGCTGTATATGTATATGTATATGTATATGTATATGTATATGTATATGTATATGTATATGTATATGTATATATAGGGATTGCAAAGAAAGAAACTGCTGTTATCTTCATATACTAGAACTGCCTACCCAAAATATCCAAGAAATTCTACAAACATTCAGAATTAATAAGACAGTTCAAGATCTATTTATAAAAACAAGCAGTATTCATTCCTAAATATTAGCAACAATCATAAAACAGAATATTTATGTTTAAAATGGATGACTAAAAACAGGTTGTTTATCTTCATGCTTTCCTAAAATCCCATTAGAAATGACTGGGGGGGGGGGGGGAGGAATAGGTACAAAGCCACAAAGAGAAAAAAATGAAGTAAGAATTGACAACAAAAGAGACATAGCCACAAAATTTTGGACAACTGAAAACAACTAGATAAATGATAATGATTTAGCACAGAGGAGAAAACTGAAATCTTCATGACGTCAGAAGACGATATCAACAAGAAACAAGCCAATTTATAACGCAGAACTTCTGAGAGGCCCAGGAAGACTCACAGGCACAAGGTATCTATAAGGTGTAAGTTTTAAAAGGAGGTGGGGGATTGCTTCTTAGATCACTCCCTACCCTTGCTGGCCAAGTGACTCCCACTACCCCACCTCAGGGTACTCAGAGGGAAACAAATTCAGAGGTCCTGGACTCAGGGACACCTAGGGGACAAGGTGAGAAGTGTTGCTGAAAATAGGGGAATTAGGCAAATGATTACATATTGCAGGTTTAAGATAAGACCCATTTTCTTTCCAGTAAGTTACTGAAGTATGTGCTCCAACAAAACAAGGGAGAAAACCAAAAAAGAGGAAAATGTGAAACCCAAAAAGTAGCCAAAAGCAGAAGAGAAGCAAAGGAAAGTAATGGGACAATGGTGAAGGAAGATCCCAAGATGACAGCTGATCATAGACCTGAAGAGAGAGACACCAAACCAAAGCAAATAGATTCTTCTATCACCAGTAGGGGGGAAAACCAACAATTCCTGTGTTGACAGGATTCAAGGGAATTTTACAGGTGTGCTGAAGAGTCTGGGGGAAGAACTGGTGCAAGAGACAGGGCACACTAGCAAAAAAATCCCAAAACAACAACACCTGTTTTTGTTTTTATCTACTTCTTTAATTAAGTAAGGAAAATAAAAAGTTGTCCCATCAAAGAAGCAGAAACCAATAAGTAGCTCAGCTATAACTAATTTACACAGACATACAATGTAAACACCAGACTCTAACACAACAAAACCTGATGGTGTCACTATTTTGGGAGGTGAGGAATGGGATATAAACATGGGTGGGGGGACAGAATGATGTTAGAAGATCCAGGACAATATGTGATACTGGGACATGGGGAGAGAAATGAAAGTGTAAATAAATTATTTAGAAAAATGGAGATAAAGCCCTATAGACAAAAGTAGTAGCCTCGGCCCTGGCCAGGTAGCTCAGCTGGTTAGAGCGTCATCCTGATACACCAAGGTTCTGGGTTCGATCCCTGATCAGGGCACATATAAGCAGCAACCAATGAATAATAAGTGGAACAAATTGATGTTTCTCTCCCCCCCTTCCCTTCTTCTCTCTCTAAAATCAATTTTTTAAAAAGTGTTGGCCTCTGAGAAGAAGGATTTGGGGGTGGAGTGAGATAGGGGAGTGCACTACTTTTTAAAAATTCTGTTACTCTGATAAAAATGAACATCAAATTTAAAAAGAAAACAAAACTCTAAGTTAGCTGTGAGTAAATGTGACTGAAGAACACGAGACTTGCATAAAGAAAAGGGCCAGACCAGCCTGAGATACGTCAGAGACCTAAATCAACAGGCGGCTGCCGTTTGTTTCCACACGCGAAGGCTCAGCACCGCTAAGGAGCCTTTCTCTCCGTATTAATCTCCAAATGCGATGCCATTTCAACAAAATCCTCACACAGTTGCTCACAGAACTGGAAGAGTTAACCCAGCATTCACAGGATTAAGCAGCCAGCCAAGAATATCCAAGACCTGTCTGAAGAAGGCAGACTTTTCTTGTCAGAGAATAAGCCTTACAAAGTTATAATAATTAAAATAGTGAGCAGAAGACAAACAGACCGATGAAACAGGAGAGCCCAAAAAGAAAGCCCACATGTAGAAAACAGATGGCAAAGCTGACCATCAAATCAGTGAAGAGAGGACAGGTTATTTTAAAAATAAGTAGTAATAGGCCCTGGGGGGTGGGCCCAGTTGGTTGGAGCACTGTCATACATACCAAAAGGTTACGGGTTCGATCCGGGTCTGGGCGAGTACGGGAGGCAAGTAAATAATAAATAATAAATAAATAGTAGTGGGATAATGTGTGACTTAGGAAAAAAGTAGAATTGGGTCTCTCATTTATAGCAAACACTAGAAGGCAATTACAGGTAGAGCAGAGATCTCAGTGTCAGACACAAAACTTTAAAACGTTTAGAAAGTATAACTTCAGATTAACAAAAGTTTTCTTAAATAAGACATTAAAAAATGCAACCCATAAATAGATTAATAAATTTGACTAGTTTGCAATTAAAGACTTCAGTATGACAAAATACGCAGTAAAAAAAAAAAAAAAAAAGTGAAAATAAAACAGTAATTAAAACATAACCCAGTAGAAAAGTGAGTAGAGTATGACCAGGAAACACAGAGGACAGGAGATCTGAACTGCAAATACACACGTGAAAATACACACAGCCTCACCTAGCAGTGAAGGAAGTGCAGAGAGAGTTAAGCCCAAGGTGCGATATCTCACACCCCCAGATGGCAGGTGTAAGTCTGACATGTTGGCAAGGGGAGTGGAAATTCCAACACTCTGTGGGTGGCAGTATATATGTGTGTATTTGCGAAACCTCTTTGAGAACCATTGTGGCACTATTTAGCAAAATCCAGAGGTACATACTCAACCAGAAATTCTCCTTCTAGGTATCTTGAAGAAGAAACACTCACATGAGTGAGTGAGATACTATGCACAGGGGAAAAACCTGTAGATAGATTTTAACAACCTGAAATGTCCCCCAATAGGGATAAACTGTGAAATACACACATGCTAGAAACTGTACAGCAGGTAAAACCGTTTCTGTATGTTTCAATGTAGATAAACCTCAAAAACATAAGGTATAAAAAAAGTGAACTGCAAAAAGATAAATACAGTATGACATGTTTCGTGTCAGTTTAAAAACACACAAAAAGCATTAGTGAATACTACTTTGGATTCATACATGTTAATACAAATGTTAAACATGTTTGTGGAAAAGATACACCAACCACAAAGCAGTGGTTACCTCCAGGGAGAGAAGAAGGGAACAGAATTAAAGGAATACACAAGGATTTTTAATGCCAAGTAATATGTTATTTCTGATTGACGTTTGGCAAAGGTTAATACCTCTCAAATCCAGAGATGAAGATAGGCACATGAAAAATGTTCAACATCATTAATCCTTGGGAAAATGCAAGTTAAAAGCACAGTAAAAACTACTTTGTAGTCACTAGAGTGGCTACAGAAAAATATTGGCAAAAAGCTAAATAACTGGAAGCACATACACTGCTGTGAGCGCTGAGGCAAGTGGAGTGGCCTTCAGAAAATAGTTCCTGTTTTGTTTTTTGTTAATCCTCCCCCGAGGATATTTTTTCCAATGATTTTTAGAGAGAGTGGAAGGGAGGGAGGGAGGGGAGAGAGATTGACAGAATGAGACAGAGAGAGACAGAAATATCGATTGGTTGTCTCCCGCATGCCCCCCCAGTGATCCAGCAATTTCACTCCTAGGTATTCCTGCCACAGAAATGAACACATCGGAAACAGCTGCACACCGCTGTTCACAGCAGAATTATCGACAACAGCTAGAAAGCGGAAAAGACCCAAGTGCCCATCAACTGACAAATGGATAAGCAAATCAGGGTAGATTCAACTAATGGGATCCTACTTAGCAATAAAAGGTAATGAACCACCAGTACAACAATATAAATAAATCTCAGACATTATTCTGTACAAAAGAAACCAGGAGTACATACTGCATGATCCACTTCTATGAAATCCTACAACAGGCAAAGCTAATCTATAGGATAGAAATCAGAGGTGGCCTGAGGAGATGAGTGGGAGAAGAGAGATTCACTGCAAATAGTCAAGAGAACTTTCTGGAAAGATGTCCTGTACTTTGATTAGAGTGCTGGTTACATGGTTGCATGCATTTATCAAGTCATTGACCTGAACACTTAAAGTTGGTGAATTTTATTTTATGGTAAATTATAATTGATTTTTTTAAAATGTGGATGGTAGATACATTTATTATAACGGCTAATTTTCTGTAAACAAAGTTTACTAAAAATTAAGTGCCTTTTATAATACATTGGTTATTAATTATGTATATTGGGAAATGGGAGGTTTCAGGAGAGAATGGAAAAACTCAGAAGGAACTAATAATGCTAATTCATATTTCTCCCCAGTGGAAGAGTTGTCTATTTGATTATTAGAGTAGTCCTATTAGAAACCAAAGGGCTCTTTGAGACCATCTAGGTCAATAGTCTCATTTCAGAAAAGAAGCCCAGGGTGAGATTTGTTCAAGAGCATGTAGCAGACATTTGTTGCTTAAGGTGCCTGGTGTCCCAAGCCCATCCCAATAGCACCCACTTCTTTTTAAGAAACCCTCTCTCCCCCACTGGGCACTGTGAGGCTATTAATCCAGGAGCCAGCCCTCCCACTACAAATCCAAAGGGGTCCCAGGTGGCTCCTTCGTCTTTCACAGGGAAAAATGTGTGACCCACATGTGCCTCCAGATGCTCTCTGCTGACACCTGCAGAGACAGGGAGCGATGGTCCATCACAACCAAGCAAACCTGACCACACTGTTTATGCTCTAAGATTGTGCCTGCTGCCCCTACCTCCTGGTCTCACTCAGCTCAGCACCTTGGTTTTTATCTGTTTTCAGGTTTTCCCAGCCTTCTGCCCATTCTGTTACCTTCCAGGATTTCTAGAGTACGTTCTACTTTGCCTACATCAGCTAGAATCAGTTTTTCATGTCTGCAACCACAGAACCCCGTGTGACACATCATCCAACTGGCGCAAGGAGGACCTGGCCCACAGCCCAGTTCTAAATTCTAGACAGCTGGCCCTGGGTGTGTCAGCCACCTGGCTAACTCCTCAGGATCCTCAACACCAACACCTCAACGGCTGCGGGGGACAGAATGAAAAAGAGTGGCCACTTACTAAGTGACAGGCCAAGTTCTTTGACAGGCTGTGATTCAGCCCTTCCATAGTCTAGTAAAGCAGGGATAATCCCAATGTATCTTTGAGGACACCGAGGAGGAAGAAAAATATTTTTTCAAGGTTATAGAGCACACGGGTGACAGAGAACACACTTGAGCCAAATCTGTCCAATTTTAAAGCCCCGTTCTTGTCACCTCACCACGTTGTCACATCTCAAGAAAACAGTGGGTCTTCTGCTTCCCCCATTCTATAATTAGGTCACTGAAACTGCAAACGAGGCATCAGAGGCGTGACGGGACACTGGCTGCACCTACAAAGTAGTGAGAGGTCAATTGTGCCCACTGGACCAGGACACCCCCCCAGGAGAGAGTGACGCTGGGAGGGGGGCGAGGGGAAGGAGGAGCACACTGCAGCCTTAGGGAGAACAGATGTGCCTGGGGAACGGTGTGGGAAACAGCCACATGCCAGAGCAGCGGAAACGAATTCTTTCTGCTTTGAGATGAATACATGTTCCCGTTCCCATGGCAACGGAGCATGCTCACAGCAGTCTGTACCTGTAACTGAGGGACTCACATTTTTGGCCTTGCACGAGCCCAATTCAAAGTCATTAGCTAGTCAGCCTAGAACGTGCACACTCTCCCACTGACGGCGCCTTGAAGGAGAAACAGCATCTCCGTGTGTCCCTCTGAGGCTCTGGGAGCAGCCGCCAGCTCGTAGGAATGCACCACAGCTGCTCAGAGACCCAAAAGAGAGGCGAGGTGGGGGCAGTGCTGGAGCCTAGACGTCAAGGAGACCCCTGTGCCAGTGGCTCTGAGAGGAGAGGAGACAGAGAAGCCACAGGATCCCACCAGACCGACCTGGAGAACCCTGATTCTATCAAGTTAGAGAAGGCCCTCGACAGGCACCAGTAGCTGCTAACCCAAGGGTTACAAGAAATGTGTTTTTCCTCCCTCTAAACAAAAGGAAAACTGTGGCTCTTACTTAGTTTCTTGAGTCAGTCAAGAGGTTTGGGTGTGCATGGGGGAAACCCGAAGGGGAAATCCATCAGGGAAGGACAGTCCAGAGTAAGGAGATGCCCCACCTGTCCAGATTCAGAGTGAGCTCGGCCTGGAAGCCCAGGAGGTCTGTACAGCACTACATGGGCTCAGCTGACCCGATTCCACTAAGCAAGCAGCCCTCACCCCAAGACGTGACCACTGAAGAAGTGGACCAGGAGTCTGAGGGGTGCTCATCACCAGCACCACCTCAAGAGCACTTGTCATGAAAGGTTTCTGGGAGGGGCATGGCCCATGCTTGTCCCAGCACAGCAGGAGAGCGTCAGCTCCTGGCACATGGAGGCCAAGTGTCTACTCCAGTGTCTTCACAGCCCACAGCATCCTGCAGACATGCTGAGCCCACTGTAGAAATTCAATAAAGGTTCACTGAATTGTGTTGAATAAATAAATGAATGAAGAGGGCTTTCTGAACAATTTCCTCAGACTTAATTCCAAGTTTGGAAGCTTTCATCATTATAAAGAGGATCGACTCAGCAAGCCTCTAGGTCGCAGAAGAGCCAGTTGGCCACTGCTGAGCTCGGAAAGAAGGCGCAGCCGTCCAGGGGCAGATGTGCCGTGAGAGCCTCTGGACTGCAGAGAAATGGAAGCAGTGAACTCATTTCTCACTCCTGAAATCCACAGCTCCCCTAAGAGTCCTCTATACAGAAAGTAATTGAAAATAACGAAAGGCATCTGCGTATTAGGAGGTGAATTCAGAAGGAGGCAGGAAGGGAGGGAGGGAATAAAACTGGGGGGCTGGGGGCTGGTGGAGCTTCACCTGACTGTGAAGG
Organism: Miniopterus natalensis; assembly: GCF_054644295.1. Taxonomy (NCBI): domain Eukaryota; kingdom Metazoa; phylum Chordata; class Mammalia; order Chiroptera; family Miniopteridae; genus Miniopterus; species Miniopterus natalensis. Next base: position 8,252,130 of record NC_142097.1, on the reverse strand, counting down.
TGCAACTGCACGAAAGACAAGTTTAGGATATAAAAGGGAAAAAAGGCTATGCCACTTAAAAAAAAAAAAAGAATTAGTGAGCCAACAAAACTGTGGCTCTGTTAGGGGTCCCAGGGAGATGGGCCGTGGATGGAAGGAAGGAAGGAAGGAAGGAGGGGTAGGTATAAGACCCAGGCAGCCTGGCTGCTGGCGACCATCCTCCTTGGCACTGACATGCTGATATTCATGCCCTACTCTGAGGCGATGAGTGGTTCAGGAAAAAGGGACCCAAGTGTCCCAACAACAAGTTCCTTGGCTGCTGGCTGCCTCTAGTTAAACCAGTGCAGGCCCAGCTGGAGAGCGGCTCCACGGGGTAATAGCTGTTGAATATCTTTTACAAGTTCAGCCCAGCACTCTGAAGGGGTCCACGGTCAACGCTCACAGGCCCGATGTCTCTAACAGACAAATAAATCACCCTTAATTACACAGGGCAAGCTGCCATGCGGTCCTATTTCTGGAGGGGAAAGTGCAGTGTGGGCGCAAAGCGCAGAGAAGGAGCGTCAAATTCAGCAGGTCCCATCTCAGAGCAGCGAGGAGCTGGGATGTGCAGTGCAGTGTCTGGTGATGGTCAGTAGAGAAGAGAATTAGTGACTGTCCCCATGCTACATCTTCCCCGATCCAGACCCCTAGAGTGCAACATTAGACGAAAGGGAAATAGGAGCAGAAAAAAAATAAGATGAGACCTGGGTGAGGTCAGGGGTCCCTTCCATCCAATCTTCCAGCACAAGAGGTGGGCCCCAAATTAGGCAGAGAGCTTTGCAGCCAGTACAAAGAGGGACACGTGTTTGGCTAAATGCTCCTCGGTGTCCTGAAGATTAAATAAGCCACCTGCTCAGGGGAGCACATCCACTCCTGCCCTAACACTAGGAGAAATCCCTTCCAAGGGTTCACAGAAAGAGAACACACCGTTTTAAAAAGTCTTTAAAGACCACACGTTTCATAGCGCTGTTAACTTTAACCCTTGTTTGAACCAAGTCCTTAAAGAGCAGTCACCGGGCATCAGTTCCGGCTGCAGTGGCTACCACCCAGGTGTCAGAGAGGCCTGGCTAGCAGAGGAAGTAAAAATATGAAGCGAACTCGCACGTTTGGGGGGAAAAGTAAGGAAAGGAGGCGGGGTATGGCGTAAATAATTCCTCATCTTCCATTACAGGGAACCAATATAGTGTTGAAGTTAATAAATCTTGAAACATTTTAGCATTTTATTTAAAATTTTCGAAGTAACTGCCAGGAGAACTAAAAATAAAATGTGGCTGGCAAGGGAGAAGTGGGGAGTAAGTGCGCTGCTTTGCATTCTAAGCCCTTCAGTTCAACTTGATTTTATTTTTAATCGTGCACATTACCCTTTGGCTCAAAGTAAAAACAAGGGATTTGAAGCTGCAGCAAGGAAAATGAAGAACGAACACACTAGAATGAAATGCAAAGGTGTGTTGTTATAGGGAGAACCTTGAGTTTAAACTCTGATTGATAACAAAAATAAATCTCTGCAATACACCCCACAACCCACAGACACACAAGCACACTACACCCCACAGCGGAGGCGCTGCTCCAAGCCACCCCAGAAGGTCCCAACGAGGCCAACAAGGCAGGTTTCCTGAGCTGACTCTTTCAAGCCAACTAACTTTCATGGAAATTCAATCTGCTTAGGAACTTAGGTCCACTTTCCACATCAATCAGGCCAGCCCTAGCTACAGCCTGCTCTTGGCTTTCAGAGCCTACTGAGGACATGGAGAAACCCAGGTAAGCAACACCAGACACCCAATTTCCCAAAGGCAGACACCTGAGCATTTGTACAAAGGGTGGGTATTTAGCCCCAGGCACAAAATCACTGAATTGTGGAGTCTCTGTTAATGTCCTCAGTTTCTGGTGAGGGTTTGGAGGGCTCTGATGTGAAGTGGGATTGGCCAGAAGTCTTAAAACTCTGGGGTAGCAACCTCAGAGCTGGGTTCCTGGGAGCTCCGATCCAGCACTCTCTCACTGTGTCGGGTCTCCTGGACCACTCCTGCACGTGAAGCAGCTACTTAAAAAAAGGGGTTCAGGTCAAGTGTGGGGTAAACCAAGTTTCTCAGAGAATAGAACACATCCTGAACCCAAACTTAAATCACCATCTTCCTCCAGGGCTCTGCCTCTGCCTCAGCCACAGCACAGCCACCCTCTCTTTTACCTCAAGCAGCAAGAACCTCACTGCTCTCCTGGTTTTTACCGAGGCCACGGCCTCCCACTCATTCTCTACCCAGCAGCCAGAGTGAGTCTTCCAAAAGACAGATCAGAAATCACGAGCCGGTAGATAATCCAGAGACCAAGAGCTGACTGGTGATTGCCAGGGGCTGGGGAGTGTGGGCAGTGACACTTTAATGGGTACAAAGTCTCCTTTGGGGGTGTGAAAATGTTCCGGAACTAGACAAAAGCGGTGGTCACATAATATTGCAAATGTAAAAAATTGCGAGTGAATTGTACACTTTAAAATGGTTAATTTTATGTTCGGTGAATTTTATCACAATTTTTAAAAATTAGGTCATGCTTCAAATCAAATCTCCCAGTGGATCCCCATTTCCTCCAAGTAAAAGCCCATGTCCACAGTGGCGTGAAAGGCCTCCTGTCTCTCCTCCTCTCTCCACTATTCCAGACTCTGTGAAGAGGCCAAGTGCACATCCACCTCCTGGCCCATATGCATTCCCTCTTCCCTCCCCCAGACCACTCACGCCTTAGACACCCATAGGCGTCCTCCCTCATTTTACTAGGGTCTCTGTTCAAATGTTAGCAACCTCAGACCCTTCCTGTCAACCCTATCTGAAACAGCACCTCCTGCTACCCTCTGCTCTGTGAGAGGAAAACAGCACGTCATTAGCCTGATACCACATCACATGGTTGTGTATTTTATTTATTTATTTATTTATTTTAAATTTATCTTTATTGTTGAAAATATTACAGATGTCCATTTTTCCCCATTGGTCCCTTCTACCCGGCACCTACTCCCCGCCCCAGGCCTTCACCACACTACTGTCTGTGTCCATGGGTAATGCATTTATGCATATAAATTCTTTAGTTAATCTCTTCCCACCCAATCCCACCTTCCCTCTGAGATTCATCAGTCTGTTTATTGACTGCTTTCTCCAACAGAATCTAAGCAGTGAGGGCAGGGACTTTGCTATAAATGCCCAGCACCTAGGGCAGGGACTAAAGTGCCACAGTTGCTCACTAAAAATGTGTTGAATGAATGAATGTTCACTTGTTCAAGGTTCAAAGTTATTTGACCAGGGATCACTTTTTTCCAAGGGGCAAATTGGCAGGCAAGCGTCCAACATGCTGACTTCGACAAATCCTCATTGTATTAGTCTTTTACAGCTGCCGGAACAAATACAGTCGACCCCCTTATTCAAGGGAGATACAATCCAAGATCCCTAGCGCATGCCTGAAACCACAGCTAGTACCAAACCCTATATATACTGTGTTTTTTCCTATACATAGATACCTATGATGAAGTTTACACTATTCTTGCACTTTGGGGCCATTATTAAGTAAAATAAGGGTTATCTGAACATAAGAACTGCAATACAGCAACAGTCAATATGCAGAAAAGTGGGAACACATTCTCAACTCATGGAATAAGGGGAAGGCACTTGGGTTCATCAAACCAGCTTGCAACTGTGGGGGCACCTCTTTGTGGCGATCTCTTTCAGGGTATGGAAGGTGGGCCACAGCAGCAGCCATGAAATGAAGAACATGGCCTTGGTCCCGGGCTACAGGCTGCTGCTCACTAACATAAGACCATGATCAGCCTCTTGCCGTCCCTGCCTGCGTCTTTACGGGTCACTCCCAAACCCCCACTCAGGCCCCCAACTCGCGTGACAAACCACATTCTGCCACAGAAACACATGCCACTAATGCCTCTAATTCAACACGTCCAAAACCAAATTCCATTCCCAACACTCCCTGCCCTAAATTTATATTTATGATTATATTTATATTCCTAGCTCCCTGAAGCCCAAAACCCAAATCTGCTATCTTTGATCTTTCCATTTATCAAATTCCCCACACTCAATCCCTTCCAAAATGGTCTTTAAACATCATGAGTTTCCTAGAGTTGTTTATTTTAACCCTCAATCTGAACTGAGTCCTTAAGAGACAATCCCTGGGTGTCCGTTTCCAGTTGAGTTCCTACCACCCGGATGTGCACGAAGGCCCTGCTAGCGGAGGCAGTAGATAAGGAGAGAACAATCACATTCGGGAGGAAGGTAAGGAGGGGACCTCCCAAGCCCCATCTATTCCACCACCAAATCTCTCCACATTTTCTCCCGGCACCAGTCCCTCTTCTGTTGCCATGACTGTCGGTTTACTGCACGGCATACCAGATAAAATCCTTCAAGGATCTTTAGCATTTTGGTGAACCAGTGGTGAACATCTGTTAGCTCTGCCAGCCCGTCCCCAGTCCCTTCTCACACCGCTAGTGCCCCATTTTCCCTGTGGGCAACACTACCCTCCTCCCGGACCCAGGGACAGGGCCCATTGCCCAGCCATCTAGTACCTCCCATCCCCTAGCCAGTGTGTGGTTCCGGAAGAACATTTGATTCTGTGGGGCTTAATCTTGGGACTTGATGGACAAGCAGCTCTCTTGCTGATGGCCTCAGAGCCGCAAGGGCCAGTCTGAAGCTGCCAGAATGTTCTACCTGGGCCTGGCCTACAAAGTGGGAGGCTACGCAGCTGAAGGGAGAAAGTGCCCATCCGGACAGCTCTGGAGCCTACAGGAGAATCCAAACACTCCCTTCTGTGCTCAGGCAGCACTGGGCTGGGTTTTAACACTTGCACTAGAAAGTGAACCTCCCAGGCAACAGCTTCCCTCCTTCCTTCATCCTTTCACCCCCACCCCATCCCTCAGCCATGCCAGAGCAAACATTTCCTAAATCAATACAAAACCCACACTGTTCCAGCAAGTTCCCGTATTTAATACCCAGGCACTCCTTTGGTCGCTCCTTGGCTCATGCTGGTCCCTGGCCTGGGCTGCCCTTCCCTCTCCGGCCTCTGAGAATCCTGTCCGTTTAGAGGAGACGCCTTCTCTTCCGTGGAGTCCTCTTCACCCTCTCCCGGCCCCTGTGACACTCTGTTTACTGCCGCTGTGTTGGCAGTGGCCATCACTCTCCTCTCCGCGGCTTACCCAAGGGTGTCAGTGAGCACTTTCTCTATGGGCTGGGAGGAAGGCGGCGCGGCAGAGGTGAGACACACCTCCCCTGGGTGAGCAGACACTCAGGGCTCGGCCAGGGGCCTGGGACACCCAGAACACGCTGGGCGTGTAGGTCAGGAGAAGGCGGGCATCTGTGCTCGGCGAGTTCGTGGGCTCCGCTCCAGGCTGCCCTGTTTTTCACGTTTTCACACACATACCACCTCAGAGCTGCACCTCAGAGCTGCAGAAACTCACTTGGGCTCCAACCTTTGGCCAACTCTGCAGGTAGGCATAGCAGGTGCATACTCAGCAACTTCTGGCCCTCACTCCAGGTCTGGAGGGACCCAGTTCTTTTTGCCCAAAAGACCCTGAGGAGCCCCGACTTCCTATTTGGTCCCAGGGCTCCCATGCATCACACTGCCCCTCTCTCCTGCCAGGGAACCTTTCTGAGAGGCTGGGTAGACAGAGCACCTGGAAGGAGCAGCACCTGCGGGGGAGAAATGCCTATCCCTTGCCCTTTCCCCTCTTCCATGCTGCCCTTTAGTGACTTTTCTGCTCAGTTATTTCCTCTGCATTCACTGCACAGAATGGACCTAATGGGTGGTCCAGGCACCAAGTAGGAAGGAAGCCTTCATTTGCCTAAGGTGGGCCAGGGCTTCCTGTCCAGTGACCACGATAGCAGAAGAAGAGTAAAAGACAGGATTCGAGAAGGGTCAGCTCAGGGCTGCAGGAGCCACACATGCCCTCGCCCCGCCCCCAGCCAGGCATTCACCCCCTCCTGAACATAAATCATCAAAAAAGGTTAACCAAGGGACAGAGTTGTGGCCATGGGCATGGAGACGAGACACAGGTACCCGATGTCCATAAGCTGCTCTGCTCCCAGGACCTCTAGGAAGCCCTCCTTCCTCGTGCTTGTGAAACAGTCCTGTGGGATTTGATGATCTATCTCTGAGGCCCCTTCCCGCATCGCTGCCTATGAGTCACTGGAAAAAGCAGAGGAAGCTGGGGCCACGCCAGCCCAACCCTCCCTGTGCCACGCCCCTGTTTACCAAATAGTGCTTGGGCCACCTGCCCACCTCATTCAGGATGCATTCCTCGGAGCTCCTGGAACAGGTTCCACAGGCCTGCCATGCAGAGAGCCCTGCTGGGCTTCCACCATGACCCCGAAGCCTGAGCAGGCAGGGACTCTGCAAAGCTTTCTGACCAGTGAAAAGTTTCAACACGGTCAGAGTATCAAGTGATCTGAGAGAGGCATCTTCCCACTGCCCAGGGGGCGGGGGGGCTTGGCAGATGTCGGCTTCCTACCCTGGTGCTCAGTCAGCCTCTCCCGCGGGTGCTGAAAGTGAAGACTAAACTATGTTTCTTAATTCCTCCTCCAACGTACTGCCCCCCAGGATTCTTGCTTTAGGCGATGCAGTCGGATGGTCAAGCATAAGCTGAATCCTCTCACCCCTGCAGGCCCGGTGACACAAGGATACCAGTGCAGTAGGAAAGAGAGCCACCAGGCAGGGCAGCCAGCGCAAACAGGCCCACATACATGGCATTTCATTTTGAAAAGAAAACTGAGTCTCTGTGACCTTTGCAAGATCAGTCTCCTGGGTGCACAGCCTAAGTGTGCCAGTCCATACAGTGCCCTCTGCCCAGTCTTTCTCCCAGAGCTAGACTCTCACAAACCTAACATACCCCAGACCCGACAGCACAATTAGCTAACTTCTTCCCAAACTCAATGGAAACAGCCTCCATTTCATACCAAAAGCCTATGACAGGGACAGTGAAAGGCAGGAATTTCCTCTTCTCTCCTGCTGGGCCTGAGGACTAATCGTAGCTTAGGGGTCCAGCTCCTTAGCACCTACATTGGAGACTAGGGAAGGAAAGAGAGAGGAGGAGGAGGGTAGAATCCAGTTATTGCCCTCTTCCTTAGTTCTAAAGGCCCAGAAGGAGGAAACAGAAACTTGTTTAAAGGAAGCCTTGGTGGAATTATTCAGCTTTAACTGATGCTGAAATGAGTAATTTATAGGGTTCCTTGCAGCCTTGCCTTTTGTGATTAATTTCATTATATTTCTAGCCCAACCTGTAATTTTGTCTCCTATTAACACACGTGGCCAAAATCTTGCTATCAGACTCCTCTAAAGAATGGTCTGTCTCCCTGCCTGGGTGTCCCCACCATCGTTCCCTTCTTAATGACTTTGCATGGATATGGGCACACACAGTCTCCCACCGTTAAAACAGGGAGCACTGCTTCCCGTAGGCCTTTCTCAGCCCTCATTCCCCCAGTCTCCTTGAAGCCTTTGCCTTCAAACCTTGAGACTTTCCCACTGGCTTCTGTGACACTAACCACTGAACTTCCCTCTCTGCCTGAGAGCTGGGCCAGTTCTCTCAAATCCCATCCAGGCTAACATTAAGGATTCCATCACTTCCATATCTCATCAGTTACCATTTTGGATAGATTTCCATTCTCCTCCATCTAGAATCAACTGACCTTGATTCTCCTTTGGGTACCACTCTCAACCCTTTCTCAGTCCATATGATTAGGATGGGGCTGACCCCACCTCCCAACCATATCGCCCAGGGCTCTATTTGAAAGCTGCCCCCTGGTTTTCTCCTTTCTTTCTTTTTGGACTTACTGAGAGCTTTTAGAGTCTTTCTGAGCAGGTTGCTAGCATAGAAAATGAAGCCAGCGCAGAGGAAAGGAAAGCCAAAACATGGAGACTCCTGCTGCCGTTGCCTTTGCCTCTCCTGTTAGGTGTACACTGCTGTGTAACAAATTAACCCAAAACTCAGTGGCTTCAAACAACAAGTAGTTATCATCTCAGTTTCCGTAGGTCAGGGATCTGGACAAAGTCTGCCCAGACCTTGAGCCTTACCCAAGGTCTCCCACGAGGCTGCAATCAAGGTGCCGGCAGAGCTGCAGTCATCACAAGGCTCATCTGGAGGACAACCTGCTTCCTCTATTGGCTGTCAGCAGGCACTGGCTATGGAAGCACGGGGTCCTTGCCACAGGAAGAGACGTTTTAGTCCCTGACTTTCATCATGAGTCCTGTCATGAGTTTTGACAAATGGATGATAGGATCCATCTTGTAAGCTGAGCTCTCAGCTTTCCAACCTTTTTGCTCCTCTACTCTTGTTCATGACTAGCCTGCATTGCTCAAGGGCCATACCATTTGAGTGCCTGTTTTGACATTTCCTAAGGTGCCTGGGACTAGTAAGGGTTGGCAGTACCATCTGAGTAACCCCCACCCCAGGCCCAAATAGGTTCTCCCACCCATCAACTCCAAACATAAGGTAAACCAGATGCCCCAAGGAGCTCTGAACTGTGTGCCAATAGGGTCATCCAGGACAAGGTGAAGATTCCAGAAGGGCAGCCTGGTGAGCAGATTGCTCTGCTAGCTGACACAGTTTTGGGTGGGACTATGTAAGAATGAGCACCTCGAGTAGCCTCGGCATGCTGATTTGGGGTGACTCCAATTGTTTATGTATACAGGGGCCCACATATCCTAGGGGCAGTCCTGCCTCCATCCCACCTTGGCCACCTACTCCCATAATCATCCCCATGACCTGGTATTTTAAACCTGTGTTTCTTAAGCCCGGATAAACATCACCAAGGGAACTTTTTAAAAAAGAGGGTGCCTGGGATCCATACCAATTAACTCAGAATCTCAATCAAAATAAAAATCCCCAGGCCCCTTTTTTAAGTTCCCCATATAATCCTAACATTGAGCGAATCTGCTTTAAATGGATGGCCACAAATCTCAAGGTACTCAACTCTTCCTACTCTGCCCTAAATGTAAGTTCAATGGACAAATAATTTAGACATCTCCTGGACACGTTAGAAAATTGTGTGTCTTCCTACGCTTCCCATTGCAGAAGTGCTGTGGAGTCTTGCTTCCCAATGTGGGGTCCAAGGACAGCAGCATCAATCAACTGACCTGGTAGCTTGTTAGAAACGCAGAATCTACATTTTAACAAATCCCCAGGTGACTCACTTACACATTCAAGTTTGAGAAGCACAGTTTAAGTCATCTAGCCACCCTACTGCAGTTACCCCATGAATTTGTTTTCCATCTTCAAATTGATTTCATACTCTTTCCCAGATAATGGACTTGCTCACACTTCACTTAGTCATAAGCAGTCTGCCGGTAACTGTTCCTCAACCCACTGCTCAAATTCCATCCTACCCATATCAGTGCCCACACTCTCAGCCTTCCCTCTCGTTAGTGACTAAAAGGCTGTCCTCCTAGCAAAGGCAACCTACCTGCTTTCTACCTATCAGCACATAACACCTAGTTGGGGGGGGGTGGAGAGGAAAGGAAAGGAGGGGGAGGAGGGGGGATGGAGAGGGGAGGGAGGGAAGGAGGGAGGGAGGGAGGGAAGGAGGGAGATATCCTTTGACCCCTAACCCTCCAGTCCTGGCTTATTCCTTCACGTCTCAACTGCTTTCTTACCTCTCCCACCCACTGCTCTGAGCCTGCTCTCCCAATGTCACCAGTGACGTCCATACTGTTACCAAATGCAAGGGCACCTTGGATTCTTCTGAAGTCCTCGGCCAGCCAGCAGCACTCAACATCCCCTCCTTCTGGAACCCATGACTTCCCTTGGCTTCCAGGCATCTCACATGTTTTCTCAGGCAGTCTCTTTCTAGATCTTTCTCCTACGCCCAGTCTTAAATGTTGCAGCCGTCTCCTGCTCCTGCCCTTACTCACTCTCTTCAGTGGCCTGACCCTGTTCCATGGCTTTATATACCTTCTGTTTCCTGTTGACCCTAAATTCACATCCTTAGCCCTGACCTTTCCCATTCCCCCGGCTACATGCCTCATTTTAGCAAATGGCACCACAATCCTTCCTGTTGCTTAAAGCTTAAAATCTAGGATCATCAAGTTCTCCCACCTTCCCCACTCACTCTCTCTCCACTCCTGTCAGTTCTACCACCCAAACTCGTCCGGAATCCACCCACGCTTCTCCATTCTCAGTGCCACCGCGCTGTTCCCAAGGCGCCATCAGCACTCCCCGACAGCATCACAATGGTCTAACTGGTCATCTTGGTCCATTTTTCACCCTTTACAATTCATTCTCAACATGGCAGCCAGAGGGCGTTTATAAAACATTAATCAGATTATGTCACCTTTTAAGTACAAGCACCCGAAGACTTCTCACGCCTCTTAGAAAAAAGAAATCCAAACGATTTAGCCTAATTTACAAAGCACTGAAGTCTGCCTTTTTCATCTACCTCGCCTTGCATCGTTTTATGGCCCCGCTCTCCAGCCACACTGGCCTTCTAGCTCTGTGCTGCTCAGTACAGAAAACACTAGCTGTGTGTGGCTAAAGTTAAATTTAAGTTAGCTAAAGCTAAAATAAAAAGCAAAGTTCAGTTCCTAAGTCTTATTAGCCACAATTCAAGTGCTCGGTTGTCACACATGGCTGGTAGCCACATGGCCAGCGCCAACACAGAGCATTTCCATCCCCGCAGAAAGGTCTGCTGGATGGGGCTGCTCCAGCTATTCCCTGCGTGGGGCAAGTTTTGCCTTTCCTGATGGCCTTTGCACTCACCGTCCCCTATGTCTGAAGTGCCTTTCCCCCACCTTTTCCCACGGCTGGGTCTAGACATCGGCTTAAATGTCACTTCTTTGGAGAGGCCTTCCTTGAACTCCCAATCTAAAGAAGCCACCAGTTAGTTACTCCCAGTCACAGGAACCAATCTAAGCCTCCACGGCATTTGCCACAGGCTAGTGCTCTTCTGGTTCACTTGTGCTTGCTTAGGGCCTATCTCCACCATGCCACCTCAGCCCAAAGTATACTTATGTGACCAGGGACCTTGTCGGTCTAGCTCACCAGCACATTCCAGATTCACCTCTGTGTTCATGGGGTAGAGTGCCTGACACACTCTGCTCAATTAGTGTTAACTGATTGTTAGACCCGTGTCACTTTCATATTCCCTCCTACATCTCTCACAACCGTCACTGTTTCTCCATTTCCCTGCCACGACCCTCTCCAGGCCTCCATCCATTCCACCCGACAGCACTACACAAGAATCTTGCCTCTGCCCTCTGGTCAGCCCTGCCAACACGAGGTGGTTCATCTTACTAGTATCGCTCTTGTCAAATCAATTCCCTGCCCCGTCCCTCTGTCCCCAAATGGCCCTCATGGCCCCAAATGTGGCATGCGTGTCCCTACCTCAGTGCCGCCGGTGAGGTCTATCCCTTTGCCTGCAGCACTCTCGCTGCTTCTCGATGAAGCCACACCTCCTCCTGCCTTCCAGGTGTGGCACAGGTGGCAGCTCCTCTGCAGACACTGGCCCCTCCTCTGGTCTTCTCCATAGCTTCCTGTCTGCAGCCCTGCTCTGGCACTTACTCACAGAAGACAAGGAGTTCCGCCTCCCACATGCACGCACACAGATAATCCCTGAGATTATTACTAAAAGCAATGGTTCTCCAACTCTGCTGGGGATCAGAAGCACCTGGAAAGTTAATAAAGAACACACGAGGCCAGGCTCATTGAAGCAGGCTGCGGTCTGGGCCTCTGGCCTTTGTCCACATTTCCTAGGTGACTCAGACACCCACCAAATTTGAGATCCGCTGCATAAGAACATCAGACCTCCAGCAGGAGTTGCTCAAGTTCTGCCACTGCCACCAATTTAAACACCTGGAAGTGAGCAACTTAACAGCCTTTTCTCACACAAAGCTGCTCTTCACGGAGTCCTGAAAGCCACTCCAGGGGTGGGCTGAAAATGCCTCCCCACACACATCCACATCCTAGTCCCAGGAACCTGAAAATGTTACCTTATATGGCAAAAGGGACTTTGCAGTTGTGATTAAGGATTTTTAGACAGGGACATTATGCTGGACTACAAGAGGTATACTCACGGGGCCCTTGTAAGAGGGAGAAAGAAGAGCAAAAAGGACAGGAGCCTATGTGAGGACAGAAATGGGCGGAGAAGAGGCAATATGATGGGCCATGAGCCCAGGACGGAGTCTCTAGAAGATGGAAGAGAAAAGGAACAGATTCTCCCAGAGCCTCCAGCAGGAGCTAGCCTGTGACATCTTGGTATTAGCCTCATAAAACCCATTTCACACTGTGGCCCTTCAGAACTATGAGAGAATAAATGTTTAGTTTTAAGCTAAGTTTTGTCGATTCTTCACAGCAGCAATGGAAAACAAATACACCTCCTCTTCTTACCACCAGGTAAAGTTCTTTTTTAAAATTTATTTCTCAATTACAGTGGACAAACATTATATTAGTCTCAAGTATAGAGCATAGTGATTAGACATTTATATAACTTACGAAGTGATCACCCAATAAGTCTAGCACCCACCTGACATGATACACAATTATTACAATATTGTTGACTATAATATTCCCTATGCTGTACATTACATTCCTGTGACTATTTTTTAACTGGCAGTTTGTATTTCTTTCTTTTTTTTTAAATATACCTTTATTGATTTCAGAGAGAGGAAGGGAGAGGGAGAGAGAGAGAGAGAAACATCAATGATGAGAGAGTCACTGATTGGCTGCCTTCAGCACACCCCCGACTGGGGATCAAGCTTGCAACCCGGGCATGTGCCCCAACGGGGAATGGAACCTCGATCTCCTGGATCCTAGGCCAATGCTCAACCACTCAGCCATGCCCAGCAGGGCACAATTTGTATTTCTTAATCCCTTTCAACAAGGTAAAGTTCTAAGTGTACAAGGATGATGATTTTTCTAAACTCATGTATCTCTATTTAACTCATGTATTGGAAAATAGCACAAGCTCCTCCACCTGGGCAGGGCTAGTTTGCTTTGTTCACTTCTGTAGCCACAATGCCTAGCTCAGGGCCTGCTGTGACATCTGTGGATGTCGAAATTTCCTCCAGGAAGGCCAATATTCCACATTGGAATTTAAGGCCCTCCCCGATGGGCCTGGTAACCTAACTCCAATGGTGCTTCCAATAGGGAAATTCAAAAAAATCCAAAAACAGGTCACCAACTCTGGACACCTGGGGGAGAACTGCTGCTGTATTCTGGCTTGAAGGAAAACAGACCAAATATACTCTGCTCCTTAGACTCTCATCTCATCCCAAAAAGTGTACAGATTAGAGATGTGCTGTTTCCAACATGGTAACCACTATGCACATGTAACTATTTAAATATAAATTAATTAAAATTAAATTGAAGACTCAATTCCTCAGTCACACTAGCCATATCTCAAGTGCCACATGTTAGTGGCTACTGTATTGGGTGGCACAAACATAAAACATTTTCATCATCGTAGAAAGTTCCAGACTGGGCTGGCTTAAAGCATCTCTCTGAACATTCTTGGCTGCAGCCCCACCTCCAGCCTCTGACTAGAAAAAGTTGGAGAGAAATGCAGCCACCACACCCCATTCTACCCTGGAATCCGCTCTTGAGCATGTGTCTGAAGATGCACAGCTAGAAATGGTATCCAGAGATATTCACCCAGGTCTGACTTGTCACTAAATAGATGGCTCTTTGGAAAGTGAGAAGCAGAAGTAGCAGAGTGAGGAAACTGCTATCAAAAGATAGGATCATGGAGGGGTGCGGGGGTGGGGGGAAATGGAGATTAGAGAGAGGGAGAAGTAGGAAAAGATAAGGGAGTGGCACATAAGAAATGGATTCTAGTGATGTTATCAAGAGCAGAAAATTCAGATGCCAAAAAAGGAGACCTCCCTTGAGAGCTGAAAGCACATAAACAATCTGCTAGACCGCTGCTCAGAGAGGGGTCTACAGAACAAAGGGTCCTCTCCCCGGGCCCTCCAGAGCCTGGAGGGACCCCACCCACTCACTGTCCTGTGGGAGTCAGTGATAGCTCGGGGCAGAAATGCACAGAGGAAGCCAACTGAAAGCAAAGACACTACAAATCTCTTCCATAGAGAAAACGTAAAAATTTGAAAGCACACTGTGCTGGCGAGGCTGTGGGGAAACAGTTCCTCCTAGACATCGCTGGGAGACAGGTAAGCTAGAGCTGCCGGAGGGAGGCAATCTGGCACTTTCTATCAAAGTTACAAACACCGACTCTCTTTGCTCCAGGCTTTCAACTTCAGGATTTGATCCTTCAAAGACACTCAGCCATGTGCGGCACGATGGACTTGCAAGGGTATCCTCAGCAGGTAAAGGTAAAAGGGAAAGATCAGAAGCAACCTGCATGCCTATCAGCTCGGGAAGGCCTTAGACAGAACAAGGGCACGCTCTCCACTGACTAAACTTCAGGGTATAGCGCTGCCTTTAAAAATAAAATAGTAGCAACAGGGGGGTGCAGCAGAAAGAAGGAGCTACCGCCTGTGTGAAGGAAAATAAAGGCAGACGCCTGCACTATTCCTAAAGTCTCTGCAGAACACTGGTGACACGTGTGCCTCGGGGGAAGGGAATTGACAGGTAGAGGACAGGAGTGGACCGGGGCCAACTTTTCACCCTGTATTCCTTAGTACCGTTCAAAAATCAGACCTCATCTATGTATGACCGAGTCAATAGGGTAAAATTAGCAAAGATACGCCTCTGGGTATATATTCAACAAAAGGTCTACAGCGCACCTTTCGCACCGTCTGCACTGGCCCTACGATCTCAGCGGAAGACAGCGCCCGCCAGGCGAGCGGGCCCAGGGGCCCAGCTGCACAGCAGTCGCAGCTCGCAGGAGTGCCAAGGTTCACGGTGGCCTGTTTCCTCTCCCTGCTGTGGCTGGGGGGGGGGGGACACACACACACACAACCTCTGAGGAGGAGTTCCCAAACCCCCGCCCTCTGGCCCTCAGCAAATCTGGGCCATCACCCAGTTTTGGAACTAACCAGGGATTGTCCTCCCCCTGCCTAAATCCCAGCCTGGGGGTCTTGTTTCCGACCAGGGTACCAGTACATCCCAGTGGCCCCTTGAGGGCAGGGTGTCCCGTAGCTACTACTGCTGAATGCCACCACCGAATGATCCCCTGCCAGTTCTCACTGGAGGGACGAAATGAAAGCAAGTCCCATGGCTACTGTCTGATAATCACTGTGGACACCAGATACCAGCCTGTATCAGGTCTGGGTCCAATTAGCCACCCCCACAACAACGCCATAGCAACAAAGGTAATATTATTGTTCTACAAAGAATAAAACCACACACACACTGTGTTGTGGGGCAGCTTTGAAAACCACAGAGATAACGTTTTTCCACACCCTTCAACTTTTGCCTCTCACTTCCCGACAAGGCAGCTTCTTCAGTGGGAAGTGGCAGGCTTGTAGCAGTCACCTCGCCACCCCACTCCAAGATGTGTGCCCTTATAGGAAACAGGCTCGGGGACGAGTCAGTCCCAGCCAAGCCAAAGTGGGGCTGCACGCTGGCCTCAGCCTCCTTTTGGAGGCAGGGAGGGGGCCTGGCCAGCTGGAAGCAGGACAGCCTCAGAGGTGCGGGTCCAAGCTGCCCTCTGTCCCTCAGTCCCTGTCCAGCTATCTGACTGCCTTCTCCATGCCAGACCCCAGCCGGGCACTGGGGGTTTGGTGGTTGCAGCAATGAGCCAGCCACACACTAATCTCCAGACCTAAATGTGGAAAGCATTAACCCAACTAAGAAGACATAAATCAGGAGGGAGCTCATGGCGCGGAGGAAAGCAGAGCTTCTCAGAAAAGGAGATGCGCATTGCACAAGAGGGCTGTGAGTCACCAGCCAGCACAGGGGGGACCAGGGGGAGGAGCAGGCAGGGAGGGGCCTCAGCGGGGCTGGCGAGTGTACAGGCAGGGTGTGTGGTGCGAAAACACAGCCGTAGGTTCCTAACTGAGCACATTCATCTGCACAGTCTGCAGGGATGGGGCAAGACGTCATCTCCCCTCCCCAACTCGGGAAGCGCTTCAAAACGTGCCCTCCCCACATTTTGAAAGGGGTCTTGCTAACAGCCACCTGGTCTCCCTGGCAGCCCGCAGCCTGGGGTAGGGTGCCAGCCGGAAGCCCTCTAGGGAGGAGGCCTCCCTCTTCCTTCCTTGCTGCTCCCTGGTTGTGCCCGAGCCCGTGGTGACCATCGAGGGCACACATTTCTTGTCCCACCTGCTCACCCATCCTCCCTACTCTTTATCTTTTCCTACTTTCCTTCTTTCTTCCAAACACCCCGCCCTCCACACAAGCTGCTGTTGACGAGACAAACCCCTCAGTCTCCCGCAGTTCCCCGGGGGAACCTCCTACCTTCCCTTAAGACCTTGTCTCACCACCAACTGCTCGGCCAGAGCTGACCTCCAAACTTCCAGTTCTACGTACTTGCCACGAGAGAGGCCCTGCGGTCCCTGGGTGTGCCGGTGGAGGAAAGGAGCCCACAAACAGATCATGCAGCGGGGAGTGACAGCACCAGGAGTGCTGAGCCTGGGGACTCCACAGATTACCATGGCAACGTCCTAACTTTCAGCAGGACCCGCCCTCTCTAGGTCATCCTCACCTCACTCTGATGAATTAAGAGACTGGGTTTACAGGTCACCTGAGTCCCTTAGCGTCTGACAATGCTATGTAAGAAACAAAACAAGCCCTACAGTGCTGGGCTGTTGTGCGACAGACTTCACAGAACATGCAGCGTGGGGGCGCCTTGGGCAGAGCGGGGCTGGGCAAATGGCCAGCTCACCTGCCATCACTGGGTGCACAGTAAGAGCAATCAACAGGAAGCACCGTGGCACCCTGGAAGGGAAATGCGCACAGGACAGACTTTACGAAGAGGTGAGACTGAAATGAAGTTAGAGGACACAGGCAGAGAGGACAGGGGAGGAAGTGAGGATAAGTCCATGCCAAGGAACCATTCATTCATTCACTCATTCATTCATTCATTCACACATTCATTCATTCATTCACACATTCAACAAACGTGGACTGAGTGCCTCACACACCAGACGCAGCCGTGGGTACTGGGGCACACCAGCCAACAAGAGGAAGATTTGTAACCCGGTGGGGCTTTCTTTCTTGTGAGGCTGAAATGAGTTTGACGGGGCTAAAGTCGGGGTGCTGACAGGGCTGGTTCCTTCTAGAGGCCCCAGAAGGAAACCAGTTTCCTTGCCCCTTTCTGCTACTAGAAGCTGCCTGCTTTCTTTAGTTCATGGCCCCTTCCTCACATCACCCGAACTCTTGCTTCCGTTGTCCAATCTCCTACTGATGCTGGCCTTCCTGCCTCCCTCATATAAGGACTCCTGTCGTTACAATGGGCCCACCTGGATAATCCAGGATCCTCTCCTCATCTCCAGATCTGTAACTTAATCAAAGGCCCATTTGCCATGTAAAGTGACAGTCACAGGCTGTAAGGATAAGGTCGGAGACCTCTTTGGAGGACCATTACTCAGCCCACTGCAAGGAGCCAGCTGCGCGGGCTGCAAAGGCCCTAGTGAGGAAGCGGCCTAGAAGGTCTTCAGGGGCACCAGGGAAGCCAGTCTGAGGTCTGGGACACAAAGGGCCTGATCATGTAGTTCCTGGTCTGCCACTGTGAGACTTCTTCAGCTTTTACTCTGGCCATGTTCTGGAATGTTCTGGCACCCACTGGAATGTTCTGAGAAGTGGGGCATGATCGAACTTGCTGTGTAAAAGCAACAGATTGCAGTCTGGCCAACCGGTCAGGAGGCTACCGCAATAATCCAGGGGCACAATGATAGTGCCTATACAGGGCTCAGACCAAGATAAGGGGCGTGGGGGGTGGAGTGTGGTGGTGGGAAACAGAAGTTGGTATTCTTTAAAATATTTTTTCATTGATTTTAGAAAGTGAGGAAGGGAGAAGGAGAGAGAGAAACATCGATCAGCTGCCTCCTGCATGCCCCCTGCTGGGGATCAAGCCCACATCCTGGGCATGTGCCCCACCTGGAATCGAACCAGCGACCTCTTGGTGCATGCGTCGATGCTCAAGCACTTAGCCACACTGGCCAGGCAAGGGAAGTTGGATTTTTAAAAATCTTTTTGGAAAGAGGTGTCAACATGCTTACCTAACAACCTGAACAGTGGATAGGAGAGAAAAGGGAGAGCAGAGGGCTTTGACCCAAGCAGCTAGGAAGACAGACTTGCCATTTACTGAGTAGGAAAGGCAGCAGGTGGCCCGCACCTGGGAGGAAAGACCAGGGGTGACATTTTGGACAGGTTGAATGGAGATGTCAAGCAAACAACTGGATGCATGAGTCAGGAGATCAAAGCAAAACTGTGAGCAAAGATTAGGAATGGACTCGAGGGTCTACAGCTGAAGGCTCTCAGGGGGAGGCTGCTGGAGGTCTGGGCGGGGGCCTAGCCATGACGCTGAGAATTTGGGTCTGGACTTCACCCTGAGAATAATGGGAGGCATCCAGGGTGTGGAGATGGCCATGACTACACCGGATTAAGTCTGTGAATCGGGCACTAGTTGCAAGACAAGAAGATAGAGGCTGAGTAAACAGGGATTTGCCTTAGCTCTCAATTGCTCAACCATTTTTCCACTTCTCACAGCCCATAGGGTGAAAGCTGAGTTGCAGGGAAAGGGGGGGGGGGGGGCAGGGAGGGATTCAGGAATGCAGTCCTACCAGAGGCTCCAAAATCCCTTGCTGCTTCTATCTGGTGGGCTCTCCAGCTTCCCTGGGGGCCCTCACAGCCCTGTGATGGAGTCTGGACAACCTTATATGTCTCAGCATATGCAGTGTCTGTGTGGTCCTACTTCAAGTGTCCAGTAAATCATGAGGACAAAGCAGGGCCAAGCACAGGTAGCCAGACAGTATGAGCACCTCCTAGGGGACGCAGGTCCCCACTCATGGGACACCAGCCCAACAGGCAACATGATCAAATGGAGACGGCTACTGCAAGCAGATTCCCAGGGACAGGTGGCACAGGTGAGTGCTTCCTTGGCCTTTTCATCCACTCATTCATTTGACAGATATTTACTAAGCGCCGACCAAGTGCCAGGCACTGTTTCTAAACATTTGGAGCCCGTTAGTAAATGAAACGGAAGGGAAAAACCCTGCCCTCATGGAGCATTCATTTCAGAATGGGGGGTGGGGATGGGGAGGAAGCAGAAAATAAAAACAGTATATAAATAAACCATAAAGAATATGAAAAGGTGATGGAGAAAACAGAACAAGGTTGGGGAATCAGGAGTTTGAAGTGAGGGGAGCATAGGAGTTTGGGGAGAAGGGTGGCAATTTTTAATAGTTTAAGATGTTACAATTGCTTCTAAGTCACAGTTGAAGATGTTTCTAGCTCATCTGCTCACTTCCTTCCTTCCACCATTCATTCATTCATCAACTTCATCAAATGGTTACTGAATGTTCACCGCAGACCTGCCCCAGGCACTCCCTGCCCACAGAAAGCTTACATTTCATTCAGGGAGACAGAGTTAAGACAACTAATTTAGAAAGGCTGTGAGTGAACAGAAACTCGCTGTCTAATAGCATTCCTGTGAGCATGCCAATCAAAACGAAACACAAAACACGCTGGGACAAAGTGCTGCGTGTCCCCCACCCAGAGAATGACTCTTGGTCAAGGGCCTCATACCCTTCCTTCCTCCTGCTTCGCGTCTCCCCACACCCCTCATCACCACCGCAACCTGAGTCAGGCCACACTGCGCTCTCCTCTGCTACCAGAAACCACAACTCAGTGTTTTGGCTGCAAGTTGCCCACAGAATGTCCTTACACCTTGCCTGGTCGCTATGCCAGAGCATCTACTGGATTTAGGGCCTCTCAACTACCTAGTCTGTTCCAAGCTATAGACTCGACATCTTCTGGAGAAGGGCCAACCACAGTACTGAGTGGGCCGGGCAGCTGCCATCTCCTCTAAGTATCTCTGTTAGACAAGTTTTGCTTCCTCCTGCCTGGCTGTGCTCACTCCCAAGGCCACAGCAGCCTGGGGGTAGAGGCTGAGCAGAGGATGTCACACCTAGGCTGGTTTGGCACCTAGGAGACAAAACTAGCGTGGCAGCTCACACCTCTGACCACAACTTGGAACTCTCTCAGCAGTGTTGACCATGGGGGGCTCACAAGTGAGCCAGGCATGAAGGCTCTTTCTATCCAGAGGAAAGTGAAGTCTGACCTTTGGTGTGCACCCCTAACAGTCTCTTGGCCTCTGGACCCTCCATCTCTTCCCACTCCACATCCAGCCGTGAGCAGCAGGACCAGTGCTGGCCCGAGGCCCCAGTGGATGACACAGCCACCGATGAAAAGGAATAGCCTCCAGGAACTGGTCCCGCCATAAACTCTTCCAATCTGGTCTCCCCGCACAGTTGCGGAGACTAGAGAAGATGGGGCACTATCGTTTCTCCTTCCCATGCCAATACTGTGTCTACCCCAGCGGTTCAGCTAGACCAGGACTCAATCCCAGACCACAAGTGGAAGGTCCGTTCTTCAAAACACAAGCATGATTCTCAGCAAAGCTGCTCTGAGCCCTACACACCTCAACAGCTTCACAGAGATGCTCAACAGAGATGCCCAAGAGAGATCTCATCAGATCAGAGGAGATGGCGGTTGCCTGGCCCGCCCAGTACTGCGTGAGAAGATGTTGGGTCTGCAGCATGGAACAGACAAGGTAGTTGAGAGGCCCTAAAACCAGTAGCTGCTCTGGGACAGCGACCAGGCAAGGGGTAAGGACATTCTGTAGGCAGCTTCCAGCCAAAACACTGAGTTGTGGTCTCTGGTAGCAGAGAAGAGAGCAGTGTTAACTGACTTAGGTGGGGGTGGTGATCATGGTGGGGGAAGGAGACATGAAGTAGGAGGAAGGAAGTGGACGAGGTCCTTGGCCAAGCTGGGAGTGGAAGGAGGAGGCACACAGAGAAAGGGGGCAATGGGGGGCCTCTTCCCGACTCCTCCCATTCACTACCATTCACATCCTTTCTTCCCCTTCACAACAGTCACATGAAAGCAAAGACCTGCTGGGACTCTAAACTGAGGAACTGCTTAGTTGTTCACTTGGGTGTGCAGATGCATTTAGGATGGGGTAGTGACAGAGCTGCAGGGGTTGGGGGTCCTCCACTCCCCTCTATGGGATGGGAGACAGAAGGAAGGAGTACGTAGCGGTTTAGATCATGGGCTCTGGAGAGAGACGGCCTGGGTACAAACCCTGTCACTGGCTGGGTTACACTGAAGAAATGGTTTAACTGCTCCGTGACTCAGTTTCCCCATATGTAAAACAGGCCTGGCAACATTTATAGGCTGGCTGTGAGGATTAAATGAGTGTTTAGAATGGTGCCTGAAATACAGTAAAAGCTATGTAAGTGCTGTCTATTATTATTAAATATTTTTGAATAGACAAATCTGTGTTAAAACATTCTATCCACCTATGAGGCCGCAGGCCCACTTACTGGTTGAGAAAGCATGGTAAGTATAGGTACAGAGGATCTAACCTCAGACCACTGAGATAGCTACTCACTCCTTGTCAACCTCTCCCGTTCACTTCTCCAACCCCATTCCTCCCAACAGTCTCAGAAGCTTACAGGATTTCTGGGTGCTGTGGGCACCCCAGCAAGGAACTCAGCAGCCCTCCCCCGAGCACGGCACAGGCATCTCAGAAAACGTGAAGCCTGTCATGGGAAAAGATTTGGGAGGTGAGAGGTCCATGATCTGCCTGGAGCTCTGTGGCCCCTGACACAAAATCCCCAAAAGCTTGTAGTGACAGCCTCACCTCTCACCAACGGCATCAAGATGGGACTGAGAAGCTGGCCATGCAAAGTTCATGCTCGAACAGCACCAAAGCCCCACTCTCCCAAAGGTGTCAGCACCACCGCCCTCGGAGGTGGCAAGATGGAGAGAAGGTCAGGGGACGCAACTTACTTATCAGAGGTGTGTCCTAAATCTGCGAGAGTGCTCTGTCCTGCAAACAGTGGTACTGTTCCTGCAGACCCATGCAGAGGCTGATGCTGCAGAAGCCTCTACAGCCTGAAAATCAGTCAGCCCCTGTGTGTTCATCCACTCTGTCTGCCCTCAGAAAACTAGCAAATAGTGTCTAAGCCAGCATCCTTTAGAAAGCCACACCTTCCCTCCCTCCCAGGCATCGCATGTTGAGATAGGAACCCAGGGACCCTTCACTCATCCAGGTACCCTTCACTCATCCAGGCATCCTTCACTCAAGGCACTTTCCCAAATACTTGGGCTTACATGTGTGATCCTACTCAAAAAGCACACTCTTTTCCTCAGATTCGCAAGGAGCCACCTGGGCCTGGCTCACCAGGAGCTCCCCACCAGACAGGCAGCCTCACCTCTACCTAGGGCTGCTGATTTCAGGTTTGGTTAACAGCCACAGAAGGGAGCGTAGAAAGCCCCAGCTCCTAATCACATCTCCACTGCACCAACAAGTTATTTACCACCACAAGCCTTGCTTATTTCACCCACATACCCAAAACATGACCTTAAACGGTTGTAAAATTAACTGAAGCATGTGACATGTGCAAGTTGCAGATCTTGATTTTTTAAGACCGGATGGGAGACTCTATGTTCAAACAAATATTTTTATATCTCTGTATAGGGATGCTTTTAGATGGGGCACATGCCCTCATGGGAGTCCCCTGCCAGACCTGGAAAGGCACTGAAAGCTGTTTTTCAAACACGCTCCTCAGAGCAGGGGTCCTGGGTCTCTGGAAGCGGCTGGACTCCCTGGAGGAGAGCACTTTCCACACAGGCAGGGGGGCTGGGGGCACTTGGTTTCTGACTGAGCAGGTCTGGAGGTGGGGCCTGAAACATGCATCTTTGGCAAATTCCTGGCTACCAGTCAGAAACCACTCTGCAACAAGCCGCCTCAGACTCTTGCTGCTAGAAAGTGCACTAGGCATCGCCCAAAAATGGTCACAAGGGAGCCGGGAGCACTCTGCTCCCCAGGCCTGGTTAACAGTGCTGGTCCAGTCCTGCCGTGGAACTCAGGTAAGGTTGCTCCATCTCCCTCTGCAGACACAGGGGGGTGAGGGTGGATGCCCCCCAGCACCAGTCATCACTCACATAACCTATGGCCCCTGCTGGTTCCTGTTTCCTGTCCCTTGGGGTTGCATAAAGAGGCCACTGGGATCCCCAGACTATGCCTTCAATACCCAGCCGCTGGCGTTCTCCTAGAGCTTGCTCCCCACTCAAAGCAAGGGCTCTATTCCCCCTTCCAGGAACAGAGGGGCCTGGCTACTCATGGAGTTCTCAAAGCTGCGAGGGTCGAATCCGAGGCCCCAGGGAAGGAAAGGGGCACAGCAGAGCCCTGGGGCAGCTGATTCCAGGCCAAGCCCCTCCATCCTGAGCAGAGCCTGGAGACAGCAGGGTGGGGCGGGGGTGGGGGGAGCGTCCACGCATGCACACTGTGCCCAGTGTCCCAGCCACACAATGCACAAGGGGCCAGCAGGGCAGGCAGCCAGGGCCCACTCATGCCAGTGCCATCTGGGAGCCCTTGCCAGGCCTTGGAGGGCCAGCTGAAGAAGCTGACTCTGTCCTGGGGCACAGTCAGGCTCTATTCTTATCTCAAGGGGGAATGCGTGACTCTCCTTGCAGTGAATGGAGGCCTCTGGCGAGGGGGAGTAGGAAACAGAGCCCTCACTGTGCCCAAGAGGGCTCCCCACACGGCTCCCGGCTCTGACCGGCCCCTCGTGGTGTGGCCTTGCACAAGCCTTCGACAAGAAAAGGCCAGTCCAAAGGTGGACAAGGAAATGGGTGGTCCAGGGCAGACTGGCCCTCACTTACACTGCAGGACTCAGCTCACAGGAGTCCTAAATGAGACCCGCAGAACAAAGTCCTACAGGGTACACAGCCTCCGTGACAGTTCCCTACCAAATCCCAAAGGAGGGAGCCTAGCTATCCTATGCACCCCACACGCGGGGTGCATGCCTCCCTCTCCCCTAGCTCCCCTAGCCCCATTTGCAGGTAGCAAGGGATCTCATTAAGAACTCCCTTTGGGCCTGCAAATCCATCTTGGCCAGCAAAAGAGGCATCGGGTGCTGTAAAATTCACAAGGGATGGCCCCGGCTGGTGTGGCTCAATTGGTTGGGCATCACCCGATGCACCAAAAGGTTGCTGGTTCCATTCCCAGTCAGGGCACATGCGGGGTTTCCGTTTCAATCACATCGATCTTTCTCTCTCCCTCTCCTTTCTTCTCTCCAAAAATCAATAAAAAACATTTTTTTAAAAAATCCTCAAGGGCTGTAAAATGGGTGCATCACTCTTCTTTCCAGGGAGTCAATCTCAGAGCAGAAAGATGCCATCACAGGGAATGTCAGCTTCAGTGATTTCGATAATAGCAAAAAAACAAAAACAAAACGGAAGCAACCTCACTGTCCATCACTAGGGGATTTAAATAATAAATAGTTCATCCAAAAAATGAACTAATAGCAAACACTAAAAATAACGCTTTAGATTCACTTACTGACAAAGAAAGATATTCAATATATTAAGTTTAGAGAAAAAACAGATTGCACAACTGCATGTAAAATAAGATTAAAAACAGAGAAACAAGCAGATTGTTCTTCCTTTCCCAATAGGATGGGTGAACGAGGGGAGCCAATAGTGACAGGATGATTTGGGGGGGTTTCAGGGTGGTGCTGGGAATGAGGCTAGGGTGTGAGGGGCGGCTGAGGGCGGGAACCACTGGAGCACTTAGACAAGGTCCTGTTTAGCCTTCCTCTGGATCAGCCTTACAGGACTATGAAAACATCCGGAAAATATTTAGCTAGTAAATCTTTTAGAAGCCCTCCGCCCTGTTTTATTTAGTAACGCTTTCCTCCCACGCCCCCACCCTCACAGACACCCAACCCCCCCATTCCCAATTCCTATCACGGAGCCAGAGGGACGTGGTCGAGGTGGACTCTGAGTTCCCAGGGTCTGACCACTGTGGGTGCTGCCAGTCTATGGCCTGGAGTCGGGTCACACCTGGTTCTCCATTTCAGAGCAGTCCCCTAATCCCCAAGGGGGCCCACAGCAGGGCTGAGCCTGGCAACGCTATTTGTGTTCCCTGGACACCAACTCGGCAGCAGTGACTGACTCAGTAACTCAAGGACGGGCACGGGTTAAAGGGGCCTTTCTCGCAAAGGGGAAGCTGGTTCTCAGAAAGAGAGATGTATTTGCTCCAACTCCTTTCCTTCTGGGGAATTCCTTGGAGTTGTCAGGGAGGAAATCCATGAATAATGAATGAGTGCAAGGGAGAGGAAGGAGAGGGAATTCACATGCACATATGCGCACACGCGAGCACACGTGACCACACGCCCTCAAGATTTCCTCCTGTTCCTAAAAAGTCCACAGAAGTCAGGGAAGCTGTTTGCTGGTCCAGCAACAGCCCTCTTTTGAGAGTCAGAAACCAACGCGAGCTGAAGGAAGGGGATATGCTGCGGAACCAGCAGACCCGAATTCTCATCCCAGTGACAGCAGAGTGGATAGAGCCAGCTGGTTCTGGGTTCAAATTCCAGCTCTGCCCTTTACTGAGCCAGGTGAGCTTCCTTGACCTCGTTGGGTCTCCATTTCCTCAACTGGAGAGTCCTGGTCTGTTGACCGGATACAGCACCAGAGCTGGGAGTCTAGAACTGGGGTGTGAGTGCAGGCTGCTTACCGGGTTGGCATTTCTACTCAGGTACAGGGATGCAACCTGAAGGCTGGATCCAGCCCACCGCTGGTAGGTCTTGGCCAGCACATTCACTGTTTGCTGCGTTTTTAATTTGAATCAATTTTCCAACATTACAAGATAGGGAGATTTCATATTTCCAGCTGGGCATATGGTACCCACAATTGCCTGATGTTGCCTGTTTCCAGTGGCACATAATTCCTCGGATCTTAGTGACCTACCTGGGCCTTGACATCTGCACCTGTCACCACCCACTAGAAATGATCCAGCATTCCGGGATTGTGGGTACCGGCTCTGCTCTGAACGCTGGGGCTAAGTCATGAGCAGTGACTCGCGGATACCGGAGAAGCCGCCAGCAGTGCCTCCATAAGGCCCTCCTGGACCCAGCTCCAGCTTACATCAGGGGGCCTCCTAGTGTCCAGGGGCCACCGCATCGCCCTCCCACTTTTGCACAGCCTGCAGTGTGCGGCTGGGCCAGCGCGGGCTGACAGGGCAGGGGCAGGGGTTTTGCTACCTAGCTCCAGGGTCTGAAGGAGGCCTGGGCTCGTGGTACCACATGGAGTGGTTACTCCTTCCTTGTGCCGAACTCTTAACAGCCCTACCCAGCTTCCCTGGAAGCATTTCAACTATATACTCGTGGAGAGGCAGACTCAGAGCTACAGACAATGTTACCTGAGAACTTTGATTTTAAAGACACTAACCTGAACCAGGGAAACGCTGGGCCTAGGCAGAGGATGCCCTAATCCAGAGCTCTGAAGGGATTGCCCTCCAAGATGTGAGCCCCTGTCTCCGTCCCCTAGGCCCTTAGGACAGGGCAAGCTACCACAACCAGGCTGAGTGGACTAGGGGAGAAAGCTCTGAGTAAACCCCAGAACCCCACACCCCTCCCTGGAAATGCTGATTAAACACCAGAACCATGCAAAGATCTGAGCCAACTGCAGAACCACCTCTGGGGCCGCATAAGCTCTGGACAGAGCACAAACACTGAGTCAGGGCTCTAAACATCTGGGGCTTAGCTAATCCTCTGCTCTCGGCGTTCAGCCTGGGTGGACTCCCAGGAGCAGCAAGACTGGCGGGGGCTCCGGGTCCACTTTCCAGGGAGCCAGGCCAGGCTTGGGAGCCCAGCACACAGTCCTGCCTGGACTGGGGCCCCAAGTCACACACGAGGCCATGCGTGCATCCCCCTGGCCCACACCCGAGGTTCCGGGGCGGCTCCACCACCCAGCCCACACGTGGGAGGCAGAGGCCACAGTGCTCCAGAATTCCATTCTGTGGTGGAGGCTTCTAGAGGAAACAATTCCCTAATCCCCTTCCTAAATCAAGGCCAAGAAACAACTTGCAGAGTGTCCCACAAATGACTGCTCCTCTGCCCGGCTGTCCCTGCACTGACCTCCTGCTGTTGAGGAACATTACGGGTGGGTGAGTGGAGGTGGGACATGGGGACCCTGTGTTCACAGACCCACAGTCCGGGCTCACACACGTGATGCACACAGCTCTGATTTTCAGTCCACAGACTGTCGAGTTTCAGAGCAAGCCGAGGCCAAGTGCCTCCCCCGTAACTGGGCCAGAATATAAAACTCAGTGTTTCATTACTTGTGTTTATCCAAGACCATTGTTCATTGCCTAGTTTCATGTTCAGTGAAAGTTTTCATTGAAATCTTGTTTAAAATTGCAAACAAAAGCGTCTTTTAATAGAAATGATCCTTGATTGATTTGATTTCTCCCTGTGGGTCAGAAGATAAGAAGACGTTTCCCTGCAACAATACAATTAAAGACGTCGCGATGGCAAAAGTGCCAAAGCTATGACATGGCAAAAGAACTGTCTTTTTAACAAATGGTGCTGGGACAACAGATGCCCACATGCAAAGAATAAAGCTGGCCCCCTTTTTCACACTATTTACAAAAATTAACTCCAAACAGATCCAAGTTCTAAATGTAAGAGCTGAAACTATACAACTCTCAGATGAAAATATAGGTGTAAATCTTCATGACCTTGGACTAGGCAATAGTTTTTTAGGTATGACAACAAAAGCACAAGTGACCAAAAAAAAAGACATCTAAATTTAAAAACCTGTGCTTCAAAAGACCCCCATCAAGAGAGCGAAAAAGAGAACCCACAGAATAGAAGTTCTGCAAATCATATATCTGATAAGAGACTTTTATCTGAAATATATAAAGAACACTTACATCTCAAGGATAAAAAGACACTTGTTATTTAACTAAATTTTCTTAAATGGGCGAGGGCTCTGAATAGATCATTCTCCAAAGGAGATACAAGAATGGTCAATAAGCACATGAAAAGATGCTCAGCATCATTAGCCTTAGCCTTGAGGGAAATGCAAATCAAAACCAAGGTGAGGCACCCACCACTTCACATCCACTAGGATGGCTGGAATCAAAGAGACAGCCTAGGATGAGCACTGGCAAGGACGTGGAGAAACCAGACCCTCATACAGGTGGGAATGTAAAACTGCAGAGCAACCTTGGAGACTAGTCTGGCAGTTGCTCAGAGGGTTAGTTACCATATAACCCAGCAATTCTGAATTCTTGCTCCCAGCCCCACCCTGCCCTGCACAGCCTGTGTACACACAGCTGATTGCCACTCACCATCTGCATCTGTGCCTACAGCTGTGGTTCAGTCTCCCGAAGGTGTCACATTGGAAGGAACATCACTCAGGTGACCAAAACTTACTTCAAAAGCAATCTGATTTTTAACTAAAATCTCTTTAAAGGGGGATGGAGTAGAGGGGACCTTCATTCATAACACAGAGCAGAGCTTAAAAATCTCAGCCTCCCTTTCAATCTGACTCCCAGGCAGCAGGCCTTTCAATCCCCCACGCCAGGCCCGGGGCAGCCACCACTGCGTGCCTTTCTTCCCTGCAGGCACCCTTCCACGGACAGCAGGCAGACCCTCACATGCATCTTCAAGATCAGTCCCTTCTCTCTCCCTGAAGCCAGCCCTCCAGACCTCTCCAATGTCGTCCCTCTGCCCACTGCTCAGCCTGGCTCTCCACAAGGAAGGCCAGGGCCTGGGCCGGCCAGAGAGGGTTCTCCTCAACTAAAAAGGGTGGGGGAGCAGCTACTAATGCCCAGCGCGCTCGCTGGTTTACGCTTATGTTTCCGATTTCACCTTTTAATATTCTTTTTAACGTGCCTTCCCGTGTCGGCGTGGAGGGAGGGAGTCGGCAGGGCAGGCACAATGCGTTCTTGGCCTTCCCTCTCCACCCACAGCGCGGGTGCCTCCTCCTGAGCCCCGGCCCAGGGAGCACACAGGCGCAGCGCGGCCATCCCCAGGCCTCAGAACTGGGGGGCGTGTTGATGGGGCGCCTGCTGCTGGCCAAAGGTGGGGGTGGGGTGCACTGCTCCGAGCTGGATGCCTAAACTCTGGGAAGGAAATTAAATTTTCAGCAGAAGATCAAAGGAAGCAACATGAGCAGAAAACAGTGGGGAAGACTTGAAGCTGTAAGATTTAGGGAGAGACGAGACTTCTCCCTGGTCGAGGCAGGGGGAGTTTAAAGAGCAAGGACATAAACTAGCCACGTGGCCCCCCCGGGGGAGGGAGATGGGTTCAGGCTGCAAGGCAACAAAGGGCTGCCTGAGGGACTAGATGCCCCGAATGAAGGCAAATGCCTCTCAAATGCTGTCTGTGTTTTATTAATTAATCACGATGTCACCCGTGGCGAAGTGTCCCATGACTAATGCCGACTGTAACGGGGTGGCGTGGGGCCAGCCTGCTCATCTTCGATGACCCACAGGGAGGCGGGGGGGGGGGGGCAGCTCCTCTTCCGTGGATCGGATCAACCCCGGAGCATGTGTCTGGGCCTGGCCTCGGAACCCAAGGACATCCAACCCCTCCATTATTTTCATCTCTCTGTCAGGTCAGAGGCTTGAAGAGCTGCTGAGGGTCCTCGGAGTTTCTCCAGACTCAGCACGACGGTGCTGTAGAAAATGCAGGCCAGGTCCCCCGACTGCAGAGGGGGACTGACACATTTCCTTCTCACAGGAAAAGCCAAGGAGCTGCCTCTAAGATGAGGCTGCCATCCATCTGCAAACCCTGTCAGCGCCTCCTTCAAACTGGACCCCGGATCCGAAACTTCTCACCACCTCCGCTGCCACCCCTCCAGACTGAGCCACCACCCTTCAGGTCTGTCTGCCTCGGCTCACACCCACTTAAGGCCATTCTCCACAGGCAACCTGTGACCTGTTTAGGACAGGAAACCTGATCGCGTCACTCACAGCCCACCTCCCCACCCTATGTTTTCCCTTCACACTTAAAAAAATAAGTGTCCTGTCCTAGCCAGCTTGGCTCAGCGGTTAGAGTGTTGGCCCGTGGACTGAAAGGTCTGGGTTTGATTCCCGCTCAAGGGCACGTTCCTCAGTTGCAGGCTTGACCCCTGGCCCTGGTCGGGGTGCATGCGGGAAGCAACCCATCCATGTGTCTCTGTTACATCAATGTTTCTCCCTGTCTCTCCCTCCCTCTCTCTCTCCTTCCTCCCTTCCACTCTCTCTAAAAAGTCAATGGAAAAAAATATTTTCAGGTGAGATTAAAACAAACAAACAGAAAAACAGTGTCCTGTATTATCCGGCCCTCCGACCCTCCATGTCTCAGACCTCCAATCCTTTCCCTTTCCTCCTGTGTGTTCACCCAACTCAAGCTACATGGCCTCAGGGACTTTGCACTTGCTGTTCCTCTACCCAGAGCATTCTCCACCCCCACCCCATCTCTACAGGCTCATTCCCTCTCTTCACCTAGTTCTCTGCTCAAAGGTCACCTCAGAGAGGTCTTCTCTGACCACCCCAGTTAGAGTACGCCTCCCCCAGCCTGCCTCACCCTCCACCCCCTCTCTGCTTTACCCATCTTCATAGTACCTGTCACTTAGCTGGCATATGTGAGAGTGTGTGTGTGTTTACTGGAATATAAGCCCCGCAGAAGGGAATGAGTCAGCCTTGTTTACCACCCCATGCCATGTCAGGGAAGCTCCTCACTCAGTGCAGTTGCTCAATAAATATTTGTAGGATAAACAAGCGAATGAACAAAGGAATCTTGGCTGACGATGGTACAATAAGAAAGATGATGATACCCCGCCATTTGACACTTTTTTCATGGTCCTTTTACAGAAGGGAAAGCACTGCAATAAATGTAGAAGGAACTAACGCTTCACCATTCCCTCTCCAACCCACTAGTACGAAAGGAGGGAGCATCCCCACGCCCATTTCACAGGTGAGGAATGGGGGATGCGGGACATTGTTAAAGGGGTGATGAAATGCACTGGCTCGTCCAAGGTCAGATTTGTAATCGAGACTCAAACCAGAACCAGAATCCAGGTCTCCTCTCTGTCCCATGCTCTCCCCATGGAACTGCCTCTGATGTCAACATTCTGCCCTCCTAGAAAACCTATTAATATCGTTAATCATATTAACATTCCAAAAATAAAAAGATACGATTTTCTTGACAGATACTAACAAAGCATCGTTGGATAAAACTCCAATCTATTTGTGGCTTCTAAAGTGCCTCTTCTTGGTATTAGGACCAGCCTAATCTTATGCTCTTCATGAGGACACAAGAAAACACACATAAAAGGGATATTAAAATGCTAAATAGAAATGTGCAGGCTCTCTAAAACCAACAGCCAGTATCGGAGTTATCAGGAAACCCCAGAGGAATACCCATTAAACGCAGAACGTGACTATTTATTAACATCCTTCGGGAATCATATATCATAAATAACCAATTTTAAAACATAATTAAATTTCACTCACAAGAAGAAATTTCAACTTCCTAGAAATGAATTTAATGCAGGGAATACACAAGCCCTATGTGAAGAAGCCATTTATCGAGGGGACAGAGTGAAACTTAATTATGAGGTAATATTATGTTCCTGGATGATGTCAAAAACCGTGCCAGGGCTAAGATTTCTTACCTTAGGTCCAGAAGCAAAGTGAGACACCTGACATCATTAATTCCATTTCATCTGCCCAATCAGTGTCTGTCTATAAAGACAAGTTACCTAAATTTAGGCTGTTCTGTCTCCCAAACCTGCTGTCTTCCCACCAGCTCACCCAACCTTCTGGTGGTATGATGGCTTTCTTTTCTTTTTAAAAAAAATAACCCTCACCCAAGGATATGTTTTTTTTAAAAAAACTTTTTTAGAGAGAGAGAGAGAAACATCAATGTGAAGGAGAAACATCAATTGGTTGCCTCCTGGCGGCGCCCGATCAGGAATCAAACCTGCAACCTAGGTATGTATGTGCCCTGATGGGAAATTGAACCCGCAACCTTTTGGTGTACAAGACAACACTCCAACCGACTGAGCCACACCAGCCAGGGCTATGATGGATTTCTAATGTGTCAACTCGGCAACAGTGAACTTCAGTTCCCAGAACTCCTTTTCTTGTATGTTTGGTTAGGGTGGACACAGGGAGATTCTTGGGGGGCCTGGCCACAGCTGTCCACCCTCCCCCGAGGCTCCCTCTGCTTCTCCAACTCCTGCGCCAGGTGCGTGTGGTTCACTCTGTGACAAAGGGCCTGGCTTCAGCAGGACCCCCACCAACTTTAGTGCACCTTGAGGGGTTCCAGCTCATGATCTTCCTCCCGACTCCCCCTGCCCCATGGGCTTCGAGCACCACTATCAGCTGTGGAGACCACAGCCTAACAGAGACTGTCTAACCAGCCCCAAATGGCCTGAGACCAACAGCCTCCAAAACTCGCTTTAAAAATGTATGTTTTTGTCTATGTGTGTGCCTATGCCCACATGTGTCTGTACATGTGTCTGTGCATTATGTGTATGTCAATGAATGTGTCTGTCTACACACGTGTCTGAGTCTACAGGTGTGTATGTCAATGTGTGCGTACGTACGTCTACATCTATGCGTGTATCTCCTACTGGCTCAGCTCCTCTGGCTGAAGCCTGGCTGACACTGCTGCTAAGGCGCCCCTCCAGAAGTCCCCAGAGGACAGGGGGTCGTGGACTGGGAGTGTCACTAGAGAAACTGGAGATGGGCACTGAAGGCTGGGTTGTGGAAAGCAGTAGAGATGAGGCACCACTGTGCCCCTCTATGCTACCACACTGAGTAAAAAGAATTTCTGAGTCCCTTCTGTGTCCACAGCACTGCTGACACAGAGCTAAAGATGAAGGGCCCCATGCTGGTCACCACCCCACTGTGCCTCAGTGAATCCCCCAAGCAGGGGTGGAGACACACAGGGGGTCTCCCTCAGTACTGCAGGCTGCTGAGCTGACTCCACCCAACCTGCATCCAGCTGGGCCCATCTGAGGGCCATGGGAAGGCTGCTTCTGGGTGCCCTAAGGCCTTGGCCCTGACTCTACTCTGGAATTTCCTGCCTTGGCAGGCTGCTCACCGGCCACATGAAGCGACGTTAGAGCCACTGTTTGCATGAGGGTTGGGACAGCCCTGACCAGACCCTGCAGATACCCCAGGGCTGGTCTGAGCACCTGAGATGTGCAAGTCTGAACTCTCCCCTCCAGAGAACCCAGCTCCAAAGAAATAAAAGGCAGGGAACAGGGGTGGTCACCCCAAACGTGCAAGCCCAAGAAGTCAGGGTTAAGGACAGGGCTTCAGAATCAGCCCCTGGAGCACCTGCACCAGGTCAGATTCCCGGTCTCCAGATGCTAATCCGAGTGGCCTTGGACACATTTTCTCTGAACTTCTCACCTTTAAAATGTGTATAATAGATACTTTACAGTGCAGGGTTGTGGAGAAGATCAAATTTTATTACTTTTTAAATAAACTGTAATAAATGTTCCTTATTTTTGTTAAGATTATCACTCTTCATAATAATTTTGTCACAGCTGATAGCAGTGAGTCAGTAGGTGCATTTAAGGAAACAAGGGTGGAGTATATCATAAAGTTTCGTAGTAGTTACAAAGGCATCTACAAAAACTAAAAGCAGATTGTAAACCTTTCAAAGAACCACACAAAATAAAGTCAGTAAAACAGACTATATAGTAAGTATATAGAAACTACATCTTTTTAAATAAAATGAGCACTAAACCCAATCATAATCTTACATAAAAAGATTCTTAGACATTTCCAATATATTCCACTCTTACATAACTTTTATTGTTTTTTTCCAAATTTCATGCAACCTTGATCAAGCCACACAGGGGCTTTATGCAGACACAAGATGAACTCACAGGGGTTCAGACAAGAATAACAGAGTGTGTGATACAAGCTGAATTGTGTTGCCCGAAAATCCATGTTGAAATTCTAACTCCCTGGACCTCAGAAGGTGACCATATTTGGGGAAGGGGTCTTTAAAGGGGCGATTAAGTTAAAATGAAGTTACTGGAGTGGGCCCTAATCCAATATGACTGCTGCCCTCTTATGAGGAGATCGGGACACAGGCACACACAGAGGAACAACCACGTGAAGACAGTGAGACTGCGCCACCTGCAAGCTCAGGAGAGAGGCCTCAGAAGAAACCAACCCTGCTGGCACCTTGATCTTGAACTTCCAGCCTCCAGAACTGTGAAAAAGTAAGTGTCTATTGTTTAGGTACTTTATCTGGCAGCCCAAATACACTAATACAGTGTGTTGAATGGACTCCACAGGCAAAGGGGGTGTCGCAGTTCAAGCTGGTGAGCATGGAGAGTAAAGGAGCTGACAAAGAGGGTCCCAGACCCATCCCTACCCCAGCCTGGCCCA
The DNA here is from genome assembly GCF_054644295.1 of Miniopterus natalensis. Classification (NCBI taxonomy): domain Eukaryota; kingdom Metazoa; phylum Chordata; class Mammalia; order Chiroptera; family Miniopteridae; genus Miniopterus; species Miniopterus natalensis. The sequence goes on along the minus strand of NC_142097.1, from coordinate 8,217,829 downwards.
GGACTGAGAACAAGGCCCCGGCCAGGTGGTGGGCTCCGCACTCCAGGGGCTTGGAGGAAGCAGACTAGGTGCTCACTGTGGTAGACCAGCAGCACGCTCGAAATGTGCTCATTGGAGACCCTAGTAGCTTCAGACTCTCAGACATGGGGAGGCTGATGATTGATTCCATTTTGGGGTTCTGTTTGCAGCTGAGGAATCTGCTGCTGTGCCCACCTGTACTCGCTACTGTCTCTAAAACAGAGCCACTCACTGTCCCTAAAACAGAGCCAGGAGCGTGTCCTGACCACGGCTGCTGAAGTGCTCACCAAAAGGTGTGTAGGAGGACAGATGGACCTCTGCCTCTTATGGGCACTGCCAGTCACAGGGACACCGTCCCCAAGCGAAAGAGAATGACTCAGATCAGATCATGAGGCCTCAAGATACACTTTTGAGGGCCTGGGTCTATCAGACCAAAGTGAATTCTATGCAAAGTTGTGAGGTCAGCCCAAAGCAGCCAATCTCTGCAGAACCCCTACTATCAGACAAGAAAGGGTCTGAGAAATGACTATACAAATCAATATCCATAGACATTGGTTTCTAAGAAAAAGTACTATCTTTCTTTAAGCCAGAAGAGAAACACATGGCAGACACCACTGGCCAGATCAATAGCTCCTGCCTGCCATCTGACCCTCGGGACACCAAACCCTTGATCACAGACCGGCAACTGACTGAGGAAGTGAAAAGAGCACCTGACAGAAGCCATCTGGTTCCAAAGATCATGAGTGTTTTCTGGATTCTAAACTATGGCGCCCGGCCGGGCGTGGCTCAGCAGTTGAGCGTTGACCTGGGATCCAGGCGATCGGGGTTCAATTCCTGGTCAGGGCATATGCCCGGGTTGTGGGCTCGATCAATGACTCTCTCATCATTGATGTCTCTATCCCTCTCTCCCTCTCCTTTCCTCTCTCTGAAATCAATAAAGATATATTTAAAAAATAAATAAACTATGGCTGGGCCACTCCACCAAGATGGTGCAAAAAAGGCTAGTTCCCAGGCAGAGGGTGGAAGACCAGCAGAAAACCCCCAGCCTGTCAAGAACCTCACTTAGCTCAAGCTGCAAATGCCCTGGTCTGAGACTGTCTGCCCTGGGCATGGCAGAGTGCTGGTAAGGAATGATCTAATGCAGACCCAAAGGAAGCCAACAATCTCTGTGGATCAGAGAAGCACTGGGAAGGGCAGGCAGGAAGGAGAACAGAACATAGAGCTCTCAGGTTCCTCTGGAACAAGTCACACCCAGGCTAGTCTAAGTGAATGGTGCCTGGGGAAGCTCAGGCGTCGTGTAAGACTGGAAGGGCACCCAACCTGTCATTAGGAAAGTTACTTAAGGATGCGCAGAGGCTTAGGAGGAACCTTCAAGACAACAGAACCAGAGGCTGGAGCCCTGCCCAGCCCCCGATGGTCTGTCAGACACAGCATTGGGGTTAAGTGGCCCCCACGGCCCTCAGGACCAGGTTTCAGGTTCCTGCAGGTGTGGCAGGCCCCTCTGTGCCCTGCTCCCCAGGACCTCCTGGTCACTCTGAGGCCAGCTCAGCTTGACTGCACCACAGCTGGAAACTGATCACTTCAGTGTGTGACAGGCTCCCCTACTGTCAAGGGGTAAGAGCTTCAAGAGCACTCGTTTGCCTGCAGTTAGACAATAAAAATCCTTCTTTTAGGACCCACTATTTAGAGTCCGTGCTCCTTTGGGCATGCTCAGTTGAGATCTACCTATTACATCAAAAACTGTGATCAGCCGGAAAGAAACCAAAAAGTCCTCTTCAAATGCTTAGCGACCAACTTTACTTTCATTTTTTTAATGTGTTAATAGCAACACTTATCTGTACCTACCGAGTTAACTTTAAATCATTTTAAGTATTTTGTTCATCACACTTGCACAGGATCCACCATGTGCCTGGTTGGGGCTTATGAACAAAGAGGTGCTGTCACAGTTGCAGGCAACGCTGCAGCACCAGGGTTTGGAATGGTTTTGCGGGGGGCTGTATGTGTCCATCTGTTTAACCACAGTGAGGTATAAATATGCAACTGCTCTCTGAAACTCGCAAACCCCTCAGACAACCTCAACTAAGTTGATTTTTAAAACACTCAGACAAGAGGAAACATCCCAAAAATTTCTATAAACGGTTTTCGATCCCACAGCTGAGCCTATCTACCAGTTTGGAATTTACTAGCTATTTAAAGCAACGGGAACATCCTTCTATTTCCTCTTACAGCTCAAAGTGAGACTCTAAGACCGGCCAAGCTGGGTAAGAAACCTCACATACAGAAACGGAAAATAAACTTGTAAAAACATACCGGGTAACTGTCTGTACCCACGGGATGGATCGGGGGTACACACGGCCATTCCTCTCTCGCACGGCAAAGACCCAACCATCACTTCATCAAAGTTTCCCAAAGCCGAGCTCAAACTCTCTTACTAACGTGATTCTTAAAAAAAAAAAAAAAAAAGAGTACCTTTATCTAGATTTTTAAAGGAGTGTGAACACCGCCAAGAGCCCATCATAGAAGAGCACAGAGCTCCCAGTGAAAAGGTCTGAATGCTGTGTCTGTCCGTCCCTAACGGCCCTTCCTAACCTGGAGCAAATCACAAACTCCGAGCTCTGAGGCTCCCGTGTCCACGCCGTACGATCGGGGTCCTGAGCGGAGTAACTGCTGCCCGAGACACGGAGCCGCTGTGGGGACCCATAAAGGTTACACGTGAGGACACCTGAGAAACCAGAAAGCTCCCACGGACGGACCTTAATTACTGCCAGAGCAGGCATTTCTGATGGAGGAGCTTGGGAAAAGGGGGTGCTTTTTCATTTCTTGGTGGCATTTTGGTGTTGGGGTCACTTTTGTGAGGTGAGGAGTTTGTTTCTCTGTTGGTTTGGATTAACCTGGACCACTCTCCACCCTTATCTCTCCGATGACCCTTTCCTGCCAGTCAAGTCACCATGGGAGGGTTGTCTCTCAGGATGGACATTTCATCCCCAGGTGGACTGGACGGAAGCCCGGCCTGGATGAACCCACAAACCAAGTTCCTGATCCAAAAGGATGCTGCCTGGCGTCTCGGCTTCAACAGAAGATACCGTGTCCCATCTCACGGAATTTTAGGGGACTGCAGCCCAAGACCACAGACACCAGGTTATATTCATGCAACCTTCCATAGAGAGCACCAAGGATTAGCTGTGAAACAGTCCGGCATCCCTCCAAACCTGAAGTGCGGGGTGACCACGTGACCCAGCAATTCCACTCGTAGGCCCACACCGAGAGAAATGAAATCGTGTCCACACGGGAGCCTGTCCACAAATACGGCAGCATCGTTCCTAACAGCCCAAAGGTGAAAGGGGCCCAAACGGCCAGCAACTGGGGAACGGATAAGTCAAATGCATCCTGCGCATACGATGTAATATTCCTCAGCCAAAAAAGGAACGAGATACCGGCGCAGCTACAGGATGGGTGAGCCCTGAGCAGGTATGCTCAGCGAAAGACGCCACGCACAAAAGGCCGCGCCTGTATCATTTCCTTTCTATGAAATGCCCAGGACAGGGAAATCCACAGACAGAGAGTAGGTTACGGTTGTTGGGGGGGAGGGGGGTGTTGGGGGGGAGGGGGGGCAGTGTCTATTAACGGGTATAGGGTTTCTTTTTGGGGTGACAGAAATGTTCTAGAATAGTGAATATATACTGAACTGTACACTTTAAAAGGGTGAATTCTATGTTAAGTGAATTATATTTCAATTTTAAAAAAACAAAGAACTATGAATAACGGTTAACCAACTAAGATTTAAGAGGCCAGCCTAACAAGAGGTAGTCACTAACTCCCAAGAGAAAACTGGTGAGACATACACAGTTGATTCCACCTTCCCCTCAACCTCAGAGCCCTGAGTACTCTCTTGTATGCAAACTTTTTCCTTCCCCCCCCTCTCTCCCACTCCCTCTTGCCTCTCTTCTCTCTTTCCTTTCTCTGTTTTTCTTCTCTTTTATTTCTTTTTCTCCCTTTACAGGTTAAGTCCTCAAGAAAAAGAAAAGTCAGTAACTGAATGCAGTTTAGGTAATGGACCTTTTAAAAATAAAATAAAACAATTTTTCTCCTTCCAGATAGCAGTTGTTCAGTAAACGCCTGTGAAGGACAGAATGCTGGATTGCTCAGTCGGGAGAGAGGCTGCTGGGTTTAAATCCAGGGTCCCCCTGTGGGACTGTGGACACTTCTATACCTCAGTTTCCTCACCTGTGAAGTGGGGATAATAGTAGAACTTACCTCATAAAGTCGCTGTTAGGATGAAAAAAGAACACGCCTGGCACATAGAAAGTACGCGACAAGTGTTTGATAAATAAGAAAATGAAAGAAACCTATGGGCGCAGGCGGGTTCTGAGGTTCCCCACACCTGACTTGCAAGCACTTTTCCCAATGTAAAATTTATTTCAAAGATCGTTTTCTAATTGCAAAACTAACACGTCCATTGGTGATATTTTCCTTCTTAAGTATTCTTCTACATCATTTAACGGAAGCACAGCATTTGATCATAGGATGAAACTGTAAACACATTTTAAATAAAACCTTCCAGTTTTGACTTTTTACTCACAACACTCTTTCTCTTCCCTTTGGCTCACAGGCAAGAGAGATAATTGCTGCCTTCCCGGAGGGAAGGAAAAGAGAGTCAGGACTTTCAGTCACAAGTGGCAGAAATTCACTCCACAAGTTTAAGCCAAGAGAGGTGGAGAAGGGAATTTATGGGTTGAGATTACGGGGCAGAGTTCAGGGTGACTGGTTCCAGGGGCTCATATAATATCAACAGGGTGCCATTCTCTCACCTCTGACTGGCCATCCTCTGCAGGTGGACTCTCCCCAGTTAGGGGACATTTAGTAACTTCCTCCCAGCCTAGCAACCTATTTTGGTTTACGTCCAACCAGGACCACATGGTGGGGTGGGGGTAAGGGGAGTTCCCCCAAAAGATGCGAAACAGGACATCACGTTAGGAACATCAAAACAAAAACTATAGCAATTCACTTTGGAAGGCCATGGACTTCCCAGGAGCAATTTTATTGGGAAACTATTATGTGCTCAGCACTGGCTAAGGCATTCTAGTGGAGCACAGGAGGATTCATTTAATAATAGTACCCTGAGTTTCTACAACATCACTTCCAGTGAAGAGTTGATTTCACATACATTTCTCTCGTCACCCTTACAGCTCCCAGTATTATTAGGTTATTTTTACACATAACAAAATAAGGCCCACCAAGGCTGTGTGGCTCATTCACAGTCACAGAGCCAAGATGTGAACCCAAGTATACAGTCCCCAAAACTTGGTGCTTCACATATCACTGCACAGGGGACAGAGATCATGTTACAATCACAGAAATAGCCCTGGACAGTGTGGTTCAGTTGGCTGGGTGTCTTCCCTTGCACCAAAAAGTTGCTGGTTCAATTCCCAGTCAGGGTATATGCCCAGGCTGTGGGCTTGATCCTGGGTAAGGGGAGTGCAGCCAATGGATGCTTCACTCTCACATCAATGTTTCTCTCTCCCTCTATTTCTCTAAAAATCAATAAAAATATATATTTTAAGAAAATCATAGAATAAATAGATAGAGCCCCTGCCTTCAAGGACCTCTCTATCTCAACATATATGCTTTAAAACTGCCAGTTCAGGGTGCTATATGACAGGTGCCCCTTAGGTGCTACCTCCCCAGGAAGAAGAGGCTCTGGAAGCTGGATGACCAATTAGATTTCCTGACGAAGGACCTTGCAGAACACACAGAGGTGGCGGGAGGGCCAGACAGGCCAAGCCAGGGTGCACAAGCAGTCATTTGTTAAGACTCCTTCAGAAGGTTCCCATAAGAAATCAGCAGGGGGAAAAAGACAATTAAAAAAGAAAATCTATGAACCACCGTTTTATTTACATATATTAACTCCTTTATTTAATTCTCCCAACAGGTCTATGAAATGAATCCCATTATTACGCCCATTTTACAGATGAGGAAATGGATGCACTGAGAGGTCTGAGTAGCTTGCCACAGGATTAAGGCCAGAAGGACCAAGCAGAGATTCAAACCCAGTTTGAACCCCTCAGGTTCTCTGTGCTCTTAATGACTATATTATGCTGCCTACTGGTGATGCTCCAAGCCAACTAGAAAACATCTTCATTACAGTTGAAAAGAAATGTTCACTGAACTGTGTTCTCGGAAGACTTGCCCTGGAGAAATGTTTCATAAAAGTCGAGTCACCATCAACCCCGACCTCCCCCCTCCCCACCCCACCACACACACACCTAGAATCCATCTCCACATGCTTCATGGGAACCTCCACCCTAACTCCTTCTAGCCAGGAACTCTTCAAGTTGAGAAACAAAACATTTAAGCAAAGTTTTCCTCTCCCTCCACCTCACTTCCCCCAACAAGCTTCCTTCTGAAGCCTATGTCCTCATGCTCTCCCCCAACTTTGCCCTATTGAGAACTTAACCATCCTCGTACTTATTCATACTAATGTGTAAATGGCTGGGGAGCTTCTAATAGCTGTCTCTGTGACAAATGGCCAGCCTCCAAATAGCAGCTAACTCAATCCAGTTTCCTTGGCTCGCTTCCCACTGTTACCTCAAGGATCAATTTGGATCATGGCTTCCTTCCCATTTTCTCTTCCCTGATGGTACTACTCTTCCTCTTCCCCACACCCCAAAAAACTGCTCCACTTACTCCTTCCCAATGTCAGGGAACCAGAAGGCTAAACCATAAAGCAGTGGTTCTCAAGTACACACTAGGAACCCCGAGGAGCTTTAAAACTCTGCTAATGCCCAGGCTCCAGGGATGGATGCTGGCTTAATTCACGTGGTCTGAGCAACAGTTGGTGGGGGTTTTTTGGTTTTTTGGTTTTTTCCTTTTATTAGCATTTATTTTATGATGAATTTACACCCGGGCCATAAGTTTTTGTCTCTTCAGTTTCTTCTGGGATATCTTTTTTCTTCTGTGCAACCTCCTCTTCTGGCTTAGGAACAATCTGCTCTTTTCAGTAGGATCACGTCAGTGAGGCAGGAAGAGCTCATGCAGGGGTTAATCCACCCCTGAGCTCTGTAAGTTCTGTGCTGCATCTTGGGAGCTTTGTTCAACTGGTTGTGCTCAATGACCAGAGAATCTACATCTAAACCCTTAAGCTCTACATTCCTTTCTGCATTTTTAAGCATGTGCAGCAAAAATTCAGCGCTCCTTTTGGGCCACCAACCCTGTGTCCAGCCCCACTGTTTGGCCTGGGCGCACCTGCCAACCCCGCCACTGTAGCGATGGAATGGCACATATTGCTTCTATAAAGTGACATCTTCGGGTACTTGGTGGCCTGGGCAGTTTCATGAGTGGTCCTTTTTTTTTAAGATTTTTTAGAGAAACATGAAGAGAGAGAGAGAGAAACACAGAAGTGAGAGCGAAAAATCACTTGGCTGCCTCCTGCACACCCCTTACCGGGGATTGAACCAGAAACCCGGGTATGTGCCCTGAGAATTGAACCGACAACTTTCTGGTGCACAAGATGACACCCAACCCACTGAGCCACACAGGCCAGGGCCGACAAGTGTTCTTAAAGTGAACATGCAGATGCGAACCTCTCGATTTGCATGATTTTGTGGGGTTTTCTGGGTCAAGTGAATAGCAACCCATTTTCAGGGGTCACCTCAGGCTGCTTCTAGGAAGAGCTGGGTATTTCTAAATAACAGTCATGTAACCGATAACACTGGTTACTCTGTGCTGGGCGTTATTTTAAAGTTTATGTCTATTTACTCATTTGAGCCTCAATAAACCCTATGAGATAGATATCACAGTGCTCCCATTTCCAGATGAGAAATCTAAGACATGGAGAAGTCAAGTGATCTGCCCCCAGCCGCACAGCTAACAGGTGGCAGAAGAACCCAGCACTCGGGCTCCAAGTGTACACTCAGCTGCATCCCACACAGCCACGGGTGGCACCACATCCCAGGGGCCAAGTGCCAAGGGACTAACATCTCTTCCCACCAGCAACTGGCTTAAGCTCAGCCCATTCCACAGCCCTCTGCTCTTGGCCCTGGGCCTAGAGACTGGGCGCCCCAACTCTCACTTGCTCTTTCTCCCACTCCGCGGTGACCCGTCCTTCCCGCTTGGCACATCCTTGGCTCTGCCACAAATCCCCCCCTTTCCAGCTCTTTTTGGTACAGGGTAATACATCCTTAATAAGCAGACTTCTCCGGCGCCTTCCCCCTGGGGAGCTCACTCTGGCTCCCACCACCTCCTCAACCTACATTTCCTCCCAGGTGCCTCTGTTGCCCCCGCCCCTGGGGCCAGGGCCCGTGAGCACCCCTCTCCCACTGTTTCCTGACTCAGGGCCAAGCAGAGGGAGAATCTCCATGTTCAGTATCCACACCCCACATCTCTGCATGTGCTTTCACATCAGTTTCTAGGCCTCAGCTCCCTTCCAAATTCACCACAGGGGTTTCTGATACATTCCTCCAGAGCAAGTATCTTCGCACTAAACATGGCACCAAAGTCTGGCAACACCTCCTGGCTGGTAAATCTCTGCTCGCCCATCTGGATCGACATGTAGCCCGCTCTGTGCACCAGGAGGCTGACCTGGATGGGCTGCCCTGGATGGACCTGGCTTCCAGGGCTTCAGCCAATGGGAGAGACAGTTCAGGAGGGTGGTGGATTTTCACCAGCCCCTCCTGTGTGTTGTAGGCTGGCTGTGACTTCAAGCAGTCTGCCCCTCCAGCTCCAGGTCTCTCTCCAGTTTCCTGTCACTGCTCCCTCCCAGTGCCTCCCCTGGGCATGTGCACCAGCCTCCTGGTCCTACCCACGCCCCTGAAAACAGCCCCTTCTTTAAACTCCCCACTGTCTCCACACTTATGTTTGTTTCTCCTCTGGAACCTTATGGATACACCCTCCTATGGTGGAATTTGGACACAGTTGCCAGGGAGAAAGGCCCGTTGGGATGCCTGGGGCATCGTGACATTTGGGTGACCACCTCCGCTTATCAGGCTGTTCCTTCACAAAATAACATCTGATAAGAATCAGAGAGCTAAGGAGGCGTGAGCGACCTCACTTCTCCCCACTAGCTCATTCTTCAGGACAAGGTCACATGTGGCATCACAGGATTAGACGGACAGGGCCCCCGCGAAGGAGGAAATATTCACTGCTTACAAGCTCACAGCAAACCCAGAGTCCTCAGCCTACGATGGGACTGAGGCCGGGGCCAGGGCCAGGGCCAGGGATGGGGACAGGCATGGGGATGGGGCCTGAAGCCCTGCAATGCAACACTTGCCAACCTTGTAGCCAACCAGGGAAATACTTTTTTAAAAGATCCATTTCTGTCACCTGCGCTGAAAACCTCCGCCCTGACACTCGCAGCCTCGCCTTTCACTCTGAGGCGGGCCTGACACGCACGTGGGGAGCTCAGAGTCACGCTTCCCCTGGCAGCTGCCGGTCAAATCTCTTTATCAATCTGCTAATGATGTTGAGCTCTCCTGCCTGACTGACACTCATTGGAAAGAAAGTCTTATAACTGGAGATGATTAAAAGATAAAGCTTCAAGTGACATGCTTAAAAATGTCACCACTTTACCCAATTTTTAGGTGAGCTTTTTAACAAATCAGCATTTCCTTGTTGGTAGTCTTACAGGGTATGAGGATCCCCTCTAATTAATGGCAGACACCTTGGAAGAATACTGTCACAGGAATGTACTCTTGGTCCCCCCACACCACCAAGCAACTGGACTCTTTCCCTCATCCTTGCTCCCTTCCTCCCACAAAAAAAAGATTAAAAATCATCCTTTGACAATGTTACAAGAGAGAAAACCCAAGTGGCCAATATGCACATTAAAGGGCGATCAGAGTCATTAGTCATCAGGAAAATGCAAAGTTAAACCACAATGTGACTCTAGAGTGAAAAAAAAAAATCAGAGGGATGGCTGCTTCTGGCAAGGGTGAGGGTGGGGATTAACAGGGAAGGGTTTGTGGGTGGTGGTCATGTTTTACAATCTGATAGGGGTTTGGGCTGCACAAGTGTAAGCATTTGTCAAAGCTCAACAAATGACACTTAAGATGTAAGCACTCAACTGTAAATTAAACCTCAAAAGAATAAAATAACTATAAGCACTGTACTGTGGTTAACGTTCGGTATGCTGAAATGTTCAAGGTGAAGTGTGCTGACATTCCCAACTTACTTGGAAGTGTTTCAAAAAAATAAGATTGAAGATCTGTACCTGTTGCATTTCCTCACCTTCTGGTGTCTGTTTACCAATCAGTTAGGCCTTCCCAGACCACCTTTTAAAAAATAGCAACCACTTCTCAAAAAGAAAAAAATAATAATAAGGCTGATAGATGAATAGAAGGATAGATATGCGATAAGCAAGCATAATAAAATGTTATCTAGGCAGGATCTAGGTGACGGCACAGGAGTGTGCACTGTAAAACTCTTGCAACTTTTCTGCAGGTTTACAAATCTGCATAATAAAGTGAAAAATGTTTAATTAAAAAGGTAAAGCTAAAACACACACTCAACAAGAGACCAATGCACACTCACCCAAGTGACTAAAGTTAACAAGATCGACTATGGCAGTCTCAGACAAAAACGCAGAACTACAGGAACTCAGATGTTGCTGGTGGGAATGAAAGTATTTACCAAAGCTGACCATCCGCACTCCTTATAACTCAGCAATCCTGCAGCTAGGTGTATACCCAACACAAATGAGGGCTTTCGTCCACCAAAACACGTACAAGAATGTCCGTGGTAGCACTATTCACAAGTGTGTGAAACAGCCCAAGTGTCCACGAGTAAGATAAATAACTATTGGTATATTCACAGTGACATGCTTTATAGCAGTGAGAAAGAACTGCTACCCAAAATGTGGGTGAATCTCACAAACATGATGTTGAGCATAAGAAGTCAGACACCCTCCCTCCAAAACAGAATACCTACTCTAAGCTTCTGTTTAAGTAAAATTTAAAAATGGGCAAAACTAATACACAGTATAAGGACAAAATCGTGATCACCTTTGAAGGAGAGCACTGACTTGGAGAAAAGATTTCTGGGGTGAGGTTCCATGCCCTGGTCATTACATGAGTGTTCTCAGGTTGTGAAAATTCATTGAACCATACTTTTAATAATTTGAACAATTTTCTATATGTAACTTGTATTTCAATTTAAAAGTTCATTTTTTAATAAAAAAAAAGGTGGATCCTTAAGCAATTTGTAGCAATCTGGAGTTTGGGGTCATTTTTATTTGTTTGCTTTGGGGTTTTATACCTATCCCAACTGTCCATTTAAACCATGCACATTAAGTATAAAACTGTTACAGGATCAAATAGAGCTGAAAGAGACTTCAAAGAACAAGTAGTTTAATGCCCCACTTTTTAGGTATTGGGAGCTTTGGCTCAGAAAGGTTAAGAGACTTGTCCAAGTTACCCAGCCAGTGAGGGCCAAGGCACCCTAGAACCTGTGAACCCCAACTCCTCATGTAGCGGTCTCTCCACAGCATATCAAGCCTCAGCAATCTCTCTAGGACTTCATGAGTCCATCCTTGCCACCAGGCAAATCACATCAGTGCTCACGATATGGTGCTTCCCTCTACAACAGCACAGAATAGGTTGCCAGCCACAGGACCTAAACCGAATTGTTGTAGATGTTCTCTCTCTCTCTCTCTCTCTCTCACACACACACACACACACACACACACACACACACACACACACAAAATGGATGGCTAGCAGTGTTTATCAGCTAACATAACTTGAAAGTTCAGGAATGTACTGTCTTCGGGTAGCAATGGATCCAGGTACTCACACAATGTTATCTTAGCTGTTTTCCTGAGTGCTAATAGCTTCATTCTCAGATTCCCCAAGTATTAACAAAGACAGTCATGGTAGCTCCAAGTTTATAATTCTACTAGCTTAACAAATCCAGTGGTGGGAAGAACATCTCTTTCCTAAACCGTACAGCAAAAGGTCCTAAGGAGGGAGGAATCTTACAGGACCAGCTTGGGTCACATACCCATTCCTGGATGGCTATCCAGAAAGTCAGGGCAAGGTTGAGTCAAGCATCTACCTTTAGAACTCAGGGGTAGCACCAGTTCCAGCCAAACCATTCATTTTCTATGACTCCACTGCACCTTTGGTTTTCCAAAGAAATACTGAGGTGCTATTACCAGAACAAGAATTAGAGACAACAAACAATACATATCTAGAACAGTAAATGACACCCTTGTCCCCTAACTCAAGCATTATAACAGAATGCTACCATGTCTCCAGGAAGGAAGGTCACAGACTTTGAACCTGAGCTTCCTGCAGACTCTCATTCCCACACATTTAGCTCACCACTCAGCAATTAATCTCAACAGACCTCAGTCATTCCACTCGGTGATTAAGTATTACTTGTAAATCAAATATGCCCTCCGGTCCTAGCCAAAAACATCCCATGACAGACGAGGGAGTCAAAGACAAAATGTCAATTTGCCCATGGCCTCATAACACACCTTCCCGGCATGTCCCAGGATCCTTCCCCAGGCTCTTCCTCTGCTGCGCTAAGGTCTCCAGGCACATGCTGGGCCCTCCGTCGGTGCAGCTGACAACAGCGACTTGGCCCAGGACCATCCTGCTCCGGCAGCTGGGCCTGAGGAGCTGGAGCTGCCCGGTGTTAGAATCGCACAGCCTGTGTTCAGAGGCTGGGCACACTTGTTTCAGGAGGGGAGAAATCACAGGAAGCCCCTCTCTCTAGGAGGGAGCTGCATATTTCATGAATAGTGTGAATTACTCCTGGCTGTCATTTCCTACATTTATTTGAAGAACTGACTATCCTTCAAGTTTCCCGGGGCCCCCTCCCACTCACTCTTGACAAGCACTCTAGGGGAGCTCATATCTTCTGATCATTTATAAAAAGGAAGAAAAAAGGAAACTCGAGGAATTGCAAAGGTCCCAGTTTGCTCCATGGGTCGTTTTTAAAAGTTCAGTCATTTCATGTCACTGGCCATTTGTCACGTTGCTTTTCCAGGCAGGTATAAAGTGAGATAAGCCCATCACAAAAGGAGAAACACTGTATAATTGCATTTATATGCGGTTCCTGGAATGGTCAGTTCATAGTGACAGAGAGTACAATGGTGGCTTCCAGGGGCCGGGGGAGGGAGGTGGCAGCTATTGTTTAATGGGACCCAGTTTCACTTCTGCAAAATGAAAAGGTTTCTGGAGATGATGGTGGTGATGGGTGCACAACAATGTGAATGGACTTCATGTCACTGAGCTGTGCACTTTAAAAAGATGAAAATGATAATTTTTATGTTATGTATATTTTACCACAATTTTAAAAAATAAATACTAAAAATTGAACAAGGAAAAATGTGGTTTTTTGGTGTGTGTTTTTTTTAAATATATCTTTATTGATCTCAGAGAGAGGAAAGGAGAGGAAGAGAGAGAGAAACATCAATGATGAGAGAGTCCTTGATCGGCTGCCTCCTGCACGCCCCCGACTGGGGATCGAGCCCGCAACCCGGGCATGTGCCCTGACCGGGAATCGAACCCCGATCGCCTGGATCCTAGGTCGATGCTCAACCGCTGACCCACGCCCGTCCGGGCAAGGAAAAATGTTTTAGATAGGAAAATACATGAGATACGAGAACAAGGTTTAAAGAAATGAAAACATCTAGGTATAGAAACACCGTATGAGGAACACACAGATTAGAACACATTGAAAGAAATCAAAGATCTTTCTAATGCATTTTAGTGAACTAACATATGGAAACCAATTTTTTTAAAGAAAATGTTTGCCTTTTCTGCTTAGTCGGCGAAGGCATAGGACAATAAAAACAACTTTGAGCATTCTAATATTTGAAAGGTAAGGAGAAAATATGGAACCCTCAGCTGAATAAAAAAAATAAAAGACTAGCATGCTGATCAAGCCAGGACCCGTCCTGCCACAGCCTCTGTCCTGGGCAGCCCCCCAGGCACAGCTGCTCAAAGACCCAAAGGACCCTCGGAGTCACCGTCACCTGCCATGGACAGAGACGCTCCAGGTCTTCATCTTCCACTACCTGCACGTGACCTCACACAAGTTATTTTAGCTCTAAACGTCAATGTGCTCAGGGCATGGGAAAAAGACCTGTCTTTGGGGGTTGTCACAAAGATCAAGACAGCACAGCCCGGGCCTGTTCCGGAGCCCGCAGCGAGCCGGGAGGGTGGCCATCAGACGCTTGGCCTTCTCCATCTCCATTCCTAAGGCTCCCGCCAGGTCGCAGACAGCTGGCCCTACCTCCCAGGGAGTCCTCTTCTCCTGCTACCCTCTAGAAAGAGTCATCAAACGTGGGCACGCGGGCAAAAACAAACATGGAGACAATATTTTTAATAAGAAAAACAAACAAAAACTTAGAAAACTCTAAAGAGGAAAAGAAAAGGCTAGAAACACTCTCAATATCCATCAGTAGAAAATAAACTATGCCACATCCATACTATAGAATACCATACAGCTTTTGTAAGTAACCATTGATCATTGACACATATGTGCTAACCAGAAAATATCTTCAAGATATATCACTGAGTGAGAAAAAAAGAAGTTAAGAAATAATACATTCTGGTTATTTATGTAAATTAAGAACTAAACCCACAAATCAAGATATGTTTCCACAGGGTACTGGAAAGGACGTCAAAGGGGACTTTAATTCTGGTTTCTCAACCCTTTTTCATGATCACCCTCTCTAAAGAGCCTCTGAAGACACATGCTTCCTAATCACTTCCCACCACCATGAAATTTTAATACCACAGACCTACTGTGGATCTGTCTGTGTACCATGACCTTTGAAGAGCCGCAAACCACTAACAGACCTAGGTTATTTTTTCCATCCAAGAACCAATTCCTCCTCCCCACTCCAGATGTACATATAGTCTAATTCATACATTATTTGTATGATTAAAAATTAATAATTTTTAAATTTTCTTTCCTCAATCTCCTTCCCCAAACTATTTGTGGATGGGTCTGCCAGTGAGGACTGGGTGGTATTAAGGGAAATGCAAACACAGACCTTAGCCACGCTAATATGTTTCTGTTTGTAGTAAAGGAACACTGACAAGACTAAAAAATGCACATGAGAGCTGTAAGGGCAAGCCTTATCTCAGATTTTGTTTGGAGTGTGCCCAGTATCCCTTAGTGTTGTCTAACCCTTGAGAACTCCCCATAGGGTCAATGTCCCAATGACCCTGGAGACCTTCTCAGAGCCCAATTCCAGACTGTTCTGGTCTCCTGGTTTTCTTCCCACTCCCTGGCTAAACTGTCTACTTTGCAGTTGGCTTTGGACCCCATCCCTGGGCCTCTTCTCTTCTCTATCCACCCCATTTCCTAGGTGATCTTATCCAGTATGGCGGCTTGAAGATCATCTACACCAGAATGACTTCAAAATTATAACTGCAGCCCAGACTTCTCCCCTGAACTCAACAATCATCTCCCCAAATGCCTACTCAATATCATTACTTGAACATGTAAGAATCTCAAATTTAACACGTCCAAAATCAACTCTTTATATTTCCCCCAAATCCACATCTTCTAATCCTCATTTTCTCATTTAATACCAGCTCCTTCTTTCCAGTTGCTTAAACCAAAAATCTTCAAGTTCTCTCTCAAACCTTACACATCCAATCCATCATGAAATCCCATTGGCTTTACCACCAAAAAACCATCCAAAACCCAACTGTTTCAACCATGTCAACATCTATTACGTGGGACAAAGCCACCATCATCTCTTACTTGTATTATTGCAATAATCTCTTTACTCATCTCCCTCTTTCCACCCTTGCTCCCTGCTCTACTTGCATCCCCCACATCCATTCTTAACAGAGCAGCAGAGTAATCCTTGTAAACGTTAAGGCTGGTGACATCAATCGTCTGTTCAATGGTCCTCCAATGGCTCTGCCTGGTACTAAAGGTATGTCCTCACGCCCTGGGCGCCTCTCACCTCTCACTCCAGTCACCTTTCTGCCCCCATCTCCAATACTCCCCACCCCACACATGTTCTGCCCCAGCGACAGTGACCTTTTCAATGGCCCTGAACTTCAGGTTTAGGTATGCTCAGGGCCCAAAGGGCCTTTGCACTTGTTCTTCTCTCTGCCTTCTGGCAGGAATGTTCTTTTACCAGAAATCCACACACTTGCTCCATCATTTCTTCTAGGGCTTTACCGATATGTCCTCTCCTATAAGACCTTCCCTGCCCATCCCATTTAAAATTATAAATCTTTTAAACCACTGCACAGTTTACTTAGTTTTGTTTACTGACTGTCCCTCCAACTGGAATTTAAACTCTACGAGGACAGAGATGTCTGCTTGCTTTGTTTACTACTATCCCTCCAGCTTTGAGGGTGGTCGCTGGCACACTGTACGGCATTCATTCAATGAATGAACTCCTTGTCTTGTGACGTGCCAAAAGGTTCCAATGTCAAGAAAGTGCCCTTTTAACTTTAGATCCTATACCCAGCTGTTCTATCACCTCAGAGACGGTCACTAAGCTTAAGAATACGACACACACACATCCATCACATGCACACAATGCCACCACAGGCCCCTGATCAACTCAAAGGCTAGTGGGCATTTTCTATGGCTGAGTTAGCAAATACCACTGGTATCAGATGTTTTCTAAACTCAGCAAATTGCCAAAGGGCCAGCCGAGGGCAAGAGCCCCTCCTAACTGTCAGACACTCATTTTTTCTCTCTCCAGAGCTTCACCTGAGCCTTGAAGATCCTAGGAGCCATCAAGCTCTGAGTTCTATTCACAAAAAACTCTAAAACTTCCTTCTCCCTTCATCAGAATCTTTTCCTCTTCGGATTTGGAAGAGACCCAGAGGTGTTAAAACGGAACATCTTGACCGAATTTCCTCCAGGCAAGCTATCCTCGGGCTTACTCACTCCAACAAGCCCGTCCCTCCCGCCAGACTCAGCTGGAGCCAGACTTTTCAGTGACTTGGTCCAACGCAGAGCTCCGGCAGTGAACCCTGAGCCTGATTCCAAGCTGCACTGTTGTTCGGAGCTGGCTCCATGCCTGTCACCAAGAATGACAACAGTTCCTCTGGTAGCAAATGAGGAACACACCAATTTAGCAGGAAACCGGCTTTCCTTGAAGCTTCTCTGAAGGCTGTTGAGTAAAAAGGAATCTACTGTGATTGAGTAACAGGAAAGGCTGCCTACAACGGCATTGGGACTTCAAAATTCTAAAATGTTAAGAAAAACTATCTCAAAAATGAACATTGTCCAACTACACAGAATTTATTTCCCATGTCCCTAAATCAGTGCTGCTACATGGTTCTTTTTTGCTACAAAGTCCCTGTGTAGAAGGGGGAAGCAGCAGAGAGCACCGGTCCCAAGCAGGGAGCCCAGATGCACCTCTGGCCAGCTGTGTGTCCTAAGCAAGTGTCTTAACCTCTCTGAGCCTTAAGTGTCTTTTTTTATTTTTTAATTATCTTTATTGATTTCAGAGACTAGAAGGGAGAGGGAGAGAGAGAGTTGAAACATCAATGATGAGAGAGTCATCACTGATCAGCTGCCTCCTGCAGGCCCCCAACAGGGGATAGAGCCTGCAACCTGGGCATGTGCCCTGGCCGGGAACTGAACCGCGATCTCCTGGATCCTAGGTAGATGATGAACCGCTGAGCCACACCTGGACAGGCAGCCTTAAGTGTCTTTACTCAAGAAATGAAATCTACTTTCTTAGGCTGTTGAGAAAATAAGTAAGAAATCCTATGTGAAAGCCCTCTGTAACCATTATAGGACTAAATGACGTTAACAATATATTCAACATCATTTATGTTCAGAACTCTCTGGGGGCACCACGAGCAAGCACAATGGGGAGAAATAAAAGAGTGCCATCGCCCTTGCCTTCAAGAAGCTTAAACTTCAACTGGGAAAACACACAGAGAACTGCAGAAGACTTAGTATTTGCAAAGCAACATACCAAGAAAAGCGCACACCTCCATCTGCTGCTTTCCTCACAGTATCCCTTGGGTCTGTTTGTTTGGATTCTAGTATCTGCCCAAGTATCCATCAATCTGGCTACTCTCTGGACTTCAAAAAGCTCAAAGCTGTCAGTAAACTATGTCTTCAAAGCCAAGCCAGATGGAATGGCAGAGCCGTCATAGTCCACGTTCTGCCTGCTCAGGCCCAGCTGTGGCTGACTTCACCCCATCACCCAGCCAGTGCTGCCAACAGCCTTCTTCATCACCTCACCCCGCCCTTCCCAAGGATGCCCCACACAACAACCCATTACCTTGCTCACCTCCAGTAAGGTTCTGTACTGAACACTACCTACTATGTCCCCAGGCCAGCTGAAGAGGAAAGGAGGAGATAGGAAAAGAGAATTCAGATTCAGCCATCAGCCAAGGGAGAAAAGAGGAAGCAAAGGGAAAACAGAAAGCGAGAAAGTCAAAGGAAAATGCAGAACATAAATAACCATCATTTGACATCCAACTTCCAGCTTATAAAGGGCTTAACCTCACATTCTATAATCTGGGCCAACATCCTACAGGGCCGAATAAGGAAGGCAGAGAATCTTATGCCCATTTTGGAAATGAGCAAACTGAGACTTGACAAAATCTCTCAGATGGAGCAAGAGCTAAGACTGTGAACTTGTCCCCTGATTTCACAGCCAATGCTTCCTCCACTGCCAGTAGCCATGCAGCCTAGACTAAAACTAAAGAGCATTTGGAGGCAGAACTAGGGACAGTTGAAGAAGTGGAGGGTACTATTCCCATAGGCAAAGTATGGAAACAGCTCGAATGTCCATCAACCAATGAATGGATAAGCAAATGTGATATATTCATACAATGAAAAATTATTCAGCCGCAAAGAGGAATGAAGCCCTGCCATGGCCATGAAGACAGTGTGCTAAGTGAAAGAAACCAAGCCCAAAAGGTCACATATTGTTTGATTCCATTTACATGAAATGCTTAAAATGGGCAAATCCATAGACACAGAAAACAGATCAGTGGTTGGCAGGGGCTATGGGGAGTGACTACTTAAGGGATATGGGGTTTCTGTTTGGGGTAATGAAAAAGTTTGAGAACTGGAGAGCAGTGATAGTTGCACAACATTGTAAATGTATTAAATATCACTGAATTCTACAGTTTTAAAATGGTTAAAGTTGTGAATTTTATGTTACATGAATTTTACCACAATTTTTTTTAAGCGGGGGTGAGGAAAATGGAGAGAAAATTGGATGCAGAGTAGAAAGAATGGGAAGTAGCCAGAGACTCTTAAGCTAGTCATAAGTTTCCCCAAATCAGAATGGGGGGGGGGGGGGTCTGCTGCTCTTTTTACACTGAAGAGGTAGCAAGAGGCCTGAATCAGTGGGGCTGCAGAGAAAGAAAGAGCCTCCAGCAGCCTGGGAAGGAGAACAGAGCAGAGAGCAGAGGGGAAAGGGGCTTTCAGACATGAGCTGGCATTCCTGCAGAAAGACCAGCTGAGCCCACTGAGAAAGGCTCAGCACTTACGTACCTGTCCTGTATGCCAACGGAACTATTCTTTCATCAAATATGAACCCAACTCCAGGCCAGCCACTGTCACTGGGAGGAGGGGCACTGCAGTGATCACAGCCATGGCCTCAACGAGTTAACCTAACTTAACCTAACCCTCTGCATGGTAACAACGTTCAAACTCACTGGCTGGTGTGACCTGGTTTAATAGAACCTGCCGCTCAATCCACCAAGTGTAAACAAAAACTAATAAATGAACCTTTCTTTTCTGATTTTTAGCACATTTTAATCACACTTGGTGGCTGGGTAGAGATTAGAGAGTATACGCAACACAGTCTGTAGAAACAACAGTCAGTCACCTCGCAGGGTGAGCTCTAAGCAGAGACTTGAATGAGGAAAACCAGCTATTTTAATTAAAAATTCTGGATTTCGACCCAGAGTAAAGAATTTGACTTCAGGCCACTGTTTCAGGTGGAATTCATCCAAAAGACATGTTCCAGTGCCCATGGGGGCCTTCACCTGTGCTCAGTCCAGGGGGCCCTGCAGGGAACATACCAGACACAGAGTTCTGTCCCCGTGGGGCTCCCATTCTCATGAAGGAGACACGCAATATGGAGCATACTGCATGTTCGCTAGAGACACGTGTTAAGCAGAAAAACAGGGACGAGCACAGGGTCCCTGTGTTTTTCAAGGTTTCGATCCCACACAGAACTACGTAATTAAGTCTGCTGCCCAAATCCAGGTTAGGGGCCCTGGATGAGTTGGCTCAGGATGAAATACCACAGGCTGGGGGCTTAAAGGACAAGAATCTATTTTCTCACAGTCTGGAGGCTGGAAATCTGAGATCAAGGTATCAGCAGGGCTGGTTTCTTCCAAGGCCTCTCCCTATGGATTGCAGATGCTGACTCTCCCTGTGTTTTCATGTGGTCCTCCCTCTCTGTGTGTGTCCTAACCTTCTCTTCTTATGACGATATCCATGACCTCATTTTCACTTAATTACCTTTTTAAAGACCATACCTCCAAATACAGTCACATTCGAAGGCACTGAGGGCTAGGGCTTCAACACAGGAATGTTGGAAGGTGACAGAACTCAGCCCATCACAGGTCCCCAGTGCTCCTATCACCCGGATTGCTTCCAGGGCCCCTCACTGCATAGGGCAGATCTCCCTGCGCATGGACGCTGAGCCCTCTGACCAAGGATGCAGGAGTCTTACCCAGTCAGTCTCATGCTCGGCTGCATCTCTAAGGCCCAGAACACACCTGGGACCTCAGGGGGGCTCGACTGAAGGCCAAGGGGAAGGAGGTGATGCAGCCAACTGAGCTCTTACTCCAAATGGTTAAACCTTGTCAGGGTCAAGAATTTCAACAGCTTGTTAATCACCCAAGCAGGGGAGGAGGAGGTGGCCCCAGAAGCAAGTTCAGAGTCCACTGGGGAAAAGGCCACCACAGCGTAGGACAGAGTGGCTGGCACAGGCCAGGGAGAGTGGAACAGCTAGGACCACAAGCACCAGCCTCCTCATATTTCTTGCACAGCCTCTGCTACAGGCCATGTACTTGTCCTTGGCTTATCCCTGAATTTTAAAGCATGCCCACATGCACTGTCACCTTGAAAATCCTTCCAGTCAACCTAAGAGGCAAAAGAGTGGTTGGCACATTCTTTTCAGACAGATGAAGACAATGAATGTCAAAGATTTTAAATGAATTTTTACAAGGTCAAAGAACAAAGAGGTATGTGGAGTAGGAGGTCCTACGGTTGGAACCCAGGGCTCCTGACAGCTGTCCACGAAGTCTTCAGCTACCCCCACTGAGAAGCAGGACGGGGAGAGAGGACCAGTCCATGGGACACCTGCTCATCTCTGACCTTGGGTATCCTGTCCTATGGCCCAAAGGGCCTTGTTGAGCTGGTGGCCTTACTCTGATGTGCGGCTCTCTGAGCTGACCTGGCTACACCTCTTGAACCTTGGTCCTTCATGGCCCCAAGCTTCGCCTCAGGGCAAGGCCATGAAGAAAGGCTGGTTAAGCCATGAGTCAAAATCAGAGCAAGACGTGCCTAATTCTCCAAGGCCAAGCTCCCTCTTCAGCCTCTTTAATTCAACCTTTCATCCGGCCGGCCATCAAATACTCGGTGAGCCAGACCTCGCAGATGCCCAGCACTGTGCCGGGCCAGGCAGTTATGTGACTGAGGAAGCAGGTTCCCTGCCCTGGAGGAGCTCAGAGTGCAGTCACAGGAACGAGTCACTGTGGGCCACTGTGGCATGTGGACACCGGTGTGGGGCCTTATGGAAGCCAGAGGGAGAACAGGGACAGAGCCAAGGTCACACTTGGGCTGGGTCTCGATGAGGACTCTCCTTTCCTAGGCATGAGGCAGAAGGGACTCCAAGGCGGCAGCAGTGTGTGCAGGAGAGGACAGCAAGGAGGCTGGGGAGGAGGCTGGGGCGGAGGCTGGGAAGGAGGCTGGGGCGGAGGCTGGGGGGGGCAGGCCCCCGTCAGCCCCAACAGGAGCACCTTGCCATTCACAGCAATGGGAGTCAGGAAAGATGACTATATGGGACCCAGGTTTTAGGAGGCCACTATGGATGGCCATGTGAGGTTAGGGTGAGGGTGGGGACACCAGCCTGAAGCCTGGGTTCCTGGCTCAGTGGAAATACAAGAATTATTTATAAAGATAAGGTTAACAGAAAACTCGTTATTCCCAGGGGATGTCTGGCACCTTCAAACCACTTCCCTCCAGCCCACTCACAGCAGCCCAGCCCTCCAAGAACAACTGTTGCTCTTCCTTCCCCCATAAAAGATGAGAAAACCAAGTGCAGGGGACTCTGGTTATCAATCATGCCAGCTGCACTTTGCATCGTAACCCTTTCTAGCTCGCCTGTGTCTCACATCAGTCCTCATTTGCAAGAGACTTGCAGCTCCAGCTGAATATATAGTCTTGCTGATTTGCAGTGAGGCATAATTTACACCTTCTACTGCTTCCTGGAGAAACCGTTTCTCCAAGATGAATAATAAAACAGAACAGCCACCCAGAGGAACAGAGCACCCTCAAGCACTGCCTGGGAAGTGACCGCAAACAAACCAGAAGGGCACTCACATTTGGCACCCCCTAGAGCAGGGTGGGGGGAACAACGGGCCCATGGGCCATATATGGTCAGCAAAATCATTTGGTCTGGCCCTGCCAAGGCAACCATAGGCAGGACTCGAAAGTCAATAAATCTAGGAGCTTTCTTCAGACCTAATTTTTAAGTTGACAATTTTGTATGGCCCGAGAATGATGTTATAAACATCCAAATGGCCCTTGGCAGAAAAAAGGTTCCCCACCCCTGCCCTAGAGCAATCCTGATGGGCAGAGAGGAATGTGAGCCTGGAGCATTAGGTAATACTGGGCTTTTCAAACTCACAGCCCTACGGCTTCCAGGAGGAATCTCCTGGAGTCACTCTGAAAAGGAATGGAGTGAGCAAGGGCCCACCCCACAGTCCACGGGAGGTGTGTCCACACAGACTGAAATCAGCGCCAGTGAAAAGCAGGTCTGGGAGCACGCTCAGACTCTCCTCCCTCCTGTTCAGGCTCCAGCATAGCTGGAGCCCTGGCCCAGTCAGGAGCAAAGGGCTCAGACCAGAGCTGGCCCTCCTGTCCCCGTGGAGTCCTGGTAATGCCTTCAGCAACCCCCATTCAAACATCTCCCCCACTGACAGGGCTTTCCCACCCACCAAATATGCTGGGAGGACCACACAGAGGAAAGCCATGAAATTCTCAAGTTTATCAGTATCTCTGTGGCCACACCCACCATGAGGCTCCTTAATAAGCACAGATCAGGCCTCCTAAGCTTGCTTTCCCTATCAACACCGGCAAACCCCAGCCCACTGTCTCTCAGATCCCAAATTCCTAACCAGCTGCATGAGTCTGGCCAGAGCAGCAAGCAGGCCCCTTCGGAGGAGTCACACAATAGGGCCAGATTACAGGGCCAGGGTAGATGGGAACTGGAGCCCAGCAGTTTCCCACTACTGTGCTCTGGTACCCTCCTTCCCCTAACGAAGCTACAATGGAGCTCAAAAATTCAGCGGCTGGCTGGCCGAAAGCAGGAATCAACGTCTCCTTTGCCATCTCACAAAACACATCAACATGAAAATATCCACAGGTCCTGTGATCCCAGATGAAGGTTGGGTACTGACCAGCACTCCAAGCAGTGACTTGTCCACAGGCAGGGCAATGTCACAGGGGCCTCTGGATGCAATCTTCTGCAGAAAATCTGTGATCACAGGCTGCTTTATCTGCCACGTGCTCTAAGATAAGATTCCCCTTAATTACTACCTGTAGCTAAGATTCTCATCCTGGTCACACCCAGGGAGGGTCCGGATGAGAAGAGTTTCTGCTTTAAGTTTGTAGTGTAAATACTACGACAAAGCTGAAGACCCATCCACAGCAGGGCCCTACCTTCCTTTGACAAACACATCTTCAATGACGAGGCTAAACCGGACAGAAAGGGAAGTGGAAGAGCCGAGATGGAAACTGACTAGAGGCGACAAGAGCGAGAAAGACAAGGTCACCACCAGAAATGGAGACCAAGAGGTCTGGAGTGGCTCAGGGAAACAGATTTCGGTTACTAAAAAAAAAAGCAAATAATAGTGGTCAGCACTAAGAGACATGGGAAACCAGGAACTCGTAACCGCAGCGGCCACCAGTACATCCTGAGCACTGACACCAGGCTCTCCACGGGGCATTTACGGTAAAAGGAGACAGTTCTAACTTTCACAGTGATCCTCTGATGTGGGCTTATCTTCCCCATTTTAAAGATACAGCAACGGAAGTCCAAGGTCAGGTAAGCAATGTACTCCATGTCTCATGCAGCCAGCACCCAAAGCCAGGTGTGATCAGCAACAAACACCATTATAGCAGACCGCCTACCAGCAGGCCGCTCCCATTCTGGGACTCCGGGGGTGCCCCAGGAATCAGCCAGTTCCAAGGCAGGTCTAGTTCTCAATGCCTGTTCTGCTGTCCAGCAGGAAATAATAATGGCTTCCTGCCCTTTATATACAGAGCGCTAGTCCTACTTCATGTAACCTGAGTTATTCGCTCCCACAGCGAGGATGCTGTACTGCGTAGAGCACTCTCTTTCCCAATCTCTCTTCTTACCCACAGTTTGTATGTGTGAGGTGCCTGGGTAGGGAACAGAGATGCCGTAAGAGTGTCACTCTGCAAGCTCTTTATTATTATTTTTCCCACGTGAAGCCAAATAACTATCATGGGTATTATTTTTTCCCACGTGAAGCCAAATAACTCTCATGGGTAGCAAACCCAGAATCTTGCACTCATCAGCACCATAGCAGAAATGACTGAACTATGGTCCTTTGTTTTTAGAATTGAGTGCCTATGCCTGGTTGTGGGCTGCGGGCCGAGTCTATAAGGATCAGAGACCCAATCCTTGACCTTAAAGAACCAACAATGTAGTGAGGACAGCAGACAGCTCCAGTGCAGTGGGGTGAGTGCCGAGAGGCCTAGAAGGATGCAGGGGCTGTGTCGGCAGTCTTCCCAGGAGATTGACACCAAAGCCAAGGATTGAGAACAAGTTAATCCAGCTAAAAAGGAAAAGAAGAGAGTAACAAAAAGGTGAGCAACCCCGTGAAAAATGGGCAAAGCGTCCATGCCGCGGCGAGTCAGTGCTCACTCCTTCTTCTGGCTGAAGAACACGGTGTTGCACGCATACGCAGCATTTTATTTGCCCACTCATCAGCTGGTGGACATTTGGGTTGTTTCTCATTTGGGGCTATTATGAGTCTTGCGCCTATGAATATTTGCGTACAAGTTTTTGTGCGGATATATGCTTTCATTTCTCTTAGGTATATACTTAGTAGTAGAATTGCTGGGTCCTTCGGTAACTCTGAGCTTAACAATTTGAGAAACGGCCAGACTTTTCCAAAGTGGCTGCATCACTTTACAGTCCCACCAGCAGTGCAGGAGGGCTCCAGCCTCTCTGTATCCTTGCCAACACTTGTTATTATCTGTCTTTTTAATTACAGCCATGCTCGTTGTGGTCTGGTAACCACTCACTTTTCAGATGACCGATCACGCTGGGTATCTTTCATGTGCTTATCAGCAGCTTCTATGTCTTCGGAGAAAGGTCTATTCGGATGCTTTGCCCGTTTTTCACTGGGTTACTCATCTTTTTGTCACTCTCTTTTCTTTTTCTTTTCCTTTTTAGCTGGATTAACTTGTTCTCACTTCTTGGCTTTGGTGTTAATCTCCTGGGATGACTGCTGACATAGCTCCTGCATCTTTCTAGACCTCTCAGCACTCACCCCACTGCACTGGAGCTGTCTGCTGCCCTCACTACATTGTTTTTCTCTCTCTTTCTCTCTCCCTCTCTCTCTAAAAATTAATGAAAACATATCCTCAGGTGAGGATCAAAAAAAAGACAGCGAAAGTAAAAGAGCTGATGGGGAAGGTGACTTTGGAGAGAAGGAGCGGCGTGTGCTAGGACACAGAAGAGGAAGCCAAGCTGCAGCCCAGAATTAGGCGGTTCCACGTGGCTTTGACAGCATTATGCATGTGAAGAAATGGCCAAAAACGCAGCTGGGGAAGGAGGCAGAGGCAATAAAGGGCCTCATAAGCAAAGCTAAGGTGTATTATATGGTAGGAGTGATGAAAAGCCTACGAAGGGTCTTCAACAGGAGCACAGAGATCCAACTGGCTAGAAAAATCACGGCAGCGTCACCACGGAGATGGATGTCACCAAGGCATAAAAGAGACGTTCCTGCTGCGAGTGGTCAAGGGCAGTAACCCAGGCAGAGAGGGGTCAGCTCCAGAGCACTGCGGACCCGAGGGTCCCCCAGGGGCTGTGGGGAAGCCTGCTTTGTGGGACTAACACCGTCTCCAGTTTCCAGCCCCAAGAGCATGAGCTTCTGAGCAACTTTAAAGAAAGCATGTCCATCACCTAGAGGTCGGTACCACTTACTCCCCTTCACCTTCTGCACCCATAACCCCCCCTGCCCCCGGCAACCATCAGTTTGTTCTCTATGAGTATGTTTCTGCTTTGCTGCGTTTGTTCTTTTGGTTTGGGTTTTTTCGTTTGTTTTTTTTAAGATTCCATATATCAGTGAAAAAAAGTCACACATATAATGTACAGCACAGGGGGAAAAGTCAATATTATTGTAATAACTTTGTATGGTGACAGATGGCTAGTAGACTTAGTGTGGTGATCACATTGCAGGGATTATAAATGTTGAATCGCTATGTTGTACACCTGAAAATAACATAATATTGTATGTCAACGATGCTTTAATAAAAGTAAATAACTGAACAAAATAAATCAAGAGAATTTCCACCCAGCTCCGTGAAACAAACCTTTCCCTGGCTCTAGGACTAGGCAAAGATGAAAGAAATGCTTAAGCCCTTTAGGAGCCTCTTGCGTTTCACCTCTCCCAACAAACAGCCTTTTCCTCATTACAAGAACCTCTTCTGGGAGCATCCAGGCAGCCAGAGGCCCATCAGACCCAGGTAAGAAGCAATTAAGACTAATTAGCCCAGCAGCAACCATCATGCAGCAGCTCCGAATATACCAGAACCGGCCGGCCTTACTTGCTTTAACTTGTCGAACCTGTGTCCTGAAAACCCCCGAAAAGTGCTCTATGGTCCTGCTACTCAAAGTGTGGGCCCAACAGCACCAGCAGCAGCAGCAGCTCCTGGGAGCACGTTAGAAATGCAGACTCTCAGGCCAACCCCAGACCCGAGTCTGAGTCTGCATTGAGTAAGATGCTCACGTAATGTGTGTCCACGGTCAGAAGACCTTGGCTGGACAGTCAACAGACTGTGACCTCAGAGGGGTTCATGGAAAAAGGTTTCTCCCACACCAGCAGCCCCCTAGTGCAAGCCCCAGTTAACTTGGCAGCTCTCAGCATTCAACTGGGCATCATCCCCAGAACATATGGGATATACACTCCATTAACAGTGTCCCCCAGCTACCCTCACCAGAGCCCTGTGAAACTCGCAAAGATCCTGCCTCTTGCCCAGGGTCTCACAGGCAGCAGAAACAGAGGTAGGATTTGAACCCAGAGCTGCCACTCTTGCCCTGCCCTCTACAGCCTGCATGGGTAGAGGTTCTGCCCTGCCCTTGAACATGGTCTGGGCACTCTACACTGTGGTTAGCTGCAGGGCTCACATTCTAGCCCACAACCAAACCACGCAAGGCATGCAGCATCCCTGGGAACCGATAAACAGCCTCGAGATGTGGAGGCCCTGTTCCCACTCGTGTTTTTCCTAACACCGTTGGTATCTAGCAAGTCCATCCAGGCTCTCTCTCTGCCAGTGTCAAGACCCTGGGCCTGCCACACTCTTGCCACTCACCACTCTGCCCTCCAGCCTTTCTTCCTCCATAGCCTGGTCCTAGCTCCTGGAAAGCATTCCTGAGTCCCTCCTCCACCCCTTGATCAAGGAACCCCTCTGGCAAATAAGAACACCAGATACCACTCTTCCGGACCTGCCTTTACCACCTCATATCTCTGTCCTCGCATTAAACAGACTCAAAGAGATGACTAATTCTAAAACCTGCATTCTTTCCAAGACCCTGTATAGCCTCATATAATCCACTTAAAAAAAGAAAGGGAAGCCCTGGTCCGTGTTGCTCAGTTGGTTGGAGCATCTCCCCATAGACTAGAAGGTCGGGGGTTCGATCACCGGTCAGGGCACATACCGACGGATGTTTCTCTTTCTCTCTCCCTTCCCCTCGCTCTAAAAATCAATGAACTTGTCCTCGAGTGAGGCTAAAAAAGAAAAGAAACAAAATCCAATCGAATTTCAGGATTGCAAACTTAAAACCTCCTTAGGTACTCAAATGCTTTGCTGCTCAAATTGTGGCCCACAGACCAGCAGCATCCATGTCACATGGGAGTCCGAGAGATAATGCAGAGCCTGGGCCTCCCCAGACCTACTGATCAGGATCTGCATTTTTACAAGAGCCCCGCGTGACCCGCAAGCATCAATGTCTGAGAAACGCCAGGCTCAGTGCTCTGAGCTAATGTAAGGCTGTTCAGGTAGGTTCTATGTGCCCACCCCAGGAGACAGGCCCCAGGTGTTCCAATCCTTCTTTAGTGATATGAAAACATCTGGCTGGTACCAGACTCGAGTTGGGTTGGGTGTGTCCCTGGTTATCAAAAATGAAACATCATTTTATTTTTCACTCAAGCACAACAAAGGCTTGTAGCTATTTATCAATAAAACACTTGCACAACGAGAACAGTAGACTCCAAATTCCTATTTCTAGTTCTAAATTATATTACGAATCAAAAACAAATGCCTCAGTGACACTCTTCTGTGAGCCACTGCTAAAATAAGGATCCTCTGTCATGACTAAATTAGGACAAGGGCTCATTTGTGTAGAATTTTTAAAGTATCATCTCTACAGAGTTTTTATAACTTAATTAGTTTTTTGTTGACTAATCCTGAAGTTCGCTGTGCATTTGACAAGCAAATGAGAAGGGAGGAGGAATTAAGGCATCTGAGAAAAAAACAGTGAATGCTGAAAAGTCTAGAAGGCCTTTCCTTCCAACAGAACAAGCAGGAAACTTGTCTTTAGAGAGGCAACCTGCCACAGCCACCTGGAGGGGAGAGCACACCCCCAAGGGCCCCCCAAGAGCTGCTAACCTCAGCTTGAAGTCTTGGCTACATCCTTTGAGCCTTGCAGGGAGCAGGGCACACAGTAGGTGCTCAAATATAAATATTTGTTTTTGTTGAACCGAAGGTTATGACAGATGTATTTACCACGAAGAAAAAATCCTAGAAGTCTGGGTCAGGCCAAATATAGGCCAACTATCTACTAGTGTGTCCAGCAGTATGCAGGTGTAAAGATAGCTTGTGGGAGGGGAGACCTGATTTGAGAGAACGTTGTAAGAGTTCATCCTGGCTCTCAGGAGCTAAGGGCACCTGCTGAGGCTTGCACTGTGGCTTTAAGTCCTTGTAGCAGTGGAAGTTGGTCAAACCTGCTGGAAATCAGGCCTCAGCCTAGACCTACTGAGTCAGAATCTGCATCCAACAAGATCCATCAAATTAATTTTGAGATGCCTTGCTCTAGAAGCATTGAAATCGATTTGAGAGAGCCATCTTGGTAAAAAGCCAAGACTGAAATGGAGCAGAAATGGGGCATCCCCCAAGTGAGTGCACATGTGGTGGTCAACAGAGCTATCCATGTGAATCCAACCTGCTCTTTTTCTCCTTCTGGACACACTAGGATTGCACTTTCCCACCCACTTACAGTTAGGTGTGGCTATGCTTTAGTCAATGAAATATGAGCACAAATATCACGTGTCACCTTTGGGCAGAAGCTTTAAGAACCACATGCTGTTTTAACACAATCAATAACAAGGTCCCAGATAGTGGTTGCTCCATCATCCTGGGTCCCGGAAGGTCTTACAAACCTAAACCAACTTGCAACAGACTTGCAGGGTGAGGGAGAAGCAAAACTATGTTGTTTTAACCACTGAGATGAGGGGTTTGTTATGGCAGCAAATCCTAACCCATCCTGACTAATACAGCACATAAGCACACAATGCAGCCGTTTTCAGAACATTTGTTACCCTCCCCCCAGGGAGAACTACTCAAACACTTCATTACTTGAGGGTAGGACCTTTTAAACCCTAGACAGCATTACCTACCTCAATTAGCCTCTTCACTCTTCAGCCTGCACTATAATGGTCATCTTATTTTCTCCTTTCCCCAGATTTCCTCACATAGTTATGCTTTTATCTTATTGTACCGTATGCTTTTTGGTAAGCTGCTTTAAATTCTTTTTGCAGCATGGTGATAGACACAGTGATAGTCACACGTACAGACACACTAGAGTTGGCTCCAAATGAATTTTGGCTGTTTCCAAAAAAAATCAAATCCACCCCTCGAAAGACAAAGATTTGCTGTTGCTGAAGATATTTAAAAGAATGTGGCCCTGGGCCAGCAAGTATTTCTTCAAACTGTTCTTTCCAGAAAACGATACTTACAGAATGCATGGCACACACAGTCCCTGCTTTAAAAAAGCAATTCATTCCTGGACACACCCTCTCTTGTTGCTTCATCATAGGCAAAATCTGAACTATGCTAGCTCCATAAAAACCCTTGGCATCATTAATCAAAAGTTTTATTTTTCAGTTCAGCTTCATTATAGTGACTGAGCCCCTTCTGCATGTCTGACCTTGTGCTGAGCACCGGTGAGCCTTATTTTAACCGGTGCACACTCTATGAGAAACAAGGCTGCAATGGGCATTCTGGTGCTCACGGCTCATCTATCAGACGCTTCCTGAGTCCACATTTCTAGAAGCGGAATTGGTGGATCAGAGGGCATGTACGCTGTTAAGTTTTAAGGTATACTTCCAAATTACCCTCGAGGGAGCATCTGACAAATGTTCCTACAGCCTTGCCCATACGCATTCTTTTTTTTGACAGTTTTTATTAAAGCCATCTTTTAAAAAAACTGCAATTCTCTGATTACTAGTGAAACTGAATATGCTGATGACTTTGTGTATCTTGTATTATCCAAGATCTTTGCCCGTTCTTATACTGTGTTCCTTTGTTTTTGTTTTTAAAACAATTCATATTTGCACTTTCTGCATTAAAGATACTGGCTTTTGCCCAATTTTTATTTGCTTTTTACGTCATTTTTCAGAATGAACGATTCACAAATGAGGAAAATCTAGTAGGAAAAAATGCATCACTACCGATGTGCACCCCCTCACCCCACCCCGGTCCATCAACCTGCTATTACATTTCAAATTCATCCACTTCTCACCATCTCACTTCTACCAACCTGCTCCAAGCTTCCCGACTGGTCTGGCTTCCCTTCCAGCCCTCTTCAAACACATTCTCCACATTTCAATCAGACCAAAGGCTTCTGCTGCACTTAGAAAACCATCTCCAACCACCAAAAAGAAAGCGTAATTATATAATATAATAGAGATGCTAAATATTGCTACAATGGCAATCATTTACAATATATAAGTGCATCAAATTAACACCTTAACTTTACCCAATGGTATATGTCAAATATACTGAATTAAAAGAATCATTAGTAGCTTGAAACATACAGCTATGGTGGGAGTATTTACACCCCTGAAATTGGCAAAAGCTACAAATTGGGCTTCCTTTTCTCCACCTTCAACCCTCTACTCCCCAAAACTGGTTGTTAAACATTTACCAGCACAACAGCGGAGGAGAAAGAAGAAGACTTGTCCTCCCAAAAATTGCTCAGGAGAGGAGAGAGCTCCAGATGGAGGGACCCCTCAGACAGGAGACTGTCTCTGGCAATCACATGGACAGACAAGAGAAACCCATGCGGGGGGGGGGACAGCTCAGCCGATGCCCAAATGACATCAAGGAGCATCTGGACCCTTGGAATGATGTTCTTAGCTAAGCCCCCAGAACATAAATGCAATCCTGGGGAAAAAGAAAAAAGTCCTAAATTATTTGACAGGACATTTCTCCCACCATACAGAGTAGGGACTCAAAATGTAAACTAAATTCTTATAGAAAAGTAAAGCTACATATACTGCAGGGGGAGACTATCCAACTACCTTCCCCCTCCGCCCCATCCCAACCTCTCTTGCTCTCATTGACCGCTCTCTAACCATTCTGGAATAGTCCTCTCTCTCGCATACACCAAATACACTGTCCTCTTCGGGGCTGTTGGCATTTGCAGTGCCTCCTGCCTCAAATCATTTCTCCCCAGATACTCTCATGGCTGCCTCCCGTGCGTCGTTCAGGGCTCTGCTCCAATGCCACCGCCGCCTTGGAGAAGCCTCCTTCCCTGACAGTGTTGCCTGACTCCCCCACTCCTCCCACGCCATTACACTGCCCTGTTTTATTGGCCCCATCCTAAAAGGTAAGCTTCTTTTCTGCATCTTTCATGACTTCACCTCCAGCACCCACAACAGTGCTCACAGCCCATTGCAGGCACTGAATTAGGGATTGCCGGGTGAATGAATGATCCCCTTTTGGACAGGGACTGGCCAGCTACACACAGCCCTTAAAATAAGAATAGCTTTGACATCTCTCGATGGTTGAAAATAAAGGAAAAGACGACGACTTCAGGGCACATGAAAATTAAAACAAATTCACATTTCAGTGTCTATAAATAAAGTTTTATTGGAACACAACCACTCCCATTAACTTGCGGATCATCGTGGCTGCTTTCCCGCTCCAAGGGCAGAGCTGAGTGGCTGTGACAGGGACCATATGCGCGCTCTCACGGCTTCTCGCTGCCTCTGGCGCATGCAAGTGACAGTGACGCAGCTGTAACTCGACTTTGCCTCCTGGCCCACAGAGTCTGAAATGTTTCCTGGCCCTTTACAGAAAAAGCTTGCCAATGCAAGTTAGGAAAGAGAAAGCTTTGAGAAATGTTTCTGGGGGAGAACAGACAAGGCTTGCTAACCTGAAGCAGGCAAGGAAGGGAAGGGGGGCCGTGACGGGGCTAACAGGGAGGCGGTGGTGACGTTCACTCCAGCACAAAGGGTGGGGTAGAAGGCAGTGACGAGAGGAGAGGGATTGAGCTTAGTCTGGACATGTGGGATCTGAGTACCTAGGGATCGAGTCTGGACACCAGCTCAAGAAGTAAGGCAAATACAGTGAACCGGAAAGTTAGCCTAAAAAAGAATCTTTATCAGATGACAGACACGGAAAACACGAAGTGTGAAAGGAGGTGGGAGTCCTCTGCTGCATCCACAGGAACCTCACATGACTCATACACCTGTTACAACTAAACCTCCACAATGTCACCCCAAGCCAGACCCAACCTCACCTGCTCACCACCATTTCTGCTTCTCTCCATAGTTACAAACGCCACCCAGGAGCCTTGTCATTGCAGGGCGAGGCATACCCTAATTTTGTAATTAAGTACAAGAGGATCAGTCCTGACATTCTGTTAGAAAGCTTGTCTCGTGTCACCTTGCTGCTGTAATAAGGGAGCAACCTGGGAAAACAATCTCCCCTGGAGTGGCCTGATAAAAAACTCTAATATCACCCTGGCTGGTGTGGCTCAGCTGGTTGGGTGTCGTCCTGTGCAAGGAAAGGTGGCAGCTTTGATTTCCTGTTAGGGCACATGCCCAGGTTTCCGGCTCCATCCCTACAGGGGGCGTGCAGGAGGCGGCCAATCAATGTTTTGCTCTCACATCGATGTTTCTCTCTCTCTCTCTCTCTCTCCCTGTCCCTCCCTCTCTCTCTAAAAGCCATTAAACAAACAAACAAAAAAACTAATACTACATGTTTACAAGGCCTCCTGATTTACCAAACATTTTCTTTCACCAGGGAATTAGAGACCAGCCTCCATGCTCCTAGATAAAGTGAACTGGGCCATCACATAAAAGCTGGGCTTTTACAGGCTGAGAAGAGTACAAGAAGGTCAGCATCTCATTCATGTTTCTAGCTGGTAATGGACGCGGGGACTCACATGGTGGTTAACAGATGTCAGGGATTCCTGCCGACTTGTTGCTAAGGGAACTTTTGTGGAGATGCCCCAATCCATAGAATCTATAAGCCCTGCCCATTCTCTGAGGTCCTGAGGCGAAGCCACCTGACTAGACCAACGCGTGACAGTGAAGAGGCGGAGGCTCCTCCTGAGCAGATGCAGCAGGGGCTGGGCCAAAAGTAAATGTGCAAACAGCAGGGGTGACGAATGAGGGCCCCAGCCCCCCAAGTCAAAGGGCAGGGTGACTTAGTGAAGTTGCTGAAAGCAGCACCTTAGTCTTCCAGGTCACAATTACATACTCCACGAGCCACCAGCCCTAATTGCACCTTTTGTGAACAGAGTTGATGGCCGCCTTAAAAATTATTGGCGTGAGGGACAAAGCCACACCCACTTTAGGAAATTGTCACATTAAGAAAGGCCCTGTATTAAAATCAATTTGTGTAACATATCAACCATCTACCAGATGTCAGGCATCTCTGTGTCTATTAATAACCAGCACCAAATAGCTCTGACCTAAAAATGCCAGACTGGTATGTCAATGGGCCAGTGGACAGACCCAGGCTTTAGGGACAGGAAAATCAGGTTGCAAATTCAGCTGCATCATTTACTGTGTGGCTTTTATAAAGCAATCCCTGGCACTCTGAAAAATAAAAAAATCCTCCCAGGATGGCAATGGAGGACTTCTTAGCAGACAGCCAAGTCTCCTGTATTTACCTCCCTCTGGAGGCTCTCTCTCCCATCTGGCCTGGCACTGCCTCCCCTGTAATGGATCATCTGTCCCCAGTGCATTCCCCAACCTTCTGAGGTAGCTACCCTGCAAAATGGTCCTTAATGAACCTGGTCTCCCTGTCTCCACACCTGTAAGCACCCCCCTACCACACTGAATGTGGAATTACTTTACCAAAATGCCTTAAGAAGGCCTGACAATGTGAACTTTTGCTTTCTTGGAAGCCAACCACCACGTGAAAACTTCAACTGCCCTGCTGAAGAGAAAGGCGGAGTGGAAAAGCCCTAGACGATGAGATGCCACATGGAGAGAGAGAAAGGGCACATGGAAGAACACCAAGACACCATCTTGGAGGTTCCAGCCTAGGGGAGACTCCAGGACCCCAGCTCCAGTCATCATCTGCCTACAAATGCGTGGAAGACTCCAAGATAGGCCAGCAGAAGAGCCATTCAACCGAGTCCTGTCAGCCCCCAGAAATGTGTGCCATAATAATAAACGGTTGTTTTGAGACACTAAGTTTTGGGTGGCCTGTTACATAGCAATGGATAAAACATAATTCCTTAATTATCCATAGCACAGCCCCCTCCCCCGGCTCCACACCTCTGTCCCGCAGCCACGGCTTGTAAACTCTATAGTGCAACCACAACATGCAAGAGAAGGTGGAGAGAAGACCAAGTTCGAGGGTGGCTCTGCAACCATACACAGTAGTCCCACTGGCAAACAGCATCATATTCTGTCAATACCTCTGAGGTCCAGGCCTTCCAGCCAGATCTCGGATTCTACGAACAAACAGCACGTAGGTCAAGGAAAGCTCTGTTGTGTTTGCATTCCAATCTCATTAACCCCAGAATTATTCCCCAAAAGCTCTGGGAGTTATTCCAGATGTCTTACGGTATCTTCCAGTTCCCTGATTTCTTATCTCAATTCCAGGTAAAAGCAGGTCACAGGGAATTCCTGGGCCAGGCTTAGGCCCTCCAGCTACTGAACCTGTCCAGCCATTGGACCATGTCTGACTCTCCAGCTCTTCCCTGGGGATGGAGATCGGGGCTCCCTCCTTCATCTATTTTTCCCAGAAGCTGTTTCTCAGCCTCCAGGTACCCCAGAAGTCGGGTGGAAATCTCCTCCCCTACAGGACCTCCAAGTCTACGGAGGTGATCCCGGGCCAAGCTTGGAGCCCACAGAATGTGCTTCTATAGACTCCAGCCTCATCTCAGGTCTCCTTCATCACAGCTCCTCCTCAACCAACTCTCAAATGTTAGAATAGTTCTCAACTCCTCTCCTTCTTGTTGGCTGAAGAAACCAGACCCTCAAGAAAGATTTTTCTGGCTGCTTTTATCTATGGGCCTTTATATGTCATAGGCAGCAGCTGTGGGTCTTATCTATAGGTCCCCTCCCTTTCCTGGGAGGAGCTGATTCCCTCCCGCTGGCAGCCCCCAGAAGGCTGCCCCATCCCCTGAAGAGCCAGGATCCTTGGGGCCAGTCCTTAGTCCCACCAGGGCCTCCCACACTTCTCTGTTGGGCTGAGGTTTTTCTGGAAGCTGCCCCATTTCCTCGGAGTCTCGACCAAAGAGATTTCCCCAGTAACCAGGATCAGAATCCACCAAACCAGCCGCTCCCCAAGGACTGGCAGGCGGCCAGGGCAGATCTCTCGGCCCTCTCAGGGTTAGCTCCCAACTCCCCTTCATGGGCTATGCTTCCTGCGAAGCTGGGGCTCTCAGTTCTCCTTTTTTTCATATGAACAGGGAAGAAATCCTTGGGGAGTGTCAATTTTGCACATATTGCTCTCAGCCCCTAGCACCATCTTCCATCAAGATGGGGTTTCCTGGCATCACTCCTTTTTTTTTTTTTTTTTAATCTTCACCTGAGGATATTTTTTCCATTGCTTTACAGCAAGCGTGGAAGGGAGAGAGAGAGAGAGAAATCTCAATGTGAGAGAGACACATTGATTGGTTGCCTTCCACGCACGAGCCCCGTGCCAGGGATCAAGCCTGCAACTGAAGTATGTGCCCTTGGCCGGAATCAAACCCAGGACCCTTCAGTCCCCAAGACGATGCTCTAACCACTGAGGCAAACCGGCTAAGGCTGGTATCACTCCACCAGAAAGTGAAAGGTACACTGGGGTGGCGGTTCCCGTGGAGGTGCCATTCTCAGCTGTGCACCCACCATCCCACTCCTCCCGCAGAAGGCTGGTGTTGCCCATTCTGTCTATACTGCTGTCCCCAAAAGCTCCCCTGGCCCCAGCAAGCTCAGTGCCAGCCACCCTTTTAGCAAACATCCCATGAGGTTAACCACTTTCAGGATCAATGGGCTCCTTCTCTGGCTTCCTGGTCTCTGCATTAACTCTCAGCCTTGGCAAACATCTGGCTAGTGTTCCTCCAGACTCATGTTTCCATGTGCTGGCCAGTCCACCACCACCGACTCCTCTCAGAGCTCTGCATTCCCCACTAAGTCCGTCTGTCTTGGAGGACTCACCCCATCCCAAGGGGCTTCTGGCATAGCCTCCATCCCTGCCCAGTCCTCAGCCCTGAAGCCCAGTCTGCTCATGGATGAGACTCACAGACACAAAGGGCCTGATCTACAGTCCTGTCAAAACTGCATCACTTTGGCCCTGAAAAGTGCCAGCCACCCCCCCACACACACCCCCTCCACTCCTACCCTCACCCCCGCTTCCACCTGTGGGAAAACCACCTGGCTCTGAGTAAAATCAAACTTCAGGGTAAGCGGGAGAGATGCTCCAAGTGGGAAGGAGCAGCTGCCCGCATTTTAGACCCAGTATTTCGGCCTCCACTTAGGGATGCTGTCACCATCGTCTTTCCCACATGGATCCACACTCTTCCCTCACCGGTCTTTTAGCACAACTGAGCCCTGGCTGCCATGTTTAAAAGAGACACAGGCGCAGGGGTAAAACTGAGCCACCTGAACTGCTAAGCAAATAGGCAAGCATTGCTCCTTGGGCAGTTTCCTTCAGTTTGCTTGCCTGTAAAATGGGGACAGTGCCCCCCTCTTCACAGAGCTGTCAGGGGAACTGGTGACAGCATATGTACTATGCCTAGCACCTAGTAGATACTCAACAAATGAAAGATCTTCTCATCAGTGCTGCTCACACAGAGGTGCTTCTGTGAGTCCCAAGGGGAGTTGCCTGAGAAAGCCCCTTAAGCACCAGAGATTTCCCAAGTATGTAAATGCCACGGGATGTGGGATGTGACGGGACACACCCAAGACTGTCCCAGCTGATCATTCAGCTTGTCCCCTGGGTCTGGTCCACCCTCTCTTTCCCTCACTAAGAAATGCAAACACTGCACTTTTACTAACTAGTCTACAAACCCACCAGCCTCCAAAGCCTACCAGTGTACAAAGCCCCCACCCAAAACACGGCTGGCTGAGACCAGCCAAGGACGCTCCACTCCTCGCCAGACAGACAACCCAACAGCCAAGTTTCCACATCGGTATTTCCTTGACAAGTGTGGCCACCGGAGGAACTCTAAAATAGAGGTCTCCCTCGGGGCTTCTGAGCTAGAAAAAAAGGGGCTGCAGGTCCTCATAGGAAGCAATACACTTGCTTACCCTCGCATCTGGATCCATGCACCTGAGCCTCCCCTACACTCACGGGTGCTCAAAATACAGAACCAAGGGGGTTAGGGAGCATAGTGTGTTGCCAGCCCAGGAGAGCTCCTTCCAGCCTAAACTTTGCTCAAACGCTACCACGTAATTCATTCAGGAGGGATTTTGTTGTTTTGCCCTGGAAGGAAACACAGTGTACCTGAGGCCAGGCTCCATCTCTGCTGATGTTTCCACAGGGTACATCTCAGGTAAACTCACCCTGTAACCATTTCACCTGTACCTTTCTTTTCTTTTCTTCTTTCTTGAGTTGTACAGAACATTTTCAGTTAAAATTTGCTACTTTGTTCTTTGTGAAGTGGGTCAGGGGTTAAATTAAAAACAAATTAGGTCTCCATGATTTGAGCAGTTTTACCAGAATGGTTCTGTGCAGTGCACAATTGCGGGGAACCGCTCATTTGATCTTCACAGGACTCCTGGGATCAGGCCTTTTACCAAAGGAGGTGTGCTGTAAGGTCACCCCCTCACCACCCCCACCCCACCCCGCCCCCGCCTCCAGGGCTACAGAAACTTCCCATCCCACTCAGGCTGTGACCCTGAGCTCAACGATTAGAGGACACAGAAGCTTCCCAACTGTCACTCAGCCAGTGGAATTGGCTCAACAGGTCCCCTGCAGCCCTGGGGTCAGGCCAGAACCCAGAAACACGCCACTTTCAGGTTCTGAAGGGGAGGGGGCTCTGGCTGGGGGCTGCGGCACCCCTGAGTCAAGCCTGCTGACCGGGCTCGGGCCGGTGGCCAGACAGGCTCAGCTGACCAGCAAGTGGGCGGCCCGAGGCGGCCAGGCAGCCCGATCCGAGGCAGGAAGACCGTCCACGGGTCAGCGGGCTGCGGGCTGCGGACTCCGGGATGGAGACCCGGGGCTGCGGGCCGAATCGGTGCCACTCTCCCGATCCCCGATGCTCGGTGCGTCTCCCGTAGACCGCGGGACTCGGCAGCCCTTCGCCCGCCCCTGCCGCTGCCGCTGCCGGGAACGCGCCCGCCGGCTCCAGAACTCGCACAGGCAACAAGTTCTCGCTTCCTCAGGGCGCCACGATGTGCCGGGAGGCCCGGCACGGGGGGCTGTCAGGGGGTGACCCCGGCGATGCACACGCCCCAAGGGGCGCCCGCTGCCTTCAACGTCCACAGGAGCGCGGAACTACGAGTCCGGCGCGCAGAGGCTGCCCTCGGAGCGCCCGTCGGATAGGGGCGGCTCCGGCGGCCCCCGGGC
The DNA here is from genome assembly GCF_054644295.1 of Miniopterus natalensis. NCBI lineage: Eukaryota > Metazoa > Chordata > Mammalia > Chiroptera > Miniopteridae > Miniopterus > Miniopterus natalensis. The sequence continues at coordinate 8,178,394 of NC_142097.1, read as the reverse complement.
GGGCAACAGGTCTGCGAGCGCGCGGAGGACCGCAGCCCCGGATCTCCCAGGCCCCTGCCCTCGCCCCCTTACCTCCAGCAGCTGCACGTAGCTGGCTGGGAACCAGCCGCGGAGCCCGTCCTCCTTCTCGCCTTCCCACCAGCCTCCGTCCGGGACCTGCAGCAGCGTGATCAGCTCGCCGGCGGCAAAGCGCAGCCCCTGGCCGTGCCGCTCCCCGGAGAAGGGGTACAGGGTCCGGCAGCGGGAGCCGGACATGGCCTTGGCGCCCGGGCTCACAGCGCAGCCTGCATCCCTGCCGAGCCCCGCGGGCTGGGCAGTGGCTCCGCGGGGTCCCAGGCGCCCGGCGCTCCGGGCTCCCGCGCTCTGAGCGCGCGCCGTCTCGGGGTTGCGCGGGGGTCCCCAGCCAGGCGGGGTACGCGCGCTCCGCGCAGGGAAGCAGAGACTCGCTGGTTTCGGAGAGCAAGCGGCGACGCCCCCGGGCCGGGCAGCTCGCAGTTCCCAGCTCCGGGCGCGGGGGCGGGGCTCAGGGGGAGGAGACCCAGGCGCCGCGGGCTCCGGAGACAACTTCCCGGGGACTCGGAACGCGGGCAGCCGCCGCGAGCCGGCCGAAGCGGGGGCCGCCTTGGCACGCGGAAACGCGCAGC